>NC_090443.1:981507177-982757177 GCF_031143425.1 Pleurodeles waltl | reverse complement strand
AGAAAAGGTAAGTTGTGGTAAGTATTTTGTTTAATTTTTTTTTGTGGCATAGGGGGGCCTGATTTGTGCCCCCCTACATGCCACTGTGCCCAATGACCATGCCCAGGGGACATAAGTCCCCTGGGCATGGCCATTGGGTAAGGGGGCATGACTCCTGTCTTTGCTAAGACAGGAGTCATGTTAATGGCGTCTGGGCGCCAACAAAAAATGGCGCAAATCGGGTTAAGATGATTTTTTTGCCTCAGCCTGACTTGCCCCATTTTTGGACGCCCAAACGCCGTTTTTCCCTACGCTGGCGCTGCCTGGTGTACGTGTTTTTTTTTCACGCACACCAGGCAGCGCCGGTCGGCTAACGCCGGCTAACGCCATTCAATAAATACGGCGCCGCATGGCGCTTCAGAATGGCGTTAGCCGGCACTAATTTTTTTGGCGCAAAACTGCGTTAGCGCAGTTTTGCGTCAAAAAGTATAAATATGGCCCCAAGTGTTGTGCACTGCTGTAATAGACAGTGACCAGGCCGCCGGCGGATTGGTGGTACACTGGCAGCCTGCATTGCAGTGCAGTCCAGCATTGTCTGAGCAGACATGATCAGAATACCGCCTGAGAGCGACTTGCTGACTCGAGTCCTGGGCTGGTGTGGCCGGTGCCCACAATTCAGGTGGTCATCACGCCGGCTGGCCAGCCGTACAATGAAGGCACTGCTCACTACTAGTAAGTGTCACTGCCTTCTCCAATATCCAGTGATTTAATTTACTTTTGTGTCTGTCACTACCTTCTTAATAATTTAATTTACTTTAGTTTTAATAGCACCTGACTACGGTGACGTGTCATGATCATGAGCCTTAAAGTTACAGCTGCTGAGGCCTCAGAGCTTAGCTCTCATATCCTGTAGTCAGCCGGTCCCATGTGGCAGATAGCCTGGACAGACTCTGTCAAATTGATCATGATGCCAAAAATGTTTATTGATTTCGCCCAGGGAGGAGCCAGGAGGTCCAATCTAGGTCAGCGCAGGCTTTTTACAATCCCCTTGCGCCGCCGGGGCATAATTTTTTATGATACTCTAGCAGCACAGAGTGCAGACCCATATCTACAAGGCCACAGAAAGCCACTTTGGGTGCCTTTTCTGGTCTCCTAGATATGGTGTAAAGCAAAGCATTACAAGTTGCCTTACACTGCTTCAGGGGGCCGTTCCATGAGCATTGAGGTGGGTTTTCCCATGCAACGCCAATGGGTTTTGACAAATTCCCAGATCTACGAGGATCTGTAAGCCTGGGAATGTGTCAAAACTGTACACTTCCCCAGGGGAGGTGTAATTAGGAGAAATATCTTTATTTTGCCTCATTTTTTCCTCTTCCTATGAGTGCTGCATTCTGCAGCACACACAGAAATGGGAAAACGCCTTCATCAATTGTTTTTGTGCAGGAAAGTGTCCCTTCCTGTACAAAAACAATCCTGCCAACAACGCAGACACCCTTTTACCATGGTGCAAGGGTGCCTGCATTGGCGCTAGGCAGCAAAGTGTGCTCCGGTGCTGGCTGCAAGGACAGGAATGCACTATATCTCGTAAATACGGTGCATTCCTGCCCTTTCGAATTTGCACAGGGCAGCAAAAAGACTTGCTCCTAGAAATCTCTGTTTAATTGTTTCTCTTCTGCTGTGCCCAGCAACAGGTGTCTGACGAACTGGGCTGTAGCAGGATGTTCAGTTTCCTGCTTGTCAGTGCCCCATCCCAGGTACCCAAGAACTGATGCTGCTGCCGCCAGGCAACTGAACTTCACAATGTGTCTGACTGACATGTGCTCTGAGTCCTGAAGAGCTGAGCAAGTGGTGCTTTATTATCTTTAAAAGGTAGGGCAGCCAGGCACACCTCTCAGACTCTCAGACTCTCATAACAGCCACGGTGCTACCGGTTCTTCTGCAACTGTGAGCTCCTCTCACCAGCAGCCCTCATGACTACAGACTAAGGCCCATATTTATGCAACCTTAGCGTCACTTTAGCGCTATTTATTTTGGCGCTAAAGCGGCACAAACCTAACTCCATATTTATATTTTGACGCTAGACCTGTCTAGCATCAAAATATTGGAGTTAGATCCATGTTTAGGATGCGCCAACCCACCTTGCGTCGATGAGATGCAAGGTAGGCGTTTCTGTCCTAAACATGACGCTAGCCCCCCCAGGGCCATATTTAACTTTTGGTGAAAAAACGATCCGCGGGTGGGAGGCGTACCTAAATAGTGGCACTACACACGCTTAGCACCATTATTTAACGCCAGGGTCAGAATAGGCGTTAGAGTGCCGGTAGCCCCATTTCCAATGGTGAAACACCATGGAATGGGCACAAAGATGCCCACCCCAAGCCCCAGCAACCCCACCTCCCACTCCACAGGGACACTACAGGAGGAGGGGACCCATCCCAGGTAATTTGCAGGTAAGTGTTTGTGTATGTGTGTAGTGTGCCATTGGGGGCCCCTTACATAGGCCTCCTGCCTGGCACTGGGTATGTTGGGTTTGCCCAGGGGACACTGGTCCCCTGTGGTGGGCATTGGGGTGGTGGGCATGACTCCTGTCTGAACTTAGACAGGAGTCATTTTTTGGTTGCTTGTGCATCAGAAAATGATGCTAGGCTGACTAGGGGCAATTTTTTTGCCGCTAACCAGCCTAACATAATTTCTGACCCATTAGCGCCATTCCCCCTAACACCATCCCCCTGGCTGGCTTTTTTTTTTTTTACTCTAGTCATTCCTTAGCGCCATCCTGTGTCATTTTTAAGAAAAATTATGCACAACTGCGTTAGTGCAGTCGTGTGCCATTTTTCATAAATATAGGCATGACTGTCTCATCGATCGCTAGTACAGCAGAGTGTCTGCAGCCGGTTGAGCCAGTGAGTGTGACAGAGAATGGCTCGCAGATACACTTCTTTACAACTACACTAAGGCCCATATTTATACCTTTTTAGCGCCGCATTTGCGTCATTTTTTTGCGCAAACTTACAAAATACAATTGTATTTTGTAAGTTTGCGCTGATTTTGCATCAAAAACCCACGCAAATGCGGCGCTAAAAAAGTATAAATATGGGCCTAAGTGCCTTTCCGTTTCTGGTGCTTTACAGTAGTTTTAAGATCTTAGGCCCATATTTATACTTTTTGACGCTAAACTGCGCTAACGCAGTTTAGCGTCAAAAAGTTTTGCGCCGGCTAACGCCATTCTGAAGCGCCATGCGGGCGCCGTATTTATTGAATGGCGTTAGCCGGCGCAAGCAGACCGGCGCTGCCTGGTGTGCGCGAGAAAAACCACGTACACCAGGCAGCGCCGGCGTAGGGGGAAAATGGCGCATGGGCGTCTTAAAATGGGGCAAGTCAGGTTACGTCGAAAAAATCGTCGTAACCCGACTTGCGCCATTTATTTTCGACGCCCATCCCCCATCAACATGACTCCTATCATTGTAAAGATAGGAGTCATGCCCCCTTGCCCAATGGCCATGCCCAGGGGACTTCTGTCCCCTGGGCATGGTCATTGGGCATAGTGGCATGTAGGGGGGCACAAATCAGGCCCCCCTATGCCAAAAAAAATTATTAAAAAAAAATAAAAAAATACTTACCTGAATGTCCCTGGGGTGGGTCCCTCCAGCCTTGGGTGTCCTCCTGGGGTGGGCAAGGGTGGCAGGGGGGGTCCCTGGGGGCAGGGGAGGGCACTCTGGGCTCATTTTGAGCCCACTTGTCCCTTAACGCCATGCCTGACCCAGGCGTTAAAAAGCGGCGCAAATGCGCCGTTTTTAGCCACGCCCACTCCCGGGCGTCTCTTTTGCCCGGGAGTATAAATACCACGTAAAGGCCTGGGAGTCATTTTTTTAGACGGGAACGCCTCCCTTGCATATCATTCACGCTAAAAAATGACGCACATTCCGGGAACTTTGGCGCTATTCGCCTCTAACGCCATAGTATAAATATGGCGTTAGTTGGCGTTAGTTTAGCGTCGAATTTGCGTCGAAAAAAACGACGCAAATTCGGCGCAAACGGAGTATAAATACGGCCCTTAGAGTTTCTCTTTGCTCTAATGGGTGTAATTTCTCATATTTATACATTTCCTTCATCTTCATTGCTTGATTTAATTTATGAGAAAGTATCACCAATTTCAAGTTTTGTTACAATGTATTTATTAAGCTCTTGTACATCAAAAATGGTTTTATGGCACTGAGGCAGAAGAGGCAGGGGGCTCAGAGCTTTTCGGTAAGCCTGTCTAAAGAGCCAGTTTTTAGTGACGTCCTAAAGCTCACAGAAGTTGTGGCTCTGATATGTGGGGGAAGGGAATATCATAAGTTTGGGGCATTCACGGCAAACCTTGTGCCCGCCAGTCTCTTTTTGTTGGGGATCTCTAGGAAAGTTTGATGTGCTGATCTAAGGTAATGATTAGGGATATAGTTCATAAAGTAGGAATATTGCCGTGACGGGATTTGAAAATGATACACCCAGTTTTGAACAAGGTCCTCTGGACGTGTGGCAGCCAGTGTAGTTTTGCCATCAGAGGTTTAGTGTAACAGTATCTAGGATGGCGCCAAGCCAGCCAGAAGCCTGGTTTTGAACCATCTGTAACCTCTGACTCCCAATTTAACTTCCAGCATCTCACATGCCTTGTGGATCTTCCCTTGGTTATGCTTAGATGTGGCAAATTTCTCCATCATCTGAGACCTCAGTTGATGTAAGTGCTGTTGAATGGAAAGTTCTGTTCCAAGGGAATCACAGGCCCAATAGTGGAAGAAGGGCAAATTTCAACAACCTTCCCACTCGCTATCTTGTGTCCCTCCAAGAGAGCCAGGGGGAATATCTGTTTTCACGTATGAGCGTATGGGCAACACCAGGGGGGCATTGGAACTGTAGTGCGTCAAAGAATCAGCTGAGGTTATAGGACTATCTCCTGGGAGGCTGCCACTACAGATGTTAGCTTGTCCAACACCGACGGCCTAGAGTTCAAAGGGCCTCAATAGGTGAAATCGCACCTGTTTTTCCTTTATTCTCCATTACCTTAAAAAAAGAATTAGGAAAGGCGGTAATCCTCCTGTAAGAGTCAGGTTGCAGGGGAGAAGAAGAGCGGGGCCCTTACTGCCCCTTTTGAGCCCTCTCATCTTTTTAACAGAATTATAGGTCTGTCTAGCAGGGGGGAAACTACTCAAAACACCAGCACCTCTCGAGCCAGATTTCCCCCTGGCTTCACCTTAGACAAGGCAGCAGACTTTAGCGTATATCTATTCTGGGAGAGGGGTCATGCACCTTACTGAGCCCCTTAAGTCCTTCTACTGCTCTTTATTCCCCTGCAACACGTCAATATTACTCAGTGTATTGTGCGACTTAAAACCAGAAAAATCCGGCTCACCTCCTCCAAAAGATGCTTTAGTCTGCACCCTATGGTGCAATATCTGCAGGGAGCCTGAAGAGCCCGCTGGGTCCCGCGACATATGTGACTGTTGGGCCCACCAATGGGTTCCACAAGACAAGAGTTCTCACCTGGACATCTCCATGCCCTCCCAGTAAAGACTGCACCACTAAGTGTGCTGAGAATGTTACAGGCTACGCTGCCTCAGAAGGAAAATCTTGCAGAGGCACGCCTGCTGCACACCAAGGCCCATATTTATACTTTTTGACGCTAAACTGCGCTAACGCAGTTTAGCGTCAAAAATTTTTGCGCCGTCTAACGCCATTCTGAAGCGCCATGCGGGCGCCGTATTTATGGAATGGCGTTAGCCGGCGCAAGCAGACCGGCGCTGCCTGGTTTGCGTGGAAAAAAACCACGTACACCAGACAGCGCCGGCGTAGGGGGAAAATGGCGTATGGGCGTCTTAAAATGGGGCAAGTCAGGTTACGTCGAAAAAATCGTCGTAACTCGACTTGCGCCATTTTTTTTCGACGCCCATCCCCCATCAACATGACTCCTATCATTGTAAAGATAGGAGTCATGCCCCCTTGCCCAATGGCCATGCCCAGGGGACTTTTGTCCCCTGGGCATGGTCATTGGGCATAGTGGCATGTAGGGGGGCACAAATAAGGCCCCCCTATGCCACCCAAAAAAAATTGAAAAATAACAAAAATTATACTTACCTGAACTTACCTGTACTTCACTGGGATGGGTCCCTCCATCCTTGGGTGTCCTCCTGGGGTGGGCAGGGGTGGCAGGGGGGGTCCCTGGGGGCAGGGGAGGGCACTGTGGGCTCATTTTGAGCCCACTTGTCCCTTAACGCCATCCCTGACCCAGGCGTTAAAAAGCGGCGCAAATGCGCCGTTTTTGGCCACGCCCACTCCCGGGCGTCATTTTTGCCCGGGAGTATAAATACCACGTAAAGGCCTGGGAGTCATTTTTTAAGACGGGAACGCCTCCCTTGCATCTCATTAACGCAAGGAAGGGGTTCACGCTAAAAAATGACGCTCACTCCGGGCACTTTGGCGCCCGAAGCGTCTAACGCCATAGTATAAATATGGCGTTAGTTGGCGTTAGTTTAGCGTCGAATTTGCGTCAAAAAAAACGACGCAAATTCGGCGCAACCAGAGTATAAATACGGCCCCAAATGCACAGCCCCATGCACTCAGGAAAGGGAGGCCACTCAACTCCAGCCAGCTGCCAAAGTGACTGCAGTGTGAAAAAGTCTAAAGACTGAAAACGCACCATTAACAGATGCGCTTACAGCACAGAGCACGGGGAAACCAGCAGTTTCTCACCTCACATACAGCCAACTCAGCTGGCCTCTGTTCCACTATCCCCTCTTCCAGGTAAGTCCCCGCCACTAGGTACCATCCTGCGACTGGCTTCAGCCTGTGGCCATGTTCATCTTCCCCGAGCAAATAGAGTCAGCCAAATCTGACTGGAACTATGTCAACTTATCAAGCTACAAATAAATATTTGAACACACTCATTGTGTTGTGTATATGTGACAGTCAATGTAAAAACTGAGTCACTCACATCTTCTCGACTAGCTGTAGGACTCAACATGTTACAATCATGTTGTCTGACCTGTTGATCGACATGCGGCCATAACATCCAAAAATAAAACAATCAATGAAGCAAGTCAATATGATACAGTGTACTGCATGAAAAGGACAGGGCAGGGTTACCACATATCTACATAGTATTAGAACATTGGAATGTTGGTAGCTCCATTGAAAACAATGGAGTGCTGCGGGCTTTTACAGGCCGGTAAAAGCCCGCAGCGCCAACATTCCAATGGCTTTGTTCACAGCAACAGCTGTGAACAAAGCCTCACGGAGCCCGAGGGGATGTTAATCCCCTCGGCTCCGTGATTTTTTTTTTTTAATAGAATATTCTTGCCTGAGTGGCAAAATGTTCTAATAGCCTTAGAACCCGCCGTAAAGTCCCTCTCCCTTCTTAAATGCCCTCGCCTTCGGCTCGGGCATTTAATGCGGGGAGCTGGCCTTTAATAGCTGGTAGAGCCCGCTACGGCGGGTTCTAAGGCTATAATGGTCCATTTCTGTCCTCACACAATTGAGTGGTGCAGTGCAGCACAGTAAGCATTCTTGCTGTGTTCTGCAGCAGCAAAGTATGTTCCAATCCATATGGTACTCAGTTAATGATGCAACACAATTCTCCCAAATGCTACTACTGGGCAGGGGGAGGGCAGAAATGTCATCACCCACGTTCCCTTAATATCAGTGAATGAGCCATCACTTGCCATTAGTGACACTCTCCAATGTACCAACCGCTTGTGCCCCCTAATCAATATTTCATACCCACATGACGATCCCGACTTAAGTACTATGGTGGGCGGGATAGCAGACACAAATGTGAATTCAGCTTGGTCAAATGCTCAGTACATCTCATGTATACAAGATCTAAAGAGTGAGGTGTCAGAGCTTAAATCTATGGTAAATTCTTTAATCTCAATAGTCAAACAGTGAATTCCTTTAGATGCCACGACCATCATGAATCGTATTTGTAGCCCCACGTCTAATCCCCTAGGACAGCTGGTGAAGTTGCCCAAATTGCCTGTGACTAGTTGCAATAATAGTCATATTTGTGTTTCCGGTCCTGCTGCCTCTGGCTTAGCACATTGTGCTGGTCAACCTCCACTAGGTGACAGGACTGGGAACTCTTATCTGCCTTCCACACATTACAGCTTAGGCACAGACAAGGGACCAAGGTTATGTTGTCAAATCTCTAAACGTACGAATGACACTGTTACAAATCATGCTGTACAGCCTGTTACTGACCGGCCCCAACTTAATAACACTTTTCTAATGGTTAACATCCCTAAATTGCATCCACTGGCCCAAGGGGAAGGGTGAGATTCTGTCAGAAACAAGGCGATCCATTGGATTCGCCATGTGAGAGGTTGCTATTCAGTATAATTGAAGCAGTTAGAAGGCCCGATCCTGATACATGCTATGAGTTGATAAAGTTGACATTTAGGGACGGGAGCATAGTGGATTATTTGGTGGCCCTAGATACAAGGACAAGTGTCCCTGGGACATCTTGTATTCGGTTCAAATACCCTAGGCTCCCCTCGTACCATGGAGCCCTGCTTACCCACCATTCACCAGGGAATCTATCTGTTCTCAATGAGAATGATTGACTTGGAGCATCATCCAAAATCCTTGTTGAACTATCCTCTGACTCAAACGAAACTATTGTCTCTGGCCTGGATGCTTCTTCTAACGTTGACGCCACAAGCACTCCCGTGCCTCTTTTTGACAGACTCCATCAGTCTATTCAGGACCATTGCTCAACTGTGATAACATCACACTCTCATCCCTCCATCAACCAAATCTGTCAATCCAGGTACAGGCAGCTAAGTGTGAGAACATTACATCTGTGGTCAGGTCAGCTCCCTTAGATAGACTCCACCAGTTAACCCAGGACCTACTGGGCAATTGTGAAAGCATTGCACCTCCCCCCAACCAATTCCACCTGCCAAATCCAAATCAGGTAGCCAATCCTGCTAATATCACATCTGTGGTCAGGGCAGCTCCCCAAACGCTGGGGTGCGATATGTTTCTCAGAACGTGGTAGGTTTGAGATCTGTCCCCCCCCTTCCAACCTTTACTTCATCAATCGAAGAGCATGACCTATGTCTCCTCGAGGAGACATGGTCGATTGATCCACCTTTTCGGTCTTGTTACTTAACTTTTTATCTTCCTGCTCTTCCCCGTACTAGAGGTAGGCCTTCTGGTGGTTTAACTATTTGGGCCAGAACATCATTAAATTGTCGTATATTCCAGCTAACCATCGATTCCCCTGACTTACTAGGTCTTCGGCTATCATTTGGGGCAAACACAGTTGTGATCATTTTTAACATCTACACTAGAAGGGTCGGGGGGTCGGGCTTCTGAAACCATTTGTGTCCAGGAGACATTTCTGTGGAATTGTCTCCGGCATTATAAAGTCATTGTGACAGGTGATTTCAATGTCACGTTTGAACCCCTCGATTGGGATGATCTTGGGCTTACTCATGAGGAGGATCGGGCATGGTCTGTTCCGACCTTGGACATTCCGCCCCTCAAAAGGTGGTCACAAGTTGCTGTTCAGGCAAAGTCTTTGACTACTGAATTTGGGCTCAGGGCACTCAGTGGTAGGACTAAATCTGATATAAAGGGTTGCCATACTTATAACAAGGTCAACCACACTAGCAGAATTGATTATTGCCTAGTTGATATAAGATTGTGGCTCCTAGTCATCTATATGACGGCTATTGAAAGATCTGAGAGTGATTATAACCCACTCTCAGTCCATATGTCTGCTCTGTGCAATCAATTGTTTATGATTAATTCCCCAGCACCCGTGGGATTTGGTTTGGCTAATGACAAACGTCACCTGCAGTGGAATAAGGTTTTGGCCTGACCAGATATTATTAGTGCTACTAATGATGTTTTGAAGACCTCATTGATGTGTTTAGAATGGGTTCTGCAGTCCCCAACAAGCAAATAAGTTTAACTCATACCTCATGCGTTGAGGGTATTGTGGCCCATTTTACAGTAGATATAGGCCCTCATTATGAGTCTGGCGGTCCATGGACCGACAGAATCACAGATGGCAGGCGGACCGCCGCGGTAGTGGCGGTCCGCCTGCCATATTATGACCCTGGCGGAGATGCCACGGTGGAAATGCTGCCACAGCCAGGCTGCCGCCAGCAGGCAGCCTGGCGGTCTCGGTGTTTCAAATCTGACAGGGCAGCGCTGCCCTGAGTATTATGAGTCCCATTCCGCCAGCCTTTTCTTGGTGGTTTACACTACCAGGGAAAGGCTGGCGGAATGGGTGACTCAGGGGCCCCCTCGGGGCCCCTGCACTGTCCATGCACTTGGCATGGGCAGTGCCGGGGCCCTCATGCACAGCCCTGTCGTGCATTTCACTGCACAAATTACGGGAAGTGAAATGCGCGATGGGTGAGCAAGATGACAAGTGGTGGACTGCACTTAATAACGCTTCACGTGAGAGGAATTGTAGCAAATTTTGGCCCCTGGTGGTGCACGGCCCTGACAATAGCGCATTGAAAATTATAACGAATATTGGTCCAATGGACTGGGTAGACCATTTTAGCAGATGGTACTCTCCTGATCATTATAGTATGGCTCCTGAACATAAGTTGTCTTGTTTAATTACTAACCCAACTCCTACCCTTCCATCGACGCAATGGTTTTCCCATGTGGATATAGTATATTCATTGGGTACTCTAAAACGTGGCAGGGCGCCTGGTCCTGATGGTGTCCCGGCGGACATATTCTTAACTGCCATTGAAGTTTGGTCAAGATATATTACTATCATTCCAAATGCAATAACGACTGGGGCACCAATCCCTGAGTTCTTAGAAGGGTGCTATTGTAGTCCAGATTTTTAAAAAGGGTGATAGAGCTCTCCCTTGTAATTATAGGCCAATCAGCCTATTAGATTGTGTGCAGAAAGTGTTTTGTCACTGCCTTCCAGGCAAGATCCCTGAACGTAATATACTTAGGCCCATATTTATACTTTTTGATGTAAACCACACCTGGCGGGCACCTTATTTATGGATTGACGTTAGCCAGCGCTGCGGGCTGGTTACAGTAAAAAAAAATGACTCTAACCGGGCAGCACCGGCGTAGGGAAGAATGGGGGTTTTGCGTCAAAAAATGGTGTAAGTCAGGTTAGAGTAAAAAATCATGGCTCTAACCGGACTTGCGCCATTTTTTGATGCACAACCCCCATTGAAATGACTCCTGTCTTAGCGAAGACAGGAGTCATTCTCCCATGCCCAATGGCCATGCCAGGGGACCCCATCCATGGGTGTCCTCCAGGGGTGGGTGGGGGTGGCAGGGGGTGTCCCTGGGGCAGGGAAGGGCACCTGTGGACTGCTTCCATGGTCAGAGACCATGGAAATGAGCCCACAGGTCCCTTAACGCCTGCCCTCACCCAGGCATTAAAAAATGGTGCACATCAGGCTGTGCGCCATTTTTTAAGGCCCGCCACCTCCTGTGCGTCAAAATGACGCAGGAGTATAAATAAGGCGCACAGGCCTTAAAGTCATTTTTTGGACGGGAATGCCTACCTGGCATGTCATTAACGCAAGGAGGTTTCCCGCATCCAGAAAATGACGCACACAGAGGAATTTTGACTTTCGCTGGGACGGGCGTCATAGTATAAATATGGTGTAAGGTTTGCGCCGAATTTGCGTCAAAACTTTCAATGCAAATTCGGTGCAGAGTATAAATATGCCCCTTAGTCCCCTACAGGCTGTTTTTTGTAAGAAAATATCCACTATTGAACAAGCCTTCAATTTCTTGCTTTTATATTGGAAGACGGTTTTCATTGGCAAAGGGAATTTGTATATTGCCTTTGTGGACTTGAAATCCGCGTTTGATCTAGTGCCTCGTAATAAGCTGTGGGAAGTTCTTTCTGCGATGGCAATCCCTGAGCATATTTTTGAGTTATTAATACAGCTTCAGGAGCATCTCACTGACAGAATCCAGGTGTCAAGGGGAGTACATCAAGGGTGTGTTCTTGCCCCCACTTTGTTTTCTTGATATATTAACAACATTGTTTCCTCCTTACTCAGAGTGGAGGCTGACACAACATCATTAGGCACGCACAAAATTCCGGTCCTTCTATTTGCAGATGATACACTTTTGATATCTAAAAGCCCAAGCGGATTATGAAAACTCCTTTACATGCTTTGAGGAATTTTGTCCCGCACGGGGTCTGGAAATCAACCTTTCCAAAACTAAACTAACGCTCAATCCTCACAGATCCTTCAAAGGAAAGTTTATATTTGAAGGTACTCCACTTGAAAAGGTGAACACATTCAGTTACCTGGGCTTAATGATTAAAGAGAAAGGCCCATATTTATACTTTTTTAGCGCCGAATTTGTGCCGCTTTTTGATGCAAAAGCGGCGCAAACTTACAAAATACAGTTGTATTTTGTAAGTTTGCGCCACTTTTGCGTAAAAAAATTACACAAATGCAGCGCTAAAAAAGTATAAATATGGGCCAAAATGTCTTGGAAGTCACATTTTGCAAAGCAGGCGTTAAAACTAAAGCAAACTACAGGATTTGTATCTTTCATACACTAAGCCAATATGCAATCCAGATTTACGAAGCAAAGTCTGTGAGCTTGGCTTTCTATGGGGCCAAACTATGGGGCTATGCGAAAGCTCAAGAACTATCAACTTCTTAAAACAATTTTTAAAGAAATCTCGTTTCTCCCCCATCAAGCACTCCACTGTTTCCCTTTTCAAGGACCTAGGCATGAAGCGCATAGGCTACAAGGCTCGCCTACGTCCTCTGTTGTATTGGCAGCATCTTTGTACTACCCCAGAGCTTGCCTCCTTTACTGCAGCCCTGCAGGTCATTTTAAAAACTGACCACTCACTTAGTATCCCCTGGCTCAGACATATCAAAGAGCTACTTTATTTGCTTGGGCTTAATGAACTCTGGGATTCTCCAACTACTGCCTCCTTTCCGTTGAAAATCAACCTAAAAAAACAGTATTGGAAGACAGTAGACTCTTAGGCACTGGGGGTAGCACTTCACTCTATTCTGTCATGTGATTTTGCTGACCTAAAAGAGATCTGCAAATACAAGGTTTTCTGGGATATAATCCTGTTGCCTAGAGAAAGGAAACTGTACTTCCAGTTTCTCATAGATACTTTGCCACTAAGATCACTTACCAGCCGCTGGTCATCACTTGTCCAGCTTGCAAAGGACCTATTGAAAATCTCCCTCATGTTTTATTTGTTTGCCCTGTCTATACTGCCTCTCGTAGGAAATGGTTGGCCCCTGCCTGTAGATTGTTGGGAGTCCATAGGTCAAAGGCAGCCATCTGAATTGTTAGATCAGACACTCGTTTGACCCTGGTAATTGCTGTTGCCAAGTTCCTTGGGGCAAGTTGGATTCACTGTGTTCAAAGTTTTTATCTGCATGATGGGTTTAGTAACAATGTATCGAAATCACCCTGGAAGTGCACTTAGGTTTCGTTCTTTTAATATGTACTGTATATATTTTATCTTATATATTTATTGTGTATTTATGTTATCACTACTATTTGCTTTTATGGCCCTTGTGGCCGAAATAAAGTTATTTGATGATGAACTCCACCACGCTTTGCATATCAATGCAAGGGGGATCAGAGACCTGTAACAAAACATATCAAACTGATGAATCAGCAACACGTGGCATAACCAGAGAAGTAAGACAAGGGAGATGTTTGCCAAACGTCATATGACACCAGGAAGACAGAGATGGCTAATGTGTGAAGCATCCATGCCAAAAATCATATATAAATTTAAGTGTGCATACACAATGTATGTCATTGAACATCCTAGGAAGGAAACTTCCTCTGCATGGTAAGAGTATTCTAGTCCTGCCCTGAGTGCCAAACTGTTGCATTCAGGAATGTATTTGTGCATGGAGGGGCACCTACCTGAAAAATAAATCCTGAGAGCCATATTCCTCCCTCTACGTGTGCGGCTGAATGCAGTACACATTGAAAGAGGAAGTAACAAGGATTATTAAAGTTACTGGGAAGGTGCATCTTTTGGGGCATTCCCAAATCTACCAGGTCTGCTAAGTGTGGAAATGTGTCTAAAACCATTGGAGTTGCATGGGTACACCCATGCAACTGCCATGGAACCTCTGCCTGTCACAGAGTAGCCAATGCAGTGATTTGTGATGCATTGCGTCATTTGAGATTAATGACCCATTTCAGGGCTTCGCAAGGTGTCCCTGTGTGGCTCAACAAATATTACATTACAGTTGTGTTGCATATGTACCATGGTGCGTTGTGCAAGCGCCACACAACTCAGGTCATACACATACCCCCCAGGTGCAGAAGTGGCTGCACCACTACATTATATGAGGACCTTGGCTAGCTTTGTGCGGAAAACATGGCTGCCTGGTCAAAGCATGAGGAATACAGGAATTACATCAGATGGAGTTTGAACTTTCAGAAAATCTGCACGCTGGGTGAGACATACACTGGAGTATGGCAGAGCCAGCCTGTCTCTGTGCTTCCCTAAGTGTGTGTTGCATCCGTGACACATCACAAGGAAGCGTTCCTGGCACATTGCAGGAATAGAGACATTGGGCAGAATAGGGAATAAAATAGAGTGGGCCATAGGCCCCAGGATCAATCCTTATAGGCACATATGACTGTGGGGGATGTCCAGGTGTGTACCCTGGTGACACCTGTGAAAACTACAGTGTGATCATACCTTGCTGTGCTGCCATGCTACCTGCTGTTCCCCTGGCTGGATGATAAGGGGTGCACATGCATTCCTTGAATGCAGACAGACTCCACGGGCCACCTGTCAGGAAGTCTCATAAAAGACTTCCAACCACCTTGCTACACCACCTGGACACTTCCCTCTATCACACAAACCTACCAAGTGGTGCCACCCAGTCCAGGACCAATAGAAGTGGACCTCAGGCGTGTGATCCAACATAACCCAGGCCTCTAACAGAGATTCAACCCGTCAGCCATGTTGTGTTGGTCAGAACCCGTGCATCGGCCCTGTTGAGCGGCACATTGCAGCAGTTGCACCGGTCCAAAGTTGCACATTGACATCCTTGCAGGTAACTGACTGCAGAAATGCTACTGCGCACTGCATCCATCACGCAATGACCATTTGCATAGCGATGCGCCATAAAAAATGATGCAGATATCTGAAACGTTCCGGACACACCCAGGCAATGACGCAGGCTGCATACTAGGAAGTGTGAAATTTAGGTTGACTTTCTCTTACAGTCTGTTAGATTGTGCTGGGTGTTGAAGGTGTTTTTGAGAGTGTCTGGTGTTTTGGAGTGAATTTTGGTCTTGTCAGTGTCAGGTCTGTCCCTGTCCTATGTGAATTGTGTGCCCTTTGTGTTGTTTTCTTGCCGGGTGTTTGTCTATTTAGGGGGTTAAGATATTAGGGGTAGGGATTAGGTTCAGAGGTCTTTGGGGTGTAGTGGGTATAGTAGGGTTGAGGTCATGTCAGGAAAGGGCAGGGCAAAAAATTACTGTGAAGGAGAAGTTGAGGCCTCCTATGGCCCCTCATGTATTACTTGCTCATCATGCTGGCC
Organism: Pleurodeles waltl; assembly: GCF_031143425.1. Lineage (NCBI taxonomy): Eukaryota > Metazoa > Chordata > Amphibia > Caudata > Salamandridae > Pleurodeles > Pleurodeles waltl. The sequence goes on along the minus strand of NC_090443.1, from coordinate 982,741,650 downwards.
TCGGAGGGTAGGGTCTGCCAGGGCTGCCACCCCAAGGATAGGAAAGAACGCTGGTAGACAGTGCGTTGGCACATGTGCAAGGTCCTCGGGGTTGAGCACACAGTCTTCCAGATTAAACATTGCTGGGCTGATGTCATGGCTTGGGAGGCAGATCTGGTTGACATCCTTGAATTGGAAATTGGAGGCTCTCTACGTATGTATGTATGTACCATCTGCAGGTAGTTACGTTACTATCTCATTTAATGCAAAAGTGAAAACATGTAAGGAGCAGATCATTTAATGTGGTAGTATTGGAGGCAGCGCATTTTCGTTGGCTGATGTTGGGACCTAGTAGGCAGAACCCACCACGTCTGTCAGGAGTGGGTGATTACACTCATTGCATAACCTGCGCTCACCCTTGGGTAGCTTGGAACAGAGCACTCAGGCTTATCAGAGGGGCAATGTGTAAAGCAATGGCACAGCAATACCACATAACAATTAAGCTGAGCAACAGAAGGTGTATGTAAATAAGTTTTGCATTCAGCACACGCATTACTGAACACAGCATGAATAACATGTAACTCTGGGCAGGAATCACCATTTGAAACAACACTAGCAGTACTAGGCCCAAATGTGTTAAAACGACATTTGCAGTATGCACAAGTGGAAAAACTAATACATTCCCTCCCAGCACCCACATTTGGTTCCAAACATTGTCAGCACAAGACCCATACTAGCGATTGCCCCAGTTCAATTATACACAGTCCTAGGATGCACCCTGGTTCACAACAATAGTACCAATATGTACATACAGAGCAAAGCAGCACTTTAAACTAGCTCTGCGCCCTTGGCCACACAGATAAAATCTAATATTAACTGTTTAAGTCCTCTGGCAAGAATTAACATGTCTGGCAACACCATCATATGGTGTAACAATCACCAGCAATCACTCCCACACACTGCGCACAACCAAGCGGTGCCACTGATATCAGGTAGCTCATAAATTACGCGCTTGCATACACTCACTCCCAGCACCCTAATGTGGTGCACTGATATCCCTCAGGTTAGCTGTCACTTTGCTCGCAGACCTCCCCTTGGGCCCAAAACCTTCCTACATCCTCCAACGTGCCCTACTACCCCGGCTCCCACTAGCTGAAGATGCAAAAAGCCTTTCCCCTGGTGCTAGGCCACTCACGGCCGGAGTCACACTTGTTCAGGCACTCAGGGACAAATTGGGGGGAAAGGAAGAGATATCAGCTGAGCAGATACTAGTCAACAAATGGAGGTTTGGCCACCACTCTGGAAGTTCACTGAGAGGTCTCCACACCAAGCCTTCCGGCACAGACCCAGGTGTGCAATGCACAGGGGAGGGTTATTGGGGGACACATGCTGGTCACAGTGGAACCCAGCTGAGCCAGACTCTTTAAGACACAATAGTTTCCAAATCCCGCACCTCCTTGGGAGGTGTAACGTCTGGGGCGCACCGACTTGAGAAGCCCCACATGGTTCCGGTTGCAAACAAAGAGGTACCAATCCGCACCTCCCTGGATGGAGGCACCACGTCAGGGGTGCGATGACTTGAGTCGCACCGGATGATTTTGATCACATACACAAAGTACTCAATGCCGTACCTCCCTGAAATGAGGCTCAACGTCTGGTACTCAATTACTTTAATCGTACCAGACAGTTTACGATTGCACACTCAATGTGCTCAATGTCGTACCTCTCTGGAATGAGGCACAATGTCTGGTACACAATGATTTGAGCCACACCAGACAATCCGGTTAACTACACGAAACAGATTCCACTCCTGTGCCTCCCTGGAATGAGGCTCAACTTCTGGTGCCAAATGACTTGAGTTGCACAAGATAATCTGGCTACAGACACAAAAGAAGCAGGTGCAACAGTGCTGCACGAGGTAGGATACGGCACTGCTCCTAGGACGCCCACACCTCCGAGGGTCATCACCTATGACAAGGACGCACACAATGAGCATTCAGTCGGGAGTCACAAATGATAAATGCGATGCACCTGACAAAGGCGGGCTACGCGGGGTCCTGGAACCGGTGAATCCACTCATAACAAACCAGCAGCTTATGTATCTTGTGATCCCACGATGAATGAACAAACTCATTGAAATGTGGGCAATGCTTTGAAAGCACTGCACCAGACAAGTCCAGTCTCCAAATAGTATACTTGGTTCAGCGCTTGCACAGCTGCTGCCGATGAAGTCCAGCTGACAATGCAAGTACTTACGAGGGCACTGCTCTCCAGATGACATGGGTAGAAGGTGTAGGTCTGTTACGGGAGGTCTTTGATGTCCCTGAGACCTCCATGAGAGAAGAGTGGGCATGCCATCATACCCTTGGAGAGCACACTTCTGAGTGCCACACTGCAGCAGTCAGTTTGCTTCTTGTGCACAATAGATTCCTCTGGCATTGTACACCATGTGGTCCAGTGTGTCCGTTTCATGTTCCTGCAAGTGTAAGCTAAGTTGCTGAAATGTGGTACCTGTAGATATACTGAAGTGTGCCTTTGAAGTTGGGAGTGGTTCAAAGGGTTCTCCTTTAAACCACAGGAGTCTCCCCTAAATTTTAGTCCTCTCTGCCATAGGGCCATGGAATGCAGACCTTTATCTTTAGTGGGGCCATGATCTGGCTCCAAGAGGCCAAGTCTCAAAACCTGTCCCTCCAATCTATCCAGCCAGGCCCTCAAATGACAGAGATCTGTTGTTCCGGATGCCCAAGTTTTATAGCTGTCACTGGGGAATGCACAGATGTACTTTCCCCAGCCTCCAGTGAAGTGGAGTTGAATTTAAAAGGCACCAAAAGAGAGTTTTTAGGACATAGAAATGCCCCCTTCCTAGAAATAGCATTTCTGGAGCATTACTGACAAAACCGCCTTTACCATGGAAAGGGGTATGTCATTGTGAATCCAGTGATAGTAAACCCTGTGAGGCTGCTCCACTGCTATCCACTGTTGCAGTTCAGGATCAATTGTAACCTATCCCCATGTTAATCTATTGGCAGAGCAGCTCTCGTGTGTAGTGATAACACACATGGTTATTCTTTCACTGCGTGGGCATATGTGCCCTGGCACACACACATGCCTGCAGGGGCAGGCTGGACACAAGTTAAGGGACACCCCATGAGTGCAAAGTGCATCCACTCAGGCCTGCTGTGACAGGCCAAGTGTGTAGGGGCACACCAGCATGCATATGTGCAAATACTTATCAGCTGCACTTTTCTGGCATCGGCAGGAAGGTATGCATGTGCTTTCACACAGTATTCACAGTGGGAAAGCGTTTAGGGCCCATAGCCAATTTAAACATCATTGTGCAAGTGCACACCGCCTGGCCGGCTGGCCCAGGCTCAGTGTATACTAAATACCGCTGCACAAAAGCACACCCACTGGCATGCTGTGTCGGGCTCAGTTTACATTAAAACAACATTGTGCAAGTGTGCACTTATTGGTGAGCAATGGCAGACCCGGTTCCTTACTGAACACCGTTGTGCCAGTGCGCACACACTGGCCAGTTGTGACAGCCTCAATGTATATTAAAACACCACAGCGCAAGCGCACACATACTGATCTGCAAGGAAAGGTTCAGCACATGTTAGGTTACCATTGCAAGTGTGCCCACATTGGCCGACAATGGCAGACCCCATACACACTTGTTAGTGCCACTTCCCACCATGCATAGGAAGGGCGCTTGCATTTCCACACTGTACTCACAGTGGAGCAGTGACATGGGCCCTAGGGCCACTCACAGGAAATCAGCAAAACGTATGGGAGGAGCTGACCTCCTAGGTATGGAGAACCCATATGGGGGTTCTTCCATGCCTGGGCAAGGAACACCTTGGTGTAAGCACCTACCACCCTCGCTGCCCTTCAGGGGGCACCTTAGGGGTAGTGTAAGGCTCATTCAAGGTTGGCCAAAGCGTGAGAGGTATCACCCTGAGCGCAGACGCAACTGTGCCTCCACAGGCCTACACTGTCAGGCCTGATACATGTGGTTCAGCCTATTCTGGTGGGTGGGACACTTAGTGCAGCGTCCCACCAGTATCCAGGGCCGTATGCGCTCTGGGTATACGGTGTACCTTTTTACAGGGCACTACTGGATACAACACCTCAACCACCCACATATGTGCCCCTTCTTGGCATGTGTAGGAAGGGGTGTGCACTTTCCACCTGCAGAACAGTGGGAAAGTGCCCAGAGTCCAACAGCCATGCCAAGAGAGCAAAAAGCTAGGAGGAAAAAGCAAAATGTTTCCGGTAAATCCCCCTAACAAGGCCATGTCCAACAGGTGGGTATATAATTCCAGTATAATGCAAAGCAATTTGTATACCCTGCCCCAGGGGGCTGTTTAATGGGTAGTGGGTGATTGTTTACAATGGACACACATGGATTTAGAAGCATTACCTGATTTCATATACATGCTTGAGCCGTGATTCGAAGATTTAGAAAATCTGTACAGGTGATGGGTAGTGGGGAGAATATATGTTCAGTCCCCTTTTATGTTAACCATTTTATGTGTGCTGCATTGTGCAGCACACAAATAGAGATGACAATGCCTCTGGCAATTGTATTTGTGCAGGAAGGTGGCCCTTCCAGGAGAAAATAATAAAAACCTTCTTCAAAGGCATGTACCCTTGCACCATGTTGCAAGGTAGCATGCATTGCTGCTAGCCAGCACTTTGTGCAGCTTCACCATGAAAAGTCTGATATGGTCCTTACAATGTTACATACTGTGTATAACTGAACTTTCCCATCACAGCACTTTGGTCTGTCTAGGACCAATCGTTTCCCCCTTGTGTCATGATGTAAGGGGGCCTGAGATGAGGCTGCCCAGCAGTACAGAAAACCTCACATGCTCCAGGCATGTGATGTGAAATATATCTGAGCTTCAACTTCCAGTCAGCTTCGCCATGCAAGGTGACTAGCTGCATCCCATATTCATACAGTGTATACATATGTGTGTCAAGCATGTTGAATATTCAAAATCACCAGCATGTCATAGTCCTTATGATGGAATTTACGGGCATATTTATACTCCGTCTGCGCCGAATGTGCGTCAAACATTTTGACGCACATTCAGTGCAAACCTTGCCCCATATTTAAACTTTGACGCCTGAGCCCGCGGATGACAAAATTCCACAGTGTGCATCATTTTTTGGATGCGGCAACCCGCCTTGCGTTAATGATATGCAAGGTAGGCGTACCCGTCCAAAAAATGACTTAAACAGCCGTGCGTCGTATTTATGCTTTTGGGCAAAAATGACGCACGGCCAGGAGGCGGAGCCGGACAATGACGCACAGCCCGATTTGCGTCAAAATGTAACGCCTGGGTCAGGGCAGGCGTTAAAATGGGGCAAACACACCTGTATTTAATCTGAACACACAGAAGCAACAGCAGAGCAGCAAAAGGGAGACATGGAGGTGATTCTTATCCAGCGTGCACGCAGACGCAGAACCCAGCAGCTACAACAACAGCTACCACAACACCAGCAGGGACCCCAAAGGCAGCGCAGAAGGCAGGAGAGGATATCCCGCCCCAGAACAACCCTTCATGGCCTCAGGGAACACAACATCATCCAGAGGTACAGGTTGAACTGGCAGGCCATTAAGCAGCTGCTGCGCAACATTGAGCCGCAGTTGGCACCCACTTTGCTGACACCCCGCACCATCCCAACAGAAACCAAGCTGCTTGCCGTACTTCACATGCTGGCAAGTGGCTCTTTTCAAACAACTGGTGCCCTGGTTGCCGGAATATCACAGCCATCATTCTCTGCCTTTTTGCCCAAAGTACTGGATGCCATCATTGGACTTACACCCGCCACATCTGCTTCCCTAACACACTGCAGAAGCAGCAGGAAACAAAACAGGGGTTTTACCTCATTAATGGCTTCCCACACGTCCTTGGTGCAATCGACTGCACACATGTACGCCTTGTGCCACCTGCTGCAACTGAACACCTCTACCGCAACAGGAAGCACACACATTCCATCAATGTGCAGGCCATTGTCGATCACCAGGGATCACCAGGGATTGTCACCAACATCGTGGCTAAATATCCTGGGAGTGTCCATGACTCATTCATCTTCCGTCACAGCACCATCAATCAACACTTCCAGGATGGACGGTATGGCAATGGACTACTTGTTGGTAAGTACAAAAACCTACTTATATACACACTGCACAGCAACCCTCTAGGACACACAACACATTCACCACAACAGCAACATGTAGACAGGAACACACTGAGATGGTGACACTGCTAGCCATGTTTCTTAGGTCACCATTGAACCTGTCACACATCTGAAATTACTGTACAGTCTAATGTTAAGACGTCAAAGATCACAATGTTTGGAGTGGGTTGCCTAAATGTCACCTTGCAAATTGTAAGTGTCTCAATGATGTTTACATTAATCCATTGCATAAGTCTAAAGGTATGGGATGTCCAGAGTACATTGATATGAACGTGTTAACAACACTGTCAATCTTAACCTGAGTATGGAACTATCATGTTATCCCCAGTGAAGACACAGGGACACCTGTATCACAAGTCACAATGTTAGGGAGGGCACACTGTACTGCAAATCCCAAAACATACTGCTGACAACCGGTTAGCAGCCAAACACTCGTTCAGCCAAGGAAACAACACAATGCAGATGGTACATCCTACAAGCCTAGGATGCGACATAATAACACAAAAGAGTCACAGACAACACAAGACAACTACTGCCATGAAAGGTGATTTCAATAGGGCTAGCTACATCAACATGATCCCATTCATTTTCTCTTGCAGCTGATCAGGGGTATGGCATCTAGTCATGGATAATGACACCTATTGGCAACCCGAGTACTGCAGCAGAGCGTGTCTACAATGACGCACATAGGAGGGCACGCACCATAGTCGAGAGGATCTTCGGCATCCTCAAGTCAAGGTTCCGGTGCCTCGACATCACTGGTGGTAGCCTCCTATATTCCCCAGAGATGGTCTGTAAGATCATCCTAACATGTGCTATTCTGCACAACAGTTGCATAAAAAGGAACATTCCCCTCCTGGAACCTGAGGATGGTGGCCTGCAACATGAGGGGGAACTACAGAACACGGCCGCTGGTTTATGCAGGTGGCAACATATCGTGAACAATTTATTTTAAATATAATCACCATCACCACTTTATGAACTAATTTAAATAAACACCTAAAATAATCACCATATCATCGTTTGACTATTCATTTTTGCACACCTTCATCTCTATCTATCAGAATAAGAGCATTGCTGATATACCGATTAGGACACTGAAAATCCCAGAGCAAATGTGATGCGTATCATACAATGGTCACATATACACACACTGTAAATGACATATATCCTGTACATTTCACCTTTGAAGGGCAATAGCAGAGGACCACTCCTATTTCACACATACATGTTGAAATCATGGTTCATTGCAGCATATGGCTCACAACTAAGACACCATCACTCAAAAAGGGGAAAACAAGCCTCATACATGAGGCAGTGGATGTGCTTTCGCATCAGTAACAGGAATGTATGACCAGACCCTTGACAGCGGTAAGTCCAACTGCATCCAATATTTGCAAGGACTATCTGTGACCAGAGTTCCATAGAAGCAGTACCTAGACAGCACAAGTGCCACACATATGAGCAGCATTGCGCATATGACATTCCATGTACATGTCAGCCCATTTCCTAACTCCTGACACACCCATAAACCTGGTCACAACCCACCTGTCTGAAGAGGTCCCTGGAACAGTAAGATGTGTACCCTGATATTCCCACCTCTACACACACAGCTTGTCAATAGCAATCCAGTGTGCTACACCCTTTCCTATGGTATACCATTGTCATAGAACATCTGACTGCATGGACGTCAGGTCAATTAATTCACTGGCTTCTAGTTTCCAAGCCCTGTTAGCACCTGTAGATTGCTTCCCGTGTGAAAATGTCTGTTGGCCATTAGAATGCAAATCTCACCTACAGGACTTGTGAGAAACTGATGCAGCCCACACCTGTGATCACCTCCATGCACACCACCCATTTCAACAAGCACTGCCCCTGCTGATGCCTGGAACAGCATAGGAGTTGCCATTTTGTCAAATACACCGTTAAGCATTGATACTAATTAAGCTGTGTAACATAGCCCTTGGGTTCATTTGTCACCTTCAAAAACACAGGACATACACAGTTTTACATGTCAACTGTCTAGTTCGTCCTCCAACCAGTCTTAGTCAGACCACTGATTATGTAACTTGTCAAATTGCTGGATCCTGATTCACCCTGCATCCCGTCAGCCTGATTGGCATCTGTCTGTGTGTCACCCTAAAGTATCCCTGTGGCTACATATGTACCAATCTTGCGTTAGCAAACCTCTCATTCATCAGAGTGTATTTGGGCATGTGCTTCTTCAATGCATACCCAAATACATTGTATAGCATCATCTGCCTTTTAACTGTACCATATGAGTTAAATCCTCTGTGAAAACCAAAATTCATGGCACATCCCTTGTCTGGGTCTCATTTATGCATGAATGACAAAGTGTGACAGTGTCCCTGGGCCGTATGCAGGGATTGGGTACGGGGCCTCCAGCAGAACCAGCAACCTCTGATAATGTCCATAAAAAATCCACACATGTCAGGACCCTTACAGTTCACACACAGAATGACATTGCTCACAACATTTTTATGGGCCGTGTGTTGTGAATAGCTGCGAGAATAATCAGCACAGAGGCTATGATGTTCCCAGGTGCAGTGGGAATTGCAGAGGCTAACCTGTGTACAAATGTTGTAATGACACCTGCTGGAACATGACACCTGAGACATTATCTCACTCAGCACACCAAGGTTGCCCTGTTGACTGTCTCATTACACGTCTTTAGTGACAGGGTGGGACCATCCCCATGTAGGTTCTTATGTCCACATCCACTTTAATCACATTGATCAACAAAGGATACAGGAATAGCTGCCACTGACTCATGATGAGTCCTGGACCTAACTGTGACAAATTACACCCCCAAAAATATACAGGCTCAACATTGGACCACACACACGAACAAGACACCTATGTGCAATTGATCACTGGAAATATGTGGACACATGCTGCCTCATCTGCTGGTCCACCACAGCAACTTGAGAGTTGTGGATCAGTTATATGACCTCAACTGTGGCATCATCATACATTTGTGGTTCACCTTTGTCTGTCTGGGCAAACAACATGGTACCCACTTCCTCAATGCATGTGTATGACTCACTGTGGCATTCACCAACAAGTGCCTAGGAAGCTGTTACCAAAAATCTAGGACATAGGATGTTGAAAATGTGGACCATTGACATGAACAAGCGTCTGCCATCTATCTGGTGCATGCATTGTCATATGTGGTGTCTACGTTACCCTAAATCTTGGAAGTGCACATAATGGATGTTGCTACATGTATGACTAACACCTGTCCTCTCTCAGTTCCACAATGACTTGCATCTAAGGTTTGGACACATGGGCCCATATTTATACTTTTTGACGCTAAACTGCGCTAACGCAGTTTAGCGTCAAAAAGTTTTGCGCCGTCTAACGCCATTCTGAAGCGCCATGCGGGCGCCGTATTTATGGAATGGCGTTAGACGGCGCAATCAGACCGGCGCTGCCTGGTTTGCGTGGGAAAAAAACACGTAGACCAGACAGCGCCGGCGTAGGGGGAAAATGGCGCATGGGCGTCTTAAAATGGGGCAAGTCAGGTTACGTCGAAAAAATCGTCTTAACCCGACTTGCGCCATTTATTTTCGACGCCCATCCCCCATCAACATGACTCCTATCATTGTAAAGATAGGAGTCATGCCCCCTTGCCCAATGGCCATGCCCAGGGGACTTCTGTCCCCTGGGCATGGTCATTGGGCATAGTGGCATGTAGGGGGGCACAAATAAGGCCCCCCTATGCCACCAAAAAAATATATAAAAAAAAAAAAATTATACTTACCTGAACTTACCTGAATGTCCCTGGGGTGGGTCCCTCCATCCTTGGGGGTCCTCCTGGGGTGGGCAAGGGTGGCAGGGGGGGTCCCTGGGGGCATGGGAGGGCACCTGTGGGCTCATTTTGAGCCCACAGGCCCCTTAACGCCTGCCCTGAGCAGGCGTTAAAAAGTGGCGCAAATGCGCCGTTTTTAGCCACGCCAACTCCCGGGCGTCTCTTTTGCCCGGGAGTATAAATACCACGTAAAGGCCTGGGAGTCATTTTTTAGACGGGAACGCCTCCCTTGCATATCATTAACGCAAGGAAGGGGTTCACGCTAAAAAATGACGCACATTCCGGGAACTTTGGCGCTATTCGCCTCTAACGCCATAGTATAAATATGGCGTTAGTTGGCGTTAGTTTTGCGTCAAAATTGCGTCAAAAAAAACGACGCAATTTCGGCGCAAACGGAGTATAAATATGGCCCATGGACTTCACATTCATACAAGCATATGTTCAATAATGAATCATGTGATGCACCCCCACTTGGTCAACAAATACATTAGTTGGCACAGCACATGCATTGAGCCATAGGCATTTAGGTATTGTACATATGTGTGTCACATTGCTATCCTCTCCTGATGCCAAACATGCCCAATTTGTGCAATACATATATATAGGCCACACATATGACCATCTAGTGCGTCAGCCAACCGTCAAAATACTGTGAAGGAAGTAGCGGGTCATGGTCTGCTGCAGTATGATGTCACACATGTGAACATACACCATCAACACCATAGTGGGTGCCATCAGCCTATCTCTGATGTGTCCCAAAACCAGTTCATGCACTGAAATTTTGACGTTGCTAGCGTTATGCGTCATTTTTTGTACACCAGTACAGAATTTGCGTCATTTTTTTGACGCACAGGAGTGAAAATTAGGCCGCATCCAGATAATTGTACCGACTTTACTATTATTTGGATGCGGGCTCATTTTCACTCCTGTGCGTCGGAAATAATGACGCACAAACTGTATGCGTAAAAAGAATTATGACGCATAACGTGAAAAAGGGTGGACATTTTATTCAGGAAGTGATGTAATAGGATATCCTGTTTACAGATCATGTACAGTAGGTGTACTTTCACTTTCACTTTGCAGTCTGTGATTCTTCTAGACTGTGTGGCTGTGTTGAGAGTGGTGTCCATTGATTTTGTGCTTTTGTGTCCTGTGTGCTGTCTCTATTGTCAATTTGTGAAATAAATATTGTTGGTGTATACTGTCCTACTGTGTTTTGTGTACATTTGTCCAGTTTTCTAGTGTTTTTGTGGTTTGTGGGAGTCTGTTGTGGGTAGTGCTAGTTTGGGGATAGTTGGGCTCTTTTAGTGGTTAAGTTTACTTTTCTTCTTTTTTTGTACCCCTACTTTCACCCTTTTCCCCTTTCTATTACTGTAATCCCTATTCCCTTTCTCATTTGTACCATGTCTGGTAGGCCACGTATTGGCAGGATGGGTGAAAAGGAGTTGGGGGCTTCATATGGCTAGCCCAGGTATTGGCGGAGGATATGCAGCATGATTGTTAGCCGATAACTGGCAGAACTCAGATGGCAAGTCAATGCCAGTTGTTACCCATCTTGTAGGTTTTGGATGTGCTATGTGTGATGTGACCTTTGTAGGCTGGCCTGCCATGTACTTACTCAGGGACATTCAATGATCTGTATTGTGATATGAGCTGTTACAAGTACTGTAGATGTATTGTCTGATTGACTTATTGTGCCATTTCACACAATGCAGTTCCTAATGTAGATTATTTGCATTTGTCTTCACAGCTGCAAACATGACTCCAGACCAGGTCCGTGAGTTCCAGCGGCGGGCCATGAGATACCAGCACATCCTTCTGGTAGAGTCGGGGTTCAGGAGGATGGCCCGTCGATACCGTCATGAACGGGCCTCCGGGGCATGGAGGGCCTTCCCACAGGGTGGCCCTACTTTGCCCACCACAGCCACCACCAGCACAACCACCACTTCAAGCCAGGTGGCCCCACCCACAGCTGGGACTGTTGTCCCTACATCTGCCGGACTTCCAGGCCCCAGCATTGCTACAGGTGCAGGACAGCCCACTGGCCTTGACTCCACACACGTACAGACCTCCTCCATCGGTACCCAGACTGCCCCAGCTCCATCAGTTGACCCTGCAGCATTCCACAACATGGAACGGAAGATGGACCGTGTGTTGCAAAAGTTAAGCCATCTGAGCCGGGATGTTCACCACATAAACAGGCGTGTGAAGTTCATCAAGAGGACCCTCCGGAGGGCCAACCTCTAGACTTTTGGATATGGACATGATTCCCTCCCCTCCCTCTTCTTTCCTTGTTCTCATACTTAGTGGGCTTACTGTTAGGTTAGTATAGTCTGTTAGTTTAGTTAGTGTTAGTGGGTGGGGGGTCCTGATTCTTTCTATTTTTACTTATTAAGTGTGTTGGTGGGTGGGTGGGGGGCTATGTTGGGATTCTTGTGTGTTTAGTAAAAAAAAATATATATATATATATATAAAAAAAAATACCAAAAAATATATATTTGTTTGGGATAGTATAGTATGTGTTTAGGTTAGTATGTGTTGTCCTCCATGTGTCCCGTCTCATAAGGGGGGTGGGGGGTGGATGTTTAGAACGTTTCGTTACATGTGATAAGTAAGTTTAGCTTAGGTTAGTTAGGGACAGTTGTGGGTAGTCAGGGTAGATTAGGGTAGGTAAGACTTTTCCCTCAGTTTCCTCTTCTGTGATTAGCATTTAATAAATATATAGTTAACCCTTAACAGTATGTGTTAAATGCTACTTGATCATGGCCTTGGAATTAGTGTACATGAATGTTGTTCTATTACATTTGTGTCCTATGCTACAAACAAATCCCAACTGAGCTGTAAGATTGGCAGCTACTCCAGAGCTACCTTGCAAAGTTTCCACCATTCTTTGCAACCACCAATCACAGTTAATATGGATCCCAACGTGTTTCTGTCGATAAGTATGTTTTATAAGTCACAAACAGTGCTTCCAGACTTGGTATTGGGGGAACAGTTTTAGGTTTGACTGCAGTGTGATGATCAAGGACACCCTTATAAGAAGAGTTCTCGTACGCGCTCTTGTATTCTTGTCTTCATGGCTCACATATGTCTTTTGTGACACAGTTCAGCATGATTACCTATTTGTATGTATACTCAGACAGCTTCATTCATGCAGTTTTTGTAGTGTTTGCTTAGATTTGTGTGCACTGTGATATGTGTTAATATTGCATGGTGACAACATTTTGCTGACACTATTTGATGACTTATATATCCCTTGAGGAAGCATTATTCTGTCCAACACAGCATGATGGTGTATGGTTTCTCACTTCATCAGATATGTCCCTCAGGGGTATGATGCAATCAAGGGCACTGTGCAGAATTATCTGACTACATAATATCAGGACAGTTGTATTGACAGGCTACGTAATTTGACATTAGGCACATTTCAGTTATCTACTGCACAGTTGATATGTCACATTACCCAGAGACGGATTTGTTGTGTAAGTGGTATTTATTGAAAAGTGCTGTAGTGCTATATGTACATTGTCCATGATTGTGAGTCCATTATAGTGACATCTTGCATTGTGATCCTACACAAGGGGTTAAGGAAATGCTTTTGACATGCTGGGGTGATGTTTCAGACAGTGCAGAGGGACAGGATTTGCCAATGAGTAAGAGAGAGACAATCACTGGGCAGGCTGGCAAGATATACAGTGGTAAGCAGAACAGTCATTAAGTAGAGTTGTTGTAAGACTGGCATGTTACAAAGCGCAGGACCTTGGTAATAGTTGGCCATGTGGCAGGGACTAGTGCTTCCGGGTACTTTTCCGTGTGAAAGTGATCTGTTCCATGTCTTCTTCTTCTGATGTGTGTGTTGCCTCCTCTGTCCTTGGTGGTGGTGGTTGTGAAGGGGCAACACACACCTCAGTGTTTGAAGACGTGGAGTCAGACATCCCGGTCGCTGCTCCCTGTGAAGGTCTTAAGGGCAGTACTGCAGCAAGGAGGATCTGCTGGTTCTTGAGAATATCAGCCACATCACGATGGTAGGCAGCCAGGTCGGCCCTGAGGGGTTCAATGTTGCATTCGTGCACGCGTTGACAGGATTGCTGTTGTAGGTGTTGGGTCAACTGTATTATAGCTGTGCTGATTTCCCTCAGGCTTTTTTGCTGTTCCTGCAAGATAGATGTTAGCGCTTGCATAGTTGCTGCCTGATCTGCAGATGACATCATGCACGAGCGCACCCCCTCAAGGCTGGCTGCCATAGTTTGCATCCCTGCCCGCACCTTCTTGGCCAGATCCCGCTGTACTCCGACTACAGTTCGCTCAAAACTGGTGCCTGTTTCGTCTGAGTCCTCAGCTGTATTGTAGCTGGCAGGTCTTACAATTGGGGTGGTGGGTGGGTCCTCTGTGATGGCTGCTTGTTCTGTGCTCCTCCTTGTGACTGAAGGTGGGGTCTGGAGGGTTCCAAGGACCTCTTGGATGGTCTCCTGGGGAATGTTTATCAGCTCGTCGTCCATGTCATCAGGGTATTCTGGGACAGGCATATCCGCAGGAGATCCATTGTCCTCTGTAATGAAACAGGGTACAATTAGTGTGTCTGTGTTGTGGCATTAGTGATGTGACGTGCCTGCCTTGTGATGAATTCACATTGTGATCTTGTTTCGTGTTTATTGCTCCAGTCTTTCAGATAGGCATTCTCCCAGGCCTATGGCCCACCTGCATGTCACATGTATAGTATTGAGCTATTGGACTTCTCTGCATCATCTCCTCTAGTCTTGTTTTAGGCCAAATAGTGATTTGCCACCTTCTTATCCTACTCAACCCTCCATTTACATCCATTCTCATGGTGAGACCTTTCACTGGCTGTGGGTGTTCTGATGGCACTGGCAGCACACTTAACAATCTGGACCTGCTCCAGTCTCTGATCTTTCACATCCACTTAAATGTAGTTGACATGTAGCACATACTATGTATAGCATTGTTATGGCACGATATGGATGTTGGCATTGGTAATGTGTACAGCTGATGTTGGGGAATGTGTGGTACATTGGATTGCCCTGATAATCGTATCAGTGTCCTATTTCCTCCTCTGACTTTGCAGGTGTATTCGGTGACCAGTTACATGTGTCCTCCCCCTCAATGCTGTTGTCTGAGCAGTATGACATTTGGGATGTTACATTGTGACCCAGGCACAGGATGGACCCTGACATATGCAGCATGGGTATGTCCTTAGTGCTGTGTAGCTCCTATTGTTGTTGACATTGGCTGATGTTTGCAACAACTATGGGCATTGACATTTGACAGTACTGGGGCCTTTGTCTTTTTTCAGGGGATTGTTGAAGTTGTCATCCTCAACCCTCTAATTTAGGTGTGTATGATCCATGGGGAGGTTACTGCCATTGGCTACTTGAGCTGCGCACACTGCAGAGGTGGTAGTGGCAACTGTTATCGCAGTTACATTCCAGTTGTCAGTATGGCTAGAGGTTGTTAATAGGGCCCTAGTTAATGTAAGGGGGTATGGTGGCTGACGTGTGGCGGGATGTCAGTTTGACGTTGTGCCCTTCCCTCCTGGCGTGGCTTTCCCTTTGCTCCATCGTTGGCATGGCAGCATGCCCCCATGGGACTGTTGTTGGTGTAGTGTAATGGTGTGCCCCAGCTTCTGTCTGTGCAGGCCATGCCCCCATGCCATCCCCCTTTACCCATGCCACCCCATGTATATGATGACTTACATTCATTGTGTAGTAGGTTTTCCCCCCCGCTGGCAGTTAACATTGGTGCATTTTAATTCCCCATGCGACTTAACCTGCATGTGTGTTGTCTTCTGATAGTCTGCATTGTCCTGTCCTTGAATCCCTGTGACGATCTCCTCAGGGATGACGGCTGCGACCATCTCCTCCATGTGGTCCAGGGTCTCCTGGTGTGCTGGACTCCCACCTCCAGTCTGCAGTACGGCCTTCCTGTTCCTAGCCATCCTTTCCTTGGCCCTGTGCTTGCAGTCATGCCAGCGTTTCTTGTACTCGATGACTGTTCTGCGTACTTCTGCCACACTGTTGATCTTGTTGACAATTTGTTGCCATGTAGCCTCTTTCCTACTAATTGGCAATTTAGAGGTGATAAACAGTTGGTGCTGGTGTTCCGTCACCTCTTTAACCAGAATTTCCTGCTCCTCTGCACTGAAGCAACACTTTCTTTTCTTCTTAAAAGTGTCCTGGTTCTTGTGTGGGTCCTCCTGGCTGGTTCCTGGTCTGTTGTCATCTTTCTGGGGTCTGCAGTGGCATCTGGGATCCATTTTGGCTCTCCTCTACTGAAATGGCAGTGTTCGTGTTTTTTTTTTTACACTATTGCATTAAAAAACGCTGCATATCCGGTTTGCAGGGTCGTAAATCGACCCACAGTCATTTCCGCCGCGTTAACGCCGTTTTGCTTTACGACTTGACGCTGCGGTGTGCGTCAAAATAAATGACTCCCACCTGTGGTTTGCGCAGCCGTGTGTCAAAGTATAAATTTGACGCCCGCACGGCGCACCGAAATGGCGTTAGCTGGCGGTATTATTTTTTACGCAAAACTGGCGCAGTTTTGCGTCAAAAAGTATAAATATGGCCCTTAGACTTTGTGTAGCTGCACTTTTTACAATGCTATATTCATGTCTTTGTCTTGTAGATGGACATTTCCCATACACCAGGGGGAGAATTTGACACGTTCCGGATACAAATGCAACCAGTAAGTGTAATGAGTACATGGTTGTAGCTCTGTAAGTTTTAAATGTGATCCATAATAGTTATAACGGGTAGTAAGGGTGAAATTAGCCGCACTCAATAGGGGAATGTACAGTAATGTAGAATATTTAGGGAACAGAGTATGGTGCAAGTGATCAGAGTGCCCTACTACCCATGGACACAAACACTGTGTAAAACTTTACACAAGTAATGTTAAGCAAAAACAGATCACAGAACACAATGCGCAATAGTAAAACAAAAAAGTCATGACACTCATGTTAGGTTAAGTAAAGTAGATGAAGAAAACAGGCACATCGGTATTCAAATCTTGTCTTGAGAAGGGAGTTCCTTTATCGTGGGCGAAGTTGTATTCAATAAGCAAAGAGCATCATTCCAAACACAGCCAACACATGTTTAGTCACACTGGTGACTTTTTCAAGGCTGTAGAAAAACATAGATATACATAATTGATGTATCAATGGAAAATTACAAAATAAAAAACAAGTATATATGACAAAAGGAAGCCATCATGTGCAATGGTTAGTGCACGTGGTAACAAGATCCCAAGGTCAGGCAAGCAAATATATGCACCATGGACATGGCTAAGAAGTTCCAGAAATAACACCTGTGTGTACCAAATAACACCCAAGTCTACAAGAGGTGAAAAAGACGGCAGAAATCTTGCAAGTTTCCCTGAGTTGAGTTGCATGGGAAACTCTAGTGACCAAGTATAGTGACATGGAAGAGAGCTCAGTTAAGGTGACTAAAAGCCGAGTGATAAAAACAAGGAAAGTAGCAAAAAAGGTTTAAACACAAGTGAGAACCATAAGTCAGGTTGAAAGAAAATCAAGGAGACTAAGGGGCATATTTATACTCCGTTTGCGCCGAATTAGCGTCGTTTTTTTTGCCGCAAATTCGGCGCAAAATTAACGCCATATTTATACTTTGGCGTTAGACGCGTCTAGCGCCAAAGTAGGAGTAAAGAGCGTCATTTTTTTGCATGAACGCCTTCCTTGCGTTAATGAGATGCAAGGTAGGCGTTCCCGTCCAAAAAAATGACTGCAACGCAAATGCGTCGTATTTATACTCCCGGGCAAAAATCACGCCCGGGAGTGGGCGGGTCAAAAAAACCCGCATTTGCGCCGCTTTTTAACGCCTGGGTCAGGGCAGGCGTTAAGGGACCTGTGGGCTCAAAATGAGCCCACAGCTGCCCTCCCATGCCCCCAGGGACCCCCCCTGCCACCCTTGCCCACCCCAGGAGGACACCCAAGGATGGAGGGACCCACCCCAGGGACATTCAGGTAAGTTCAGGTAAGTATAAATATTTTTTTTTTTATTTTTTTTTTGTGGCATAGGGGGGCCTGATTTGTGCCCCCCTACATGCCACAATGCCCAATGACCATGCCCAGGGGACATAAGTCCCCTGGGCATGGCCATTGGGCAAGGGGGCATGACTCCTGTCTTTACTAAGACAGGAGTCATGTAAATGGCGTCTGGGCGTCGTTAAAAATGGCGCAAATCGGGTGGAGGCGATTTTTTAGCGCCAACCTGACTTGCACCATTTTTAAGACGCCCTAACGCCATTTTTCCCTACGCCGGCGCTGCCTGGTGTACGTGGTTTTTTTCCACGCACACCAGGCAGCGCCGGTCTGCTTGCGCCGGCTAACGGCATTCAATAAATACGGCGCCCGCATGGCGCTTCAGAATGGCGTTAGCCGGCGCAAAAAATTTTGACGCTAAACTGCGTTAGCGCAGTTTAGCGTCAAAAAGTATAAATACGGGCCTAATAGTCTCAGAACATACCTATTCTGGCGTACTGGTAACAACAAAGTAAGTCTAAACAATCTCAGGAATAGAAGTACAGTCCATGCATCTGAACAGTCTAAAGAAATAGGGGGAAACAGAGTAAACTGGTATAAATAATGTTAAGCATGAACACCCTGTCCAAAAATACAAGTGAAGGGATCCATTAAATATCCAAATGTGAGAAATACCTGTAACTAGTTAATGCCGGTATTATTGTGCCACACTGGAAAAGGCGTCCAATTTAAGTGAAGGATAGCCAATCAAAAGGACCATGGTAAGTCCATGTGCCAAATTCTAAGAAAGAATATAAAAGACCATTGTTAAGCGAGAGTAAAAGGAGAAAAGTCCCTAGGGGCAAGCCAACCCAATGACTATGATCCCCAAAAAATCCCAAGTTAGAATTAGAGTTAAAATTGCAACTAAAAAGTAAGTGAAACCAACGCCAAATGCCATCCCTAACATAGGTTATGGAATATGGAGTTGCACGAGTAAAGCGACTAGTACCACCAGTAAGGTAACAAGTGACATTGATTGTAAAGTTAGAAAAAAATACAGCTAAAATTGTACGATCTTGTGCTCCAATGCGACTAGTGTCGCCAGTAAGGTAACAAGTGACATTGATTGTAAAGTTAGAAAAAAATACAGTTAAAATTGTACGATCTCGTGCTCCAATACGGGCGCCCATTCAGCCCACGAAAATAGTGCTAAGTAGAAGCACAGCTGGTCCTTAAACTCAAAAAGCCCGGAGCTCAAGCTCCGACTCACCGCATAGGCGACTAATGCCATAAGTTCATGAGAATAACCAATTCTCAAAAAGTGTAAAAACGGAACCCAAGTTCCGACTCACAGCGTAAAAGTCAAATGCCGTCAGCCCATGATTTGTTGCGTTTCCATCGGTTCCCGGTAGAACATTGAGAACGCGTCTAAGTAGTCTACGTGAAACACATGACTTGAATGGTCACCAAAATAAAGGTAGGACTATCGAAAACATGAACGGCGACAAGAAGTACATAAACCAGTGAAAAGGGGAGCCATATTAAATGCAAGAGTTACGTAAAACGAAAACTAAAGTGCAACGTGAACACCGAGTAGCTAGGAGATGATGGGCATGCAAAGGGAAGCTTGGAGACAAAAGAAAAATACCATGGGGCTCATTACAACATTGGCGGTAAAAGCCGCTTACTGCCATGCAGAAGAGCGCCAACACACCGCTGCGGCCGCGGAATTCCGCCACAGCTATTACGACCCACATCCCGAAATCTGACAAAATTCAGACACCCACACAAGTCCGCCACACCAAAGGTCAGTGAGAAACTGGCAAAAACAAAACCTCCACCGTCACGCCAACAGAAATACGCTCATGCTATCACAACCCACGAATCCACGCAGCGGTCTTTCAACCGCGGTATTCCATGGGCGGTACACTCCGCCGCGCTCAAAATACACACACTCTTACAAAACACAACCACATTGGACAATTCGAAATACACACACCTGATACACATACACACACCACTCCCACACACCCAAAACAATATAAAACACACACCCACATCACCCACAAACCCCTACGACCAAAAATTCAGAAAGAAGGCCAGAGAGAGACACCACCATCCACAAACTAGCAGCCACAGGCACACAACACCATCACCCACATAACTTCCACGCACCTCACACTACACACCACTACATATCACCACACTTATCACCACATACACTACCCCATGGCACGGCAAAGACACCCCAGGTTCTCTGAGGAGGAGCTCAGGGTCATGGTGGAGGAAATCGTACGGGTAGAGCCACAGCTATTTGGAGCACAGGTGCAGCACACCTCCATAGCTAGGAAGATGGAGCTATTGCGAAGAATTGTCGACAGGGTCAACACAGTGGGACAGCACCCAAGAAATCGGGATGACATCAGGAAGAGGTAGAACGACCTACGGGGGAAGGTGCGTTCCGTGGTCTCAAGACACAACATCGTGGTACAGCGGACGGGCGGCGGACCCCCACCTCCCCCACAACTAACAACATGGGAGGAGCAGGTCTTGACTATTCTGCATCCTGAGGGCCTCGCAGGAGTAGGTGGAGGAATGGACTCTGGTAAGTCAAATCTTAACTATCATAAACCCCACCCTATCTGCATGCTATCACAGACCTCCACCCTCGCCCTTTCCCCTATTACTCCAACTCCTCACAAATGCACTAATAACACAAACCACCCATCCCAACACCAAGCCCTGCATGACACAAAAAAGCATGGACACCCATCACTAAAGCATGCCCACTGCACATACCCATAACACCCCCCTCAACCATCATCACACAAGCCCCCACACAGGAATGCTAGCACTGGGGTACACGCTCACCCACCCATTGCACACCATGACACACACAGATGAAATAATCATGCTTTTACACCCCTGCAGGACCACTACCCAACGTCACCAGACAGGAGGGTCCAGACATCTCCACCCCACCCACAGTGATGACAGCAGCTCTGTCCAACTGGATCCAGATGACCAGCCCGGACCATCGTGGGCCTCGGGACAGTCGGTTCCCCACACCCAGTCACAGGCCACCACAGACCTTCCACCCTCTGGTAACACCAGCACAGCACCCACCCAGCGGGCCCATACCTCCGTCCCCAGGTCACGTCAATCAGCTGTGTGTCCACCACTACAGGGAACCCAGGATAACCCACCACCCCAACAACAACAGGGACCTGGGGGCAGTGGTAGTGGGCACACGGTCCAGGGGACGGAGGCACAGGAACACAGGGGAACTGGGAGGGCTGCTGTGCGACATGGGGCGGACAGGCCTGGGGAACCCACTCTCCACGAGGCCCTCTCCTCCATCATGGGAGCATACCACCACTCCCAGGAGACGATGGCAACGGTACTGGCCAAGTTTCAGGAGACCCAGCGCCTGCAGGAGGAACAGTATTTTGGTTTCAGGGTGGAACTCAGAACCATCAGCTCCGCCCTGGGCACCATCGTAGGGGTGCTGAAGGAGATACTAAACACCAGGAGGGACAGTGTGGCACTGCAAGGGGCCCCTGACACTAGCATGGACGATGAACTGCCCTCCTCCTCCGCCGGTGCTAGTGGACAGGACGCCCGCCACAGGACCACCACACCAGCACCCCACCCCCTGCAGACGGAGAACCACTCCGCAAACGGTCCCTGAGATCCAGGAACAAGACAGAGCACAATGCCAAGAGCCCCGCCAAGAAATGAGACCACCCTGATTGTCATCCTACTGTCCCACTTTGTAACCCTGTCCATCTTGGAACTGCCCCAGCTCCACTTCCTATGCCCATATGGGCAATGCACCTGTGAGACTAATAGACTGGACTCTGCCATGGACCTTCCTCCACCATCACCCCTCACCATTTTCCAACCCCCCTCCAATATTGAGCACTTTAATAAACACCCTTGAACCACAAAACAATCTGGAGTCAGTCTGTGATTTCGAAACTGTGTATTAGCAATGACAGTGACAAAATGCGTTTTCAAATGTAATGTCAACATACCTATGTCACACATCTCAAGTCCATGAGGAATCTAAACAGATGACACACGTTGGAAACCACACCTGTGAAACCGTAAGGGAAATGTACAACTCAGTTACCATATACTGGGTGAAATCGACAGACAGGATAGAGGTAGAAATGTGAAAGTACTTGTAGTAGGCAGGAATTTGTTCTCACCTGTGTGTCACTGGAAATATTGCTGGATAACTGAGTCCCTGGTGTCAATGTCTTCTTCCTCTGCTTCCTCCTCATCACTGTCCACAGGCTCCACAGCTGCTACAACACCGTCATCTGGACCATCCTCCTGCAGAAAAGGCACCTGTCGTCGCAAAGCCAAGTTGTGAAGCATACAGCAGGCCACGATGATCTGGCACACCTTCCTTGGTGAGTAGAATAGGGAACCACCTGTCATATGGAGGCACCTGAACCTGGCCTTCAGGAGGCCGAAGGTGCGTTCGATCACCCTCCTAGTCCGCCCATGGGCCTCATTGTAGCGTTCCTCTGCCCTGGTCCTGGGATTCCTCACTGGGGTCAGTAGCTATGACAGGTTGGGGTAACCAGAGTCCCCTAATAGCCACACCCGGTGCCTCTGGAGTTGATCCATCACATAAGGGATGCTGCTATTCCGCAGGATGTAGGCGTCAAGCACAGAGCCAGGGAACATAGCATTTACCTGGGAGATGTACTGGTCTGCCAAACATACCATCTGTACATTCATCGAATGATAACTCTTCTGGTTCCTGTACACCTGTTCACTCCTGTGGGGGGGGACCAGAGCTACATGGGTCCCATCAATGGCACCTATGATGTTGGGGATATGTCCAAGGGCATAGAAGTCACCTTTAACTGTAGGCAAATCCTCCACCTGAGGGAAAACGATGTAGCTCCGCATGTGTTTCAGCAGGGCAGACAACACTCTGGACAACACGTTGGAAAACATAGGCTGGGACATCCCTGATGCTATGGCCACTGTTGTTTGAAATGACCCACTTGCAAGGAAATGGAGCACTGATAGCACTTGCACTTGAGGGGGGATCCCTGTGGGATGGCGGATTGCTGACATCAGGTCTGGCTCCAACTGGGCACACAGTTCCTGGATTGTGGCACGGTCAAACCTGTAGGTGATGATCAAATGTCTTTCCTCCATTGTCGACAGGTCCACCAGCGGTCGGTACACCAGAGGATTCCGCCATCTCCTCACATGTCCCAGCGGACGGTGCCTAGGAAGGACAACAGTGAGCACTGAGTCAACCAACTCAGAGGTACGTACCCACAGCTTACACAGAACACGAATCATAATCCAAAATGTGGCCTGTATGTGTGTTGAGTCTAGGCCTAGGTATGTGTGACGCAGTTAAAAATTAAGACATGTGGGCCCCTAAAATGGCGGCTGCCTGACCTCTAAAGTGGGACAATGGGATGTGAGGTAACTGCGCTGGCGTTGTACACCGTCGCGGTAGGCGGTCGAAGACCGCAGCGCAATGCAGCATTGGTTAACATTGGACCCTATGGGTCCCAGGAGCCAATGATGATGAACGCCGGCGGTGATGGTACGCACCGCCGCGGACGTGACTGCCATTTTCTATCTGTTGAATCACTTCATACCTGATCTTCGACAGGAGAGGACCTACACTGCAAGTGCTGCTGTGACCTCGGTCTGGAAGAGACAATGGCTCGTGCGTCTGGGGAAAGGGCCCCTGCCTTCACTGCAGAGGAGTTGGAGAAGCTCGTGGACGGGGTTCTCCCCCAGTACACGCTACTCTACGGTCCTCCAGACCAACAGGTAAGTACACAGGGAGCACGGTGTATGGGCTATGCCATGTGTGGAGAGGGCTGGTTGTAAGAATGAAGGGGGCACAGTTCTGCGTGCATGAAGGACTGTGAATGCATGTGCCACATGGCAAGGGTAGGGATGTGGGCCACTCACTTACACGGTGCAGTTGGTAATGACTTCTCTTCTTCCCCTGTACATGTCATGTAGGTCAGCGCCCACCAGAAGAAGGATATTTGGCGTGCCATCGCCAAGGACGTCCGGACCCTGGGGGTCCACCACAGACGGAGCACCCACTGCCGGAAAAGATGGGAGGACATTCGCCACTGGAGCAAGAAGACGGCGGAGGCTCAGCTGGGGATGGCCTCCCAACGTGGGAGGGGTGCCCGTCGAACCATGACCCCCCTGATGTTCAGGATCCTGGCGGTGGCCTACCCTGAGTTGGATGGGCGCTTGAGGGCATCACAGCAGACACAAGGGGGTGAGTACAATATCATTCAACGGACTTTGCGCGCAGTGAAGGTGTCTGGGTGGGGGAAGAGGGCTGTGGGTTCCCCTAGGCCAGGGCAAGTTCCGTAGGCTAGGCCCCTCCGTAATGCAGGCCATGTGGCACCCCACCCCACCTCTGTAGAGTGCCAAGTACAGGTATACATGCCCCTGTGTCATCTATGTGTGCAGATGTCGACCATAGCCATGTAGGACATATCCCAGAAATTGCATCTGTAGAGCCCAACAGCGTGAAGTAGTGCAGGGGGCTGCTGTGTCTGTATTGTCCGCCAACGGTAGCGGTAAGCCATGCACTCAACCTGTCTTTCTTCTGTTGTCCCCCCCCTTTTTGTGGTCTCCCTGTTCTTGTGTGCATCAGCATCATCAGGCGGAGGTACAGTGGCACCGGAGCACGAGGGAGCTGCATCCCACATGGCCATGGAGGGCCACACCACGGACTCGGAATACACCAGTGGGACGGAGGGCGAGGGGAGCTTCACAGTGGGGACAGGATCAGCAACCAGCGACACAGACTCGTCCTCCGATGGGAGCTCCCTTGTGGTGGTGGCAAAATCTGTGCCCCCCACTTCTACAGGTACAGCTGCCACCCCCTACCAGCACCGCCCTCCCAGCAGCCCCTCAGCCTTCGCCCCGTGCCCGCTCACCCAGGAGGGTGGGCATCACCTTCGCCCCAGGCACCTCAGCCCCTGCCACCTCTGCTGCCCTTAGTGAAGAGGCCATTGACCTCCTCAGGTCCCTCACTGTTGGGCAGTCTACCATTTTGAATGCCATCCAGGGTGTAGAAAGGGAATTGCAACACACAAATGCATTCCTGGAGGGCATTCATTCTGGTCAGGCTGCCCTTCATCGTACCCTGCAAACTCTGGCCTCAACACTGATGGCAGCCATTGTCCCTGTCTCTAGCCTCCCCCCTCCAACTTCCTCCACCCAGACCCAATCCCATGTACCCCAGCCTATCCCAAGCACACCATCAGACCAGCCTGCACACACCTCACCACACAAGGGAAGCTCAGGCAAACATAAGCACCACACATCCCACAGGCACTCACGCAAGCATCACACACATACAGACACACCAACATCCACTGCCTCCACTGTGTCCCCCTCCTCCTCGTCTCCCTCCTCCCTCCCAGTCTCGTCTACACTATCACCTGCATGCACTACCTCTACAGCCACTACGTCCCGCACCAGCATACCCACCACCATACCCCGCTCATGTGCAGTCACCACCCCCACTCCCATTCACACGTCCCCTGTGACCTCTCCCAGTGTGTGTGTGACGCCCCCTCCGAAGATACACAAACCCAGGCACACACCCACCCAACAGCCATCCACCTCATGACAGTCTCCAGCGCATGCACCTTCACCCAAAATCACCAAACGTACACCTCCTACAACCACTACCTCTTCCTCCACTCCCAAACCCCGTCCAGCTACCCGTCCCAGTGTTCCTAAGAAACTTTTCCTGGCCAACCTTGCCCTCCTTCCCACCCCCCCTCCAACTCATAGGTCCTGTACTAGCACCTCAGCCAAAAAATCGCCGGGACCAGCGGTGCCTGTTACAGGTATGTGGAGTGCACCGGCCACCAGGCCAGCCAGTGTGGCACGGAGCCACAGCACAGCCAGTACCCCCCCTGCGAAGCACCAGAAGTTGGACAGTGCCCGGCGGGAGAGGGGGAGACTCCAGCCAGCAAAGCCGCTCACAAGGGTCCCGGGGGTAGTGTCAACTCAGCTGTGACTCCTCCCAAGGTGGGGAAGGGGCAGAAGAAATCTCCAAAGTCTGGGAGGGGCAGCACAGCGGAGAAGACCGCCATCATCCCCGCTGCCCAGGAGGCCACCGCCAGAGTCACTGCCCAGGAGGCCAGCCCCATCTTCACTGGCCAGGAGGCCACCACCGGAGTCACTGCCCAGGAGGCCAGCCCAATCGTCACTGGCCAGGAGGCCACCGCCTGAGTCACTGCCCAGGAGGCCAGCCCAATCGTCACTGGCCAGGAGGCCACCGCCAGAGTCACTGCCCAGGAGGCCAGCCCAATCGTCACTGGCCAGGAGGGCCCCGCAAGCCACAGCCCAGCTGACCCATGAAGGACCGCCAGCCACAGGCCTGCTGGGCAATGAAGGACAACCTTGGCAAGCACCGCTGAACAGGCCAGGGACCGCTGAACAAGGCAAAGGCCGCCATGGCAAGCACCGCTGAACAGGCCAGGGACTGCTGAACAGGTCAGAAACTGACAAGTCAAGCACCGCTGAACAGGGCAAGCACCGCTGAACAGGTCGGAAACTGCCAAGTCAAGCACCGCTGAACAGGGCAAAGACCGCCATGGAATGCACCGCTGAACAGGGCAAGCACCGCTGAACAGGTCAGAAACTGCCAAGTCAAGCACCGCTGAACAGGGCAAAGACCGCCATGGAATGCACCGCTGAACAGGGCAAGCACCGCCGAACAGGGCAAAGACCGCCATGGAATGCACCGCTGAACAGGGCAAGCACCGCTGAACAGGGCAAAGACCGCCAAGGCGAGCACCGCTAGCCCATTAGCGGCAGGGGCAGTGACTCTACTGGGACCGTCACAGGGTGAGTGCTGCACTCTGGGCACCAGTCCCCCTCCAGAACCAGTGGAGACATGCATCCACTCCGTCTGTCCTGCACAGGATGAAGCACTCTGGGCACCAGTCCCCCTCCAGAACCGGTGGAGACTGTTATCCACTTGAGAGACTGTGGCTTTGCACTCCCCAGGATGGTACAGTGGGCAAACCACTCACTGTAGAGACCTGTGAGACTGTGGCTTTGCACTCCCCAGGATGGTACAGTGGGCAACCCACCCACTGTAGAGACTTGAGAGACTGTGGCTTTGCACTCCCCAGGATGGTACAGTGGGCAAACCACCCACTGTAGAGACCTGTGAGACTGTGGCTTTGCACTCCCCAGGATGGTACAGTGGGCAACCCACCCACTGTAGAGACTTGAGAGACTGTGGCTTTGCACTCCCCAGGATGGTACAGTGGGCAACCCACCCACTGTATAGACTTGAGAGACTGTGGCTTTGCACTCCCCAGGATGGTACAGTGGGCAAACCACCCACTGTAGAGACTTGAGAGACTGTGGCTTTGCACTCCTCAGGATACATCAATGGGCATGGAGCCCCCTCGTGGATCTAGCGTGGTGCACTCATCCGGCTGAGGGCCCCCCCTTCCCTTCCCCCTGAGGTGCCTGTTGTATTTCTATCTGATGCCCCTGCAGTGTTCTCTCCGTTTTGATCAGGTATCTAGTGTGGGCCTCACCCATGCATTTTGGGCCCAGTGGTCCATGGACAATGAATGGTGCATTACCTGCACTACTAATCGTGGTGTATATTTTGTTTAATGTGTATATACATATATGTATATATTTGGTTACTGTAATTTGATATATTACAATGGTTCAACTCATTTCCTTTTGTCTTTGCATTCTTCCGGGGGGGTTGGGGGTTGTTAGTGTAATGTTTGGTTATGCATTGGTGTGTGTGTTGTAGTGGGTGAGGGTCCGGGGGGGTGTTGTGATGTTGGTTGTGTGTGTCCCTGTGTTTTTCCCTCCCCCTCCCCTATGTCGTAGGTGCAGTACTCACTGTGGTCTTCGCCGCCGGCGTTGTTGATCCTCGATATCTTAGAATCACTTCAAGTGCAATGTTTGCAGTGGTTTGTATTAGGATCTAACAGCTACGAACCAACTTCATGTTTTACAGTGTGTTGTTGAGTCCTCTCATATAAACTGAAAACGCGTAAAGAGGTGTACTGTAAGGTCACAAAACTGCAGAGTACACAAAACTAGCCAATTGTGTTTCCTATGCATCACTCATAGGGCTACATGTATCATACTTTGATTTTGCGTCTCGCAAACTACGAGTCACAAAACCGAATGTTGTATAGTGTCAATGACACTATTTGCGACTAGCAAGGGGGTCTCAAATGCCTACTTCATGACTATTCATGAGGTAGGTCGCAATTTGCAACCCCCTTGGGAATGGCCGCCCTCACAGGGATGGTGGCCTCACCCCTTCCTAATTGCGACTCGCAATCCCTTTTTACGATTCAGTAAATAGTTTATCGAATCACAAAAATGGTTTGGTACATAGCAAAGTGCATTTTGCACATCGCAAACGGCCCGATTCGCCGTTTGTGATGTGCAAAATGGTACGTACATGTGGCCCTTAATCCCCAACACTGAACCTGCTTGTACATGGCGGTGGATCTTTTCAGCAGTTAACGTTAATGCTTTATGGCGAATTGGGCGAAAAGGCATGTCACTGGGTGATAATATAAATTAGTGAATTCGTGAAAATTACCTGAGTAATACCCATGAAAGCAAAGCAAAGCATGGCAGAAACCATGCAGGTAGGCAGGAAGCAATATGAACCTTACCATCACTGTTGAAAGAGCGAAGAGACATCATGATCCACCTGGAGCTTCACATCTCACGACTCATGGCCTCCTCCCACAGTTAATAATCGTAATAAATAGCATATTATACTCCGAGCATCTGCAAGAATACTGTTTATTGGGTCACATTCACTTCATTGTCATGGCACGCATTTGTTTTTTCTTTTCATTATACCTTTCCAACACACCTGGCTACCTCTACAGCAAGCTATCATTTTCGAAAGCTCGAATTTCACAGCCGCATACGGGGCCATATTTATACTCCGTTTGCGCCGAAATTGCGTCGTTTTTTTTGACGCAATTTCGACGCAAAACTAACGCCAACTAACGCCATATTTATACTATGGCGTTAGAGGCGAATAGCGCCAAAGTTCCCGG
Organism: Pleurodeles waltl; assembly: GCF_031143425.1. Classification (NCBI taxonomy): domain Eukaryota; kingdom Metazoa; phylum Chordata; class Amphibia; order Caudata; family Salamandridae; genus Pleurodeles; species Pleurodeles waltl. The sequence continues at coordinate 982,712,525 of NC_090443.1, read as the reverse complement.
AATGTGCGTCATTTTTTAGCGTGAACCCCTTCCTTGCGTTAATGATATGCAAGGGAGGCGTTCCCGTCTAAAAAATGACTCCCAGGCCTTTACGTGGTATTTATACTCCCGGGCAAAAGCGACGCCCGGGAGTGGGCGTGGCTAAAAACGGCGCATTTGCGCCGCTTTTTAACGCCTGGGTCAGGCATGGCGTTAAGGGACAAGTGGGCTCAAAATGAGCCCAGAGTGCCCTCCCCTGCCCCCAGGGACCCCCCCTGCCACCCTTGCCCACCCCAGGAGGACACCCAAGGCTGGAGGGACCCACCCCAGGGACATTCAGGTAAGTTCAGGTAAGTTTTATTTTTATTTTTTTTAATAATATTTTGTGGCATAGGGGGGCCTGATTTGTGCCCCCCTACATGCCACTATGCCCAATGACCATGCCCAGGGGACAGAAGTCCCCTGGGCATGGCCATTGGGCAAGGGGGCATGACTCCTATCTTTACAATGATAGGAGTCATGTTGATGGGGGATGGGCGTCGTTAAAAAATGGCGCAAGTCGGGTTAAGACGATTTTTTCGACGTAACCTGACTTGCCCCATTTTAAGACGCCCATGCGCCATTTTCCCCCTACGCCGGCGCTGTCTGGTCTACGTGGTTTTTTCCCACGCAAACCAGGCAGCGCCGGTCTGATTGCGCCGTCTAACGCCATTCCATAAATACGGCGCCCGCATGGCGCTTCAGAATGGCGTTAGACGGCGCAAAACTTTTTGACGCTAAACTGCGTTAGCGCAGTTTAGCGTCAAAAAGTATAAATATGGGCCCATGTTACTAACCTTTAGTCATGCTGAACAGGAGCCACACCGGTGTACAACATGGCAAAACAAAGCCAATAGGTCTTGTAAAGGCAGAGGCACAATGAATTAAAATCATTTTGCTAGGACCTTACAGTTTGTTGAGGGGAAGAAGCTGGATCTAAAACTTAGGGGCATATTTATACTCCGTTTGCGCCGGAATTGCTTCGTTTTTTTTGACGCAATTTCGACGCAAAACTAACTCCATATTTATACTTTGGCGTTAGACGCGTCTAGCGCCAAAGTCCATGGAGTTAGCGTAATTTTTTAGCGTGGACACCTACTTTGCGTTAATTATATGCAAGGTAGGCGTTCCCGTCTAAAAAATCGACTCCGAGGCATGTGCGTCGGATTTATACTCCCGGGCAAAATTCACGGCCGGGAGTGGGCGGGTCAAAAAAAATGACGTACGGCCGCTTTTGTGCCGTTTTTTAGCGCCTGCAAAAGGCAGGCGTTAAGGGACCTGTGGGCTCTGAAGGAGCCCTGAGGTGCCCTCCCATGCCGCCAGGGACACCCCCTGTCACCCTTGCCCACCCCAGGAGGACACCCAAGGCTGGAGGGACCCATCCCAGGGACATTAAGGTAAGTTCAGGTAAGTGTTTTTTTTTTTTTTTTTTGTGGCATAGGGGGGCCTGATTTGTGCCCCCCTACATGCCACTATGCCCAATGACCATGCCCAGGGGACTTCTGTCCCCTGGGCAAGGGGGCATGACTCCTGTCTTTGCTAAGACAGGAGTCATTTCTATGGGGGTTGGGAGTGAAAAAAAATGGCGCAAATCGGGTTGAGGCGAAAAAATTGCCTCAACCTGACTTGCCCCATTTCTTGACGCCCAAGCCCCATATCCCCCTACGCCGGCGCTGCCTGGTGTACGTCATTTTTTTACACGCACACCAGGCAGCACCGGCGGCTAACGCCGGCTAACGTCATTGATTAAATACGGCGCCCGCATGGTGCTTCAGAATGGCGTTAGCCGGCGCTAATTTTTCAGAGGACAGAGGACGAGGACAAGCACAGAAAAGTGCACGCAGTTCCCTGCACTGATCATGGCCACACAGTGGAGATGTCACTGTGGTGAGCCCTCAGCCTTGTTTCTTCCTCTCTTGGCTACCCCTCATTTTCGATTTTTAGGTCCAAGTTGTGGGGGGGGGGGCTCAGATTATGGGTCTACATTTCAACTAAGGTGATCCCTGTGATAGGTTTCTAAGAAAAATATAGATGCATGATGTTGACATGCTCTCAGTATCCCAAAGGCAGACAGGCCAACTTAGCGTTCAAAATTGAGTCTGACTTGAGGAGTTCACAACAGTACCCAATCTCCATCGCCAAAGTACAACACTCTGCAGTGTTGAGCTCGACCCTTCTGAACATTGTTATCTGCCTTACCCTGTTGGCTAGCACCTGTTCACATTGACGATGTGGCGCAGGACTACCTCTTGAATGGCTCATGTGAACATTTTGTCAGCTAGCGATCGACGAGTGGTGCTGGGTGGTGTTCCTCTATAGGTCCCAAGGAGCCTACGGAGGACCTCCTCAACATCCTCCTGGTGCTCCATACCATTGTGGGTGGCTTTGCTTAGAGTTCTCATTAGGTGTTCAATCTCTGCATTGGCTTGAGTCCACCTAGGTGTAATTTTGCAATGGGAGACACCTAACGCCTCGTTGGTGGTCCCTGAAATCACTTCCCTGGCACAGAGAACCATTGTCTGTATTCAATGTTATTGGCAATCTGAACATGGCGAAGGTCTTTTCCAGGCGGTTCTGTGTTTCTTCAAAATTGGTGGTAAGTATCTCTGTAACAGAAATTTGGAATAAGCGGTAACACTGATGATGCAGTCTAAATTATAGTAGAGTCCTTCATGTCACAAAAGTTATCCAAATGTGACAGTTTATGTTTTATGTTAATCAAAGTATTAATAGTCAAACCTAGAAGCTGCACTGAAAGACAATTTAGAAGTGCATTTGTTTGTATTGCAGAGTTCGACTTAGGTGGTATTGGAATTAAATTACATGTTAGAGGGATAAAACTGATCTTATAATGTAACTTAAACACTAGACTAACTGAATATTGAAACAATATTGAATTTCTAATGATTAATGAATTAAAAATGTATCCAATAATTTACAATATTTCACTCCGCCATTTTTTCCGTCGTTTTTAACGGCTGCTCAGAGCAGGCGTTAAAATGACGCATGTATTTTAATCAATGGGGCTCCCAGTGCTTTGCTGCACCAGCATCAACATTTTTGACACTAGTGCTGCAGAGCACAACAAAAGCATCAAAAATGTTTACACTATTGTCTTAATGACCGCCATGGTGCACTGTATTGTAAATATGGCGTAACCATGGTGTTGTTAAGTGGGGTAGGGGCGACGCATAAAAAGTGGCGCATCGGGCCGTAGCGCCACTTTCTTGTAAATATGCCCCATAGCGTTAGGACCTTGTTTTTATCTTCAATCTATTGTTATTTCGTGGTTGTTTCTTTGGACTGTAATAAAGTCTTATTAGCAAGGACAGCCACTGAATAACGTTTTAAATCCTGATTTAGAAAAATCTTCATTGTGCTGAATTTGGGCTTGTATTTGGACAGCTTTGGGCTTGGGATGGTTCTCAAAATCTGGCAACACTGTTCAACCCTGAAAACACAGTCAGCAGAATCTGAAACAACATCCTGGTATCCATGAGGACCACCCCAATCTCTGCTGCGATCCAGGAAAGAGTTGAAGACTCGCCTCTGTGAAGAATAGTACATCACAGTGCAGTAACAGTACCACAGACCAGCAACCTCTCTTACTTTATGTTTGTCTTTGACTCTGTACAGCACTCTGCTGCCTTTTGGCTAGGTTTACGCTACTCAGGTGCCACATACATAGCTGTGAGACCCTATCTCTGAACACTGTGGGGCTCATTTACAAGCACCTTGTGCCACCATACTGTCATTTTTTCTGATGCTGCGGCAGTGCAGAACAGTCCCCCACCCCGTGCCATTTTTACAAACTCACGCAATGGGACCATTATGCCAGTTTGTGAACCTTGGTGCCACATTTTGCCTGCGCAAGGTATAATGTATGCAAGGTGGCGTTTTTTTAGACGGGAACGCCTACCTTGCATATAATTAACGCAAAGTAGGTGTCCACGCTAAAAAATGACGCTTAATTCATGGACTTTGGCGCTAGACGCGTCTAACGCCAAAGTATAAATATGGAGTTAGTTTTGCGTCGAAATTGCGTAAAAAAAACGACGCAATTCCGGCGCAAACGGAGTATAAATATGCCCCTTGGTGCCCAGCTGGCAACTTGGAATCACGCATGCGGGCGCTGTACTTTTTGGGGCAAAACTGGGTTTGCGCAGTTTTACGTCAAAAAATATAAATATGGGCCTATATTCCTGCTGTTTCCAAAGTAAGCCAGTTTGGTGTTGGCCTTGTAGAAGCGACGCAAGTGCTTCATTTCCAAGCGAGTGTGTACACATGACCTGCATTCTCTCTGTGCGTGTAAGCCCCTGGAGCCTGGGTGGTCGGTAAACAAGCTGCCCCTCTTGGTCTTGGCCGGGCTCTGTTTACTCTGCTTTCAGGGGCGTTGCTGCCAGGTCCCTGTCAGGGCCCAGGTCACAGATAAGCAGATCTAATATTTACTAAGAGTGAACATTTACCAGCCCCCTGAAGCCCCCTCTCATCTCCCTGTTTGTTGTGTACAGGGCGAGCTTCTCTTCCAGGCGCGCATCCCCTCAGGAAGAGGCCATCATTGGCTACTCAGCCCCTCGGGAAGAGGCCACTTTTCACACAAAAAGGGCGGGGGTTACAGAGGGCCTCAGGGGACTAAGATAGCTTGGAATTGTACTTTGGGAGGGGGAGGAGAGTTGAAAGAGAAGGGACAATACTTGCCCTATTGTGTGTCTGCAGGTCACCCCCTGAAACACCCCTCGGCCCCCTCCAGTCCCGGGTGGGGAATGGTGCAGATAAAATGCTGTGTTTCTGAGAGTGAGGCAATGCTTACACAAACAGGCCGTCTCTTCACCGGAGGACAAAGGGGACACCAGGCTCCAGGCAGCGCCGGGCAAGGGGTGAGTCGGGCATTGATGCCGGGGCACGTCTTGAGGAGGTCAGGGGGGCAGCGCAAGGCACCCTCGTCTCGACCTCCCTTCATTAGGGCGTGAAAGGTAATGGATGCGCATCGAGGCGCAAAATGTGCGCTACAAACCCAACCTGCTAATACTCCCACTACATCGGTTTCGGGGAGTAAGGCATAAGGAAGTAAAGCGATTCGGCCAGGATCACACTCTTGGTGAAAAGAGTAGCGTTGTTTTTTCGAATGAGTTGCACTGCTGGGGATATATTGATAGAAGGAAAAGAGACGATTAGGGGACATGCGAATAAAACACTATTCGCATAAGTGAAGAAAAAACACAGGTACGTCTACGGGAAGTTGGAAGACCGACATTGTATAAAGATAACAGCGGACGCTCGGCTCTACTTGAAGCGCACTGTCGACATATAAAGGGCGGGCGAAAACCTGATTTGCAGAAGATCACACGATGCGTCAGTGTAAACGGGGGTCCGTGACTAGCTGCACCCTGTGAAATGTGCTTCAAGTCAGGCTTCGTATTTATTTTTTGCTACGTTATTTGCTGCGGCACGTTGGCGATTTTTGGAATGTAAAACCTGGTGATGGGTGAGCCCATATTTGAGGATGTCACTAAGGAGAATTAGGACGGGCGAACCGCTGCGCGGGCTGTGTCTGCCTGTTCGCTTCTTTAATTTTTAAGTCAGCTTTACGTCTTTTAATCTCATGTGATTCTAAAAAATATATAAATAAAATGTACATAAATAGGGTCACAGTCTTTCCGGGGCCCGCATTGCTTCAGCAAAAGTTATGTACATATTTTTAAATCTTCATTAATAAACAGGCAGCTTACATGGCGATACCACTTGCAATTGTTTGAAGCCCTAGAAAATGCTGTACTGTACAGCACACGTTCAAAGTGGGAGAAGTTTGAAGCCATATTTTTGTACTGGAAGATACCCCTTCCAGGACAAAACCTGTCCTTGGCAGAAGGAACACACCCTGGCACTGGGTATGTGCGTGGGCACATGGCAGCCAAAAGTGTGCCAGCGCTGTGGAGGGACAAAAATGCTCAATATCTTAGTAGATATCAAGATATGGCACATTTTTTTCTCTCTGAGGCAAGGTTGTGAATCTGAGCTTTAAGTAATGTGCAATTAATGCCACGCTGCTTTATTCAAGGACATCTTTTCAAGATACCTCCAAGTCGAAGTTCAGGAACATGTATTTTTCTTTCCGATAAAACACTGACGCATGGTATCCCTCATTCCAAGCAGTCGCCCTCAGAATTTAGAGGTAAAATGCCCAGGGGGAGTGCACGCTGCAGAAACGTCAGTCCCTTGCAGGTTTCCTTACAAGAACCCACTGCAACTCACAGTGAGTGCCCTGGTGTTTTTCCAGATAGGCCCTGGCACTCTAATGCCAGCGCTCTGCTGAAGTGGCAGGCCAGCCTTGCTTTTTATTTTTGGAGTGAAGTGAATTACTTTGCCTCAGAGTGGCACAGCGCCGGAGGCCCAGCTTCTGCCACGTTGCCAGTATTCATTGTGTTAAGGCTTAAATCTGAGGATATCTGGTGGCCTCCTGTGAAACGTGCCTACTTCACACAGAAGGCGAGTGGAGCGTGGTGTCTACAGGTAAATTATCCAGGTGTATTTTTGCTAAGCTGTAACGTCACATTGAGTCGAAGAGGGGCTACGTACACCGCGCAAAAAAGACGGCACCCTGGAGTAAATCAAATAATGATATTCTTCGGCCAGAGCAAACCCAGGATGCTGAATCCATGCCAGATGTTCAGGATATCAATTAACTTGTGATGAATGTGCACAAAGTGGGCAGACTCATAAAAATGTTGCTATGAGAAGGTGTGATTTACACTTGTAGTAATCCTGCGTCACTGCCGAATTCCAGTCGTTTGGTTGGAGTAAACCTGGAAGGAGTACTGAAGGAGTAAGTAACAGCAAAATCTGTGCGATCAGGCCTAATGGAAGTAAGTGGAACCCATGTACAAATTGCGCAGCATTTTGCAATAGGTAACACATGATGGAAGTAAGACACGGCTATTGCTTGCCACAGCTCTGGTTCAATGTATCTTGGCAATGTGCCACCAGCCTTTGTCCTCTAGGTACACCAGGCTGGTGCAGAGCTGGAGACTTTGGGGGCATATTTATGAGATCATTGCGTCTTGCTTGCACCACGCAACGTGGTACACACTTCCAGAATGTCAAATAGGCAAAGTAGAAACTGGCCTATGGGCCCAACTCCTTTTAGGGGCCCCATGATAAAGGATCAAAATAATATTGATTTGACCTTGAGAGAGAACTATAGTCAAGCTTTCTTAAATTGTTTCCAAAAGATAAAAAATAATGAATCAACTCAAAGAAACGAAAACTTTACATTACAGACGCAATAGAGAAAATAATGTATTAATGTAATGTACCCATTAACAACTCAAAGTACATAAACCATACACATCAGATTCACATAACAGTTTGTCTCTTAAAAGCTCTTCTGTCAGCTGTCAGTTTGTAAAACAATTCAGTGCAAACTATGTACATGTAATGTACAGTAGTGATGGTCATCTCCATCTAGCAGCCAAAGTGAACACTATTTAGTTCAATGTTCTCCCACTAGGGTGCACGCAGTAGAGTCACAAATTTTTACAGAGTACCGCAAATGACCGCCATTTTGAGTCTGTTTTAAAGCAGGAAATTTGAATGTGTAGGTTCTAATGCAATCGCTGTTGATTTTTTACATATTGAATAGTAGAGTCTCTAGTGTTAAAGTAAATTATCAACAACTGTCAAATTAGTGAAAATAACCTAATAATATTAATAATAAAAAATGTAAATACATTATTTTGTAGTTTATCATTTTATTTAAATTTAATAACAAAAATTAGTAAACTTGAATTAAAATTTATGGTTAGATTTTTAATTGGTATCACAATTAAATATTTAAAAAACTGCCATTTTGGGTCAGAAATCATTCCCTCTCTGTCTTACACATTAGTGCATTGTTTGTGGTACTCTGTAAAATGTAGTGACTCTAACCTCCAGAAACAAAACTTTCCGTGAGTCAGTGTGTCGCAAGTTCCCGTCAACTTCAGACCCTAGTAGAATATTCATGAGTAGAAGCTTAGAGAACACCGACTAGTGTATATATACCCGATGACTCATCTGCGCAAGTAATTTAGCTTTTCTGAGTTATAATGAAGTTTGATTAACTTAACCATCTAATTTCTATGGTAACAGAACAAATCTATCTTGTTCAGGCACTTTTACACTCTTTTGGCTGAATTAAGAATTCTTTCATTTTCTTGAACAAAGCATAAATATTGTTTGTTGTCACTCTTTTTTAGGCCCAGAATGTCGGCGCCCGAAACTGTTGGTTGGTAAAATAAAAAATATATTAGGAGATAATTTGCGAGGGGGGGCCCGGGCCGTGAAATTTCGACTGCCTAGGGGCCTCCACATGGTTTAATCTGGCACTGGTGCTACATGCATGACACAAATCTCTAAGTCAGATTTTTGAAGTTACCTTGCTGTGCTGCCCTCCATCACAGGAAAGGGCAGTAATGCACTCAATTTACCCAATACAACACATTCCTGTCCTTTTCCCCTGCACTGACACCCTTTTGGCAGCCTAGTGCCAAGGCAGGCACCCTGGCACCAAGGGTGCCTGCGATGCATGTAGGATTGTTTTTATGCAGAAACTGACAAAAACAATCCTGAGAGGCATATTCCTCCATTTATGTTTGCTTTAGCACACATAGAAAGATAAAGTAACAAGGAGAAATAAAAATATTTCTCCTTGTTAAACCTCTCCTGGGAAGCAAATCTTCTCGATGCATTCCCAGGTTTACCAGGATTTGTAAATCTAGAAATGCCTCGAAAACCATGGGAGTTGCGTGAGAACACCCACACAACGCCCATGAAACACCGTCCTAGGGCAGAGTAAGACAACACAGCGATTTGCACTGCATTACCTTACGGAGATATATCCAAAGCCACCCAAAGTGGCTTTGCATCGCTTCAAAAATATGACGAAAAGGGTCCACTCATATACCACGTTCCTTCTTGTTCCAATATCACAGTTTTCCGGTTCCAGTGCCCCTTTCTTTCTGTTCCAGTGTCAGTTTCTCTCTGTTCCAGTGTCAGTATTTTTTACTATTCCAGTGTCTGTTTCTTTTTGTTCCAGCATCAGTTTCTCATTGATTTATTGTCAGTTCCTTCCTATAGCTTTGTCAGTTTCTTCCTCTTCCAGTGTCAGTTTCCTCCTGTTCTAGTGTCAGTTTCTTTCTGTTCAGGAATCAGTTTCTTGCTAGTACTCTGGCAGTTTCTCCCTGTGGAGTGTTAATATTTCCCAGCCACAATATATGCACTGATGCATAAATATTCAAGGGTGAGCAATTGATTATTCTGACATGAACATCCAGGGATAGCAACTACTTTTTTGTCTTCCGTCTTTCACAAAAGATTGCACAAGAGTTTGCTAAAGGTGTCTGTTGGACCTGGCCCTTTTACAGGTTCATCCCCAAACCATTTGCCTTCCTCCTCCTATTTTTTCTGACCTCTTTTTGTTGGCTTTAGGACTCTGAGCACTTTGTCACTGCTGATCGGTACTAAAGTGCATTAGCTTTCCCTTCTAGACTTGGTATAATTGGTTTACACCTGATTGTCACATTTAATTTACCTATAAGAGCCTTATACAGTGGTATCCCTTTTACCCAGGGCCTGTAAACTAAATTAAATGCTACCAGTGGGCCTGTAGCGCACCTTGCACCACCCACAGAAGTAGCCTTTCAAACCTGTCTCAGGCCTGGGCCTGCATGCAAAGTTTACTGCCACAGGGACCTGGTATCTAAATTTACTTGCCAGGCCTGGGACTCCCCTTATACTACATATAAGTTACCTATAAGGTAGACCCTAGCTAGCCCTATGGGCAGAGTGCTGTGTCGGTAAGAGGCAGGACACATGCCTGGTTGTGTGGCCTGTCCTAGTAGTGACAAACAGCTTATTTGGATTCTCACCACTGTGAGCACTGCTCCTCTCATAGGATTGCATTGGAAATGCCCTAGAATAGGTCTAAGTGGTATTGTCTGATCTATGAGGGGGGGCATAGGCATGTTTGGTATGGTTGGAATGGCAGTGAGAAATGCTGCTTAGTGGCGTAGTTGGATTTTTTATTACCATTGTTGAAATGCCACTTTTAGAATGTGGCCGTTTCTCTGTGCTTATAACTCTGGTGCTTTTATTCCTATCCACGTCTGGGGCAGAGTGACAGCTGGGCTTTGTACATACTTTTCAGACAGCCTGTACAGAGGGAGGGTGAAGGTGTCACAAGAGTGCATCTGCATACTGATGGTCTTCCTGGGTTGAAAGAGGTAGAGGCTGGGCACACATGCATCTGTAAAGGCTGTGCCCTGGCCTCACACAAATGGCTCGTTTACCCTGTACAGATGTCTGGAGCCAGTGCTGGAGGAGAAGGGGCCATTCCTGGAGCCGGTTAGTGCTGGTTGGAACCCCCTCCCCACCTTTGTGGAAGCTGTGCAAACTGAGTATAAGTACAGGGGGTGGTCTCCCACATTTTTACACACTAAGGGGGTCATTCTGACCCCGGTTGGCGGCGGAAGCCGCCGGCCTGGCTGGAACCTCCAGAATACCGCTGCATGGTCAAAAGACCGCCGCAGGTATTCTGAGTTTCCCGCTGGGCGGGCGGGCGACCGCCAGAAGGCCGCCCGCCCGCCCGCCCGCCCAGCGGGAAACCCCTTCCTACGAGGAAGCCGGCTCCGAATGGAGCCGGCGGAGTGGGAAGGGTGCGACGGGTGCAGTTGCACCCGTCGCGATTTTCAGTGTCTGCTATGCAGACACTGAAAATCTTAGTGGGGCCCTGTTAGGGGCCCCACGACACCCGTTACCGCCAGCCAGGTTCTGGCGGTCAAAACCGCCAGAACCAGGCTGGCGGTAAGGGGGTCGGAATCCCCATGGTGGCGCTGCCTGCAGCGCCGCCATGGAGGATTCCCCAGGGCAGCGGAAAACCGGCGGGACACCGCCGGTTTTCCGTTTCTGACCGCTGCTGTACCGCCGCGGTCAGAATGCCCATGGGAGCACCGCCAAGCACCGCCAGCCTGTTGGCGGTGCTCCCGCGGTCGTTGGCCCTGGCGGTCCATGACCGCCAGGGTCAGAATGACCCCCTAATTGACTAATGAACTGGATACTGTCGGAAGGACTCACCAGGAACCGCCTTGGGACTGCTCTGCTGTTATGCTGACCTGTGACCTGCTACTTCACTGAGAGGGACTGCCACTGCCTTTGAACCTTTGCCCTGGTCTGCTTGCTTGGGCCCTGCAGCCCTGTGCCCCACTGCTGTCTCCAGGGGCTAGGTGGTGCGCCCCCCTTTCTCCCCTGCATTCCTGTTACTTTGACGCCATTCTCCCTTGATGGGCACCAGTGCATTGCCCCCGTCCATTGCTGAGCATGTGGATAGCGCTTTATTGACCCCAGCACATGGAGAGCACTTCTAGTTTCTCCTGGATGGCTCACAGCACATGAAAAGCACTTTGTTTATTTCACACAGCAAGTGAGGAACGCTGTTGTATCTCCGTGGGCAGAGTGGAGAGCGTGTAGAGTGCTCCTAGCTCCCCTGTTCCAGTGCATGAAGAGCACTTTGTTTTGGCCTGCTTTGGCGCAAGGAAGAGCACCGTGTCCCTGCGGCTGTGGGCCCTCCTCCCTGACGCAGGAAGAATATGGAGGAGCCCGCCGGAAGCCTCTCACTGAGTGCGAGTGAAGAGGGCAGGGAGAAGAGACTCCTGCCAGCCGGGCAGGCGAGTGGAGGCCGAAGGAGAGCTTGGGAGCCGCCGTGCTGCCCTAGCTGGTGGCCTCGCCCGCTGGGAAGCAAGGGAAATCAGCAACTTTTGCTGCAGCTGTTGCGCCTCCTGTTTGCGGGCAGTAGTTTCTCAGAAACGCCAGCAGCGACCCGGGAGTCCTGGGAGGCCCCGAAAGCACTGCCAATATAAGTGGCGCAATGCATGCATTGCAGCACTTTGTAAATGTGCTGCAGCGATTTTGACCTCCTTGGGCCATATTAGCATAAAAAAAATGATGCTAATGTGGCGCAAGGAGACGCTAGGGGATCCCCGCCCTGACACGGTGGATTAGGTTTGGGTATCGTAATTCTTCTAAGGGAAGCGCAGACATGCTGCAACTTTTGTGTGGAAGATATTGTTGGTTATTCTTATGAAAACTGCACTCCACCATGGCACTTCTGCCCTCATTGTGTATGCTGCATATTTGTTATGACCTGACTTATGTATATGTCATGCTTGCCATGTTGGGGGGACATACACCTTTTCAGGATTTGCCTTGTATACAGTGGGAGGGCAATGTTATGCGAGACATGTAATATGGAAATGTTTCTTCTTCTTAAGTCATGATGCTATCTTGGCACTCTTATTATGACATGAGTTTGTGGTGATAATGAGGACCTGACTACTGCTTGTATTGCAGAATACCAGTAACATATGTGTTTGCCTGACTACAGCTTGCTTTCGCAGAGTATTTGTAACCTGTGTGATGTTCTGACAACTGCTTGTGTAGCAGGGTATTACTGGACCATGTCGTCTGTAATGATTTTTTATGTAATATAGTATATTTTTTATAGCTGGTTGTGGAGTCCTATGTGTGGTGTATTTATTTTGTCCCTGGGGTTGTGTGTGTTGTGCAAACGCTTTACGCTTTGCCTCTGGGGATAATCCTGACTGCTCTGTGCCAAGCTACTGGGGGTGAGCACAGGTTATCTTTGGTGTGTAACTTACTCGCCCTGACTAAAGTGGTTGCCTCTGTCCGGCTGAGGTGCCTAACCGAGCCAACCAGGAACCCCATTTCTAACAGTGTCTTATCCTTCCTCTAGCCGAGCACTAGATAACTCTCAAGATGTAAGATGACCTTGTTAGGACTTGTGCAATCCTTGCAGCCTTGTGGTGGTGCTTGCTGACTCATTTGCATTTTGTCTAGGGTTCAGCCGGATGGAGGTGATGGGTCTCCTGGCCCTCACCATCACCATCCTTCTGAGGGTGGTGGCAGCAGAAGACTCAGGATCTCAAATCTGCTTGCCTGCTCCGCTCTGGAAGACGGATGGAGAGGTGCCAATGAACAGCAGCGTGGGGCAGGTCACGGTGGTGGTGCTGCTGAAAGCCAGCTGACACTTCTGTCTCACACAGGCAGCCAGGTGAGTGCTGAGTGTCCTGCCTTCCTCAGAGCTTAGCTGTCCATCAGCTGTAACAATCTATTTAGATTAACTCCTCGAGCACACCAGTCTCGGCAGCTTGCTGAACGTACTGGATCAGCCAGGATTCAAAACTCAGATTGTAGAGTGCACTTATATCTAAAAGTGTGGCCATGACTCTTTAGCTTCCATCCCTAGGACACTTGACCTCAGCCATGGGCATGAGTTTCTTTTCCCTCCATCCCTTTGCATACATAGCTGTGCTAAGGGCTCTTGTCTCCCTTGCCCCCATTTCTTGACACACATGATTTTACCAATGGACAAGTGTTTCTTTTTCCTCTATCTCTCTGCATGCGTACCACATCTGGGCACTTGTCTTTCTTCATCCACGTAAATCAGAACACCAGCAGCATATTTTTAGTGTAGCCTGCATCTATCCCTTTGCACATAAATCACAGCCTTAGATGCTTGTCCCTCATGTCTCAATCTCTTTGCAAATAGATCCCGTCAGTCAGTGCTTGTTTCTCCTCTCTCCATACTTTTGCATATAGATTCCAGCAGAAGGTGCTTGTCTCCTGCCTCCGATCCTTTGCACACAGATCACAGCTCAGGAGGTGCTTGTCTCCCTCCATCCTTTCCATACAGATCTCAGCACAGTAGGTGCTTGTCTGTCCTTCTATGCCTTTTCCTTGCAGATCTCAGCACAGTAGGCGCTTGTCTGTCCTTCTATGCCTTTTCCTTGCAGATCTCAGCACAGTAGGTGCTTGTCTCTCCTGCCTTCATGCCTCTGCTACAGATCTCAGCATAGTACGTGCTTGTCTCTCCTGCTTCTATGACTCTGCTTACACAGCTCAGCACAGTAGGTGCTTGTCTCTCCTGCTTCCATGCCTCTGATTACAGATCTCAGCACAGTAGGTGCTTGTCTCTCCTGCTTCTATGCCTTTGATTACAGATCTCAGCACAGTAGGCGCTTGTCTCTCCTGCCTCAATGCTTCTGCTTACACATCTCAGCACAGTAGGCGCTTGTCTCTCCTGCTTCTATGCCTCTGCTTACAGATCTCAGCACAGTAGGCGCTTGTCTCTCCTGCTTCCATGCCTCTGATTACGGATCTCAGCACAGTAGGTGCTTGTCTCTCCTGCTTCCATGCCTCTGATTACGAATCTCAGCACAGTAGGTGCTTGTCTCTCCTGCTTCCATGCCTCTGATTACGGATCTCAGCACAGTAGGTGCTTGTCTCTCCTGCTTCCATGCCTCTGATTACGGATCTCAGCACAGTAGGTGCTTGTCTCTCCTGCTTCTATGCCTTTTCCTTACAGATCTCAGCACAGTAGGTGCTTGTCTCTCCTGCTTCCATGCCTTTGATTACAGATCTCAGCACAGTAGGTGCTTGTCTCTCCTGCTTCCATGCCTTTGATTACAGATCTCAGAACAGTAGGGGCTTGTCTCTCCTGCTTCCATGCCTTTGATTACAGATCTCAGCACAGTAGGTGCTTGTCTCTCCTGCTTCCATGCCTCTGATTACAGATCTCAGCACAGTAGGGGCTTGTCTCTCCTGCTTCCATGCCTTTGATTACAGATCTCAGCACAGTAGGTGCTTGTCTCTCCTGCTTCTATGCCTTTTCCTTACAGATCTCAGCACAGTAGGTGCTTGTCTCTCCTGCTTCCATGCCTTTGATTACAGATCTCAGCACAGTAGGTGCTTGTCTCTCCTGCTTCCATGCCTTTGATTACAGATCTCAGAACAGTAGGGGCTTGTCTCTCCTGCTTCCATGCCTTTGATTACAGATCTCAGCACAGTAGGTGCTTGTCTCTCCTGCTTCCATGCCTCTGATTACAGATCTCAGCACAGTAGGGGCTTGTCTCTCCTGCTTCCATGCCTTTGATTACAGATCTCAGCACAGTAGGTGCTTGTCTCTCCTGCTTCTATGCCTTTTCCTTACAGATCTCAGCACAGTAGGTGCTTGTCTCTCCTGCTTCCATGCCTTTGATTACAGATCTCAGAACAGTAGGGGCTTGTCTCTCCTGCTTCCATGCCTTTGATTACAGATCTCAGCACAGTAGGCGCTTGTCTCTCCTGCCTCAATGCTTCTGCTTACACATCTCAGAACAGTAGGCCCTTGTCTCTCCTGCTTCTATGCCTCTGATTACAGATCTCAGCACAGTAGGTGCTTGTCTCTCCTGCTTCTATGCCTTTTCCTTACAGATCTCAGCACAGTAGGTGCTTGTCTCTCCTGCTTCCATGCCTTTGATTACAGATCTCAGCACAGTAGGTGCTTGTCTCTCCTGCTTCCATGCCTTTGATTACAGATCTCAGAACAGTAGGGGCTTGTCTCTCCTGCTTCCATGCCTCTGATTACAGATCTCAGCACAGCAGGTGCTTGTCTCTCCTGCTTCCATGCCTCTGATTACAGATCTCAGCACAGTAGGCGCTTGTCTCTCCTGCTTCCATGCCTTTGATTACAGATCTCAGCACAGTAGGTGCTTGTCTCTCCTGCTTCCATGCCTTTGATTACAGATCTCAGAACAGTAGGGGCTTGTCTCTCCTGCTTCTATGCCTCTGATTACAGATCTCAGCACAGTAGGTGCTTGTCTCTCCTGCTTCCATGCCTCTGATTACAGATCTCAGCACAGTAGGCGCTTGTTTCTCCTGCTTCCATGCTCAGATCTCAGCACAGTAGGCGCTTGTTTCTCCTGCTTCCATGCTCAGATCTCAGCACAGTAGGCACTTGTTTCTCCTGCTTCCATGCCTCTGCTTGCACATCTCAGAACAGTAGGCGCTTGTCTCTCCTGCTTCCAAGCCTCTGCTTGCACATCTCAGAACAGTAGGCGCTTGTCTCTCCTGCTTCCATGCATTTGCTTACAGACCCCACCCCTTCAGAGGGCCCCATTCAGCCCAAAGTCTGTGAATATTTGTGAGATATTGGAAACGCGTGCCCCTGATCTCTTTCTGCATGGGGCCCCATCGTTTTGCGTTACGCCACTGTGTGACTCACCCAGTTAAACACAGGTGCCATGAGTAGGTTCTTGATCTCCTTTCTTCATTCTTTTGCACCCAGTTATCTCCGGAGGGGATGTTTGCCTCTGCTGTGTCCATCCCTTTGACAACACATCTCCACTGTAATAGGGGGAACCTGCACACAGATCTCAGCACTGGCAGTCCTCCCTCTTTCCCTCTCTCTTTTTTCTTTCTCTTTTTCTCTGTATCCCTCTTTCTTTCTTTCTCTGCTTCTGCACTGATCCAAGTTGCCCCCCAATAGCCTGCCTAGTTGTTTCTCTTGCAAATTACAGTGATCCCAGTCAGATGAGCTGTTTCACAGTGTAAAATATAATACAACAAGAGTAAAGGCCTGATTACGATATTGGCAGATAGAATACTCCATCACAAACGTGACAGATAATCCATCCGCCGTATTACGATCACCATAGAATATAATGGGATTACAATACTGCCAACGGGACATCCGTCTTGTTTGTGACGGAGTAAACCTGTCCGTCAAGAACGTAATCAGGCCCTAAATTACTAGGCTCCTGGTGTTAGATATCACCTTTAATAGTATGTGATTGAGAGCTTCCTGGTACACGGAGGCGATCTTTTGGCATGGTTCTCTGTGACAGCACGTGGTGAATGACCCCACACTAGCGGGAACGCTTCTCTATCAGAGCTTTAAATGGAACTATAGAAGTGCAGGTACTCCCTATCTAAAGTACCTGTTAGCTCCTGAGAAGTGCACTGCAGGTACTCTCCTTTTCAAATTAAAGAATTGCAAGTACCCAGTACTGGACAGTACCTGCTCATTTGAAGCACTGCTCTCAGTCAGCCTGCAGGTCAGACTATGAGATGTTTATTCTGCTGAGGATTCCAGGGTGGCAGCCAGTGTTTCACCATGGGCTTAAAGGTCGACGTTCATGATGCAACATCTTGTAATGAAGGTCTTTGGGAACCCCAAGCATTGTGACACTTTCAATTAGAAAACACTGAAGTCCTATGGAAGGGGGCTGCTGAATCTATAAACACATGTGTATGCGGTCCTGTCCCCCAGAAGATGAAGAGTAATACTTGCTGGAAAGAATGAGGAGAGTGTGGCACATAGCTTCATACGTGTTGGTCCTGCATTCACATACAAACATATTGGCGAGAAATCAAGTCACATATATGTCACTCCAACAATTGATGTTACTGTTAAGATACCCAGGAGATAATAATGTTTATCATTTGATCACACCATGGCAAAGCTGATATCACAATTGATATTGGCTGCTGGATCAGCTAAAGCCCAAATATGAAAATTTCAAACATTTCCTCCAATCACCATGTTTTTAAGGCAAGATACCATCCATTTTTGCAATGCTAAAGTTATTTACCATTCTTCATGACAATGTGTGTACGGTTGAAAGAGTGTGGCTTCTGTTCAAAACATATGAAGAGGTATTAGGTTGGTTGCTGGTATGATTCAACACTGCTGAACAAATCCCTTTGATCATGTCAGCTTGCATTATGATTGGAATTATCCCCCCATCAAATATTCTAACGTTTTGAATTCTGTAAGTGAGTAGTTAGAAATTCATAATTGTCATGCACTCTTACTTTGCTCTGAGTTCTAAGGGCTTGATTTAGATCTTGGCAGAGGGAATACTCAGTCACAAATGCGGTGGATATCCCGTCCGTCGTATTACGATCTCCATAGAATTTAATGGGATCGTAACACAGCAGAATGAATATCTGTCATGTTTGTTGCTGAGTATTCCCCACGCCAGGATCGAATTCAGGCCCTAAATCTCTATTCTCCAACCTTCCCTGAGCAAGCCTTGGGTCATTCTACTTCGCTTTCCTTAGAACCAAGCATTTAAGGGTGTAGACTTGAGACTCAATTTAGATTTTGGCAGGCAGGATACCCTGTTGCAAAGGCAACAGAGTGCCCTGCCCACCAGACCCTAGAGACAGACAGGCCTTTGGTTTTCCTTCTACAGAACCCTTGTGGGCTCTGTGAATGGAACAATTCTTCCAGTGACCTGTCGGAGTAGGGGCCATCAGAGGAAGGACATTACACCACCCTCCCTATGTAGGTAGGGTGGCAAAATGTTTTTGTTTAATCATCACCACCGGGGAAAGACATGGTAGTGAGGGTCAGAAAAAATATAGGTGGTCATTCCAAGTTTGGCGGGCGGCGGTTGCCGCCCGCCAAACTTACGCCGCCACTTGGCCGGTCTGCGGTCAAAAGACCGCGGGGGCCATTCAGACTTTCCCGCTGGGCCGGCGGGCGCCCGCCAAAGGAGCGCCCGCCGGCCCAGCGGGAAAGGCCCTGCAACACAGAAGCCGGCTCCGAATGGAGCCGGTGGTGTTGCAGGGGTGCGACGGGTGCAGTTGCACCCGTCGCGATTTTCACTGTCTGCTATGCAGACAGTGAAAATCATGCTGGGGCCCTGTTAGGGGGCCCCTGCACTGCCCATGCCAGTGGCATGGGCAGTGCAGGGGCCCCGAGGGGCCCCACGACATCCGTTCCCGCCATCCTGTTCCTGGTGGTAAAAACCGCCAGAAACAGGCTGGCGGGAAGGGGGTCGGAATCCCCATGGCGAAGTTCAGCCCAGCCAGGGGAAATCCGTCGGGAAACCGCCGGATCCCCTTTTCTGACCGCGGCTTTACCGCCGCGGTCAGAATGGGCAGGAAAGCACCGCCAGCCTGTTGGCGGTGCTTTCCGTCGTTCACGGCCCTGGCGGGTTTTACCGCCAGGGTCGGAATGACCCCCATAGTGACGCCACACTCTGCCAGGGTACAGGGTCATTCGTTTTTTGTTTTTCAGAAATAAACTCCCACTTTTGAAGTTTGTTTCTGAAAAACAAAAGCCTTGAAAATGTTTGGTCGCCAGCCATCAACATAAACGTCCATCAGATTATTTTTTATTGAAAGGAACCGCCATCTCTAAATTTGAGGGAGGTAATCCATCAGGAGGCACCCATCCTGACAGATGGAAACAAACACGAAAACAAGTTTGTGCCAATAGTAGGGCAGCCCTGGAATAACAGAGGTAAAAAACTCCAAGCCTCAGATATACAAAGGTGTCACACAACGCAGCACAGCAACCAAATATTAAGATATGGCATTATCCTGCTCTCTCCCTAGCACTGGCACACTATCAGGCTGCCAGCACCACACACACCTTTGCACCACAGTGCATGTCTGTGTCATGTTTAGAAGAAGTTTTGTACTGGAAGGGTCCCCTTCCAGTACAACATACTATGTTTAGACTAACTTGAAAACTTTTCCACTTCAGATGTGTTCTGATATGCTCATTAATTTGCAACACACACACAAATTGGGAAAAGTTGGGCAAAATAAAATGATTTCTCATTTTTATACCTCCTTCAAAATGGTGTTTTTTGGTGCAAATCTCTGTCTCCTGTTGTTATTAGATAGGATTTTGCAATAAAAAACTATAGGTGGTTGTATGGAAACACCCATGTACCACCCATGGAATGCCCCCTTGATGCAGATTAACACACAGCAGCACTTTATGCTGCTTTGCATTATTTTGAGGAAAATATTCAGCTCAAAACATATTCTGTGCAGGAAATTAAATCCCAATAAAACATTTTCTGCAGGTGTGTGCCACTTTTGTGACACAAACCTAGTGCAAACTGTTTATAAATTTGAGCCCAGTTGTCACATTTGGAGTCTAGTGGCCTCTGACTACCACGAACTTGTGAACCAATTGTGATATATATCATTAAGGTGCTCAACTGTTTTGGCTTACAGAGCCCCCACACCCTTAGAAGAAGGTGTTGTGCTCTAGAAAACCTCAATATAATTTAAAAATCAACAAATAAGTAACTAGAAACCTTTCTTGTTGAAGAATGAGTATGAGAACTAAGGGGGTTATTACAACTTTGGAGGAGGTGTTAATCCGTCCCAAAAGTGACAGTAAAGTGACGGATATACCACCAGCCGTATTACGAGTTCCATAGGATATAATGGACTCGTAATACGGCTGGTGGTATATCCGTCACTTTACCGTCACTTTTGGGACGGATTAACACCTCCTCCAAAGTTGTAATAACCCCCTAAGTGTCAATACTCGCAGACTGTTATAAAAAACAGACTAAATTATAGCACAGGTGTAGCTTCCTTTGCGCCGGCTGTTTTAACCAACTTTGCATGTGTGCTATGTGTCTCCCCTTCCTTCTCTAGCCTTGGTAGCCTGCGTGATAAGCTGTTCAATCAGCAACTGGAAAACATCAGCTACTTTATCGTGAATGAAAAGGACCCTCTTTCAAGGCACCTATACCCTGAGCTGAAGCGGCGTGCACCTGACGGAGTACCCGTATACCAGCAAAAGCCCGAGGAGCCGGACATCTGGGAGATCCTGGGAGGAGAAAAGGATGATTTTCTTATCTACGACAGGTGAGCACCTTCTGCTACTGTAAGACGTCTCAATAACCAATGGATCAGTGTCTTCTGGAGTCAGTTAAGTATGTGTGACTGGCCACACAGGATGCTCAGTTGTGTTTCTCATACCTCCCGCATATATGGTATGATTCCTAATTTTCCTAAGTTTGCACTTCTCACAGGCATTGTGATGAAATATATGTTCCCTAATGGAAACTTCAGGTGTAAGCAGGATCTGTCTACAGAAGGGGTCTCTAACCTTTGCTGTGATAACAGCTACTTATGTTCCTTGAAATTCCTCCTGAGCTACGTATATTATTAGAAATGTAATAGTTACCAGACAAGATTACATTAGTGGACACTATATGCAGGATTACCGGTGGTGGTCACTTTAGACCATCAGGCATGATTGCACTATTAATTAAAAAATGCTTTGTCAGTGTGGAATGTATCTACATGTGTAACATATCCATAGCTGCAATGTCCCTTGCATCAAGTTAAGAACTGGTATTAGAACATTGGAATGTTGTGCGCTCCATTGAAAACAATGGATTAGAAGCCTGGAGCTCCAACATGCCAAAGGTTTTGTTCACAGCTGTTGCTGTGGACAGAGGCCTCACGGAGCCGAGGGGATTTAAAATCCCCTCGGCTCCATGAGGTGTTTGTTTTATTTATTAGAAAATTCTGCCCTCTAGTGGAAGAATATGCTAATAGCCTTATAGCCCTCTGTAGCTGGGCTATACTGGCATTCAAGTCCCGCTCCCTTGTTTAAAGACCTTCGGCTCAGGCCTTTAATGCTGGAGTGGGCCTTTAATGGCCCATATAGCCCATTACGGCGGGCTATTAGGCTATAATACATCCTCCCAACACCATTTGATATTTATCACTCAAATATCAGTTTTAAATATATTTTGGAAACTCGACCATCTTTCCCCAAATATCAAAAAATGCATTCTGAAAATACACAGGTTTCTGTCTTGACTACACACTTTTCAATTTTGGTATATATATCTTAACTCAACCAAGCAAAAAATTATAATTAAGTTCACTGGGCTGCACACAGGATGGTCACTTACAGGTAACTCACGAGCAACTAGTTGGAGAAGCCAGGTCTACAGGATTCTTGCTAATAAGGATTACATTCTAGAAACAAACATGGGCGGTGGGTAGCTAAGGCAAAACCAGCTGCACTGAACATTATTATTGCAAAAGAGTAAAGCTCTAATTTTGTACCTCCATTGTGTGAAATTGAATAGGATCACTTATAAGAGAAACAGGTGGTGTGGGGTGTCCACAGCAGCATGGGTGTGCAAGAAGAAACCAGCCTTCTCTGAATAAGCAGAGAAATATACAAGGACACAGCGGTGCTTGTGATCTGGGTGGAATTCAGATACAGTGCTTCCTCACAGAAGCTCATCCACAATTCCAAAAGCCTTAGGGGCATATTTACAAGCCTCTAGCGCCTCCTTGCGCCGCCCTTACTCTAAGGCGGCGTCAAGGAGGGCTTTTCCCTGTGCCAGATTTACAAAATGGCGCAATGCAAGCATTGCGCCACTTGGTAACCCCTTCCGCCACATTGTGCCTACGCAAAGTATAATGTATGCAAGGGGGCCGTTCCCCCTGTTAGGAGGCCCAGAATAATGGTGCAGTGAAATTTACGAGATTTCACTGAGACATTTTTGTTTCCCATCATTTTTAATGCCTGCCCAAGGCAGGCGTTAAAGTGACACTCCCATTTTTTCCACTGGGTGTCCCCACGCATTGCTGGACTAGCGCCATAATGTTTGGTGCTAGACAACCAATGCGCCACAATAGGATAACATTTTGTGACGCTATTGTGCTAATGCGCACCATAGTGCGCTGTATTGTAAATATGGCGCTACCATAATGACGTTACGAGGCGCAGGGAGACGCAAGAAAAGTGGCGCATCATAGCAGATGCGCCACTTCCTTGTAAATATGCCCCTTAGTATGGAGGATGTTTGAGCGTACTGGGCTAGGTGAGCAGATTTGCTGGTAAAATGAGCGCATTTTATAGGCCTAGAAGGGGGAACATGTGGGGGTGACACATATTTAAACCACAGTCCTGTTACTTGTGATGTATTTGTAAGTGACATTAGAGAGGTGAGTAAGGTATCTCTATTTGTCGATGATAAAGGCGTCTGTCTCAGAGAGAGGTAAGACCAACAAAATAAAAATAAAAATACTACGGAGCTTTAATTACCCTCCTTAATTATCATATCAAGATGGTGTGCCTCATAATTTAGGAGTAGCATAATTTTGTTTTAATTGTAAGTTTGTCTGCGTTTAATTTTTGGTAGAAATATGGCTCAAATAACAATAAATGGAAGTCACGAGTTAAAATATTTGCCAAGTATTTTGGCTCTAATTTTAAGTCATCTTCAAGCTCAAGACATATATCACCATAACAAGCATTGAATGCCTTAAGGTGGATGTATTTATAGCCAATGGAAGTCTTTTGCAGATGACATCACTAGAGCTACCAAATGTTGGTGTATACATGATAATTTTAACTTGAAAAAAAGTAGGAATATTTCCACTTGCCTCAAAAGGGTAGCTTCTTCCCTTGTATTGCAAACCTGCAATGAAATTATGAAACCCAGAGGGATCGTCCCTTCTGCTCTTACAATCAAGGTTTCCTACTTGAATATGAAACATTTGTGTTTTTTTTTTTTAGCTGCTGTTGATCAGTGTTGCTTTTGTTTTCCAGGTGTGGCCGGTTAACCTTCCATATCAGATTGCCATACAGCTATCTCCACTTTCCATATGTGGAGGCAGCTATCCGGTCTACTTACCTCAAGGACCACTGTGGGAATTGTACCTTTTACGAACACAATGCCACTTTAGAGGTGAGTATTACAGGAATGGGTGCATGATGTTGTCCATCTAGTTGGCAGCCAAATGGTCTCCTTCAGGAATGATCATCACTTTCAATAATCACATGCACCGATGCATGGTGGGTGGGGATTGGCCTTAGAAAGGTGGCTCTAGACATTTTGAAAAAGTACATGAAACTATCATTTGGAAGTTTCCCATAAGAGTGGCCTAAATGATGAACTGCATGTACAGAAAAAGGATTCAGGGTAATCTGCCCTAACTGGCTGCTAATGTCAAGCAACACCTGATCACACAAGAATAATCTGCACAAGAGTAACTGTACAAGGAGATGTGCCATCCCATAGGAGTATCTGTCACACAGAGGAACCCTGTTGAATTACAAATGGAAGAAGGCAGAACAGAGGTTGAAAAACAGGAAGTGAGATAAGATGAGAGTAGCCAGACAGAAAACATGTTACCCATTCTCAAGCTGACCTCCTGCTCATGTTGTAAAAGAATTGCGAGGTTTACTAGTGAAAGGTATATTTGAAATATCTAATAATATTAGTGTGCAGACACCACTGCCATGCAAAGGGTGTGCATGAGGGATATTGGAACACATTACGTTCTGTGGAGGTGACAGAAGGCTACTTGCTGATAAGAACCCCAAGGACAAGTAATTTCTCTCCATTGTCTTGTTAGAGTAAGATAAACATTGGAAGAGGTATCTCTGGCATTCCTTCGCAAATAGTTGTAGATCATTATATCAATGTTGCTGACTTTATTACATTTTACAAGATTTTGCTGCATTAAATAGATTAGCAGCCTTTGTTGAGGAAGAGATTTGGGCGCCCATTGGAAATGTTGAGGAGTTTTTCTGTTTAATTACAAAGGTGCAGGTGGTCATAATAGATGAAAAAAGGCCTGGTCTCAGGTAGATCTTAGTGGGACACTCATCACATCTTCAGAAGTGGGGTTAATTCTGGTAGCTCATTAGATCAGAATCAGGTTTAGTGTTCTGAGTACGGTGGTAAATTAGTACAAGGGCTAATCAGGGAGTTAGTTGGACACCAACAAAGCCTTCAAGTTCTCAAAATATTTTGGAAGAATGCTGTGAGGAAATGGGGTGTATTATATGGTGTATTTGTGCAGCCTCATTGTGTAATACACTTACCAACCCATTTAGGACCCTTAGGTTTCATTTGTCAAACCTTCAGCTCAACCTTGGATAGCTGTTGCTCTGAACAGCAAGGCTTACACAAAGGAACACATGTCAAGCATTCAAAGAGCACTAAAATAATTGAAGAAGAAAGGGACAAGACACCAAAGAAATCAGTCCCCAATTTATAAAAAATCTGTATTTTTATGAATTTTTCAACACCACAATGAACAAGATCCAGCACAGGCTTCCGGAGTTATAGAATATAAAACTCTAATAACTCAAAGCATTTCACTTAACCGTGAACAAGCATTGGCAAATTAAATGGATTTGACACTTAGAAACGTTTTTACTAAAAAGTATGGCTAGTTATAATGCGGTCACTTTAAAGTCACTTTGGGTGACCACTTTAGGTAATCAACTGCATTAGGGAGCCAGTCAGGGGAACCAGCAAGGTCCTCAGAAAAAGTTACCTGAAGTAGTCTTCAGTCTGTTCCAGGAACTTATATCCTTTGCAGGGCTTTCCTATGGAAGTGGTCCTGATGCAAGTGATGAAGGATGCTGAAGATGCTCAAAGGATGCTGTGGATGTAATGCAGTTGACCGGATCTTACTGCAACATTCTGCAAATTCTCGGACCACAAAAGGGTGATGTGGTCCTGGCCACGGGGTCAACATCCCCTGAAGTGTTATTGAAGCTGGCAGAAGTCTGGTCTTCACTGAACTACTAATCGCTCAGTGTCACAGTCACAGGTCAATCCTTCTTGGGTCGATAACTTCCCCCTGGAGGTCCCAGCTGCACACCGACGGCACTCCTGGGTTCAGCGAGGTTGGGTGCATCTTTGTGTATTGGGTCCTGGTCCCTAGTGCTGCACTACAGTAGTTGGCAGTGGGTAGAAGACTTTGGGCTACCAATATGCCCTAGCGGGATTCTTCAGCCATTGTGCCCCATTGCTGCAAACAGGAGACCGGTCAGCTGGCCCTTGGAAATTCTTCACTTTGGATGGGCTCTGGAGATGGCTTCTCTTTGAGCAGGACACAACAGACACAGTTCCTCTCTTTTGCTAGCCACCAGGTGCAGCAGGTGCAGTCCACAGCGGTGCAGTCTCTCTTTGCTGGTCCCAAAGGACAGCAGAGCACTCCTTCCTCAGTTCTTCTTCCAGTTCAGTTGAGATCTGAGCTTTAGGTGCCGCGGATTCCCTATTTATCTACAGAAAATGTCCTCAGGGTATGATGTGGTTGGTAGCCATTGACCTATCAGGTTCCCTCCCTTCCTTTTGAAGACCACTTCCTAGGAAGTGTGGCATCTGGCTATCCCAAGATGCACTATTCTGCCCACTCCCAATATGTAGAACCCCTCTCTCGACATCCAGAGCTCCCTAGTTCAACCCAGAGGTGTGGCTAATAAGGGGGCTACATGCCCCTGGAAAACTAGTTTGACAAATGGCTTCTGCTTCCCTGTCCCTAGTGCCAGCCTGTCTACCTAAACAATAGAGCAGCCCCTCTCCCAAGAGATCCCCATTTGCCGTTGTTAGCACATCTTCCCAGTAGGGCAGAAAACTGTCTGTCCGAGTACTACAGTAAACAGTCAATGGAAACCCTGGGCAACTAAAGTGGCAAGTTCTAAAGTTGCACTTTGCCCACCAGTTACATTAAATTTGATTGAACCATTAAATCGGATTTAATGCACTGATCCTTTTGATACCTTACAGTACCAACTTTAGTAGTCCCACTCAGTAGTTACCAGGGCTGAGGCGTCAGCCTGTCACTCTGTACTTGTCCATGGGGCTACTAGCATCTCCATAGTAAAAACAACAATTTATGGTTTTTACTGCTGGAATATGTAAGAGTTCATGTTCCACTTTTTAATATACAGCACCCTGACTTAGGACTTGTTGGGCCTACTTTAGGGGTAACTAACTGTTGGGAATGGCCCTTTTTGCAGGGTTATCCCCAAACTTTCTGCCTCCTAGTTCTTCAGGTCTGTTTTTGCTGGTTTATTGTCTCTGCGCACTTTACCACTGCCAATATGCTAAAATGCAAGTGCTCCCTAGTTAAATTGGACTCTTGATTGGTTTATCCATGATTGGCATATTTGATTAACTGGTAAGTCCCTAGTAAAGTGAACTGGAGGTGCCCAGGGCCTGTAAATCAAATTCTACTAGTGGGCCTGCAGCACTGGTTGTGCCACCCACATTAGTAGCCCTGTCAACATGGCTCAGACCTGCCACTTCAGTGTCTGTGTGCGCAGTTTTAAACTGCCAATTCGACTTGGCAAGTGTACCCACTTGACAGGCCTAAACCTTCCCTTTTACTACATGTCAGGCACCCCTAGGGTAGGCCCTATGAAGCCACCAGGGGCAGGGTGCAGTGTATGTTTAAGGTAGGACATATACTAGTATGTTTTTATGTCCTAACAGTGAAATACTACCAAATTCGGTTTTCACTATGCAAGGCCTATCCCTCTCATAGGTTAATGTGGGGGCTGCCTTTAAATATCCTTAAAGCGCAGATTCCCTTTGAGAGTAGATAAAAATGTGGAGTTTAGGGTCTCTGAACTCACAATTTAAAAATACAGCTTTTAGTGAAGTTGGTTTTTAAATTGTCTGTTTGAAAATGGCACTTTTAGAAAGTAGGCATTTTCTTGCTTAAACCATTCTGTGACTCTGCCTGTTTGTGGATTGTCTGTCTGGGTCAGTTTGACAGTTGGGCTGTTTTGCACCTCTCTAGACAGTGATACAAAAGGGGCGGGGGTGTCGCCTGCTTATCCTGATGAGCCATCTGAGCTAGAAGGGTGGGAGGAATGGTCGTTCACACCTGAAAGGACTGTGTCTGCCCTCACACAATGCAGTCTCCGACCCCCTGGTGTGTGTCTGGGGCCTGGCTCGGACAAAGAAGGATCTGGCAAACACTTGAGACTTTGCTTTAAAGTTTGCCAGCTTCAAAGGCAGAAAGAGGTATAAGAAGCAGACCCAAAACCCCAGACTTTTAGAATCTTTCTGGAATCAAGAGGTACCTCTGCCCAGGAGAAGAGCTGAAGGAGGAGTACTGTCCCCTTGCTGTGTTGCTTTGCTGGACTGGCCTGCAGTTGATGCTTCTGCCTGAAAAGAGTGCAAAGGGTGAACTTTGCTGTGTGTCCTGCTTGAGAAAGTTCTCCAAGGGCTTGGAGTAGGGCTTGCCTCCAGTTGGAAGTCTCAGGGACACCAAAGGCTTCAGTTTCCTCGACCTGCAGCACTGGGAACTGTGTGTTCTGTGCTGTTCAAGAGGAGAAACCAACAATGCCACAGGCCTGCACTGTGATTTGCCGACGCCGCACAGAGCTGCACTGCCCCGCTACGCACTGCGACCCTGGTCTCACCGACACTGTCATCGTTTGACTTCACTAATCTGCTGCTCACACCGCAACCTGTGGGTTCCGCACTCCGGTATCGTCTGCTCACACCGCAGCTTGGGCCTCACAGAGGCAGCCGCTCCTGCTGACACTGGTGCAGCTGCCTGCACCGTGGCCTGTGGACACCGCTCGTGAGGAACACGAAGCACCGTCCGGTCCCGAACTACAGCCCCGGTCCACCGATGCCAGCACCATCGACTTCTGTGTCGCCACCAAGCATCCCTGCCTGCGCCGTGGCCTGTGGACACCACTTGTGAGGGTCACGAAGCACAGTCCCATCCCGCACCGCTGGCTTGGGCCTACTGACGACAGCGCTTCAGCAACGACGATGACGCTGTCTGCACAATGACCTGTGGACACCGCACGTCGCACTGCCCCACTTCACACCGCAGCCCCGATGCCATCAACACCGGCGCACTTGACTTCATCAGCCCGGAGTTCGATCTGCAAGGCGTGCGACTTCAAGGGCCTGACTCTGGAACCGACACCGCGACATCAGTGACGCCACTCTCCGGAACTCTCCATGAGGAGCACGACGCCCTACAAGTTCAAGGTACTGTTTGCGGGTCTTCCCAACACCGTAGCTGGCCCGCGACCCCACGGCCGGTCTGAACTGTTGGTTTTGTTGCTCACGACCGTGATAGCCCCACGTGGAGCTATTGACTTCAAGGAACTGTATTTTTGAGTAAATCTTGCAGAATACATATTTTAATTACTGTATGTTGGATTTTATCGTATTTGATCTTGTTTTAAATAGATAAACATTGGCTAATTTTCTAAAACTGGTGTAGTGTCCTTTTGTAGTGTTTTCACTGTGGTACTGTGTGTTATGTGCAAATGCTTTACACATTGCTTCTAAGATAAGCCTGACTGCTTATGCCAAGCTACCAAGGGGTGAGCAGGGGTTATCTGAGCAGGTATCTCCCTTATACTGACTAGAATAAGGGTCCCTACTTGGACACGGTGCAAACCAACTGCCAACTAGAGACCCCATTTCTAACACTTTCATATATTAAAAAGGCAGGTTTGGACTTTGCCATTACCTTAAATGGCAAAGTCGAGTTAGCAGTTTAAAAGTGCCCTTTCAGTCTGCAGACTGGGAGCCATGTTTTACCTTGTTCTACTCAGGGTGGCACAACAAGTCCTGCTGCTCCTCGGGGACACTCTCACATACAGGCCCTGAGTACCCCTGGTACCACATACTAGGGACTTACAAATGAGTTAAGCTATGCTAATTGGGAAAAAGCCAATTAGACATGCACCATTTCAAGGGTCAGAGCACATGCACTAAGTCCTGCTTAGCAGGGTTTAGGACATTGCAGAGGAATTACACCAGTACCTAGTAGACATACTAGGTGCAAAAAGTGGTGTTAGACCTGCATATACCCTGTTCCGTTACACAATCTCTTTTCCCCCAACCCCTCACCCCAAGTTAATACATCCAGGAAAACTCAACCAGACCTTTGGTAAGTATCCTTGACTACTCAACGAGGAAGGTTGTAGGGAAACGGGCTGATCATTGCAAGGCCTACTCTACCTTACATCCTTCTGCCAGGGTCATTCCCACTGGGGAGTTGACCTACCTCAATTATGACAGACCCATCCTAAATTGGGCCTTAGGTAGGGGTGTGCCAACCTATGCCAGCTAGGGTAACCACTACTTCTAGGGGCATATTTACGACGAATAGGTGTACAGCAGCACTGCAAGTGTATTTGCTGTGCTGCTCTTCCCCAATTTAAAAGGGCAGGAATGCACAGTATCTACGAGATATGGCGCGTACCTGTCCTTTCATTTACAGGATTGTTTTTTGTGCTGGAAGGGATACTTTTCTGCACAAAAACAATCTATGGAGGTTTTTTCCTCTTTCTATTTCTCCTCATTATGGCTCCCCTAGGGAGGTGTACAGTTTTGATGCAATCCCAAGTTTACACGCCCTTGTAAATCTGGGAATGCATCATAATTCATTGGAATTACGTGGAAAAATCCACTGCAACGCCCATGGACTGTCCCCCTGATGCAGTGTAAGGCAACACAGCAACTTGCTCTGCATTGCCTTACACCATATCTATGAGGCCGTGAAATGCCATGCAAAGTGTCTTTGCGTGGCCTCATAGATATGGGTCTGTACTGCCGCCAGTGCGTCCTAAAAAGTGATTCACTGGCAGAGCAAAGGGCTCGTAAATATGCCCCTAAAGCCACATGGTGGTGTGCGACCTCCCCTGGGGCTACCCTAAGGCCCCTTACCTCTCCTAGCAAATACAGACCTGGGGACACTAACCTGTTCATCACAATGGTGTGACTGGCACCTGTGTTTCCCAGGGCAGTGGTTGGGATCCTATTTACCTGGAGGTGGTGGAAGTGTCTACTCTCACCCTCTAGGATCATCAGCTTATCTTCTGGACCCTTTTTCCAGTTGAAACTACTAGGACCTCCTCATCTGAGGTATCTTCTTCAAAGGCTACACTAGCCACCCCAGTCCTAACCTTCTTCTTGGAGCATGCTTCATTCCCCTCGGTGGTGTCCTGGCATTTAAAACACAACCTCCTTTTCAAGAGATTCTTTAGCCCTGGGTCCCCACTACTCTGCTTGTTAAAGGTGGGCTCCATAGGGGTTCTGAGGAATCTTCTTTGGCAAGTTTACTATTTCACTCCTTTCCCTTCTACTGGCCTACCCCCTCCTTCTTGGGATCACCCCCGGGTTAGTCTTGTCCTATCCCACTGAACTGCTATTTTGCCAAGTGCTCTTGGGTCAGTTAGCTTTGAATCTACTAGAGGTGGTGTAACTATTTGAGGGGCAATTTGTAAGGTTGTGCTGCTTGACCAACAAATTATAGAAACCTTCATAGGTTATACCTGGTTACATTTCACTCAACCATCCAGTGACTTTATTAGTGCATCCCCAAAGTCCACCCACGCCTTGTGTGTTGTCCGAAGCTTGTGTCTGTACTCCTCAAGAGTGAAACCAAACAACTCAACAAGTGCTGCCTTCATGTGTGGGTAGAAGTCTGCTGCCTCATGCTCCATTGTAAGCAGTCTATCCCTACTAACTAAGGGTACCAACTCCCACAGTAGTGTTCCCCAGTGCTGTGTGCCCTTCTTCATCATTTTAAGAGCTCCCCCATATGAGGCCAACCACGTGTCAATGTCATCTCCTGGTACATAGCTAAGGGCAATTCCTTTGGGCAATCTGACCTGGGCACCCCTTTCTCTGTTGCTGCCACCATTTTCTTTGGGCCTCATGCACAGTGTGGCTCTTCTTTCCTTAAGGGCCAGCTTCCTTTCTTCCAGGATCCAGGCTCTCTCCTCCAGCTCCAGGGCTGCCACTTCCACTTGAAAGGATATCCAGCTGCTGCGTGAGCTCCCCATACTGCTGGCGGTAGAGTGCACTCTTGACCTGGTGTAGGGGTGGAGGGTGCCCTCCCTTGCCTCACTGTCGTCTTCCCCACTTCCCTGGGGGATCTCTGTCTCCAGTGCTGGTGGGGCTCTTGGGCATCTTCCAGAGCTTTGAGGGTCTTCACCAGAATCTCATTCTTTGCCTTTTCTCCCCACAGTGATCCTTCTGTCCTTACACAAAGCCATCAGATCCTTCCTCTTGAGAGTGGCCATGTCAAGCTCCATGTTTCCTTGCTGGGGAAATAGCTTCTAAACTTTGTCAGAACTTTTTCAAACTTTTCAACTTTTTTTAGAGCTACAGCTTTCCCAAACTCTGACACCTTGAAAAAGTTTTCGCAAACAGCCTCTTTCCTTACAAATACTCTTTCAAGAAGCTATTGTAGAAATATCATTGAGGCAGCTGGTTTTCTCCAGATGACGCAGTACAGAATTAGCTGCCAAGGGTGACATATATTCTTGAGGCCTTACGATAAGAACATATGTGCCCGATTCACAGAAAAGGTTTTCTACCTCGCCTTGATACAGACTTCTGACGTTTTTAGGATTCTGTAAATGCTTCTCTATTATGTCTGTAAACATTGAAGCCATTTTATGTAGTGTTGTACAATTGTATAATTTCACAATTGCACATTTATGCACTGTGTAGGAAGTGTAGCCTCATTTTGAGAGCTGATATTATGAAGCATTAATTATATAAAATGGTGGAGTAATAGTACAGTATTTGGATTACAAGTGTGTAATAAACCTTTATAATGAATGAAAAATTAGGGCTTTCTTGTGAACTGAATTACACTTCTGCACTGTGTAGAATGGAAACTTTCGACAAACAATGAAAGGAGAAGGAGAACTAACATCTCAAATAAAGCACATCTAATACATTTACATGCAATTTCATCAAGCTTTATTTTCAGTGCAGTGTTTCCCCACTGCCAAAGATCTGGTAAAGTCTAAACTATGTCCTTCAGAGACCAAGGCATGCTTCTGCAAGGTTAATCTCAAAAACCGGTGTTCAATTTCCAGATGCAGTCATTTAAAGACATGCAGATGATGTGATTTCTAAGCCGATTGTGCCACTGAAGCTGATATAAGTTCTCACTCATGCCAATCAATTGAAGTGTACCCCTGTTTGTTCCTATAAACTTCATCTTGGCACAGAAGTGCAGCACACATGCATTGTGTGAAAAGGTAGGATAAATGCAAACATTTATCCTTGTTGGCACCTGCCTTAAGGGGGTGTTATTGTTTTAGCAAAGCCCTGTTTACCAATTTTAAGGGGAAGGGCTTTGCATCATAAAACATGGGTAGCAGCATTGGGAATGGCAAGCCCTCCTGATCAAAAGTACAGCAAAACTCCAATTCCAGTTCCAATTCTCTTCATTCAAATGTTGTTCACAATCATAAAAGATAAGCATACAGAATGTAAAATCATACATAATAATCAGTAAAACAGTGCATAAATATTACAGTTTAAAAATCCAGACTTTTATGATATGAAACAGTTGCCTTGAGAAAACTACCCACTCTAAAACATACAGTAGTAGTTGGTAGAAATTGTAAAAATCTGAGGGCAACCATACACTGTTTAAAAGTGTGGGTTTTAAAAAGAGGTAATAAATAGCAAACTCTAAAAGATTTATACAATGTGCAAAATATCATATAATGCAACAAAGATTGGGAAGAAATATTATCACAGGCACATTTCTTCTCGGCCAAATTCCCATAATAGCCCCGCGGAAAACACAGCATAAAACATATGGAACTAACTCTAAGGCCCAGATTCTGGTGGGTGTCACGCATTGCAGTGCAGCATCCAAAAAAAGCTGTGCTGTGCTGCGTGACAAGGAGAGAGCAGGAGAGAGCCATATTCACATAGAAATTGCACTCTCCTCGCCTCTCCCTAGCAACGGCCGATGAGTTCAGCTGCTGTGCGCCACACACACACCTTAGCTCCATAGTGCTAGGGTGTGTGTGTGAGTCTAGCATAGGTTTTGTACAGCAAGCGGTTCCTTCCTGTACAAAATACTATGCCTAGACAAGTGGACATGCTTTTCCCACTTTGTATGTGTGTCATACAGTGCACTCTGCCCAAGAACCATTAGCATTAAATACTAAGCCAAGATATGGGAATCCAGAGACACTCTCTAGGCAATCCTCATTAACCCGTAGAGTACGCAACAAATAATGCTTGGGCCACATGTCACAGTTTGCGATTTGGCATAGTTGGTAGACAAATCTAAGTTAAGCATAAACTCAGAAAAAGCTTGTACCAGGCACCTCAAAGCATTTGGGGTCTGTGCTATAAACACAGCATTGTCCACGTACAGTAGTATGGGTATGGGAACAGAATTAACACAGGAAACATCTTGTGTAATAGTGCTTAAAAAGGCATTAATTATAATAATATATCAAATGAATAAAAGTGGTGCTAAAACACATCCTTGCCTAACTCCTCAGTGTAAATTGATTGGGGCAGATTATTTACCATTGGGACTAAACCTCACTGGTTCTTAAATCTTGGTGGAGGTGGGCCAAAAACTGCACAATAGTGGTGTCTATTCCCATCTACAACATAATAGCCCATAACCTATTACGATTAACTTTAACAAATGTGGAAGGTAGAATCATGAAGGCAAGATATAAAGGTACTGTTTCAGATATAGTATGTTTCCCTAACTACAAATTAAGATTTAAACATTGTTCAATTGTTCCTAAACTTTGTCTAAACCCATATTGACAGGGAGATAAAGCACTGTTATTATCACACCAATCTCTTAACCTGTTCAGAATGGCGCTACCCATACTCATTATTGTAATGGTTGAGTTAATTAGGGATATGCACTTAGGATCAGTATGGCTGCCTTTTTTAAAACAGGCACTATAATGGAGTTAGACCACGAAGGAGGAGGAGCTTTTGGGTCTAAGCTAATAAAACATTAGTTAACAGAGGTGTCCAAAGATCAATTAAAAAAAATATCAATGGGGACTCCATCCGACCAGGAACTTTAAAGGAGGGACTGAAGCAAAACTCTATTTGCATTACTAAAGGGCTACTTTCCTGATCAAAAGATTTGTGCAGTGGGAAGTAAATACCTTTCAAGAGTTTGTGCTGATTTGCTTCATTTAGCATGATTTTGCACATGCACAAAGTCTTGATAAATGTGTCTGGTAATTACAAGGTAGCAAAGAAAATTAATTCCTCCCAGTCGGTACTGCACTATCTGCAAGCAAAAAGAGTATTTTTAATATTCACAAAATACATTTTAACATATTTAAATCTTGTTGTCTTTGCCACTTATCTAGCAGTGGATATCTTCTATTTCCTAATGGCAAGAATTAATCTCCTACCCTGCTAAACTCTGGGGCTGTCAGGCAGATATTAATTACAATTTTTAATGCAGTCTCTGCTTTGTCTCCATCATCGACCCTCCACTAATAAAATTACATAATGCATTGAAGCTTACATTTAGATGATAACAAAACAATCTCATAATCTGCACCTCTGCTTTTGATGCATCCCCTGTCAGGTACATTTTCAGGCATTTTACTTCAATACAAACTCTGAAGCATAGCCAAATATTTTTCCACAGTCTTCTTCAACACATTTTAAAGGGCTGTGAATACCTTTAGGGAAACTATCTAAACCATTAAATACTACTTAAGGAATTTTGCTTTACATATATGTTTCAGGAAACCAATTCACGTCTTACCCATGCTTGTGAAGAAGCTGAGGATTTAGGCCCAGATTTATGAAAAGTGGCGCTGCACCTAGTGCACCGC
Organism: Pleurodeles waltl; assembly: GCF_031143425.1. Lineage (NCBI taxonomy): Eukaryota > Metazoa > Chordata > Amphibia > Caudata > Salamandridae > Pleurodeles > Pleurodeles waltl. The sequence goes on along the minus strand of NC_090443.1, from coordinate 982,677,469 downwards.
CACTTTTCTTGCGCTCCTTAGCACCCCCCTAATGCCACCATGGTAGCGCTGTATTTAAAATACTGCGCACCATGGCGGTAGTTAGGGTGACTAGCGTCATACTTTTGTACGCTAGTCCGACGCTTTGCAGGATTAGCTTAAAAAATGATGACGCTAATCCTGCAAAGCACCCTGAGGCCCATTGTAATCAATGGGAGCCTCTTTTTAATGCCTGCACTTAACAGGCGTTAAAAAATGCTAGTAAAAATGGCGCAAAGGACTCTCATAGATTCCTTTGTGCCATTTGTACAGCGCCCCTCATGCTGGAATGCCCCCCTTGCCTACATTATGCATGGCGCAGGTGGGGTTACAAAGTGGTGCAATGCAAGCATCCCGCCACTGTGTCCATATATCGTGGCATTTGTGCCCTTCCAACACCACATTAGCGTCAAAAGAATTACGCTAATGTGGCTTTGGAATGGCGCTAGGCCACCATAAATCTGGGCCTTATTTTGAGAGGCACTGTTTTTTTTCTTCTAGATAGTCTTCCATACTAAAGAGGACTGAAATAAGGTACCCAGGTAACATGATCTAAGGTTTACAGCACTCCTGCTGCTCTGTTTTTTTGTATGTAGGGTACATGTGCCTGGAAGGATGGTGGAAAGGTATACGGCTGTTGAGGTGCACGGTGACAATTTTGTGTAGTGCTTTGTATGTGTGTGAGGAATCTGAACTGAGTGCATTTGTGTATGGGGAGCCAGTGAAGCTCCTTTAAGTGTGGAGTGACGTGGTGCGGCGAAGTAGGTTAAGGATGAATGCGACTTGCTGCAGCATTTTGGATGGTTTGGAGCCTGGATGTGGAAACAGGTGGAGTCTGCTGCAGTTACCTGGGCTGTCATGTATGGCTCGTCGTACAGAATGATTCCTAATTTTCTGGGGTGGGCGTTGGTGTGGAATGAGGTCTGTCAGCCAGCAGGCGGAATCCCATACATTGGTCTTCATTCCAAACACCACAGATTTGGTGATCATGCAGATAGCAAAGTTGGTTTTTCTCATGGGAGTCTTTACCATCAGGGAAAGTATCAGTTGGGTGTTGTCTCCCTATTAAAGAATGTTGATGCCACGCCATCTGTAAATGTCAGCCAGTGGGGTCACATAGATGTTTAACAAAGTCAAACTGAGAGATAACCCTTAAATGGGCTCCACATATGTGAAGTTTCTGGCTTCTGATGTGCAGGGTGGCATGCTGACATTTTGTGTTCTTTATGTGAGAAGGGAGCAGAGACAGCAGAGGGCAGGTCTTTGAATGCCTGTTGTGTGTAATCTTCTGATCAGAGTGGAGTGGGAGACCAATTTGAAGGCTACTGAGAGGTCAAGCAGGATGAGGGCTGCTCTTTCTCCTTGGTCGAGAATCATCCTGGTGTCGTTGGTTGCTGTGATGAGGGCAGTCTCAGTGGTATGATTGGATCTGAAGCCTGATTGAGAGTTGTTCAGGAGTTGGTGTAGGTCGAGGTAGTAGGGGAGTTGCTTGTTGATGGCTTTCTCCATGACCTTGGCTAGTAGTAAGATTGGGTGGTACTTTACTAGCTTCATGGAGGTCTGCCTAGGTTTTCTTTAATAGTGTTTAAACCACTAGACAAAGATACAAAAGGTGTGAGAGCAAGAGGGGAAAATGCTGCATGGAGGTCAGCCTAAGCTTTCTTTAGTAGTGGTTTAACCACTAGATGAAGGTACAAAATGCGTGAGAGCAAGAGTGGAAAGTTTGAGAGGAAAAAGAGCAAAAATCTGAGATAAAAGGCACAAAAGGAAAAGGAACAAGAGGCAAAAAGAGCGAGAGATGAAATGAGCATAAGGCAGAAGGCACATAGGCACTAGCGAGAGAGTGAGAGTAAGAGAGCATATGAGAGTGGAAAAGTAGGCAGGTGCCTTGAGTCGCAGGAGCTGGGTCCGCAGGGGCCTAGATCAGTCAGAGAATTGATCACAGGTAAGTTCAGGGAGGGCTGGGCTCGTGCACCCACATAATGGCTGCTTTGTGCTGTGCCCACCATTAAGTAGGTTCTTGGAGGGGAGGAGTGCACGAGTCCATCCTTTGAGGCTAAGATATAATCACATGTCTCAGTGGTCACCTAAGGTTGCTTCTCTGTCCTAGCATTTACAGCTTGTTAATAGGCATTAACATGTTCTTCAACATGCACATCACTCTGTCTGGGCCGGTACTTTCCACGTCTGTCTGCATGTTTGTGCATACATTTGTGTGCATGCATGTGTGTGTGCATGCTTGTGTATTTGTATATGTGTGTGTCGGGTGTGGGGCGATGAGTCCCTGGAGGAGATGGCATTCCAAGAATTATGAAATGCTCCAACCCAAAGGGAAAAATAATGAACATACTCCATTTTCTCCTCCCACACAGCTTACCAGGAATGGAACATCTTATCCAGAAAATGCAACTGAGTGGATGAAGGTAGACCAACAGTCAACTACTGTGCCTCCAACAGAAGAATATCAGTCACCCCATGGACAAAATGCAGTCAGACATGACCATCAACTGCGCATCACTAGTGACGAGAAGCATCAGAACCACCAGCCACTCAGCATAGAGCAAAAGCAAGAGCCAATCAATCAACATGATGAAGATCAACTTAATTCACCTCACCCAATTGACAACAATGAAGAGCAAAAGAGTCATCATCACCACCACCTTCAACTGAACAAAGAACAAGAACTAGAGCCGCCAAGTAACAATAGGAGGGACCAACCTCACAAAGCACACACTCACCAGCACCATGGAGATGAGCACCGAAATCATAACTAGATCAAAATTAAATGAGGCCCTCTTTAAGATGGCATATGTGGAAAACATAGGAGGAGCAAAAGAAAGCCCTTGCAAGCATTGCAACTATAGACAGGTCATTGAAACAGTGTCTCAGCCTTTGGCTCCGGACACACCAGCATAATACATTATGATTGGGTGCTTTCAGTTGTGTAAAGGACTAAATGCACCAGAATACTTGACACAAATCATTTAGGCATTTGATGACATACAAAAACAGGAGTGGAACCACACATTATAAAACAGGAGTGGAACCAAAACAGTGGCTCACTGAAGAAAGTGTTACGGGTGAGAATGAGAGAAAGTAAATTGAGGGGTCATCATCAAAGCAGTGGATGGAGGCAAGAGGAGCGCTGAAGAATGAAACTGAGTTAAGAAGGTTATGGACTGATTAGAGTGGAAGGTGAGAGCTGGTATGGAAGGAAAAGAGGTTCATAAATCATAGAGAAGTCAAATGATTCAGCAAAGAGAGTAAGAAGTGGGTGAGCAGGTACACCGCAAGAGAAATGATGGAGTAGATCATGGTGAGGTAGACTAAGCAGATAGGAGCATCATAACAGAAAAAAACATGAACACAGCTATTTGCCACAGAAAAACTTGCAAGAGTGAGATGAAGAAGACAATGAAAAATGACTAACAGAAGTGATAGGAAAACATTGATTTGATAAAAGAGAATGAAAATTATAAGGATTAGGGAAGAAGAGAAGTAAAAGGAGGTAAGCATCATGGTTAAAAAGAGTTAAGGGAAAGAGCCAAGACTTAGTGACACGATAGACAAAGAGTGATGTAAATATGTGAAACAAATGAGAGGTCAGATAAGAAGCGTAGTGGGCTGACAGTAAAAAGGGAGGAAAGACAGAATTCCTTAAGGATGTAAGAGTAGAGGAAGACATCATGAAAAGAAGAGTGGTAGTACCATGGGAAGAGTTCAAGAAAGTTGATAATTAGTGCACATTGGATTGGCCAAGAAGAAAGATAAACGGCTAAGTTGATCCTTGGAACTAAAAGAAAGGCTGAAGCAGATGTTGGTGAAAAGGCTGACCAGACCTGACCCAGATCCTCTATGATGTCTTTACTGGCAGACTCCCTCAGAAGTACAATAATCTGACTCTCTGGCTATTTTAGGTGACTTGCCCTCTCTCCTACCTCTCCTTGCACTCTATGACACCTGTGCTACAAACTGGAGTCCCAGTCAGCACAGGTTGAATCCGTGAAAGGTTGGGCAGGGGTAAGAGCAGTCACTTCCAGAACAGGGTTGGGCAGAGAATCCTAACAAAACGGTAAGAGGAGAGTTGGAGGAACCACAGCTTCTGAGTAGCGGGGTCACAGATTGTTTAACGCTTCTCAACAATTCCTCTGAAAGAATTTACTGGAAATGTTCCCAAATTTGCCAGCATTTTTCAACGCATCTGTCTAATCATGAAAAAATATCTATCATCTTTTATGTCAGATAGCAAATGTGCTATTTTTCTCTGTATAAGTAGCTCCTTTCTGATCTCTCCATTGTACATGATGAGCATACTCTGAGAACTGTTGTGTGAAGAACTCATTAAAAGAGAGAACAATACTGGATAGTTTTAGTGTGTTTTGCCCACAGAATGTGGGCAACTATGCAAGGGAAAGGGGGGATTCCTTCACTTGTAGTTAATTACTCTGTTTGTATTCCTTGTTGCTTAAATTGATGTGATGGGTTACTACATCACAAATGTGACAGATATCCTTTCCTCCATATTATCCCTAATGGCACTTGTTATACGGCAGACGGGCTATTAATCATGTTTGTGACAGAGAAACCCATCTGCCGAACTCTAAATAAAATCTTGAGGTCCATATTAATGACCCGGTTTGCGTTGCTCTTGCACCACGCTACGTGGTGCAAGAGCAACGGAAACTTTAAGAGAGATTTATGAAGCCACGCAAGGCCACCTTGCATGGCCCTGCGTGGCTTCATAAATCTTGAGTAATGTAACACAGCCCAAATTGCTGCATTTCATTACTCTGTGCCAGGGAGGCGTTTCGATGGGTACTCCATCTGTGTACCCATGCAACATCCATGGATTTTGACGCATTCCCAGATATACAAAAACTTGTGAACCTAGGAATGCTCCAAAAAGTTACGCCTCCCCAGGAGAGGCGTAACGAGGAGAAATATGTTTATTTCTCCTCTTTTTTATCACTTTCTATGTGTGCTGCATTCTGCACACATAGAATAAGGAAAAAGCCTCTCACGATTGCTTTTGTGCAGGACAGTGCTCCTTCCTGCACAAACCTGCATGCAATGCAGACACCCATGCCAGGCTTGGATTGGCAAGGTGGGCATTCAGCCTTGGGCCAATGGGCCTGTGGCCAAGGCCAGTTGATCTGCCGTTTTTTGGGTGGATTCTGCACTCCAATCAGCTAGGGGCGTTGGTGTCTCTTTGCATACATATATTGAGCCTGACCCACATCAGGTTAGCTAACTGTCTGAGGTAGAGTAACAATGGACTGCTACTCCTGTCACAGCAAGGGGTGTGCCTGCCCACTGGCTCCCCCAGATGTGACAGAGGCCTCCAGGAGCCGCTGATGGGAATTCATTGGCACTCGCTTTGCAGAGGACTGGGGTATGAGTACTGGAGAGTTAGGGTGGTGGGGGCTGATGAGGGCCAGCAAGGGAGCACGTCAGGGTATTTGTATCTCCCCCCTCCATGGAGCCTGGGTGTGGGATAAATTAGTCTCTAGTTCTCCTTTGTCTGCCAGATATCAATTACTGCAGTTAACTGGAAGCGTATGTGCCCTTAACCGACTCTGAAATTGGGAAGCCAGGTTTGAGTTGCAGCATTAGCTCAATATCCTGTGATTCTGGGCAAATCACTTAGGGCCTGATTTAGATTTCGGTAGACAGGTTACTCTGTCAGAGCAGTGACGGGTAGCCCGTCCGTCAAAATATTGACCCCATACAATATAATTGGATTTATATTTTGGCGGATGGGCTATCTGTGACTGTTGTGACAGAGTAACCCGTCCTCCGAAATCTATATCAGGCCCTCAGTCTCCCTACCTAAAATAAAAATGAATTTTATCTTGTTATGTTACTGGTGCTGGAGTAAATTGCTCCAATTCCTTTGTGCCAAGGGCCGGCTGTACAAAACTACAAAACAATAGTACTGTTATGGGAATGTTGGCCACTTTTTATTGGGAGCGCTTAGGCCTAATTGTGATCCCATTCCCACCCTGACGCTTGCACCATGGTGTAAGGGTGCCTGCGTTGGCGCTAGGCTGCCTAAAGAGCGCCAGCGCAGGGTAAAAGGACAGGAATGTGCGGTATTCATTTAAATACCGCGCATTCCTGCCCTTTCCTTGTGATGCAGGGCAGCGCAGCAAGGTGACTACACCACAATGCGCCTAAATCTGGGAAGAGTAAAACGTACTGATGTCAAAGTATGGGGCCTATTCAAAGAGACACTTTTGTGCACAGCACAATGCACCTTTATGAGCATTTGCGGGACTTTTTAATGCACACTATATAAATGCTACTTTTTGCTTCACTTACCATCACACTAATGCCCATGCAAAATGTTATATAAGTTTGCTTTAAAAAAAATTAAATTCCTGCATAAAACTCAAATTCAACAGATGTTATGTTTATGATACAAAATCTAAAAACCAATTAAATTCGCCAGTTGTCTTGTGCTACATACACATCCCTTCGTGTGTACTGTTCACGGCTTCTCAGTGAGAATGCATGGCTCCAGTAAATATTGTGGAAGTTGCTGAACCAGTAGTAGCATTAGAAAGAGCTTCTTACTCAGTATTTACTTCTCTGCCCACTCATTTGGCAGCCTTTCTCAACCAACAAAAGGCTCCTAGAGGCATCTATGAAACTATCAGGAACAGCCATGCTAGGGGATAGGGAAATCACTCATATAACCTCCATTGCATACAGCAGCACACATGTAAAGAGGAAAATACATCATGCATTGATGATCATTCTGGCAAGGAAGATGGAAGATCTCAGAATTGGAGATAGCTATCAGGGTTGGGGCTCTCGCTAGTAGTGATGGTGTAATTGCGGCTTCTGTGCCCCGAAGAGGTACTGGTGAAGATGTTTTATCTGCAAAGGTTACCTGTCGGAGATCTTGTGGCTTGGGCGTTACTAGATCATGGGATGGGAACATTTCACTATCTAAAGGAGCCTTAACCGGCCATACTTTATTCTAGCCCTCTGGGGGCTGAAATATTGAATATAATAAAGGACTTGACTTTGTTTCTTGTTCTCAGATAGAGACCTTCTGCCCTTTATGGTTGTTGTGGTCTGTTTGGTTTTGCACATAATTGGGACATTTCACTGTGGTCCTCTATTCTTTCTTGCTTTTCTAAGTTGATTGCGTTCTTTTTTTTAAAGGGATCTTCTTGGGCTTGTTGGAGGGAGATCTGGGTCTTGCTCTTTTTGGAGGGGTGACTGGTTTTCAGCTGAAACATCAAGACAGAGCAAAATTGGTGCCGCTGTTGTAGAATTTGACTTGTTTTAAGACTTATTGCTTTCCATAGGCCCATCCTCTTTGTAGTGAGGGTTCGGCGAACCAGCTGATGGGCTCTTAGGATAATGATGTTCCCACAGGGCCTGTGGGTTGTGAGGGTAAGGACAAGCTTTTGAGACCTTGACTTCATCCAGTATTTGTGATAAAAATGTGGGGACTGATGAGAGTAAATCCAATGTAGATGCACATTGGCAGGAATAGTAGGTAGTGGCTGGATCTTGTTGTACTCTTTTAATCATGTTGTTCAACGCCTGCAGCTTTTGGTCAATGCCCTGGACGTGGGCTGCGAGGGCATCAAAGGGATCAACTTGTATTTCTGATTTGACAAATCAACCATACCCTACTCCACCTTTCACCTGCTCCTTAGAGGATTATGCAACCATCCCTACACAAAGCAGCCATTCCCTACTCCAGCCTTCTCCTGCTCCTTGGGGAATAATTAAGCCTTTCCCTCTTTGAGCCCTCGGCATTGCATGTAGTAATATGAAATATAGTAGGCTCTCTTTATTTCACACTTTTCAGCCACACTTCAGCTGTTCTCCCATAGAAAAGATGTTGCTGGATTATTAATGACAAAAAGTGAGCTTCAGTAACAAAAGAGGGAACAGCAGTTTCCACTCACACTTCCCAGCAGTTCTTCCAGCACAGTTACAACTAAGATACTTCTTTAAACATATTTGAAATGTTAATTGTACATGAATGTGCCAAAATCCACTAAGAGACTTTTGAAAGATCTTAGTCAACATACTCATTCAGGATTACAGACTTCTTTGATGTGTTTATTTAATACCAGATTATTTGAATCTGACTCTGCAGATACAATTAATCATGTGAGAGATGGTGGGGGGTGCCAGAGTGCTGCACAGCAAGATGGCCGCTGCTTGATGGCCAAGGAGATAATCCGTACGGATCCCACTCACAGAGGGGCCTTTACCCTTACCCTACTGGCTGCTGCTGTAGAAGAGGGCACTGTGTACATGCCATCACTAGAAAATTGCCCCTGAGGGGCCACGATGGGGCCGCATGGGAGGCAGCTCCTCTCCTGTGTTGCAGAGGACTTCTGGGTCTGGAGCTTCAGAGAGGCTGTGATCGGCTTGCGCCTCAGAGCTGCTGATCGAGGCTGCCGTGTCCTATGGATGATCGGAGAGCATCAAACTGGGTCTTGTGCTTGGTGAGTGGACCCAACCTGCTGCATAGTGCCCCACTGTGCTGTCCTGGCATTGAGTGTGGACTACTTCTAGCTGCCACATGTGGAAATGAAGAGCTGGTCCCAGGCAGACCACGCAACTGACTGGAACCGAGGCTTTTTGTGGCTTGGCAGTGCACAGAGCACAGAGAGCGGCTGAAACATCTCAGTCTCCTTGGGGTCACTGAATTTGGCCCTGTGTTTAGCACAGTGTGGGTGTTTCTCACTTCTGCAACCTTGGGTCTTTCCCAGCCGTTGCTGCACTTCTGGACACAGAGGCCTGGATTGCGATGCTCCCACTCCCTCCACATCTGGACATCGGCTGGAGACTGCTGCGGTCTTAGGGCCCCCAAAGAGTGAATACTGGAATGGCATTGCAGTTGGGTGCGAAGGCCTGCACCTTCCAAGAGTCAGTGAGGACTATATCTGTTTGTGACCCCCCTGGTAGATATTGAGGTTAGGCGGGGTCTTTCCTGTGGGTTGGCAGATGACTGCTTCCGCTTGCCCTCACTGTCTGAGCCCACCACCCCACTTCTGAGGTGGGCAAACATGATGTCAAACAGTCTTATCTCTCCTTGGCTCATCGAGGTGTGGCCATCACCGGCTCTCCCCCTGAGACTCAGCAGCAGGATACTTCCTTGGAGACAGTCTCATCCCTTGATCAGGATATCAAAGGCATGCTCCCTGGCCTGAAGCAGAACCTGCATGCTATAGACACTAACAATGATCTCCTTACCACCAGGCTTGATCAAATGAAGGAACTTGAAAAACATGAGTGCCACATAGATCACCTGTCAACACAGATGTCTGAGGTTAAGGATGCCCACACCGTCATGAATGAACATCTCCTGCAGATGGAGAAAGTCCTGGAAGTGATCAAAAACAAGAATTAGGAGTTGGAGGCCAGATCCTGGCGTAATATCTTGCATGTCCTAGGAATGCCAGAGTCAACAACCATTGACAGGGTGGACACTTATCTGGAGACAATGCTCCGTTCTCTCTTTGGAGAGGCCTTATCACCCATGTTTGCAGTTGAGCATGCCGAACACTTGCTGGGGCCCTGTCCCTCGCCTGGAGGTCTGGCAATGCCCATCGTAATGCACCTTCTTAAATTTACGGACTGGTGGCCCGTGCACCCAGGGGCATATGCTATCAAGGAAACTAAATTGTGCTCTACCCTGACTTCACGCTGGCCATGCAGGTGGCCCGCTGAGAATCTGTTCCAGCCAAAAAACTGCTCTTCAAAGCTAAAGTGACAAATTCGCTGATATACCCAGCCAGCACCGGGTGTCTATTCATGTCAAAATGATTTTTTTTCTTTTATCCAAAGGCAGCCCTGAAATTTCCACGCACACTGGGAAATACCAGGGAGATTGGTGAAGAACCACCGCAAGCTACACGCAGTGGCAATCTCTTTATTAAAGCTTCTGCTGCATACTCTGCTGAGGCCGGACAGGCTGGGATGTCCCAGGAGGCTCTTTGGTTCGCTCTTGGTGGTTATTATTTCTCATTATTGTCTGCACCCTGAAGCTAGTTGATCATGTTGCCGTCTGCTGCCACCTTGATAGCCCATCCTCGGTCACCGATCCTTTCTCTCAGGGCTGTTCGCAAGACCTCCTGGTGCCCTGTGGGATGTATTCCTTTATTCAATTCCTTGTTGATTTGTCTGATGGGGGAGGGGGCTTGGGGACTGGATGGTTCAACCAGTTTGAGGGGCTGAATTGAGTGGTGGGTGGGGGAGTTGTATTCCTGTTTTTTCTATACTATGGGCCATATTTATACTTTTTGACGCACAACTGCGCCAACGCAGTTGTGCGTCAAACATTTTACCGCTCGCTAACGCCATTCCAACGAACCATGCGGGTGCCTTATTTAAGGAATGACGTTAGCCGGCGCTGTGGACTGGTCTGAGTAAAAAAAAATGATGCACACCAGGCAGCGCCGTCGTAGGGGACAATGGGAGTTGTGCGTCAAAAAATGGTGCACGTCAGGTCTGAGGCAAAAATCAGGCCTCAAACCGGACTTGCGCCATGGTTTTTGACATTGACATGACTCCTGTCTTAGCAAAGACAGGAGTCATGCCCCCTTGCCCAATGGCCATCCCCAAGGGACTTCTGTCCCCTGGGCATGGTCATTGGGCATAGTGGCATGTAGGGGGGCCCAAATTAGGCCCCCCTATGCCACTTAAAATAAACTTTTAAAAATACTTACCTGAACTTACCCTTACTTACCTGGGATGAGTCCCCCCATCCATGGGTGTCCTCCAGGGGTGGGCGAGGGTGGCAGGGGGTGTCCCTGGGGGCAGGGGAGGGCACCTCTGGACTCCTTCCAAGCCCACAGATCCCTTAACGCCTGCCCTGACCCAGGTGTTAAAAAACGGCGCACATCAGGCTGTGCGCCTTTTTTTAAGGTCCACCCCCTCCTGTGCGTCAAAATGACGCTAGGGTATAAATAAGGCGCACAGGCCTTAAAGTAATTTTTTGGAAGGGAACTCCTACCTTGCATATCATTAACGCAAGGCAGTTTCCCGCTTCCAAAAAATGACGCACACGGTGGAATTCTGACGTCCGCGGGGTCGGGCGTCAAAGTTTAAATATGGGGCAAGGTTTGCACCGAATGTGCATCAAAATGTTTGACGCACATTCGGCGCAAGCAGAGTATAAATATGCCCCTATGTTTCTGCAAAGCACATTTATATCTATATAGCACACCATGGGCATGGCACTTTGCAATTGGCATTTCCCATATAGATTCCAATGCTAGGCTGTGAAATATTTTTCAATGCGACACGCCGTAGTGACCGCCCTACCCTACCTTACTCAGAATATGCAAGGACTTAGGGCCAAATGTACGAACTTCATGTTTTGCGACTCGCAAATTGCGAGTCATAGCGACTCACAATTTTCGAGTCGCAAAACCTGATGCACAACAGTGTACTTTACACTGTTTGCTGTTCCCAATGGGGTCGCAAATTACCTACCTCATAAATATTCTGAATGGCGGCCCTCACAGGGATGGTGACCTGCTGGAGACTGCTGTCTGTGACTGCTTTTAAATAAAGCAGTTTTATTTTTTTTAAATGCAGACCGTTTTCCTTAAAGGAAAACAAAATGCATTTCAAAAACAAAAAAATGAAAAGTTTCTTTTCATTTTTTCAGAACAGGCAATGGTCCTACAGCTCTGAAAAAATATTTTCGCAGCCATTCACAAAGGGGAACTGGTCCCATGGGGACTCCTTCCTGTTTGCGAATGGGTTAGCACCAGTTTAGAACTGGTGCTAACTGCGATTGTTTTGTGACTGCATTCAGGGTCACAAAACAATCATACATGGCACTGCGACTCGCAATTAGGAAGGGCACACCCCTTCCTAATCGTGACTCGCAAACCCTTTTTGCAATTCGGTAAATAGATTACTGAATCGCAAAAATGGGTCTGTACATCCCAAATAGCATTTTCTACGTCGCAAACAGCCCGATTTGCTGTTTGCGACGTGGAAAATGTGCGTACATGTGGCCCTAAATGATTAGCGGAAAGCCCGCCTTATCTTTGCTTATCTTCAGTGTCACTGTGTTGATGTCTGTTGCTTACAAGAACTGCACATGGCTGACACATCCCATCCTCGTCTGCGCTCTGGCTGGCTTGCAGAACAGCACACAGGGATATATTCCAATTATGCTTGCAGCTTGGTCATCCTTCTTCGCAAAGGTCTCCTGTGGCACATTCAAACATCCATCTGTGACACACAGGGCAGGTATGTCTTTTTGCATGGTACGTTGCAGGGCTAACCCCTTATTTTGGCCTCTGTTTGTGGGCCGAATGTTGGCTGCCCTGCCTTCTATACAGAAGTGTGGACCTTGATTAGCGATATGGGGCCTGCAACCATTCTGTGGGGCCGTGATTTGTGCTGGACCCCCAGCTTGATCTTTCTACCGACATGAGACAGCCACACCCGGGTGCGGCAAATCAACTGTGTCTTATTTCAGGTGAGCATGGGTTCCTTGATATATGTAGACTCTGACATCCACATGAGAGGGAGGGCAAGTGTATGGGAGCAATGCGCAACACTTGGTCTACGGTTGACTTGTATCAGGAGATGCTGCCACATGGACCAGGAGACTTGAGCATTTTCCCAGAACCCTGTATGATGACTTGCTAGTTCTGCTTGATCTTGCACCCCCTGAGCACACAAGTGGCAACTCCCTGTGGGCGCTCTCTCGAAGCCCTCCTGTTCAGTGATGAAATTCACACTGATATCTTAGAATATTTCTCCCACAATATCCCTTCTGTAATCTCCACCTTCACTTTGTGGGGGGCTTTCAAAGTCGTAATCAGTGGTTCTCGTATCGCCAAGCAAGCAGGGGCTTTGAGGGTGATACGTACATTGCTGGACTGATTTGAATCAATGTAACGAGAAGAAATATCTTTATTCCTCCTTGTTTATCCCACTTTTTAGGTGCAGCATAAATAGAAAGAAACAAATGCCTCTCAGAATTGTTTTTGTGCAGGAAGGTGTCTCTTTCTGAATTAAAACAATCCTGCATACAACCCAGGCACCCTTGCACCATGATGCACGCAAGGGAGCTTGTGTTGGCACTAGGCAGCCAAACCAGCACTACTGTTAAGAAAGGACAGGAACTCACTGTATATTGTCAAATACGGCACATTCCTGCCCTTTCTCTTTTACGCAGCGCAGTGCAGTAAGATGGCTCGCTGCGTTGACCTGCATGAAAAAATGATAACTGTGGACCAATGCTTGCACTTGCGCATTCAAGTGATCTTCAGCTTCAGATGGCAGCAGTTTTGCTTGACACGGGTCAAGACTTTAGGGCCCGTATTTATACTTTTTGACGCTAAACTGCGCTAACACAGTTTAGCGTCAAAAAGTTTAGCGCCGGCTAACGCCATTCTGAAGCGCCATGCGGGCGCCGTATTTATTGAATGGCGTTAGCCGGCGCTAGCAGACCGGCGCTGCCTGGTGTGCGTGGAAAAAAAACACGTACACCAGGCAGCGCCGGCGTCGGGGAAAATGGCTTTAGGGCGTCTTAAAATGGTGCAAGTCAGGTTGACGCAAAAAAATCGCCTCCACCCGATTAGCGCCATTTTTAACGACGCCCAGACGCCATTTACATGACTCCTGTCTTAGTAAAGACAGGAGTCATGCCCCCTTGCCCAATGGCCATGCCCAGGGGACTTATGTCCCCTGGGCATGGTCATTGGGCATTGAGGCATGTAGGGGGGCACAAATCAGGCCCCCCTATGCCAAAAAAAAAAAAAAAAAAAAAAAATTATACTTACCTGAACTTACCTGAATGTCCCTGGGATGGGTTCCTCCATCCTTGGGTGTCCTCCTGGGGTGGGCAAGGGTGGCAGGGGGTGTCCCTGAGGTCATGGGAGGGCAGCTGTGGGCTCATTTTGAGCCCACAGGTCCCTTAACGCCTGCCCTGACCCAGGCGTTAAAAAGAGGCGCAAATGCAGGGTTTTTTGCCCCGCCCACTCCTGGGCGTGATTTTTGCCCGGGAGTATAAATACGACGCATTTGTGTCGCAGTCATTTTTTTGGACGGGAACGCCTACCTTGCATCTCATTAACGCAAGGAAGGCGTTCACGCAAAAAAATGACGCTCTTTCCTCATACTTTGGCACTAGACGCGTCTAACGCCAAAGTATAAATATGGCGTTAGTTTTGCGCCGAATTTGCGTCGAAAAAAACGACGCAAATTTGGCGCAAACGGAGTATAAATATGCCCCTTGATTCTTTGGAATGGTCTTATTTATTTCAGCTGTTGCGCTTAGGGCTTAGTCCTTGGTTTGTTACCTGAAATAAAGTTCTTCACACTTCGCCCTGTGCCAGATTTCACTTTAATGTCGAAAACAATTACTCTATTTCTGTGACTGGGGGCACTACACAAAGATGCCCCCCCCCCGACCCATCTCATTTGCTATTGCTATGAAGCCTATGGCAGCCTGGATGCAACAACACCATTCACAAAGGAGATTTTTATTCCACAGCGGGGGCATTTTGATTTCTATGTATGCGGACGACATCATGCTTTATCTGCGAGACCCTCAACTTAATATACATCCTGTGTTAGATGATGTAAGCCGCTTTGGTGGACTCACTGGCATCCACATCAACTGGTTTAGACGGGTGCTGTCCCTCTCTGTGAAGAGGATCAGCTTTGCTGCTGGACATCTCTTGCAGTGGACGGATGGATTGCTTTGTTATTTGGGGATATAGTGGAGTGTGGACATGGAGGAATTTTGACGGGCCAACTACAGCAGATTGACATGGCTTGAGGACCGCATGACTATGTGGACCAGTGTGCCAATTTCCATGGCATGCAGAATTTCTATAGATGCTGATTCTCCCCAAGTTTTTTTCTTTTTTTATTAACATTCCCATCATTCTTCCTGCGTATTTCTTCTGCGATTTCTGCACACAGCTTTTCGCCCTAGCTTGGGCTGGGAAGTAGCAGTGGATCGCTTGGGAGACACACTCTCCTCTGAACAGGGTTGTCTCTGTGCTCCAGAAATGAAGCTATTCTATCGCTCCACGCAGCTCACTTCTTACATTTTTGATCCACCTGCCCCCACACCACCCACATTTGGCTGTGGAGCCGGATAATGTGACTCCCTGTCTTCTATGCGCTGCATTATACCTGCCCGTTTGCTGTCCTCACTCGACCGTGGACATTGCTGCTTCCATGACTTGGGCATGGGATCGGCTGCACACGAGCACGCCTGATTTGCATGGACTTTTGAATGTATTTATGGTTCAGGTTTTTTTTTTTGTAAGTATCTAAATTGTGCAACTTATGAGAAGCAACAAAGAGCAAAATAAATGCTGCATTGCCCGAAGTTTTAAAATGTAAAATCTTGATAGATCCTCTCATTTCCCTTAATGTTCCCCCTCCTGGCCTATCTGAAATGGTTCTTTTCTCACTATGATCTTTAGTATGGTGAATCCCTGTTATACCCAATCCCGTACACAGCTGAGATAAGTACAGACACCCGCATTCTACCGCCCCACTAATTAGAGAGCACATTGGCCATTATATTTTGGCCCTCCAGAAGTTAACATAATGTCAAGGCTGACTTTCTACCATTGTTTCCATAGTTTGCGTATGGTGGTTATTATCACTTAGGCACCAGCCGGGTGGATTTGATGTGTTTTGGTACAACTGCATCCATATCATCTCATTCCTCAGCATTTCCATTCCAGGGGATCAGGTTTGTTGCTGTAGCAGCCTCTTTGTTTCATTGACTTCTACTTGGCCTTAATGTACATCTTCGGGATCGCAGAGACACATTCTTTCAAAAATGTTCTTGCTCCTTTCTCAATGTGATTTCCAAGATAAATTACTTCTCTTTTACAGTAATGCATTTTTGTGGTTGGGACCTAGTGACCATTGTCAGCACGATTATTCAAGAGTGCAAATGTACCTATTTGCAATCTTCTTTTGGCTTTGATGCCACTTTGAGGTCATGAATGTACTGAACTAGCAGTGAGTTACATGATAGCTGAAAACTGTTCAAATCTTTCTTTAGAATCTGACAAAAGATTGAGGGACTTTCTGTAAACACTTCTGGAATTCAAGACCAAACGAGGACCTAATTTTGGAACTAGAATGTGAAAAGGTATTGACTATCCTCATGCAAAGGAATGGAAAAGAAAACTTGGCATAAGCCAATGACTGAATACCATGCTGCATTACCAGGAATCTAAAAATATATTACAGCAGGATTTCATAAATCTTGTGTTATCCTTTACTTACCACTTTGTTTGTTACCCCTTTGTGTTTTAAAGTCTATCACCGGAGAGTTGCAAGGACTACCAAGCACCTCTTGTAGAATGCTCTGTTGTATCATATTTTCTACAACAAGCTTTATTCCATCATCTGCTTCTCTTGAAAGTTTATATTGCAAAATAATTCTGGGGTCAAAGGCATTTAGTTTGATTAGCTTCCTAAATGGTTCTTCACCTATTAATAATCCTATTTCTTTTCCTGTGAAACCCTATACCTCTTCTTTCACTGTGTATCCTAAATCAAGAGGCAAATCATCCTTTGGAAGAATTGGGAACAGCTGAACTTTCGGTTCTTGTGGTTTTAATTTTAAAAAGTGCAGTAACTCGCACAATTCATTTTGCAAGTAAATTAAGAGGACTCAAATCACAAAATATGGACTAGTGATTGTTTTCCATTGATCCTATTTTTGCTGGGACATCTGCTGTAACCTGATTGAACTTCTTTTGCTGAGAAGGTTAGGTTTGGAACCTCCACAAAATGAACTGTAGAGTGGGTACCCATATCATTCAAAAATGAAGCGGCCGGGCAATTTACCTTGTCATCTTCTATGCCTCTATGGTCTACCTCTACGACTGCACCAAATAATTAAACCAACTCCCCCTCAGGCACTGTCATTGTGAATTTCTGTATAAAACTGAGGAAAGCCATTGCTCAGAATCAGTGGATTCTGTTGATACCCTGAATTATACAGTATCCTATTTTGTTTCTTATGTTTTGTGCATCCGGAGAACAAAATCATTCTGGATTCAACCTGGATTCTGTTTAAACTCTCACTTCCACATTTTTATAACAGATGTGACAAATAGTCCTCTTCTTTAGCCAATTGATTTCTAAATTAATTCTGGAATTGTTCACATTCCCTGTACCTCAACCCTGAATCTGTACCATCTCATCTCTTATTCTTACTCCTTGCATTTCCTGCATCCCATTGATTACAGACATTTCAGGCAGCACAACATCTGAATCAGAACTCATCATCTGAATAGTGTGGTTTCTCTGAAACTGTTTTGACTGCAAAATCATGAACTTCTTTTATCCTTTTTCTGCTTTGTGTCAAAACAGTTACTACAGTATTTGGCATATTTCAGAATCTTGTAGATACCCCTAGTCTGCCAACACACTCCACTGAATATGAGAATTATGCTCTGGACATGAACCCAGAATGACAGCTAAAACAAAACTACTAATATCTTCCTTTTCAGGCTCTTCAACTCCAGTGTATTTTACTATAAATCTGCATCAGTTTTTTATAAGCATGTTTTGGTTTTTGTGTAGCTCTCATTATTTTTACCCAATTTACCTTTTTCTCTGGCACTTTGGGCAAGATTTAAGAAAAGTGGTGCCGCACACAGTGCAACGCCATTTTTCTTGCACCCGTTAGCGCCCCCCTAATGCCACCATGTGCGCGCCATATCTAAGATACAGCGCACCATGGCAGTAGTTAGGGAACTAGCATCAGAAATTTTGACGCTAGTTTGGAGCTTTGCAGCAGATTAGTGTAAAAAATGTTGACGCTAATCCTGCAAAGCCGGTTGAGACCCATTGTAAAATATGGGGGCATATTTATACTCCGTTTGCGCCGAATTTGCGTCGTTTTTTTCGACGCAAATTCGACGCAAAACTAACTCCATATTTATACTTTGGCGTTAGACGCGTCTAGCGCCAAAGTTCATGGAGTTAGCGTCATTTTTTTGCGTGAACACCTTCCTTGCGTTAATGATATGCAAGGTAGGCGTTCCCGTCTTAAAAAATGACTGCGATGCATACGCGTCGTATTTATACTCCCGGGCAAAAATGACGCCCGGGAGTGGGCGGGTCTAAAAAACCTGCATTTGCGCCGGATTTTAGCGCCTGGGTCAGGGCAGGCGTTAAGGGACCTGTGGGCTCAGAATGAGCCCAGAGGTGCCCTCCCCTGCCCCCAGGGACACCCCCTGCCATCCTTGCCCACCCCAGGAGGACACCCAAGGATGGAGGGACCCACCCCAGGGACATTAAGGTAAGTCCAGGTAAGTATTTTTTTAAATTTTTTTTTGTGGCATAGGGGGGCCTGACTTGTGCCCCCCTACATGCCACTATGCCCAATGACCATGCCCAGGGGACAGAAGTCCCCTGGGCATGGCCATTGGGCAAGGGGGCATGACTCCTGTCTTTGCTAAGACAGGAGTCATTTCAATGGGGGATGGGCGTCGTAAAAAAATGGCGCAAATCGGGTTGTGGCGATTTTTTTTCCTCAGCCTGGCTTGCACCATTTGTGGACGCCCATACGCCATTTTCCCCCTACGCCGGCGCTGCCTGGTGTACGTCGTTTTTTTTTAAGGCACACCAGACAGCGCCGGCGGCTAACGCCAGCTAACGTCATTGAATAAATACTGCGCCCGCATGGCGCTTCAGAATGGCGTTAGCCGGCGCTAATTTTTTTGGCGCAAAACTGCGTTAGCGCAGTTTTGCGTCAAAAAGTATAAATATGGGCCATGGTGTGCCTCCTTTTCATGCCTGCTGAGCAGGGGTTAATAGTGACGAAAAAATTGATGCAAAGAAATCTCTTAGATTTCATTGCGCCATTTTTTCACCCCCCCCCCCAGAGTGGGAACGCCCCCTTTTCATACATTATGCCTGGCGCAGGCATAATGTAGCGCAATGGGTTACAAAGTGGCGCAATGCACGCATTCCTCCACTTTGTAAATATAGCGCAGTGATTTTGGCCTCGTTGAGCCACATTACAGGAAAACAATTACGCTAATGTGGCGCAAAGGGGCGTGAGGGGCTCTTAAACCTGCCCGTTTCTTTTTTAAATGTTCTATCACCACTCAGCATTGTTAGGTGGGACTATAGCTGGTTCTTTGGTTGGCCAAGCACCAGCAGCCTTGCACTCTGCCTGTAAATCACTACAACAACTTCAAATAAGGTATCTAAATCGATCCAAGGCACTTTTCAACTTGTCACTATCCTCTGAACTGACTTATACCAAGGCAGAGGCACATAATCCCCTGCATGTACTTCCTTTAAAGGATATTCGGCCACTACTTCTGGTTCTGAACAACCCATAGCCATTTTCACTTTCTATCTATCTTTCTTTCTATGTTTTTCTTTTTAGTACCAGCTTTCTTCTTCCTCTTTTCTTTGTATTTCCTCAAACCTCTCTAATCTTTAATGAGCTCAACTCAAGTTTTAATGAGCATGCAAAGTTGGTAGACATATATCTGCTATTCCTGCTTCACTCTGTAAGCCCTTTGACATGCTTATATCAACCCCATATTCTTCAGCTAAATCCTGAAGAGTATTATGTGCTTCTTTCGCATTCCAAGCTGCTTCTCAGATCAGGTATTTCATTTCATCCACATTATATGACATTTTGCTTAACACTCTGAAGAACAAGGAGAGTGAGAAGAGAAAGCCTGTCCCTCTTCCCTGTCTTCACATATCACAACAAAAAGAACAAGCTTGCTAATGTCATTCAAGTGTCACCCATGTCAATTAATTGCCATCTCTGAAAAAAAACATTTAGGTTTTAAAAAGAACGGTCACCATCCAACCTAGTTGGTGGCATGCTTCATCATCGGGTTCTCACCTAAGATTCCGAATGCATCTTAGGTGTGCTGCGACGCCTGATTACAGTGAAGCTGGTTTTGAGCTTTAAAGTGCCACCATTTATCCTCCTTGGAGGAATATCATGGAGGTAGTTTTAAAATCTTCCCTTACACTTTCACCTCACTTTAAAAATCAAAACCAGCTCTTAAAACACAGTGGGGGTCATTACAACCGCGGCGGTCTTGGAAAAAGACCACCGAGGCTGCGGGAGACAGAATACCGCCATTGCCGGCGGTATTCCTGGCTCCCTATTATGACATTTCCGCTGGGCCAGCGGACGGTAACAGTGCCCAGCGGAAATGTCACATCAACATTGCTGCCGGCTCGTAATAGAGCCGGCAGCAATGCTGATGTGCAGCGGGTGCAGTAGCACCCGTCACGCATTTCACTGCCCAAAATTCGAGCAGTGAAATGCGCGACGGGGCTATGCCTGGGGGCCCCTGCACTACCCATCCCAAGTGCATGGGCAGTGCAGGGGCCCCCATGGGCACCCCAAGTCCCCTTACCGCCAGCCGTTCCATGGCGGTGTTTACCGCCACGGACAGGCTGGCGGTCGGGGACTCATAATCCCCAGGGCAGCAGTGCTTGCATCGCTGCCCTGGGGATTATGACCGCCAGGCGGAAGCCTGGCGGTATGTTGGAGGGGCCGGCGGTATGGCCGTGGCTATAGCGCCACGGTAATAATTGCTGGCGGAACACCGCCAGCCTGTTGGCGGTGTTACCGTCACCTTACCGCCGGCCACCAGGGTCGTAATGACCCCCAGTGTCTTTAAGAGTGCAATATTAATCTCTCTTCCTGTATAGGAAATGTAGTGGGCTCAGCTGTATGGCAGCAATAGAAGCAGCACTAGGGATGCTGCTACTGGTACTAGGTAAAGCTGTCAATGCACTCTCAGGCGGAGCACTTGTACTCACACTTATCCTCACAGTTGCTACTATAAGCGTCATCATTCCCTGTGCACTCGTACCCCGTTCACCTCCCACGCCCTCACCTGATACCAGTGGTGTCTGTGCTTGTGCCTGTGTGTGGTGGAGGTCTAGAATTCAAAAGATCATTAAAACAATTATCTTCTGCATCTGAACACTTTTCAATGTCTTGTTTTACCCTGTCACTTTCAGATTCATCAGCTTTCTTTTTATCTGTCTTCTTAACTATGGCGGGGGAAACTTTAACTCCTTCCACTATTTCCTCCCTTCAAGATTTCTCATGAATACCCCATTTAAGAGAATACAGATTTAAGAGAACCTTGCGCCATAATATTGCCAGATTGGCATCATTTTTTTGACACTAATATGGCGATATTATGGCAAAAATGCTGCACCAGATTTACAAAGTGGCGCAATGCATGCACTATGTAACCCCTTGCAGCATATTATGCCTGCGCCAGGCATAGTGTATGCAAAATGGCTTTCCCCGTTAGGGGCGCCTAAAAAGTGTTGCAAAGAAATCTAAGAGATTTCTTTGCATCATTGTTTTGGGCATTTTTACCACCTGCTCAGAGCAGGCGTTGAAAGGTGGCACACCATTATTTATAATGGGCCCCTATGTGCTGTTCAGGCGCTGTTTGGCGCTGACCC
Source organism: Pleurodeles waltl (assembly GCF_031143425.1). Classification (NCBI taxonomy): domain Eukaryota; kingdom Metazoa; phylum Chordata; class Amphibia; order Caudata; family Salamandridae; genus Pleurodeles; species Pleurodeles waltl. Next base: position 982,655,983 of record NC_090443.1, on the reverse strand, counting down.
TGAACAGTACATCAATAGCATCAAAAATTCTGACGCTATTGCCCCCTACCCTGCGCCATGGTTTGAGGTACTTTAAATAGGCGCACACATGGTGGTGGGTGGGGGGCGCTAAGGGGTGCAAGGAAAGTGGCGCGGCACTGGTGCAGCACCACTTTTCTTAAATCTGCCATTTCTTTGCCCCATTTTTTCAGCCTCCCTAATGGGGCAAAGGTTTACAAAGTGGCGCAATGAATGCATTGCACCACTTTGTAAATCTGGCGTGGTGTTTTTGCCATAATATCGCTACATTAGCATCAAAAAAATGATGCTAATGTCACAATATGGCATAAGGGCCTCTTAAATCTGTCCATTGGTTTCTAACTACTGACTAATTTTATTTTTCTTCCTTTCTTTCTTTCTTTCTTTCTTTCTTTCTTTCTTTCTTTCTTTCTTTCTTTCTTTCTTTCTTTCTTTCTTTCTCAAAGGGCATGACTAGCAGCCCAGCATAGTGGCCGCAATGTGAACCAGCTTCGTGTTGGCCTGTAAAATCCTGCCGCGTCTGACATTGTGGTGACCTTGATTGCCTTGCCCAGCAGATGACAAAGACCCCTCAGCCCATGTGGCACTCCCTGCCTGCTCTGCTTCCTGAGTCTCGCTGCAGCATGGCCCCCAGGCAGGAATGAACCCTTCAGCATTTGCTACTTTCTTCCCCTGCGGCCGGGTGGCCAACTTTTGGCAGTCAGAACACCTTAATTGCGAGGCGCTACCTGGGCTTCCACAAAGGTGGACCGCCTGCAATGTCTTCTTCTTGCCGGCACCCGGGGGCTGGATGATATAGTATCTGCAGGTGCCCCCAGTGGTCATTCCCTGGCTTCATGTGGCACTGAGTGAGGCGGGCCCTGTGCATATCCTAGGCTCCCTAGGTTCCATGGAAGTGGGGATTGCCTGCCTACTAGCCTTGTGCGAGGCATCAGACATGGATGGCTTACCCCTTCTGGCCCCCCTCTGCTCTTCCACAGCCCCTCCTGACTGGCGCCCGTGTGCAAGCTTTTGCTGAAACTGCACATACCTCTATCGCTTGCTCCCAAATTGGTCTTGTGTGACACTGGAAGAGGCAGACCTTGAATACACATCTAGCACCCTAGAAGGAAGAGTCCACTTACCTCCTGTTCTGAAACACCTGACGCTGGGCGCACTCCGGGATGGGACATTTGCTTAACCCCTGGAATCCATACCCAGGCGCAGATATTAAACAGAATCACTACCATACAATGCACAATTCCTTATCACCACTGGCCCCTGCTGACTCTTCTGCTGTGCCACCCGACAAGCTGGACTGGATAGTTGCAACAAAAGTGGCTACCTGCACAGCTCTTGAGGTTTAGGTCGACACCTTGGTGAGTGACCTCACCATACTCTGTGAAAACCATTGCAAGTTGATAGACATTGCCTGGAAAAATGAGCATGCGCTTGCTGATTTATACCCAAAAGACAGACGCTGATGTGGGACGCTGATGTGGGACACCAACAAGATCTCGCAGATACATTGGAGGACTGGAAAGCTGTTCATGTCGCAACAATACCCGAATAGTGGACTTAACCAAGGAAATTAAGGGCACAGATGCCACTCTGTACATTCAACAATGGCTCAAAACAGACATAGCTCCTAACATGGCTTCCCCTCACTTTGTCGCAAAGAAAGCACATTTAGCACCAGAAAGATGCTATCTTCCTGGAATGCCCCTGAGACCTATAATAGCAAAGACCCTGAAATATTGTGACCGATACGCCATTCTGATGGTGACCAAGAGACATGACACAGATACAGTTGATGGCTCCCAGAGGATGATTTTTCCCCAACTACACTATTGCTGTGCAATGACGCTCCTCATTTCTGCAAGTCAAAAGGAGACTTGGAATACACATTGCTCTTCCCTCCAAAACTGCAGGTTATGCTGGCCCAGCACATTCAAGGCCTTATTTACAAGAAGCTGACGCTTCAGCTCTGATGCATCAGATTTCTTGCGCTGCCCCACAACCCCTAACGTTGCCATGGATGCGCTGTATTTACAATACAGAGCTCCATGGCACACGTTTTCACAGAGGTGTCAGAAATTCTGATGCATCTGTGGTGCTAAACTTACGCATTGCTGGACTAGTGCCAGAAAAATTACACTACTCCAGCAATGCCAGGAGATGCCCATTGAGAAAAGCCCTGCACCAGTTTATGCCTGCTCCGAACAGGCAGTACAATTCTGACGCAGTGAAGTTGCAGAATGACACAGTGAAATGTTGGAAATTCCACTGAGTCAGTTTTGCGTGGCTTTTCCTGTTGGAATGCCTACCTTGCATACATTCTACCTGGCACAATGTGACGCAAGACTTTACAAACTGACCTATTGGGCCCAATGGGATTGACTTAAGAAGCACTCAAACAAGTCGGCCTCAGCACCTCATTCATCAACGTCTGGGACTTTGAATCCACAACAAAACGCAAACCCCACTTGAGTGATAAACCAAAGGCTTGAAGCCGAAAGTCATAATTTACACAGGGAATAAAGTGCTGGACTACGGAAATACTGCATAGTACAGAGTTAGGCTATTATGTTACAGCAGTGCTTAATCTGAGCCGGTGGTTTCCGAAGCAGGGCACCAGCACTTATTTTTGAGGGCTGCACTTGTTTTTCTGTCACAAGCATTTACTGTGAGCAAAAGACACATATGGGAAAGACGGAAGAAGAGAAAAATAAGAAAGCATCACAAAGGGAGATAGCAGAAAGCTGCAAGAGTGAGCAGAAAGGGTAGGGTGTGGCTGTAAACAGATAAAAGAGGCCCGAGATGGTGTTAGGATTACACTGCCTCAGGACTCTGTGCTCGTACATTTAATTGCAGCAGCCCCGATTTTCAAAGGTGAGCTTTAGCACCAGCACGTTTTTATTAACAAATTAAGCACTGTGTTAGAGGATCTCAGAGCACGCTCCAAAGATGATGAACAGACCTCTTGAGCTTCCCAATTATATAATTTCCAGCTACAAATACGAATGTTACACTAATCACATACTCTGCTGCAGTACATCAAGTACAGTATCCCGATTCACTAACACCGGAGTCCTCTAGATGTAAACACCACACAGGGACCACCATTTGCAATTAAAGAGACCTACACTCCTTTCGTGAAGTTTGGAAGTATTGGCTACCATTTATTAAACATAGACCCGGAGTGAAGAGGGCCTAGCGCCATTCCAACTCCACATTAGCGTAATTTTTTTAATGCTAATGTGGCGTTGGAAGGCCAAAAACGCTGCGCCATATTTACAAAGTGGCTCAATGCTTACATTGAGCCACGTTATAACCCCTTGCGCCACATTATGCCTGCGACAGGCATAATGTATGCAAGGGAGCCGTTCCGGCTTCAGGGGGGCCGAAAAAAGTGGCGCAAAGAAATCCAAGAGATTTATTTGTGTCATTTTTATCTGCATTTTTAACGTCTGCTAAGAGCAGGCGTTAAAGAGAGGCTCCCATTGTTTTCAATGGGCCTGTGCGTGGTTTGAAGAATTAGAGTCATAATTTGTTATGCTAATCCTACAATGCGCAGGACTAAGGTAAAAAATTATGACGCTAGTACCCCTGGCTACCGCCATGGAGTGCAGTATTTTAAATATGGCGCACAAATGGTGGCGTTAGGGGGGCGCTAAGGTGTGCAAGAAAAGTGGTGCTGCACTAGGTGCAGCGCAACATTTCAAAAATCTACCCCATTGATTTACAGCATGAGCCCCTCCCTATATTCTATCAGGGGCCATAAACCAGTCACGAAAGGCCATTTGTAAATCACTTCTGACATTTTTATGCATCATAACATGTCATAGCCTGTCAGTCATGAATCTACATGCCATAAATTATTCCAGCGGTTTTAGAGGAAATAGAGAGGCATATTTACAAGCCCCTAGCACCACCTTGAGCCACCATAGTGTCATTTTTTTACGCCAAGGCAGCGTTAAGGAGGCCTTTCACCCACGCCGTATTTACAAAGTGGTGCAATGCTCGCATTGCGCCACTCTGTAAACCCTTGCATCACATTATGCCTGAGCCAGGCATAATATTTGCAAGGTGGGCGTTCCGAAGCAGTGAGACCCAAATAAATGGCGCAGGCAAATTTACAACATTTCACTACACCATTTTTCCTTCATTTTTAACTCCTGCTCAGAGCAGGCATTCAAATGACACCCTCATTTTAATCAATGGGCCTCTCTGTGTTTTACTGCACTAGTTTCAAAAGTTTTTACGCTAGTGCAACAAAGCACTACAATAGCGTAAAATGTTTTGATGCTGTTGTCCTAACGATGGCCATGGTGTGCTGTATTATAAATACAGCACAACCATTGTGTTGTTAGGTGGGGTAGGAGTGACACAAGAAAAGTGTCACTTCAGGAGTGATGCGCCACTTTCTTGTAAATATTGCCCCGGAGTCTGGAGCTGGTGTTATTAGTTTGTGTAGGGGGTACTCCTTTTATCCTTTATAGGCCTAACTCGCTACCTTTGACTGATGTGTCTTGACCTCCGGGGGACCTATGCTATAAGTGCAGTGTTTCGTGTAACCCCTCCTTGACTGTTTACTCTTCCAGACGGCATCCCAAGGCATGCAGCCTGGGCTGCCACCCCACTGTGTCAGGTGTAGCCTACTCATCATCATCGTGTTTATTTCCCTTTTTTACCGCCACGCTGCAGGCAGGCTCAGGTCCAAGGGCGGCTCCCCCGAAACAGTTCAGTCCTTTCAACTGGAGATTTACACCCCCATGTATTTTATTAGGGGCCATAAATCACTCATGACAGGTGTAGGAGGCTGGACTGGCTTGTAGTGAGTACCAAGGGGTACTTGCACCTTGCACCAGGCCCAGTTATCCCTTATTAGTGTATAGGGTGTCTAGCAGCTTAGGCTGATAGATAATGGTAGCTTAGCAAAGCAGCTCAGGCTGAACTAGGAGACGTGTGAAGCTACTACAGTACCACTTAGTGTCATATGCACAATATCATAAGAAAACACAATACACAGTTATACTAAAAATAAAGGTACTTTATTTTTATGACAATATGCCAAAGTATCTTAGAGTGTACCCTCAGTGAGAGGATAGGAAATATACACAAGATATATATACACAATAGCAAAAATATGCAGTATAGTCTTAGAAAACAGTGCAAACAATGTATAGTTACAATAGGATGCAATGAGGAAACATAGGGATAGGGGCAACACAAACCATATACTCCAAAAGTGGAATGTGAACCACGAATGGACCCCAAACCTATGTGACCTTGTAGAGGGTCGCTGGGACTATTAGAAAATAGTGAGAGTTAGAAAAATAACCCTCCCCAAGACCCTGAAAAGTGAGTGCAAAGTGCACCAAAGTTCCCCTAAGGACAAAATAGTCGTGTTAGAGGGAAAATGCAAGGAAAACACAAATCAGCAATGCAACAACGATGGATTCCTGACTGAGGGTACCTGTGGAACAAGGGGACCAAGTCCAAAAGTCACAAGCAACTCGGAGATGGGCAGATGCCCAAGAAATGCCAGCGGTTGGTGCAAAGAAGCTCTTACTAGGCTGAAGAACTGTGAATACTGCAGGAACGACAAGGACTAGAGACTTCCCCTTTGGAGGATAGATCCCCCACGCCTTGGAGAGTCGTGCAGAAGTGTTTTCCCGCCGGATGGACGCCAACAAGCCTTGCTACACGCAAATCGTGCGTTTGACGTTTTTGGACGCTGCTGGGGCCCAGGAGGGACCAGGAGGTCGCAAATTGGACCTGAAGAGAGAGGGGACGTCGAGCAAGACAAAGAGCCCTCACTGAAGCAGGTAGCACCCAGAGAAGTGCCAGAAACAGGCACTACGAGGATGCGTGAAACGGTGCTCGCCGAAGTTGCACAAAGGAGTCCCACGTCGCCGGAGACCAACTTAGAAAGTCGTGCAATGCAGGTTAGAGTGCCGTGGACCCAGGCTTGGCTGTGCACGAAGGATTTCCGCCGGAAGTGCACAGGGGCCGGAGAAGCTTGCAAAGTCGCGGTTCCCAGCAATGCAGCCCAGCGAGGTGAGGCAAGGACTTACCTCCACCAAACTTGGGCTGAAGAGTCACTGGACTGTGGGGGTCACTTGGACGGTGTCGCTGGATTCGAGGGACCTCGCTCGTCGTGCTGAGAGGAGACCCAAGGGACCGGAGATGCAGCTTTTTGGTGCCTGCGGTTGCAGGGGGAAGATTCCGTCGACCCACGGGAGATTTCTTCGGAGCTTCTGGTGCAGAGAGGAGGCAGACTACCCCCACAGCATGCACAAGCAGGAAAACAGTCGAGAAGGCGGCAGGATCAGCGTTTCAGAGTTGCAGTAGTCGTCTTTGCTACTATGTTGCAGGTTTGCAGGCTTCCAGCGCGGTCAGCGGTCGATTCCTTATCAGAAGGTGAAGAGGGAGATGCAGAGGAACTCGGCTGAGCTCATGCATTCGTTATCTAAAGTTTCCCCAGAGACAGAGACCCTAAATAGCCAGAAAAGAGGGTTTGGCTACCTAGGAGAGAGGAAAGGCTACTAACACCTGAAGGAGCCTATCAGCAGGAGTCTCTGACGTCACCTGGTGGCACTGGCCACTCAGAGCAGTCCAGTGTGCCAGCAGCACCTCTGTTTCCAAGATGGCAGAGGTCTGGAGCACACTGGAGGAGCTCTGGACACCTCCCAGGGGAGGTGCAGGTCAGGGGAGTGGTCACTCCCCTTTCCTTTGTCCAGTTTCGCGCCAGAGCAGGGGCTAAGGGGTCCCTGAACCGGTGTAGACTGGCTTATGCAGAATTGGGCACCTCTGTGCCCAACAAAGCATTTCCAGAGGCTGGGGGAGGCTACTCCTCCCCTGCCTTCACACCATTTTCCAAAGGGAGAGGGTGTCACACCCTCTCTCAGAGGAAGTTCTTTGTTCTGCCATCCTGGGCCAGGCCTGGCTGGACCCCAGGAGGGCAGCTGCCTGTCTGAGGGGTTGGCAGCAGCAGCAGCTGCAGTGAAACCCCAGGAAGGGCAGTCTGGCAGTACCAGGGTCTGTGCTACAGACCACTGGGATCATGGAATTGTACCAAAAATGCCAGGATGGCATAGAGGGGGCAATTCCATGATCATAGACATGTTACATGGCCATATTCGGAGTTACCATGGTGAAGCTACATATAGGTAGTGACCTATATGTAGTGCACGCGTGTAATGGTGTCCCCGCACTCACAAAGTTCAGTGAATTGGCTCTGAACAATGTGGGGGCACCTTGGCTAGTGCCAGGGTGCCCTCACACTAAGTAACTTTGCACCTAACCTTTACCAGGTAAAGGTTAGACATATAGGTGACTTATAAGTTACTTAAGTGCAGTGTAAAATGGCTGTGAAATAACGTGGACGTTATTTCACTCAGGCTGCAGTGGCAGGCCTGTGTAAGAATTGTCAGAGCTCCCTATGGGTGGCAAAAGAAATGCTGCAGCCCATAGGGATCTCCTGGAACCCCAATACCCTGGGTACCTCAGTACCATATACTAGGGAATTATAAGGGTGTTCCAGTAAGCCAATGTAAATTGGTAAAAATGGTCACTAGCCTGTCAGTGACAATTTGAAAGTAATGAGAGAGCATAACCACTGAGGTTCTGGTTAGCAGAGCCTCAGTGAGACAGTTAGGCACCACACAGGGAACATACACATGCACACCTATGAGCACTGGGGCCCTGTGTGACAGGGTCCCAGTGACACATACATATAGGCCACAAACCTATGAGCACTGGGGTCCTGACCAGCAGGATCCCAGTGACACATAACAACCATACTGAAAACATGGTGTTTTCACTATGAGCACTGAGGCCTGGCTATCAGGATCCCAGTGAGACAGTGAAAACAGTGACAAACACCCTGACATACACTCACAAACAGGCCAAAAGTGGGGGTAACAAGGCTAGAAAGAGGCTACCTTCTCACAACAGGCCTATCATAAATCACTTCTGACAAATTTTAGGACGTATGATATGTTGTACAAGCCATAATCACTTTAATGCATCAAACATGTCATAGCCTGTCAGTCATAAATCTACATGCCATAAATCATTCTAACAGTTTTGGAGGAAATGGAGTCTTTGAGCTGGCATTATCACTTTGTGTAAGGGGCTACTCCTTTATCCCTTGTAGGCTCAACTCACTATCTTTAACCGTTTGTTGTATCCTGCCCTCCGGCGGACTTAGGCTGTGAATGCCATGTTTAGTGTACGCCCTCCTCCAACTGTTTATGCTGCCATAAGGCATCCCAAACATAAGCAGCCTGGCCTGCCACCCCACTGTGTCAGGAGTAGCCTACCCATCGCCCTTGTGTTCACCTCGTTTTTTACCATCACACTGTCTGTGGGTTCACATCCGAGGGCATCTCCCCCGAAACAGGTCAGTCCATTTAACTAGGCCTGGGCAAAGAACTCCACTCCGCCGGTGGAGTTTGTGGAATTCAGGCACTTTGTGCTACGCAGAGTAGTGCGGAATTCCTGAATTCCGCAATCTGGAGCGGAGTTTGTTTAAGCACATGAGATTTGGTTTTGGCACTCTCTCACAACCGCCACTATACTCTCGGGCCACTAGCAAGCAGGTGTAAGACTTTGCATTCACTTGCACTGCTTCCAGCCATGCACGCAGGACTTTGCGTTTACCTTCGCTAATTGGGGCTGCGACGGCGCCAATACAGTCCCACTTGTGAGTGCAAATGCACCTGGAGTAGATTATCTACTCGAGATGTATCTAAATCCAGTCAAAAATAAGTTTTTGAGTGGATGTTCTTCTCTAATGGCCCCTTCAATTTGTTTTTTAGTGAGAGGAGCCTTTTTTCATTTTTTTCAAACATGAAGGAAGTGCCCTAGAGATTCCAACTTCCTGCCCAGCAGACTCCTCCCAGTGCTTTGTCCATCTCCTGGTCCTTTTCACTTGGACTTCGAGGATCACTCTCTTTGTCACCTGGGTTTAAGGACTTTGGCCCATATTTATACTTTTTTAGCGCCGCATTTGCGCCGCTTTTTGACGCACAAACGGCGCAAACTTACAAAATAGAATTGTAATTTGCAAGTTTGCGCCGTTTTTGCGTCAAAAAATGACACAAATGCGGCGCTAAAAAAGTATAAATATGGGCCTTTGTTTTTGTGAAATCACACAAGAATCTTCAAAAACTATTGAATAAGCACCAGTATTTATTTGTACTTTAATTTGATTTTAAAATGTTATAGTGGTGGGTAGCCTCGAGTTTATGTATGGGCCTAATTATTACTTACTTTGTATTTCATTGATTTTTCACCTTTTGTGAAGGAAAATAGTTGCATAGCTCAGTACCTTTTCTACATGTTTGTAACATTTACAATATATTTTTTACTATGTGGCCTAATTTGCCAAAGGGCCATCTAGCCAGTAGACCCTGTACTAGTTTTCATCAGTGCATGAAATAAATGTTTCAGTGGTATGTTTTTAAAACTTCATTTAGGGCTGGCATTTGATTAAATAAAAAATGTTTGCTAATGTTTACATTTCATTTTTTTTTGCAAAAAGTGTATATGTTGTGGGATAATATTTGATTATATAGAAGGATGTGTACTGTTGTTGTGAAATGATATAGCTCAGTTAATTTTAGGTGCTTTGCATCGCTGAATTAATGTTAGTGTTTTCTTCAGTATTACCACCATGCCTCCTTATGGCCTGTGGGTGTGGGTGTGTGTGTGTGTGTGTGTGTGTGTTTGTCATCGTCCACCATTTGTCTTTGTTCTCCATGCTGTGTGGCCAGGGGCCATTTTGTGAAGTCTATGTCCATGGGCTTGAAAATGTTCTTTGTTCTCCATACCTCTTTGTTAGCAGTTGTTGTTTGACCATGTGGCTGGGGCCATTTTGTTCATCCAGCCAGTGTGTATTTGCCATAGGCTTGCATGTGTTCTTTGTTCACCTTGCTCCTTGTTGTTGTTTGACCATGTGGCTTGTGTCCATTTTGTGCATCCAGCCAGTGTCCCTTTGCCATAGGCTTGCATGTGTTCTTTGTTTGCCATGCCTCCTTGCTCCTTGTTGTTGTTTGACCATGTGGCTGACAGCCATTTTGTGAATCTAGTAGCGTTCTTTTGTCATAGACTTGGATATGTTCTTTGTTCCTCATGCCTTCTTCCTCCTTCTTGTTGTTGTTTGACCATGTGGTAAGTGACTGTTTTGTGGATCCAGGCACTATCCCTTTGCCATAGGCTTGTATGTGTTATTTGTTTGACATGCCTCCTTGCTCTTTGTTGTTCTTTGACCAAGTGGCTGGCAGTCAGTTTGTGCATCCAACCAATATGTATTTGGTAAAGGCTTGCATCTGTTCTTTGTTCACTAAGCCTCCTTGCTCCTTGGTCTTGTTGTTTGACCCTTTGGCTGGTTGCCATTTTGCAAATCTATCCAGTGTCTCTTTGCCTTAGCCTTGATGACGCAGAAATGAAGGTTTTACATTTATTAGCGCTTAAACGTAGTGCCGCAATAATCAAGTGTGACTTTAATCGAACGAATAAAGATTGTACGGGGACAAGTGTGCCCTCAGAGTAGTTTGCCAACATTTATAAGCGTGCTTTATATAACGTGATGTATTAGAATTGTACGAATCTGACATAATCGTAAACGTGTGCTACGATTTGCTTGTTTGAAACGTTTTAGCTTAGCATAAATTTAGTGCAGGCTTCGGCCTAGTTGCCTTGTCTCACGATTTGGATGCTCGTATTTTTCCAATGTGCTAATAAACGTGTATTTCTGCTTGAAGCTGTACTTTTCCACTGAGATCGTTCACATGCTTATCTTAAGGTTTCGTGCCAGCCTGGCATCTTCTTCTTTGCTCCAAGGTCAATCTGCAGGTGCGGACAATGGAAGCTCTGAAAGTGAGTTAATTGGTATAAAATGTTGCAACTTACGTAACCGTCTCCAAGGATAATGTATGCCTAGGTAGAAGCTTGAGAACTGTTGTTTTTGATTGGACAATTTGAAGCCAACCTATGAACCCTCCAATGGAAGACCCTAATGGATTTGAACTGTTGTCTATTTAAACCTGGTGCACGAGAAGAAAGCGGCCATTACCAGCCATTGCCCGCCATTTGCAGGACTTTGCAGCTATTATGGCCCACCTTGCTGCGACGCCATTTTGAAAGAGACTCTGATGCTTTCTCTAATCGAGAGAAAGAGACTTTAAGAAATTCTCGCCCTAGAGACCTTAAATTTGATTCGTCCCTTTGCATGAAGTAATAGTTTTGTCCCTTTGCCGCTGAGAGGCAAATGCCCCGTCCACCCTGCCCCTTTACCCCGTCCCATGCTGATCGAAACCGGTACCTGTGAGACGAAGATTTCCTTGAATGCTGATCGAATTTGGTAAATATGAAAGGAAAATGTACAATTGCATTGTGTTTTCTTTTTAGGTAACCAACTGCTGATTTTTGATAAGAGCCCTAGTTAGGAGTTTTCCAAATTAATGTTACTAAATTGTTTTTGCATGAAGTCCCACATGCTGATGCTAATTTGAGGTTAGATGAGGATTCATTTGATGCACGATGCAATTTGAGACCTTGTTATGCTGACTAATGTATGCAATTAGCCCGTTACAGATTGTAGTGTTAGTGGTTTGCGTTGCTATTATCGAATGCATTGTTATTCAAATGCTGCATAGATTGCATCTTTTTCGCCGTTATGGACAGCTATTAATGTTCATTTACATATATCATTTGGTGTTGAGACACATTTATATTGTGCTAGCTTTGTTAATATAGGGAAATAAATGCATTAACTTTGAATAAACTGGTGTGGTTATTCATGACCGAAAGGTCATGGTTCGCCGAAATGTTTTCTGGATTAATTGTGAAGTGTTATGTTGATCAGGGTATTGCTTATGTTCGTTATTGATTATTGATTTGATTAAATTGATTACTCTCGGGTGAAGAGAGCCCCACTTGGTCAAAAGATTCATCGACCTAAGAGCGTCCAGATACCGGTAAATTATTAGGTTGGAACGCTCTATCAGTAGATGGTAGCAGAGGACAGTTTCGACTTTTGGGACCCCACTCGAGACATACATGGTGTTGAATTAACGGTTTCGACTTTTGGGACCCCGCTCGAGAGGTATATGGTGTTGAATTAGATTTTTCTTGGGTAAAACAGATTGAGAAAATGATGATGGGCTAGGTCCCCCGTGACTTTCCCGGGATCTCGGAGCTTGCGAATGGAGAGAATGGAGGTGTGAAATCGGCGTTGGCGGTACTAGTGACGGTATGAGTGAAGTTAGGGTTTTGCGCTTGCACAGCTTATTGCCGCAGATTGTTTGAAAAGGTTGCGAGGATTTTAGAGAATAGCGGAGGTGCGACTCCGAGGATTTTAGAGAATAGCGGAGGTGCGACTCCGAGTGTGAGAGTAGGGAAGTCGTCGAACTTCATGTGCATGTGGCGCTTTGTGCAGAAAAAGGTCCACGTGGTTGTTGTTGTTGAGACGGGCCCTGCGAGGTCAAGAGACTCCGGAGTAAGTTGAAAAGTGTATGAGACACTTGTTTTATGTTGTGGTCTGGTCGGTTTAATAGGTTGACCGGGCGTGGTCAACGAGTCGGTACGTGTGTTAAGGGAGTGAAAGAAAACTTCGACTTCGGGCTTTGACAAAATTCTAAGTGCACTAGAATAGATCATTGACAAGTTGAGAGCAGAGTCTGCGGGTCAGATTTGCTTGCGAAAGTGGGGACCGAGAAAGATGGAATAACTGCCGAGGCTAGTGAAAAATCCCTAAGGTCCTGAAGCGATTGTGTTACCCTTCCTGTAGTAAACCGACAGATCTGTTTTATTATTAGTTTTTTTTTTTGGTTGCTCGCGATACATGCTAGAAGTTGTTACGAGAGGAGCTGAGTGAAGGAGGACAAGCCGCGAGGCTTTGTCAGCCGCAGTGTGTGAGTGTGACGTCACTAGGAGCCGCGCTGGGATAGGTTGGTTGCAAAGAAGGGTCGCGCACGGATTGGACGCAGTCCGTGGGGCCCGATTGGAAGGGGAAAGGCAAGCGAAGAGTATTCCGGGAATCAAAGTCACTTATTGATTACAAACTTTGTGAAATAAAAGACGAGAAAATGAAATTTTTTAAAGCATTAAAGAGTGCGATGAAGGGGGAGTCTTACATTAAAGCGAGCGTAGGAGAGGAGACGCCACCCGAAGGTACACCAGCTTACATTGTAATGGAGGAAAAAGGGGTAGCTCCGTGTCTTTGGCTAAAGCAATGGCACAAGCTGACAGAGAAACATGGGAGCGTAGCGTTCCCGATCCATGGGACATTCAATATAAGGATCCTAGAGAATTTGAGATTCGCGATGTACGACATGAAGGTACCTCCAAGGCCAGCACAGTTTGAGGCTCTAGCGATTTGGGAACTGATGGCTAGACAGCAACAGCAAAATAAGTTCGAGACCAGGATAAGAAAGGTAGAAAAGACACTAGCGGACGCTAGGTGGGATAATGCACAGAAGGTGTGGAGGTCAGATGTATTGCAGGGGATAAAATTGTTTCCCGCAATTGCTAAGGAAGAAGAGGCGACAGGCAAGAAAGTTACCTGTAAGACAAACAGGAGGTGTTCCAAAGATAGAGAGGACGAGGAAAAGTTGAGAAGAGAAGAGGAGTTAGAGGATGAGGAGTTAATCATGCAATTGCTGAACGACCGTCCACCACCTTATGCAGAGAGTGGACAAGGTCCAAGTACCAGTTCTGCCCCTCTGGCACCGGTACAGAATAATGAAACTCCGAGTTCAGGAACGCCATCGGGATCTAAGGACCCGAGTTTACTGTTCACCCCGCAGATACCGCAGGTTAGGAGAATATATCCAGATGTGCCGATATTGAAAACAGCAGAAGATTATCAGCCGCAGGTCCCAAGGTACTACAGCAGTGACAACAGTACGGGAATGATCCTAGATCCAACCGTAATGGGAGTACAGAATGGTCGCAACCCAACATTGGCACAGGCTGAATCAACCCAGTTTTTGATGCCTCAAAAGCAGATGCAGGGGGGAACAGCACATGCTCAGATGACGGGGAGTCAGATGGGCATGCCAGCAATGATGACCCATAGTGTGGGAATGAACATGTCTCAGAACATGGGGAATGGACAGAACGCAGACGCGATATCCCTACCCATTACTGTAGGTCCACCGGTACCTTTGTACATTCAGCCTAACTCAGGTATGAGCAGTCAAGGATCAATGGTGCAGAGTGGGACGGAAAGGAGGTGCATACAAAACACTCCAGAGACAACTCCGATAGCGGCTCTGCCAACTGGATCTGGGTCCTTGATGGAGTTCAGTCCCATATGTGCTCAGTCAACAGTGGTGAGGTCGAGTCCCCCACTGATGATACCGCTATCATCGAACACTGAAAAGTTGCCGCAACCATCAATGGCAGTTGATGTGAATGCTACACTGATGGGGTTGAATGCGCAACAGCTGACACAGTGGTTCAACAGTCTGAATTCCACACAAAGCTCAGCCAGTGGGAAGGGAGAAGACTATCTGAATAGGGTCAGGTTGAACATGGAAGCACAAGAATTGGTGGAAGGGACTATGGGTGTGAATAGGCTAGAGTCCTACTCGGAAGAAGAGCTGAGGTATCTATGTCCCAGGATTACGAGAGAAGTGAACAAGGTACATAGAAGGTTGCAAGAAATAGCTGACAAAAACAGGGTTGAGATAGACAAGACAAAACACTTGAGCAGGAGCTATAGATTGGATTTCGGGACCACAGACTTTGAACACATGAGGTCAGCAGGCATGAAGGCGCACCTTAGAGAATTGCTGCAGAGTGCACAAGTGTGGAGGTGCTTAGACAAATGGGAAAGCAGATGGGTAAAGAGAAAGGAAAAGAAGAAAGACAGTGCTCCAGAGCACAATGAGAAAAGGCCACAGAGTAGTGATGCAATAACCATGTTACCAATGAGGGAGACAGCAGGGGGAAAATTAATACATGTACCGTGGCACAGAAGCGACATTCAGTCTTTTACGGATGATTTTCCCAAACTCAGAGAGAAACCGATAGAATGGTATCAACAGACTGATAGGTTTGTGAAGCTTGCAAAATGTCTTTGGGAAGACCTGAACACCCTCTTTGAGATTGTGGTTCCGGCAGATTTGTGGGAGGATTGCAAAAGAGCTGTAGGTTGGCCGACAAGTGAACCAGAGAGAGACAGGGATACGGGTGCACCATCACCTATGGTGATGAGCTTGTACTATAAGGTGATTGAGCATTTGAAGACGAAGGTTGCCGCGAAAAATGTGGATTGGCAGAAGATTGATCGAACTGCCCAAGAGGCTAAAGAGTCGATTCATGGTTACTATGAGAGGTTGTTGAAGGCGTTCAAGAACTACAGTGGCACGGAAACAATAGAGGCGAAGGACATGCTTCATTTCGTGTTTAGATTTGTGGAAGGGCTGAGACCAGAGATAAGTCAGATGATAAAGACGCATTTGATTTGTTGGCAGTCGAAACCGATTAATGAGGTGTTGAATTATGCGAAATACTGTAGCGACGAAATTGAAGTGAAACAGAAAAGGTTGAAAGAGAAAGTGATGATGATGCAACTTAAAGCAGCTTAGACAGGTCTGCAAGGGTTGCAAGGGTTCCAACAGCAGGTACCGCAACCGCAGCCGCAGTTGCAGGGAAATATGATGTTTCAGCCACAGGCGAGAGGCAGAGGAGGTTTTGGGAATAATGGTCCGGATTTGAACACTGTTGTGACTCCGAATGGTGTGCAGGCATTGAAAAAGGTGATGCCGTGTCACGTGTGCGGAATTGTCGGACATTGGAAACGCGAGTGCCCGATGGTGGTGCAGGAAGGTGCAGGTGTTGGTCAGCAAAACAATGATGTCAATGCATTTCAGACAATGAGGGGACCGAAAATGAGAGGTCCAAACCCAAATTTTCAGACCATAAATCAGCTGCAGGGATTACAGCCCATGCAGCCGCAGCAGATGCAGATGCCCCGTATGCAGATGACGCAAATGCAGCCAATGCAACAGCAGTTTCCCATGGTACCTAATAAGCAAATGCAAATACCTTTGGCACCAATGAGTCAGCAGCAAGTGATGGTTCCTCCACAGGTCTCGGGTCAGGTGATGAGTACAAATGGCACAGTACAACAGTTCCCATTACATAGTGAGAATGGAATAAAAAATGTATGGGAGAGTGAAAGTTCAGATGAGGAGGGAAATTGTGTGCTTGCAGCATCCTTGGAAGTTGATCAAAAGGGTCCATATGTGGAGGGAAGAGTTATGGGTCATAGGCCCTCATTCTGACCCTGGCGGTCTTTGACCGCCAGGGCGGAGGACCGCGGGAGCACCGCCGACAAGCCGGCGGTGCTCCAATGGGGATTCCGACCGCGGCGGTAAAGCCGCGGTCGGACCGGCACCACTGGCGGGGTCCCGCCAGTGTACCGCGGCCCCATTGAATCCTCCGCGGCGGCGCAGCTTGCTGCACCGCCGCGGGGATTCTGACCCCCCCTACCGCCATCCAGATCCCGGCGGTCGGACCGCCGAGATCCGGATGGCGGTAGGGGGGGTCGCGGGGCCCCTGGGGGCCCCTGCAGTGCCCATGCCACTGGCATGGGCATTGCAGGGGCCCCCGTAAGAGGGCCCCTACATGTATTTCACTGTCTGCTACGCAGACAGTGAAATACGCGACGGGTGCAACTGCACCCGTCGCACAGCTTCCACTCCGCCGGCTCGATTCCGAGCCGGCTTCATCGTGGAAGCCTCTTTCCCGCTGGGCTGGCTGGCGGTCTGAAGGAGACCGCCCGCCAGCCCAGCGGGAATGTCAGAATTACCGCCGCGGTCTTTCGACCGCGGAACGGTAACCTGACGGCGGGACTTTGGCGGGCGGCCTCCGCCGCCCGCCAAGGTCAGAATGAGGGCCATAGTGTTTCATTCTTGGTTGACACAGGAGCCACACGTTCAACTGTTAGGAGCATTGAAGTACCAAAATTGCCACTCTCAGGGAGGACAGTTCAAGTGGTGGGAGTAGCAAACAGGCACCTGACGAACCCAATAACAGATCCAGTACCAGTCAGCATTGGTAACTATCAAGGGTTACATAAATTTGTGGTATGTGACTCAAGCCCGATAGCACTGTTAGGGAGAGACCTATTGTGCAAATTGGGATGTTCGATTATGTGTTCGAACGATGGAATTAGAATTCAGACGAGCAGTGATGGGGAAGAAGAGGACAGTGTAGAAGGGGATGAGATGGAAACTGTCGATGAAGAGTATCCTCTGATTAACCTTTTCCCGATGATAACTGAAGAAGATATTCCAGCTGAATTACGGGAAACAGTCGGAAAGGAAGTGTGGGATATGACAGGAAAAGAGGTGGGATTGATGAAAGGAGTGGAACCTGTGAAAGTGACTGTAAAACCAAATGTAACCTTTCCTCAGACCCCACAATACCACATGGCACAAGACACCCTCATGAAAGTTGCCCAACTCATTGACGAGTTTGTAAAACAGGGAGTACTGAAAGAAGTGTTAAGCAGTCCATGTAATTCACCAATCATGGGACTAATAAAGCCAAGTGGAAAGGTCCGAATAGTGCAGCACTTGAGGAAAATAAATGACATTATAGTTAAATGTTGCCCTGTCGTACCGAATCCAGCTGTGATAATGTTTCAAGTCCCCTGCGATGCCGAGTGGTTCTCAGTCATTGACTTGTCACAAGCATTCTTTTCGGTGCCTCTTCATGAGGACAGCCAATTTCTCTTTTGTTTCAAATTCTTAGACAGAGTTTACAGTTGGTGTCGAATTCCTCAAGGGTTTTCTGAGTCACCGTCAATATTCAATCAGATTCTAAAGAAAGACTTGGAAGCATTAGAATTGCCATTCGAGTCAACCCTAGTACAATACATCGATGACTTACTGATTGCATCTAAGACCGAAAGTGGCTGCACAGCCGATACCATTGTTCTACTGAACCATTTGGGAAGGAATGGACACAAGGTGTCTCCTTCCAAGTTGCAGTTCTGTCAGAAGAAAGTAAAATACTTGGGTCATCAAATAGAGAAAGGGTCAAGGAGAATAACGAAGGAAAGAATAACAAGTGTACTTCAAATGAGTCCACCAAAGACAAGGAGGGAGGTGAGGAAGTTTTTGGGAATGGTGAGCTACTGTCACCAGTGGATTCCCAACTTTTCAACTCTAGCAAAGCCTTTACTGAAACTGACCCAGAAGGATGCCTTGGATCAAATTGAGCTGAAAGGAGATGAGATGGATGCTTTTATTGAATTGAAGGAATGCATGTGCAGGGCTCCAGCTTTAGGTATGCCTGATTACACAAAGCCTTTCACATTGTTTTGCCATGAACGTGATGCATGTTCTTTGTCTGTCTTGACCCAAGCCCATGGTGGCATAAACAGACCAGTAGCGTATTTTTCAGCTACTTTGGATCCGGTCGCAGCAGCACTTCCAGGGTGTTTGCGCGCCGTAGCAGCAGTTGGTATCAGCCTCACTCAGAGTGAAGGAATAGTGATGGGACACCCAGTAACAGTCATGGTCCCTCACTCAGTTGAGATACTTTTGACCCGCTCCCGAACGCAACACATGACTGGAGCAAGACTCACAAGATATGAGACAATAATTCTGGGCTCACCGAATGTGCAGCTGAAAAGGTGCACTACGTTGAATCCAGCAACCTTGCTTCCTGGTGAAAATGCTGAAATTGAGAACGCTGAAGACATCGAGCATGACTGCCTTCAGGTGACTGAATTTTGCACAAAACCTCGACCTGACATTAAGGATACTAAGGCCCGTATTTATACTTTTTTAGCGCCGCATTTGCGCCGCTTTTTGACGCAAAAACGGCGCAAACTTACAAAATACAATTGTATTTTGCAAGTTTGCGCCGCTTTTGCGTCAAAAAGTGACGCAAATGCGGCGCTAAAAAAGTATAAATACGGGCCTAAGCTTGATGAAAATGACCAAATTTTTTTGTTGATGGTTCATGTCTAAGAGATGGGATGGGAATTTTGAAAGCAGGATATGCTGTATGTACTGTAACAGGTGTCTTGGAAGCATCCTGGCTCCAAGGAGTCTATTCCGCACAAGTAGCAGAGCTTGTAGCCCTTACAAGAGCATGCCAATTGTCTACATTGATGAAAGTTACCATTTACACTGATAGTCAGTACGGGTTTGGAATTGTGCACGACTTTGGGCAACTATGGTCACAGAGAGGTTTCCTGACTTCTTCAGGGTCCCCAGTGAAAAACGGGGAGAGAATAAGGGAATTGTTACACGCCATTCAAATGCCAGCCGAAATTGCAGTGGTAAAGTGTAGTGCTCATACAAAAGGACAGGACTATGTTTCTCTGGGAAATGCATATGCGGATCAAGTCGCAAGATTTTGTGCCTTGAACTGTATATTGCTCAGGGATGAATGGAATTTGATAAGCGAACCAGAACTCGAACCAGCTGAAGCATTTGCCTTGAAGGTCGTGGATACAATGGATGAACTAAAAGCATTACAGAATAGCGTCAGGGAGGATGAAAGAGATTCCTGGATTAAGTCACAATGTAAAAAGAGACCAGATGAGTTATGGGTTTCAAATGAGGGAAAATTCGTTTTGCCAAATAGTCTCTTATCGCAGCTAGCGCGGTTCTATCATGGGCAGGCTCACCTAGGGAGAGATGCCATGATAAGATTGTTCAAAACTAATTGGTTTAACCCCAGATTCCGTCAAGCTGCAGAAGCAGTTTGCCATCGATGTGTCATTTGTCAGCAGATGAACCCGGGGAAGGGAACGGTTGTGAACGCGAGCCACATTGGTAGGGCGAGTGGCCCGTTCAGCAGAATGCAGATGGACTTTATTGAGATGCCTGTGCATGGAGGTCTGAAGTATGTGTTGGTGATTGTGTGCATTTTTAGTCACTGGATTGAAGCATACCCCACACGTAGAAATGACAGCCTTACAGTTGCAAAACTATTGTTGAGGGAGTTGATACCACGTTTCGGATTCCCGATCTCTTTAGAATCAGATAGAGGAAGTCACTTCAATAACGAGGTGATAAAGTTACTTTGCGCAGCGCTGAACATTGAGCAAAAACTGCATTGTAGCTATCGCCCTGAGGCCTCAGGACTGGTGGAGCAGATGAATGGTACACTGAAATCAAGAATGGCGAAAATATGTGCATCGACAAATTTGAAATGGCCTGACGCATTGCCTTTGGTGTTAATGTCAATGAGAAACACCCCTGACAGAAAGACTGGATTGTCCCCGCACGAAATTCTCATGGGCAGGGCCATGAGACTTCCTGCAGTTCCCGCAAACGCGCTTTTGAATATTACAGATGATATGGTGTTAGACTACTGCAAAGGTCTGGCTGACGTGGTTCGCTCTTTCTCTCACCAGGTGGAAGCAACCACCTTGCCACCGATCCAAGGTCCAGGACACACACTGAAAGCAGGTGACTGGGTCGTGATAAAGAAGCACGTGAGGAAGTCGTGTCTGGAACCCCGTTGGAAAGGCCCTTTCCAAGTGATCCTGACGACCAATACCGCTGTGAAGTGTGCGGGAGTTCCCAACTGGATTCACGCCAGTCATACAAAGAAAGTGTTGTGTCCCACAAATGAGGAAGTTGAAGCGCTGAAACTGCCAGTGCCTGATAAAACAGTGCTGAGCGCTGAGACAGAGCAAAACCGAACTGAAAGCGAACAGGCAGGAACAGGAGAGAGAGAAATATTCTCTGAGGACGAAACAACCGACTCACTTGGGGAAGACCAAGGAGAAACCTCAGACAGCGACGAAGCAGCTGAAGGTGACAAAGAGCCTGAAGCAGCTGAAGGTAGCAAAGAGCCTGAAGCAGCTGAAGGTGACAAAGAACCTGAAGCAGCTGAAAGTGATAAAGAGCCTGTAGGAAAGTACCATCTTGCCTGGCATGTTACCCCCATTTTTCACTGTGTATATGTTGTTTTAGTTGTATGTGTCACTGGGACCCTGGTAACCCAGGGCCCCAGTGCTCATAAGTGTGCCTGAATGTGTTACCTGTGTAGTGACTAACTGTCTCACTGAGGCTCTGCTAATCAGAACCTCAGTGGTTATGCTCTCTCATTTCTTTCCAAATTGTCACTAACAGGCTAGTGACCATTTTTACCAATTTACATTGGCTTACTGGAACACCCTTATAATTCCCTAGTATATGGTACTGAGGTACCCAGGGTATTGGGGTTCCAGGAGATCCCTATGGACTGCAGCATTTCTTTTGCCACCCATAGGGAGCTCTGACAATTCTTACACAGGCCTGCCACTGCAGCCTGAGTGAAATAACGTCCACGTTATTTCACAGCCATTTTACACTGCACTTAAGTAACTTATAAGTCACCTATATGTCTAACCTTTACCTGGTAAAGGTTAGGTGCAAAGTTACTTAGTGTGAGGGCACCCTGGCACTAGCCAAGGTGCCCCCACATTGTTCAGAGCCAATTCCCTGAACTTTGTGAGTGCGGGGACACCATTACACGCGTGCACTACATAGAGGTCACTACCTATATGTAGCTTCACAATGGTAACTCCGAATATGGCCATGTAACATGTCTATGATCATGGAATTGCCCCCTCTATGCCATCCTGGCATTGTTGGTACAATTCCATGATCCCAGTGGTCTGTAGCACAGACCCTGGTACTGCCAAACTGCCCTTCCTGGGGTTTCACTGCAGCTGCTGCTGCCAACCCCTCAGACAGGCATCTGCCCTCCTGGGGTCCAGCAAGGCCTGGCCCAGGATGGCAGAACAAAGAACTTCCTCTGAGAGAGGGTGTGACACCCTCTCCCTTTGGAAAATGGTGTGAAGGCAGGGGAGGAGTAGCCTTCCCCAGCCTCTGGAAATGCTTTGTTGGGCACAGATGTGCCCGATTCTGCATAAGCCAGTCTACACCGGTTCAGGGGACCCCTTAGCCCTGCTCTGGCGCGAAACTGGACAAAGGAAAGGGGAGTGACCACTCCCCTGACCTGCACCTCCCCTGGGAGGTGTCCAGAGCTCCTCCAGTGTGCTCCAGACCTCTGCCATCTTGGA
This sequence comes from Pleurodeles waltl, assembly GCF_031143425.1. Taxonomy (NCBI): domain Eukaryota; kingdom Metazoa; phylum Chordata; class Amphibia; order Caudata; family Salamandridae; genus Pleurodeles; species Pleurodeles waltl. Next base: position 982,633,923 of record NC_090443.1, on the reverse strand, counting down.
AACAGAGGTGCTGCTGGCACACTGGACTGCTCTGAGTGGCCAGTGCCACCAGGAGACGTCAGAGACTCCTTGTGATAGGCTCCTTCAGGTGTTGCTAGCCTATCCTCTCTCCTAGGTAGCCAAACCCTCTTTTCTGGCTATTTAGGGTCTCTGTCTCTGGGGAAACTCTAGATAACGAATGCAAGAGCTCATCCGAGTTCCTCTGCATCTCCCTCTTCACCTTCTGATAAGGAAACGACTGCTGACCGCGCTGGAAGCCTGCAAACCTGCAACATAGTAGCAAAGACGACTACTGCAACTCTGTAACGCTGATCCTGCCGCCTTCTCGACTGTTTTCCTGCTTGTGCATGCTGTGGGGGTAGTCTGCCTCCTCTCTGCACCAGAAGCTCCGAAGAAATCTCCTGTGGGTCGACGGAATCTTCCCCCTGCAACCGCAGGCACCAAAAAGCTGCATTACCGGTCCCTTGGGTCTCCTCTCAGCACGACGAGCGAGGTCCCTCGAATCCAGCGACTCTGTCCAAGTGACCCCCACAGTCCAGTGACTCTTCAGCCCAAGTTTGGTGGAGGTAAGTCCTTGCCTCACCTCGCTGGGCTGCATTGCTGGGAACCGCGACTTTGCAGCTACTCCGGCCCCTGTGCACTTCCGGCGGAAATCCTTTGTGCACAGCCAAGCCTGGGTCCACGGCACTCTAACCTGCATTGCACGACTTTCTAAGTTGGTCTCCGGCGACGTGGGACTCCTTCGTGCAACTTCGGCGAGCACCGTTTCACGCATCCTCGTAGTGCCTGTTTCTGGCACTTCTCCGGGTCTTTGTCTTGCTCGACGTCCCCTCTCTCTTCAGGTCCAATTTGCGACCTCCTGGTCCCTCCTGGGCCCCGGCAGCGTCCAAAAAACGCCAAACGCACGATTTGCGACTAGCAAGGCTTGTTGGCGTCCTTCCGGCGGGAAAACACTTCTGCACGACTCTCCAAGGCGAGAGGGATCCGTCCACCAAAGGGGAAGTCTCTAGCCCTTTTCGTTCCTGCAGAAACCTCAGCTTCTTCTGTCCAGTCGAAGCTTCTTTGCACCCGCAGCTGGCATTTCCTGGGCATCTGCCCATCTCCGACTTGCTTGTGACTTTTGGACTTGGTCCCCTTGTTCCACAGGTACCCTAGATTGGAAATCCACAGTTGTTGCATTGCTGGTTTGTGTCTTTCCTGCATTATTCCTCTAACACGACTACTTTGTCCTTAGGGGAACTTTAGTGCACTTTGCACTCACTTTTCAGGGTCTTGGGGAGGGTTATTTTTCTAACTCTCACTATTTTCTAATAGTCCCAGCGACCCTCTACAAGGTCACATAGGTTTGGGGTCCATTCGTGGTTCGCATTCCACTTTTGGAGTATATGGTTTGTGTTGCCCCTATCCCTATGTTTCCCCATTGCATCCTATTGTAACTATACATTGTTTGCACTGTTTTCTAAGACTATACTGCATATTTTTGCTATTGTGTATATATATCTTGTGTATATTTCCTATCCTCTCACTGAGGGTACACTCTAAGATACTTTGGCATATTGTCATAAAAATAAAGTACCTTTATTTTTAGTATAACTGTGTATTGTGTTTTCTTATGATGTTGTGCATATGACACTAAGTGGTACTGTAGTAGCTTCACACGTCTCCTAGTTCAGCCTAAGCTGCTCTGCTAAGCTACCATTATCTATCAGCCTAAGCTGCTAGACACCCTATACACTAATAAGGGATAACTGGGCCTGGTGCAAGGTGCAAGTACCCCTTGGTACTCACTACAAGCCAGTCCAGCCTCCTACAGAGCCTGACGAAAGTAACGGTGACAAAGGGCTCGAAAGAGGTGAAGAAGCAGGAGAGCCTGATCAGAGGAGGGCTTTCCCAGAAGCAGACGGTACAGAAAAGGAGAAAGAGAACGTGATTGATTCCCCAGAAGGAGGGGACAAGGCAGAACAGAACGAAACTGTTCAAGCTTCCACAGAAGAGATCGCAGGTCCATCAAGTGGACACGGTGCAAAGAGGAGACTAAGTATATCACCAATAAAACTAAGAACTAGAGAAAAATTGAACGACAGAGAAAGGCCAAAAGTGAAAGAGAAAAGAAAGGAAGTGTCTGTCGTGGTACCAACCTCAAGTGAAGGAAAAGACTTGGCAAAAGAGGAAAGTACCAGTGAGGCAGAATCGAAAAGAGAAGCAAAATTGAAAAGGAAAAGGATACCGAACAGGAGATATTCCGGTCCAGAATGGGCATATGCAGTCAATGACGATTGGACTGATGAATTTGTATCTCTAAGCCTCGAGAACGAAGAAGAAGAGATACCAATAGAAAAGAAAAGTTTTATGGACACTGTTGATTGAAAGGGTGATAAATGACATTGCTTGCTACAATCTAACGTGATACAACCAGCTGAGACATTGCTAAACCGGATGAGACATTTGCTGAACTGATAAAAGACTGAGTTATTGATTGAACTTTGAAAAAAAAAAAAAAAAAAATACTGAGTTATTGCCGAATTGAGACAAATGCTGCTAACCGATAAGTGACTGGGCTCCTGAAGAAAACTGTGTGAACATTGCGCTCGTTCAGCTTTGTAACTAATTGCTAAATCATTTCTTTATAGGTGCTTCTAGCTCTCTGATTCTATACAGATCATGGCTACACAAAACAGTAGAGTGAAATATTGTAAATATGCGTGTATAGGCTTGATAACTGCATGTATACTAATAATAATGGCAATAGTGCTTGCTACACGTGGAAAGGGTGAGAATGAGAAAATTGATGCTTCTACTTTTGCTCCTGTTACTGTCACTGAACTAACCGCATTGAAAAGACTAGAGTTAGATGAGAGACACTTGCATGATAAGAAGGAGCTTTCGTATAATGTTTTCTATCGCCTGCTAACAGAATATGTTGAGACTATGGATGCGAAAGATTGTTATGTGTGTACACAGATACCGACATCGGTAAAGGAAGGGGTGACTTATCACCACATGCCTCTTACATACGGGATTACATGTAGTATAGTAACTTCTAGATTTTATGGTCAAACTAACATACAGTATTTTTATTCAAATTATGATGTTACCTTTGCATATGTTCCTATAATTACGCAGCTAAGCCAGATTGCTAAAGATTGGGATGCTAAAATAATGAGGGAATTTTTCGAGCCAATGCAACCTTTTGAAACAGCTCACGCACATAGGGAAAACCTTACCTGCTCGCTCTCTGCAGTAGAAATAAGCTTTCTAGATCGCACAGATGATAGAAGGGCACAAATGAATGCGAAATTAGAAAAAGAGCTAAGTAAGAGGACTTCAGTAGATAATTATGCCTTTGCCGCAATAAAAACAAAAGGAAGAATAGCTTTAGACGCTTGGCATGTAGGGAAATTTTGTATATATCGTGGTGAATCTTATTATGATAACATTTTCGTAGGAGCGAGTGAATGTAAACATACGTTTATCTTTAAAGCCAAATGGACATTCATGATGAACGGACTTGACCCTGTCATACCCGGTGTATATTACATTTGTGGGCATAATGCCTATTATCGTCTTCCAAAAGGGTGGTGGGGGAGATGTTATTTGGGTATAGTGTTCCCAAAGGTTTATCAACTGGATGACCTATTGATGATTCCAAAGACGCCTGGATCCCATCGTATCCAGAAAAGAGAGACCACAGCTGCTGTGGTAGGAGATATATTTGGAGCCATGATTCCTTCATTGGGAGTTGTGTTGAATTCCATCAAAATAAGAAAGTTGTCTACTATAGTGGATAACATGTTGACAAAGTTTTCAGGTGCTATGATCCTGATGGATGCTGAACTTGCAGCAGAAAGAGCTATGACTCTTCAAAACAGGCTTGCCTTAGACATTCTTTTAGCAAAGGATGGCGGCGTTTGCAAAATGCTTGGTGCGCGTCACTGTTGTACGTATATTCCAGACAAAAGTGTGAAAATTAAAACTATGCTTGCAAATCTAACAAAAGAGAGTGCAGACTTGAAGGAATTGAAAGAACCAGGAGTGTGGGAGAAGGTTGCAAAGGGAATTGCTTCAGTGGGAAATTGGCTTGGTGGCATTTGGAATGGAATATTACTAAAAATAATACAGGGAATATTAATAGTACTGATTTGTATCTTTGGAATTTGGGGAATAAAAAGGGGAATAATAATGATTATGGCAAGAATCAAGAGAAGGAAGGAAGAGAAAATGATGAAAAGAATGGCAGAAGAATACAAAGCAAGAACTAGGGGAACTAAAAGGAAAAGAGAACTGACAGAATTTTAATGGAATAAAATTTGTGGGAATAGTTTTGTGTGATGACAAGTAGTCATCAGAGGAGGGATTGATGACGCAGAAAGGAAGGTTTTACATTTATTAGCGCTTAAACGTAGTGCCGCAATAATCAAGTGTGACTTTAATCGAACGAATAAAGATTGTACGGGGACAAGTGTGCCCTCAGAGTAGTTTGCCAACATTTATAAGCGTGCTTTATATAACGTGATGTATTAGAATTGTACGAATCTGACATAATCGTAAACGTGTGCTACGATTTGCTTGTTTGAAACGTTTTAGCTTAGCATAACTTTAGTGCAGGCTTCGGCCTAGTTGCCTTGTCTCACGATTTGGATGCTCGTATTTTTCCAATGTGCTAATAAACGTGTATTTCTGCTTGAAGCTGTACTTTTCCACTGAGATCGTTCACATGCTTATCTTAAGGTTTCGTGCCAGCCTGGCATCTTCTTCTTTGCTCCAAGGTCAATCTGCAGGTGCGGACAATGGAAGCTCTGAAAGTGAGTTAATTGGTATAAAATGTTGCAACTTACGTAACCGTCTCCAAGGATAATGTATGCCTAGGTAGAAGCTTGAGAACTGTTGTTTTTGATTGGACAATTTGAAGCCAACCTATGAACCCTCCAATGGAAGACCCTAATGGATTTGAACTGTTGTCTATTTAAACCTGGTGCACGAGAAGAAAGCGGCCATTACCAGCCATTGCCCGCCATTTGCAGGACTTTGCAGCTATTATGGCCCACCTTGCTGCAACGCCATTTTGAAAGAGACTCTGATGCTTTCTCTAATCGAGAGAAAGAGACTTTAAGAAATTCTCGCCCTAGAGACCTTAAATTTGATTCGTCCCTTTGCATGAAGTAATAGTTTTGTCCCTTTGCCGCTGAGAGGCAAATGCCCCGTCCACCCTGCCCCTTTACCCCGTCCCATGCTGATCGAAACCGGTACCTGTGAGACGAAGATTTCCTTGAATGCTGATCGAATTTGGTAAATATGAAAGGAAAATGTACAATTGCATTGTGTTTTCTTTTTAGGTAACCAACTGCTGATTTTTGATAAGAGCCCTAGTTAGGAGTTTTCCAAATTAATGTTACTAAATTGTTTTTGCATGAAGTCCCACATGCTGATGCTAATTTGAGGTTAGATGAGGATTCATTTGATGCACGATGCAATTTGAGACCTTGTTATGCTGACTAATGTATGCAATTAGCCCGTTACAGATTGTAGTGTTAGTGGTTTGCGTTGCTATTATCGAATGCATTGTTATTCAAATGCTGCATAGATTGCATCTTTTTCGCCGTTATGGACAGCTATTAATGTTCATTTACATATATCATTTGGTGTTGAGACACATTTATATTGTGCTAGCTTTGTTAATATAGGGAAATAAATGCATTAACTTTGAATAAACTGGTGTGGTTATTCATGACCGAAAGGTCATGGTTCGCCGAAATGTTTTCTGGATTAATTGTGAAGTGTTATGTTGATCAGGGTATTGCTTATGTTCGTTATTGATTATTGATTTGATTAAATTGATTACTCTCGGGTGAAGAGAGCCCCACTTGGTCAAAAGATTCATCGACCTAAGAGCGTCCAGATACCGGTAAATTATTAGGTTGGAACGCTCTATCAGCCTTGCATATGTTCTTTGTTCTCCTTGCTCCTTGTTGTTGTTTTTTGACTATGTGCCTGGCAGCCATTTTGGGCATACAGCCAGTGTTCCTTTGCCATAGGCTTGCATACAAACATCGGCAATTATTTATCATTTGTTTATTTTAAGATTATATTTTAATTTTCTAATTTAATTTTGTTTTGTTTTTCATTTTAATTTTTTTTTTTTTTTTGCTCTTTGATTTTTTTTTTTGTATTTTTTTTATTGTAATTTAATTTAATTTTGTTTAAATCTTCATTTTGCATTGATCCATCCATCCATTCCTCCACCCATCCATCCACCAAAAGGTGCACAGCCATGCTACAGCATTCAGTTTCTTTAGGTGTATCATAATTCCATTTCCTCCTGGACACCCTGGCTGCAGTGCACTACAGACACATCAGCAGCATAAATCATGTTATTAATGATTGTTCCATTTCCCCTGGACCACCTTGTCGCCATAGTTTTTTTACGGATTATTTCATTTGCCCATGCACCTCTCTCTGACTACCCGAAATTCTGCAAGATTTACTCAAAAATACAGTTCCTTGAAGTCGATAGCTCCACCTGGGTCTATCACGGCATCGTGATCAACAAAACCAACAGTTTAGGCCGGCCGCGGTGTCGGGAAGACCGGCAAACAGTACCTTGGATTTGCAGGGCATTGTGATCCTTGCGGTTAGCTCCGGATAGCAGCGTCGCTGATGTCGCAGTGTTGATTCTGGAGTTGGTGCGGGAGTCGTCGGGCCCTTGAAGTTCACACACGTTGCGGATCGAACTCCAGGCTGATGAAGTCAGGTGCGCCGGCGTGGATGGCGTCAGGCTGCGGTGCGAAGCAGGGCAATGCGGCGTGCGGTGCCCACAGGTCACAGTGCAGGCAGTGGCTCGGTGACGGCTTCCAGCGGCGTCGGTGAGACCAGGGCTGCGATGTGAAGTGGAGCGGTGCATCTTGCGGTGTCCACAGGTCACTATGCAGGCAGTGGCATCGTCGTTGCTGAAGCACTGTCGTCAGTAGGCCCAGGCCAGCAGTGTGGGACGGGACGGTGATTTGTGACCCTCACGAGCGGTGTCCACAGGCCACGGTGCAGGCAGGATGCCTGGTGAAGACACAGGAGTCGATGATGCTGGTGCCAGTGGACCAGGGCTGCGGTGTGGGACGGGACGGTGCTTTGTGTACCTCACGAGCGGTGTCCACAGGCCACGGAGCAGGCAGCGGCGGCGGTGTCAGCAAGAGAGGCGTTGTCGGGGATGCCCAAGCTGCAGTGTGAGCTGGCGATGCCGGAGTGCGGGCCCACAGGTTGCGGTGCGGGCAGCAGCTCGGTGAAGTCGTCCGATTACGGCGTCGGTGAGACCAGGGTCGCGATGCAAAGCGGGGAAATGCAACTCCATGCGGCGTCGGCAAGTCACAGTGCAGGCCAGCTGCATCATTGGCAGCGGTGCAGTGGTTTCTCCTCTTGAGCAGCACAAAACACACAGTTTCCAGTGCTTCAGGTTGGGGAAACTGAAGTCTTTGGTGTCCCTGAGACTTCCAACAGGAGGCAAGCTCTACTCCAAGCCCTTGGAGAACTTTCTCAAGCAGGACACACAGCAAAGTTCACCCTTTGCACTCTTTCCAGGCAGAAGCAGCAACTGCAGGCCAGTCCAGCAAAGCAACACAGCAAAGGGACAGTAATCCTCCTTCAGCTCTTCTTCTGGGCAGAGGTTCCTTTTGATTCCAGAAAGATTCTAAAAGTCTGGGGTTTTGGGTCTTCTCCTTATACCCAATTCTGCCTTTGAAGTTGTCAAACTTCAAAGCAAAGTCTCAAGTGTTTGCAAGATCCTTCCTTGTCCAGGCCAGGCCTTAGACGCACACCAGGGGGTCAGAGACTGCATTGTGTGAGGGCAGGTACAGTCCTTTCAGGTGTGAACGACCACTCCTCCCTCCTCTCCAGCTCAGATAGCTCATCAGGATATGCAGGCTACACCCCCGCCCTTTTGTGTCACTGTCTTGAGAGGTGCAAAACAGCCCAACTGTCAAACTGACCCAGACAGACAATCCACAAACAGGCAGAGTCACAGAATGGTATAAGCAAGAAAATGCCTACTTTCTAAAAGTGGTATTTTCAAACAGACAATTTAAAAACCAACTTCACTAAAAGATGTATTTTTAAATTGTGAGGTCAGAGACCCTAAATTCCACATTTTTATCTACTCTCAAAGGGAATCTGCGCTTTAATTATATTTAAAGGCAGCCCCCATGTTAAACTATGAGAGAGATAGGCCTTTCACAGTGAAAACCGAATTTGGCAGGTTTTCGCTGTTAGGACCTATAAAACACACTAGTATATGCCCTACCTTAAACATACACTGCACCCTGCCCCTGGGGCTACCTAGGGCCTACCTTAGGGGTGCCTGATATGTAGTAAAAGGGAAAGTTTAGGCCTGGCAAGTGGGTACACTTGCCAGGTTGAATTGGCAGTTTAAAACTGCACACATCAACACTGCAGTGTCAGGTCTGAGCGATGGTTATAGGGCTACTAATGTGGGTGCCACAACCAGCGCTGCAGGCCCACTAGTAGCATTTGATTTACAGGCCCTGGGCACATCTAGTGCACTTTACTAGGGACTTACCAGTTAATCAAATATGCCAATCATGGATAAACTAATCCACAGTACAATTTCTATAGGGAGCACTTGCACTTTAGCACTGATTAGCAGTGGTAAAGTGCACAGAGACAAACCAGCAAAAACAGACCTGAAAAAATAGGAGGAAGAAGGCAAAATGTTTGGGGATAACCCTGCAAAAAGGGCCATTTCCAACACAACCCTCTCCCAGCCTAAAGCCATGGTAGGCCAATCAATACCTTGCAGGACTTCCCTGCTCAGGGCAATAGAACCTGCACAATGGCCCACTACTGCAGGAGCTCCTGCCAGTTCTATGCCTCTCTTAACTCAGGTTGACCCCTCGGTCAACACTCTCAGGGCCCACTGAGCTAACCCGTGGGGAACCTTTCTCCCCACCTGCAGATACCATCTGTATGGATACGTTTTTGCACAATACTTGTTTAACCTGTTTTTGATCGATTTGCCAGAGGCTGTGGACAGAGTGAATGCTCATCCTCCCAAAATAGGTGACAAGTATGTCTCAAATCTTTTATACGTCCATGATGTGATTCTTGTAAGTCACACAAAAATAGGTCTTTATCGTCTTTTCGATAAAATATCACACTATTAGGCACCCAGTGGCACGGTAATTAATAAGAAGAAAACTAAGGTCATGGAAGTGACCAACAGGATATAAAAAAAACATATATGGTACCTACATGGCCACCAATCGGAACAGGTCAAAGGATATTCATAGCTGGGACTGCTATTCGATGATAAGGGCTCCTTCCAACAGCATCAACATGACTTTCCGAGGAAGGGTAACACGTTACTCCTCGCATTTCCTATGTTACAGAGATCACTAGGTGGTCCAAGCTTTCTGCCTTTGCTAAAAATAATATCAGCAACATTATTACCAAGTATTGCCTATGGAAATGAGGCACTGCATGGTACAGACATGGTACGTTTTAAATGCTATTCTCTAAAGGATATTTAGATTTCTTTTCCATCTCCCCTACAAGCCTCGCCTGCCCAAATAAGGCTAGAATTTGGCTAGTAAATCAAATTATTGCAAGGAAAGGAGCTTATATCAATGTGTGGAAATGATTCAAATTGAACACATCGAATTAACTGCGTCAAGCTCTCTGGCAAGAAATTCACATGACTATAAATGCCCCATCACAGCAGTACTTGGAAGCAGCCATTGATGACCTGGCTATTCGTAAATTTTGGGAAATATCGCTGCCCTTGGAGCCTTTTAAAAAAACGTATTAATGGGCTGATGAAAAACTGTCATTGTTAAAAGATAAAGAGGCCCTTTTACGCACATGCCTGGATGATCATACATGAATATAAGATTCTTGCATCCTTGCCTTATCTAGAGATTGGTTGGTCTAGACATTTAATAGTTAGTTTTGCTAGGTTCCAGTTTGATCTCCTTCCTGGGCTTATTAATGTGGTGTCTTGGGCCCGCAGATTGTGCAAAATGGGAGAGGAAGACATTATTCATCTGACCTGTCTATGTCCAGATCTATTAAAAGAGACGAAGGAGCTGCTAAAAATATATTTTAATCAGAGAGAAATCTTGTCATGCAGGCAAGTCATGATTGCATGTTTTAAATCATCAGACACTTTTTTGAACTGTAATTTAGCACATTTTTAAAAATTAGTGGCAAAAAAATTGCAATCTATGAGAATAACTCAGCTTAATTAAGCTACTAGTAATTATTTTGTAGTATGAAAACAGTCATCATTATCATCAAATAGCACAGTTAAGCTTGTGCATTGCCATAAGTTATTTTATAATTATGCAGTGCAGCTTTTATGTATTTTTAGCGCACTTGTTGCTCTTAATCTTAGCTAAGCATTTATAGAACATTAAAAATGAATCTTTGAGGGTTCTTGTTGGTGACTGCTAATTTGATGCTTGAATTTATTTTTTTAAGTGTTCTAAATCTTGAAAATATGCCAGATTGCAGTAACTGTGGCAATGTAAGATTTTAATTAATCAAACAATAAAGTATTTACAATCAATAATCACTTGTACATAAATGAAGTACATGCCAAAAGAGATTTTTCAATTTTGTTTTGGGTAGGTGAGGCAGAACTTTGGAAAGAATAAAAGACCGAAATACTAGGAGGTGACAGAGTGGGCACTGGGAGGGAATTGAAACACACCTTTTAAGTTCGCAATGCATTGACACATTGCAAACACAACACTATTGTACTGGCGAGTTGAACCATGCTGCAGTTACGTCAAAGTAGCCTGAGTGACTAATGTAGGGGAGGTATGTTGATGGGTGGGAGGATACATATCTGCCTTGCTTCAACTACAGTGAGTTAAGGGAGACGACAGAAAATTAAAATACCCCCACTTTGAACCAAAGCTTTGAAACCATGCAAACTAAACGAAGTAGGTGCCCAGACACGTCCCTCTCCAGAAGAGCTCCTTTATTTCTTGATCCAAGCTATTATACATAATCTTTTCATTTATCTATTCTATTCACCCTTTGATACCCATCATTTAAGCTTTATACTCTTTCGTCCAGTCTTTCACCATTCCAATCCAGCCATCTATATAGCCACCCATCCATCCATACACTCACCTATCCAGTACCCACCCTTTTAAACACCCTGCTTTCACCTATCCATCCATGTACCCACAGATCGTTTGTTACCATAGTTCGTTACCATCCACCTGTTCCGCACCCAAGCATCCTTTTACTAATCCACCCTTCACCCACTGAGACATCCTTTCACTCTTTTCATCCATCCTTTCACCCACCCATGCATCTCCTATTACTCACCTATGCATCCTTTCCTTTCACCCACACATCCTTTAACTCATATACCATTTCACCCATTCTTTATTTTTGCTGTCTATCGTTTGTTCGCTTTTTCATCAAGCTATCATTTGTAGAATCCATTCATAATGATCTTTTGTCTTCTGATTTGCAGAACTCAACCCCCGGCAGGGGGTTCACGAGCACCACCCTTGCAGTGAGTGTACTAGTAATTGTCAATGAGCAAGAGCAATATGACTTACCAACGCCCATCCCTGCTGACACCGGTTCTCCCCCTCCGTCCGCTGCTGTGTACGGCATACTGGTTCTGCTGCTGGCCCTGCACTGGTGGTTGGTACGGCTGGAAAAAAGGTTACACTTTTTAGATTCCAACAAAATACAACCACAATAGGTCACTACAGTTCTATCTTCTTCTAGCATTCACTACGAATTATTTCAGTTGTTAGAAAAGCCAGGTAGACAAATCAACCACAAACGTTTTGTAATGGAGGGGCGGAGCTAAATCACTGAAGCACAATAACGGGGTGGAATACTGTGGTCAATCCAGGAGGACCTGTGGTGACGTCTTGGTTGGCTAATGGCATGATCGTGAGCAAGGCAAAGAAAACCTTCACAAACATGAGTAGAAAAGCTAACTTGGGCATGCAATCTTGTCGGTAGTGTACCTGTCCTAAACATCTGTCCTCTTAGTATTAAAGTACCAGTCTGCAAGATATATAAGGGGAGTAAGGAGAGCTCAGCTAGTACAGACAGTGGGATGTCAGATACAGGAACGTGAAAAATAGACAAATGCAGGGATAACAAAAATTTTACAAAGCTTAAACAGAGTGAAAATAGGTACAAAAAAAGTAGACAGGCACAGTAAAACTAAAAGAAAAACTATTCGAAATGAGCAGAGGTGCTTTTGGTTGGGAGAGCAAGATGGCGGCCGCGTAACGCAGCCGCGAAGCGTCTGCTCCGACCAAGGAAACCTCCCAGTGTTGCGGCAGCTCTCCCGCGGGTCGGAGCTTCCTTCGGCAGTCGCGCTTAGAGGAAAACAATGTAGCGGCATTTTAGCAACATTGTGCTGACTCGCGTTGCTTCACCTGCTCCCTCCCTCTTTTTTTGGGGGATGATTGTCCCAGGACTGTCAGGAGGGGCGGCACAGGGGAAATATTGCGGATGACATTGCTTTTTGAAGGACTGCTTTTCATGTGAGGATTGTTCTAGGCTACTTGGCTCTTGGTTTCTGCGGGGCCCTTTTATTTTTATTTTTTTTCTTCCCCTGGGAGAAGTAAAACTACGTGGATTTGCTGACGGAGGCTAAAAGGATTGCAAAGCGCCTTCCCGGGATGCGGTCTGGACTGCTCCTGCTCCTACCTGAAGACAACTACAGGTCTGTGCTCACGGGTCCCAATTGGGGGCAATTTTCGACGTGGACTCAAAAAACGGTCAGAGTTTCTTTATTTTATTGCAAGTATTTGACACTGGGCATATATTATAATAATGCATTTTGCATTAAAAAGCAAAAAAAAAAGGTAAAAATGCCACCTAAAGGAGTGAAAAATGTGACTCTGTCTGGGCGAGGCAAGCCGGTAAGAGTAAGCCTGTCAGCACGGCAGGGGGGGGGTACGGATATAAAACAAGGCTTAGGTGAGAAGGCTGTCTCCAAAAACAAGAGTGCTTCACTGGACAGGTATTTTGAGAAAGGGAAGGACATACTGGTGGGGGGCATAGATACCCCCCCCGCCGCCGTGGAGGAGGCTGATCCTCTAGTAAACGAGGAGATGACGGCTATAGATGTGCCCCCCCGCATGAAGGTGGGCAGAGTGATGCTGAAGATGTGGCAACTTTACAAAAACAAGCTACCGGGAGTCAGATGGAGCAGAGGGAGCAGAGGGAGGGCGCACAAGGCGCTAGGTCATTATTACAGGTGGAGCGGAGGCCAGTGGAATTACGCGATAATGAGACAATACAAGGAGACAAGTTTTTCTCACTATCAGATCATTCAAGTTGGTCAAGCAACGAGCAGCTGGATTTGGAGGCGGATAAAACTTCTTCTGAATTCGAATCTGAGGTGTCCTCTTTGGCACTGGGAAAGGAATTACAGGAGAGTGTCAGGAGTGCCACTGTTAGGAAAAAACAGAGGAAGAGAAGTGAGCAAGTAGGACCTAATAAGCACTCCACTAACCCATTGGACACTAAGGCCCTCATTCTGACCCTGGCGGTCGGTGATAAAGCGGCGGCCAAGCCGCCAACAGGCCGGCGGTCTAAAATATGCAATTCTGACCCTGGCGGGAACCGCCAACACAGCCCGCCAACTTAACACTCCGACCGCCACAGCGGTACAAACAAACAGCGCGGCGGTTCCCGCCAACAGCCCGGCGGCAGACAAAGTACCGCCCACCCTATTACGACCCACCAATCTGCCACCTTTTCCGGGGCGGGAGCACCGCCGATAAGAACACGGCGGAAACAGACTACGAACGGGAAAACGCTCACCTCTACGCACTCCACGCGAGATTCCGGCAGTATGGAGCCAGAGTTGCAGGTCATCCCCGCACTCCTATTCCTGCTCATATACCAGGAGCACGCCCGGCGGCGCGGAAGACATCGGTGAGTACGGCACCTACGACACAGGGGAGGGAAAAGATTACCGGCACACACCCACCCACCCACACCCACTACAACACACACATCAATGCATTCCCACAGATCACTGTCACAACCCACAAACCACCCCCCTCCGAAATAATGCAAAGACCAAAAGAAGAGATCATAAACGGGCAGATATATTGAAATATGTACACCATTAATCCCAATAAATAAATAAACTATGTACAAAATATATACAGCTACTAAATGTAGTCCAACCACTGTCCGTGGATCACAGGGGTCCTGTGCAAAGGGGCAAGGCCCAGTCCCACGACAAGAACTCCACGGAGAGAACACTGCAGGGGCATCAGAAAGAAAATAGGACAGGCACCTCAGGGGGAAGGGAAGGGGGGGCACCTCAGCCACTTGAGTACACGACGCCAGATCCACGAGGGGACTCCATGACCACTGGGCCATCCTGGGGAGAGCAAAGCCACAGTCCAAACAGTCCATACAGTGGGTGGCCTGCCCACTGGGCCATCCTGGGGAGAGCAAAGCCACAGTCCATACAGTCCATACAGTGGGTGGCCTGCCCACTGGGCCATCCTGGGGAGAGCAAAGCCACAGTCCATACAGTCCATACAGTGGGTGGCCTGCCCACTGGGCCATCCTGGGGAGAGCAAAGCCACAGTCCATACAGTCCATACAGTGGGTGGCCTGCCCACTGGGCCATCCTGGGGAGAGCAAAGCCACAGTCCATACAGTCCATACAGTGGGTGGCCTGCCCACTGGGCCATCCTGGGGAGAGCAAAGCCACAGTCCATACAGTCCATACAGTGGGTGGCCTGCCCACTGGGCCATCCTGGGGAGAGCAAAGCCACAGTCCATACAGTCCATAACAGACCCCACTGGAGGAGGCAAGTTGGCCAGAGGACATCCTGCAGCCCTGCCCGAGATAGATCCTGCCCTGCCACGTCTGCCAAAGGGCCAGCGGTTCTTGCCCTGAAGGGCCCAGTTCAGCGGTTCTTGAGACGGCGGGGCCCAGTTCAGCGGTTCTTGAGACGGCGGGGCCCAGTTCAGCGGTTCTTGAGACGGCGGGTCCCAGTTCAGCGCTTCTTGCCTTGAAGGGCCCAGTTCAGCGGTTCTTGAGACGGCGGGGCCCAGTTCAGCGGTTCTTGAGACGGCGGGGCCCAGTTCAGCGCTCCTTGCCTTGAAGGGCCCAGTTCAGCGGTTCTTGAGACGGCGGGGCCCAGTTCAGCGGTTCTTGAGACGGCGGGGCCCAGTTCAGCGGTTCTTGAGACGGCGGGGCCCAGTTCAGCGCTCCTTGCCTTGAAGGGCCCAGATCAGCGGTTCTTGAGACGGCGGGGCCCAGTTCAGCGGTTCTTGAGACGGCGGGGCCCAGTTCAGCGCTCCTTGCCTTGAAGGGCCCAGTTCAGCGGTTCTTGAGACGGCGGGGCCCAGTTCAGCGGTTCTTGAGACGGCGGGGCCCAGTTCAGCGGTTCTTGAGACGGCGGGCCCAGTTCAGCGGTTCTTGAGACGGCGGGGCCCAGTTCAGCGCTCCTTGCCTTGAAGGGCCCAGTTCAGCGGTTCTTGAGACGGCGGGGCCCAGTTCAGCGCTCCTTGCCTTGAAGGGCCCAGTTCAGCGGTTCTTGAGACGGCGGGGCCCAGTTCAGCGGTTCTTGAGACGGCGGGGCCCAGTTCAGCGGTTCTTGAGACGGCGGGGCCCAGTTCAGCGCTCCTTGCCTTGAAGGGCCCAGTTCAGCGGTTCTTGAGACGGCGGGGCCCAGTTCAGCGGTTCTTGAGACGGCGGGGCCCAGTTCAGCGGTTCTGGAGACGGCGGCCGGTCTATGGCCAACTGCTAATTGCCTGGTGGTGCCCTCCTGGGCAGCGGGGATGGTGCTCCTTCACTGCCCACCTGGGCTGTGGGTGGTGGGGCCCTCCTGGCCTGCTGGGCTGGGTCCTCCCTGGGCAGCGGCTATGGGGGTGGTGGGCTCTCCCGGGGCAGCTGTGCCGGTTCCTCCCGGGGCAGCGGCTATGGGGGTTGTGGGCTCCTCCTGGGCAGCAGGCCTGCTGCCTGACCTCTCCGACTTGCTGCCCTTGCCCTCCTTAGTCGTGGGCCTGTGGCCCTTTCCTCCCTTTGGAGCTGTGGCTGGTGACTGTCTCTGGGTGGTGTCCGGGGGGGATGTAGAAGGCGGGCTCCTGCGGCGACCCTTCCGCCTTCTGCTCCTCTTCCCAGGGGGTGGGCTGGCTGTCCCCTTGCTGCTGGGCGAAGATCCAGACATGCGGGCTGGCGGGCTCCAATACCCCTGCACCCTTGTCAAGGGGGCTGCAGGGCTGGTGGTGGCTGAGGTGCTCTTCTTACCCCGACGAGAAGGAGGGGGGGCTCAGGGTCAGGAAAGAAGTTAGTAGTGGCGAGGAAGAGCTTCTTGGGACAATGGAGAGTGGTAGGTACAGTGGGAATGGGAGTGGAGGGAGAGGATGTGGTTGTAGGTGAGTCACGTTTGCTGTCTTTGGGTGCAGGTGCAGGAGGGATAGGCTGTCGTGAGGTGGATGGCTGTTGGGTGGGTGGGTGGCTGCGTTTGTGTGGTGTGGAAGAGGGGGTGACAGACACAGTGGGAGAGGACACAGGGGACGTGTAAATGGCAGTGGGGTGGTGACTGCACGTGTGCGGACTGGTGTGGAGGGTGTGCTGGTGATGGAAACATTGGCTGATGGTGAGGTGAATGGAGGTGTGAGTGTAGACGTCACAGGGAGGGAGGAGGGAGACGAGGAGGTGGGGGTCACAGAGGTGGTAGTGACTGTTGGCATGTCTGCATCGGAATGTTGCGTGTGTGAATGTCTGCGTGATCTGTGGTGCTTATGTTTGGATGAGCTTCTCTTGGGTGTTGAGGTGTGTGCAGGCTGGTCTGATGGTGTGGGTGGGACAGGCAGAGGAACAGGAGACTGGGAGGAGGGAGTTAGTAGAGGCAGGCAGGAGACAGGGACAATGGCTGCCGTCAGTGCTGAGGCCAGAGCCTGGAACGATCGCTGATGGGCAGCCTGACCCGAATGAATGCCCTCCAGGTACGCATTGCTGCGATGAACCTCCCTCTCCACCCCCTGGATGGCATTCAAAAGGGTAGTCTGCCCAACAATGAGCGTTCGGAGGAGGTCAATGACCTCCTCACTGAGGGCAGCGGGGGTAACAGGGGCAGGGCCTGAGGTGCCTGGGGCGAAGGAGATGCCCGGCTTCCTGGCAGAGCGGGCACGGGGCGAACGCTGAGGGGCTGCTGGGAGGGCGGAGATGGTGCGCTGGGTGGCGGCTGTACCTGTAATGGCGGGGGGCACGGATGGTGCCACCCCCGCAAGGGAGCCCCCTTCCGAGGACGTGTCCGTGTCGCTGCAGGGTCCAGTCGTCCCCGTCGTGGAGCTCCCCTCGCCCTCCGTCTCACTGGTCCAGTCTGACTCTGTGGCATGGCCCTCCTGGGCCATGTGAGATGCAGCTCCCTCCTGCCCCGATGCCACTTCTCCTCCGCCTGATGATGCTGATGCACACAAGCACAGAAAGACAAACAAAAAGGGGGGGGGAGAGAGAAATAAAGGGATATTGAGTACATGGATCTCCGGTACAGTTAGCGGACATGACAGACACAGATGCCCCCTGCACTAACTTGCGCACTTGGGGTACGCTACGCATTCCGTGGAACATGCCCTACACGCCTAGAGTTGACAACTGCACCCATGGATGACACGGCCCAGGGATGGCTGTACTGACAAACTACTGAGGGTGGTGGCTGGGGACACAGGGGCTTACGGGGGTGCCCAGCCTACAGATATCGCCCTGGCCTAGGGGGACCCCCAGCCCTCCTCCCCCACCCAGACACCTCCACTGCGCGACAACAGAGTAGATAATGCTTGTACTCACCCCCTTGTGTCTGCTGTGCTGCCCTCACGCGCCCATCCAATTCAGGGTAGGCCACCGCCAGGATCCGGAACATCAGGGGGCTCAGTTGACGGCAGGCACCCCGCCTACGTTGGGAGGCCATCCCCAGCAGAGACTCGGCGGTCTTCTTGGTCCCGCGGCGGATGTCCTCCCACCTCTTGCGGCAGTGGGTGCCCCGTCGATGGTGGACCCCCAGGGCCCGGACTTCCTTGGCGATGGCACGCCAAATCCCGATCTTCTCATGGGCGCGGACCTATGTGACACGTACAGGGAGGGAGAAATACCACGTTCAAGTTACTCAGCATTTTCCTTTCCAGTGGCCCAACGCCCCCCATCCCCGCCAGGCCCCCCGCCATGCCCCCCGCCATGCCCAACATGCCCCCCATCCCCGCCAGGCCCCCCGCCATGCCCAACATGCCCCCCATCCCCGCCATGCCCCCCGCCATGCCCAACATGCCCCCCATCCCCGCCAGGCCCCCCGCCATGCCCAACATGCCCCCCATCCCCGCCAGGCCCCCCGCCATGCCCAACATGCCCCCCATCCCCGCCAGGCCCCCCGCCAGGCCCCCCGCCAGCCCCAACATGCCCCCCATCCCCGCCAGGCCCCCCGCCATGCCCCCCGCCATGCCCAACATGCCCCCCATCCCCGCCAGGCCCCCCGCCATGCCCAACATGCCCCCCATCCCCGCCAGGCCCCCCGCCAGGCCCCCGCCAGCCCCAACATGCCCCCCATCCCCGCCAGGCCCCCCGCCATGCCCCCCGCCATGCCCAACATGCCCCCCATCCCCGCCAGGCCCCCCGCCATGCCCAACATGCCCCCCATCCCCGCCAGGCCCCCCGCCAGGCCCCCCGCCAGCCCCAACATGCCCCCCATCCCCGCCAGGCCCCCCGCCAGGCCCCCCGCCAGCCCCAACATGCCCCCCATCCCCGCCAGGCCCCCAAGCCAGCCAGTGGCCCCAAATCCATATTGAATTAAACTCACTTGTTGGTCTGGAGGACCGTAGAGTAGCACATACTGGGGGAGGACCCCATCCACAAGTTTCTCCAACTCCTCTCCAGTGAAGGCAGGGGCCCTTTCCCCAGTCGCAGCAGCCATTGTCCCTTCCAGACCGAGGTCACAGCAACACTTGCAGTATAGGTCCTCTCCTGTGAAAGTTCAAGTCGCAAGTGGATAAGTAGATAGAAAATGGCGGTCACGTCCGCGGCGGTGCGTACCGCGGCGGTGCGTCCCGCCACCGCCGGCGCCCTTCGCCATTGGCTCCTGAAACCCATAGGCTTCAATGTTAACCAATGCGGCTTCGCGCCGCGGTCTTCGCCCGCCGCCCGCCGCGGTGTGCCACGCCAGCGCATTGACCTCACATCCCATTGTCACACTTCACAGGTCAGGCAGCCGCCATTTCCAGGGCCCACATGGCTCAATTTCAACTGCGTCACACAGGCCTAGGCCTTGCATAGCCACTCAGACACGCCATTCACTGCATAGAGAATCGTATACTGTGCTAGCTGTGAGTACGTACCTGTGGGTTGCTTGACTCTGTGCTCCATGTTGTCCTTCCTAGGCACCGTCCGCTGGGTTGGGCGAGGAGACGGATGAATCCTCCCGTGTACCGACCGCTGGTGGACCTGTCGACAATGGAAGAACGCCACATTATCCTGACCTACCGTCTTAACCGTGCCACTATCCATGAACTGTGTGCCCAGCTGGAGCCCGACCTGTTGTCCCCCATCCGCCAACCCACAGGGATTCCCCCTCTGGTGCAGGTCATGTCAGTACTACATTTCTTGGCAAGTGGGTCATTTCAGACAACCGTTGGAATTGCTTCCGGGATGTCTCAGCCCATGTTTTCGAAGGTGTTATCCAGAGTGTTGTCTGCCCTGATGAAATCCGTGAGGAACTACATCATTTTCCCTGAGGTGGGCGAATTGGCTACAGTGAAGGGTGATTTCTACGCCCTTGGACATATTCCCAACGTAATTGGTGCCATTGATGGGACCCATGTGGCTTTGGTTCCCCCAAGAGACAGGGAGCAGGTGTACAGGAACAGAAAAAATTACCATTCAATGAACATCCAGGTGGTGTGTTTGGCTGACCAGTACATCTCGCATGTAAATGCCAAATTCCCAGGGTCAGTGCATGACGCCTACATCCTCAGGAATAGCAGCATCCCTTACGTGATGGAACAGCTACAGAGACACCGTGTATGGCTAGTGGGGCACTCTGGGTACCCCAACCTGTCGTGGCTACTGACCCCAGTAAGGAATCCCCGGACCAGGGCAGAGGAACGGTACAATGAGGCCCATGGGCGTACTAGGAGGGTGATCGAACGCACCTTTGGCCTCCTAAAGGCCAGGTTTCGCTGCCTGCATATGACAGGTGGATCCCTAATGTACTCACCTAAGAAGGTGTGTCACATCATCGTGGCCTGCTGCATGCTTCACAACCTGGCTTTGCGCCGCCAGGTGCCTTTCCTGCAGGAGGATGGTCGAGACGGTGGTGTTGTGGCAGCGGTGGAACCTGAGGAGAGTGACGAGGAGGAAGACGACGGGGCTGAAACAGACAACAGGGACAGAATCATTGAACAGTACTTCCAATAGGACACAGGTAACATTTCAAAGATAATTTAGTAAATGTTAACTACTCTCCAGCATCTCTGCTGCCTGTCTATTTGCCCCAGTGTATGATGACTGAGTTTTGGCTTTTCCCTCCCTTTTTCAGATCTGGGGTCCCCACTACGAGTCCTGTGCTTCGTTTCCCCATGGACTACAGCTTTGTGGCAGCTGTTTGTTGACTTCACCATGTACAAGGACATATTTGCACTGTCATGTCAATTACAATCTATTGAAATCACAGCCAGACTCCTGATATTTTGGTGCAAAATAGGTGTTTATTGAAGTGCTCAAAATGGGATGGGTGGTTTCAAGTGGGTGGGGGCTATGGTGAAGGAATGTCCATGGCAGAGTCCAGAGTAACAGTCACACAGGTGCATTGTGCAGAGGCCTGTGGAGAGATGGAGCATGGGCAGTTCAAGGATGGACAGGGTGACAATGTGGGACAGTGGGATGACATCAGGTGGTATCCTTTGCTGGCGGGGGTCTTGACATCCTACTCTGTCTTCTTGCGAGATCTCAGGGCCCTCTTGCGGGGTGGTTCTTCTCCTGCAGGAGGTGGGGGTCTGGTGGGCTGCTGCTGTGCGGGGGCCTCCTGTCCACTAGCGCCGGCGGAGGTGGATGGCTGTTCTTGGTCCAGGCTAGTGGCAGGGGCCCTTGGGTGTTGTTCAGTGTCCGCCCTGCTGTTTACGAGGTCCTGCAGCAGCCCTACCATGGTAACCAGGGTGGTGTTGATGGCTCTGATGTCCTCCCTGTACCCCCGATAGTGTTCCTCCTGCAGCACCTGGATCTCCTGGAACCGGGCCAGTACCGTCGCCATCGTCTCCTGGGAGCGGTTGTATGCTCCCATGATGGTGGTGAGGACCTCGTGGAGAGTGGGTTCCCTGGGCCTCTCCTCTGTGGTAAATAATTTAGTTTACCTTATCTTATTTCATAATTTTCTAGTAATAGGTAAATGAGGAAGGAGACAGAGTCCGGGACGTGGAGTATAATCAGGGTTTATTTCAATAACTCGAGTTAAGGGAGAGCTCCCTCACCAAGCGGGTTAGGGAGTGGTCTGCCCAACATTGCGCAGCTTGCAGCTTTTATACATTTCTTGCACAACACAAGCAAATGGCAGTATTCGGTAATTTTCCATCAAGCAAACTTTAAAAAGAGAAAAAAACAAAACAGTCTATATGCGTCAGTGGAAATATGTGAAGCTGGAACACTCCGATGTGCGTCAGTGGAAATATGTGAAGCTAGCATGCAGACGGAGAAATGTCAGAAGCGTGGGGTAAAAAATAGAGTACAAGGGAAAACAAGCGTGACTTTCTTCCAACCACAGGTTATTCTGTCGAAGCGAGCTTTTTCTTAGAAACGGAAGAATCGGCTTAACCACAGCTATGTGGGTGGCTAACATCCTGCCTAAGGCCTAAAGCACATCACACGTTGCAATTTATCTTCAGCTGCATTCTCCAAAATGTCAACACATTCTCAAAATGGATGCTTACTCTCAAAATGGATGTCCAGATGTCAAGGCACAGTAATTGCATGAGGGTGCGATATTTTATTTTTCCACATCCCCTCCTTGCACCAGAGTGCAATCACTGTCAGTACAGGCCATTGAGGTAGATCCTGGCATTTTCTTCCTCCTGAGTATGTCTTCTAGGAGTGCACAGGGTAATACACAATCCACAGAGCGGTGGACCACATTGTATGCAGAGACAACACCCCATAAGTACTGCGAATATTATCCCAACTATGGATAGTAACTTCCAGCCCCAGGAGGATACCAACCCCCAAAACCATCCTGACCAAGTCCAGGTGCCTGGTTCCTGGTGTAATCCTGATGCTATTTTGTGTAATTTGGAAATAGCTTTATAGACTGAAGGGGCGTTATCGGGAATGAAAATGCAACAGCTCGACCCGATAATTTTACAAGCCCCACCCTTCTCCGCTAGTATGACGTCGAGAACAAGACGATTCTGGAGCGCTACCATTCTGATAGCGGATTGTTCCTGAGTCAAGTTCCCCAAAGCGGCTATAGTCTGATTCACAACTGCCTCTACTGTTCGAGTAAGTCTACGTATAAGCTTACTGTTCTGCACTGGTCCGATGAAGAAGAAAAAACCTCTATTAAAATCAGTATATTGTTCCGCAGCAGTTTCAGTTTGATCTATTCCAGATGTATATATATACCTCTTGTACCTCCCTGTACTAATTCGATGGATCCTTGTGGTACGTTGAAGAGGCAAGGAAAATAGGTGGCAATAAGAAGGATATATAACATCTCCCCCCCCAGTTGTAGGGAAGACGGACATAGGCAGACTGGCCGCAAATGAAATAGGTATGTCTGGTGGTCTGAAATGAGGACCGACCATGATCCGTAAATTTCACAGTAAAATTGCATTCACTGTATCCTACAGAGATAGTGCCAGTCTTCTGGATGCACAGGTGTCCTTTTACTTTGAAAACGGATATAGTTATTGGCCCTCCCTCTCCTTGAGACCTGGGTCTTTTCAGCTTAAAAGTCAAGTCATCCTGTCGGTATTCTTCACTTTCGAATACCGTTCCATTAGCCTGTGGTAACCCTTCCTCATCAGGATAACAGACCGTTTGAAGGACAGTGTTTAGATTACCCCAGGGCCAGTCCTTTTGATCTGTTGGCATCTCAGACCTGTTGTAAGCTGTGATCAGGGCGAACCAGGCCTCGCATGAGCCGTTATATGAGAATGGAAATGGTGTTAATGGCATTCCCCCTTCGTCTTGGTGAGGGGGAATCTGTCCACATACCCAGCAATTAGTGGTATTAACCACTTGATGTGAGTAGTGTAATAGCTTCACAAAGGTGTTGTTCTGCATCGCTACTCTATGTGCCAACTCATGAGGTGGAAGATCGTGATGTGTGTGTTCTTGAGTGTCATTAAGGGGTGTCTGAACTCGTTTGCTTGGAGGAAAAACCACATACAGTATCCAACTCACACATGCTATTGCTGCCAACAAAAACATTAATATCAATACAAAAATATTTTTCCTAGCACACATTCTTCTCTTATATTTGTCCCTTAATCTCTTTTGTTCCATCCTTGTTTTTGTCACAAGCCTTGCCATTAGGCGTATCTCCCTTGAGCCCCTGCCGTTTCAACAACAAGAGGAGCTTGTTTGGACTTAAGTGACCTGGGCTCGGGAAGAAGACCTAAGTTTCGACTTGTATAACTGTTGGGGAGTTTCTTCTGTGGGTAATGTCAATTGTTCGGAATGTTTTGGAATCAGGTGAGGCAAGGTGTCCTCTGCCCCTTCTTTAGAAAAGTATTTCTTACAGTGGCTGGCGTGTAACCAGCCCTTCCGTCCTTCGACTTTCACGGCTGTTCGGGTAACCAGTAGAACAAGCTTGGGTTCCTTCCACCTGGGCTCAAGAGGTGTCGCGCGATCAAAATTCCGGATGAGGACCCAGTCTCCCGGTCTGATCTGGTGTTCTTTGGGTTCGGTATTATCAGGAAATGCAGCTGCAACCTGTGAACGACAAGATTGAAGTGCAGACATCAAAGAAGCCAGATAATCTGTCAACACAGGTAGTTCAATGTCTGTTATAGCCTTAGCTCGCGGTGTCCTCCATATGTTAGGTGGTCTGCCAAAAACGATCTCATAGGGAGCTAGTCCAGTCCTGGAATGGGGAACCATTCTCATGTAGAACAATGCTACGGGTAAAGCTGTTATCCAATCAACTTTCTTATCGGCACAAATTTTTGCCAATTTGTTTTTCAGCGTTTGGTTGTGTCGCTCGACTAAACCAGCTGCTTGTGGGTGTCGTACGCAGTGGAATTTCCACTGGTATCCCAGCAGGAGCGAAATTTTCTTCATTAATTCAGATGAGAATGGTTGGCCATTGTCAGAGTATATAACTCGAGGTAGACCAAACCTAGGAAAGTATTCCTTAATCAATTGTTTGGCAGTGGTGTTGGCAGTATAATCAGGTACGGGGTAGGCTTCTGTCCACCTTGTTAATGTACATACTACTACAAGGACATACTTGTATCCTCTGCATCTTTCCATTTGTATATAGTCCATTTGTATGACCTCAAAAGGATGTTCTGGAGGATGAAATCCTCCTGAGCCTACTGTCACACCCTTCCCGATGTTGTACTGGCAACATATCATGCATGTTTGGACCTTGTTTTTGGCTGCGGCTCTAAGGTGCTTATTGTCCCATATAGATCTTGTTGCATCTAGCATAGCCTTTTCTCCTAGATGGGCTGGCCCATGTATTGTTTCTATAATGATCTGTACCATGGCGTCCGGTAGATACCAGACTGCTTTGTGTGGCACCATCCATCCCTGGTCTGTCAAGATCCCTCCCTCCTTTTTCCATTTTTCTTTTTCTTCTTTTGTAGCATGACTCTGTATGTCTAGTATATCAATAGCGGTATCTCTGGTAGTTTGTGTATGTCCTATAAATGCAAGGTCATGGGGTGACCCTTTTTCTACGTCTTTCTGCGTCATTTCCTGAGCTGTTTGGTCGGCTAAGGCATTTCCTATAGCGACATCGTCTGTTCCCTTTGAATGTGCTTTGCATTTAATTACAGCTATTTGTTCGGGCAAGTGTATGTCGTCCAATAACTGTGTTATGAGGTCTGCATGTTGTATTTTTGATCCATGGGATGTCATGAAGCCTCTTTCTCTCCATAGCGTTCCGAAATTGTGTACTACCCCAAAGGCATACTGTGAGTCGGTGTAAATGTTTATCTTTTTTCTCTTCCCTATGTGACAAGCTCTACTCAAGGCTATTAATTCTGCAGCCTGCGCCGAGAGAATTGGTATTTGTCGACATTCTAGTACCTGTGCTTTTGTGGTTACTGCATAGGCCGCTTTCAGTTCCCCTTTTTCATTTCTTTTACATGAGCCGTCCACATATATATTTTGTTCCGCCTCTTTTAAAGGAATATCTCTTAGGTCTGATCTTGGTTTTGTCACTTGTTCAATCACTTCTATACAATCATGTACTCCGTCTGTCTCTTCAGGGAGAGGTAAGAGTGTCGCTGGATTCAGGGTATTACATCTAAGTATTTGAATGTGGGGTTGGAACAGTGTCAGTTCATACCCTGTCAATCTGGCTATGGTCAAATGTTGAGTCTGTGTTCTATTGAGTAGTAGTTCCACTGCATGAGGAACCCTTACTACTAGTGGGTGTCCTAATACTATGGTGTCACTTTGTCTGATAGCTTGGGCTGTCGCTGCTACAGCTTTCAGGCATGCAGGAAGGGCTTGCGCTACTGGATCCAGAGTGGATGAAAAATATCCGCACGGCCTTTGTTTGCCTGCTTGTTCCTGTGTAAGAACTGACAAAGCAGTCCCACTTTTCTCAGTAACAAATAATGTAAAATCTTTGTGGTAATCGGGGGTAGCTAATACAGGAGCCTGACACATTGCTTGTTTCAACGTTTGGAATGCATGTGTATGTTCCTCTGTCCAGGGAAGTTGGGGTGTTGCACTTGCTTCCAATGTTGTGAGGTGTACAAGTGGTTTAGATATTAATGCAAACTGAGGGATCCATTGTCTGCAGTAGGATGTTAATCCTATGAATTCGCGTACTTGCTTCTGTGTTTTTGGTTGGGGTATATTTAGTACCAACTGTATTCTTTCTTGTGTTAGTTGTCTACCCTCCTTCGACAGCAAGTGCCCTAAGTAGGCCACTTGCTGTTGACAAAACTGTAACTTGTTTGGTGACACCTTATGACCATTTTCAGCAAGAAACGTTAATACAATTAACGAAGCTTGTACACATGACTGTTCAGAGCGAGCCGTGATGAGTAAATCATCAACGTATTGCAGGAGTGCAGTATTTTGAGGCATTTGTATAGTGTCTAATTGTCTTTTTAATGCCTGACTGTAGATGCTCGGGCTGTCAGTGAAGCCTTGAGGAGCTCGTGTAAACCGGAAGCTCCTTCCGGACAGTGAGAACCCGAACAAATACTGGCTATCTTCATGTATGGGTACGCTGAAGAACGCATTCTTGAGGTCGATGACGGTGAAATAAGATGCCTCACAATCAATAGTAGTTAAAAGTGTGGAGATATCTGGTACAACAGGATGTTGGGACACCACACACTTATTGAGTTCTCGTAAATCAACTACCAGTCTATAACTGGGATTTTCACCTTGTTGGACTTTCTTTGTTACTGGTAATACAGGGGAATTAACTGTGTTTGAAGGTACTTCTATCACTACCCCTGCTTTGATGAGATCTTCTATGATGGAAATGAGATCTCTCTCGGCTTGCGGAGGTATTTTATACTGGCGTAATCGTGGTAGTATGGCTCCATCTTTCAATATAATTTTGTGAGGCGCAATAGTCATTCGCCCAACCGAGGTGGAGCTGGTGGCCCACAATTCGGGGGGAAGGTGTGCAAGCCGAGGATCCAACTCTCTAACGGTATAGTGGCCTTTAAAATCTCTTAAGAAAAGGCGTACGTCCTGGGGGGAGCATACTATAATAGCTCCCGATTCTTTCAGTTGTTTAATGCCTAGCAAATTTTCGGGGCAAGCATCTGTTAAAAGAAGATCGGTGGTCGTGGTGAGGGGGCCGACTTGTAAAGGTAAGGGCTCTGAAGTACTACTAGTAATGGGCTGACCTGAAAAACCTAGGGAAACATTTTTATTTCCTGACAGTGGTGCTTGAGGCAGTTCATTGTGATCAATTGTTGTTTTGCTTGCCCCGGTATCCAATAAAAACTTATTTTCTTGTCCCAGGAGGTGAACGTCCACATATGGACCAGTCTGGTCCACAGGTATAGGGATAAGGGGCAATTTATCCTCTTCCCTCCCTGGGCAACTTCAGAAGAAACTGGGAAAATCGGCATACCCATTATCCTCTCCATTCATGTACATCTGTGCGCTCTGTTTTATTTCTCTATCCTGGCTCTTGGGAACTCTTCCCTCTGTTTTGTATTGTTCCCGAGGAACATGGGGTCTAGATAACGTTTTACCGGTGGCCAAATTGTGTTTCAGAACAGGACATGTTACATTCCCTTGTAAGTCTTTGACATAGGCCCTCATTCCGAGCCTGGCGGGCGGCGGAGGCCGCCCGCCAGGCTTCCCCCCTCCGAAATACCGCTCCGCGGTCGTAAGACCGCGGAGGGTATTCCGAGTTTTCCCCTGGGCTGGCGGGCGGTCTTCACAAGACCGCCCGCCAGCCCAGGGGAAAACTCCCTTCCCACGATGACGCCTGCTCGTAATAGAGCCGGCGGAGTGGGAAGGTGCGACGGGTGCAGTTGCACCCGTCGCGTATTTCAGTGTCTGCTTTGCAGACACTGAAATACTTTTAGGGGCCCTCTTACGGGGGCCCCTGCCGTGCCCATGCCATAGGCATGGGCACGGCAGGGGCCCCCAGGGGCCCCGCGACTCCCCCTCCCGCCATCCGGTTCCCGGCGGGAGAACCGCCAGGAACTGGATGGCGGGAGGGGGAGTCGGAATCCCCATGCCGGCGCAGCATGCTGCGCCGGCTTGGAGGATTCCTTTGGGGCAGCGGGAAACCGGCGGGAGACCGCCGGTTTCCCTTCTCTGACCGCGGCTGAGCCGCCGCGGTCAGAATGCCCCGCGGGGCACCGCCGGCCTGTCGGCGGTGCCACCGCGTCCCACGGCCCTGGCGGACTTGTTCCGCCAGGGTCGTAATGACCCCCATAGTGTCCTTGTTTCTTACAGTAATTACAAACACCCTTGGAGGTAGTTGTTGTCTTTTGTTGTTGTGGCTGCGGGCCTGTTCTGGGCATTACAGTCTGTGCGACTAAAGCTCTTATCTTAGTTTCTTTCAGTCTTGTTTTTTCACGCTCTTCTTCCTCCCTCAGTCTATTTTGATGATATTGTAATATTCGTAAAACTTGGGAGGGAGTCTGAGCCTGCCAGGAGCTTTCAACTCTTTGAACCCTTTCTTTTAGTTTAGGCAAGCTATTTTCTACCAATTTGGACACAAACAGGTGGGGGTAAGAGTCACTATTTGGTTTAAGACCGCTATTGATAGCGAAACATTCCTCTAATCGGGAATAATAATCCCCAGTATCCTCACCAGGTTTTTGCTTACAAGCCGAAATGGCGTCCCAATCCTCTTTTTTAGTAGTAAGGAGTTGGGGTAATACTTTGAGAATAAGACCTGGCAACGCCTTTATATCCCGGTGTATATCTCCCCCCGGTGCGCGCTCATTTTCACGTGTTTCAAGAGTTGCCCAATTTAATTCACCAGCATCAACTACCCAGTTTTTCTCTCTCAATTTTTCATAAATCCCCGAGGGCAACAAATGTTTCAACATGATTGTCATATCCGCTAATGTGTATGTTCCCATCGTAAGGACATCCGCGAGTTCTTTAAAGAATCCTGTAGGATCCTTAGAATGGGATGGAACCATTTCTTTCATTTTCATAATTTCCATTTTAGTAAGGGGGGTATACACAAAAACTCTGTGCAAGTTATTTCCAACATCTGTTCGTGGGTGTACCTCTCTGAGAGGAAAATGACGAAGTGTGTCTTTCTGTTGTAAATCCTGGTGTCGTGACCGAAGAAGTGTTCGTGTTACTTCGTCATGATACTCCTGTCTAGCCTCAAGGAATATGTTCAAAAACAGACTTGGGTCTTGTACGAATGTTAAGGACGTGCACTTAGACAATAAATCTTCGAGGGCCTTTTGATGGGGTCTAATTATTTTATTTAGCGTCATCAAGTGTTGGGTCATATATATACTGGCCAATCTACGTTGCGTAAGTGGGAGATTAGAAAATAACTGGGCAATGACATCTGGATTGTATATTTTTGGTTGCGAGGTCCACAGGGTGGCGGTACGAGCTAATTCCTGCTCCTCAACTGTCAAGGGAGGTTCCTGATCAAGGAACCATTCTAAGGCTTCCTCTGTTTCCTCATATAATTCTTCACTCGTTGGGGCCTCGGGAAAAAAGGAAACAGTTGTATACGTAGAGGGGGTAAATTTTTCTCTTTTTCCGAGGTCCCCACGAAGTGGACATTGCTTAGTAGATCGTGGGGGACCCTCTTTGAATTTACGTTGTTGTTGTACCATAAGGCCCAATAAGGTACCTACTGCTTCATCTATCTCATCCTCTACTTCTTCAGTTTTTTCATTAAGGTCATTAATAATGTCTGCTAATTTTGTAGGAATTTTCAAACCATTTGCCTGGAAATATCGTGCAAAAAGAAGTGTCATGAAAGTATATATGTGCCTTTTTTGTTTCTTATTTTTCCCCTTCATAACATCTGTATATGCGGTGGAATCTCCACCTCGTAACATATATTCAATCATACTGTCAATGGTACTTTGTACTGCAGGCATTTTCTCTATTTTAGTCCAACTATCAACTAACTGTTTTCCTGGTTCATCCATAGCGGGATATCTTTTATATAATGGATCATGGGGACACTGCACTTTATCCTCCCCGCCCGCTGCTTCGTCTCCTCCCGCTGTCTCTTCCAGCGAAAGGTGTCGGGTGCGTTCTGAAAGGTTGTCAATTATAGTTGGGGGAGGTGTTACCGCTTGACCAGGTCCAGGATGGACGGGCCGCATATCAGTAGAATACGGGGGTGGTACGTCCAATAAGTCTATGAGGGGTGCCTCTTCAAAATCTATAGGAGCGCTGGGAAGGGGACCATGTTTCAATTTAACCTGACCAGCAACCTCACATTTAGGTAATACCGGATACAGACCGGCCATATTTCCTTGTTTTTCTCTAATTGTTTGGTCAAGAACTGTTTCCTTTCCTGTCTGCAATAATTCGTCTGACTTCGCTTTTTCTGACATTTTCTGCGCTTTTTCAACTTTATTCTGAGCTTTCTCCTGTCTCCTATGGGCTTCTTTCCTCCACCATTCCACAGAATCTAATTGAGCCTGTCTCGCTTTCCTTTTGAACAACTGTTCCTCTACCTTAAGGACACTTTCTATATCGAAAGTCCCGTTGATGGGCCACCGGTATCTTTCTTCCAACTTTTCAGTATATTCCACCCATAAGTCCAAAAAGACTATTGCCGACATGCCATGTTTATTATACATAAATCTAGCTGGCGTGTCCTTAGGTGGAAGGACCACCTCTTTTTCTAAAAACATTTTAGCCTTAGATTTAGTCTTAAATTTGGTAAACAACGACATTTTGTTACTAAATCTATACCTTTACCGTTTCCTTAATCGGAAAACGTCTTGATACTATTCAGTAATACTCACCGAACAGCAAATCCAGAATTTTCGATCGAATCCAGACGCTGCGCGTGTCAGGGATCTCAGACGTCTCGGACTCCTCAACTCCTCGATGTCGGGCTCGGGTATGGACCTCCCGCGTCTCTCACCGCCTCATATGTATGCCGGTCTCAGTAAATCCCCCGCATCTCCGAAGGAATTCGGTGGGAAATCCCCACCGGGTGCACCTGAAGTCCGTCAAGAGAGGAAACAGGGGAAAACACCGCGGCCGGCAAAAACCGGCGCGTGTAGAGAAGGGAAGGTCCCTGTTCGGGCGCCAAAAATGTGGTAAATAATTTAGTTTACCTTATCTTATTTCATAATTTTCTAGTAATAGGTAAATGAGGAAGGAGACAGAGTCCGGGACGTGGAGTATAATCAGGGTTTATTTCAATAACTCGAGTTAAGGGAGAGCTCCCTCACCAAGCGGGTTAGGGAGTGGTCTGCCCAACATTGCGCAGCTTGCAGCTTTTATACATTTCTTGCACAACACAAGCAAATGGCAGTATTCGGTAATTTTCCATCAAGCAAACTTTAAAAAGAGAAAAAAACAAAACAGTCTATATGCGTCAGTGGAAATATGTGAAGCTGGAACACTCCGATGTGCGTCAGTGGAAATATGTGAAGCTAGCATGCAGACGGAGAAATGTCAGAAGCGTGGGGTAAAAAATAGAGTACAAGGGAAAACAAGCGTGACTTTCTTCCAACCACAGGTTATTCTGTCGAAGCGAGCTTTTTCTTAGAAACGGAAGAATCGGCTTAACCACAGCTATGTGGGTGGCTAACATCCTGCCTAAGGCCTAAAGCACATCACACGTTGCAATTTATCTTCAGCTGCATTCTCCAAAATGTCAACACATTCTCAAAATGGATGCTTACTCTCAAAATGGATGTCCAGATGTCAAGGCACAGTAATTGCATGAGGGTGCAATATTTTATTTTTCCACACCTCCCCCCCCTGTCGCACAGCTGCCCGCCGAGTTGCCCTGTTTCCCTGGGCCTCTGCCCCCTGGCCGGTGTGCCCACTACCACTGCCCCCAGGTCCCTGTTGTTGTTGGGGTGGTGGGTTATCCTGGGTGCCCTGTAGTGGTAGACACACCGCAGATTGACGCGCCCTGGAGACAGAGGCATGGGCCCGCTGGGTGGGAGCTGTGCTGGTGTTCCCAGAGGGGTTTGGGTCTGTAGTGGCCTGGGCCTGTGTGAGGGGAACCGACTGTCCAGAGGTCCCCGATGGTCCGGGCTGGTCATCGGTGTCCAGGTCGACAGAGCTGCTGTGATCGCTGACGGCCTCTTGGGTGGGGGGTGTGGAGAATTCTGGCCCCTCCGCCGCGGTGTGTTGACGGTCGGGTCCTGCAGGGGTATAGAGGTATGGTTATAGTTTCAATGTGTGGCATATGGGTGTATCTGTGGGTTCTCGTGTCCCCAAGTGCTGGCATTCGTGTGTGGGGGCTTTGGTGAGGGTGGCTTGTGGGGGGGATGTGTATATGCATTGGGCATGCTTTGGTGATGGGTGTCCATGCTTAGTGGACGCATGCAGGCCTAGGTTTTGGGATGTGTGGGTTGTGATGGTGAGACATTGGCGGGGAATAGGTGTGCTGGGGGTGGGGGTGAGGATGGTGGTGGGGGTGAGGATGGTGGTGGGGGTGAGGATGGTGGTGGGGGTGAGGGTGGGGGTGAGGATGGGGGTGGGGGTGAGGGTGGGGTTCGAGGATGGGGGTGAGGGTTGGGGTCTGATTTGGCATGCAGGTGGGGGGGAAGCAGTATTGAAGCTTCAACTTACCAGTATCCATTCCTCCGCCGACTCCTGCGAGGCCGTCAGGATGCAGGATGTTCAAGACTTCCTCCTCCCATGATGTGAATTGTGGGGGTTGAGGTGGGGGTCCTCCGCCAGTCTTCTGCACGGCGATGTTGTGCCTGGATACCATGGAACGCACCTTCCCCCGTAGGTCGTTCCATCGCTTCCTGATGTCTTCCCGATTTCTGGGGTGCTGTCCCACTGCGTTGACCCTGTCGACAATCCTCTGCCATAGCTCCGTCCTCCGGGCAATGCTGGTGTATTGTATCTGTGTGCCGAACAGCTGGGGCTCTACCCGAACGATTTCCTCCACCATGACCCTGAGTTCTTCGTCTGTGAAGCGGGGTTGTCTTTGGGGTGCCATGGGGTGGTGTGTATGATGTGTGGGGTGGAGTATGTGTATTTAAGTGAGTTGAGTGTGGTGGTGTGTGTTGTTTTGTGTGTGGATAGTGTGTGGGTGATGGTGTTGAGTGGCTGTGGCTGTTATTTTTTGGATGCTGGTGTCTCGCTCTTGCCTTCTTTCCGAATTTTTTAGCGTAGGGGTTTGTGGGTGATGTGGGTGTGTGTTTTATATTGTATTGTGTGTGTGGGAGTGGTGTGTGTATGTGTATCAGGTGTGTGGGATTCAAATCGTCCAATGTGGCTGAGTTTTGTTCGTTTGTGTGTATTCTGACCGCGCCGGTGTGTCCCGCCAATGGAATACCGCGTTTGAATAACCGCCGCGTGGATTCGTGGGTCGTAATGGGATGGGCGTATTTCTGTTGGCGTGGCGGTGGAGGTTTGGTCACCTCCACCTTTCCGCCGACCGCTGGTCTGGCGGTCTGTTGTGGCGGTCGGATTTTCGGAGGTTTGCCTTCTGCGGGTCAGAATGACCGTGGCGGGTTTCCGCGACCGCGGCGGGATTATGGAGGATTTCTGACCGGCGGTAGGCACCTTTTACCGCCGAGGTCAGAATGACCACCTAAGGGTCTTCAGGGGCTTCAGTGGGAGTATTCCAAGGATGATTTAACTCTATATGATAATGGTGAAAAACAGCCTAATCCTGTGTCACTGGAAACCATATATCAAAGCATTATGGAACATCGAGAGGAATCTAAATTAGAGAGCCGTAGGACTCAAATGGCTTGCCGCAAGATGCAAATCCAAATTCGTCGAGTAGCTAAGACATGTTCAGAGTTTACTACACGGATGGAAGAAGCAGAGACCCGGATCTCGCGTCTGGAGGATGAGGCTGGAGCTCGCCAGTCATCTCGAGAAATGATGGAGAAACAACTTGAGGACACTCAGTGGAAATTGACAGATTTAGAGGACAGAATGAGGAGGAATAATCTGCGCGTCCTGGGTGTACCAGAAGGACTTGAAGGATCAGATATACATAGCTTTATGGTCGCACTTTTTAAGGAAGCTTTTCCGGACTTACACCAGTGGGACTGGGACAAAGAGGTTCAAAGAGCTCATCGATTTCCTTTTAGCAAAATAGGACCAAACTCAGAAGGAGGAAGTGGTAGACCTAGAGCAATATTAATTTCTTTGCTAAATTATCAGGCAAGGCAGTCTATATACGACCGAGCTCGACCCAATGCTAGAAGTAAGGCTAAGGGATGTGAGTTTTTTGTGAGACCAGACTATTGCCATATTACTGTTGAAAAAAGGTGGTGGCTCCGGCAGTTAATTCAGCCATTTCAAAGTAAGGGGGCACAGGTTTTTTTATTAAATCCGGCTAAACTGAAAGTAGTAATGGATAATAGGACTTACTTCTTCACGACAGAGGAGAAAGCAAGGGCTTTTTTGGGTGGACTTAACGGTCCGGTTCCCTAAAATAGATTTTCTGGATTGGGACATAGGGGTGGGGGTAAAGTAGAGAGGGTTAGGAGTCAAGCCCTGAGAAGTCGAGCCGGGGGTAAGAGAGAAGCCTCTTAGGATTAATCCCCCCTTTAGGAAAAAATATTTTTTTTTTTGGGCTGAAACAGGGTTAGATAGAGAGAGATAAAGACAAAGAAAGGGAGAAAAGGTAAAAGAAAAAAAGAAAAAGAAAATCATGCACTGGGTAGGGACGGTCGGAGCGGAAGCTTTACCATCATTAGGGACAGTGAGATCCCATACTCTCCATAAATTGGGTGTAAGGGTAGGGGTAAGGGGTGTAGGGGGGTGGGAGGGGTGGTTGGTAGTAGGGTTGGGGTACAAGGGGTGGGAGGATGGGAGAGGGGGGAGAGGGGTGGCGGGGAGTGGGGGGGGCACTAATAGAGGCAGAAATGTTCAGAACAATTTAATGAAGACATATCAAAAGAAGAGGATGTATAGGATTCAATATCAACAAGTTGGTTTCTTTAAGGGAGAAAGTATTGACGTGAGTTTGGTACATCAAACTGAGTGATATGGCAAATAGATTAAGGATTTGTACACTGAATATTTGCGGTCTAAATAGCCCCCAGAAAAGGAAAAGAGTGGCAGCTGGTCTTAAACTAATTAAATCAGATTTATATTGCTTGCAGGAAACACACATTGCATGGAGTAAGCGAGAGCTCATACGAGAGCTTGGGTTGACACCCGTTGTTTGTACCAGACAGGAGGTTTCGACACGTGGGGTGACGATACTTGCCAGAAATAACAATGTACAAGTTTGTAGATCTCGAGCAAGTAACGATGGGCGGTGGGCTCTCTTAGAATTATCCGTGAATACATTTAAATTTACCCTCTGCACTATATATGGATCAGTTTTGGACGAGGCTGAGCCTCTGGATACGTTGAACATGGAACTAGTTGGATGGCCCTTACCAATAATTATTTGTGGCGACTTAAATATTCATTTAGAGGTAGGTAGCAGGAGCATGGGCACCCAGAGTTTATATCAGGGACGAAAGCCTAAAGTATGGAAAGCTCTAAGGAGGTTAGTAAGGGAACATGGGTTGAGAGATGTCTGGGAAAATATTAAAACTGTAGATCCAGGGTATACCTATTACTCGTTCCCACATGCTAAATTGGTAAGGTTGGATTATTTTTTCGTATCACAAAACTTAATCCATGGGGCTGAAATAGAATGCAAACCCAGATTCTTATCAGATCATAATCCATTAATATTGTCCATAACAATTAAGGGACCATCTAATCCGCGTCGTGTATGGACATTTGATAGAAAATTGTTGGTTGACCCAGGATATATATCCCATATGAAAGAGTGGATTCACCACTTTTTTGATATCAATAGGAATACTGCAGATCCGGGGATGGTATGGGATTCATTTAAAGCTGCAGTGAGAGGTGAAACTCTTAGCTATAGTTTGGGAATACAGAAAATTAGGGGGAAGGAAATTGTAGAACTTCAAGAAAGATTAATAACAAAAGAGAGGGAATTAGCTAGTAAAATTACTAGTAGAGAAGACATTACTCTCACTCAGACCCAAATGGCGATTCTTAAGGCTAAAATAAATGCTTACTTGAATAAAACAGTGGCAGCCGTCTATCAAAGTCACCGATTGGAGTGTTATGAATATGGTGAATCCACAGGAAAAGTCTTAGCTAGAGGGGTCAGACAAAAGGCAGTTAAACAGAATGTTTTGAATATTATTGATGGTAATGGGCGGAAACATACAGAGTTAGAAGGAATTCTAGAGGTTTTTAAGGGTTACTATCAGGAGCTGTATAGTGAAGATATAGGGCCTGATTCTAACTTTGGAGGACGGTGTTAAACCGTCCCAAAAGTGGCGGATATACCACCTACCGTATTACGAGTTCATTATATCCTATGGAACTCGTAATACGGTAGGTGGTATATCCGCCACTTTTGGGACGGTTTAACACCGTCCTCCAAAGTTAGAATCAGGCCCATAGTGTATTCTGAACAGCTACAAAAAAAGGTTAGTGAATTTCTGGGGGGATTAAAGAGTACAAGGCTCTCTTCTGAGGAACAAATTACATTAGATGCACCAATTCGTATTGATGAGATAATTGAGGCAGTAAGCTCCCTGGCAACAGGGAAAGCTGCTGGACCGGATGCAATACCACTTGAATTTTACAAGACCTTCCTGATAGACATTAAAAAGGATATGCATAGCATTTTTTGTATAGCGCAGGCAGGTCAGGCACCCTTATCGTGGGAATGTGCAAGTATTATAGTGCTAAAAAAAAAGGATAAATCAACAGAGTTCCCCAGTTCATATAGACCCATATCTTTGTTAAACGTAGATGGAAAGATTTATGCAAAGATTTTGGCCAGTAGATTGGCAAATGTGATAGTCAGGCTGGTTAGAAAACAACAACATGGGTTTATTCCGGGTAGAGATACAATAGATCATATAAGAAGAATAATAGCCATGTTTGATCTTGCAGAACTATATCAAACAAATTTAGGATTATTACTTTTGGATGCCGAGAAGGCATTTGATCGTGTATCGTGGAAATTTCTATGGGAAGTCATGCGCTGGAAAGGTATAGGGAGTGGATATATCACAGCTATAAAAACTTTATATGTAGCCCCAAAAGCTAGAATTTGCATTGCTGGTTTGGAATCAGATACTATCTTAATCTCTAGGGGGACTAGACAAGGGTGTCCATGTTCCCCCTTGCTCTTTGCTCTATATATTGATTCTTTCTTGCTGAGATTAGAAGAATGCAAAAATATTCAACCTCTATTATATCATGGAGAAACATATAAGGTGTTTGCATATGCTGATGATGTAGCTATAGTGACAAGCAACACGGAGGAAGCTATTAAGGCAATAGAAATAGAGGCAAGAGAGTTCGGAAAATACTCTGGATATAAGCTGAACTCAGATAAAACACAAATAGTATGTTCTGGGCACGTTTCACTAGTAGATAGACGATTGGTATCTGAAGCAGTGTATTTGGGGGTGAAGATTACATCAGTGGTTAATCGGTTGGTGGAAATTAATTTTATCCCATTATTAAATAGAATAAAGAGGGATTTAGACCG
This sequence comes from Pleurodeles waltl, assembly GCF_031143425.1. Classification (NCBI taxonomy): domain Eukaryota; kingdom Metazoa; phylum Chordata; class Amphibia; order Caudata; family Salamandridae; genus Pleurodeles; species Pleurodeles waltl. Next base: position 982,596,553 of record NC_090443.1, on the reverse strand, counting down.
AATGCATAATTTGCACTTATCGCTAGAGGGTCGCTGCAATGTATTGAAAATGATGGTTCTGCCAAAAATCCTATATTTATTTCGGGCTATTCCCCTTGAGGTTGATAAAAAATGGCTTAAAATATTGGAAAAGATGGGGAATAATGTTTTATGGGGATATGCTAAAACGAGAAGGGCAATGAAGTATATGACACTTCCCAAAGATCGAGGCGGGTGGTCAGTCCCTAATTTTACACTGTATTACTACGCCTGTTGTCTTCAACATATGGATGAACTTATAAGGGGAAGTTTTAAGGGTAATGAAGAAGTAAAATCAACCCCTATTTATACTATGATGGCGGGTGGGGAGGCAAGTGGTTGGTTATCAAAATTTGAGGAACCAAGTTACTTTAAAAAAGTAAGATTTAAGCCTTTTTTGTCCGCCTTCAAGGTTTGGGCTCAGATAAAACGGAGTATGGGACTGGGAAAGATTACGGCTTATACACCAGTGAAATTTTCAGCTATCCCAAATCATATCTTTAGGGATCCCATACTAGATTTTTGGCGTTCTAGGGGAATAAATAAAGTCGGAGACTTGTATTGTAAATCCGGTTGTAAATCATTTACGGATCTGCAGTCTCAATTTGGCTTACCTAAGACCCATTTTTAAAAAAAATTGCAAATACGAAATTTTTTACAGTCTCAGAAGTGCGTTACAGTACAGTTGTTGGAGATCCCGGTAGTTGAGGCTGTTAAAAATGGGGCAAAGATTGGCAAGTTATATAAGTTACTAACAGAGTTACAAGTAGATGATATGGCACAACAGAATGAGCGATGGATTGCACGATTTGGGGTGGCTGGAGAGTGGGTGGACCAATCCTTAGCCATGGCTGAGACAACATTTCTATCAGCTAATTTGAAAACCCAGCATTACAAAACACTGATGGACTTACATTATACTCCAGCAAAACTGAAAAAGTGGGGGATATCCTCTGGAAGCTGCAATCGATGTGGGGAAGTTGAAGCTGAGATAATGCATATGTTTTTTGTATGCCCAATGTTGCAGGGAATATTAAATGAGATAGAGGTATTCCTTAAGAAGATCACGCATTGTAATATTCAGGTTACTGTTATGCTGGTAGTATTGGGAGTCGTGGACTCATCTGAAAGTACGGAACCTGCACTGTATAAAATAAGGCGATTTTTATTTTTGTCCATGGCAATATACCGCTTATGTATTGCTACAGATTGGCTCAAAAAAGAACCCCCCACGTTTGAGAATTGGCGCTCTAGATTACTTACCATCTATAATACTGAATTAAGTCTTTATAAGTTAAAGGGTCATAAGAAGAGACATAGAGGAGAACGAATGTGGGCACCACTGACTAGATGGTTGGAATATCAAGACACAGTTTAAAAAAAAAAATTAAAAAAACGCTAATTGTTTCGATATGTGATATATATAACTGATGTTTTTTTAAAGGTCTTCTTTCTCCCGTTGTTTTGTTTACTTTACTTTCTTCGCACGGATATATTATGTCTTCTTCTTTTTTTTCTCATGTAACCCCCTCCCTCCGACATATTAAAATAAAAATAATAAAAAAAAATAAAAAAAAAATAAAAAAAAACGAAATGAGCAGAGGTGAAAATTAGGGAAGTAGTAATAATAATCTAACAGGAAGACTTACTGGGGCCAGCATATACCCCAGTGTTAGAAACGGGGTCTTTGGTTGGCAGTCAGGTTACCCCCTGACCAAGCCAGGACCCTCACTCTAGTCAGGGTAAAGGAGAATCATCCTCAGTTAACCCTTACCCCCTTGGTAGCTTGGCATAAGCAGGCAGGCTTAACTTCAGAAGCAATGTGAAAAGTATTTGTACCAACACACACAGTAATACAGTGAAAACACTACAAAATGGACACCGCACCAGTTTAGAAAAATAGGCAATATTCACCTAAATCAAATAAGACCAAACAACATAAATCCAGCATACACAAGTCAAGATATGAATTTTAAGAAGAATAAGGGCCATATTTATACTCCGTTTGCGCCGGAATTGTGTAATTTTTTTTTACGCAAATTCGACGCAAAACGAACTCCATATTTATACTCTGCCGTTAGATGCGTCTAGCGCCAAAGTCCATGGAGTTTGCGTCATTTTTTTGCGTGGACACCTACTTTGCGTTAATGATATGCAAGGTAGGCGTTCCCGTCTAAAAAATTGACTCCGAGGCATGTGCGCCGTATTTACACTCCCGGGCAAAAATGACGCCCGGGAGTGGGCGGGTCAAAAAAAATGACGTCCAGCCGCTTTTGCGTCGTTTTTTAGCGACGTAACCAGGCAGCGCCGGCGTAGGGGGATATGGAGCTTGGGCACCAAAAAATGGGGCAAGTAAGGCTGAGGCAAATTTTTCGCATCAACCCGATTTGCGCCATTTTTTCCGACTCCCAACCCCCATAGAAATGACTCCTGTCTTAGCAAAGACAGGAGTCATGCCCCCTTGCCCAATGGCCATGCCCAGGGGACTTCTGTCCCCTGGGCATGGTCATTGGGCATAGTGTCATGTAGGGGGGCACAAATCAGGCCCCCCTATGCCACAAAAAAAAAAAAAAAAAAAACACTTACCTGAACTTACCTTAATGTCCCTGGGATGGGTCCCTCCATCCTTAGGCGTCCTCCTGGGGTGGGCAAGGGTGACAGGGGGGGTTCCTGGGGGCATGGGAGGGCACCTCTGGGCTCCTTCCGAGCCCACAGGTCCCTTAACGCCTGCCCTGAGCAGGCGCTAAAAAACGGCGCAAAAGCGGGCGTACGTCATTTTTTTTGACTCGCCCACTCCCGGGCGTGAATTTTGCCCGGGAGTGTAAATACGGCGCACATGCCTCGGAGTCAATTTTTTAGACGGGAATGCCTACCTTGCATATCATTAACGCAAAGTAGGTGTCCACGCTAAAAAATGATGCAAACTCCATGGACTTTGGCGCTAGACGCGTCTAACGCCAAAGTATAAATATGGAGTTAGTTTTGCGTCGGAATTGCGTAAAAAAAAACGACGCAATTCCGGCGCAAACAGAGTATAAATATGCCCCTAAATCCTTAGAAAACAATGAGAAAGCTGTTGTTAGACAAAGTACTTAGTTAGCGTCAAAACTAAAGCCGCACAGGTGAACTTGTGTCGGAAAAGGGTAGCGATGCGTCGATTCCTTACTCGCAAATGAGGCCGTGCATCGTTTCCTTCTCTGGTCAGGTCGTGATGCGTTGTTTTTCTCCTTCCCAAGAAAGCAATGCATTGATTTTTGGACGGGGCATCTCGGAACCGCGCAGAGTCGGGTTGACTTGGACGCCCAGGGACGATGCGTGGAAAATCCGGTTGCACGGTATCAGAAAACCGTGCTGCGTGGGGTTTGCGTCATTATCAGCCTTTGTAAGCGGTTGTTACGCGCCATTTCTCCAGCTGCGATGCGGCAATCTCCCAGCTGCGATGCATGTGGAGCGTCGTTTATCAGCCGCGTTGTGGAAGGTGCACAAAACTTTTCCCACTCAGCGTTCTGTGCGTGGATTTTCAGTTCTTGTCTGCCAGATTCACCTTTCAAGGGCCCAAGGACTTGATAGGGCACAACTTAACAGGGCAGGAGTCTCAGCAGAGAGTCCAGGTGCTGGCAGGGGAGGAAGTCTTTGATGGCCCTGAGACTTCTACAACAGGAGGCAAGCTCAGTTCAAGCCCTTGGAGATTCTTCTCAAGCAGGAATGCACAAAAAAGACCAGTCTTTGTCCCCTGTCACAGGCAGAAGCAGCAACTGTAGGATAGCCCAACAAAGCAGAGTCACAGGCAGGGGCAGCACTTCTCCTCAGCTCTTCGCCTCTTTTCCTTGGCAGAGGTTAGTCTCGAATCCAGGAGTGATCTAATCCTCAGGGGGTTTGGGTCCACTACTTATACCCCTTTCTACCTTTGAAGTAGGCAAACTTCAAGTCAAAGTCTCTCATGTTTGTAAGATTGTGCCATGCCCAGGCCAGGCCTCACACCCACCAGGGGCCTGCATTGTGTGAGGGCAAGCACAGCCCTTTTAGGTGTGAGTGACCACTCCTCCCCTCTGATGCCTTGGGGCTATTTTCCACTTGAATGCAAGGCAGTGTGCTCCCTTTTTCTTTTTGGACTCCTCCCCTCTCTCCCAGCACAGCTGGCTCATCAGGATATGCAGACTACACCCCAGTTCCCTTTGTGTCACTGTCTAGAGGAGAGGTGCAAACAGCCCAGCTATCAATCTGACCCAGACAGGGAATCCACAAACAGGCAGAGTCACAGAATGGTTTAAGCAAGAAAATGCCTACTTTCTAAAAGTGGCATCTTCAAACACACAATCTAAAAATAACCTTTACCAAAAGATGTATTTTAAAATTGTGAGTTCAGAGATCCTAAACTCCATATTTCTATCTGCTCCCAAAGGGAATCCGCACTTTAATAATATTTAAAGGCAGCCCCCATGTTAACCTATGAGAGAGATAGACCTTGCACACTGAAAACCATATTTGGAGGTATTTCACAGCTAGGACATATAAAACACATTAGTATATGTCCTACCTTAAACATACACTGCACCCTGCCCATGGGCTACCTAGGGCCTACCTTAGGGATGCCTTACATGTAAGAAAAGGGAAGGTTTAGGCCTGGCAAGTGGGTACACTTGGGCCCAGTTTAAAACTGCCCACACAGACACTGCAGTGGCTGGTCTGAACCATGTTTACAGGGCTAGTAGTGTGGGTGGCACAACCAGTGCTGCAGGCCCACTAGTAGCATTTGATTACAGGCCCTGGGCACCTCTAGTGCACTGTACTAGGGACTTACCAGTAAATCAAATATTCCAATCAACAGTACAATTTATATGGGTAGCACTTGCACTTTAGCACTGATTAGCAGTGGTAAAGTGCGCAGAGACCATAAACCAGCAAAAACAGGCCTAAAAAAATAGGAGGAAGAAGGGAAAAAGTTTGGGGATAACCCTGCAAAAAGGGACATTTCCAACAAGGCCGAAGAGCGAGTACACTCCCGTTCGTCGTTCTCATCAGGCGTCATGTCCACCTCATATTTACAGACTAAAAAGTAAAAGCAGACTACGCTCCTGTCAGTAACTAGAACATGTTGCATTAATCCTCCCGACTAGATCAGCCGCCATTTTAATGTGTGTAATCATCAATCCAAAAGCCGTCATACCCATAAGTCACATTTACATTAATCCTCCCAACTAGAGCGGCCGCCATCTCAGTGTGTATAAACAACAGTCAAAATTGGTGGAGCCCATAAATCGCGTTTATATACTCACTTCCTGTTGATGGCAATGCCAACATTATTTAGATCAAAAGTATCTATTTTGCCCTAAGTTGCTTCTTACATAACAAACTAAAGCCACCAAATAATCTTGTCCTGCAATTTGATCTGTAAAAAAATCCATGAAACTCCATTCCTTTACCAGAGTTCTCATTGAATGACCAATTCGTCCTCCATTCATATTCAAAATGTATTTCCTGTTATTATGCCATCTATCAATCAACATCACATAGACATCTGCATAAATAGCACCATCTAATTTTTGTGTGGGACCAATTACACATACATTTTACATAGGAGCACTTGTACCTTAGCACTGGATAGCAGTGCTAAAGTGCACAGAGTATCAAAAACTGCAAAAACAGAGTCCAGCACACATCAACAACCTGGGAAACAGGGGCAAAAAGTTAGGGGAGACCACGCCAAGGATGCCAAGTCTAACACCCAGCATTTGCATTAGTGGTGGCACTGGCACTCTTGTCTACTCCTGGACCTGCCTCAAATGTTGTCCTCTTCTTCCCCTTGGGTGCTGATGTAAGAAATAAAGAAGACAAAAAAAAGATTAGTGGTACAGTTAATCTCCCAAAAAATATATTGACAGGCAGAGGCAAACACAGTAACATTGTACTTTTGTAAATCAGATCGCCTAGTATTGATCAACTCAGCTCGAGTTGACCTATTAATTTTACTTTCCTAATTCCTACACCTAAGTCCTACTCCATATCTTCTTCACAAACTTTGACGCAGAGCAGCACCACAAGTCATCTTGCTGCGCTGCCCTGTGTCAAAAGAAAAGGACAGGAATGCGCCCTATCCTCAAGATATGGTGCATTCCTGTCCTTGCCCCCTGGTCTGAAGCACAATGGGCTGCCATCCGGCAAGGGTGCTTGCGTTGCAGGAATTATTGTTTTTGTGCAGGAAAGGGACACCTTTCCTGCAAAAAAACAATTACAAGAGGAGTTTTAATTTTTCTGTTTGCGCTGCAGAATGCAGCACACATAGAAAAAGGAAAAAACAAGGAGAAATAAAGGTATTTATCCTCGTTGCGTCTCCCTTACGCCTCCCCTATGTAGGCTTTTGAGGCATTCCTAGGTTTACAAAAAAAAACACCCACCGTAACACCCATGGCACGCCTCCCTGTCGCAGGGTGAGTCAACACAGCAACTGTTGTGCAGTGTGGCTTTATGCAGCCTTATAAATATGGCAGTGCAGTATGCGCCCCCAGACCGTCACTAAACGTGATGTTCCAGCGGCGCAAAGGGCCTTGTAACTATGGCTCTACATTTACAACTGTGTACCACTAGCAGTGCATTTATTTTGCAATGCCCGATCTTTGCTTCTCAACCATCTTTGATGGGGCGACTCAGCCTCCTTTTTTTTAACTACATAGATGCATACATGATGATATCATACTACACATCACTGGGAGATTGTGATTGGGTGGGACTGCATAAGCTACATAAAGAAAGGCACAGAGAAGGGAATGCTAACTAATTGATATTACTTATTACTATTACACAATATCTTATTCTGGGTGACAGGGAAAGAATGTCACCAAGACAGAGCTTCTTAAATAATCAGCCCAAACATGCGCCGACAAGTACAATTAGAAAGCACAGAATGAGCACCTGGCTAGCTCAAAATGGATCACATAATAAACAGTCATTGTTATGTAAACTTAAATTACCTCTGAGAGTCAGCACTGCTATAAGAAAAAAAATAACACACACAACACATAAATAACTATTACTCACCAAGCCCCAACACCTTGATGCACAGCAGGTCGAGCAGGTTCTGTTCACAGTTGTTTATGTCCGCCCAGTAGTGCAACACCCGCTGCTTGGTGCACTGGGGGCGCCCCATGAAACAATACCCTTTAGTGAGATGATTTGTGCTAGATGCAACTGTAGTAAGGAATTGGAATTTTAGGATTATATAAAAGATATGGAAATACAGTTTGCACAGAGAGGTAATGGAACATATGATATCAAGGCGGCCCAATATAAGGTTATGAAATTACAGAGAAATTATACTTTCACTAGCAACAGGAAGACACGAATGAAAAAGTACGACTAATTACTGATTACACACAAAAAGTCCAAAGTGTTATGGAAATGCATGCAGAGACACCAGATACATAAGTGCAGATAAAACATTGAATGATTGCATATCAGATAGACCGGATTTCACATTTCGTAGTGGTATAACTCTAAGAACCTTTTTAAGTCCAAGATACCCCATTAGTACACCATAGGTCATGGGTTGACCAAGCACAGCATGGGTTTCTACAAATGTGGTCATTGCGGGGTCTTTAAATGGGCTTGTGATGGGAAAAAGAGCTTTGGCGGGGATGTGGATAACCATTTTCCAAATATGCTCTAAAATCAACTGCAACACTAGTTATGTGGTGCATGTTATTGTGTGCAAATGCAACCACATATATGTTGGGAGCACTATCAGGTCCCAGAGAGTAAGGATCTGTGAACATATAAGGGCCCTGAGACAGGAAGACATAAGATACCCAGTGATGGCACACATGAGGGACTGTGCAGCAGAGGGGATTAACAAAGACTTTAACTTTTATGGAATTCAATATGTTATTAAAGACCCCCGAGGGGGTAACAGAAACTTATACCTAAGAAGAAAAGAATCAATAAGGATAATGTGCCTACGGGCAATGGAAGAGGGTCTTAACACTGATCAAGAGTTGGAATGTTTTTGGGAGACTAGAGTGCCGTACAGTACTAAGAACTGGGTCAATGTTGATCAGTCTTATGGTGAGTTAATGTGTTAGACCTACAATTTGTTACTGTGCTCTGTTTTTGTTATTGATTATATGTTGTTGATTTTATGTCAATAGATAATATGTTAGGATGGTAGGCACAACTCATTCCTCTTTGCTGGGTCCCACACAAAACTTAGATGGTGCTCTTTATGCAGCTGTCTATGTAATGTTGATTGATAGATGGCATAATAACAGGAAATACATTTTTAATATGAATGGATGACGAATTGGTCATTCAGTGAGAACCCTGGTAAAGGAAGGGAGTTTCATGGATTTTTTTACGGATCAAATTGCAGGACAAGATTATTTGGTGGCTTTAGTTTATTATGTAAGAAGCAATTTAGGGCAAAATAGATACTTTTGATCTAAATAATGTTGGCATTGTCATCAACAGGAAGTGAGTATATAAACGCGATTTATGGGCTCCACCAATTTTGACTGTTGTTTATACACACTGAGAATGTGGCCTCTCTAGTCGGAAGGATTAATGTAAATGTGTCTTATGGGTACGACGGATTTTGGATTGATGATTACACACATTAAGATGGCGGATGATCTAGTCGGGAGGATTAATCCAACATGTTCTAGTTACTGATAGGAGCGTAGTCTGCTTTTACTTTTTAGTCTGTAAATATGAGGTGGACATGACCCCTGATAAGAACGCCGAACGTGTACTCGCTCTTCAGCCTTGTTGGAAATGGCCCTTTTTGCAAGGTTGTCACCAAACTTTATCCCTTCTTCCTCCTATTTTGTCAGGCCTTTTTGGTTTATTGTCTCTGCGCACTTTACCACTGCTAATCAGTGCTAAAGTGCAAGTGCTCCTCATATAAATTGTACTGTTGATTGGTTTATCCATGATTGGCATATTTGATTTACTGGTAAGTCCCTAGTAAAGTGCACTAGAGATGACCAGGGCCTATAAATCAAATGCTACTAGTGGGCCTGCAGCACTGGTTGTGCCGCCCACACTACTAGCCCTGTAAACATGGCTCAGACCTGCCACTGCAGTGTCTGTGTGGGCAGTTTTAAACTGCCAATTCGACTTGCTAAGTATACCCACTTTCCAGGCCTAAACCTTCCCTTTTACTACATGTTAGGCACCCCCAAGGTAGGCCCTGGTTAGCCCCAGGGGCAGGGTGTAGTGTATGTTTAGGGTATGACATATACTAGTGTGTTTTATATTTCCTAACAGTGAAGTACTGACAAATTCGGTTTTCACTGTGCAAGGCCTATCTCTCTCATAGGTTAACATGGGGGCTGCCTTTACCGCTTTTGCTGCCAGGCCTTTTTTTGGCTATTTGGATCAGTTCACGCTTAGGCCCTCATAACTTTTTGTCCACATAAGTTACCCACACCAAATTTGCGTCCTTTTTTTCCAACATCCTAGGAATTCTAGAGGTACCCAGTCTTTGTGGGTTCCCCTGAAGGAGACCAAGAAATTAGCCAAAATACAGTGAAACTTTCGTTTTTTTTTTTAAAAAATGGGAAAAAGGGCTGCAGAAGAAGGCTTGTGGTTTTTTCCCTGAAAATGGCATCAACAAAGGGTTTGCGGTGCTAAAATCACCAGCTTCCCAGCTTTCAGGAACAGGCAGACTTGAATCAGTAAACCCAATTTTTCAACACAATTTTGGCATTTTACTGAGACATACCCCATTTTTACGATTTTTTTGTGCTTTCAGCCTCCTTCCAGTCAGTGACAGAAATGGGTGTGAAACCAATGCTGGATCCCAGAAACCTAATCATTTCTGAAAAGTAGACAAAATTCTGAATTCAGCAATGGGTAATTTGTGTAACTCCTACAAGGGTTTCCTACAGAAAATGACAACTGAAATAAAAAAATATTGAAATGAGGTGAAAAAAACAGCAATTGTTCTCTAAGTCTTACTCTGTTTAAGCCTGCTTCCAGCGCGATGGGAGGTGAACTCTGATGAGGTAAGGACGCTTGCGGGTGCTGATGTCATCAGACGTCACTGTATGGGACGGAAGGGGAAGGGATTCCCCTTCCAGCCCAGACCTGAAGGGGTGGGGGGCCGGCCCTCGGGGGGAGTGCTAGCGCTTCCCCTGAGGGCCGGTATATGGACGTAATGGTTACATCTATGGCGCCACACAGGCGCAGCCATGGACGTAACCATTACGTCCATGGCAGTAAAGGGGTTAAATATCCTTAAAGCGCAGATTTCCTTCGAGAGCAGATAAAAATGTGGAGTTTAGGGTCTCTGAACTCACAATTTTAAAATACATCTTTTAGTGAAGTTGATTTTTAAATTGTCTGTTTGAAAATGCCACTTTTAGAAAGTAGGCATTTTCTTGCCTAATCCATACTGTGGCTCTGCCAGTTTGTGGATTGTCTGTCTGGGTCAGTTCGACAGTTGGGCTGTTTGGCACCTCTCTAGACAGTGACACAAAAGGGGGTGGGGGTATAGCCTGCATATCCTGATGAGCCATCTGAGCCAGAGGGGAGAGAGAAATGGTCGTTCACACCTGAAAGGACTGTGCCAGCCCTCACACAATGCAGTCTCTGACCCGCTGTTGTGCGTCTGGGGCCTGGCCTGGACAAGGGAGGATCTTGCAAATACTTGAGACTTTGCTTTGAAGTTTTCCAACTTCAAAGGCAGAACAGGATATAAGTAGAAGCCCCAAAACCCCAGACTTTTAGAATCTTTCTGGAATCAAGAGGAACATCTGCCCAGTAGAAGAGCTGAAGGAGGAGTACTGTCCCTTTTTAGAAGAGCTGAAGAAGGAGTACTGTCCTGTTGCTGTGTTGCTTTGCTGGACTGGCCTCCAGTTGCTGCTTCTGCCTGAAAAGAGTGAAAAGGGTGAACTTTGCTGTGTGTCCTGCTTGAGAAAGTTCTCCAAGGGCTTGGAGTAGAGCTTCCCTCCTGTTGGAAGTCTCAGGGACACCAAAGACTTCAGTTTCCTCAACCTGCAGCACTGGGAACCGTGTGTTTTGTGCTGTTGAAGAGGAGAAACCACGGCGCCGCCGCCAACGAAGCTGATAGCCGCACCGTGACCTGCCGACACCGCATGGAGTCGCATTGCCCCGCTCCGCACCGCGACCCTCGTCTCACCGATGCCATCATCAGAAGACTTCACCGAGCTGCTGCTCGCACCGCGACCTGTGGGCCCCACACTCTGGCATCACCTGCTCACACCGCAGCCTGGGCCTCCATGACGACGACGCTCCTGCTGACACAATGCCATAGCCTGCACCATGGCATGTGGACACTGCTCGCGTGGAGCACGTAGCACCGTCCCGTCCCGCACCGCAGCCCTGGTCCACCAATGCCAGCACCGTCGACTCCAGTGTCCTCAACCAGGCATCCCTGCTTGCACCGTGGCCTGTGGACACCGCTCGTAATGGTCACGAAGCAACGTCCCGTCCCACACAGCTGGCTTGGGCCTACCGACGACAACGCTGCCTGCACCATGACCTGTGGACACCGCACGTTGCACTGCCCTGCTTCACACCGCAGCCCTGGTCTCACCGATGCCGCTGGATGCCGTCACCAAGCCGCTGCCTGCACCGTGACCTGTGGGCACCAGACGTTGCATCGTCCTGCTTCGCACCGCAGCCCAGAAGCCATCCACGCCAGCGCTCCTGACTTCATCATCCAGGAGTTCGATCTGCAACACGTGGGACTTCAAGGGCCCGACGACTCCTGCACCGACTCTGGAACCGACACAGCGACGTCAGCAATGCCACTCTACAGAGCTCACCGTAAGGATCACGACGCCATACAAATCCAAGGTACTGTTTACAGGTCTTCCTGACACCATAGCTGGCCCACAACCCTGCAACCGGCCTCAACTGTGGGTTTTGTTGATCTCGACGTCTTGATAGCCCCAGGTGGAGCTATTGACTTTAAGGAACTGTATTTTTGAGTAAATCTTGTAGAATACATATTGTTATTACTGTATGTTGGATTATTATAGTATATGGTATTGTTTTAAATAGATAAATATTGGCTATTTTTCTAAAACTAGTGTGGTGTCCTTTTGTAGTGTTGTCACTGTGTTACTGTGTGTTATGTTCAAACGCTTTACACATTGCTTCTGAGATAAGCCTGACTGTTCGTGCCATGCTACCAAGGGGATGAGCAGGGGTTATCTGAGCAGGTAGCTCCCTTATCCTGACTAGAGTGAGGGTCCCTACTTGGACAGGGTGCAAACCAACTGCCAGCTAAAGACCCAATTTCTAACAGGCTTCATAACTATTAAGGTTAGACATTTCTTACAGGACTATGGTGAAGGTTTCACCAACTGACTTTTTGAAAGGCACACTTTAGATTATGGACATGAATAGTATTACTTTGTTCTGGTTCTAGATACGTTTTTTGCAGTTACTACTTAGATACAAGTGGGTTTAGCAATACAGAAATAGAGACAGATCTCTTTGATAACCCCATATTTATACAGCATCAGTGAGTGGCCCATATATACTTCCCTGCTTTTTCATAATATTGTTTTCATTTATGCATGTAGATACAATTCCATTCAAACAATGTTTCATCAGAACATAGAGAGTGAACTTTAGGAGCGTGATCACTGGAATCGACAGAGATTACATTTGTTTACAAGTAACACATGTGGAAGGTAATTGATATACTTTGTACATGACATTTTCGTCATGCGGTGCATATATATGTGCAATACTAATTCTGACACAAGCGTTGCAGTGGAATATACACATATGTGTGGGACCAAGCTACTTTGGGCTAAGGCATTGTGCATTGGATTTCTTTCACCTGCACTCAGTAGACTCACAACAAGTGTTTAAGGTGGTTCACCTCATGCACTATTCTACTCAGTGACTTTTTACTTCTTGTACTATAACACGTCACAAAGAGATCCAATATTGAACGTATACATTGTTAATGTCTTTTTTCTTTATTGTGGATTGTAACTCTTGCATGGGTTTCCACTTTACTGGTTCACGATGACTGAGATTGCACAAAACACAATTAGGTTATGGTGAGGTTTCACAGAGAGTGTTAATATTCAGGATTACAATGGCTGCTCTGTTATGTTATTTCCAGCCCTGACAAAGTCATGGGGATGCTCCCAAATGATGAAACACGTGTTGGCTGAGATTTGACTGGGATTGTGAATCATCAAAGGAGACAAATTGATCGGGAATAAATCACGAAGGAAATTTTTTCTAATGGTTCAGAAACCCTATATTAATTTGGGCGTGTGCCTTGGACTTGGATTTGTGATTAATCAATCTTTGGATTGTCAATTGAGGGAGTAGGGTGTTTTCTCTCCCCTTCGAGAGCATCGCACGTTGTAAAATACTGTGGGGAATACTCTGTGTGAACTGTGAGCACCTGTATGTCTATTGAAAACACTGCATTCATTTTCCTGAAGAAAATAAAGTATTCAAAAAGTGACAAAAAACACATTAAAAAAATGACAGAAATGTAAAATACACAAACACAAAGACACACGCTGATGAAATAAAGGAAAACTAGGGGTGGATAATTGTGAAAAGGGTGGGATTGAAAAAATTAAGGGTGGATTAAAGTAGGCCCAGCACCATGCAAAGAGAGACAGAGAAAACAAAGGCCCTGATTTAAGAGGGCTTAGCGCCACTTTAGAGCCGTCTTAGCATCATTTTTTCACGTTAAGGCAAAGCTCAGGTGGCCTTTTCCCCATGCCATATTTACAAAGTGGTGTAATACATGCATTGCGCCACTCTGTGACTCTGCACTACATTATGCATGCGCCATGCATAATGTATGCAAAGGGGGCGTTCCCCCGTTATAGGGGGCCGAAAAAATGGCGCAAAGAAATCTCCTAGATTTGAGTCATTTTTTCTGCACTTTTAACACCTGTCGAGAGCAGGCGTTAAAGGGGGGTACAGCCTTGTTTATAATGGGCCCCTATCTACTGTTCAGGGTTAGTGCAAAAATGTTGGCGCTATCCTGAACAGTACATCAATACCGTCAAAAGTCCGGATGCTGTTGCCCCCTACTCTGCGCCATGGTGCGCCGTATCTTAGATAAGACGCACTCATGGTGGCCATCGGGGGCGTAAATGGGTGCATCACACAGTGTAGTGCCACTTTCATTAAATCTGCTCCAAAATGCTTGCGCCCATGCAAACCGTGTGGTGCTGTTCGTTCAATAATTTCAACGCGAGAATGCAAATCGCGCTTCTGAACATGAAAAACATCGCACAAACGGGCAGGCTGAGCAACTCCACTCGCTGGTGGAATTCCATGAAGCTTGCAGAGTTTTTTATCCACTTTGCAGAATTCTGCATAGTGGGACTCTGCAAGGTCCGCCCAACCCTACTTTCAACTCCAGGCTGCTAGTTTCATAGCAGTCCATAGGTCATCCCAGATCATCTCTGTCCTCTCTTCAGAAAGGTGTACTCCGTTACTCTGAAAGTAATCTGGCCCCTGCAGATTGATGAGGCCGTCTCTAATGCTCTCCCATCCATTTGAAATGCAGAATTGTTTCACAGCCATGTACAATTTCTTTCGTGACTTACCCAGGGCCTAATACACCTAGCACTCCTCCATTTGTGCCTTGGTATGATCTCTGACCAGGGTAGTGTTCCAGAACAATCTTGCTGCATCTGTCAACCCATTCCTTATGCGAAACAGTAGCTCTTTTCTGGCCAGATGTGCCAGGTCACCACCCCCCCAAGTGTATTATCAACATATCCAACTTGTGTGCCTGGGTGGGATGCAGTTCCTTGAGGGTACACTTCCTCTTGTTTTGATGTGGCCACTAATTTGCTTACCCTGAAAGCCCCAAAGAATGCCAAGGTGAAAGCCGCTTTGAACAATGTAGTCTCAAACTTATCAATATATTCTAAAACCAGCATACTCACTGTGACAGCGAGTTGAATTCAATCAGGAGCCTTGCATCCTGTGTTGGCTCTTCCAGCCTACGCCACCCTTTCATGGCTGACCGTATGTAATATGAGCTAGTAGGGTCCCTACCGGTTATGAGCTTGGTGAAGTGTGCCACTGCTGTTAGGTGCACCTATGCCCATGATTTTGATTTCTAAACACCAGTTTAGAAAAATAGGAAATATTAATCTAAACAAAACAAGACTAAAACGACAAAAATCCATCACACAAAAGTCAAGTTAATAATTTTTAAAGATTAAACTCAAAAATAGCGCTTAGAAACAAAAATGCTTCGATGAGGTGTTAACACAGCGTCGTGACGGAGTCGTTCCCAACAAGCCGACACCAGTGGCGCCGGACACGGAGTGGCGTAGACCCCCAAGTACAGTATCTTTGGTAAAGAGTGAAAACAAGTCGATGCGCGAAGTCGGGGATCGCGGCGTCAGTGCGAAACATTGAATCCGCGCACTTCGAGCGGCGTCGGTCACAACGTGGTGCAGCGACTTCCACGGAGTCGCGGACTTCAGCGGGGCTGCAGCAGCGTCGGGCCTGTGGATATCGTCGCGTTCCAGCGAAGGTCACGGCGTCGGGTGCAGGCGGCGTCACCGGATTCAGCAGCGGCATCAGTCCGAAGTAGGATTTCCACCAGCTTTCCTTTCAAGGGCCCAGGGACTGGATAGGGCACCACTTGTCAGAGCAGGAGTCTCTCCAGAGACACCGGCCCATATTTATACTTTTTGACGCTAAACTGCGCTAACGCAGTTTAGCGTCAAAAAATTTTGCGCCGTCTAACGCCATTCTGAAGCGCCATGCGGGCGCCGTATTTATGGAATGGCGTTAGACGGCGCAATCAGACCGGCGCTGCCTGGTGTGCGTGGAAAAAAAACCACGTAGACCAGGCAGCGCCGGCGTGGGGAAAAAATGACGTTAGGGCGTCTTAAAATGGCGCAAGTCAGGTTGACACTAAAAAATCGTCTTAACCCGATTTGCGCCATTTTTTCGACGCCCAGACGCCATTTCATGACTCCTGTCTTAGTAAAGACAGGAGTCATGCCCCCTTGCCCAATGGCCATGCCCAGGGGACTTGTGTCCCCTGGGCATGGTCATTGGGCATAGTGGCATGTAGGGGGGCACAAATAAGGCCCCCCTATGCCACAAAAAAAATACAAAAAAAAAAAAAATTATACTTACCTGAACTTACCTGTACTTCACTGGGATGGGTCCCTCCATCCTTGGGTGTCCTCCTGGGGTGGGCAGGGGTGGCAGGGGGGGTCCCTGGGGGCAGGGGAGGGCACCTGTGGGCTCATTCTGAGCCCACAGGTCCCTTAACGCCTACCCTGACCCAGGCGTTAAATTCAGTGGCAAATGCGGGGTTTTTTGACCCGCCACCTCCCGGGCGTGATTTTTGCCCGGGAGTATAAATACGACGCATTTGCGTCGCCGTCATTTTTTTAGACGGGAACGCCTTCCTTGCATCTCATTAACGCAAGGAAGGCGTTCACGCTAAAAAATGACGCTCTTTCTTCATACTTTGGCGCTAGACGCGTCTAACGCCAAAGTATAAATATGGCGTTAGTTTTGCGCCGAATTTGCGTCGAAAAAAACGACGCAAATTCGGCGCAAACGGAGTATAAATACGGGCCACCATGTGCTAGCAGAGAGAAGTCTTTGCTGTCACTGAGACTTCAAACAACAGGAGGCAAGCTCTAAATCAAGCCCTTGGAGATTTTTTCACAAGATGGAAGGCACACAAAGTCCAGTCTTTGCCCTCTTACTCTGGCAGAAGCAGTAACTGCAGGATAGCTCCAAAAGCACAGTCACAGGCAGGGCAGCACTTCTCCTCGGCTCTTCTCCAGGCAGAGGTTCCTCTTGTTTCCAGAAGTTTTCTAAAGTCTGTGGTTTTGAGTGCCCTTTTTATACCCAGTTTCTCCTTTGAAGTAGGCCTACTTCAAAGTAAAGTCTCTTTGGAATGTGAAATCCTGCCTTGCCCAGGCCAGGCCCCAGACACTCACCCGGGGGTTGGAGACTGCATTGTGTGAGGGTAAGCACAGCCCTTTCATGTGCAAGTGACCACTCCTCCCCTCCCTCCTAGCACAGCTTTACTAAAAGATGTATTTTTAAATCGTGAGCTCAGATACCCCAAACTCCACATGTCCATCCGCTCCCAAAGGGAATCTACACTTTAATCAGATTTAAAGGTAGCTCTCATGTTAACCTATGAGAGGGACAGGCCTTGCAACAGTGAAAAACGAATTTAGCAATATTTCACTGTCAGGACATATAAAACACATTACTATATGTCCTACCTTAACCATACACTGCACCCTGCCCTTGGGGCTACCTAGGGCCTACCGTAGGGGTGTCTGACATGCAAGAAAAGGGACGGTTTAGGCCTGGCAAGTGGGTACACTTGCCAAGTCGAATTTACAGGTAAAACTGCACACACAGACACTGCAATGGCAGGTCTGAGTCATGATTACAGAGCTACTTATGTGGGTGGCACAACCAGTGCTGCAGGCCCACTAGTAGCATTTGATTTACAGGCCCTGGCACCTCTAGTGCACTTTACTAGGGACTTACTAGTAAATCACATGTGCCAATCATGGATAAACCAATCACATACACATTTTGTGAAGGAGCACTTGCACTTTAGCACTGGTTAGCAGTGGTATAGTGCCCAGAGTAACAAAAACAGCAAAATCAGAGTCCAGCACACATCAACAACCTGGGGAACAGAGGCAAAAGGTTAAGGGAGACCACACCAAGGATGAAAAGTCTAACATTGTCCTACATGTGTCGCGTCATATAAGGGAGGTGGGGGGTTAATGTTTAGAGTGTTTAGTTACATGTGGTAAGTACGTTTAGCATAAGGTACTTAGGGCCAGTTGTAGGTAATGTATAGTTAGGATAGGTTAGGTTAGTATAGGTGTGTGACATAGTTTAAGTTTTCTTTAATACATATTTAATAATGTTTTAGGTACTCCTTTACGGTATGTGTCATATACTTGGGGATCTGGGCCTTTGCATGAGTGTACAGTGGCAAATTTGTGTTTGCCTGTGTATTCCGTCCTGCATCCACATCCCATTCTTGACATTTTTATTCCCACTTCCAAATGAGTTGTCACATTGGCAGCTACAACAAAGCTACTTCTCTATGCATCTGCCATCCATTGCACCCACCACTCAAGGTGACTATGGTGCCCATGTATTGGACAGGTAGGTGTGCTTTTTAAGCTGTCATCGTTTGGGTCCTGTGTTGGAATCTTGGGCACTGCGGACGTATGCCTGCAGCCTGATGTTCATGTGAACCCTGATAAGCTGAGTGGTGTCCAATTTTTATGAGGTTAAGGCCCATATTTATACTTTTTGACGCTAAACTGCGCTAACGCAGTTTAGCGTCAAAAAATTTTGCGCCGTCTAACGCCATTCTGAAGCGCCATGCGGGCGCCGTATTTATGGAATGGCGTTAGCCGGCGCAAGCAGACCGGCGCTGCCTGGTGTGCGTGGAAAAAAACCACGTAGACCAGGCAGCGCCGGCGTTGGGCAAAAATGACGTTAGGGCGTCTTAAAATGGGGCAAGTCAGGTTGAGGCAAAAAAATCGTCTTAACCCGACTTGCGCCATTTTTTAACGACGCCCATCCCCCATCAACATGACTCCTATCATTGTAAAGATAGGAGTCATGCCCCCTTGCCCAATGGCCATGCCCAGGGGACTTCTGTCCCCTGGGCATGGTCATTGGGCATAGTGGCATGTAGGGGGGCACAAATCAGGCCCCCCTATGCCAAAAAAAATTATTAAAAAAAAAAAAAAAATACTTACCTGAACTTACCTGAATGTCCCTGGGGTGGGTCCCTCCAGCCTTGGGTGTCCTCCTGGGGTGGGCAAGGGTGGCAGGGGGGGTCACTGGGGGCAGGGGAGGGCACTCTGGGCTCATTTTGAGCCCACTTGTCCCTTAAAGCCATGCCTGACCCAGGCGTTAAAAAGCGGCGCAAATGCGCCGTTTTTAGCCACGCCCACTCCCGGGCGTCTCTTTTGCCCGGTAATATAAATACCACGTAAAGGCCTGGGAGTCATTTTTTAAGACGGGAACGCCTCCCTTGCATATCATTAACGCAAGGAAGGGGTTCACGCTAAAAAATGACGCACATTCCGGGAACTTTGGCGCTAGACGCCTCTAACGCCATAGTATAAATATGGCGTTAGTTGGCGTTAGTTTAGCGTCGAATTTGCGTCGAAAAAAACGACGCAAATTCGGCGCAAACGGAGTATAAATACGGGCCTAAGTATATAAAATTCCCACCTATAAGTTTAGATTGTACTCCCAGATGACGTTATTGTCCAAATACACTTACACATCCATTCCTGCTGTATGTTGTGGTTGTGGCATTTATGTTTAGAGTCAAATGTCACATATACAATGATTGTCTTGTAGGGGATGTGGACAGCATTGAGTTTAATCTTGTAGATATCTTGGTCCTGACATATACAATTTTTACACAGCATTTGACTGTTAGTGGTGCTTTAACTTCCGAAATGAGCTACAAGCAGCACAGATGATTTTTAAAATCCAGACCCTTGTGCATAGATATCAGTCCACATTCTTTCTACACTCTTTCATTGATGTTCTGTGGCCATTGACATGTTACATGCATTACAAATCTCCAGCACAGTAGATGTGTCACATTACACAGAGACGAAGTGGTTGTGTAGGTGCTGTTTATTTTAAAGTGCTGTAGTGCAATATTTACATAGTCCAGGTTTGTAAGTCCATTGGTGTGACGCATTCTATTGTGACGCAACACAAGTGCAATGTTGAGGGACATGTCATTGGACATGCTGTGATGGAGTGTCATTCAGTGTAGAGGAACATGAATTGCCAATTGGGTAGTGAGAGACAATTGCAGTACATAGTGGTAAGGTTAACAGCGTGTCAGAGAAGAGTGCATGTTACCAACTGTAGCAAGACTGGCATGTTGTCAAGCATACGACAAAGGAAAAACGGTGCCCATGTGGCATGGGCTGGTGCTACCAGGTACTCCTAGGGGTGAAGTTGACCTGTTCCACATCTTCATCATCTGATGTGTGTGTTGTCTCCTCTTTCCTTGGTGATGGTAGTGTTGGGTTTGAGGGGGCAACACACACTTCAGTGTTTGGAGAAGTGGACTCTGAATTCCCAGTAGCTGCCAACTGTGGAACTATTAAGGGCATAACTGCAGCAAGGAGGAGCTGCTGGTTATTGAGTATGGCAGCAGCATCCCTGTGGTAGGCAGCTTGAGGGAGACCTGAGGGAGTCCTGATTGTTGTCATGCATGCAGCTGCAAGACTGGGAGGCCAGGTGTTGTGGCATTTCCCTCACTGCAGTGGTGAGGTCCCTCACACACTGTTGTAATCCTTGCAATAGTGATTGTTGGACTTGCATGGCTGCTGACTGTTCTGCGGATGTCATCATGCACATGCACATCCCCTCAAGGCTGGCTGCCGTATTTTGCATCCCCACCTGCACCTCCTTGGCCAGCTCCCGCTGTACTCCCACAGCTGTCCTCTCAAAGGTGGTCCCAGTGTCATCAGAGTCCTCAGCTGTGTTGGAGCTGGCAGGTCGTACTATTGGGGTGGTGGGTGGATCCTCTGGGATGGCTACTACATCTGTGCTCCTCCTTGCGACTGGAGGTGGGGTCTGGAGGGTACCCAGGACATCTTGGAGGGTTTCCTGGCTGATGGTTGTCAGCTCATCATACATGTCATCAGGGTAGTCCAGATCCACAGGAGAGCTATCGTTCTCTGCAATTAGATATTGTACAATTAGTGTGTCTGTGTTCTGGCAGTTGTAATGTGACGTCACTGACTTCCTATTGGTGGAACATTGTAATCTGGGTTCCTGTTCATTGTTCCTGTGGTTAACATTTGCATTCTCACAGGCCTATGCCCCACTTGCATGTCACATGTAGTGTGTGCAGTTTGGGGACTTGTCTGCGTCACATCCTCTAGGTGCAGGTTCTGTCCAAATTGTGTCTTGCCACCTTCTTGTCCTACTCAACCTTCCCTCTGCTACCATTAGCATGGTGAGGCCTTGCAATGCTTGTTGGTGTTCTGATGCCACATGCACCACACATAACAATATGGCCCTGACCCAGTCTATGATATTTCACATACACCTATACGTTGCTGAGACCTATCACCATGCCATGTATTGCATTGGCATGACAGGATACAGGTGTCAGCATTGGTAGTTTGTCATGTTGATGTTTGCATATGTGTGCTACATTGCATTGCACTGATGGGCCTGGCAGAATTCCATTTCCTCTTATGACTGTGCGGATGTGTTTCACTAGCTACACACATATGTCCTCCCCCTCAATGCTGTTGTCTTAGCAGTATGACAGTTGAGATGTTGCAATGTGGCATTGCAGCTATTGTAACACTGGCACAGGGTCGACCATGTGTACTTCATAATGTATGTGACAGTGTCTGATGTTTCTTGAGCCTATGGACATGAGCATTTGACAGGAGTTGCACTTGGACAGGAACTGAAGGAGATTGATCACATAGTCATCCAGAACCCTCATTTTGAGTGTGTTTGTGCCACGGGCACCTAACTGTCATTTCCTAATTGACCAGCACATACAGCACAGTTAGTAGTGTCAAATGTTGTCAATGGTAAATGCCGCTTGAGGCAATGGCCTGAGACTGGGCATTGTCCCCTAGTTCACATTCTGACAATACCAGCTATCCTGTGACAGCAGCCCAGTTTTACATTCTACCCTACCCTCCTGGACTGGCTTTGCCTTTCCAGCAGCCTTGGCATGGCACTGTACCCCCATGCAAAGATTGTTGGTGTTGTGTTGGGCTGTGCCCCTGGATGCCCCTACACAGCCCATGCACCCGTGCCGTGCCCCTTTGCCCTTTCCACTGCCTGATTTCCATGGCTGAAATGCATTGTGTAGGAGGTATGTACCTCCCCCTTCTTGCACTTGACATTTAGGCATTTTTCCCCCATGCAACTTACCCTACATATGTGTTGTTTCCTGAAAGTCTGCACTTTCCTGTCCTGCAACTCCTGTAATGATCTCCTCCGGGATGACGGCTGCAACCATCTCCTCCATCTCGTCCAGGGCCTCCTGCGGTGCTGGACTCCCACCTCCAGCCTGCAGTGCTGCCTTTCTGTTCCTTGCCATTTTCTCCTTTGTCCTGCGCTTGTAGTCATGCCAGCGTTTCTTACACTCGGTGACAGTTCTCCTGACCTCTGCCACACTGTTTATCTTGTCCACAATTTGTTGCCAAATTGCCTCTCTCCTCCCAATTGGCAATTTAGAGGTGATGAAGAGTTGATGCTGGTGCTCCGTCACCTCTCTGGCCAGTATTTTATGCTCCTCTGCGCTGAAATGACACTCCCTTTTCTTCTTGTCTCTCCTCTGGGTCTTGTCTTTGTCCTCCTGGCTGGTTCCTGGTAGATTGAGGTCTCCCTGGGGTCTCTCCTGGCTTCTGGGATCGATTTTGGGGGATCCTTAGCACTGTTTACTGCGTTTGCGTCACTTTTTGACGCTATTGCGGGGAAAAATGGTGCATATCCGGTTTGCGACATTTTCCGTGTCGCAAACCGAATTAGAGTCATTTTTCCTGTGTTAACATAATTTTGCTTTATGCGGCACAATGCTTAGCGTAAAAAAAAATGCCTCTAAACAGTTCTTAGCGCCACCGTGCGTCAAAGTATAAATTTGATGCACGGGTGGCACTAAGAAATGACGTTAGCCTGTGTTACATTTTTTAAAGCAAAACTGCATTAGCGCAGTTTTGCGTCAAAAAGTATAAATATGGCCCTCAGTTACCATGAAAAGCAAGATGATCATTTAAAGCAACATGCCAGGAGTATAAGGCCATCTACTTCACATCACAAAAACACTAAGGGCCATATTTATACTTTTCGACGCACAACTGCGCCAACGCAGTTGTGCGTCAAAAAATCTAACGCCAGCTAACGCCATTCTGAAGCGCCATGCGGGCGCCGTATTTATTCAATGACGTTAGCCGGCGTTAGCCGGCGGAGCTGCCTGGTGTGCGTCAAAAAAAATGACTTACACCAGGCAGCGCCGGCGTAGGGGAATATGGAGCTTGGGCGTCAAAAAATGGGGCAAGTCAGGCTGAGGCAAAATTTTCGCCTCAACCCGATTTGCGCCATTTTGTTTTTACTCCCAACCCCCATTGAAATGACTCCTGTCTTAGCAAAGACAGGAGTCATGCCCCCTTGCCCAATGGCCATGCCCAGTGGACTTATGTCCCCTGGGCATGGTCATTGGGCATAGTGGCATGTAGGGGGGCACAAATCAGGCCCCCCTATGCCACAAAAAAAAACAAAAGAAAAATACTTACCTGAACTTACCTTAAGTTCCCTGGGATGGGTGCCTCCATTAGATGGGCAGGCGTTAAAATGATGCTAGACTCTTTTCAATGAACCTCCCTGAGCTTTGCTGGACTAGCCTCAAAAATGTTGATGCAGTTGTGCTAACGAATGCCATGTTGATCTGTATTATAAATACAATGCTACCATGGTGTTGCTCTAAGGGTGCAGGGCGACACAAGGAAACAGGCACATCGGAGCTGATGTGCCACTTTCTTGTAAATGAGACCCATGGAAAGAGGAAAATGCCCCTCAGGATTATTTTTGTGCAGGAAGGTAACCCTTCCTGCACAAAAACAATCCAGCATACAACGCAGGCACCCTTGCACCACTGTGCAAGGGTGCCTGCATTGGCGCTACAGGAATGCGTCGTATGATGTCAAATATGCCGCATTCCTGCCCTTTCCCTTTCATGCAGTGCAGCAAGGTGGTTTGCTGTGCTGCACCGCGGGAAATTTGATAAATCTTCCCCTGTAAACCTTGAAATGGCTCACAAAATCTCAGAAGCAAAGTAACCCTCAGGCTAGCATTCCCAAGGTACATGAAGGAAGTCCCACAAGCTTCTCAGGCAATGCCCTTGAAATGTGAAAAGCCCTCAGACTCCAATAAGGCTGGCACCATCTCTGGCCCCTGCAAGTGCTTATTAGAAAAGTTCCTCCTAATCAAACACCTTTGTATGAAAACCCATTATTCTCATCCGTCCTGATGTCCTTTTTATACCCATAGTCCAAAATACATTGTGATTACATGTTTAGAAGATTATAGAATGTCACTGCTTTTACTTCTACTGGATTCATATTTTGTGTACATATCGATTCATGCCTTTTCCCAACAAAATATTTCATCCCCTGTTAATTCATCCTTTTGTATGAAGAAATGTCTTCCTTGCTGAACGCTGTTCTGCTTTCACAGCCTCGACTGAGGTGTTCAAAACTTCAAAGCTGAAATGAAATGTCCCAGTGGAGTCAGCAACAATGGTTTACATTGTTATAAATCTCCTTATTGAGTCAGCAGCATAAGGTGCAGTACCACAGGAGAACCGCAGGTCATTACTGGGGGGTATATTTACAAGGGCATACACCGCTGTTAAGTCATTTTTTTATGGTGTGGCAACGCAGTCGAAATTCCATATTTACAAGGCAACGCATTTGGCCCAATATGTCATTTTTTGTAGGCCTTCATTAGAACCGACTACGCCAAGCAGATCTTAAAATATGCAAGGTAGGTGTTCCCTCTAAAGTCTAACTTAAAACTGACTCAATGATATTCATGGGTTTTGGAATATGCTACGTATCGTCGGCATGCGGAGCGCAGAGCCTGAAATACGTCAAAATTCCTACGCTTAGGTAACCCAGGCATAGGAAATGACGCAGTGGCTGTTGTAGAGGAATGTGACCAGTTGAAGCCACTTAAAACAATCTAATTAGTAATTAAATCACATCCCCTCAACTAGTAGTAGGCCTACACATGAATCAATCATGTTGTCGGACCTCTTGAGCAATCTGGGACCATGGCGCCTAATAAATTATTATCCACTGCAGCAATTTAGGGGCATATTTATACTCCGTTTGCGCCGGAATTGCGTCGTTTTTTTTTACGCAATTCCGACGCAAAAGTAACTCCATATTTATACTTTGGCGTTAGACGCGTCTAGCGCCAAAGTCCATGGAGTTTGCGTCCTTTTTTAGCGTGGACACCTACTTTGCGTTAATTATATGCAAGGTAGGCGTTCCCGTCTAAAAAAGTGACTCCGCGGCATGTGCGCCGTATTTACACTCCCGGGCAAAATTCACGCCCGGGAGTGGGCGGGTCAAAAAAAATGACGTACGGCCGCTTTTGCACCGTTTTTTAGCGCCTGGAAAAGGCAGGCGTTAAGGGACCTGTGGGCTCGGAAGGAGCCCAGAGGTGCCCTCCCATGCCCCCAGGGACACCCCCTGTCACCCTTGCCCACCCCAGGAGGACACCCAAGGCTGGAGGGACCCATCCCAGGGACAATAAGGTAAGTTCTGGTAAGTATTTTTTTTTAAAAAATGTGTGGCATAGGGGGGCCTGATTCGTGCCCCCCTACATGCCACTATGCCCAATGACCATGCCCAGGGGACAGAAGTCCCCTGGGCATGGCCATTGGGCAAGGGGGCATGACTCCTGTCTTTGCTAAGACAGGAGTCATTTCTATGGGGGTTGGGAGTGGAAAAAAATGGCGCAAATCGGGTTGAGGCGAAAAATTTGCCTCAGCCTGACTTGCGCCATTTTTTCACGCCCAAGCTCCATATCCCCCTACGCCGGCGCTGCCTGGTGTACGTCGTTTTTTTCAACGCACACCAGGCAGCGCCGGCGGCTAACGCCGGCTAACGTCATTGCTTAAATACGGCGCCCGCATGGCGCTTCAGAATGGCGTTAGCCGGCGCTAATTTGTTTGACGCAAAACTGCTTTAGCGCAGTTTTGCGTCAAAAAGTATAAATATGGGCCTTAATGTGGTGTTGTATACTGCATGAAAGGGACAGGCCAGGATTGCCACATATCCGTATAGGAATGGGTCCCTAATTGCAACCAAGCCTACTACAAACCACAAAAGGTAAGTTCACGCATAAGGTAAGTAACACAGGAAATCACTTTACATTTACTCAATTTCTTGTATCCACTCAATTAATGTTTCACTCAATATATCACACATACTTAGATATAGTGGTGTACATACATAAACTATGTCCACTATAATGTAACACATTGTCATACTTCATACTTGTGTGCTCTTCATCCAGGACCAATAGAATTGAGTCCAAGGGGAGAATTCTTCCTTTTCACACTCCATTACATTAGTCCCCACACATAGGGCCAGTTGCGTCAGTCAAAACCCATGTATTGCCTCTGTTGCTTGACACAATGCTGAAATTGCGCTTGTTCTAAGCCCAAAATGAGCTGTGTGTCACTTTGGCGGCAGATGTGCTGTACCATCCTTCCCACAGATGAGTCAGAAATTCTGACAAACTTTGGGACCTTACAACATGGTGTGCTGTGCTGTAACTATGGCGCATCCATGGCGTTTTAAAATGTTGTACCGCAGCACAACTTTTTCTGACATTTCGCAAATATGTCCCTAAATGTTCCTGTAGAGTCAACAGCACACAAGGTGAATTATCACATGTTGTTAGTAGATGACACTGTAGAGCAGTGGTCTTCAAACTTTTTAATGCCGCCCGCCTGCCCTTGGGGATGAAAAAAATAATCGCCCCCCCCTCCAAATTCTTCACAATTATTCTATTAAATTTGGCAATATTTAAATATGCAATTTAAGCATTACATTTACATTCTGTTACTGTTTTAAAAATGCAATCAAATCCATAATGCCATACATACTATTCTGGTCAGGCATGTTACTAATGTGTAAAAGTATCAACAGTGTGATTATTAGAACTGGGGATGGGGGTTTTGAAGAGTATTTGGAGTTCCTTCCCTTTTGACACATATTCCCAGCTTGGATATATAAGATAAAACATGTTAGTGATTGCCCATTACAGTTTTCTGATGATCATTGTTTTCAGCTGAAAACAAAACCCCTGTTATTAGCATAATGCTTCTTTTGTCGACCCCTGCCGTAGTCGGATGCAGAAGGTGCAGTACTGCAGGTCATTACTAGATGTCCCTGTAGAGCTAGCAGCACTAGGTGCAGTACCGCAGGTCATTACTAGATGTCCCTGTAGAGTCACCTGCACAAGGTGCAAATACCGCAGATTGTTACTAGATGTCTCTGTTGAGCCAGAAACACAGGGGTGCAATACCGCAGATCCTTACTAGAGGTCCCTGTTGAGCTAGTGATGTAAGAGTGCATTGAGCAGCACTAGCTGGCCATATAGACTTTGACCTCCTCTTTTCTCTACCAGCAAAAGTATTGCAATTATGAAATAGTTTGTTCCTAATTAAGGCCAGCCTTAATAAACACAAATAAATTGAGTTTAAGCACTTAATCCATGGGAATACTTGTAGATGTTGTCATGTCAAGAAAGTAGAATTGAATTGTGTAAAAAAAAAATACAGTGGAACCGATTTACTATATTTCATGCAATGAAACGCTGCCTGAAAGTGCAGCAGCTGGGGTGCTCGAATGACAGGAGAGAGCAGGGCGCCCCGTTCAGAGTCGAGTATGGGTGATCAGCAGTGAGATGTGAGTGTGTGAGATGCGAAGTCTTGTGCTGGGCACAGGAATTGTACTCAAGGTGACCTTAGAGTAGAAAGAACTGCTCCTGGTTCAGCTGTGTGAGATGAGCATGAAATACACTTTTTAGGACTGGTTTAGCAGACAATTGCCCAGATTTACAAGAATCTGGCACATCAGTACAGATCTGCCACATTCCTTGCGCCCTCCCCCACCGCCACCTAACGACACCATGAGTGCGCCATATTGTAAATACGGAGCACCACGGAGCACGTCAGGTCAATGGCGTCAACTTTTTTGACGCTATTGAGGCGCTGTGCTGCACTAGCGTCAACAATTTTGGGGCAGATTCAAGGAAAGTGGCGCTGCATAGAGTGCAGCACCACTTTCCTTGCACCCCTCAGTGCCCCCCCCCCAACGCCACCATGTGTGCGCAATATCTAAGATACGGTCCACCACGGCGGTAGGTAGGGAACTAGCGTCAACATTTTTGACACTAGTTCGGAGCTTTGAAGGATTAGCATAAAAAATGTTTACCCTAATCCTGAAAAGCCCATTGAGGTCCATTGTAAACAATGGAGTGCCTCCTTTTGACTCCTGCTCTGAGCATGCGTTAAAAGTATCGAAAAAAATGACGCAAATATATTTCTTAGATTTCTTTGTGCTATTGTTTGACCCCCTCAATGGGGGCATACCCCCTGTGCATACATTATGCATGCCACAGACATAATGTAGTGCAAAGGGTTACAAAGTGGTGCAATGCATGCATTGGGGCACTTAGTAAATTTGGCACCTTGATTTTGGCCTCATTGGGCCACATTAACATTTTAAAGAAATGACACTAATGTCGCGCAAGGAGGTGCTCGGGCTCTTAAATCTGCCCTGTGACACTAGGGGGCTGATTTAAGAATAGAGGCGCTGCACCCAGTGCAGCGCCAGTTGCCTTGCGCCCCTTAGCGTTCCACTACCGCCACCATGTGTGCACCGTATTTAAAATACGACCCACCATGGCCCAGGGTAGGGGCAGTAGCAACACCCATTGCACGCCCCTCTGACGCAAAAAACTGGGTCAGAGTGGCCCATATTTACAAAGAGGCGATAAATCACAAAAAGTGGCGTTACACCTCCTTGTAAATATGGAGCAGTGGTTAGCGCCACTACAGCGTTGCAAAAATAAACGCTTCTGTGGCGATAGGGCCTTGTAAATCTGGCTCTTGTGCAGCAAAGTGCAAGGAGGCCCACTGATTTCAGTGGGTGTGTCCTTTTAATGCCTACTTTGAGCAGGCTTTAAAAATGATGCCAAAAATGGCGCAATGGTCATTTCGTAGATTTCATTGCCCCATTTTTGCAGGCCTTCTAACACCAGAACGCCCGGTTTGCATACATTATGCCTGGCACAGGCATAATGTGGCGCAAGGGGTCGCAAAGTGGTGCAATGCATGCATTGCCCCACTTTGTAAATATGGGCCCATAGTTAGGCCCATATTTATACTTTTTAATGCAAAACTGCATTTATGCAGTTTTGCATCAAAAAGTATAGTGCTGGCTTGCGTGATTCAAGGGCGCCAGCCAAGTGCCAAATTTATGGAATCCCGCAAGCCGGTGCAAAGGGTGGGCTAACATCAAAATAAATGACGTTAGCCGGGTGAGGGTGGCTGTATGGGAGAACAAGGATTTGCACCAAAAAATGGCGTTAGGCTGGTTAGAGGCAAAAAAATGCCTCTAACCAGCCTAGCGTCATTTCCTAATGCAAAACCATCCTTACCACATAACTCCTGTCTTATAAAAGACATGAGTCATGCCCACCACCCCAATGGGCAGTACAGGGGACAAGGGCCCCATGGGCATGGCCACTGCACCCAGTGGCATGTAGGGGGGCCCATTTCAGGGCCCACAATGACACTTTAAACATTTTAAAAAAATACTTACCTATACTTACCTGGGTTGGGGTCCCCCATCCTCTGATGTCCCCCTGTTGTGGGTGGTGGTGTTCCTGGGGCTTGGGGTAGGCACCTGTGGGCTCTTTCCATGGTGTTTGACCATGGAAATGGGTCCACAAATCACCTAACGCCTGCCCAGACCCAGGCTTTAAATAATGGTGCTAAGTAGGCTTAGCACCATTATTTAGGCCTGTGCATCATTTTTGCACAAGAGGATAAATAAGGCGCTAGCAGCTCAGAGTCATTTCTGGGATAGGAACGCCTACCTTGCATCTCATTGACGCAATGTAGGTTCACGTATCCCAAAAATGACTTTAACTGCAATATTTTGATGCTAGACGGGTCTAGCGTCAAAATATAAATATAGAGCTAAGTTTACGCTGAATTAGAGTAAAAAGTCAACGCCAATTCAGCGCAAGGTGCTGCGATTTTTGCCTCATTGAGCCACATTAGCGTTAAAAAATGATGTTAATGTGGCACAAGGAGGTGCTAGGTCCTTGTAACTCTGGCCCAATATATACCACTCACATCATTGACTGTACCTGGGGCCTCATTTACAAGCCTCTAGCGGCACACTGTGCCACTGGAGCGCCCTTGTTTTGACGCTCTGGTGGCGCAATGTGCTGATCCATATTTATTAGGCCACACAAAGCCACAATGGATGGCTTGTTATGGCCTTGTAAATATGGTCCCCTTTCATGCATAACTTTGCGTAAAAGGGGCGTTCCATGGGTGTTGCTGTGGGTGTTCCCACGCAACACCCATGAAATCTGATGCAGAGGAAAGTACTGGAATTAGTTGTATTTCTGTAAATACGACGCATCCCTGCACTTTCAAAATGACGCAGCATGGCACAGCAAGCTAGCTTGCCATTCCTCATTGCATCATTTCTTTGTAAAATCTGCACTGTGCTGCGTGAGAAGGAGGAAAGCAAGAGAGCGTAATTTACAGAAACATGGCACTCTCCTCCCCTCTCCCTTGAGCTGGTGCAGAAATGTGCTGTTGTGCGCCATGTACACACCTTTGCACCAAAGTGCAAGGGTGTCTAAGTGAGTCTAACAGGTTTTTCGATGAAACGATGTTCTTCCAGTACAAAATACTATTCTTAGAGTAACCCAGAAATGTTTCCCATCGTGCATGTGTGCTGTAAGGTGCAGCACACATGCAAAGTCGGAAAAGAAAGGAGAAATGCATTGAGTGTTTGTGCCTGGTTGAAGTGAGCGTTATTTAATTATGGTAAACCAAAGCCCAAATTCTCAAAGCTCTAACATTGGTTTAGTGTTACATTTTAACGCTAAAACAACCCAAACCTTTTTTTAACATGCACAAACCAACGCAAATAGGTATTTGCTTCGGTTTGTGTGGCAAAGTAAATTAAAGCAGTGCGAAACATCTGAAGAAAGGGGTTAGCACCAAAAATAAACTCCTTTAAAAGCAGGCACTTTTCCGACTATGCCTGTGTGCTGCACTGTATAGCACACATACAAAGTGGAAAAAGCATTTGCACTTATCTAGGCATAGTATTTTGTACAGAAATAATACACTTCCTGTACAAGACCTATGCTAGACTCACGCATACACCCTAGTACTATGACACAAACGAGTGTGCATGGCGCGCGGCAACAGAAAACAGAACCGGCGCTAGGGAAAGGGGAAGAGAGTGCCATTTCTATCAGAATATAGCACTCCCCTGCTCTCTCCTTGTCATGCAATACAGCAACTTTGGGTGCTGTGCTGCGTTGCCTATCATCTACCAGAATCTGGGCCCTTGTCTACTTTTTTAAGTGAATAGGGTTTAGCATCAGAAACCCTGGGTGGTTGCATGGGAATGCCCATGAATTACCTACAGGGGCATATTTAAGAAAAGTGGTGTTGCACTCACTTTCCTTGCACCCCTTAGCACCCCTCTACTGCAACCAGGAATGCGCCCTATCAAAGATACAGAGCACCATGGCGCAGGGTAGAGGGTATTAGCATCATTTTTACTGACGCTATTGATGTACTCTGCAGGAGTAGCGGCAAAATATTTGCGCTACTCCTCCAGAGTACATAGGGGTCCAATTATAAATAATGGAAGCCCCGTTTTGACACCTGCTCTGAGCAGGCGTTAAAGGTGCTGTAAAAAATGACGGCAAGGAAATCTCTTAGATTTCCTTGTGTCATTTTTTCACCCCCCCACCCCCAACGGGGGAACGACCCCTTTGCATACATTATGCCAGTCACAGGCATACTGTAGCACAAAGGGTTACAAAGTGGCGTAATGCTTGCATTGTGCCACTTTATAAATATGGCGCAAGGATTTTGGCCTTTTTGGGCCACATTAACGTAAAACAATTACGGTAATGTGGTGCAAGGTGGCGCTAGGGGCTTATAAGTATTCCCCATCGTACACGTAAGTAATAGTAAGCAATGCAAGTAATGTAGGCCCATATTTATACTTTTTGACGCTAAACTGCGCTAACGCAGTTTAGCGTCAAAAAGTTTTGCGCCGTCTAACGCCATTCTGAAGCGCCATGCGGGCGCCGTATTTATGGAATGGCGTTAGACGGCGCAATCAGACCGGCGCTGCCTGGTTTGCGTGGGAAGAAACCACGTAGACCAGACAGCGCCGGCGTAGGGGGAAAATGGCGCATGGGCGTCTTAAAATGGGGCAAGTCAGGTTACGTCGAAAAAATCGTCTTAACCCGACTTGCGCCATTTTTTAACGACGCCCATCCCCCATCAACATGACTCCTATCATTGTAAAGATAGGAGTCATGCCCCCTTGCCCAATGGCCATGCCCAGGGGACTTCTGTCCCCTGGGCATGGTCATTGGGCATAGTGGCATGTAGGGGGGCACAAATAAGGCCCCCCTATGCCACCAAAATAAAATATAAAAAATAAAAAATAAAACTTACCTGAACTTACCTGAATGTCCCTGGGGTGGGTCCCTCCATCCTTGGGGGTCCTCCTGGGGTGGGCAAGGGTGGCAGGGGGGGTCCCTGGGGGCATGGGAGGGCACCTGTGGGCTCATTTTGAGCCCACAGGCCCCTTAACGCCTGCCCTGAGCAGGCGTTAAAAAGTGGCGCAAATGCGCCGTTTTTTGCCACGCCAACTCCCGGGCGTCTCTTTTGCCCGGGAGTATAAATACCACGTAAAGGCCTGGGAGTCATTTTTTAGACGGGAACGCCTCCCTTGCATATCATTAACGCAAGGAAGGGGTTCACGCTAAAAAATGACGCACATTCCGGGAACTTTGGCGCTATTCGCCTCTAACGCCATAGTATAAATATGGCGTTAGTTGGCGTTAGTTTTGCGTCGAAATTGCGTCAAAAAAAACGACGCAATTTCGGCGCAAACGGAGTATAAATATGGCCCGTAATGTAAGTATTGTAAAGCAGCGCTGTGTGCTGCTTTGCGCTACATTTCAGTGATGTTCCACTGCTAAACAAGTTTAACGCTGGAAAGTAAATTAGTAAAAAAATATTTTGCGTTGATTTGCTTCACTTAATCATGTCTAGCGGGCTTTCTGCCCCCCTCCTCCTTCCCCTGGCCCCCCCCCAATCCTGAGGACAAAATGGGGTCGTCACCCCCTCCTAGAACCCCAAGGGGGGGGCAGAAAGACCCACCCCTATATTTTTTTTTTTAAGCAAACCCTTGTGTCTAGTGGGGTTTCTCATCAATACTTCCCACCACCCCCATGCCCGCCCCTGCCACCATCACCACGCACCAGGCGGGGCAGAAAAACAGCATATTCTTGCTTGGTGGGACGGGAACAGGAATAGGGCTATGCCCATGACAGACGGCACTGTCAGTTCACTTTTCATACAACTGTCTTTGAAAGTCAAGTTAAAAGTTAAGACTTTCCATACCTTAAAAATACTGTCTTGACTATTGATAAATAATATTGAACAGATCATAGATCTCTAATCACTCAGAGACCTTCAAAAAATTCACTCTCCAAGGGCACATCATTGCCACACGAAGTACAAATGACCAGCGCCCTTGAAGCTCAAAACACAAAACTATGATTGATTTTTACTATGCTGCACCATTATGAAACATGTCTCCTAAGTATGGTGGAGTGACTGAAGAAAAAGAAAAACAAAAAAAAAGAGAAGACTTTACCCATAGCTGTCGCGGAACCCTTACCTGTCTATTATTGCTTCTTAAAGTTCTATGAAAATGGCTATAATTTCAATCACGTTACAAGAGAAGTGTGTGCGACTTTGCAGAGGATTGTGGGTATGCAGATTACCCGGCGCAGTGGGTATTTCCGGACAAGCACCCAGGCCTGCACTGCGCATCCTGTCTGAGCAATAGAGTTCAGCAGTCTGCATTTAAACCCTGCTCAGGTTTACAGATGTTTTTTTAAACACTTATTCTGGTTCTCTAATAGCAGAGTAACATTCAGTTCTCATGTAGTGAATGGAGACACTTTCCGTTCACTGTATCTTACAGGGGAAAAATATTGAGCTTAGAACTGGGCTCCAATTATTCTTTGTTTTCCCATATTTAAAATTTCCGTAAATGTACGACTAATTTTCCAGAAACAGCCCTGTGTTGTTAAGATTTATCGTAGACGAGAAACTGCTCCTTCAATCGTAGAACACCCAAAGGTGTCGGATCGCTTTACAACAGAACAAAGAACGTTACAAGAGAAATTGAGAGTAACACGGTAGAAGGAAACAAAATGCATAGCTGCTATGGTTGCTCATGATGAGTTACTGATTAACATTGTGCCTATTAATTACAGAAAATATATTTAGAGAAATTACAAGAGAAACACAAGATTATACGGAAGAATGCTACATATTCACAGAATTAAATACAGGATAACCTAAAATAGGACACTTAAGGTGGTTGTAGTTCTGCAGATGGTTAAGTAGCAGTTAGGGATATGCCAATAAAGGTGGGGGTGAAGGCCTCGTATGGTTCTTAACGAGTGGTATTATTGTGAAAATTATCTTTGGAAGAGAAAGGGTTTGCGATGCGTTTGGAAGGTTCTGAAGGATATGGGGGTGCAAAGGTTTATGGGCAGTGAGTTCCAGATTCTAGTCGCACTACCTGAGAACAACTCCGCCACAGGTCTTACCCTTTTGAAAGCTGGCTGTGCGAGCAGCAGATTTTTAGCATTTCATGAGGGTCTAAAGCCACCAGATAACTTGAGTTTGTTTGCTGGATAATGAGGGGTGGAGGTATGAATGGCTTATGTGTGATGCAGACAGTCTTATATAGGACCCTGGCTCCAACAGAAAGACAGCAAGGAGTTACCAACATAGGTGTGATATGGTCACTTCTTTTGCCCCATTGACAAAATGCTCAGCCAAGTGGAGGATGGACTTTAGAGGAGACAGTTGAGTCTTGAGGAGGCCAGCAACAAAAGAGTTGCAATAATCTAGTTTGGAGAGTACCAAGGACTGGACAAGAGATTTTAGGTCTTGCTCAGGTATGAAACGTCGGATCCCTCAGAGAAGTTCAAATTGTGCATTCTCGGCTACGGTATTGATTTGGGATTAGAGGCTGAGTCTTTTGTCCAGCATGACGCCAAGGGATTTGGCACTGTCAACGATGGTAGGTTTGCTGTTACGAATGTTTAAATTATCCATCCATGTTTGAATAGGAGGTGGGGAGTTTGCGGTAGAGATGAGAAGGAATTCAGGGTCATATCTATACTCTGTTTGCGCTGAATTTGCGCTCTTTTTTTTTCACTCAAATTCAAATTTTTACGTGTGAAACCTCCTTGCGTCATTGAGATGCAAGGTATGCGTTCCCGTCCAAAAAAATGACTCAAAGTCCTTAGCGCCTTATTTATCCTCCCAGGCAAAAATGGTGCACAGGGCGGGGCCTAAATAATGGCGCTAAGCCTGCTGGGTCAGAGTAGGTGTTAGGGGACCTGTGGACCCATTTCCATGGTCAAACACCTTGGAAAGAGCCCACAGGTGCCCACTCCAAGCCCCAAGAACATCCCCACTGACACCAGAGGGACACCAGAGGATTGGGGACCCCATCCCAGGTAAGTAGAGTAAGTAAAACAATTTAAGTGCCATTGGGGGCCCTAGAATGGACCCCCCTACATGACACCGGGTGCAATGGACATGCCTAGGGGACACTTGTCCCCTGTGCTGGTCATTGGGGTGATGGGCATGACTCCTGTGTTTTCTAAGGCAGTAGTCATGTGGTATGGATGGTTTTGCGACAGGAAATCACGCTAGGCTGGTTAACGGCATTTTTTATGTCTCCAACCAGCCTAGCGTAAGTTTTTGAAGCAAACCCCCCCTTGCCCCGTACCGCCACCGCCACCCGGCTATCGTTATTTTTTGTGACGCTAGCTCAACCAGTGTGCCGGCTTGCGGGATTCCATAAATCTGGTGCTCGGCTGGCGCTCTGGAATGGCGCAAACCAGCACTATACTTTGTGATGCAAAACTGCGCAAACACAGTTTTCCGTCAAAAAGTTTAATTATGGGCCTCCGTTTTAGAGGGCTTCAACTTAAGATGATGAGACGGCATCCATTCTTGGACGGAGTTAAGGGTGGTGGCAAGAAGTGAGATGTACCTTGAGGTAGAGTTGGGAGTCGTCAGCGTAGAGGTGAAAGAGGATCCTGGCTTCTTTTAAAAGGGCTTCTAGCCATTCAATGTAAAGATTAAAAAGGGCAACAGCAAAGATAGAGCCCTGAGGGACACCGTGGTTGACAGACCTTGTAGTTGAGAGACTGCTTTCAATTTTAATCATCTGAGATCTCCCCGTGAGGTAAGATTACAAGCCATTTAAGTACTACGCCTTCAATTCCCATTCTTTGTTTTAGTGTGCTAATTAGTATGTGATGGTTTGCAGTAACAAAGGCTGCAGAGAGGTCAAGAAGGATCAGGAGACAGGAGCGGCCGGAGTCTAGGATTTAAAAGGCATCATTGATAATCTGTAGCAGTGCTGTTTCGGTGACGCAGCCTTAACTGAAGCCGGATTGAAATTTGTCGAGTAGATTGCTGTTATTGATAGGCTGAGTAAGTCGCTCTGCTACACATTTTTCAGTGATTTTGGCGAGAAAAGGGAGGTTGGTGATAGGTCAGAAGGTGTTAAGGTCAGCCAAATCAGTGGAGGGTTTCTTAAGTAGTGAGGCTGCTAAAGCAGAAAATCCTAACTATTTAGTCAGAACAGACCAGATAGTGGATTTCATACTATAGGCAGATGAACCGAACCCAATTTGCTTTAAAGAAAGTGTCATATTAAAAACGCCATAAACAATATATATCAAACATATAATAATCAATTAGTACGACAATAACCACACCAAATTTATTGAGAAGTTAAAGAATTATTTACCTATAAGGACAATGCTAGAGTCACGAAAAACATTCTCAAACTTAAATGATACATATATAGAAACAACAATGGCTGATTTAACCGCGCTTGAATCTACGTTTATTCAATGCAAATAAACACAATATCTCAATGGTTATCACACAAAACCATAGCAGTAAAACCTGAGCAAGAGAAATCAAATACATTTAATTAATAAAGATAGGAAATCAATAATTATCCAGAAATATGAGAATAACACCTCACTAACCACCAATTAGCATCAACATGTTGGACTTCATGTAAATGAATTTTAGTAGCATAAATTTGGAAAATATCTAGCTAACGCACTATCAAAAATAGCAGCAGTATTATAATATCAGCAGTTGGTACCTGAAAAACAAAAGAGAAATAACAATATACATTTCATACTATTACCCAATCACTAAGGAATTCAGCAACAGCGTCTACTTCATCAGGGGGACAGCAACATCAGACATAAGAATCGGAATAGGAACAAAGTGAGGGGTAGGGTTTAGAATTTGGACTTTAAGATTACTAAACCATAAAAGCATTTGTTCAGTATTGAACAAACAAAGTAAACTCAGAAATTAATAAACACCATCATTGCCAGTAGACCAACTGGCAAAGTACGAAATGTCAAAGTGACAGATCTCTAGAACTCAGGATACATGAAAATCCCAAAGAAGAATGAACAAATAAAAATTAACCCTGAATCAATGGTGACTGAACATTAAATTATACTTGTTAAACACACTGATTTGTCTAAAGAAATATGGTGAGAACATTGTATCCAATCAGAACACTAACAGATATCAAAATTATATAAAATGTTAGCTCTAAGCTTTTCTATTTGCTGTTATTTCATTGACGAAATTCAAACTAATACATTTGTTATTTCTTCTTCCCTTCTTCCGTTGCATCTATAGACTCTGTTTTATAACTCCAATTACGTTGTCATCGGATAGTGATTACAAAATATGGAAACATTTCTTATTGCTCATTCTCTCCTCGAGTAAAAGAACATAGGTTAGAAACATAACTACAAGCAAAATATACGAATACAATGAATGAAGTCAGTCAGGATACAGAAATGCAGCTAAGAAACAGAACACACTAGAAACATTCTATACAGATAACATTTCACAGTGACCTTGCGTCTGCTTCTGCTCCAGTCCAGCAGAGGCCACTAAATACACATTTCATTCTGACATTTATTTTAGCAAAGAAACACACTCTTGAAAAGACAGAATAATTTTGTCAGCTTAAGTTAGCATGGAAAATAAAAAGTAGGCCTTACGTATGATGGTGGCCATTAAGTCGATCACAATTCTCAAGTTAGCATAAAAATGAATATACAGTCATTAATATATCGAAATATGAGTATGATTACATATGTGAAAAATAAAGCTAAAGTTTCACTCTCTTACAATCCCTCCTCTGACGACTATATATGTAATTACACAAAAACCCCAAATACATTTATTTATTTCAGAATTCAGAATTTAGTCTGGGCCACATTTTTATACAATTTATTTCTTCTTGAATTTTCCCCAGAAAGTTCTTCCATCTGAACATCTACCCTCCTCTGATTCGTTTCAAATCTTCTTCTTTTGATCATTTGAAACAATTTATATATTCCCCAAATTCCAATTAGAGAAAACACAGAAATCGAAATCCATTTCACTCATTTTAATGATACCTTCACCTAGGTTGGTAATCCAATTTCCCACTGAAGCAATTCCCCTGCCAGCTTTTTCCCATAGTTAATCCTTTTAATTCTGTTTTATCTCTTGTTAAATTGTTAATTAAACCTCTAACTAATTTAGCCCTTTTTCGCTAGGGGGATGTCTAACGCAAGGTGGTTCTGAAGAGTCATAGCTCTTGACACAGCCATTTCATTATCCAGGAGTAAAATAGCTCCTGAGTGATCCGTTAACATGTTATCCACTACTGTAGACAACTTCTGTATTTTTAATGAATTCAGAACAACTCCCACTGAAGGGATTAGTGCTCCAAATATGTCTCCCACTATTCTAAAAGTTGATTCTCACTTGTGTCTCATTTGAATTTTAGAAAATTTCAGAAACTTAGTTAAGGCTTCCAGTTGATACATTTTCGGAAAGACTATTCCCAAATAACATGCGTCATACTATCCTCTAGGAAGACTGTAATAAGCATTTTTCCCACAAATATAGTAAACACCAGGCACCAGTGGATCCTGACCATTCAACATAAAGCTCCATTTACTCCTAAACAAAAAAACGTCTACATTCACTCGTTCCCACATATACTCTATCTACATAAGACTGCGGCCTTTATATACAAAGTTTGCCTCATGTAATACATCTAATGTCAGCTTTCCTTGTTTAGTTATGCCAGTATATGCATGATCAGTTCCAGGACTTTGCAAAACTAATCCCTTATCTATTTTTGCTTTAATTGCTCTTTTCCTATCCTCTGTGTTATCTAGAAATTTCTTCTCTACAGGTGTAATAAACAGGTTAGGTTATTTCTATGTGTGAATGCAGTCCCAAATGTTAATGTAGGTTCAAAGAAACCCTTTACTCTCTCTATGTTGTGATCCCTAGCTATCTTACTAAGATCTCTAATTATAGGCACAAAAGAAAACACAATATCTACATTTTGAATAAAAATATTGAATATATTCTTGGTTGTAGAACCGTGTTAGTAAAAGACTACAACCTATAGCATAAGTAAGCGGCAAACCATGATAAGCAATTCCCTCCTCAACAGAGGCTGGAATCTGCATATAGACATAACAATCTTTTACATCCATCACATCAACATACTCACGCAATAAGCGATAGAAGACATTAGAAGAAAGTTCTTTCTCTTCCTGTAAGCATTTCTCGTCTATTTTAAAGCTACCTATCTCTGTAAGATCAGTAGTTGATTTTGAAAGAGTAACAGTAGTGGGTCTAAAATAAAACAATCACACTCACAATCAATAACAAACATACTATTGCACAAACAATTGCCAAACCAATAGCTATACAATTACAACAACTATTCTTAGTGTGTTGATTACTAAAGTTTCCCATGGTCTGTAAAGAATTAAAAAGTAAGAGCAAAACAATTATGGCTATGCAACAAAAACAAAAAAACAAAAGACAGAAATTTCAAAAATCTTCAACTTGTAATCTTCAATCTTCAAATTCAATCCCTCCTAACTTTTGTTCTTCTTTTTTTTTTTCTTTTCAAAAGTTCATTCACACTTTCAGACTTTCAGGACCCTTTGTCAAAGTTCGGTAGAAAATTGTCAAAATCAGTTTAGCAGCTTGTCAAGTTATGTTATGAAAGTCTTTTCCAGGTTTTCAAAATAAAATTTTCCCAACAAATGTTCATCAGTTTTCTTCACGTACCAAAATATAAACCCGGAATGTCTCTGTCCAAACAAAAAATCAAACACTCTTCTTGCCATTCATTTGTAGTTGCATATGCCCATTCAGGACCAGAATATCTCTTTTTGGCAACGCTTTTTCTTTTGACTCTTCGACCACCACAAGCCTCTCCTTCACTCAGATCTTCTTCCCCAATCAACTCGTTTTGTTCTCGAATTGGTGGTACTACATTGCTTTTTCCCTGCTTCTGAGCTCTTCTCTGGACAGTTATCACCTTTTAGAGACTTTTTCGTCAGCACTCTTTTCAGAATCAAACTCGAACTCTTCTCCTTTGACGTTCCCGCAACTGGTTTAGGAGGAGTCAAACTCTTTTGGCTTGGATCTGTCTCAACTCCTTCTCCACTGGGGTTAGTCACTTGTTCAGTCTCGTTTATCAGACCATTTGCTTCTGAGGATACCGTCCTCTGAGCAGGTCTTTTCTCGACCGGAACTCTTTCTTGTTCTCGTTGGACCGGTTCTTTTATTCTTTCAGTCGAAGATGGTTCACCCTCGTCTTCCAGGAGACCTTCCACTTCATCTGACACAGGAGTGGGTACTTCTTCTGGAGCTATTCCAGATGTAGCCTCCATGTCTTCTCTTTCTTTGTTTCTGACCTGGAATACGCTTAGGTGCAGGTAATCTTAACAGTTCTTCTTCATGCTCTATTGGATCATTCACCTTCCGAGTGTGACTTGCATGTATCCAGTTCACAAGTCCTGCACACTTCACAGCTGTAGTCATGATTATTTTCACCTAGTAGGGTCCTTTCCACCTTGGCTCCAAGCAAAACTTTCTCACGTGCTTATGAATAACGACCCAATCACCAGCTTTCAAGTTGTGTCCTTGACCTTGAGACAATTGAAGTGTGATAGCTTCCACTTGATGAGAGAAAGATCGTACCACATCAGCTAGACCCTTGCAGTAGTCTAACACGTATCATCTGTAATGTTCACAAGTGCATTTGTAGGTACTGCTGGTAATCTCATAGCTCTACCAATGAGGATTTCATGGGGCGGTAGTCCTGTTTTCTTGTCAGAGTACTTCTCATTGACATTAGAACCAACAGCAAAGCATCTGACCATTTCAAATTTGTTGACGCACACATTTTCGCCAATCTTGATGAGGCACTCAAGGAACTAACAAATAATCAATATGTCTACCACATAGTTATACTTTCATTTACTAAATAAGGGTAACCATGCACTTGGCAGGACTTTCAAAAATTGAACAAAACTCTTAAATGTTCCTCGCCATGAAAATCGTTAGTAAAAGGTGAAAGACTTATTTGGCTTGAAGATAAACTAGAATATATGTTTCAATTCCATCGTCTGTGGTGCCAGGAAACACCGTTCCACGACTGTCAGGGTGATTTAGTTTACTAAGTTCATCTTATAAAACCCTTTAAAATGCAACCAATTTATAATAAGTACATTGATAAAACACTTGTTGCCCCAAAAAGAAACAACAGGAGGACTAAGAAGTGACACAGAATTATGGGTATGTAAATGTAATCGTAGGTCACGTGACAGGAAAGGCTGCACCACAATAGTTTTCCTGCTCAAGTCATAGGGGGTTATTCTAACTTTGGAGGAGGTGTTAATCCGTCCCAAAAGTGACGGAAAAGTGACGGATTTACCACCAGCCGTATTACGAGTCCATTATATCCTATGGAACTCGTAATACGGCTGGTGGTATATCCGTCACTTTACTGTCACTTTTGGGACGGATTAACACTCCTCCAAAGTTAGAATAACCCCCATAATGTCGGCTCCCTTAATTCTGCACATTTAGAATGGTGTCTCACACTGGCTTTTGTAAGGACCAGTGGTACCGATGAAGAGGATTTTCATATGGCTACGTCAAAGCATGCTTGCTGGCTCTTTGCTATTCTTTCAGAGAGAATGAATATGCCGGTGTGTGTTGTACTCAAAGCCTATAACAACTGCTGTAACGAAACAAGTACTAGCACAGAGGAGTGAGTTAGAGCTACTAGTGAATTGTGAATTCCTACCTGGGCTTTTCTTGCCACATAAATTGAAAATGAAAAGTAAAACTGTTGACATATAAGCGAGCGGATTCAAAGCGCCACCGCCGCCATGAGCCTGGGTGCAAAAAAGAGACACAAAAGGAAAAATAAGTTTGCTCAAACGTATCGGCAAAAGAGCAATTATC
Organism: Pleurodeles waltl; assembly: GCF_031143425.1. Classification (NCBI taxonomy): domain Eukaryota; kingdom Metazoa; phylum Chordata; class Amphibia; order Caudata; family Salamandridae; genus Pleurodeles; species Pleurodeles waltl. The sequence continues at coordinate 982,554,243 of NC_090443.1, read as the reverse complement.
CATGTAAGAGTGCCAGTAACAAAACATCCTAAGGTGGGACAAACGTAAAGCATTTACCAATGATAACAAAGGATTTTTGAAAGGCAAGCCCACGAACTAGTGATAGTGATGGGAGTGCGTGGTTAAAAGCTCACAGAGAGATTACAACAGGCCAGTGCACTTGTGTGCTCGACCTAAAAGTTATGATATATTCCTATTATTTATATATGACACATCCAAGAGACCTTTCAAAATGTTCCCGCCTAGAGTGCATAATTTGTTTTGTTTTCATCTGTCAGGAATTCGTGTTTGGTTCAGATACAGACAATCGCCACCTTTCACGAAGACCTCTTTGATCGGAAGTCGTAGGCATCAACCTTGACAACATGTATACAATCTATCCTTTTGACCTTTTTACCTGTTAAGGAAAAACGTCACATTAGTCAAAACAGTACATTACATTACACTACTTTACATTTACTACACCTGTCTTCATCTGTATCCTCCTCTCCCCATTCGCCTTTCGGGTCTTCGAGTGAAGAGAAAAAAGAGACAACAGGTTAGTTGTCCATCCAGGGCCCCCACAGAGGGGACCCCTTCAGGTTTCGATGTCGCTGTTGTCATCTGATCCGTCCAGTTCTGCGTAGTCACACACAAGGCTGCGGATCATCTTCCGGCAGCCCAGGGTCGATGTTTCTTTCTTCCCTACTATCAGGCGGTTTTTGGAAAACAGAAGAACATCTTTAAAACAGCACAGGAGCCTCCAGCAGTCCTGAAGGTCTCCAAGTGCGTGGGTCCCGGGGAACAAATTATACATTACAGAGTCTGCGGTGATGCACAATGTTGGTATCCAGATGCCAAGCTCCGTGCTTAGAGCCTTCAGTAGGTCCTGGGCGTAGGTGCATTCCCAGAAGAGATGGTGGGACGTCTCGTGTGCGGTGGGTCCTCTCGGGCAGGACTTGTATTGGGTGAGCCATCTTGCATGTATGAAGGTTCTCACTGGCAGACCTCCCTGGATGGCCATCCATGCGATGTCCTTGTGGTGCTTGGTCAAGCGCTTGGAGGTGATGTTTTCCCAGACATAGTCCGCTGTGGCAGCGGGGGGGGGGGGCAGTTAGTTCGCTGACGTCCCTCACACGGATCTGGCATTGGACGATTGGACGATTCGGAGTCCACTGGTTAGGGGCTGTAGCCACCAGACCAAACTCCTTGATGAACTTCTCCACTTCCTTGTAAAATCACGGGGTTTCCCAGTTGTAGGGGATGGCGTTCTCTCACTCTGCCGATCCAAGCGCCCCCACGTTGGCAACAGGAAGAAGCGTGCCATCAGAAAGCCGACATGGCTTTCATCTTCAGACCTCAGGATGTTATGCATGCAGTGGCACACAAAGGCTCCCCTCAGGATGGTGGCGATGTCTGGCACTCCCTTGCCTCCCTTGTGGTGGGTCTTGAACATCATCTCCCTCTTCACTCTATCCATCTTAGAGTTCCAGATGTAGTAGAAGATCATTCTTGTGATGGTCTTGGCCGATCGAGGCTGCACTGGCCACACTTGAGCGATGTACTGGAGTACTGGCAGGGTCTTGCTCCGCATGACCAAAGACTTCCCTTCGATTGTCAGCTTCCGGAGGCTCCAGAGTCCCAACTTCTGCTTCATCTTCGCCAGTCTATCTTCCCATGACTTCTCCGCCGCACCTTCTCGACCGAACCAGACTCCAAGGATCTTCAGGAAATCCTGCTTGACGGGGAATGGCAGTGGGTCTCGGGTGGATTTCAGTGCCCAAGGAGTAGGGTTTCGGACTTGGCACTATTGATCTTTGCTCCTGATGCCTTTCCAAGCTCAATACAAGTCTTCTCCAGTTCTTTTATGGAGGGCCAGTCCGCGCAGAATACTGAGACGTTGTACATGTAGGGGGAGCACTTCACTTCACCCTTCCCTTTGCTTCCTGGCACTGTCACTCCTCTGATGTCCCTGTTCTGCCTGATGCTATCAGCGAGGAGCTCTATAACACAAATAAACAGAAGAGGTGAGAGTGGACAGCCCTGCCTAACACCCCACAGGACAGGGAAGGGGTTGGTTTTCCATCCGTTAACCAACACTGTGCTAGCGATATCTCTATACATTGTGGTCACCACATCGCAAAAGAAGTCGCCCAGTCCTAGTGCTCTGACTGTCTGGTCCATGAACTTATAGGAGACACAGCCGAACACCTTTTCCTGGTTTAGACTGACCAAGGCCGCCTGAACCTTTCGGCTCTTGACATACTCAATCGTGTCCTGAACCAGGGCTTGGTATCCCACAGTATCCGACAGGACTGGTCAAGGTGAACTATGTTTTGTATTACTTTCTTTAGGTGGTTGGCCATTGCCTTTGCTAGGATTTTGTAGTCCACATTGAGGAGCGAGATGGGCCTCCAGTTCTTGAGGTCATCCCTCTCTTCCTTCTGGCTTGGACAAAAGCGTTACCATGCCTTCACGCAGGGATTGCGGCATACTGCCCTTGCCCACCATTTCCTCAGAGAGCTCCAGCAAGCCCGGCCCGATCAGGTTCCACAGTTCGACATAAAGTTCCACTGGGAGACCATCACTTCCAGGGGTCTTGCCTCTCTTGGAGGTCGTAGCGGCCAAGTGCAGCTCTTCCATGGTTAAGGGCGCATTCAGGCCCTCTCTCTCGTCTGGACCCAGTGTCTTTGAGATGCCCTTTAGGAAACTGTCTGCCTGGAATTTCTCTGATGACGTCGGTCACGACTCTCATGACGTGCTCTTTCCCACTCTGGCTGTTGCCCTCCTAGTCCCAAAGCTCCACCAGCTAGGAGTGAGCCGAGTGAAGTTTCTTGAAGAAGAACAAGTTGTATTTCTCTCCCTTCTCGAGGTTCTTGGTTCTGGTCCGGAAGATGATTTTCCTAGATTCCTCCCAGAAGTGCTCTGTGAGCCCTTTTTGGGTTTCCTCCAGTTCGTCATCCACTTCCCATCCCATGAGCTTGAGGGGCATATTTATACTCCGTGTGCGCCGAATTTGCGTTGTTTTTTTCGACGCAAATTTGACGCAAAACTAACTCCATATTTATACTTTGGCGTTAGACGCGTCTAGCGCCAAAGTTCATGGAGTTAGCGTCATTTTTTGGCGTGAACACCTTACTTGCGTTAATGATATGCAAGGTAGGCGTTCCCGTCTTAAAAAATGACTCCGATGCATATGCGTCGTATTTATACTCCCGGGCAAAAATGACGCCCGGGAGTGGGCGGGTCTAAAAAACCTGCATTAGCGCCGGATTTTAGCGCCTGGGTCAGGGCAGGCGTTAAGGGACCTGTGGGCTCAGAATGAGCCCAGAGGTGCCCTACCCTGCCCCCAGGGACACCCCCTGCCACCCTTGCCCACCCCAGGAGGACACCCAAGGATGGAGGGACCCACCCCAGGGAAATTAAGGTAAGTTCAGGTAAGTATTTTTTTTAAAAAAAAATTGTGGCATAGGGGGGCCTGATTTGTGCCCCCTACATGCCACTATGCCCAATGACCATGCTCAGGGGACAGTAGTCCCCTGGGCATGGCCATTGGGCAAGGGGGCATGACTCCTGTCTTTGCTAAGACAGGAGTCATTTCAATGGGGGTTGGGCATCGTAAAAAAATGGCGCAAATCGGGTTGAGGCGATTTTTTTGCCTCAGCCTGACTTGCACCATTTGTGGACGCCCATACGCCATTTTCCCCCTACGCCGGCGCTGCCTGGTGTACATCGTTTTTTTTAACGCACACCAGACAGCGCCGGCGGCTAACGCCGGCTAACGCCGGCTAACGTCATTGAATAAATACGGCGCCCGCATGGCGCTTCAGAATGGCGTTAGCTGGCGCTAATTTTTTTGGCGCAAAACTGCGTTAGCGCAGTTTTGCGTCAAAAAGTATAAATATGGCCCTGAGTTCGTACATTCGGTGCAATTTGCTTTGCAGCCACCTGAACTCACTCTCCTTTTCCCATGCAGCAGGCCTGCTTGCATCCTGGAAGAAGCTCCAGAACCTGTCCTAAACCCAGTGAGGACCTGGCTTGGCAGTTCGGTCTGGACTGTTCCCATGAGGAACAGGGTCAAGACTGATTTGCATATGGCTGGGTCCAAACTGGGGTGGCATGGTGAGCAAAAGAACGATGGATTAAACCCAGATCTATGACTGGGGGTGAGTGTTTGACAATGTTCAGCATTCCGTCCATCACTTGTTGTTTTTGCTAAACCCATTCCCACCACTCGCTGGCAGAGTGAAAGAGGTCCCTCATGTCCCTCCACTCAACATACGCCACTGAGGTTCGCCACTAACTCCTCTTTTTCCAGCAATGAGCAGTTTAGCTTCCATGACCCGGGGCCAGTAGGGAACTTCCCTGTAAGTTCCGCCTCAAAACTGACTGCTCTGTGGTCCGAGACGGCGACCATGGAGATCTGTCCAGGCTTTACTGCTGGGGAGGTTGAGAGGAAGTCCATCTGTGAATGCATGGATCTGTCTGGCCTACTTCAGGAGAAGTTCCTAGCATTCGGTCCGATGCTCCTGATGACATCCCACAGGGACGCCTCACCTATCATCTCCACCAGCAGCCTGGACGTCACATCCAGCCCTGTAGAATCTGACCCAGTGGGTCCATTCACCTCTACTGTGCAGCTGAAATCACCACCCATCAGGACGGTCCTGAAGTCACGAGCTGCATCCTGAGCACCCTGAACATCTTGAGCCTTTCATTCTTCTCTCGGGGGACATAGACATTGATGAGCCTAACGGACTCATCGGACCACGAGCCGTCCACGACCAGCACTCTGCCATTGACCTGCTCTGTAACCCTGTTAGTGGTGAAATGCCTCCCCTTGATCAGAATAGCGACTCCAAATGATTTGCAGTCATTTCCTTCGGACCAAAACGATGACCCGTGCATCAACTGCTGTTCAAGCTGGCTGTACGACTGCACGTACGAAATCCCACATTCCTGCAGAAAGCAGATATCTCGGTTCTGGTCAGCCAGGAAGGTCAATGTGCCAACACGCCTAACCTGGTTGTTCCAGCTCCTGACATTTAGGGTGAACAATGATATAGCCATTGGGTAATAAAGAACCACTACTGGGGTTGGGGGCCCTGAGCTTCTGCACTGGGGGTGCTGAGCCACCTGTTGGTCCTCTTGTTCCCGTTCCTTGCTCTCCTCCGTTTCCGTGATGTGTACCTTAGCTATTGCCTCTGGGACTCATCTCCACTGGGCCTCTCCTCCTAGGGCTCCGGTGACATTTATCAAGGCCAGCTCTTTGTATAGCTCCTGGAGTGCTGATTAGATGGCCTGGTTCTGTTCTCCCGGGGTGCCCCCTGTGTCTTCTATGTCATCCCCATTAGAGTTGATGAATATGCATTCTCCATCCTGTTGGTCGGCTTGGGAAGTGATGAGTTTCTTCTTGGTGGTGTGGAAGTCCTCTTTCCTTTGCCTTTCTCTGCCTGGTCATGAGAGGATTTGATCTACTACTTCCTCTTCCTCCCTTACCTCTTCCTGCTGGGGTTTGGGCAGTGGCACTTTTTTGGAGGTGCTTGTTTGTTGTCCCTTGGTTGTGGCAGGCCTCCTTTCCTCCTTCTACTCTTTTTCCTTCCTATACTTATCCCACAGCCTCTGGGACTTCACTTGGTTCCACACCTCTTCAATCTCCTCCTCGTCTCCGCTGCAGTCCTCTTTCTTCTTGGGCTGTTTCCCCTTCTTCTTCCCTTTTGCCTTGACTGGAGCCTTGGTCTCCTCTCCATCCTTGGTCCCAGTTGCTGACATAGTTTCCGGCTCCCTTTGGGTTTCTTGTGGCGTGCGTCTTTTGGTGCTCCTTCTTCAAGTGTTCCCTCTGGGTGGGGAGGCTCTACTGTGACTGCAGCTTCAGGTGGGGTTGCCGGGTCCACTACTGTGGTTGGTTCCACTGTGGAAACTGTTGTTGCTTGTATCCTCTCTGGGCCGGGTCCTGGGGGTTCTTGGTCCTGCAGGGCCGGTCCTTCCCGGGTGCTGCTCCTGGTTGGCTCTGGTTTTTGCTGTGCTTCTTCTCTAGAAGCCTTCAGGCGGGTGTTCACCTTGGCGTTGGCAGTAGGGTCCAGCTTTGGTCTGGTGGTCTTTGGGGTTGGGGTTCCTGCTGCAGCCGCTGCACAGGCCTTTGGTTTTTCAGATTTAGGGCACCAGTAATAGGTGTGGCCTTCTCCTCCACAGAAGTTGCACGCCTTCTTGCCAGTGTAGCCGCTTGCCTCGTGTCCAGTCTGTCTGCAGATCCTGCAGAACTTCTCTGGGCAGTCAATTCCCTTGTGTCCCACAGCTTGGAACTTCCTGCAGGTGAAAGGTTGTCCTGGGTACCGGATCTTGCCCTCGTCTTCTCCCAGGTAGAAGCTCCCCAGGGGGTGCCTCAATCTGTCTTTTGCTGCTGGGTCTTTGTGGAGATTGATGATGGTCTGCTGAGTCGTGTTCCAAATGCCTCTCTTGGTGGGTCCCTTCACAATGGTGCCGTATCTTTGGAGGAGTGATGTCGCGGTCCGGGATGTGGGGGTTTGTCATCTCCACCGTGATCCTCTTCTCGGTAGATGCTGGCTCCCATCCTGCCGAAATGTTAAAGGAGTTGTATGTTTCTCCTCCTTCCTCCCCTGGAAGAACTCCCAATACTTCCTATACAGGGTTTGGGTGATGAAGCTCAGATGGAAAATCCATCCGGATGCTGAAGCTTGGCAGCTCAGCATCTCTTCCTCAGAGGTCCCTGCTGGCCTGAGGACCTTGTCTAAGAAAAGCTTAGGTCCCATCTTATCCTTTATCTCCTAAGACCTGGACGTGCCTACGGGTGAGGTTGTACCCACTGAGCGGTACAGGGGATGTCCCTTGTCTGGTCCCCATCCTCGCTCTTCCCCATACCCCCTGGTTTGGCAACTGTGGGGATTTTAGGCTTCCCCTTCTTTGCCTACAGTGCATCATTGCCATTCAGAATGCAAATTAAATTTCACAGTTACACTCTGTTGGATCCCCGGCGTAGGGGATCCACTATGAAATAAAAGGACATAGACACTCAAGGGTGGTGGTGCTTACTGCCCTTTGGCACCAGGCTCCAGGTCACTTTATTAAATCGCCCCTTACATCAGGGGCATACCATTCTCCCCTCACAACCAGGGGAGATGGACCTTCATGGTAGGGGTTCCACCCCCCTCCATTGGGTTCGGCTCACAACATAATAATCCTCATCTACCCATAAAATAAAATATAACAAGACATAACCTTGTGGGCGACGACTCACAATTAAAACAAAATAAATATCCTATGTGGATATTTTGTCCTGACTAGAAGACCAAATTGTAGCAAGCTGACCTGGTGTGTGGTGAGTACCTATGTTATTATCACCTTATACCAGATCCAGGTATCCCCTATTAGTGAAGTGTAGGCAGTGTCTAGAAGCCAGGCTCTCTAGAGGTAGCTGAGGATGGGCAGCTAAGACTTATCTAGGAAACATGCAAAGCTCAGGCAATACCACTGTAGTCACACAGCACTTACACACATGAAAGAAAACACTCAGGCCCTCATTACAACTCTGGCGGTTGGTGTTAAAGTGGCGGTAATACCGCCAACAGGCTGGCGGTAACTACCGCTAAATTATGACCATGACGGAAAGATCTCCGAAAGACAGCCAATGTACCACACCGACCGCCAGGGCGGAAACAACAGCCACCACGGCGGTAGCCGCCTACAGCCAGGCGGAAGTCAATGTTCCACCCACTATATTATGACCAAGGAAACCACCACCTTTTCCTGGGCGGTCCCAACGACATCAAAAGCCTGGCGGAAACTGAGCTCAGAAGGGAAAGGACTCACCATTGGAGAGACAGGAAACAACCACGCCGCCATGGAGCCTGAACTGCATGTCTTCCCCATGATCTTCTATGTTCTGCTCCACCACGAACACTAATGCCGGCGAAGATGACGACGGTGAGTACAGCCGCCTAGCACACAAGGGAGGGAAGGAGGAAAACGAGAGTGGCACACACATGCACAACAGCCCCCCCAACACTATACACACAATCAGCAGCATTACAAAAACAATTTTACCCTGTAACTCAGATGAATAATTCAAGGACAAAACAAATTTGCAAAAGTGAATGTAAGGAGATCAACACAGCACGAAAAATAAGTTAGGAGAGATAATAGATATATACATATGTACAGAAAAAGGGACACAGCCCAGTCCACTATTTGCATAGTCCACATGAACACAGGCCAAAGTCCAAGGCCACACATGTCACCTGCTTCAACACGGAGAAAACACTGCACGGGCGCTAGTTGGTAAATAGGCAGGCACCTCAGGGGGACAGGGAACGGGGGGGCACCTCAGCCGGGAGATGTTACAAGACCACTAGTTCCTGGAGGGTGCAACATGCCCTGTGCTTGGTCCTGGGGAGTGCAAGGTCACAGTCTCTCATGTGGGTGTCTCACCCCCTGGTTCTGGAGGGGGCAACATGCCCTGTGCTTGGTCCCGTGGAGTGCAAGGTCACAGTCTCTTATGTGGGTGTCTCACCCACTGGTTCTGAAGGGGGCAACATGCCCCCTACTCTTGACCATGGGGAGTGATGGGCCACAGTCTCTCGAGTGGGTGTCTTGCCCACTTGTTCTGGAGGGGGCATCGTGCCCTGTGCTCTTGATCCTGGGGAGAGTTGGGCATGTGGGTGTCTTGCCCACTGGTTCTGGAGGGGGCATCGTGCCCTGTGCTCTTGATCCTGGGGAGTGTTGGGCATGTGGGTGTCTTGCCCACGTGTTCTGGAGGGGGCAACCTGTCCTGTGCTCTTGGTCCTGGGGAGTGATGGGCCACAGTCTCCCAGGTGGGTGTCATACCCACTGGATTTGCAGGGGGCAGGCTGCACAGCAGGCCATGGAGGCAGGATTACATACCGTCTGCTGGCGGTGCCTGGTGCTCAGTGGTGATTCTGCTGCTGGTGGGGGAGGTTCCTGCCCATCCCCTGAAACCTCAGATGGCTGCTCAGTGGTGGTGCTGCTGCTGGTGGGGGAGGGGGGTGGCTCCTGCCCATCCCCTGCAACCTCAGACAGCTGCTCAGTGGTGGTGCTGCTGCTGGGGGGGGGGACTCCTGCCCATCCCCTGCAAACTCGGAAGGCTGCTTAGTGGTGGTGGTGCTGCTGGGGGGGGGGAGGCTCCTGCTCATCCCCTGCAACCTTGGACGCCTGCTCAGTGGTGGTGCTGCTGCTGGGGGGGGGGGTGGAGGCTCATGTCCATCCCCTGCAACCTCGGACGGCTGCTCAGTGGTGGTGGTGCTGCTGGTGGGGGGGGCTCCTGTCCATCCCCTGCAACCTCAGACGGCTGCACAACCATGGTTGGTGGTGGGGGCTCCATCACAAATCCTGCCCCAGGCCCCTTGGTCTTCCTGCCTGCTGGTTCAGGCGTTTTGCTCTTCCTGGCAGCTGGGGCAGGCTCCTTCCCCTTCTTGCCTGCTGTTGCAAGCTCCTTTCTCTTCCTGGCAGCTGGGGCAGGCTCCTTTCCCTTCTTGCCTGCTGGTGCAGGTTCCATGGTCTTTCTGGCAGCTGGGGCAGGCTCCTTTCCCTTGAGGCTACCTGGTGCAGACTCCTTCACCTTCAGGACATGTGGCCTGGATCCTTTTCCACCATGAGTGGGTGTGGTGCCGACTGGGCCCGTGGACTGTGTGGCTGAGGTGCTTCCCTGGGTTCTTCCTACCCTGCCCATACGTGCAGGACGGGGGAAAAGGGGTAGGGAAGAGGTCAATGGTGGGTAAGAACAGTTTTTTAGGGACATTGGGGTGGGAAGAGGGAGAAGGAATGGGAGTGGAGGAAGAGGCAGTGGTTGTTGGAGGTGTCTGTCTGCTGCTTTTGGGTGCAGGTGCATGGCCTGTATGCTGTTCTGAGGTGGATGGCTGTTGGGTGTCTGAGTGCTTACGTTTGTGTACCTTGGGGGGGAGGGACAGACACAATGGGAGAGGACACAGGGGACGTGTGCATGGCTGTTGTGGAGGTGTCTGCCAGTGAGATGTGTGTTCTGCTTTGTGTGGTGATGATGCTGGTAGTGGATGATGATGTAGTGCATGCTGGTGTGAGTGTGGATGGAACTGGGAGGGAGGTGGAGGAGGAGGAGGGGGAGACAGTGGAAATAGTGGATGTTGGTGTGTCTGCATCTGGATGGTGTTTGTGTGAGTGCCTGTGGAATGAAGTGTGGTGCTTGTGTTTGCCTGTACCACTCTTGTGTGTTGTCTTGTGTGCATGCTCGTCTGGCTGTGTGCTTGGGATGGGTTGGGGTTGAGGAGAATGGGACTAAGCAGTGGCAGTTGGAGGGGGGAGGGTAGAGACAGGGACAATGGCTGCCATCAGAGAGGAGACCAGAGCTTGGGTCGATCTCTGTTGGGCCGTCAATCCAGTGTGAATGCTCTCCAGGAATGCATTAGTCTGTTGCATCTGGGCTGCCAGCCCCTGGATGGCATTCACAATGGTTGACTGCCATACAGAGATGGATCTCAGGAGGTCAATAGGCTCCTCACTCAGGGCAGCAGGGCTAACCGGGGCAGGGCAGGGCCTGAGGTGCCAGGGGAGAAGGAGATGCCCACTCTCCTGGGTGAGCGGGCATGGGCAACTCGATGAGGGGCTGCTGGGAGTGCGGGGGTGGCAGATGTACCTGTAGCTGGGGTGGTCACAGAAGTGTCCGCCACAACCAGGGAGCTTCCATCGGAGGAGGTATCTGTGTCAGAACTGTCCCCTCCAGTCTCCGCCGTGGTGCTCCCCTCGCCCTCTGTCCCACTGGTGCCCTCAGCGTCGGTGAACTCTGCCTCTTGGGTCCTGTGGGATGCAGCTCCCTCCGTTGCCGGTGCCTCTGCTTCTCTGCCAGTTGATGCTAATGCACATAAGGACAGGATGACAAAACAAAAAGGAGGGTGAAGAGACAAAGGATGCACTGGGTCAATGGCTGCACCAACACCACCGTTGGCATACACAGCACCCTCACACACAGGGGACAGGCCTACTCAATATGCCATTGCACTAGCAGAGAAATAGTTAGCAGTCCAGGCACGGGGAGGGGCACACACCGCCAAATGCAGCACACCTGAGACCCACGCAGCCCTGACCTGTTGTAGATATCTACGAGCTAGGTAGCAAGATTTTCCCTTCTGAACCCAGGGCCACCAGGGGACCTACGCTGCAATGTCAGGCCTGGCCTAAGGGCACCCACTGACACCCATCCCCCACCCGGATAGCACCTTACCCTGCGTAAGTTGTAATGATGGGCACTGTACTCACCCCCTTGTGGCTGCTGTGATGCCCTCAAGCCCCCATCCAGCTCAGGATAGGCCACTGCCAGTATGTGGGCCATCAGAGGGGTCAGGGTTCGACGGGCACCCCTTCCTCGTTAGGAGGCCATCCCAAGCTGGGCCTCTGCCATCTTCCGTGCCCAGCGTCTCCGGTCCTCCCACCGTTTGCGACAGTGGGTGCTCTGCCTGCCATAGACCCCCAGGGTCTGCACCTCCTTGGCGATGGCACGCCATATACCCTTCTTTTGAAGGGCGCTGACCTGCAGAGGCAATACACACAGTAAAATATAATTAGACAAACAGTTCTGCCTGTTACACTTATGGTCCACCATACCCCTTCACATCACCATTTACACACACACATGGCCCAGCACACAACCTATGTGCCGCCCAGAGGACATCCACCCACCCCTTTACATGAGGCCTTCACACACACCACTCCATGCATTCCTGCCACATGCTTCGTGCCCACAGTGTACTCACCTGTTGGTCTGGAGGCCCATACAGCAGTCCATACTGGGGTAGGACCCCATCCACCAGTCTCTCCAACTCCTCTGAAGTGAAGGCTGGGGCCCTTTCCCCAGTCACACGGGCCATGGTAGGTTCCAGAAACAAGTCACAGCAGCACATGCAGTGTAGGTCCTCTCCTGTGGAAGATCAGGTAGCAAGTGAGGGATCGGATAGAAAATGGCGGTCACGTCCGCGGCAGTGCATACCGTCAATGCCGGCCTAGATCACCATTGACCACTGTAACCCATAGGGCCCAATGTTAACCAATGAGGAGTTGCACAGCGGTTTCCGACCGCCTCCCGCAACGGCGCACAATGTCAGCGGAATTACTTCACTTCCACCTGTCCCTCCACACAGGACTGGCGGACGCCATTTCAGGGGGGTCAGGCCCTGGAAAATTGTTGTGTCATTGTTGAAATTAGGAGATACTGGAAAAATCACACTGAGCCATTACAAGTTAACAGCATGCAAAGTTCTGTTGTAGCTCCATTATTAAGTTTGTGACCGGCTCCTCACTCTTTTGCCCCATAGATTCCTACCGCTGCGGATGAATAGGAGATGGAGACATCCCCTGTGTACAGACCCCAGATGGACTTCGCAACACTGGAGGACAGGCACATAATACTCACCTATAGACTTGAGAGGGCCACAATCACTGAGCTGTGTGCCCAACTGGAGCCTGACCTGATATCTGCTATCCGTCACCCCACTGGGATCCCCCCTCTTGTGCAAGTTCTATCAGTGCCCCATTTCCTGGCAACTGGTTCTTTCCAAGTGACAGTGGCCTTGGCAGCAGGAATATCACAGCCAATGTTCTCAGTAGTGCTTACAAGAGTGTTGTCTGCCCTGATTAAACACGTGCAGCTACATTGTTTTTCCCCAGGTTGAAGATTTGGCCACAGTGAAGGCCATGTTCTATGCAATGGGACATATCCCCAACATAATTGGAGCAATTGATGGAACACATATTGCATTTGTCCCCCCGTCAGAATGAACAGGTGTTCAGAAATCGGAAGAGTATCCACTCTATGAATGCACAGATGGTGTGCTTGGTGGACCAGTACATCTCCCACATCAATGCTAAGTATCCTGGGTCAGTGCATGATGCCTTTGCCCTGAGGAATAGCAGCATCCCAAATGTGATGGGCCAACTACAGAGGCACAGGGTGTGGCTAATAGGTGAGCCCTGGTTCCCACCTAGTAGATGTTGTGTATGGGTATGGTGTGGGCCATATGGGATAGTGTGTGGCTAAATCTTGTCCCTCAATATTTGCAGGTGACTCTGGTTACCCAAACCTATCATGGCTGCTGACCCCTGTGAGGAATGCCAGGAAAAGGCAAGAAGAATGTTATAATGAGGCCCATGTGCGAACCAGAAGGATAATTGAAAGGACCTTTGGCCTCCTGAAGGCCAGGTTCCAGTGCCTCCATCTGACAGGTGGATCCCTGTGCTACTCGCCCAAGAAGGTCTGCCAGATAGTCGTGGCATGCTGCATGTGGCATAACCTGGCCCTCAGACGCCATGTCCCATTCCTGCAGGAGGAAGAGGCTGGAGATGCCCGTTTACCAGCAATGGACCCTGTGGACAGTGAGGATGAGGAGGCAGAGGATGAGGATAAGGAGAACAGAACATCAGTGATCAGACATACTTCCAATGACAGTGTTACTTCACATTTCAATGAAATTTGTTTGAATTTCTGTGGCACTGGCATGTTGACATTTCCCACCTCTATGCCCACTTACTGTTCCCTCTGGCAATTCATTGTGGTGATCTCACATATACTCCTGGTGTGATCACTGCAGCCAGATACAGGCTATTAATCTATGCTAATTTTCTGTACAGTTGAATTGCAATGTTTGTACCTGTTTCAATGAATACATAATTGATAAACATGACATACTCCAAACTTCTTTCTTCCCAAGGGTGTTTATTGAAGTGTTAAAATACGGAGGGGCAAGTGAAATGGGATATGGGATGGGTTAATGATGGAGGAAAGTCTGGGGTATTGTTCTAGTCTGTAGCATAGGTGAATTGTCCAAGGGGACATAGGAAGGGGAGCAATGGAAGTTCAAGGTGCACAGGGTAACAGAGTGGGACACAAGGGTGACAAACAGGAGAGCCTCATTTCCTGGTGGGGGTCTTGGCAAGTGTCTCCGGCTCCTGTCTGGATCGCAGGGAACGTTTGCGGGGTGGTTCTCCTTCTGCAGGGGGAAGGGAGCTGGTGGCCTGTAAGGCCTGTGGTGGAGCCTCCTGGCCACTAGCGGCAGGGGAGGTAGAAGGCTGTCCAGATGTCTGGCTAGTGGCAAGGACCCGCTGTTGTGTGACTGCCTCCCTCATAATGTTGGCCATGTCTGCCAGCACCCCTGCTATGGAGATCAGGGTGTTGCTGATGGCCGTCAAGTCCTCCCTGATCCCCTGGTACTGTCCCTCCTGCAGCTGCCTGTTCTCCTGCACATTGTTCAGGATCTGGCCCATCGTATCCTGGGAATGTTGATAGGCTCCCAGGATGTCAGCAAGTGCCTCCTGGAGAGTGGGTTCCCTGGGCCTGTCCTCTCCCTGATGTTAGTGTATGGTGGGATTGTTAGTTCTCTATGCTGTGCCTGCTTTAGTGATGAGTGTCCATGCAAGGCTGTGAAGGGTGTCCATGCATTGGTAGAGCATGCAGGGCTTGGCATTGGGATGAGTGAGATGTGATGGTGGGGTGTGTGGGAAGTGGTGGAGTGATGGGAGTGAGGATGAGGGTGGGGGTATGTGATGGCATGCAGGTAGGGGGATGATAGAAGTAGAGAGCTGACTTACCAGAGTCCAGTCCTCCTCCTACTCTGGCCAGGCCCTCAGGATACAGGATTGCCAAGACTTGCTCCTCCCATGCTGTTAGTTGTGGGGGTCTACTGCCAGTCCTCTGTACAGCGAGCCCCTCTTCCTGATATAATTCCTAGTTCTTGGGTGCTGTCCCACGGAGTTGACCCTGTCCACGATTCTCTGCCATAGCTCCATCTTCCTAGCTATCGACATCTGCTGCACCTGTGCTCCAAATAGCTGTGGCTCTACCCTGATGATTTCCTCCACCATGACCCTTAGCTCTTCCTCTGTGAAACAGGGGTGTCTTTGTGGTGCCATGGGTGTTGTGTGAGGTGTGTAGGTGAGGGTGTGTTGGGTAATGTGTTGGGGTGTGTGATGTGGGGTGTGTGAGTGGTGTATATGTGTGTATAGTGTGTGGCTCTGGTTGTGTCTGTGGTCTTGATGTCCCTCTGTTGACAATGCTTTGTAGTCGTAAAGGGTTGTGGGTACTGTGGGTGTGTGTTTTATAGTGGTGTGGGTGTGGTGTGTGAATGGGTGTCAGGTGTGTGTTGTTTGAATTGTCCAATGTGGTGTTGTTTTGTTTGTGTGTGTCTATTTTGAGCACAGCAGTATGTACCACCAATGGTTTACCGCCGTTGAATGTCCGTCATGGTGATTCGTGGGTCATAATGTGGTGGGCGTAGTTCTGTTGGCGTAACAGTGTGGGTTTTGATACCGCCAGTTTATCACTGACCTTTGGTGTGGCAGATTTGTGTATGTGGCTGTATTCTGTCAGATTGGTGTGTGTGTGTTATAATATGGTGAACAGATATCCTCTGCGGAGGTGGTAAGTTGGTGGCAGTTAGCGTGGCGATAAGTGGGATTTACCGCCAATGTCATAAAGAGGGCCTCCGTGTTATGAAAATAAAGGCTCTTTATTACAGTAACACAAACACTAAAACACTAGTTAGGCAATACTCCAATAGGAGGTAAGTAACACACCATTATATGTACAGTAGCAACCAGAAATAGGCATAAAAAGCAATAGAAAACAGTGAAAAGCAATAAGCAATACTGAAGGCCCAGGCGGGGGGACCAAACCATATACTAAGAAAGTGGAAAGCGAAGGTCAGGTCCCCACCCAAGGAAGTGGAGTCAGTAGAGGGGAGTTACTGGTTTGTCCCCAACCCACCAAAAGGACTTCAGAGAAGGATATTGCAAGACCCAGACAAGACTGCAAGAAACCAGAGGTGGAGCCTGGAAGAGGAAGACCTGGAAAAGAAGGGGACCAAGTCCAGTTCACTGTTGAGTGTTCAGTCGTGGCAGGAGCCACTATCCACCTATCTATGGATACAGGACTTGCTCAATGGTGAGACGAAGACGGTCAGCAATGAGTACTGGAGCAGATGAAGAGTTCCTGGGTGATGCAGTCAACGTCCCATGCCGGATGAAGGATTGCAGTCAGTCTGTGGTCAGGAAACACCACCAACAAGTCTTGGCAAAGGCAAATGTCTCAGTAGAAGAAAATTGGAGCTGCCGGGGACCAGCAAGGTCCAGGGGGATTCAACCCATGGAGGGGAGTCCCGGGCAACCCTCAGCAGTGAAGAGAGTCTTTACAGGGAAGAAGAGGCAGCCCACACAGATGACCCACAGGCAAGGAGCCCAGGAGTCGCAGAGAGGCCCATGCAGCACACCTGAAGAGAGGTCCCACATCGCAGGAGAAGCAGGCAGAGGGCTGTGCATCGCAGAGGAGTGTACTGTGGGCTGGGGCTACACAGTGCCTGAAGATCCCTTGGAGGAGATGCCAACAAGCCTTGGTAGCTGCAAGAGACTTGGTGCAAGGGGGTAATGTCCTGCGTGGGAAGGCAAGGGCTTACCTTCTCCAAAGTTGGACATCTGGCAGAGAGGACCAAGGGAACCACTCCAGATCACCACCTGTGATGCAAAATCTATGCACCTCAGGATAAGAGAAGATCAGGATGGGGCTGTGACCTCACCTACCTGACCTGGCTACTCAGGTGCTCCCAGAGACGTCTGCCCACCTTAGATTTAAGATGGCAGAATCAAGTGGCCACCTGGAGGAGCTCTGGGCACCACCCCTGAGGTGGTGATGGACAGGGAAGTGGTCACTCCCCTTTCCAATGTCCAGTTTCGCACCAGGGCAGGGGCTGGAGGTCTCTGACCCGGTGCATACTAGTTTATACAAGGAGGGCACCAAATGTGCCCTTTAAACGCATGCCAGTGGCTTGGAGAGGCTACCCCTCCCAAGCCTTGTAACACCTATTTGCAAAGGGAGAGGGTGTTGCCTCCCTCTCCCAAAGGAAATCCTTTGTTCTGCCTTCCTGGACCTGAGCTGCTCAAGCAGCAGGAGGGCAGAAACCTGTCTGAGGGGTGACAGTAGTGTGGACTGCCCGGAAACCCCCAGAAGGCTGGTAGGACCAATGCTGGGGGCCCTCTAATGAGCCCCCAGAGTGCACAGAATCATACAACCAATACTGGCAACAGTATTGGGGTATGAGTTCGACATGTTTGATACCAAATGTTGGAAATGGCGTCTCTGAAGGGTCACCCCAAAACCTTTTGCCTTCCTCCTCTTCCTTTTCTGACCTCATTTTTGCTGGCTTTAGACTCTGGACACTTTACCACTGCTAACCAGTGCTAAAGTGAATGTGCTCTCTCCCTAAAAACATGATAACATTGGCTCATACCCAATTGGCATATTTGATTTACTTCAAAGTCCCTAGTAAAGTCCACTACAGGTGCCCAGGTCTTGTAAATTAAATGCTACTAGTGGGCCTGCAGCGCTGATTGTGCCACCCACATAAGCAGCCCTTGACCATGACTCAGGCCTGCCATTGGAAGGCCTGTGTGTGCAGTTTCACTGCCACTTCGACCTGACTTTCAAAAGTACTTGACAAGCTTTAAACTCCCCTTTTTCTACATATGTCACCCCTAAGGTAGGCCCTAGGTACCCCTAACCTAGGGCATAGTGCTATGTAGGTAAAAGGCAGGACATGTACATATGGGTTTTATATGTCCTGGTAGTGGAAAACTCCTAAATTCGTTTTCCACTACTGTGAGGCCTGCTCCTTTCATAGGCTAGTATTGGGTTTGCTCTCATATAATTTTTGAATGGTAGATTCAGATATGGAAGGAGTAAACAGGTCATATTTAGTATGGCCAGAATGGTAATAGACATTCCTGCTTACTGGTGAGGTTGGATTTTATATTACTATTTTAGAAATGCCACTTTTAGAAAGTGAGCATTTCTCTATACTATATATAGAACCATCTGTGCCTTACAGCCTGTCTCCAATCAACGTCTGGGCTGGGCTGGTTGACAGCTCCCTTGGGCATTTCATCCAGACAACCACAAACACAGGTTACTCAGCCACACCTGCATTCATCTTCAAACTGAATGGGTCTTCCTTGGCTGGAAGGGTGGAAGGCCTGACACTTACATTTCAAAGGCTAGTGGCCTGCCCTCACACAATGGACTGTCAAACCCCCCTACTGCGACCCTGGCAGACAGGACTGCACTGAAAGGGGAACTCGTGCACTTCAATACCACTCTTTGAAGTCTTCCCCACTTCAAAGGCATTTTTGGGCATATAAACTGGGTCTCTGACCCCACCAACTCAGACACTTCTGGTTCTTGACACCTGTGCTCTGTCAGAGGAACTGCCTGGCTCCCCAAAGGACTCATCTGAACTGCTTTGCTGAGAAGGACTGCTACCCTGCTGCCCTGCTGTCCGGCTGTCCTCTAACTTTGTTGGAAGGACTCTGCCTTCCCCCCAAAAGTGCTCCCCAAGAGCTTGGATTGAGCCTGCCTCCTGTTTCCTAAAGTCTCAGGGCCAAAAGGAATTCACCAGCTAGCTTTTTGCTAGTTTCCGACTTCAGTGATGCCGGAACGACTTCATCGACGCCACAGCCTGCTCCCAATCCGTGGACATCGCTGCATGCAACGACCGTGGCCTGCACGCAAGTGTGACGTTGCCACGACTCCACTGATGTCACTCAGGGTCATCGCGACACTGCAAAGTCAACGCATCACTTTCTGCCGGACCAGAACCAGCGACCCCTTTGGGTCACAAAGGATCGACGCATTGCAGACGATGTCACATCAACCCCCCTGCATCCGGATTGAACCAACGCCTCGCCTCCACCTGCTTCGCAGCACAGAACCAAAGCCTCATCTCCTTGGACACCAGAAGGGACCGACGCAGCACCGACTCCAGCAACGCCTCTCTCCGGCTCGTGCAACGTCCTTTTTTTTTGTTTTCCAAAGGTACTGTACCTGGGGGTCCGTGTGACTCTGTAACCGACACCAGTAGTGTTGAATTGCTGCGAACGACTCCATCAACGACGCAGTGATAGCCCCAGTTGGAGCTATTGTGTTTTCTAGGCGCTTTAGATGAATTTAATCTTTGAAAATTCATAACTCTGCTTATGTACATTGGATTTTCAATGTTTGACCTTATTTTATTCAGATAAATATTACCTATATGTCTAAACCTGTGTGGTATATTTTTGTGGTCTTTTCACTGTGTTACTGTATGATTTATTGCACAAATACTTTACACATTGCCTTTTAAGTTAAGCCTGACTGCTCAGTGCCAAGCTACCCGAGGGTGGGCACAGGATAATTTGGATTGTGTGTCTCACCCTGACTAGGATTGTGGACCCTACTTGGACAAGGATGTATAACTCTGCCAACTAGAGACCCCATTTCTAACACCAAACATGTCCAGGTTCAGAGTTACCATTATGTAGCTGTCCAGTACACGTGTAAAACGGCATCCCCGCACTCACGAAGTCCAGGAAAATGGAGCTGGAGTTCGTGGGGGCACTTCCGCTATTGCAGGGGTGAACTCACACACTGGTACCTGCACCCTGCCCTCTGGGCTAGGAGGGCCTACCATAGGGGTGACTTACAGTGACCTGCTGCAGTGACCTGAAGTGAATGGGTGAATGCACCTTTTCACACAGGCCGCAATGGCAGGCCTGGCGACACATTTTACATGGGCTCCCGTGGGTGGCATAATACATGCTGCAGCCCATGGGGATCCCATGGTGCCCCAATGCCCTGGGTACCATATACTAGGGACTTATATGAGGTCACCAGTATGCCAAATGTGGGGTGTGTGTGGTCAAAGCAGCCAAATTTAAAGGGGGAGAGCACAGTCAATGGGGTCCTAGTTAGCAGGACCCCAGTGTACACAGTCAAAACACACTGACAACATTCACAAAGTGGGGATAACCATGCTAAAAAGAGGCTACTTTCCTACACAAATAATCTAGGGTGATGCACAGCTTTGGCACTTCAGATTAATACAAAATCTCGCAGCCTTGTAGAAGATTTAGGATGAGGATGTAGATGGTACTTCCCGGAACCATTCCTTTGAGGGCTGACTTCCTCATGAGAAAACAACACAGCTGTTCTGGAGGGGTCTTCCACCCCCTCATCCCCGGCCACCTGCAGGACACTGGCTCCTTCACCAGAGCACGCCGGCTCCTTCACCAGACTCAGCTTTCTGTAGGGTATCCACTGTGGAGTCACCAGCACGTCCAAAAGGAAGACCAGACACTGCCAGACTCAGTCCCAACCATCATGTCGGGCACGGCATCCTCGCGGACCTCAGACTCTGTGGCTGGAGGGTGGTATTGTTTGAAGAATGATACGTTTCTCGTTATGGATTCAGTTCCCCTTCACGCCATGACCAAACCCCTCCGTCTTCATGACAGTCCACAGCATCGGTTCAAAAGGCAGTTTGAATTTTACTCCCGGGTATCGAGTTTTCACCAGCACCAGGTCACCCCCACAGAGGTCTTGGGCTGGGCATATCTTTTCCTGGACATCCAGTCATTGTTGACGCAGTACTGACTTAACACGTCAGCCACTTGGTCCTGTAGTATAGAAGCACTCTCATAGTGTGGAATTGTGTCCAATACCATCCGATGCATGCACAGGGAGCTGGGTGGCACCATAGTGGTAGCATGAGGTATGAGTCCATACTCTTGCAAAAAGGCAAAAAAGGGTTCTGTCCCAGAGCCACAGCAATTCTCAGAACTTTATGGATGGTCTCATTAGGCATTCTGCCTCTCTGTTCGCCTGAGGTCAGCAAGGCGTGATTGTGGGATGGCGTATGCCATGAGAGGCCAGATACGCAGTAAAGTCCTATCTCGAGAAAGGCGGGCCATTGTCTGTCCGAAAATCCTGAATGAGTCCATGGGTAGCCAGAAACTTTTCTACCCGTGGGATAGTTTGTTCAGTGGTGGTGGATTCAGAGAAATTGTCAATGAAGGACTATCATGTGCCGCCCATAATGGAAGGATTCCCAAGTCTGCACTGGCTCGGTGCCAAGGAGCCGAGGTAATAAGCTCAGTGATGATGGGTGCGGTAGGATCGGCCGTGCCAACAGTTTGGCAAATGTGACAGTGTTGCACAACCCGTTCCACATGGTGGTCCAGCCCAGGGAACCATGCCTTGCATCGTAGCCTTGCTTTGGTCTTAATGAGCAGCATGAGCAAGGTCTATGACCCTTTGTTGTAGGGACCCTGGAATTACTAGTATCGGACCTTGCAAAAAGCACTCACCCGGGGATACCGCCAGCTCTTGCCGGACATCGTATAGAGAAGACAGCTTGAGACATACCGCCTCCATCCTTCATGACACATTGTGCATCATAGTGTGCCATCTCCCAGCGAGGATGCTGGATATGGCTAACTGCAAACACTCATCAACCTGCATGGCTGTTTTGATCTCTTCCAGAGATGTGGGTAGGGGTTGTTTTCGTTCCACTACCATCTGCACATATTCCTCCACGTCGTTTGCGTCAGCCTCCTCCCGAGCAGTAGCTGGTCTGGCATGCTGAGAAAGATAGTCAGCGAGATTCTGAGCCCCTGGGCAATAGACCACCGAAAATCGATCCTGGGAGGTGTTTTGGAGGATGACTGATGGAGGCTGGCCTGGTGTGTGGTGGGTATCCAGTTATACCTTATTAGTGAAATTTAGGCAGTGTCTAGAAGCCAGGCACTCTAGAGGTAGCTGTGGATGAGCAGCCAAGGCTTATCTAGGAGACATGCAAAGCTCATGCAGTATCACCATAGTCACACAGTACTCACTTCTCTAGGAGACATACAAAGCTTATTCAATACTACTGTAGTCACACAGCGCTTACACACATGAAAGAACCACACAGTGTTACAAAAATAAAGGTACTCTATTATGGTAACACAAATACCAAAATGCTATATAGGCAATACCCCAACATGAGGTAAGTAAACACACTATTATGTACACATTAGGAGTCAGTGATTAGCATAAAAAGGCAATAGAAAACAGTGAAAGTAATAGACAATACTGAAGGCCTCGGGGGATCTAACCACATACTAAGTAAGTGGAATGCGAAAGTCAGGCCCCCACCCAAGGAAGTGGAATCTGTAGAGGGGATCTGGAGGAACTAGGAAACCCACAAGGTATGTACCAGAGTGCCCCCTCCCCCCAGTGACAAGGAGAATAGAGTTAAGTATCTGGTTTTTCCCAAACCCAACAAAAAAGGTCTTCAGGAGAAGATAATACAAGACCCAGACAACAGACAAGACTGCAAGAAACCAAAAGTGGATCCTGGAAGAGGAAGACCTGGAAAGGAAGAGGGCCCAGTCCAGTTCATGTTGGAGTGTCCAGTTGTGACAGGAGCCACTACCCACCTGTCTGTGGATGCGGGACCAGGTCGACGGTGAATGAAAACAGTCAGCAGTGCAACACTGTAGCAGCTGAAGAATGCCTGAAGTGATGCAGTCAACGTCCCACGGCGGAAGAAGGATTGCAGTCGGTCAGTGGTGTAGAAAAACCACCAACAAGCCTTGGTAGGGCAAATGTTGTGGAATAAGAAATGCAGAGCTGCCTGGGACCAGCAAGGTCCAGGGGGACTCAAACCAAAGAGGGGAGTCCCGGGTGACCCTTAGCAGTGAGGACAGTCACAGAAGGAGAAGGCAGCCTCCACAGGCGACCCACAGGCAGCAAGCACAGGAGTCGTGATGAGGCCCATGCAGCACACCTAGGAAGGAGTCCCGCGTCCCAGAAGCAGCACGCAGAGGGCTGTGCTTCACAGACAAGAGTACTGGGGGCTGGAGCTTCACGGAGCCTGAAGATTGCTTGGAGGAGATGTCAACAAGCCTTGGAAGCTGCAAGACATGCAGTGCGTGGGGGTACTGTTAGAAATGGGGTCTTTGGTTGGCAGTCAAGTTACCCCCTGTGTCAACATCAGGGCAGTGCGCGCTCTACGGGCAACTAGAATGCAAAAAACAAATAATTTCAAGCTAACATAATGTATGCATTGTGCTGATATGATGTTGTTTAACCTTTTGCATTGCAGAGTTTAATCCTGAGGACTTATGTTCAGCATGCACATAAATACTGTTCTCATGTTTTGTACTGCTGCAGGCTTTCAGATTGTGTCAGGGTGTGGTCCCTTTCCAGGGTCTTCTAGAAGCTTTCCCTGCAGCATGCCTGGGTGTGGTTGGTGGGCTGGGCTAAGACTCTATAAAAGGGAGCCAGCCCAGCTCCACGTGCTCACTATTCAGAGGTCCTGGTGCAGAGCAGCAGCAACTTCCTGAGCTCCTGTTCCGGCGGCCTACTTTGATCCTCCAGGCCTTGCCCTTTTTTCACTTTCATTGGTGATCCTAGATCAGGGCGGTAAGACGGAGGTCGGGCTGGGCCCCTGATCCCGTTATTGAAAACTCTTGAGTTCTTGGGCCTAATCTTTGCATGATAATCTAAAGTACTCTTGTGCGTGTGAATGTGCGCTTTGTAGTTTTGTGGCATTTGCATGCTGACATTCGAATCGGCAAGAGGCGTGATTCGTTTTCTTGTGTGTTAACTCTTGATATTCATTGTGCGCTACCATTTTATGGCATTTACAAAGGTAGCATTCGAATCGGCAAGACGCACAATTCTTTTATCATGCTTAATTCTTGATGTTCATTGTGCGCTACCATTCCTAGGCAGTTACATGGTGGCATTCGAATCGGCAAGACGCGCGATTCGTTTTCTTGTGTGTTAACTCTTGATATTCATTGTGCGCTACCATTTCAAGGCATTTACAAAGGTAGCATTCGAATCGGCAAGACGCACAATTCTTTCCTCGTGCTTAATTCATGTTATTCATTGTGCGCTACCATTCCTTGGCACTTACATGGTGGAATTCGAATCGGCAAGACGCGCAATTCTTTCCTCGCGCTTAATTCATGTTATTCATTGTGCGCTACCATTCCTTGGCAGTTACATGGTGGCATTTGAAGCGGCAAGACGCGCAATTCGTTCTCTTGTACTTTAACCCTTGATATTCATTGTGCTCTACCATTCCTTGACAGTTACATGGTGGCATTCGAATCGGCAAGACACGCGGTTAATTTTCTCGTGCTTGATTCATGATGTTCATTGTGCGCTACCATTCCTTGACAGTTACATGGTGGCTTTCGAAATCTGCAAGACGCCGATTCGTTTCTTGTGCTTAAAATCATGGTGTTCATTACGCGCTACCATTTTAAGGCATTTACTTGGTGGCTTTTGAGTTGGCAACTCACGTGATTAATTTCTCGAGTCTAATTTGTGTTATTCATGGTGCACAATCAGCCTATGGTATTTTTTACTACCTATGTAAAGATCTGCAATGTGTGCAAGTCATGTTCCAGCAATTTGAGAGAACAAAGAACAAGGGCCCATATTTATACTTTTTGACGCTAAACTGCGCTAACGCAGTTTAGCGTCAAAACATTTAGCGCCGTCTAACGCCATTCTGAAGCGCCATGCGGGCGCCGTATTTATGGAATGGCGTTAGCCGGCGCTAGCAGACCGGCGCTGCCTGGTGTGCGTGGAAAAAAACCACGTAGACCAGGCAGCGCCGGCGTAGGGGGAAAATGGCGCTAGGGCGTCTTAAAATGGGGCAAGTCAGGTTGAGGCAAAAAAATCGCCTCAACCCGATTTGCGCCATTATTTTCGACGAATAGACGCCATTTAAATGACTCCTGTCTTAGTAAAGACAGGAGTCATGCCCCCTTGCCCAATGGCCATGCCCAGGGGACTTATGTCCCCTGGGCATGGTCATTGGGCATAGTGGCATGTAGGGGGGCACAAATAAGGCCCCCCTATGCCACCCAAAAAAAATTAAAAAATATAAAAAATTATACTTACCTGAACTTACCTGAATGTCCCTGGGGTGGGTCCCTCCATCCTTGGGTGTCCTCCTGGGGTGGGCAGGGGTGGCAGGGGGGGTCCCTGGGGGCAGGGGAGGGCACCTGTGGGCTCATTTTGAGCCCACAGGCCCCTTAACGCCTACCCTGACCCAGGCGTTAAATAGTGGCGCAAATGCAGGGTTTTTTGACCCGCCAACTCCCGGGCGTGATTTTTGCCCGGGAGTATAAATACGACGCATTTGCGTCGCCGTCATTTTTTTAGATGGGAACGCCTTCCTTGCATCTCATTAACGCAAGGAAGGCGTTCACGCAAAAAAATGACGCTATTTGCCCATACTTTGGCGCTAGACGCGTCTAACGCCAAAGTATAAATATGGCGTTCGTTTTGCGCCGAATTTGCGTCGAAAAAAACGACGCTAATTCGGCGCAAACGGAGTATAAATACGGGCCAAGGTTTCCAAATGTAATGTTGTGTGTTCCCAATATGTTTCTCAAACACGATCCATATGATGGTTTAGAAATCATTCAGATTCTTTCCTGATCCTCATGTAAATGATAATTCTTGAATTTGAAAATTGCATTTAACCTTTTTTGATTCCCTCATAGATATCCAGTCATCTTGAAGCCTAATCATTTTAAGTCTATGCTTAGGTTGTCCATGTTTTCAGAATGACAATGCTTAGATTCATAGCCTAGTATTGATATTCATATGATGTAATGTTGATATTGTGTGTTTTAACCTTTTTGCTTCCTACAGGTCTCCTTCCCAGCTGTTCCCTTCCTAATCCCCTTTTCCCCAATTGGACTCTATTAGACTCTGTGACAATTCTAATCAGAGTATTGGAGCTGTCTTGTGGTGGAAGTGTTGGGAAAGTGCACAGACCCCGAGGATCTGGTGACTCTGACAGAATAGTGAGCCCACAAATTATTATCCTCCTGGTTTGTGTATGTTCTCAGCATGGCCACACTGGACGAGCTAGTCAAGGCTATCACTCAGCTCCAAGCAGAGGTGGTATCATCAAAAGATTTGGCAACTAGCCGAGCTGAGAGAGTGAGTCAGTTACAGGATAAGGTAGAAAAGAAGGAACAAAATCCTCCAGGTGTGTCTTGGCCAGGTCCTTCTTCTCAGACTTCTGGAGGTAATCCGACAAACATTTCCCTCAACGTTCCTTCAGCCATTCCTTTAGCTCCCCCAGAACGTTTCTCAGGTGACCCCTTGAAAGCGCAATCTTTCCTGCTTCAAGTGGAATTACACTTCACCTGCAGACCACATACTTTCCCCAATGCCCAGTCCAAAATAGCTTTCTTGTTATCATATCTGTCTGGAGATGCAGTTACCTGGTCTATTCCTCTTGTGCGTAAAGACAGTCCCGTTATACAACTGGAGAAACTTTGTTCGCTAGTTTGAGCGAGTTTTTGATCGTAGAACTGTAACACTGTCAGCAGATCGTGAATTATTAGACTTACGCCAAGGGGATCAGGACTTAGGGGGTCATTCCAACTTCGGCGGGCAGCGGAGGCCGCCCGCCAAAGTTCCCCCGCCAGAAGACCGCACCACGGTCAAATGACCGCGGTGGTCATTCTGACCTTCCTGCTGGGCGGGCGGGCGACCGCCAAAAGGCCGCCCGCCCGCCCAGCGGGAAAGACCCAGCAACGATGAAGCCGGCTCCGAATGGAGCCGGCGGAGTTGCTGGGGTGCGACGGGTGCAGTGGCACCTGTCGCGATTTTCAGTGTCTGCTAAGCAGACACTGAAAATCATTATGGGGCCCTGTTAGGGGGCCCCTGCACTACCCATGCCAGTGGCATGGGCAGTGCAGGGGCCCCCAGGGGCCCCACGACACCCGTTCCCGCCAGCCTGATTCTGGCGGTGAAAACCGCCAGAAACAGGCTGCCGGGAAGGGGGTCGGAATCCCCATGGCGGCGCTGCTTGCAGCGCCGCCATGGAGGATTCATTTGGCCAGGAGAAAACCGCTGTGGTCAGAATTGGCCTGGAAGCACCGCCAGCCTGTTGGCGGTGCTTCCGTGGTCGTTGGCCCTGGCGGTCAATGACCGCCAGGGTCAGAATGACCCCCTTAGTGTCATATTTAGCCAACTTTAATCGGCTGGTCGCTGAGACATCCTGGCCTGAAGAAAAACAAGCGGCCTTGTTCTACAAGGGACTCAAAGAGGAGCTAAACAATATCCTAGCTCAAATCGACCCGCAACCTACAGACTGTCAAGAATTGATAAACCTTGTCTTGAGGCTTGATCATCGTTTAACAGAATGAAAAGGAACACGCAAAAAGACGGAAAAATATTCCTGCCGTGTTCACGACAATAGAGACTCAAGAACTCCGAAAGAAAGAACGCCGGAACCAATGGAAATTGGAACCATCAGGAGACCTTTGACCAAAGATGAAAAGGACCTACGTAGAAAGAATGGACAATGTCTCTATTGTGGGCGCAAAGGTCATTTTGCCAAAGATTGTCCAATCAAACCAAAGAGCAAACAAGGTCCAGTTCAGAAGGTTGCAGCCAATGCACAAGTTGAGTCGCAAAACTAAAGCACCCAAGATGCAGAGAAGGGTTGCTCTTGGGTGTCACCGTGGACCCTTCACAATCTAGACATGTCAAACTGGGAATAAGAGTTCAGGTTAAGAAAAAGACCTATTTCAAGAAGGCTCTTGTTGATTCTGGGGCTACCGGGAACTTTGTTGTCGCCCAACTGGTTCGTGCATGGAAGATTCCATGTATTGAAAAGAAGACCCCAGAAATCATCCAGGCAGTCGATGGAAAACTCTTGACTGGAGGTCCAGTAACTCTCCAGACTGTCCCCTTGTCGGTGATTTGTGAGGATAAGAATCAAGGAAAGAAACATAAAGAGAAACTCATCCTTGACGTGATCCATGCTCCCAAGTACGGGATTATCCTTGGTTTACCGTGGTTAACTCATCACAATCCGTAGATTAATTGGGCTGAACGAAAGGTCGCGTTCTCATCTGCACTATGTAAAGAACAATGCCTCCAAAAAATTCAAGTATCAAACGTTTGCAACTCTTACATAGCTACTGCCGCTGAGAAAGAAGTTCAATTGCCCAAACAGTATTCATCTTACGAAGATGTATTTGATGAGAAAGAAGCAGAGAACTTACCTCCTCATAGATCTTATGACTGTCAAATTGATCTAGTCCCAGGTGCGATACTTCCCAACTGTCGTGTATATGCCCTGTCAGAACATGAAAATCAACATTTACGAAAATATCTAGATCAATTCTTGGAGAATGGTTTCATTCGCCCTTCTAAGTCTCCTGCAGCTTCTCCTTTGTGTTTTGTTCCAAAGGCGAATGTAGAACTTCGAACTTGTATCGACTATAGGGGATTGAACAAAGTCACCATCAAGAATAAATATCCTCTGCCCCTAATTCCGGTCTTACTGGATCAAGTAAAGAAAGCAAAAATCTACACAAAGCTTGATCTTCAAGGTGCTTATCATTTGGTCAGAATGAGAGAGGGTGACGAATGGAAAACAGCGTTCAAGACAAGATATGGCCTTTTTGAATACACCGTCATGCCTTTTGGTCTATGTAATGCTCTGGCAGCATTTACATTTTTCTTGAATGACGTTCTTAGAGAGTACCTTGACATATTCGCCATAGTCCACATCAATGACATTTTGATCTACTCAGACAATAAAAATGAACATGTCCAACATGTCAAGAAAATTCTTGCAGCTCTTCGAAAGCCCCATTTATATTGCAAACTAACAAAGTGTGAGTTTCATGTTCCCACAGTTAAGTTTTTGGGGGTTATCCTTACCCCTCAAGGAATGGTGATGGCAGAAAAGAAAGTAAAGGCCGTATCAGATTGGCCCACCCCAAAGACTGTTTGTGATGTACGATGTTGTCTGGGGTTTGCAAATTTTTACCGGAGGTTCATAAATCATTTCTCCCCAACAGTGGCTCCAATCACTAAGTTATTTTAAAAAAGGAGAAATTTGTATGGTCTCCAGAAGCTGACCAAGCCTTTTCAACTTTGAACAAAGCTTTCTCCACTGCCCCAGTCTTGACTCATCATGACGCGGATCGACCTTTCATAGTGGAAGCTGATGCTTCTTCAGATGTGGCAATAGGAGCAGTCTTGTCGCAACAAAACAAGGACACTGGTCAACTTCATCCTGTAGCTTACATGTCTCGGAAGTTGAATGAAGCCGAACAGAACTGTCATTGCTGAAAAAGAGCTTCTGGTGATTCGTGACACCTTTAAAGAATGGAGACATCATTAACTGGGTGCCAAATACACTGTCATGGTATATACTGATCATCGCAATCTTCAGTTCATGAGTTCCGCCAGACTTTTGACTTCTCTGCAATTTCTCTGGATGCTGTTTTTTGCCGAATTTGACTTTGTGGTAACCTTCCGGCCTGGTAAAGACAATCGCAAAGCTGATGCCTTGTCCCGCCAAGATTCTACCACGTTGCCTACAGTTCAAACCTCCATAGCTATCATTGCTCCAGACAAAGGGGGTCATTCTGACCCTGGCGGTCCGAGACCGCCAGGGAAAAAATGACCAAAGCACCGCCAACCGGCTGGCGGTTCTTTTTCCCCTATTCTGACCGCGGCGGTACCGCCGCGGTCGCACCGCCGGGGCCGGCAGTTTCCCGACGTTTTTCCCCCGGCGGCGCTAATCCGCCAGGGCAGCGCTGCAAGCAGTGCTGCCCTGGGGATTATGACCCCCTTACCGCCAGCCTGTTTCTGGCGGTTTGCACCGCCAGGAAGAGGCTGGCGGTAAGGAGTGTCCTGGGGCCCCTGGGGGCCCCTGCACTGCCCATGCCACTGGCATGGGCAGAGCAGGGGCCCCCAACAGGGCCCCGGCCAGCTTTTCACTGTCTGCCTAGCAGACAGTGAAAAGCGCGACGGTGCAACTGCACCCGTCGCACAGCCGCAACACCGCCGGCTCCATTAGGAGCCGGCTCCTGTGTTGCGGCCTCATTCCCGCTGGGCCGGCGGGCGCAAACTTGGTTTGCGCCCGCCGGCCCAGCGGGAATGTCGGAATGGGGGCCGCGTGAGTGCGGCCACATTGGTGGCTGCATGGCGGTTTCCGCCTGGCAGGCGGCGGGCGGCGGTAGCTGCCCGCCAAGGTCGGAATGACCCCCAAAGTCTTATGTATCATAGAAACTGAAGATTTCTTTGAAGACATCCGCTATTCTTTTACAGTTGAGAAATGGCAAACATGGGCCCAAGCAGATCCCAAAAGGTCAATCAAGCAAGGATTACCTTTTCATGACGCTCGTTTGTTCGTGCCCACTACCAAACTTCGCAAAATAGTGTTTCACTGGTTGCATGTTATACATATGGCAGGTCATCCAGGTACTCCTAAAATTCTTGAATTAATCCAATGCTATTTTTGGTGGCCTACCCTAACAAAAGATGTAAAAGCAATGGTAAACAACTGCGAAGTCTGTGCTCGCACTAAAACAAGTCACTCAAAACCGAAAGGGTTGTTACTTCCACTCCCAACCCCAAGTCGTCCGTGGGAGCACATTTCTTTAGACTTTATCACCGGTCTACCAGTGGTTCAACAACATTCAGTACTTCTGGTGGTAGTGGATAGTCTCACGAAATATGGACATTTCATTGCCTGTAAGAAATTGCCCACCTCCAGTGAACTGGCAACTATTTTACTGAATAGAGTGGTTTGTTATCATGGACTGCCAAAAATGATCCTCTCCGGTCGGGGGTCGCAATTTGCCTCCAATTTCTGGAAGACATGGTGTAAAACACTCCAAGTGACATCTACACTATCAACTAGCCACCATCCTCAAACAGATGGTCAAACGGAGAGACTAAATCAGACTTTGAAGCAATACCTACGTGCTTACGCTGAAAAAGCACTTAATTCTTGGACATCAATGCTCTGGTTAGCTGAGTTAGCCTACAATAACTCATTCCACACTTTTACTGGTGTTCCACCTTTTTTTGGCTTGTTTGGCTATCATCCTGACACCTTGCCCATCACAATCCCTCAAGAAAGTTCTCTTACTCCAGCTGTGTCAGAAACCATTCAACATTTGCATCGAACCCAGAAATTGATTCAACAGCATTTAGAAAAGGCCAAACAAAAATACAAAAAGCATGATGACAAGAAACATTGCGAGGGACCGCAGTATCAACCAGGTGACAAAGTGTGGCTTTCCACAAAACATATAGATTTCAAGAAGAAGCACATGTTCAACCCCAAATTCATAGGTCCTTACAGTGTCCTTCAGCAAATCAATCCTGTGACCTATAAACTGCAATTGCCAAGATCATTATGGATTCATCCAGCGTTCCACACTTCCCTCTTGAAAAAAGCAGTCCAGAAGGTCCGCTCTCATCCAGCTCCAGTTTTAGTACAGGGGAAAGTAGAATATGAAGTCAAGAAAGTGTTCGATTCTAAACTGAGAGGGCGTAACCTATGGTACTTAGGGGCAGATGTAGCAAACTGTTTGCGACTCGCAAATGGCGAAAATCGCCGCTTGCGACTCGCAAATGCGTGTTTGCTATGCAGAAATGCATTTTGCGAGTCGGAACCGACTCGCAAAATGCATTTCCGAGTCGCAAATAGGAAGGGGTGTTCTCTTCCTATTTGCGAGTCGCAGTGGTATGCAACTCCATGCGGTCGCAAATGGAGTCGAAGTTACCATCCACTTGAAGTGGATGGTAACCCACTCGCAAACGGGAAGGGGTCCCCAAAATTATTTTTTCAGAGCAGGCAGTGGTCCAAGGGACCAATACCTGCCCTGAAAAAATCCGAAACAAAAGGTTTCGTTTTTTTTTTCTAAGTGCAGCTCGTTTTCCTTTAAGGAAAACGGGCTACATTTGGAGAAAAAAAAAACTGCTTTATTTAAAAGCAGTCACGAACATGGAGGTCTGCTGTTCCCAGCAGGCCTCCATCCCCGTGAGTGCCCAGAGTCGCTATGGGGGTGCAAATTGCGACCCACCTCATTAATATTAATGAGGTGGGTCTTTGCGACCCCATAGCGACTCGCAGAAGGTGTCTGAGACACCTTTCTGCATAGCAAATTGCGACTTGCAATTTGCGAGTCGCACGGACTCGCAAATTGCAAGTCGCAATTTGCTACGTTCCTACATCTGGCCCTTAATCTCATGGAAAGCTTATGGCCCTGAAAGTAAGTCATGGGTTTCTGCATCTGATGTCCATGCTCCAGTACTTGTGAGGCGATTTCATCATCTCAATCCAGACAAACCAAGCACTAGAGCGCGCCTGGGAGAGGGGAGTACTGTCAACATCAGAGCAGTGCGCGCTCTATGGGCAACTAGAATGCAAAAAACAAATAATTTAAATCTAACATAATTTATGCATTGTGCTGATATGATGTTGTTTAACCTTTTGCATTGCAGAGTTTAATCCTGAGGATTTATGTTCAGCATGCACATAAATACTGTTCTCATGTAATGTACTGCTGCAGGCTTTCAGACTGTGTCAGGGTGTGGTCCCTTTCCTGGGCCTTCTAGAAGCTTTCCCTGCAGCATGCCTGGGTGTGGTTGGTGGGCTGGGCTAAGACTCTATAAAAGGAAGCCAGGCCAGCTCCACTTGCTCACTATTCAGAGGTCCCGGTGCAGAGCAGCAGCAACTTCCTGAGCTCCTGTTCCGGCAGCCTATTTTGATCCTCCAGGCCTTGCCCTTTTTTCACTTTCATTGGTGATCCTAGATCAGGGTGGTAAGACGGAGGTCGGGCTGGGCCCCCGATCCCGTTATCGAAAACTCTCGAGTTCTTGGGCCTAATCTTTGCATGATAATCTAAAGTACTCTTGTACGTGTGAATGTGCGCTTCGTAGTTTCGTGGCATTTGCATGCTGACATTCGAATAAGCAAGACGCGCTATTCATTTTCTTGTGTGTTAACTCTTGATATTCATTGTGCGCTACCATTTTATGGCATTTACAAAGGTAGCATTCAAATCAGCAAGACGCGCGATTCTTTTCTCGTGCTTAATTCTTGATATTCATTGTGCGCTACCATTCCTAGGCAGTTACATGGTGGCATTCGAATCGGCAAGACACGCAATTCGTTTTCTTGTGTGTTAACTCTTGATATTCATTGTGAGCTACCATTTTATGGCATTTACAAAGGTAGCATTCGAATCGGCAAGACACGCGATTCTTTCCTCGTGCTTAATTCGTGTTATTCATTGTGCGCTACCATTCCTTGGCAATTACATGGTGGCATTCGAATTGTCAAGACGCGCGATTCTTTCCTGGCGCTTAATTCATGTTATTCATTGTGCGCTACTATTCCTTGGCAATTACATGGTGGCATCCGAATAGGCAAGACGCGCGATTCTTTCCTCGTGCTTAATTCATGTTATTCATTGTGCGATACCATTCCTTGGCAGTTACATGGTGGCATTTGAATCGGCAAGACGCACGATTCGTTCTCTTGTACTTTAACCCTTGATATTCATTGTGCGCTACCATTCCTTGACAGTTACATGGTGGCATTCGAATCGGCAAGACACGTGATTCGTTTTCTCGTGCTTGATTCATGATGTTCATTGTGCGTTACCATTCCTTGACAGTTACATGGTGGCTTTCGAAATCGGCAAGACGCGCGATTTGTTTCTTGTGCTTAAAATCACGGTGTTCATTACGCGCTACCATTTTAAGGCATTTACTTGGTGGCTTTTGAGTTGGCAAGTCGCGTGATTTATTTCTCGAGTCTAATTTGTGGTATTCATGGTGCACAATCAGCCTATGGTATTTTTTACTACCTATGTAAAGATCTGCAATGTGCGCAAGTCATGTTCCAGCAATTTGAGAGAACAAAGAACCAGGTTTCTAGATGTAATGTTGTGTGTTCCTAATATGTTTCTCAAACACGATTCGTATGATGGTTTAGAAATCATTCAGATTCTTTCCTGATCCTCATGTAAATGATAATTCTTGAATTAGAAAATTGCATTTAACCTTTTTTGATTCCCTCACAGTTATCCAGTCATCTTAAAGCCTAATCATTTTAAGTCTTTGCTTAGGTCCTCCATGTTTTCAGAATGACAATGCTTAGATTCATAGCCTAGTATTGATATTCATATGATGTAATTTTGATATTGTGTGTTTTAACCTTTTTGCTTCCTACAGGTCGCCTTCCCAGCTGTTCCCTTCCTAATCCCCTTTTCCCCACTTGGACTCTCTTAGACTCTGTGACAATTCCGAACAGTGTATTGGAGCTGTCTTGTGGTGGAAGTGTTGGGAACATGCACAGACCCCGAGGATCTGGTGACTCTGACACCCTGCCCAAGCAAGGACCCTCACTCTAGTCAGGGTAAGTCACACACAATCCAAATTATCCTGTGCACACCCTCTGGTAGCTTGGCACTGAGCAGTCAGGGTTAACTTAGAAGGCAACGTGTAAAGTATTTGTGCAATAAATCATACAATAACACAATATAGCACCACAAAAATACACCACACAGTGTTTAGAAAAATATATAATATTTATCTGGATATTTGCAGGTCAAAACGATAAAAGATGCAATAAGTAAATGTAGAGATATCACTGAAAAATGATATAAAGTGTCTTAAGTCTTTGAAAAGCAAACAAAGTCTCTTTCAAGCTCAAAGTACCTGGTTTGCGTGACAAATCTCTGCAAAGGGCTGCAGAGGAGGAGAAGCGTGGAAACAAAGGGGTGTGCGTCAATTTCTTTGTCCGCACACGGCGATGCGTCGTTTAGTTTCCACACAGGGACGGCTGTGCGTCGATTTTCTGGTGCTCGGTCATGGATCCTCTTCGGGTTGCGGGGTTTTCAGACGCCCCGGGGTCTGTGCGTGGAATCCTGGGCTTGCGGAGCAAAGTCACAAGCCCTGCGTCGTTCCGGTGGGCGTTGCGGGGAAGTTTTTCCTGCACGGCAGGCACTGCGTCAATTTCTCCTCTGGAAGTCAGGCTGCGTCGTACCAGGTCCGCTGTGTGTCAATCCGGTGGGCCGTGCGCCGAAGAGCCGGTCGCAACGCAGGCGCCACGTCGATTGTTTCCTTGCGAAGTCGGGCTGCATCGTTCCGGTTCAGCGTGCGGTGAATTTCTCACCGCAGGACAGGCTGTGCATCGGTTTTAGCAAGCTGTGTGTCAAATTTTCGCCACACAAGGAGTCCAGTTGCAAGAGAGAAGTCTTTTTGGTCCTGAGACTTCAGGGAACAGGAGTCAAGCTCTATCCAAGCTCTTGGAGAGCACTTCTTCACCACAGCCATGGAGCAGCAAGGCAACAGCAAGGCAGCAGTCCTTCACAGAAAGCAGTCAGCCAGGCAGTTCTTCTGGGCAGGATGCAGGTTCTGGTTACAAGTTTCTTCTCCAGGAAGTGTCTCTGTTGGAAGGGGCAGAGGCCCTGTTTATATACCCAAATGTGCCTTTGAAGTGGGGGAGACTTCAAAGAGTGGCTTAGAAGTGCACCAGGTCCCCTTTCAGTTCAATCCTGTCTGCAAGGGTCCCAGTAGGGCGTGTGGCAGCCTTTTGTGTGAGAGCAGGCCCTCCACCCACCTAGCCCAGGAAGACCCATTCAAAATGCAGATGTATGCAAGTGAGGCTGAGTATCCTGTGTTTGAGGTGTGTCTGAGTGAATGCACAAGGAGCTGTCAACTAAACCCAGCCAGACGTGGATTGTAAGGCACAGAAAGATTTAAGTGCAGAGAAATGCTCACTTTCTAAAAGTGATATTTCTAAAATAGTAATATTAAATCCAACTTCACTAGTCAGCAGGATTTCATATCACCATTCTGGCCATACTAAATATGACCTTCCTACTCCTTTCAGATCAGCAGCTACCACTGAAACAATATATGAGGACAGCCCCAATGTTAGCCTATGGAGGAAGCAGGCCTCACAGCAGTGTAAAAACAAATTTTGGAGTTTTACACTACCAGGACATGTAAACTACATAGGTACATGTCCTGCTTTTTGCCTTCACAGCACCCTGCCCTATGGGTTACCTAGGACATATCTTAGGGGTGTCTTATATGTAGAAAAATTGGAGTTTTAGGCTTGGCAAGTACTTTTAAATGCCAAGTCGAAGTGGCAGTGAAACTGCACACACAGGCCTTGCAACGTCAGGCCTGAGACAAGGTTAAGGGGCTACTTAAGTGGGTGGCACAACCAGCGCTGCAGGCCCACTAGTAGCATTTAATCTATAGGCCCTGGGCACATATAGTGCACAGTACTAGGGACTTATAAGTAAATTAAATAGTCCAATTGGGTATGATCCAATGTTACCATGTTTAAAGGGAGGGAGCATATGCACTTTAGCACAGGTTAGCAGTGGGAAAGTGCGCAGAGTCTAAAAACCAGCAAAAACAGTGTCCAAAAAGTGGAGGGAGGCAGGCAAAAGGTTAGGGGTGACCACCCTAAGGCTGTCAGGTCTAACAGGTACTGTCCTGCGTGGAGAGGCAAGGACCTACCGTCTCCAATGTTGGAAAGCTGGCAGAGAGGACCATGGGGACCATTCCAGGCCACCACCCATGATGCAGGATCCAAGCAACTCTGGAAGAGAGGAGATCCACACAGCCGGTCGTAGTTGCAGTTGGTGCCTGCGGTTGAAGGGGAGTGACTCCTTCACTCCAAGGGAGATTCCTTCTTGCTTCTCGTGCAGACTGAAGACTTGTTGCCCTCAGAGGATGTACAGCCAGGGAAATGTTGCAGTTGCTGGAAGGAGCCATGGAAACAATGGAAACAATGTTGCAGGCAGAGTCGTCACTGTGGATGTAGATTGTGGGTTCCTGGAGGGTCCAGTTGCAGTTCCAGTGGCACCCTTGTTGCTCCCCTGACAGAGCTGATTTCCAGGAAGCAGCCTAGACAGGTGATCTTGACTGAGGCGTGCCCAAATGCGTTTGACACCCTGAAGGAGGCCATGTGCACGGCACCTATGCTGTTGGCCCCTGACTTCTCCAAAGAATTTGTGGTGCGGACAGATGCTTCAGAGCATGGTTTAGGAGCAGTACTCTCACAGCTGAATGAAGAGGGCCTAGACCAACCTGTAGTCTTCCTTAGCAGGAGGCTACTCCCCAGGGAACAGAAGTGGAGTACAATTGATAGAGAAACTTTTACTGTGGTATGGGCACTGAAGAAGCTAATACCCTATTTGTTTGGGTCTCACTTCCGGGTTCAGACCGAACACAGGCCCCTCAGATGGTTAATGCAGATGAGGGATGAGAACCCAAAACTGCTGAGGTGGTTGATTTCCCTACAGGGTATGGACTTTATAGTGGAGCACCGTCCTGGCACAGGACACGCCAACACTGATGGTATGTCCAGGTTCTTCCGTCTTAGTGAGGAGAACTCCCAAGGGGTTGGGTAGTTCTATTTACTCTCAGCTGGAGGGGACACGTTAGACCTGGCATCTTTTGGCATATTTCCTCTGTCTTTTTGCCTTCTGACTAACTTTTTTTATGGTACGCTGGACTTGTTTTTTTCTCGTTCAATCTCTCTGCGCACTTTACCACTGCAGATCAGTGCTAAAGTGAAAGTGCTCCCTGTGTAAATTGTATTGGTGATTGGTTTACCCGTGGTTGGCATATCTGATTTACTATTAAGTCACTAGTAAAGTGCACTGTGTGCCAAGGGACTGTAAATCAAATGCTACTAGTGGGCCTGCAGCACTGATTGTGCCACCCACACGAGTAGTCTGTAAACATGTCTCAGACCTGCCCTGCAATGTCTTTATGTGCAGTCTTGCACTGTCAATTCGACCTGGCAAGTGTACCCACTTGCCCAGCCCAAACCTTCCCTTTTACTACATGTAAATCACATGTAAGGTAGGCCCTAGGTAGCCCCATAGGCAGGGTGCAGTGTATTTAAAAGGTAGGAGATGTACTGGTGTGTCTTACATGTCCTGACAGTGAAATACTGCCATATTCATTTTTCAATATTACAAGGCCTATCTCTCCCACAGGTTGACATAGAGACTGCCTTTAAATGTTTACCTACTTCAAAGGCAGAAATGGGTATAAGTAGTGGACCCAAAACCCCAGACTTTCAGAACACTTCTGGATCAAGAAGAGCTGAAAACCTGGAGGAGGAGTACTGCCCCTTTGCTGTGTGTGCTTTGCTGGGTTGGCCTGCAGTTGCTGCTTCTGCCTTAAAAAGGACAAATACTAGGCTTTGCTGAGTATCCTGCTTGTGAAGTTTCTCCAAGGGCTTGAAGTAGAGCTTGCCTCCTGTTAAACATCTCAGGGAGATCAAAGACTTCATGTTTATCTGCCTACAGCACTGGGAACTGTGAGTTTTGTACTACAACAGAAGAAAAACCACCACCACGCTGTCAATGCCGCCACTGCCTGCACCTTGATCTGACGCCGGCGCATATAGCCGTTCCCTGCTTCGCACCGCAACCCTGGTCTCACCGATGCTGCCACCTAATGCCATCACCGAGCCGCTGCATGTACAATGACCTGTGGGCCCAGCGCAGGGGGAGAGGACAGAAATGCACTATAGCTTGTAGATATAGTGCATTTCTGCCCTTTCCCTGTGGCGAGGGCAGCGCGACAAGGTCACTAGCTGCAAGATGCCACAGGGCTTGTAAATAAGCCTTCCGGGGCCTGATTTGAGAAAAGTGGTGCTGCACCCTGTGCAGCTCCACTTTCCTTGCGCCCCCCCCCCCTAACGTCACCATGTGTGCGCTGTATTTAACGTAAGGTGCACCATGGCAGCAGTTAGGGAACTAGCATCAAATATTTTGACACTAGTTTGGTGCTTTGCAGGATTTGCGTCAAAAAAGTTGATGCTAATGCTGCAAAGCACCCAGAGGCAAATGGAAACCAATGGGAGCCTCCTTTTAATGCCTGCTCTGAGCAGGTGTTAAAACTGCCAGAAAAAATGATGCAAAGAAATCTCTTAGATTTCTTTGTGCCATTTTTTCTGCCACCCTAACAGGGGAAAGCCCCCCTCTTGCATACATTATGCCTGGCACAGGGTGCCAGGCATTGCGCCACTTTGTAAATTTGGTCTGGTGATTTTGGCCTTGTTGGGCCACATTAGCGTAAAAAAATGATGCTAATGTGGTGCAAGGAGGCGCTAAGGGCTCTTAAATCTGCCCCTCAGAGCCTTTGAGGTGCCCTCCAGGAAAATGTCCACCTGGGATCTCTCTGACAACTTAGGTCACGACTCTCATGATGTGCTCTTTCCCACTCTGGATGTTGCCCTCTGAGTCCTGAAGTTCTACCAGCAGTGTGTGGGATGAATGAAGTTTCTTTAAGAAGAATGAGTTGCATTTCTCGTCCTTCTCGAGGTTCTTGGTTTTGGTCTGGAGGATGATTTTCCTGGATTCCTCCCTGAAGTGCACTGTGAACCCTCTTCGGGTTTCCTCCATTTTGTCATACACGTCCAATCCCATGAGCTCGAGTTTGTACAGTTGCTGCAGTTTGCTTTGCAGCCTCCTGAACTCACTCAGGCTTCATTTACAAGCCCCTTGCGCAGCCGCTGCATCATTTGTTTTGATGGAGCAGCAGCACTAGCAGTGCACTACACTGCTCCATATTTACAAACTGATGCATAGAGCCCAATGTGTCAGTTTGTAATGCCCTGCATTACATTATACCTGCAGCAGGTATAATGTGTGCAGGGTAGGCGTTCCCCTGGAAAAAGCCAAGTAGAACTGACACAGTAAAATTTACACATTTTCACTGCGTCACTTTACTACTTCACTGCGTCAAAACTTTTAACAGGTGTAAGATTGACGCAGGGCTTTTTCCAATGGGACTCTCCTCGTATTGCTGGAGTTGCATCAGTTTAACAACGCAACTCTATCAATGCACCACTTTAGCGCCAAAAGATGAGTCTGAATTTTTGGCACATCTGTGAAAAAGTGAGCCACGGAGCTTTTATTGGAAATATGCCACTAACTCCTCGTTTTCCACCAACAAGCAGTTTGGCTTCCACAATCCAGGACCAGCCCGGAACTTCTCTGTAAGTTCCCCCTCAAAACTGACTGCTTTGCGGTCAGAGAAGTGGATAGTGACCAAGTAGCTTTGCTCAGGCTTTTATGTTGGGGAGGTGAATAGGAAATTGATCTGTGAACGCACAGATCAATCCGCCTGCCCCAGGAGAATTTCCTGACTTTCAGCCCCTTGCTCCGAATGACATCCCACAGGGACATTTCATCTATATTCTCCACCAACAGCCTGGACATCACATTCATCCCTGCAGAGTCTGACCCAGTGCGTCCTTCCATCTCTACTATGCAGCTGAAATCACCACCCATCAGGATGGTCCTGGAAGTCACAAGTTGCATTCTGAGCACCCTGAACATCTCGAGCCACTCATTCTTCTCCTGGGGGCATAGATGTTGATGAGGCTAACTGTGCCATTGCCCTGCCCAGTAAACCTGTTAGTCATAAAATGCCTCTCTTTGATCAGAATGGTAACTCCAGATGATATGCAGTTGTTCCCTCTGGACCAAAACAATGGCTCATGAGTCCACTGCTGCTTGAGCTGGCTGTACAAAGGGGCCTACAGAATCCTACATTCCTTTAGAAAGCAGATGTCTCTGCTTTGGGCAGCCGGGAAGTGTAATGTCTGACCTGATCTTAACCTAAACCTTCACACTCCTGACATTTAGGGTTAACAAGGATATAGCCACTGTCTATATGCTAACTTTCAGTGTCTGGGTAAAAACCCCTGATGGGAGTGAGGGCCCTGAACTGCTCTACAGGGGGTTCTAAGCTGCCTGTTGGTCCTTGCTTCCCTGTTTGTTATCCTCTTTTGTGTCCTCAATGAGGATCTCGGTTTCTGGTTCTCAGATGCCAGTTCACCGAGCTTCGTCTTCTGGGGTTCCAGTGGCCATCATTATGGCCAGTTGCAGGTGTAGTTCCAAGAGTGCTGTCTGGATGGCCAGGTCCAGCGTCTCCAGGGTGCCCCCCCCCCCCATGCCTTCTTTAACATTTTCTGAGTCAGAGTTGACAATGATGCAGTCTTCGTCCTCTTGCTTGGCTTGGGAGGTTATAAGCTTCTTCCTGGTATAGAAGTATTCCTTCCTTTGCCTCTGCTGTTTCCTGCCCACCTCTTTTGAACCCTGGTTCTTCCTCTATCTCCTCTTCTTCCTCCATCTTGCCTTGTTGCTTGGGTTTAGACTGTGTTACTTCCTGTGGATGTGTCTGTTGCTCACTGGCTGTGGCCTATTGCCTTCCCTCGCTCCCTCTCTTCTTTTTCTTTTCTGCACTTATCTCGCAGCCGCTGGGACCTCACTCCTTTTCAATTCCCTCTTCATCCCCGCTGCTGTCCGCCTTTTTCTCTTTCTACTGTTCTTTTCCCCTCTTCTACCCCTTTGCCTTGATTGGAGCCTTGGTCTGCTTACCCTCCTTGGCCTCAGCTTCTGGCATTGGTTCTGGCTAATATTGGACTTCCATTGGTGGTGGGTCCTGTGATGCTCCTTCCTTGGGTGGTCCCTCAGGGCGAGGGTCTCCCACTGCATCTGCAGTCTCAGTCAGGGTGTTGGATCCACCGCTGTGGCTGGTTCCACTTTGGGGTCCTCCGTGCACTGTCTCTCATCAGGGCCGGGTTCCGGGGGTGTTTGGTTCTACAGTGATGGTCCTTTCAGAGGGCCCTTCCTCGCTGGCTCTGGCTTTTTCTGTGATTTTTTTCCCTTGAGGCCTTCAAGAGGGTGTTTACCTTGGCATTTGCTGCTGCGTCGAGCTTTGGTCCGGTGGTCTTTGGGGTTGGGGTTTCAGCTGTTGCCACTGCGTAGGTCTTTGGTCTGTCGGATTTGGGGCTTTGGCCTTCTCCTCTGCAAAAGTTGCACATCTTCTTGCCAGTGCATCAGCTCGCCTCGTGTCCAGTCCCTGCAGATTTTGCAGAACTACAAGCAGTCTATTGATTTGTGCCCCATGGCCTGGCACTTCCTACAGATAAAGAGGTGTCCTGGATATCTGACCTTGCCCTTGTCTGCTCCCAGGTAGAAGCTCGCCGGTGGGTGTCTCAGTCCATTCTTCCCTGCTGGGTTGTTGTGGAAGTTGTTGAT
The DNA here is from genome assembly GCF_031143425.1 of Pleurodeles waltl. NCBI lineage: Eukaryota > Metazoa > Chordata > Amphibia > Caudata > Salamandridae > Pleurodeles > Pleurodeles waltl. Next base: position 982,512,528 of record NC_090443.1, on the reverse strand, counting down.
CATTTGCCAGGTAGTGTTCTATATGTCTTTTCTGTCTCTGACCTTGGTGGGTCTTTTCACAATGGTGCAGTATCTCTGGAGAAGTGATGTGATGTCCCGGTCCGGGATGTGGAGGGTTCTCATCTCCACAGTGATCCTCTTCTCTCTTGATGCTGGCTCACACCCTGCTATCATGTTGAAAGAGTTGTATGCTTTTGCTATTTTTTCCCTTGGAGGAGTTCCCAGTACTTCCTGTAGAGGGCTTGGATGAGGAAGTTCAAGAGGAAAATCCATCCTGATACTGAGGCTTAGCAGCTTAGCATCTTCTCCTCTGGGATCCCTGCTGGCTTGATGACCTGCCTTATCTTTAACCTCCCAGCACATAGCCTAGGCATGACAGGGTTGTCTTTGATCCCTGTCTGATTAAGGTCTTGGCTAGTTACCCTAGTATCTGGGATATCTTTAAGCAGACAGCAATTGTTTGCAATGCAAGAAATACTGTCCAGTAACTCTCAAGAGCTAAAATAAAGATTATAGGTGATACTACCGAAGCACACAACTATTTTTCAATGGTCAGAGTATTGACGGACCTATGAAAAATACTGAAAAAGGATTTTAATCTTCTAGTATTAGTCCACCCAAAGACCAGAAAAAATAGAATCAGTAGGGAGCTCAAAGTTTCCGAACTCTAAGAGCTGACCACATGGTGCTTGTGGGGTTTCTAGTTTGCTTTCCCAGTGGGCAAACGGACACCAACATGCTGGTGTCCATCCTCGCTGTCAGAAATGATTGGGCATTGTCTGGTTAATTTGCATATTGTAGGAGGCTGGCCTTGTTTGTAGAGGGTACCAAAGGTACTTACACCTTATACCAGGTCCAGTTAACCCTTATTAGTGAAATGTAGTCAGTGTCAGGCAGCCAAGCTTTCTAGGGGTAGCTGTAGCTGAGCAGCCAAGGCTGAACTATGAGACATGCAAAGCTCTTGCACTACCACTGTAGTCACACAGTACTCAAAAACATGAAAGAAAATACTCAGTGTTACAGGTACTTTATTTTGGTGACACAATTGCTAAAACTACTTTAGAAAATAAGTAATATACACAATATATATACACTAGTATCCAAAAACAGGTACGTAAACAGTTAGAAAACAGTGCAAATAGTGAAAATCACAATAGCTTGCAACGGGCCTAGGGGAAACACAAACCATATACTAAAATAGTGGAATGCGAAAGTCTGTTTCCCACCTAGGCAAGTGTAGTGTGTAGAGAGGTGCTGGGAGTGTAAGAAAACACTGAAGGTAAGTAATAGAACCCACCCCAGAGCCCAGGAAAACAGGAGTAAATCACAGTAAGGTTCCTGAAACCCACAAAATGTTTTGATAGAAGATGATGCAAGAACCAGAGGAGACTGCAAGACACCAACGATGGATTACTGGACCTGAAGACCTGTGGAAGAAGGGGACCAATGCCAAAAAACACTGAAGAGTTCAGGGAGAACAGGAGCCCCTGCTAACCCAGATGAAGGTGCAAAAGAAGAACGACCGGCGAGAAGACAAAGGGGGTCATTCTGACCGGGGATGCGGGAGCACCGCCAACAGGCTGGCGGTGCCCCGCAGGGCATTCTGACCGCAGCGGTTTGGCCGCGGTCAGAAGAGGAAAACCGGCGGTCTCCCGCCGGTTTTCCGCTGCCCTGGGAATCCCCCATGGCGGCGCAGCTTGCTGCGCCGCCATGGGGGATTCCGACCCCCTCACCGCCATCCTGTTCCTGGCGGCTCCGACTACCAGGAACAGGATGGCGGTGAGGGGTGTCGTGGGGCCCCTGGGGGCCCCTGCAGTGCCCATGCCAATGGCATGGGCACTGCAGGGGCCCCCGTAAGAGGGCCCCACAAAGTATTTCAGTGTCTGCTTTGCAGACAATGAAATACGCGACGGGTGCAACTGCACCCGTCGCACCTTCCCACTCCGCCGGCTCCATTCGGAGCCGGCTTCCTCGTGGGAAGGGGTTTCCCGCTGGGCTGGCGGGCGGCCTCCTGGCGGTTGCCCGCCAGCCCAGCGGGAAAACCAGAATGGCCTCCGCGGTCTTTCGACCGCGGAGCGGCCATTTGGCGGTTCCAGCCAAGCGGGCGGCTACCGCCGCCCGCCAGCCTCAGAATGAGGCCCAAAGTCAGTTATGCACCCAAGAAGACAGATGCGGGTTCCTGGTGCAGAAGATATCCCACGCCGGATGGATGATTGCAGTCTGGTTTGTGTTGCTGGATTCCACCAACCAGCTTTGGCATTCTGAGGAAATTCGATTTTTAATACGATCATATCGACCCGCCATTTTGTGGCCCGCCGCCATTTTATGTTGCCTTCACTCAGGCAGCACAGCGAACGAAGTCCATTCTGCCTTTTCTGCTTATTCTGTAACATGGTGTTCAAAACAGCCTTCTGCCTCTATCTTTACAAGGCTGGTATTAAGGTCTGACCGAGTACACTAATCCCTGTCTGGTTTTCTAATCCTTGTTTCAACTATCTGTAGGCTCACACTATTCTCCGCCGATCTTATCTTATCGTCTGGCCTTCGCTGTCCTTTGCTAGTATTCTCTCATTTCACAACTGTCCTCCAAACGCACACAAACTTATCACACCACATGCAACTTCGTTGTGGATCGGTTAATGAATTAGTTCAAGGGAGGGGTGACAAACACAGCTGGAGGGGAGGCAACCTTAAGTCACTTGATACTTTGTTTTCCAATTCCTTCTATTGGTGCTGTCTTGTTTTCCGACATTTCTATTGGCTCTGTTCTATCTTTACATTATCCATACTGGCTCCTTTCTATGTGTTCTGGGAGTGTATGTAGTTAATAAATGGTTTTTATACGGTATATAAGATTGTGCGCCACAAAGTAAAGTGGCAGTCTCCTGAGAACATACCTTGTGTAGTTCTTGGACAACTGTACTAGCTGCAGCTAATAAAATCTGATCTTTTACGCCTGACAGAGTGTCCCGTGTCTCTGTTAGTTGAGGCAGGTGAATCCAAGGAGATTTTAGGCGTACCCTGCGCCGCCAGGCCCATAAGGTTCTGGTTCTTCAACTGGCGCCCAACGTGGGGCGGCTTCAGCGGTACCGGTTCTGCCTGAAGGTCGTGAGGAACCCCGCAAGAAAATTCTGGAGGAATCGCGAGCCACGTCAAGCGACCCCTGTATGTCGAAGTGGTCCGAAGGTCTTTTTCAGCGCGGTTACTCCTTCCTGACGGCTACTGACGACTGCTGCCCTGACTGCCGCCCTGCCTTGGCCCTTTCTTTGATGATGTATGGTAAAGCGAGACGATAGACGGGCCTCTGTTGGTGTAAGAAGACATCCTTAGTTAAGTATTTGGTGGGTCGCGCCCACAAATTTTGGTCTTTGTTTTGTCCTTAGGTCCTTAGATTTGGCCATTGCAGTGGCCAAAGCCGAGGGGTAAGTGCATTTGTGCTGTGTAAACTGAAAGTTTTACCCCCTTGATGTTTGTGAACAGCCAGTAAAAATCGTGAGATGTCTGGTCTGACTAAGTTTGGAAAACTTTGTTGCTTTGGTTGTAATAGGGACTCCCAACTTGAGGACTCCTGTCCGATTCCTTCGGTTGGAACTCCCACATATGAGCTCTATTCTAAACATGGTGTTGGTCCTATTGCCTTTAATAAGACATGGACCCGATATACAAAGAAAGATGGTGTTTTAAAGTGGCCAGAAAATGGTAGTTTCGAAACTGATGTGCTAGATAATTTAGAAGCAACGTTATTTAAAAGAAAAGCCCGGCCGGCAATGTTTGACTCTTTTCGCCTTTGGCGTAAGGAAGCCAAACAGAGAGAAATTAAACAAGCGAAACGAGATAGGAAAACACAGGGAATGACGATTATACAGGCTGCTCAGCAATTCAAAGATGATGAAATAGATAATGCAATGGAAATTTCAGACAGACAGCATCGAATGGCAATAGATAAATGCTATCCGACGTTGCCTATCTCTTCCCTTGATAAGAGAAAAGATTTTGAGGAAGATTCCTTAATGTCCCACTTATTGAAATTGCCTCCGCCCTATGTACAAGGTGCTAATGCACCCCCGATGTTACAGCCTGTTCAGCCGCCAGTTGTGCTTCCGCCTGCTCCAGCTTTTCCACATTTGCCTCCTCAAGTATTGCCTATGCCAGCTTTGCCTTTAACTCCTTTGCCTTCTGCTCCTTTGGCAATTCCTAATGCTCCTTTAGTTAATTCACCTAATACCTTGTCCCCTATCCTTATGTCAAATTCTCCATCTATGCGTAAGCGATTTGCAGATACTGTCTCTGGTCTCTTATCACCTTTCTTTGAAGCTTTAAACGTGTCTCCAGCTTTTTCTCGAAGACAGTCTCGTAGTCAATTCCCAGACTCCGAAGAGCGAGAAAAATTGGACTCACTTGCTTGTAGATGGAACAAGAAGGGTCCCCAATATAGTACGTCTGATATTATGTCCACCTTTCTGCAATGGAATGCACCTACGCAGAGATATGTTTTTAAAGTTATGTGCGATACTCTCGCTAAAGAATGGGAGGATATGAATTTGGGTTCGGTCCCACAGGATCTGTTAGATGTTCAGGCTGACTTTGACAAAGGACTTATTGTGGGTCCTAAGGTTGAAAACGCTGTCAGAACACTTATTTCTTTCAGATCCCTATTGTTCTCACAGACTTTTCCTGATTCTGATCCTTCAGTTAGGACAGCACTGAAAAACTATCCCATGAGAGAGGTTTCTCCAATATGGAAGGAAGAAGTTGCAGCAGCAGGTGCTAATCCAGCTATTCCTGCGCATTTTCAGCGCATATGGATACATGTCCCCTGGAAAAGGTCTGAAGTTTTAGCACTTAAACAGTCACTACCAGATCCACGCAAAAATCCTGCTGGTTACTATAAAGAGTTGTCGCAAACAGTTGATGCATGTATTATGAATCTAGCAGATATTGACATGTTGATGGGAAATGTAGTTCCACAGACAATATGGGCTAAAATTCGTAGAGAGGATCACGCTCAAGAATTAGGCGGCGATTGGAACGCTATTATTGCCGCAGATAGAGGTCAAGTAGGTGGTGCAAAGCTCGACGCTTTGATCTCAGAACTCCCTGGTAGGATTATTACATTAATGAAAACAATGATGCCTGCTTTGAGAGTTAATTGGGATAAGCTAGCAGTATGTAAACAAAAGAAAGATGAAAGTGTTTCCGATTTCTTTACCCGATTCGAGGAGACATTCATTGATCACAGTGGTCAAGATATGGCTACAGAAGGGGGACAGCGATTATTTGTGGATAAGTTCGTATATAACTTGCTTCCTGAACTATCACACAAGCTAAAAGACTCCGAGAGTTCATGGGCAGTTTCTTCTTCCGCCCAGATATTGGCTACTGCACAATATTATGAAAATAGAGACAAAGAAGAAAGGGAAAAACAAGAGAAAAAGACGAAAGAATTAAAAACTAAAGTTCTCTTGCAACAGGCTTATCCTCCTCGTTATGTTCAGCCTCAGTTTCAACAGCCTCCGCAGTTTCAGAGGTTGTATCAAAAGCCTGAACCATTCATTCCAAGACCTTTGCTAGGTCCCAATCAATGTGCTTATTGTAGGGAGGAAGGTCATTTTAAGAACAATTGTCCGGCATTGTTGCAGCGTAATGGAGCAACATCTGCTTCACGAGGTCGTGGTGGTCTTCAGTCAGCAAATAGAGGTAGAGGTCGAGGTGTGTTAACCCAAGAGCAGCGTTCTTTTGTTCCTCCAAATTCCGGAAATTACTTCGACCAGCAAAATGTTAGGTCTACACAGTATTACAGTGAGGATCAGTATATTGAAGGAGGGAATGAAAGTCTTCATTTTGAATAGGACAGCCATGGACAAAGTAAGGGGGTTACGTCAATTCCAGTGGATCAGAATGGACCTTATGTTAATGTCACTACAATGGGTGTTTCAGAGCCATTTCTTTTAGATACTGGTGCCATGAGAAGCTCTATCATTCATTCTAAACTCCCTGGCGCACCTTTGTCTGGCTTAACGAATGTATCTGTAGGATTTTCTGGCGCCCCTGTTCGCAATCCAGTTTCTTGCCCTTTGCCTGTTTCAATAGGCCCTTATGATTTAGAAGCTCCGCTTCTTCTGACGAATGGTTGTGGTGAAAATCTGTTGGGTTTAGATCTATTAAAAAGAATGCATGCTACGATATATTGTTCACCTTCTGGTGTATACCTCACTCTAGGACAGAAAATGACTAGTCCAATGTACTTATCAAAAGATCAATTCCCACCTGAATTGCTTTCTCTTCCCGAAACGCTTTGGGCTACGGGTCCGAATGACGTTGGTTGTCTTGAGATCCCACCTTATGTTGTTACTCTTAAGCCCAATGCTGAAATGCCACGTATTCCGCAATACAGAATCTCTACTGAAGGTGAGAAAGCACTTCTGGAAATTGTCCATGATTTGATTCAGAAGGGTGTGGTTGAGGAAACGAGAGGAAATACATGTAACAGTCCTGTTCTTCCGGTTCTTAAACGCACTGATCCTTCTCAGCCTCCTGTTTATCGTTTTGTAATTGATCTTCGGGAGGTAAACAAGATTGTCGTACCGCAGTTTCCTGTAGTCCCAGATATCACTGCTCTGTTGACGATGATACCTTCTACAGCGACTTGGTTTTCAGTTATTGATCTAAAGAATGCTTTCTTTAGTATTCCCATCGCCGAAGAGAGTAGAGATATTTTTGGTTTTTCCCTCGGAGGCCGAAGCTTCCGGTTTAAACGCGCACCTCAAGGTTATTGTGAAAGTCCCTCTATTTACAGTCAAGCTCTAAAATGTCATCTTGATGCCTTTTCCTTACCGTCCGGTGCCGCTCTCATTCAGTACATGGATGACTTATTAGTTGCCGCTGATTCAGAGGAGATTTGCAAAAACGTGACCGTTGCACTGTTGCGTCATTTGTTTGATCTGAATCACAAGGTTTCTCCTTCTAAATTACAATATGTCTGTCGCGAGGTGACTTATTTGGGTCATCTCTTGTCAAAGGAGGGACGACGATTGACCCCCGAACGAATTCAGGCAATTGCACAAATGTCGGTGCCATCCACACAAAGAGAGGTACGTGCTTTTTTGGGCATTACTTCTTATTGTAGACAGTGGATTCCGAGTTTCTCTTTATTGGCTAAACCGCTGTTGGCGCTAACCTTAAAAGATACGCCTCAGCCTCTTCCGTGGACTGACGAGTGTCAGAAGAGTTTTACTGATTTGCGTATTGCTTTGTGTTCTGCTCCTGTATTGGGTACTCCTGATTACAGTAAGCCCTTTACGCTCTATGTCCACGAAAGAGAGGGTTGTGCATTGTCAGTCTTAACGCAGCGTTTTGGAGATCAACAGCGACCATGCGCATATTTCTCAGCTACGTTAGATCCAGTAGCTAAAGCATTGCCTAGTTGTCTTAAGGCGACAGCGGCAGCAGCAATTTCTATTCGACAGTCTGCTGGAGTAGTGCTAGATAATACTCTCATTGTTATGGTGCCACATGCAGTGGATACTTTACTAAATAGGACAAAAACGCAGCATCTTACGAGTGCTCGGTTGTCCGGATATGAGCTGACGCTTTTGGCTAGTCACATACACATCAAACGATGTAATACCCTGAATCCAGCTACTTTGTTGCCTCTTCCAGAAGAGAGAGATGTCTCTGAACAGCATGATTGTTTTCTCCGTACTGAAGAAGAGACTAAGGGTAGAATTGACCTAAAAGACACGCCATTAGTGAATCCAGATGGAACACTATGGGTAGATGGTTCTTGTTTCAAGCTCCCGAATGGAGATACAGTTTCAGCCTACGCTATTACTACTTTGCATACGATTGTGGAGACAGCACGCATTAGACATAATTCAGCTCAGGCAGCTGAATTGATAGCCTTAACTAGAGCGTGTGTGTTATCCAAAGGAAAAAGAGTAAACGTGTACACTGATAGCCAATACGCTTTTGGTGTAGCGTTTAACTTTGGGCGTTTATGGAAGGAAAGGGGATTCTTTACTTCCCATGGTACTAAGATACAACATGGTCAATTAGTGACTGAACTTCTTGAGTCACTTACAATGCCTACTCAGATAGCGATCGTGAAGTGTAGTGCACACAAAAAGATTATGGACGATGTTGGTCGAGGAAATGCATTTGCAGATGAGGTAGCGAAAAAGACAGCCAGAGACAACACAAGTCGAATGTATGTTGCAGGTCCCGCAAACTGCGTAAGAGAAAAGGGAATGTGTGAAGATACAGTAGAGAGTGTGAAATCAATTCAAGGAGAGGCTACGGAGAATGAGTTGAGAAAGTGGAAGGAAAGTACAGGAATGTTAGATGAGATGGGATGTTGGGTTGAATTATCAGAACATCAACGTTGGCTGTTACCAGATGCTTATGTACTACCTGTAGTTACTATGGCACATGGTCCAGCTCACCTAAGTGCAAAAGGAATATGTAAACTTCTGGCTCCAGTGTGGCAAAATGAGGGGATCCCAAAGTGTGCAAATAATGTAGTAAAACATTGTATTGTTTGCTTGATGTACAATCCGGGAAAGGGAACCCCAACTCCAGCAGGTCATTTTGCTCCTCCAACATATCCATTTGAGGTGTTGCAGATCGATTATATTTACATGGAACGATGCAACAACCTCAAATATGTTCTGGTGGTAGTATGTGCTTTTTCTAGATGGGTAGAAGCCTACCCTCTGAAGGACAATACTGCTTTATCAACTGCCAAAATACTTTTGAAAGAATTCTTCCCTAGGTTTGGTTTGCCGCGCATTGTCTGGAGTGACAATGGGAGCGAATTTGTGGGTCAAGTCATGCAAAAAGTTTGTGCAGGTCTTGGCATAAAACAGAAGTTCCACGCGGCGAATCACCCACAGTCGGCTGGTTTAGTAGAATGCTACAATGGAACCTTGAAGCTTAAAATTGCTAAGGTGCAAGCTAGCACAGGACTTAATTGGCCTGATGCTTTACCATTGGCTCTTCTGTCCACCAGAACAGCAGTACACTCTCGTTTGGGGCTTAGCCCTTACGAAGTGATATTTGGTCGCCCAGCTAATGTATGGGGAGTTCCTCGCCCTAAGAAATACTCAGACTTGCCATACCCGATGTTGATTGACTACTTGCATGACCTTACAACTAAATTGCGTGTTCTTCATCAACAGGTTCAGAGTGCTCTACCAGAGGCTTCCACAGACCCAGGTCATTCCATCCGACCAGGTGACTGGGTCTGCACGAAAAATTTCCAACGACAGAGAAATTTGGAGCCCAGATGGAGAGAGCCACGCCTGGTTCTTTTGACCACAAGAACAGCAGTTAAAGTCGAAGGAAAGAAAAACTGGGTGCATGCCGTGCACTGCAAGAAAGTGCCTTTGCCCTTGCCTTTCGATCAGTGGGTCCGTAGAGGCATCAGTGACTCTGAAAGTGAGAAAGTTCCGCAATTTGTACCATTCAGTGATGCGCGTCTAATTGGAACACTTTCTGAGAAAGAGGACGACGACATTCTTCAAGAAGCAATGCCATTGCATCGTCGCTTGAACACGACAAATCCAGGAACATTGTTTCAAAACCAGACTGCCTCTGGACAGGAACGCTATAATTTGAGACCAAGACCAAAGAACTTGTAAATTTCTCTCCTATGTAGTACTCTATCCCGGTTGCAGGGTCACGGTAGGAGTCTTAGTTACGACCTGAGTAAGTGGCAATAGGCCTGCAGGACCTCACAGTGTCATAGGACGGTAGATAATCGTGACTACAGTGATTGAGGAAGATTGCCGTGAGCATCCACTTAGAAAGATGGAGGCTACATTAGATAAAAGAGAAAGTAAAAATATAAAGAATAATTGTAAAGAAATATATAGTCGTTGTAGTATTGCTCTATGCGTCATTATATTGTCGTGTATTCTTTTGGCATCTGTAAACTGGATCATTATTACTCTGCAGCAAAAAGTTGTCTCTTCTCCTACCTCTACATCTTCTTCTACTATCTCTCCGCACCTATTTCACACTCTTCCCCAGCATGAACTCATCAGAAGAACTGAATACTTTAACAATTCCTTCGTCCAGTTGTTACATCAACATCAGTTAGTGATCAATACAACTGACTGTTGGGTGTGTGGACTCATACCACATACAGTAGAAAAAGGAATGCCATATTTAGTTCTTCCATTCTCCTATGAAGGTTCCGCTTGGGCTTATTTTGTCATTTTCAATAATGCATATCAAAGTAAAATTAAACAACCTGTCAGTTCACATAGTGTTGGTTCAGATTTCAGTCATAGTTTATTGATAAAGGGAATGGTAGCTATGGCTAAAATCATGGAAAAAAGTGAAGCTTCCATAGATGAAAGAAAAGCATATACCAATTGGAACATAACTAATTACATTTCCAGCCTCAATGATAAGGTTGAGCAAGGAAAATCTCCTCCGATACGGGTCATACCCCAACAAGGAAATTTCTGTCTGCAAATAAATGGTAGAACTCCAAACACCAGACAAAGAGAAAGTTTATGTTCCCATACATATGTTTATTCAGCCCTGAATTCACTGCCGTTAGTACCATCTCAAGGTACATACTTCGTTTGCCACGATAGGGCTTATACATGGTTGCCAGCTGATTTCTCTGGTACTTGTTATATAGCCTTTCTTCTTCCCCCTACATACACCGCTCCTGCGAACCATCATAAAAATAGATATGGCAGAGGGATTGTGGATTCGAAAGACACAGCAGGACAAGAGGGAGGAGATTTCCTCAAAGGATTTCTTCCCTTCTGGGGTCCAATGGCCAACAGCAGAAATATAAGGCAATTGGTTCGTGTCGTAGAAACCACCATAGACATCACTGTAGGAGCTTTAAGTAACATTACGGCTGAACTACAGGCTGATCGTCTTATGACCTTGCAGAACCGTGTTGCCTTAGACTTTGTTCTTGCGGACCGTGGTGGAGTATGCAAATTGATCGGATCAAGTTGCTGTATTTTCATACCTAATGACGCCCCGACAGTATACCAAGCTATCTCTAAGTTACACATAATCTCCGAGTCGATTCATCAGGACGAAGGAGATTGGTCCTTTTCAGAGTGGTTTTGGGGATTACTGTCCAAATGGGGTTGGAAGGTATTGACATTCTTTGGAGTAATTTTAGCTTTTATATTCTCTTGTTGTCTTTGTATGCACTGCGGTCCTGCCATCTGCAACCTATGTGCTACTGCATGTATTCCCAAACCCAAGTCACAAAGAGCAGAGAATATCAAAATGATGGTACAGCAACAGCTTGATGACCTCATGGCCATAGACATCGACTCAGATTAACATGAGTTTGTGTATCTTGCCTGAGTTCTGGCAAAAGGAGGGTCTGAGGAAATTCGATTTTTAATACGATCATATCGACCCGCCATTTTGTGGCCCGCCGCCATTTTATGTTGCCTTCACTCAGGCAGCACAGCGAACGAAGTCCATTCTGCCTTTTCTGCTTATTCTGCAACATGGTGTTCAAAACAGCCTTCTGCCTCTATCTTTACAAGGCTGGTATTAAGGTCTGACCGAGTACACTAATCCCTGTCTGGTTTTCTAATCCTTGTTTCAACTATCTGTAGGCTCACACTATTCTCCGCCGATCTTATCTTATCGTCTGGCCTTCGCTGTCCTTTGCTAGTATTCTCTCATTTCACAACTGTCCTCCAAACGCACACAAACTTATCACACCACATGCAACTTCGTTGTGGATCGGTTAATGAATTAGTTCAAGGGAGGGGTGACAAACACAGCTGGAGGGGAGGCAACCTTAAGTCACTTGATACTTTGTTTTCCAATTCCTTCTATTGGTGCTGTCTTGTTTTCCGACATTTCTATTGGCTCTGTTCTATCTTTACATTATCCATACTGGCTCCTTTCTATGTGTTCTGGGAGTGTATGTAGTTAATAAATGGTTTTTATACGGTATATAAGATTGTGCGCCACAAAGTAAAGTGGCAGTCTCCTGAGAACATACCTTGTGTACTTCTTGGACAACTGTACTAGCTGCAGCTAATAAAATCTGATCTTTTACGCCTGACAGAGTGTCCCGTGTCTCTGTTAGTTGAGGCAGGTGAATCCAAGGAGATTTTAGGCGTACCCTGCGCCGCCAGGCCCATAAGGTTCTGGTTCTTCAATACGTAAAACACGCGGTTGGCAAAAGATAGCGCTGCCCGGTACCAAGAGGGACCTGGTGGCCTCTACCCAGGAGGGGAAGACAGAGGTAGCTCACAGCAACTCAGAGAGCCCTCAGAAGACCAGGCAGCGTGCACAGGAGTCCCACAGCACGGGGACAAAGGAGGTGCAAATGGAGGCCTACGCAGAACGACACAAAGGGATCCCACGCCGCTGGAGAACCACTCAGGAAGCTGTGCATTGCAGGATGGAGTGCTGGGGGCCTAAGTTGTGCTGTGCATGAAGAACTTCTTGGAAGGTCGCACACAAGCTTTGGCAACTGAAAGTCATGCGGTGCACAGGGGTACTGTATTACGTGGGGAGGCATGCTCCTACCTCCATCAAAGTTCAACAGCTGGAGCTTGGGACTGTTGGTGTCACTTTAGTCCACCACCCGTGTTGCTGGATCCACGCTTGTTGTCTGGAGAGGGGACCCACGCCACCGGTCGTCGATGCAGAGAGGAGCCTGCTGAAGCAGGGAAGTGACTCAGTCACTCCACGGGAGATCTGGTGCAGGCTGAAGACAGGCAGTCCTCGGAGGATGCATGACCTGGAAACAGTTGCAGTTGCGGGGAGGAGCTGAAGATACAATGTTGAAGAAGTTGTCCTGGCTTCTTTGTTGCAGATGTAAAGTTCCTGGAGGGTTCAGCTGCGGTTCCGTTCGTAGAAGAGGAAGTAAAGGATGCAGAGGATTCCTGCTGGAATCTTGCAATTCGAATCTGAAGAAACACCCAGAGGGGAGACCCTAAATAGCCCTGAGAGGTGGATTGATCACCTAACCAGGTAAGCACCTATTGGGGAGGGCTATGACATCACCTGCTGGCACTGGCCACTCAGATGCTCCCAGAGTTCCCCACCACCTTGGAATCCAAGATGGCAAACCCCTGGGACACTCTGGAGGAGCTCTGCACACCACCCCTGGGGTGATGAAGGACAGGGGAGTGGTCACTCCCCTTTCCTTTGTCCAGTTTCATGCCAGAGCAGGGACTGGGGGTCCCTGAAGCGGTGTAAACTGGATTATGCAAGGCGGGCACCATCTGTGCCCTTCAAAGCATTTCCAGAGGCTCTGGGAGACTACCCCTCCCATGCCTGTAACACCTATTTTCAAAGGGAGAGGGTATAACACCCTCTCTCAAAGGAAATCCTTTGTTCTGGCTTCCTAGGCTTGAGCTGCTCAAGCAACAGGAGGGCAGAAAACTCTCTGTGAGGTAGCAGCAGCTGGGACTGCCTGGAAAACCTCAGATGGCTGGTTTGGCAGTACTGGGGGTCTACTGTGGAGCCCCCAGAGGGCATGGTATTGTGCTACCAATACTAGAATCAGTATTGGGGTACAATTCTGAGGTGTTAGACACCTTACATGGCCATATTCGGAGTTACCATTGTGAAGCTGGACATAGGTATTGACCTATGTCCAGTGCACGTGTAAAATGGCGTCTTTGCACTTACGAAGTACAGGAAAATGGTCCTGGACGGCGTGAGGGCACCTCTGCAGGGGCAGGGGTTCCCTCTCACACAGGTACTTTGCACCTAGCCTTCATGGTTTGAAGGTCCTCACATATAGGTGACTTATAAGTTACCTGGTGCAGTGAAAATGGCTGTGAAAGGGTGCATGCACCATTTCACACAGGCTGCAATGGCAGTCCTGCAGAATCCTTTGCATGGGCTCCCTATGGGTGGCAAAAGCAATGCTGCAACCCATAGGGATCCCCTGGAGCCCCAGTGCCATGGGTACCTAAGTACCATATACTAGGGACTTATAAGGGGGCACCAGTATGCCAATTTGGGATGAAATACTGGGTTACCAGTATGTAGTGACAAATTTGTGAACAGAGAGAGCATAAGCACTGGGGTCCTGGTTACCAGGATCCCAGTGCACAGTCAAGCATACTGACGAAAACAGTGAAACATACTGACAAGTAGGCCACAAACCATGCGCACTTGGGTCATGGCTAGGAAGATCCCAGTGACACAGTCAAACACACTGACAAACAGGCCAAAAATGGGGGTAATCATGCTAGAAAGAGGCTACTTACACATATGCAATGCAAATTTATTTTGCCTTCAAGTCAAATTTGCAGTTCCAGTAAATATCCGCATTACTCCCACTTAACAGTGGTTAGGGCACATTTGCCATGTATTTTGAGCTCCATGGAAAAAATATCCTCCACCACCTCCCCCACCTTCACTCCCACTCTGTGATCCGGGCCCAAGTGTCTAGTGGGTGGATACCTCCTTCAGCCTCTTGCTGATGTCTTAACACTACAATTCAGAAACAAGCATTTGCAATGCAATAGGTCTAGAGTTTGCTCGAGTTAGAGCTATTAGTGTTTTAAATTCCTAACTGGACTTTTCTAGCTATATAAATTGAAAATGAAAAGTAAAACAGTTGACATAAGCGAGCTGATTAAAAATGCCACGGCCACCATAAGCGTGAGCGCGAAGGAGAGACACAAAATCAAAAAGAAGTTTGCTAGCAGTGAAACATATTGTCAAACACACAATTATCCATGTAACAGGGTCAATGGCCAAGGCAGTAACAAAAGTGCCCCAAGGAGGGACAAACGTAATGCATTTATCAATGATAACAAACATTTGCATTGCAATAGGTCTCGCATTTGCAAGAGTTAGAGCTATTGGTGTTGTGAATGCCTAATTGGACTTTTCTTGCCACATAAATTGGTCTACCGTGTCTCATAAGTTGGTCCTCTCTGCCACATAATTCTAGTGGCCCTGCATATAAGTAAAGCACTTCCATTTACCTTCTTCCTCTATCTGCAGCAAAAGATGAAAATGTTGCCATTTAGCATCCCGATTTTAAGCTGATCACTTTCACCACCCCATCATCAGAGTTGCTGGATGGCTAACACACTTTCCAAAAATAAGACACAAGACAGCCACAGAGGAGTAACAAGAGAAATAAACTAGAAGGGTCACCCAAAAATATCAAGAGTGTTCAAACAGTTGGCCTGAATTATGGTTATAATTATTTGCTAAAATGACATGCAAATAGCTATTGATTTTTTGCAAATATTGTCCTGCAAAGTTGTTTTTCTGTTTTCATAACTTTGTCCTACAATATACTTTGGCAAGTCGACATTTTTCTTATAATTCTGAAGATCGCACAAAATAAAGTGCAACTTTAGTCAACATGTGTGCTTAATTATTGTAAAGAAAAGGTAAGCAATTGCTAATATGGCTTTAGAATAAGCCATTGACTCAGCATGTTGTAGTAAAATCTACTTCTATGTTTGTTGTTTTCTCACATGGGTTGGTTGAACATACTAACATTTTTCTATCCACTACTGTAAACATGCTAACAGTTTGCAGAGTCTATGGTCTGTAGCTGGATTTGTTTATACAGCGACATACGGATATCGTTCATCATGCATAGTCTTTCCAAACGAGACAACTGGAGAATGTAACAACATTTTTTGCACACAAGTCAATTCATGCAATGAACAGAAGCTAAAAATGCCACCAACAACAGGATTTTTAAAAGGTTCAATAAGTATAAAACAGACAATGTGGCACTAGTTTAAAGCCAAATCAACATTAATTTTTAAATGTGCACATAATCCATTGGCACTCCGAGCAGTAGGAGAAAAATCATGCAAGAAAACTATATATCAGAATATCATCATTAAGAAGGGACACTCCCATATAAAGAAAACGTTGTGTACATTGCAAGGGAGATGCATGCCACTGCTCGCTACATGATAGTCCCTTGGTGCTTTTTTTGTTTAGCAATATTATAATCAAGAGCTGGAGTAAGCAGTCAGAACATTCCTAAACATGCTTGCCAAACAACTCAAGAGTGACAAAAATAATCCAGAAAAAAACACCCCATCATGTGAAGATAAAGCCCTATTATGTAATCCGCAGGTTTCAGAGCATATGTTTGTTGCCTCGGGGTGCCTCCATAACTCGAGGGATTTTATGTCAGGACCGGAGGCTTTGGATTATGCTTTCTCTTACTTTACTGACAAAAAACAGCAGCCAATAATAAACGATAAAACTTAAAACTATCATTCCCATGATGCCAAGTCCACCAATCACCGCCCCACGATGACCATATATAGCCTGTGTGCCAAAGTCCGTCCTCTTTCTTTGCTGCTCCAGCAGCCAGTTAAGTGACACGCGCAATGTGCTTAATGATTTACTGTATTTTGTATAGTTAAAGCGAGCGCGCCTATTGTTAGCGCTTCTGCTTTCTTTAACAATTAATGTGCATTTTTCGGAGCTTCGGCTCCATTAGTTTCCTTCTTTCTTTCCACTTCTTTCAACGGTGTGGAGCGGGAGCAGCCCGATAAGTGAGCGTGCACTCACCGTAAAGAGGACGCTGTCCTCTTTCTATGGCGATGGTCGCGCACGCGCGGTGAGCCAATCGGAAGTTTTCCGACCTGCTTTCGGTGCATGTGTATCGATCGGCACACACTTTAAACAATTTCAGCAAACTAAACGGCCTTGGTTCGACCATAGGGGCTGTAATAATACTTATAGAGCTCTGCTCATGGGGCACTTTTGGCTATTAAAGCCAATATTGATATTTTACAGGCAGGTGGCTCACTCCACTCGAAATTTCTACCGGTTATACAGCTTTTTAGCAGTTTTTGTGTAAGACTACATTCTTCACCTGCTCAGGGTTTTTTGCCCCCCCTGCTAACTCCTCCAATATCATATAGATCTATAACATGGCGTACTACGCCAATGAAGACGAGCAGTACCAGGAGCTGCAAGAGATGCCTTTGGAGCATCAAATGGAGGAAAGACTTGTGGAGGCACTTGGGCATCATGTGCAGACTCCGTGTATTGGGCACTGATACAGGCCTTCAAGCCTTTTACCCAACCTTTGACAAATTTTGCCAAAAGATAGTTTTTGGGCGAGAGCAGTCAACAACCTCGCTTACAATCTGGAGATCCCAAGGAGAATTTGGGTCTCCCTCTGCAACGCTCAGGAGGCTCTTCCTCAGCGGAGATTTTGGTGCAAACGGCAACCTCGGTGTTGCGCGACCACGCTTATGGAGGTTTTCCTCCTCCTCAAGATGCATCCTCAAATTTTCAACAGTCATCTTTTTCCCGATCCAGTTATCAGGACCCCTCTTCATCCAAATCAGATTCAGATGACTCGCAATCAGATCCCCTTCCACGTAAAAAGCAACGTAAATCACGACATTCTATGTCCGAAGCCACTCCTCCGGCTGGTAAGAATCTCTTATTCACGCCTGAGGATATTATTCTCCCACGTTCCACTGAATGGGTTTCTATTCCGGAGGTGGCCAACTACGTCCAAGACAGACTACTTAAAAGTTTTGAGAAGGAGGTGCGCAACACCCTCAGATCCGAATGCCCTCGTCCCTCTCTGCTTGGGAAGGTGGCGGATACCCCTGAGCTAGACCCCAGCGTGGTGACCTTCCTCTGCAAATTCGCCAAAGATCCTAAGAAGGGTCTAGATTGGGCCTGGAGAGGTTGCCAGGACAAACAGCTGGACGTCTCCGGCCCTTTGACAAAAATCTTAGATCTGGCCATCCAATCTAAAGAATCTGATATTCCCTTAGATAGGGAAGCTGTATTGCAATGGGCTCAGAGGGCAATCTGTCTCCTTGGCAATGCCAATTGCGCCATGTCAACAGAGCGCAGACGCTCCTTCCTCATTCGCTTAGATCCAAAGCTGGCGGAATTGGCTACTAACGAAGCGGGCTCTTCAGCCAATGGTATGCTTTTTGGAGATAAATTTATTTCCAATTTGAGCAAATATGTTGCTACCTTTACAGCCCTAGACAAGGCCCAATCCAATATTAAGAAAGTTTTCAACAATGCTCTTTTTGCCCGGACCGGGCGCTTCAGAGGCCGAGCGTCAGGCCGCATGTATCAGGCTTCCAGATACGCCTCTCAAGGCAACCGAAGTGGTGCTTCAGATCAACAAAACTTCTATCCCAACCGCTACAGAGGGCGTGGTCACTCCTCCAGAGGTTATCGCGGAGGTGGTTCCAACCAAGACACCTCAAATTCAGGTGAGAATTATCCCTCCTTCGGAGGTCGTTTTGGGGGGCAGGATACAATTTTTTCTACCAGCCTGGCAGCTAATCACTCAAGATCCTTGGGTTCTTCAGACTGTTCAGGGTTTTCAACTGGAGTTTTACGCCTCCCCGATTCAAAAGGCTCCTCCTATGCCTCTCCTTTTTTCCCTCGCAGATCGCGAATTCATAGGAAAAGAGATTTTCTTTCTATTAAAAAAAGGGGCAATAGTGCAAACTTCTCCTCATCCTCGGGCGTTCGCCAGCACAATCTTCTTAGTCCAAAAGAAAGGCGGTGGTTCCAGGTTAGTCCTAAACCTCAAGCTTTTCAATTCTTGGATGGTATATCGCCATTTCAAGATGGAAGGTATTCATCTTCTCAGAGATCTCTTAAGAGACAAAGACTGGATGGTGCGCCTGGATCTCAAAGATGCTTACCTCTCAGTCCCGATTTTTGCCCCTCAAAGACGCTTCCTACAATTCCAATGGGGTTTCCACTGGTCCGAGTTCAAAGTCCTTCCCTTTGATCTCTCTTCAGCTCCTTGGTGTTTCACCAAACTTTTGCGTCCAGTGGTCCAGTTCTTGAGAGAGTGAGGGGTGCGTCTGATTATTGATCTAGATGACATACTTATCACGGCTCAGGACAAACAGCTAGGACAAACAGCTAGTTCTCCTTCATCTCTACTGGAAAATATAATTGTTACAGGATCTCGGGTTTGTAATCAATTCCGAGAAGTCTTGTTTAATCCCAACTCAGAATATAGAATTCTTAGGATTTCTATTAGATTCAATGAAGGCCTTGCTAATTCTTCCGGCCAACAAACGCAGTTTGATCAAGAAAGAGTTGAAGAGAGCGCTTGCCTCTCCGACTATATCATTGAGGACGTTAGCTCGCCTAGTCGGGCTCTTGGCATAGTCCATTCAAGCGATTTTTCCAGGCCCTTTACATTACAGGGCCCTTCAGAGATTGAAGATTCTCCATCTTCAGAAGGGTCTTCAGTACTCAGAGTTGGTTCCCCTGCCAGAAGAAGCCAAGACAGAGATGTCATGTGGCTCTCTCACATGGATGCATGGAATGGCAGAGCGATTTTTCCCTCCAGTCCAGATGTTGTAATAGAGTCGGATGCCAGCCGATGGGGCTGGGGGGCTCGTTGCGGTCCGGTGGAGACGGAGAAACGGTGGTCCCCGGGAGAACTGACATATCATATCAGCTGCCTAGAACTCCTAGCAGGGGCCTTTGACATCAGATCTTGCCCCTTGTCTGGCTCATTGTTGTATTCTCCTGCGGATGGACAATTTCTCTGCGGTCAGATACATCAATCGCCTGGGTGGGACCAGATCGTGTCTCCTAGCGGAGATAGCGAAGGAATTCTGGCATTATTGCCTCAATCAGCAAATTTCGGTAATAGCGGAATACATTCCAGGCTGGGTCAACATGACAGCAAACTGGAATTCTCGCTTCCTTCGAGACGGCAGCGACTGAAGGCTCAATCCACGAATCTTCCAAGCACTTCAGCTACGCTGGGGGACGTGTCAGATGGATTTATTTGCCTCCTGATTGAACAGTCAGGTTCCTTGTTTTTTCAGTTGGAAACTGGATCCTCAGTCGAAGGGGACAGATGTGTTTCTGCAACTATGGCCGAGGGAGCTCCTTTATGCCTTCCCTCCTTTTGTGATGATTCCTCGCGTCCTGGCACAAGTTCGTCGCCAACGCTCGGAGGTCATTCTGATAACTCCGTTTTGGAGTGCTCAGCCTTGGTTCCCTTCTGCGATGGTTCTGTCTTGCGACTTTCCGGTGAGAATTCCACTGTCTGTGGACCTTCTTACGGACCAGTTGAACAATTATCACCCATTAATTCTGCAGGGGTTGTTGCCCCTGATGGCGTGGAGACTTTCAGGCGACGATGGCAAGTGCCTGGAGTTTCGGAATCTGCATTGTTTTTCTTATCTCAATCTTGGGCCCCTTCCACTCAGAAAAGATACGAGCAGGCCTGGAGGAAGTGGGTATGTTGGTGCAATACAAGAAGTGTGGATCCCCTGGGGTCAGAAATTCATGTCATAGCCAATTTTCTCTCTAAATTGGCTTCCCAGGGTTTGGCATACAGGACAATTAATAACTGTCGCTCCGCCCTTTCTGCTGGACACCCGCATATTCAAGGGAAACCAGTAGGTGAGCATCCTTTGATTTGTAAATTACTTAGAGGTATCCGTATGGTTGAACCTCCTCAACCAAAATATACTTTCTTATGGGATGTCAATATTGTCTTACGTTTCCTCAGAAATTGGCCAGATAATGAAGGATTATCTCGTAAACAATTATCGGCAAAGTTGACAATGTTACTATGCCTACTGTCATGCAGAAGGGTGTCGGATGTTAAAGCTCTGGATTTGTCAGGTAGAGTATTTACTCCGGAGGGAGTATCTTTTTCCATTACCAGACATACTAAAACCTTATCGAAATGTATTTCTTAGCCATCTTTTCCTCATAATAAGAAACTCTGTGTTGTTCAATGTTTGAAAGTGTATGAAGATTGCACACACAAATTCAGGCAGAATGTTTTTGGTCAATTATTGATTTCTTTACAAAAACCTTTTCGTCCAGTCACTGCAGCAACATTGGCTCGTTGGGTCAAATGGTTACTAGCTGAAGCAGGTATTGATATAAGTGTATTTGGAGCTCACTCTGTTAGAGGAGCCATGGCTTCAAAAGCCTTTGCTACTGGAGCCAGATTAGAAGATATCATGGCTGCAGCAGATTGGTCAAATGATTCCACCTTCAAGGTATTCTATCATAAACCTATTGTCGACGTAGTTTCAGAGGTGGTAAATAGACTTTAAACTAGCATAATCCGAAGCCTCCGGTCCTGACATAGAATTAAAAAACTTCTAGCTATTGCGTCAAGAATTTTAGATTCTATTAAGGACACGGAGGCGAGGATTATCCCACCCATTAATAATTATGATGAATATTGTAAGTGTTTATAATCAATTTATTTTACATGTTTCAACCATGTTAAATTGTTGACCCTCCCTTCAATGTACATGGATATTAGTTTATTCTTTTACATTCACAGGATCAAATAACACAAATGCGTAGAGGTCATCTTTTCGGATCAAGAATCGGATTCCAGTTTCTGTTCTAAGTTGGAGTGAAGTGTTGGTCCCTCAGGTTTCGAGGAGTTTTGTTTCAAATGTGGCAAACTAATTCAGCGTCAGGTTGGATTCGCAAAGAAAGAGAACGGACTTTGGCACACAGGCTATTTATGGTCATTGTGGGGTCGTGATTGGTGGACTTGGCATCATGGGAATGATAGTTTTAAGTTTTATCGTTTATTATTGGCTGCTGCTTTTTGTCAGTAAAGTAAGAGAAAGATTAATCCTCGCTTCTGTGTCCTTAATAGAATCTAAAATTCTTGACGCAATAGCTAGAAATGTTTTAATTCCTCCTGTTGGAAATGGTAAACACATACTTTTGGAGTCCTGAGGTGCAGAGTCATGAGGCTAGAAAAAGTGATGGGCGTGCTAATGCCCACAGAATAGAATACAACATGTCGAAAAGCAGCGTGTGCGGGCTGCTATATGCTGGATCTAAAAAGGGATTTAAAAAATTCTAGCATTCGCGTTAAGAATTTCTCAATTCTATTAAGGACACGGAGGCGAGGATTATGCTTCACTTTCCATGCTTTATTTTTAACAGCAGCCAATAAAAACCATGGAAAACAAAAAACTACATATCCCAATACTTGATATGTCATGTTTTAACCATAGAGGAGGAAGCCTATAAAGTGTTGCTTCACACCCAGCCACTCCTCTTTCTTTGTCCAATATTTGCAACAGATAAAGTCAAAGTTTTAAACATGAATCTTGTAAACGTAATACTGAAAAAGGGAAGAACTGGAATCCAACTTGACCGGAAACTTGAACGGTGTCAGAACGGACCGAATTTACTTCTCATCATTTCCTAGGAGAAAAGAAAAATTCAGGCCATAAAAATTGAACATCATAAAATGATACTTATATCTACTACCAAATAGGGTGGGTTAGCACTGAAATACAGTAAACTTGTACATGAACTTCATAGTAATAATATGTACCACAAGATAACATATACAACAGTGCGGTGGGATAATCCTCGCCTCCGTGTCCTTAATAGAATTGAAAAATTCTTAATGCGAATGCTAGAAACTTTTCTATTCTATGTCAGGACCGGAGGCTCAGATTATGCTTCTTCAAAGCTGATTCACAACCACCGAAGCAATATCTACAATAAGTTTACAATAGAAAGTTTTAAAAGTCGAAAGAGAAGACCAGTCCGCTGCCCTTAGAATGTCCTCTAAAGGAGAACCCAAAGGAAAAGACTTTGAAGCCATAGCACCTCTAGAAGAGTGAGCACCAAATCTAGAGACATCAATGCCTGCTTCATTCAGTAACCACTGCATCCATCTAGCAAGGGTGGCTGATGAAACAGGATGATAAGGCTTAACCAAGGAAATGAGCAATCTCTTCTGTACTCACCTCGTAAGCTCTAAGGCACTGCACAACTCAAAGTTTGGGGTTGTCCACAAACAGGGATAAGAAACAGACTTCAGATTGCATTTAGTTCTACGTGAAATAGAAAAAATAACCCCATCAGGGGAAAAAACTCTCCCAGCCAAATCCAGAGCTCTAACATCTGAAACTCTCTTACATGAAATTAAACATAACAACATCGTGAGTTTAGCTGAAAGTTGTTTCCTAGACAAAAATCTATTGGAAGGCCATGATTCTAAAAAACGAAGATCACATCCCAAAGGAAGAATAGCGAGGGCAAGGAGGATTAGCCAATCTGATACCTCTCATCAATTTACAAAATGTCCTGCTGATATAGCAGACCGATAGTTATTAATAGAGCGATAGGCTAGACCTGATGCCGCTAAAGAAGATAGAAAATTTAGGACCAGACAGCAATCTGCTGAAGAAGGATCTGCACCCCTAGAACTACACCAAGCACTCCAGCACTTCCAAGCCAAAGCGTATCTCTTGTGAGTACTGGAGGACCAGGAACCTGCAATGAACTCGGAAGACTCTTGCGAAAGTCCTGGGATGCTCCATCTTTCCCTGAAAGCCACCAAGCCACCAGGGATAGCTGACCCGACAGGATCAATGGATGCAAAAGACCCAGAGGGTCCTGGAGAAGATTCTCCCGGAAGGGAAGTAGGATCGGATGATCGCAACTCAACTACATTGCCAACGGGAACCATGCCTGAGTTCTTGAGACCAGTCCTGAAGAAAGGCATCCGTCTTTGATGCTTCCGGATCTGGTCTCCAACTGAAAAAACGTTTGATCTGCCGGTTGAGGAGAGGCCAAACAGATCTATCGAAAAGAGACCCCACTGAGCAGAAAGTGCCCGGAAAACTCTGGGGTGTAACCTCCAATCGCTGAAGTCTCTCAGGTGATGCGAATTCCAGTCCGCCACCATGTTGCTGGCTCCTGGAAGGTACTCCGCGACGACTGAAATCTTGTGCTGAAGACAAAAATGCCAAAACTCCTTGGCTATCTCTGCTAAAATGCGGGAACGAGTTCCCCCAACTTGTTGACATGTCTCACCACCGAGATATTGTCCATGCGAAGGAGAACACAACAGTTCGCCCTGATGGGAGAGAGACTCTTGATCGCAAATGAGCCGTCTAGGAGTTCCAAACAATTGATGTGGAGGTTCAGCTCCGTGTTGGACCATCTGCCTCCTGTGGACACTGATCCGCAACGGGCTCCCCAGCCCCAACGACTGGCATCGGACTCTATCACTACGTCCGGGTAAGAACTGAAAATAGCTCTGCCGTTCCAGGCTTCCATATGTTCCAACCACCAATTCATCTCTGCACGAGATTCCTCTGCGAGGAGAACCTGATCCGCATAACTGAGACCTCTCTGAAGATGGGATATCTTTAAACGTTGAAGGGCTCGGTAATGTAAGGGGTCCGGAAAAATCGCTTGAATCGAAGAAGAAAGCAGGCACACCATGCGGGCGATCGCCCTCAATGATACAGTCTGTTTGGATAATAGAGACCTCAACTCTCTCTTGATCGAATGAATCTTCCCGGGGGGAAGAACCAATTGAGATTGTATCGAGTCTATCTGGAAATCCAGAAAATCTATCCGTTGAGAGGGAATCAGAAGGGACTTCTGGGCATTGATTATAAAACCCAGACTCTGAAGCAGAGACACTGTGCATTCCAGATGAGAAAGCAGCAGGTCTCGATTCTCGGCCATGATCAGAATGTCGTCTAGATAAATTATTAGCCGGACCCCTTGGGAACAAAGGAATTCCACGACTGGACGCATTACCTTCGTGAAACCCCAGGGGGCAGAAGACAGACCAAAGGAGAGAACTTTGTACTCATAATACTCGGTCTCCCATTGGAACTGGAGAAATCTCCGATGAGGAGGAAAAATAGGAATGGTCAGATAAGCGTCCTTTAAATCTAAACGGACCATCCAGTCTCCCTCTTGGAGAACGTCTCTCAACAAATGGATGCCCTTCATCTTGAAATGACGATATGGTAAAAAACCGTTGAAGTCTTTTAAGTTTAGAACCAGGCAAGACCTGCCCCCTTTCTTGTCCACTAGAAACACTGGACTGACAAAACCAGAAGGGTGAAGAGGTACCTTGACGACGGCACCCTTCTTTACCAGAGCCGAAATTTCTGAGGAAATGAGACTGTGTTCTTGATGGGAAAAATATGCTGGCTTGGGAAGGCACCGCTGAAACGGGGACTCGTAAAATTCTAGTTTGAACCCCTGCACGGTCTCTAAGACCCAAGCATCCGAAGAGATCAGACGCCAAGATCCAAGAAATCTCTGAGTTCTGCCCCCCAACATTATATCTGAACTTCCAACCAAGCTCACCCGTGCCTCCCGACTCCTGGGAGAAAGATTGATGGCCTTTGGATCTCCCCCTGCGGAATCTGCCCCGACCAGATCTTGGTCTTGATGGGTAGAAGGTAGAAGAGGAGGAGTCGTACTCCTGAAAGCCTCCTCTTCCTTGCTGGTAGAAACCACGTTGAGGGCCTTGTTGGTTGAAGCGGCCGAAGGCACGCCCTCTGTAGTGTCCGGCCACTCTAAAAAGTGGACGCAGCACTCTTCTGATGGAACCTTGTGTGTTGTCCAAACTGGCGTAAGTAGAAACAAATTTAGAAAGTTCTTTCATAAAGGGGGACCCAAACAGCAAACCCTGGGCCACGTGGCCTGATTCAGAGGTAGCGAGGTCTGCCAATTTGGGGTCTAGCTTCATCAACACTGATCTGCGATGTTCAGAAGATATGGCGCAATTGGCATTGCCCAGGAAGCAAAGTGCTCTCTGAGCCCAACCCATTAGAATGTCCGGGTTGATTGGCTCACCTGACTCCTTGGCCTGAAAAGCCAACTTCAGAATCTTAGTTAATGGACCGGAGATGTCCAACAGCTTATCCTGGCATCCGCGCCAGGCACGATCTATACCCTTCTTTGGGACTTTTGCAGATTTCTTGAGAAAAGTGACAAGAGTAGGGTCTAATTCGGGAGTTTCAGTAACCTTGGAGGGGAAATCTGGTCTGGGACATTCAGACCTCAGACTAGAGTGGACCTCCTTATCGAAACTGTGCCTAATGTGGGATTCCACATAATCCGCCACTTCAGGGGGTGGTAACCAAAGTGAAGACCTGGGGTGCACGATGTCTTCCGGCTCGAATGTCAGAATCTTAGGGGTAGGTGCTTCCTGATGATGATACTTCTTCTTGCTCTTGCGAGGGGGATCATCTCCCTGCTCGGAGGATTGCTCAGAAGAAGAAGAAACTGGGTCACTTAAAGCTTTCTTTTGTGATCCCGAATTATAATCATGCTCCCTTGCCATATTTCTGATAAGGAATTCAAAGTTCGCAGCATGAGGGTTAGTACTCTGCTTAGAAGCCTGGGTGTTCACCAGAAGGAGAGATTCCCCAATGGGTTGGGTGCCGACGGGGCTACCCAGCCCTGTTGTTCCACAAAACCCAAGAGATGGTGTTTAATGGGCTGAATGGCTTGAGCTAAAGCTTGATTAACAGTATGACGCACTCCTGCATCAAGAGCATATACCAAATCTTGATCAAAGGAACCAGCCAGTTCATCCAGATAATACAAATCTTCAGCTTGGTCTTCATAGCCAGCCATACTGTAATACAGCAGATGGGCTCCAAAGGAGCAGTATCAACAGTTGTAAAAACAGGGCAGAAAAAGACAATTTTATGACAAGACCGGAGGCTCCTATTATGCTTTCTTTTCCTGCTTTATTTTAATAGCAGCCAAGAGGAAAACACCAATCCCAGAGGTTTGAGCAACAAGCAACCAATGGGAGATAAGACTAATAACATTAACCAATCAGTATACTGTATCACGTAACATATACCAATCCTGACTGCAGGCAGCCCTCTTTTCTTGCTGCTCGCAGTCAAGATAAGTATATCTTTCATTGCTCCATACATTTACTATAATTTCAATGTATTTTAGTGTTTAGCTGATATGCGTGTGCCTCTGCTGCCCCAAACGCTCTTTAATTCTTTTTCTTGCGAGTGAAGGGAAATTCCTCCCTGGTCTTTCGAGTCGCGTCGCCGTGAACGTTCTATTTTGAACGATTCTCCATCTAAGAGATTCACTCCTTCTCAGCGACTGGATGGTCTGTCTAGATCTTCACTCTCACAGAAAGTTTCTCCAATTTCAATGGAATCACCACACCTATCAATTTACCTGCCTACCCTTCGGTCTTTCATCAGCCCCCTGGTGCTTCACCAAGCTAATGAAACCTATCGTAGCCCTCCTTCGATCTCAAGGCTTCAGAATGATAATCTATCTAGACGATATTCTTCTAATGCATCAAGACATTTCTACCCTTCGGTCCCAACTCTCTTACGCAATCTCTCTTCTTTCGGACCTAAGCTTTCTAGTCAACAAAGAGAAATCGATGTATACCCCGTCACAGACAATGGAATTCCTAGGATTCCTAATCAATTCCTCTCAAGGTCTCCTTCAACTACCGACCTCAAAAATAAAAAGTATCAAATCAGAGATAACCCTATCTTTACAGCAGACTTCTCGCTCCCTCAGGTCTCTTGCAAGGATTGTAGGTCTTCTTTCTTCTTCGATTCGGGCAATTTTTCCAGGCCCTCTTCACTATCGGGCTCTTCA
The DNA here is from genome assembly GCF_031143425.1 of Pleurodeles waltl. NCBI lineage: Eukaryota > Metazoa > Chordata > Amphibia > Caudata > Salamandridae > Pleurodeles > Pleurodeles waltl. The sequence goes on along the minus strand of NC_090443.1, from coordinate 982,485,141 downwards.
AAGATTGAAAATTCGTCATCTACGCAAAGGTTTTGCTTATTCAGATTTCATCCCACTCGACCTCGAATCCCGTACAGAACTCCAATGGTGGCTCGACCATCTCGAAGCCTGGAATGGCAGGACCATCTTTGCCTCAGTCCCAGATCTTGTCTTAGAATCCGACGCAAGCCTAACAGGCTGGGGCACAAGGTGTGGGCAGATATCGACTGGAGGCACATGGTTTCGACAGGAGTCTTCATTGCACATCAACTATTTAGAGATGCTTGCAGGCTCCTTTGCAATAAAAACTTTCACCAAGAACAGAGTCTCTTGTTCCGTACTTCTTTGTATGGACAACCTCACAGCGGTAAAATACATCAATCACCTTGGCGGTACAAAATCCAAACTCCTAGCAGAACTAGCAAAGAGCTTTTGGGAATTCTGCCTTCACCGAAAAATTTCAGTTCAAGCAGAATACTTGCCAGGTTCTCTCAACTCAGTTGCAGACTGGTTTTCTCGTCATCTTTCCGATTACAGCGACTGGAAGCTTCACTCTTCGGTCTTCAATTCTATTCATCGCAAATGGGGTCCCTTCCATACAGATCTATTCGCATCCCGTCTGAATACACAGCTTCCTCGTTTCTTCAGCTGGAGGCCAGACCCTCACGCTTTAGCGACTGATGCGTTTCTTCAACAGTGGCATCACGCAATACAGTATGCATTCCCTCCTTTCATCATGATAAACAGAGTCCTCACCCATATCTGGCGTCAAGAAGCCACAGTTGTTTTAGTAGTCCCGTTGTGGCAAGCTCAAGTGTGGTATCCCACTCACCTAGAATTAGCTGTCGACTTCCCTGTCCTTCTGCCCTCCTTCCCCTCCCTCCTTCTCAATCCCCAAGGTCTTCCCCACGACCTCATTCTCAACAAAACCCTTCTCCTATCTGCCTGGAAAGTCTCAGGTCTTCCTCATCTTATCCAGGAATTTCACTCGAGGCTTCAACCTACATCAACAATTCCTGGGCTCCAGGCACTTCCAAGGCTTACAAATCAGCTTGGTCCATCTGGTCTAGCTGGTGTTTGGGAAAAACATGTGATCCCTTTTCAGCAGATCTAACCATGATAGCTAATTTTCTTGCCTCTCAAGCTAGCGCCGGCAAATCTTACAGAACCATCAATCTATATAGATCAGCGATATCTCTACATCACCCGTTTATAAACGGGAAACCCGTAGGAGAACATCCTATTATTTGTCGTCTTTTAAAAGGAGTAAAATTCTCCAATCCCCCAATTCCCAAATACTCCACGTTATGGGATGTGAATCTAGTTCTACAAATGTTTGTCTCTTGGCAGGATAATGACTCTTTATCTTTGAAAATGCTTTCGGCCAAACTAACAATGTTACTTTGTCTTGTCTCTATCAAACGTCTGTCAGATGTCAAAGCCCTAGATATCTCGGCTCGTCACTTTACTCCTACTGGTGTTCTGTTCAATGTGTCTCGTCGTACCAAAACCAACATTACTTCTGTGTTCTATCCCTTTTTTCCAAACCATCCAAAACTTTGTGTGGGAAACTGTTTAAAGGTTTATGAACAGAAAACAGAGGATCTTAGAACATCTTCTGCTTCCCAACTATTAATTTCCTTTAGGAAGCCCTATAAACCTGTATCTTCCCCTACCTTGGCTCGTTGGGTCAAATGGGTGATGTCCCTAGCGGGCATTGATACTTCAAAGTTTGGCGCCCATTCTGCTAGAGGTGCCATGGCGTCAAAAGCCTTTTGGGCCGGTTCACGATTGGAAGATATTCTAAGATCGGCAGATTGGTCAAATGATTCTACTTTTCGTACATTTTATTGTAAACCTGTTAGTTCAGCAACTTCTATTGTAGTTAACATGCTTTAAACAAGCATAATAGGAGCCTCCGGTCTTGTCATAAAATGTAGATTTTCCAAGTATTTTATGATGGAAAGTCTTAGGGCCATATTTATACTCCGTTTGCGCCGAAATTGCGTCGTTTTTTTTGACGCAATTTCGACGCAAAACTAACGCCAACTAACGCCATATTTATACTATGGCGTTAGAGGCGAATAGCGCCAAAGTTCCCGGAATGTGCGTCATTTTTTAGCGTGAACCCCTTCCTTGCGTTAATGATATGCAAGGGAGGCGTTCCCGTCTAAAAAATGACTCCCAGGACTTTACGTGGTATTTATACTCCCGGGCAAAAGAGACGCCCGGGAGTTGGCGTGGCTAAAAACGGCGCATTTGCGCCACTTTTTAACGCCTGCTCAGGGCAGGCGTTAAGGGGCCTGTGGGCTCAAAATGAGCCCACAGGTGCCCTCCCTTGCCCCCAGGGACCCCCCCTGCCACCCTTGCCCACCCCAGGAGGACCCCCAAGGATGGAGGGACCCACCCCAGGGACATTCAGGTAAGTTCAGGTAAGTTTTATTTTTTATTTTTTATATTTTATTTTGGTGGCATAGGGGGGCCTTATTTGTGCCCCCCTACATGCCACTATGCCCAATGACCATGCCCAGGGGACAGAAGTCCCCTGGGCATGGCCATTGGGCAAGGGGGCATGACTCCTATCTTTCCAATGATAGGAGTCATGTTGATGGGGGATGGGCGTCGTTAAAAAATGGCGCAAGTCGGGTTAAGACGATTTTTTCGACGTAACCTGACTTGCCCCATTTTAAGACGCCCATGCGCCATTTTCCCCCTACGCCGGCGCTGTCTGGTCTACGTGGTTTCTTCCCACGCAAACCAGGCAGCGCCGGTCTGATTGCGCCGTCTAACGCCATTCCATAAATACGGCGCCCGCATGGCGCTTCAGAATGGCGTTAGACGGCGCAAAACTTTTTGACGCTAAACTGCGTTAGCGCAGTTTAGCGTCAAAAAGTATAAATATGGGCCTTAGTTTTTTAAAGACACGGAGGTGAGTATTATCCCACCGCTTCTTGTACTAACGTTGTTCTCTCCCACCCTTTCTAGTTAATACCAACGCTCCAGCATCCTCTTCAACCTAATTCATTGGATGCCGATTCTCCTCGAAGGACTCATTCACCGCAACCTCCATTGAACTCAGATCCCTGCATCCATCATCCTGTCAAGCCATCCTATTCACCTAATTTGGACAGAATTCAAGACTTTTTTGCTCTAATCCTGGCAATATGTTTAATTTGCTGTTTAGTGCCTTTATTCAAATCTGTTTCTTGACTGTCTCGCAACCGAAAAAAGGGCTGCCTGCAGTCAGGATTGGTATATGTTACGTGATACAGTATACTGATTGGTTAATGTTATTAGTCTTATCTCCCATTGGTTGCTTGTTTCGCAAACCTCTGGGATTGGTGTTTTCCTCTTGGCTGCTATTAAAATAAAGCAGGAAAAGAAAGCATAATACTCGCCTCCGTGTCTTTAATAAAATGAAGACTTTCCATCATAAAATACTTGGAAAATCTACATTTTGCTGTTTAGGACGTGGAGGGAGCTGCCCTGTGAAGAGACAAAACACACCCTTAGAGCAGGCCCCGCCTGAAAAATAAATTATTGCAACCCCAGTGTACAGGCACTGGGGTGTAGATGGGGAGCTGAGCCAGTGAAGTCTCTTTATTTAAAGCAACAACGCTCTAGCCTTGAGCGTGTAATCCAGGAAAAAACCTTAAAAGCACAAGAGAAACGCTCTACACAAACGAGCGTGCAATTCTGTGATTATTCCTGAAATTTGGAAATGTTCCAAAATGCTCCAACACGAGCGCTTGTTAATTGGGCCCCCCAGGGCAAAGAAAAACACCAACCTCGCGCGAAGAAAGCCGGCCCCCTGGGGCAGAGTAAACGCTCCTGCGGCTCTGCTGTGAAAACGATGCCCTTGGGAAAATCAATGCTCGTACCCGGGCACAGAGACGTGCAATAAAGGAGCTGCGTGGACTCTGGAAGACGCGGCTCACGCAGAGCGCGTTAAATAAATATATAATAAATTAATCTTACCAGCAATAAAGAGAGGACTGTGCGGAGACGCGCGAGTCCTCGCTCCCCTGCTCCCACTCCACCAGTGAAAGCGAACCAAGCGGTCGCTTTTAGGGAGAGAAAAACACCGCTCCCAGAGACAAGCAACATTTCACACAACTCATGTGAAAATAGAGTAAAACCACTTAACTAGCTGCGAAACAGCAAAGAAAGAGGAGTGGCTGGGTGTGAAGCAACACTTTTTAGGCTTCCTCCTCTATAGTTAACATATGACATATCAAGTATTGGGATATGTAGTTTTTTGTTTTCCATGGTTTTTATTGGCTGCTGTTAAAAATAAAGCATGGAAAGAGAAGCATAATCTGAGCCTCCAGCCCTGACATAGAATTTTGCCCATTTTGCCCATGAAGGAGTGACAGTGATGGGCGTGCGTTGTTAACAGCCCACAGAATTACAAGCCAAAGCGCCTGCACGCTCGACCTAATAATAATAAAGAAAACCCTGTGAAGACGATTATTGCCTTCTCGAGACCGAAACAGGGCCTGATACACAGATCGTGAAATACCGGCCCACCTATACCACCCACGGCTTATTGATAACATTAACTCCTTATAGATCTCTGAAAATTCAGGAGACCCTCCAAAAACTACACACTTCAAGAACGCATCATTGCCACACAAAGTGCACTGACAACAGCTCTGGAAGTACAAAACACAAAGCTGTTAAATATGAAGCTGCTTGTTTATTTAAGACATTTGTCTCCTACACATGATAGCACGGCTTCAAAACCACTCTCTAGTCACATCAGTTGTCACAGCACACTTACCCATCTAGTGCACATTCTTGCAGTTCCAGCTTTAATGACTATAAAGGAGAAATGCGTGCGGCTTTGCAAAGGATTGTGGGTATGCAGATTACCTTGCGTATTTCCGGGCAAGCAGCCAGGCCTGCCCTGCGCCTCTCTTGCCTCTCCAGCTCGGTTCAGCAGTCTGCATCTGTAAGGACCTGCACAGATTCTCAAATGCAGCTATTTTTTTTTAGCACAAATGGCGGATCTCTGATAGCAGCGCAACTATTCCAATAACATGCAGTGAATGGAGGCACTTTCTGTTCGTTTTGTGAAATACACCCGAAAGCTACTGACCCTAGAACTCGGTAGGCAGGCTCCAGGCCGCCCTTGTTTTATCAATCTTGACTTTCAAATCACATTATAAACCACGTACTATCTCTTCACAGGTATCCCAGCGTGGTCAAAATTTCCATAATTTTACCGCGGTAGATTACGAGAAAAACAAATGAAAAGTTGCTCGTTTAAAATTCAGAAAAATATATATTTCCTAATAAGGAAAAAAATAGCAAGACAGAGAATTTTAGTTTCCTAAAATAGTAGAGCAACTGTGAATGCGTCATTTGGCAGAGGGCTCTTACAATACCTTTTTTGCCCAGATAAATTGCTGTAGTTTCAGTTACAAATAGAGGTATTTGTGCCTTTGCAAGAGGTAATACGTATGCAAATTATCCAGCACCTTCCCTATAGCTTGACAAGCAGCCATGTCTGCCCTGCCTCTGCCGTAGTTTACAGGCGAGGGGGCAGATTCATCATGGGTAGCAAGCCACATTGATGGTCTGCGTGAAAGGGCAGGAACTCAGGCCCATATTTATACTTTTTGACGCAAAACTGCACTAACGCAGTTTTGCGCCAAAAAAATTAGCGCCGGCTAACGCCATTCTGAAGCACCATGCGGGCGCCGTATTTATTGAATGCCGTTAGCCGGCGTTAGCCGACCGGCGCTGCCTGGTGTGCGTGAAAAAAAAACACGTACACCAGGCAGCGCCGGCGTAGGGAAAAATGGCGTTTGGGCGTCCAAAAATGGGGCAAGTCAGGCTGAGGCAAAAAAATCGTCTTAACCCGATTTGCGCCATTTTTTTACGACGCCCATCCCCCATTTAAATGACTCCTGTCTTAGCAAAGACAGGAGTCATGCCCCCTTGCCCAATGGCCATGCCCAGGGGACTTCTGTCCCCTGGGCATGGTCATTGGGCATAGTGGCATGTAGGGGGGCACAAATCAGGCCCCCCTATGCCACAAAAAAAAATAAAAAAAAATACTTACCTGGACTTACCTTAATGTCCCTGGGGTGGGTCCCTCCATCCTTGGGTGTCCTCCTGGGGTGGGCAAGGGTGGCAGGGGGTGTCCCTGGGGGCAGGGGAGGGCACCTCTGGGCTCATTCTGAGCCCACAGGTCCCTTAACGCCTGCCCTGACCCAGGCGATAAAATCCGGCGCAAATGCAGGTTTTTTAGACCCGCCCACTCCCGGGCGTCATTTTTGCCCGGGAGTATAAATCCGACGCAATAGCATCGCAATCATTTTTTAAGACGGGAACGCCTACCTTGCATATCATTAACGCAAGGAAGGTGTTCACGCAAAAAAATGACGCTAATTCCATGAACTTTGGCGCTAGACGCGTCTAACGCCAAAGTATAAATATGGAGTTAGTTTTGCGTTGAATTTGCGTAAAAAAAAACGACGCAAATTCGGCGCAAACGGAGTATAAATATGCCCTGCAATGTATTTACCATTATAGGGCACATTCTTCTCCTTTCCTAGTGCTGATACACTTTTGGCTACCTAGGCCAGCGCATATAGAAAGAGGAAAAAACGAGGGAGCAGATTTATCACCAATAATGGTAATTCAGGTAATTTGCCATAATCCATGGGTGAATGCGTGGCAACACCCACGCTCCACCTATGGAATGCCTCCCTGCTGCAGCGTAACGCAAGGCAGCCATGTGCGCTGCCTTGCTTGTGGCCTTGCGTGGCTTGATAAATCTCACTTAGGATTTGCGTCACCCTTATGCCCCCTAGCGTGGCTCAAGGGCTACACAAAACCTTGGTAAATCTGTTCTGATCAGAAATTAAGATATTTTCTCCTTGTTACGCCTAACCTTGTGAGGGGTAACTTTATGCTGCATTCCCATGTCTACCACTAATGGTAAATCTGGGAAAGCACCAAAATCCATCACTGGATGCATGGGAACACTCACGCTACACCCATGGGATGCCTTCCTGACGTAGAGTAGCACAAGGCAACATATTACGCTATCTTGTATTCCTCTAGAATTATCAAGCCATGCAGGGCCACACACGGTAGCTTTTAGTGGCTTATTAAATCTCAGTTAGGTTTTGCTTCACGCTTGCACCCCCTTGCATGGCGCAAGGGCAAAACAAAACCTTGATAAATCTGTCTCTCAGTCTGTAACCAGAAAGCCACAGAATTGTATCCTGGTTGGTGCAGTGGAGAATAGTGACTTGTGTATGTTTAGTGCTGCGAAGTCCCAGTCTGTGACTGAAAGCGCTGTGAATATATGTTAGTTTAAACTTGCATTACACAGATTTTAAGACGGGCTGCTATAAAATGTGCAAACAGGTTTAAGATAAAAAAATGCTTCCAAAATATAGAATATATTATAGTAATACCCAAACAGTATGTAGTACATTTTTTAAATAACTTTTCACAGCTCAGCTGTTAACTCCCGTGCAATACCACTAAAAATAATTAATCTGTGTCATCAGGAAGCTCTGAGTGATTCCATCAATTAAAGAAAAATACTGGCTTCCAAGCACCCTTTACATTCGCAGTTTAACCAGTTGCGCACATTTAGATTTCTTGCAGGCAGGGACCCTGGCAAGATGTTTTGTTTAGTTGTCTGCTCCTCCCTTTTTTCAGACCACAGGATACTCCCTTGCCTTACACTTCAGCTGAAACATTGTGATTGTCTGAATTAACCATAAAGAGACGGTTGTCTTTCCAAAAAAAGTGGGAGAACTGTTTTTCTTAAAGTATGAGCACGTCGTGCCTTTCATATTTCGCCCACTTGACCACTGATTCTAATGCATTCCCAGGTTACCCAGCATTGGAATACATCTTCCTCCCACACTCCGCCCATTGTACTCCTCCCCACCACAGAGTAACGTAAGGCAGTGGTTTGCACAAAACCTTGATAAATATGTGCCTGTGGCTTTCTCCTCTCTCTGTGTGTGCGGTGTGTGCCCCTAGAAAGAGAAAACAACAATAAGCCTCACTTGGTGAGGCATAGCATTCTGATGCATTCCCAGGTCTACTGCTCTAGGTAAATCTGGGAATGCTTCTGAATCCATGGGTAGATGTGTTGGAACATGGAGCATCTCCTTGGGGCAGAGTAGGCCAAGACAGCAACTTGTGCTGCCTTGTGTTACTCCAGATTTACCATGCCACGCAAGGTGACCTTGTGTGGCTTGATAAATCTATTTATAGGCACTGTTTCGTCCTGCGCTGTCTTCCGTGGTGCATGGGCGACGCAAAACCCTTGATATATGTGCCCCTTGATGTAATAATTTGAGGTTCTGAACAAAACACATAGGGCCATATTTATCATGTTTTTCCACAATGCAGCAAGGCACCTTGCTCTGCTGTGCTGCATATAAGAGAGAGGACAGGTATGCACAATATCTTTAATTTTAATTTAATTTAAAAAGTTTTATATAGCATGGACATGACCCTTGAGGGTATAAGAGCACTTTACAAATGGTGGGGAAACAAGAAACACATATAGCAATCAAATAGCATAAACGAAGAGTACTATGTACAGGATGTAGTAACTCCAAGATGGGAAAGAGACCAACTCTAGGTCCAAACTGATAAATCAACAAACTAGTTATAAACAAGGGTGTACACATTGTCTCATGTCAGGGCCTCATGTTAGAGTTTGTGGGTTCTAAAGCAGAAATGTGTTCTTCAATAGCATTCTGACTTATGTTTTGGAATGATGCCGTTGAGGGGTTGAGTCTGAGTTCAGGAGACAGGGAGTTCCAAACTCTCAGGGCAATACCTGAGAATGCTTGGTTGTAAATTTTCTTTTTGTAGAACCTTTATAGTTTCAACAGTAAGGTGCTGGTGCTTCTAGAGGATCTACAGCCACCAGATAACTCCAGTTTATGTGCAAGGTACCCATGGGTGTTGAAAGGAAGGGCTCTATAGGTCATGCAGGCAATTTTTAACTGTATTATTGCTTCATATGGGAGCCAATTAAGAGATTTAAGATCAGGAGTGATGTGGTTATTTCTTTTTAGATCCTGTGATGCGCCTAGTGGCAGAGATAAGAGAGGCCCTAAGTGGACCAACTTAGATCTAGGTAGGACACATAAGGTTACACGTTGATAGTCTGATCTGGAAATCACTAGGGCTTGAACAGCAAACTTGAAGTCATCGAAGGAGAGGAAGTGCTTTATTTTTCTTAAAATGTTAACCCGGAAATTAGCTCCTTTGGTGATGGTACTGATGTGCTCGTGCATATTCAAGTTCTTGTCTAGCGTTATCCCTAATGTTCTTGTAGAATCAATGACGTGGTAGGCAGTTAAGAGCTGTAAGTTGCTTCATCCATTCTTTGATATCGGTTGATTGTTTGGGTGGGGCAGTTAAGAGGAATTCTGCGTTGAGAGAGTTTAATTTAAAGTGATCAGACAGTTTTGGTTTTTTTGTAGAGTTATGTTTAGGGATCTGATGTCTTCGGGGGAAGAGATTTTCAAGTCCAATTGGGTGTCATTAGCGTACATGTGATAGTGGATTTTGGATAATTTTGGTTACAGGCTCAGTGAATAAATTGAAGAGATTGGGTGAAAGCAGGGACCCATTTGGTACCCTAATGTGACTGATGTGGTATTTGACAGGGACTAATTATTCTTGGTTCTTTGAGCTCTGTTGTGGAGAAAAGAGGCAAACCAGTTGAGGACAAACACTGATACCCCCATCATACATTCAAGTAAATGTAGGAGGCTGTCATGTTTAACCATATCGAAAGCTGACGATAAAGCAAGGAGGATTACAAGGCAGGAATTGCTCTTTTCCAGCATTTTTAGTGCATTGTCCACTATGTACGGTGCTATATTCAGTGTAAAAGAGCCAGTTTGGTGCTGTGGTCCTGTCGGAAGCCAGAATGGAACTGTTCTAAGAGTCAGAAGTGTTCAATGTGGTTGCATTGCCTTGCCAGAGTCGGAGTGTTGGAGATAGGATGGAAGTTATTTAGGTCTGTGTGTTCTGTTGTGAGTTTTTGCCGAATAGGGGTTACCTGCCGAGACTTTAGGCACTCAGGAATAGTACACTAAAGTAGTGAGGTATTTACTATTTTGGTCTAAAGAGGGTTTATAGATGATTTTATCTCACTGAAGAAATTAGATGGCAGAGGGTCACTGAAGTGGTTTGAAGGTTTCAGTGCTGTAAGAATTTTAAGAATGATGCTTTCATTAAAAGTTTTGGATATGTTCTACGCAGCGTTGTTTTTGGAGGTGTGCTCTGGGACTCATGGAGGCCCAGCGAAATGGGGATAAGGGGGAGCAGATATGTGGTATGAACAGCAGGTGTTGCATTGCTCTCTGCAGATCACTTTTGGTGTTTTTTGTCTTTTCCTGGAATAAGGAGGCAAATTACTTGCAATTTGTTTTGGTTGTTTCTGGTGGTTTTTGGTTGTTTCTGGTGGATGGTAGTTCATATGGAGTTTGCATAGTGGCCTGTTGTTACTCGCAATATCGATGCATAGGTATTTGCATGAGGATAGACTAGCTGTTTATGACTGTTTTACTGCAAGACTGTAAAGGTGTATGCAGGCAATACGTCCACCTGGCCTACTATATCTATCTGATCCTATGATATTGTGGCTATGAGGGACTAGTATATCAAGGATAGGTATAGCGGAATCATTTAGCCATGTTTCAGTCAAGATTAAGAGGTGAAGATCCTGTGCAAGGATGACAGCAGCTATGTCCACCGCATGTCTCACTGCCAAGCTGCAATTGAGTAGCATTTATTTCAGGTGAGGTTTGGTGTCAGCAGGGGTAGTTTGTGTGATAGTAATGCACTTAAGGTTGGACTTGTTTATGGCTCAGGAATTGGAACTAGTCCACAGGAATAGTTTGGAATTGACCTGGGTTGTCTGTTTTTCCAGAGTAAGGAGAATTGTATGAAAGGAGAAGGGAGCGAATGTCCTTGTTGGATAGTCCATCTTTCAGTCTAATGAGCTGAGTGGGGGTGCTAGTGTAGGGTATAGTTCTCAATCTTAAGTGAGGAGAAGCCGAGATTGTTGAGATCACGTTGGCAAGGGGGGGTGATGCTTGCCCAGTGTGGTGACGAGTAAATAGGCATGGTTGTGACTATTCTTACCCTGAGAGCTGTTGGTCCATCTATTGTTCACAAGCTCTGAGGTGATGCTTATTAGGCTTTGTAAGTCAAGCTTAAGTTGTTGTAGGTCAGATGAAATCTCACCAAGTATTGCCTCTAGGGAGGTGTGGGAATGAGAGGTCATGGTCTGGATCAAGGGGAAAGGTAGTGGGGGGGGTGTTCAGGGCTGTGTGTTGGCATATTTCTGGCCAAGGAAAGTGAGCAGAGGGGGGGGGTTTGTTTGGAGATGGAGTTAAGCTTGCGTGATGAGAGGGAGAACCTGAGGATTCTTGGAGTAGGAGTGCTGGGGTAGTGTTGGTCGTGTTGCTAGTCAGGCTTGGGATTTTGGATTTCAAGAGAATCATCGATTGGACCCTGGGGGGTGTTGTAGGCACGCTGGTTATACCCCCATGTGTTTGGAGGTCAAGGGAATAGTCGGGGAGCAAGTGTTACTTCCATGGCTGGGTGACTTTCAGACCACTACTCTAGAGGTGTAGTGTAGGTGCAGTCTCGATTGTCAGTTCATGGAGGGGGGCTCGGGCCCCCAGAGTAGAGCATGCATGCGTCTGCTTCTCAATTGCCTAGACTTAGATAGGGAAGAGTATGCTTTGCTCCAATTAAAACATGAATTCTACCTCGGGGAATTGCTGCGGAAAACTCGTGGCACACCGTCTTTGAGCTAAAACGTAATATGGTACTGTCCAAGCAATTAGACTCACTCCCACTACTGAGGTACATTCAAACACACAGATAGCTGAGGCTTTTAAAAGTTTTTACAAAACATTGTACACCGAATTGCAGGGTGCTGAGGAGGATCCTTTGACATACCTAGCATCACAGCCTTTAGAGAAGCTCCCAATTCACACTGCTATGTTCCTTGACCAACCCACACGTATTGAGGAGGTAATCTCTGCAATCGCCCTTCTTAAATCTATGAAGTCTCCAGGTCCAGATGGTTTTTCCTCACGATTTTACAAAACCTTCTGCCATGACTTAGCACCACTCCTGACATGGCTTTTTAATTTATTTGCCTCCTCGGGCTCCATTACAGATTCCATGCTAGAGGCTTCCATAACGATTATCCCCAAGCCAAGCAAAGACCCAACATTATTGTGTTACTGACCTATATCCCTCTTAAATGTTGATGCCAAACTGTTCACTGGTGTACTCGTGCACCGCCTTAATCCATTAATGCCAGGTCTGATCTCCCTGGACCAGGCTGGCTTTATCTTGGTTTGTCAATGTGGGGACAATACTAAGCGCCTCTACCATCTGATGGAAAAAGCATCACGCACACAGAAGGAAGCCCTACTCTTCTCAATTGACGTGGAAAAGGTGTTTGATCGAGTCCATTGGCCCTACTTGTTCAAAACACTGGAACATTTTGGATTTGGAGACCGGTTTCTTAGCTGGATTAAGAGCATCTATAGCTCTTCCAGGGCAATGGTGTGTGTTAATGGGATTTTCTCCATGCTTTTTCCTATTAGTCGGGGATACGTGGAAGGGATGCTACAGCTGCCGACTTTAATATGGGGAACCATGTTTAAAACCTAGCCTCAGTTCCCGGCAAATCACCCTGTGTCAAAAAATAAAAGTGTGACATAATCTGTGTCTGCTGTGAAGTGCTCCTACGTACTTGGGAAGGTGTGCGCTACATAACAGTGACAAAAATAAAGTGTTGATTCTGTTTGCCACTCATGCTCTATTTTTGTCCTAAAAGAATTAAGAACTAAGGCCCTCATTATGATTATGGCGGGGTGCCCCGCCACCAACCATGCTGACAGTGGACAGAAGACTGCTAGTGGCAGTGGCAGGCCCCCCACCACATAATGATGCCTGGAGCCTCACCACCATTGATGGCAGTGAGGGCTGCCATGCACCATGCTGGCGGTCGGTGGCGGGGGTGGATGCTGCTCCACCCTCACCGCCACGTCAGTCCAGACACCGCCACACCTATAATGATGCAGTCATAGGCGTGGCGGTGTATGGAGACGCAGCGATGGCTGCGGAGCAGCATCCGAGGAGCCCGTTCCCTCCCAGAGCAGCACCACTGAACAGGTAAATGCTGCCCGATAGGGAAGCGGAGGTGTGTGTTGAGTGAGTGCGTGAATGGGGGTGTGCGTGTGTGTTTGTGAAGGAGGGATGTGTGTCTGTGTGTATGAATGCGTGTGTGTATGTCTATGTATGAATGCATGTGTATCTGGGGGGTGGGGTATGGGGTGGCCTAAACGGAGGTGGGGGGTGGGGGATGGTGATGGGGTTGGGGAGGTCCTACAGGGAGATTGGGGGGAGGAGGGGTTTGGTGGAGGTTTTCAGGGTTCGGGGGTGGTGGGTTAGGGGTGTCCAGGGGCCTGGGGGAGGTTTGGGGGTTGTGGACGTGGGGGGGGGGCTAGCGTGTCACATACATGAGTATTCTTGTCACCAGTATGCTTTGCGCCAGGGATTACCTGGTGGAGTATCCCACCGGGAAATACCTGGTGGAAATGGGATCATTATCCCACCGGATTCTTTTAGTAGAATGGCATTAACATTAACAGAAATTGACAGAAAATTCTTGGAATTAATTTTCTGTAGCCAACATTTCACAAGTTGATAATTCAGAGAGCAGCTTCAATAAAAAAAAGAATGGTTGGAGGCTGAGGATGAAGATGAGGTTTTACAAGAAATAAGGGAGAGAATATAAAATGGATGAGCTGATTTGGACAAAAATGTACTTAAAGATGAACAGAGGTTTTTGGGAGGTCCGGGATGAATTAAGTGTGAACGATTCATTTATTCTTCATGGAGAAATAGTAATTCCTCCTAAAGGGTTACGTGAAAAAATCATAATTCTACGTTATGAAGGTCATTCCGGTATCACGTGTACTATATGCAGACTGTAAGAATTGTACTGGTGGCCTAGAGCTGACACGGATATTGAAAGATTTGTTAGAATATGTGTGAAATGTGAAATGGTAGACAAAACACGGAAGACTTTCAATCCACTGTTGGGTTCTTTGGGATGTCCAATGTCAGCTTGGTAAGAGGTAGCATTGGATATAATGAGACCGATTTATTGGCAAGATGGTACAAGCAAAACATATTGGTATTAGTTGATTCATTCTCTAGATGGTTGGAAGTCAGCATAGTGGAAAAAGCCAATGCTAAAACAGCAATCTCATTTTTAGATGAAATGTTTTTGAGAGAAGGATTTCCTGCAGTTATACTTTCTGACAATGGTGTACAGTTTAAATCTTCTGAAAAGAGAGAACATTTAAAAGTGTCTGGGATTGAACAAAGATTCACCACTTTAAATCATCGCAGCGGAAATTGTATTGTGGAAAGAGTGAGCTATTGATGTACTGTTCAGGGTTAGCACCAAAAGTTTGGTGCTAACCCTGAACAGAACAAGGGGCCCATCATAAATAATGGTGTTTCCCCTTTTAACGCCTGCTCGGAGCAGGCATTGAAAATGCCGAAAAAAATGATGTAAAGAAATCTTTTAGATTTCTTTGCGCCACTTTTTCAGCCCCCCCTTATGGGGGAATGCTCCCCTTGCATACATTATGCCTGGCACAGGCATAATATGGCGCAAGGGGTTACAAAGTGGCACAATGCGTGCATTGTGCGACTTTGTAAATCTGGTGCAACGTTTTTGCCATAATATCACCACATTAGCGTAAAACAAATGATGCTAATGTGGCTATATCATGGCGCAAGGGGCTCTTAAATCTGCCCCAAAATGTATTATGATTACAAACATGGTACTAAATAAGCAAAGTTGAGTGCAGACAGATGGGTGAGGGTAAGGAGTGCAAGAAAAGTAGCAAAGTGGAAACAAATTTGGTGAACCTAAGAAAGTAGTCAAAGTAATGAACGACACAGCTTTATTAGAAAATGGTGAAGTGTGGCATTTAAATTGCTTAGCCCTGGCGCAAAATGTTCAGGATAAGAATGGGGAGATTAAACTTAGGGTCTGTAAATACTGGTAGTTAAATTGCAATGACCTTTCCTCAGCTAATGATAACGATCACATTGGATATCATGAAGAGGATGTTGTTTATGAAGAAATCTTAAGCTCAGGTAGTGAAGTTGATCAAGATAATGGACAAGTGCCCACTGGTAAACAACAGGATAGTACTAACTGTAGACAGAAAGATCTGAATCTGAGGAAATAAAAACCTCATGAGGAGAGTTGTTAAGAAACAAAAGAAATTGGAAATGTTTATTTGTAAGTGAAATTGTAGATATGATTGTATTTTTTTCCTTTCCTTTTAAAAAAAGGAGGGGGATGTGTAGTAATTATGTGTAATCCTAGTTGTAGAATTTAGAACGTAATGTGCATGCTCATATTCCATGATATATAAAGGAGTGCCTTAGAATGTTAACAGCCTGTGATGAGCAGCCGAGCGGACGCTGATTTGGGTTAAAAATAAAGTATATGAGTCATCATTATTGTGTGGACAACTTATTTATTAAAGGAGGTTGCTACACTTCGCTAGGATTTTTTAGTCCACATGCAAGAGCAAGATGAGCCTCCATTTCTTGAGGTTTTCTCTCTCTCCCTTCTACTTGTACAAACATTTTTATCATGCCTTCATGCAGTGATTGCGGCATACTGCCCTTGCCCACCATTTCTCGTGGAGGTCCATTAAGTCTGGCCCGATCAGGTCCAACAGTTTGACATAAACTTCCACTAGAAGATGTTATGTACATGAAAGATGAACCACCTTTGTTTCTTGAAAGTATTTGGAACCTTTCACTTTGTAAGGTCTCTTTACGTGATCCCCAACGGAATACTTTTGTCCGGATCAGATTTCTCAATCACCCACATAGGAGACAACTCGTTAAACGAGTGTCTTCCCCAACGTAACGCAACACGAGTTACTCCAGTCATAGAATGGGGAGTGTTATGGTAGCACCAAATTCTTTCCCCTATCGCTGCTTGAACCGACCCACCAGCTTCAATAGCCAGTTGAATTGTTTCCTTCATCATACGATTAACTCTCTCTACCATTCCATTTCCTTGGGGGCTATAGAGTTGCAGTTGTTAACTGTTTGAGCTACAGGTTGTTTAGAAACGTTTTCATATGATGGGAGACAAACTGTACCCTATTATCTGTAACCACAAAAGCTGGAAAACCTTCTGATTTAAATAGTTTCTTTAAAAATGTAATCACACATGTAGTGTTAGGTTCTCTCAAAAATTCATACGACACCCATTTCGAATGATAGACCTCCAATAGGTCCAATAAAATCCATACCAATTTTTCCCACAGCCATGTGGGGAAATCCACTGGTCACAGAGGTGTATTCCGTACACTTGTCGTTTTCTCAGCTTGTGAACACACTCCACAACTATCAACCATTACCTCCACACTGGCGTCCATTCCAGGCCACCAATAATACAAACGTAACTTTTTCCTAGTGCCTGTAATTCCTACATGTCCTTTGTGAGCTAGTTTGACCAACCCACCCCTCAGTTCAGATGGAGGGATCAACTTAGTGCCTTTCACAACCAAATTCTTTTCCACACTTAATTCTTCTTTCACCCTAAAGAATGGTTTTAATTCTTCCATCACTTGAGCTTCTCTTGGCCACCCACTCCTTATGTAACCCTTCAAATTTGTTAGAATTGGATCATTTTCTACTTTATTCTCCCAACATTCCCTGGAAATAACACCATCCGATGCAAAAAGACCATCAATCATGCAAATCACCATCTCTTTCTCCTCTTCACCAGTACTAGGAGAGTCCTCATCCTTGCTCATTAGACATCTAGACAGAAAATCAGCTCTGCAATTTTCCCCACCTTGAATGTGTTTCATTTTGAAATTAAAAACATGCATTTTAGACAACAATCAAATCAACATGGGACTAACATTGCTCATACCCTTATAATTCCATAAATACATTAAGGGTTTATGATCAGTGACCACCAAAAATTCCCTACCCCACAAATAAGTGCAAAAATGGTGAACACCCCAAGCTTCCTTTTCAATTGTACTGTAATGTTTTTCAGATGATGAAAGTCTACGAGGTGCAAATGCCACTGTGGTTTCTTGTCCTTCATACAATTGAGTAAGCATAGCACCAATCCCCAAATAACTAGCATCCACAGACACCATTGAAGTAGCCTTGTCATTAAAAGGTTGTATAGCTGGTGCTTTGACGATCAGCTTCTTCAAAACATTGAACTACTCTAATTGTTCTTCCTCCCATTCAAACTTCGCATTTGTCCTTAATAGCTTCCGGAGAGGTTCACTTTGTAATGAAAATATTTGCACAAACCTAGAATAGTATTCACACAGTGCCTGAAAAGATCTTAACTGATCTTTATTAACAGGCTGCGAACACTTCTCCATAACAGCTAATAGGTCGTTTTGGGGTTTAATTCCTTCCTCACTTATCTTGTGACTCAAGTATTCCACTTCTCTCATCATAAATTAGAACTTTTGTTTTCAGACTGTCATACCATGATCCTCCAATATGCCCAATACTCTATCTAGTTTGTCTAAATGAGATTGTATAGTATCAGAGCATATCAAAATATCATCTCGATACGTCAAAACTCCACTCTCCTCTCCAAAAAGTTGGCACATCAATTTCTGAAAAACAGAAGCCGCAGATGCTAAACCAAAAGGCATTCTCAAAAACGGAAATGCCCCAAATGGTGTATTAAATGCAGTTAAATCTTTAGACTTATTGGTGAGTTCAACTTGATGATACGCAGCCCTCAGACCAATTGTGGAAAAAAAACTTTGTGCCACCAAGTGGTGCCAGCATGTGCTTTGCTTTCACTAATGACCAAGCTGACAAAAATCTCTGGAATGCACTTTTCAGTTCAAAGAAGATATTTATTATTATTTCACCACGAGGTTCCTAAAAAATGAATGAGATTAGTAGGTCGAAAGCACACAGTTAAAAATAGTCACAGCAATGAACGGAAAATATATCAAAATGATTCTCAACTGCAATGTACACAGCAAATATATGTGATCCTATTATAGCATAATTGCAAAGCAAAGAATAAAGTAAAAAGTCATCACCGTAGGGCCTGCCAAGCTCTTCATCTTTCTCATGCCAGCAAGAAGATGACCCCGTTCAACTGCGAGAAAGAGATATCCACCCTCACGGGACAAGTGTGTGTCAGGCATTCAACGTCTAATCCTGACTGAGGTCTTGGAAATTCCCTCGCTACTGAGCAGGTCCACCTTTTTTATACCTTCAAAGAACCAAAAGGGCTAACTGTTCGTGTTCGGTGAGAAAGAAATACGAAAAACAAGCGCAGTTTACCATGTGGAAAAACACAGCTCAACTTCAATGTCTCAACTGCAATGTCTAACGCCACAATAAAGTCAATAGGCAGCTAAACTGAATACAAAATGTAATCTTCAACTGGTGAACCCTGAACAACTAATGTGCAAAGTGGTATAACACAAAGTCAGTGGTCAAACATACCTATTTTACTTACATTTCCATCCTTTGATCAATGACTTTGTGTACTTTGCTCTTATTTCACAAAAAAGAAAACATCATAAACAAATCAGGTTTGCATTGTATACAGCAACATAATGCAATAATAAAAGCAATCACTAGAAAGCAATGGAAGTAGATTAACGTATTGATCTTATAAACAGTTAAACCAAACACACCTACAATGAAAAGACTGAAGCTTATATATATTCTGATTGGGATAGTGACTGATTGAATAGTGTCTCTAGGACAGCAAGTTGGTGTAGAATTAGATGAAAACATCATGAGTTCTAATCATGTAAAGGTACACGGTCCACCTGACAGGTTTGCTGGAACTTAAGTGAAAGTGTGGTTCCCATACGAGAACAGCCACCCAACTGGCAATTTTGCTTAATGAGACTGGCAGAAGTCATCAGGTGATAACAAGCCATGGGTTAGTTCCAGTGGAAGAATGTAATCAAACAAGTTGACAAAACATCCATGGTACTCTGCATTGATCCCATGCAGAACTTTGATCTGTGAAGCACAATTTGCACAAAATGGATCCATAGGTTTTGTAGTCTAAAAGCAGCAGGAGCGTTGCACAAAGGTTATCAATCAGGTTAAGGTTGGGGTGCTGTCCCTCCCCTGACCCTGCGCACAAACGCCCGAAGGGAAACCACACAGCACACTCATGGTCAGTGGCACGTCGTAGTAGAATCTGTAAAAGAAACAAGTATGACTTTTTTCCTGCAAATAACATTTTTCATCTGAAATGTGCTCTCCTTTTCCCTTTCCTGGTTTTTTAGTCAGCAGGATGTTATTGGGGCACTTTGCTATAATTTTTTCCATTTAGCCATTTGGAGATTCATCCCACACCTTAGCACTGAGGTTTGTATCTGCTGAATTGCATCTTTCCTTTCCTAGCACTGTCAGAAAGGCTGGGGCAGTCCTCTTCCTTACCAAACCTCCATTCACTGACCATGTGACAAGTTGGACAATTCTGTCTCTAATCTGTATGAATAAATCAGCTTCTCCACTATTTAACAGAATAGCTTTGATTTCTATCTGTCCTGGTAACTTTCCTCTCCCTAATTGATCTTTGACTGTTTGTGGGACAGATCTCTGTTGTGTGTGCTGACAAATAGGACATTGCAAAATCACAGTTTTTATCAAATCTAAGGGAATGTGCAACTCTCTAATGTCTGCCCACCTGTAAGTATTTTTTTCTCCCAGATGTCCACATTTCTGGTGTGCCCACTTAGCCATCCCCACCAAGTCAGAATTCTGGGTTGACACTTCTGCCTCTGAACTTTTGTCTTTGTCGTCTGCAAGGGAATTGAACCAGTGTTTTTATGAGTCAGTGGGACAATGAGCATCATCTATGACTTTAATCTGTTCTAACATTTCCCAAATTTCCTGCCACAACTCTTTGCTCCACATCTCCTTTGAATGAATGAACCAGTTATGTGCATGCCATGTGGAAGGCCAAATGGCTAATCCATTGGCAGTGGACCAAGAATCAGTGTAAAAATGACAAGTCCCAAGCAGCTTTTGCTTTACAGTCTCACACACAGTATACAACTCCGCATATTGGCTACTTTTTCCTTCTCCTGTGGTAGTCAACAACTTTTCAGTAACTGGATTGTATAACACTGCTTTCCAATGTCTTTTAGCACCCACTTATTTGAATGAACCATTAGTAAAGCAAACATGCTTCCTATCCTCAGGGGACAAGAATTCAAATAGTGCTTTCCATTTCACTGGTGACTCTTTTACCTGTGGTACCTTCTGCACTCTCTCCTCATCCTGTACAGGGGCTTGTGACACCTATTCGTGTAGGGCTACAGTGCCTGTCGGTCCTACTCGAGCTCTGTCTTGTAAGTACCAGTTCCAGTGTATGATACTAGCCTCTTGTGCATGTCCTATGCGGTGAGATTTAGGTGAACTCATCACCCACTGCATGATTGGTAGTTCAGGTTTCAGAATTATATTATGACCTAGTGTTATTTGCTCAGTATTCACTAGAGCCCAACAACAAGCCAAAAGCTGTTTTTCAAAAGGAGTATAGCGCTTCCCAAAGTCAGATAGTTTTCTAGTCCAAAACCCCAGGGGCACCCTTGTCCTCCCATGTTTCTGCCACATACTCCAGTTTGCATATTGTTCCTGAACAGTTGCATGTAAATCAGTGTTTCCCTCTTCCACTGGACACAAGTCTAAAGTCTGTTGAATTATTTCATTTGCCAAATCAAAGGCACACAGCTGCTCTTCACTCCATTCAAACTCATGTTTTTTCTTAGTTATTTTGTACCACAGCATTAAGATTTTACTCAGATAAGGGCTATACTGTTTCCAAAAATCAAACAATATCATGAAACTCTGTGTCTCTTGCTTAGTGCTAATAGTAGCAAACTCTAAAATATTCTTTTTTACCTGTAACAACATCTCTCTATGTTCTGGAATCCACTGAATTCCCAGAAACTGCACATTTTGAATTAATTGTACACATCGTACTCTGCAAAAGTGGTCTGAATATACCAGTAACATGCTCAACTTCTTGCTTAGTATAATCTTTTAAAGAATGCATTTCAACTCCTGCCAAAAACTGTAGGATTTGACGAATGACATCCCAAAATATCTCAGTAGCCACAAACACTCCAAATATTAGTCTTTTATATCTGAACAAACCAACATGAATCGAAGAAGTAGTAATGTACCTTCAGTTCTCCTTCAGCTCGAGTAGATGGTATCCTTTATTAAGGTCAAGACAGGAGAAGATCTTGGCTCCATTCAGCTGCGTGATCCTGTCTGCTATTTTGCTGCATGAATCTTTTTATTCTTTATTTATATTTCATACATGAAAACAAGCTTATTTTACAAACATTCACTGCAATGTGAGAGGTCAGAGGCAACACTCCCAGTGTAGATCAACTCTTTGGAGCACATTAGCAAACTGATCGCATAACATCTAGTGAAGATTGGAAGCCGCTTCCAGTGTCCATGAATTGGTGCCTCAGTTCTCAGCTCTATTACATACTTCTGGTTTGGGAGGCCAATCTTGCTGAGGTGTTTAATGTCCTGGGGTATCCTCTAGGTGGACAGTTGTTTCGTTCATTATGTAAAAGTGAAGATCCAGTATAACAGTAGGTACAACAATATAGCAAAAGAAACAGTAACCATAAATGGAGTCCGTTCCCAGCATTCCCCAGTTTCTGCCCCGCAGCCCCACAACTTCATCCCCTTCATTCTGTTTGCTATGTGGGGACCAAGATGTCTTTCTCTCTCAGTTTTTTTGTCGGCCTGACGCATAACAAAACAAATGCGCAATGCACCTCTACTGTCCTTTTTTCGAACCTCAACTATGAGCGAAACCCACAGCGTAGGACTGATGCAGTGTTCAATGATGTCATGCTTAAACAATGTTTCTAGTTCTTTCTCAACGGCTGCTTGTACGTGAAAAGCAACTCTGCTGTGCCGCTGGGCAACAGGGTGAATGTCCTCATTATTATAAAGTTGCCCTTTCATCTTCTTGAGTTTTCCTAGGTCATGAAACAACAACAGGAACTGATTTACAATTTCAGCCTGAGTATGGACGAGAGATATCAGTCCCATGTCAGCAGCAGTGGCAAAGCTCAGTAGGCATAAGCTAGATGAAGTTCCCTGAAGAAAATGAATTGGGGCTTACTCTGATGTTTTATGTCTTAAGGTTGCTGTAAATGGCCCTTGACTTTGTAACATTTGGGAGCAGCTCACATGTTTACCTTCATGCTTGATGGAGAAAGGCGTGGCACAGGAGATAGGGTGTTAAACTTTTCTACTGGCCTGATGCTAATCGATGCACCACTATCTATAATGAAGGTTATGGGGCTACCGTTTACCCTCAATGTAATTTTAGGACAATATTTGTAGGAAAATGGCTCCCTGTTGCAGTTTTTGCCTGATATTGATTCTGACTTGACTGAGAAGTGTGCTGAGACCCTGCTAACCAGGCCCCAGCACCAGTGTTCTTTCACTTAAAATGTACCATTGTTTCCACAATTGGCACACCCATGGCACACAGATAAGTCCCTTGTAAAAGGGACCAGTGGTACCAAGGGCCCTGTGACCAAGGAAGGTCCCTAAGGGCTGCAGTATATGTTGTGCCACCCTAAGGGACCCCTAACCTAACACATGCACACTGCCATTGTAGATTGTGTGTGTTGGTGGGGAAAAAAAGGCAAAGTCGACATGGCATCCCCCTCAGGATGCCATGCCCACAAAATACTGTCTGTGGCATAGGTAAGTCACCCCTCTAGCAGGACTTACAGCCATAAGGCAGGGTGCACTATACCACAGGTTAGGGCATAGCTGCAGGAGCAATATGCCCCTACAGTGTCTAAGTCTATTCTTAGACATTGTAAGTACAGTGTGGCCATATTAAGTATATGGTCTAGGAGTTTGTCAAAACGAACTCCACAGCTCCATAATGGCTACACTGAATACTGGGAAGTTTGGTATCAAACTTCTCAGAATAATAAACCCACACTGATGCCAGTGTTGGATTTATTAAAAAATGCACCATCTTAGAGATGCCCCCTGTATTTCACCCAATCCTTCAGTGCAGGACTGACTGGTCTGTGCCAACCTACTGCTAAGAGATGAGTTTCGGACCCCCTGGGGTGAGGGCCTTTGTGCCCTCTGAGGCCAGAAACAAAGCCTGCTCTGGGTGGAGGTGCTTCACACCTCCCCCCTGCAGGAACTGTAACACCTAGCAGTGAGCCTCAAAGGCTCAGGCTTCGTGTTACAATGCCCCAGGGCACTCCAGCTAGTGCAGATGCCCGCCCACTGGACACAGCCCCCACTTTTGGCGGCAAGTCCAGGGGAGATAATGAGAAAAGGTGTCCTGAGCTAAGGTGACCCCTGCCTTTAGAAATCCTCCATCTTCATTTTGGAGGATTCCCCCAATAGGAATAGGGATGTGCCCCCCTCCCCTCAGGGAGGAGGCACAAAGAGGGTGTAGCCACCCTCCAGGACAGTAGCCATTTACTACTGCCCTCCTGACCTAAACACACCCCTAAATCTAGTATTTAGGGGCACCCCAGAACCCAGGAAATCAGATTCCTGCAGCCTGAACTACAAAGAAGGACTGCTGACCTACAAGCCTGCAGAGACGATAGACGATGACAACTGCTTTGGCCCCAGCCCTACCGGCCTGTCTCCAGAGTCAAAAACCTGCAACCAGCGATGCATCCAACAGGGACCAGCGACCTCTGAAGCCTCAGAGGACTGCCCTGACCTCCAGGACCAAGAAACTCCTGTGAGCAGCGGCTCTGCTCAACAACAGCTACATCTTTGCAACAAAGAAGCAACTTCCAAAGAACTCACTCTTCCCGCCGGAAGCGCGAGACTTCACACTCTGCACCCTACGCCCCCGGCTCGAGATTCAGAGAACCAACACCACAGCGAGGACTCCCTGGCGACTGTGACCCCGTGAGTAGCCCAAGACGACCCCCCTCAACCCCCATAGCGACGCTGGCAGAGAGAATCCAGAGGCTCCCCCTGACCGCGACTGCCTGTAACAAAGGACCCGACGCCTGGACCAAAGCACTGCACCCGCAGTCCCCCCTGACCAGAAGGAACCGAACTTCAGTGCAGGAGTGACCCCCCAATGACCCTCTGCCTAGCCCAGGTAGTGGCTGGCCCAAGAAGCCCCCCCTGTGCCTGCCTGCACTGCTAGAGTGACCCCCGGGTCCCTCCATTGTTTCCTATCTAAAACCCGACGCCTGCTTTGCACACTGCACCCGGCCGCCCCTGTGCCGCTGAGGGTGTGTTTTGTGTGCCTACTTGTGTGTCCCCCAGTGCTCTACAAAACCCCCCTGGTCTGCCCCCGGAGGATGCAGGCACTTACCTGCTGGCAGACTGGAAAGGGAGCAACCCTGTTCTCCGTAGACGCCTATGTGTTTTGGGCACCTCTTTGACCTCTGCCCCTGACCGGCCCTGAGCTGCTGGTGTGGTAACTTTGGGGTTGCCTTGAACCCCCAACGGTCGGCTGCCTATGCCCAGGACCTGAGACTTGTAAGTGTCTTACTTAGCTCACAGTCTAACCTTTACTTACCTCCCCAGGAAATGTTGATTTTTGCAGTGTGTCCACTTTCAAAATAGCTTATTGCCATTTTAACCAAGACTGTATATGATATTGCTTTAATTCAAAGTACCTAACTTACCTGTGTGGAGTACCTTGCATTTTATGTATTTACTTCAAATCTTGAACTTGTGGTTCTTAATATAAACTAAGAAAATATATTTTTCCATATAAAAACCTATTGGCCTGGAGTAAGTCTTTGAGTGTGTGATCCTCATTTATTGCCTGTGTGTGTACAACAAATGCTTAACACTACCCTCTGATAAGCCTATCGCTCGACCACACTACCACAAAATAGAGCATTAGAGTTATCTAATGTTGCCACTATCTCACCCCTAAAGGGAACCCTTGGACTCTGTGCACACTATGGGGGTTATTCTAACTTTGGAGGAGGTGTTAATCCGTCCCAAAAGTGACGGAAAAGTGACGGATTTACCACCAGCCGTATTACGAGTCCATTATATCCTATGGAACTCGTAATACGGCTGGTGGTATATCCGTCACTTTACCGTCACTTTTGGGACGGATTAACACTCCTCCAAAGTTAGAATAACCCCCTATATCTTACTTTGAAATGGTATATACAGAGCCAACTTCCTATAATATTCAAATGAATTTTATTGCTTCGTGGTGATTCTTTTGTGACTTTCGAGCTTGTTTGCAAGCAGCCGTTCCTACATGTGCACGTCGTTCGTTTGTCGATATCATTAATGCACATCCATCTTTTTGCTAGTGCTTGATAACGATGTTAAAGAGTCTTTATATGATGAATTGGATGATGAGCGACTGTGCTTGGTTTCTACTTGTTGTACCTGGTGTTGCCTTTCGGCCTTGTGGGCATGG
This sequence comes from Pleurodeles waltl, assembly GCF_031143425.1. Lineage (NCBI taxonomy): Eukaryota > Metazoa > Chordata > Amphibia > Caudata > Salamandridae > Pleurodeles > Pleurodeles waltl. The sequence continues at coordinate 982,459,616 of NC_090443.1, read as the reverse complement.
CTAGAATGCTTTAGGAACATTCTAGCGTCCATTTTCTCTACTTGCTGTGACAAATTTGGTTTCTCACTTGTTTTGCACACCATTATGAAGTGGTTTTCTTTCTGCGCAGCCTTCGCTTTAGCTCACTTTTCATGGTTAACGCTGATTTATTACGCACTGTTCCTGCTTCCATATCAGCAGCTTGTCGATCTGCTATTTCTTCTGCCCTGGCAACCATTTGCATTTTCTCTAAGCTTGAGTGGCTCTCTCAACATGCGTCTTCTGAAAGAATCTGAAAGGCAGCCATCAATTACTCTGAGGCTTTTAGCTTCTTCATCATTAAAGTTACAGAACTTACAGTGTTTGAGGAGTGCAACAAATCTTTCAACAAATTCATCATAGTTTCACCAGCTTGTTGTCACAATTTGTTGAAGAAATACCTCTTGTAGTTGACATTCGGCATCGGATTGAACTTGCCATCCAACACTTCCTTTATCTTTTGGTATGATGGTGCTTCATCCTGTGAGACTTTCTTAAGCACTTCTTTCAGTCCATTACCAGCAAGTTTTTAAAAGTATTTTAGGATTTTCTTATTGTCTTCTTCTCCTAGCGCGTCCAGGAATTCATCGAATGTTTTGATCCACGCAGTCCATCTGGCACTGATGTTCTGGTTCTTCACCCTATCAAACAAAGTGGATGGCTTCAGGAATGTATCCTCGTTGTACTTTGCATTCCTTTCTTTCACCATTGAGAGTATATGCTGTTCAGACAGCATGTTTCTCGCAAAACCGGATTGGCAGCCTCTCCACACAACCCCTGTTGCTTGAGCCTGGTCGTTTCACCCGAACCGTGGTCGTTTAGCATTTCATTCTTGTGCTGGTAAGTAAGCTTTTGTTTTTCATAACTGGCCGTCAAAGCCTTTAGCATTTGCTTCGTATTGATGATGGCTCTATGTTCTGGTGTGGCACAGCATCTTTTATTTCAGCCTTACCAGCAGGTTTTGGTGGACTTTTCAAATGTGCTTCTCTGCAGAGGCCTTCAACTTTTTCAATTGCTGTGTATGGGCTAAAGTGAAGCTTTGACTCCACATTTGCCAACCACAGGCCTCTTTGAATGGATTTGTGCACATGTGGCATGCACAATCGGTTTGCTGTACCTTTGAAAACTCTCAAGGAGAGCAGCTTTGTTTCTTCAGGGCATGTATCCCCTACACGTCACCAGTTGTAGAGTCTTCCGCCAGCCCAGGAGCATGAAATGAAATACACCACACAGGGAGGTCTATAACAGTCTCCTTTATTTTTCAACACACTATTGTGCTCTGCACGCTTTGCATCATAATGTTCATACCACACTTAACACCTCCCATCCAATTACGTAATTCTTGTCTAGAGTCCACCCAGGACAGCCAGGATCTGAGTGCACATGGTATCACCCTTTGCTGAGAGCAAAATTCCCTGGGAAGTTGTAGCATGGTTGTGCACATTAGAGCTGTACAAGACTACCTCTCTTTGCTGTCACTTAGGAGCCTCTCTGCAAGTGATGCCTTTGGGGATTGTATAGAGCTTGGTATTTGTGGATGGAATCATGATTTAAATCAGGAAACACCACAGGAATTATCTCCAAATGCAACATTTTAAGTTATCTCCTAGATATTATCTGCCCCATTGCCTTCTTTCACAGAAAGACATACGTCCCTTATCGTCTCTCACTGTTTCTCTATTCCCTCATCACCTCCTCTGTCACCAAGTGCAACTATCTGTATGATTTCCTAACTCTCTGTGTGTCTGTCTATCCATTTGTAATACCAACTTTTCTTTCTCTGTCTCCCCCTCTGCCTTATTTTATATCTGTCACTGTACCCCTTTGTTTCTTGCTCTATACATCTCTCTCATTGTCCCTATCATGTTTTGCCTCTCTCTAGTTCTTCTTCTTTCTACCTTGTATTATCTGCTTCTTTTCCTCTCCTTGCTGTCCCTCATTTTACTTATGTCCTCTTCTGCGTCTCTCATTTTCCTTGTATTTTTCTATCTTTCTCTCAGTCTACATATTCCCCTTTCGATCACTCCTGTATCTCCCATGTTGGGTTCATTTTCAGTTCTTTTTATATCACTTGTGTCCTTATTCCCTTTTTAACTTGGTCTCTCCTAATGAGCTTTTATTTCATTTTTCAACTTCCCTTGCCCCTTGAACTCCTCTGTACTACACCTAATGTTACATTCTGTTGTGTCCCATGTATTTACTTGCTGCTAACACTAACGGAAAGCCCTCCTGTGTTTGGAGAGAGTGTTAACATCAAAGAAGAATCCACTGATGGAATTTCCTCTATCACTCCATCCCTTTGATGAAGGGAATTCCACTAGTGGATTGTACTCTACATTTCCCACTACCTCCTGCCATGCCAACAACCTCTCAACTAAGCCCTAGACTGAGGGAGGGAGGTAGGATAGTGCATTTGAGGTGGTATCCATCCTTCCTTTATACTAACAGACCAGAAAACCTTTGACACCTTCTTTCTCCTTGTCGTCTTCTCCATCATTTCTTTTGTCATTCACCTTCCTGTCTCCATCCTCTCCACTTTTGCTTTTGAGCTTCCACTCTCTCTCTGCCTTCACCATTATCTACCATTATCTCCACTTCTCCACTATCTCATCACTTATTCTACCTGCTCTCTTCCCTATCCCTCTCTTTCTCTGCATCTATAACAGTCTCATCCTCCCTCCTCTACCTTTCCTTTCTCTCTCCAATCATTTCCTTTTCCTGTTTCTTTCTTTTCATAGCTCTCTACTTGTCTGCCATCTCTTTTTTTTCTTTCATCTCTCTCCACATTGCACCTCTCACTCAATCCATTTTGTTAGTCTCCTGCCATGGCTATGCCCCCTTCCTATTGTCATTGTGTTCCAAGGTGAATGTTTTCACAGTAATGTTATCAAAAGCTAATTGTTTTAGGTTGTCAGAAAAAGTATAGTTTTTGTTTTTTTGTTTGCTATGCACCATTTTTTTAATTTTTGTTCAGTGGAGAATGGTAGTTATGCAGTTTTAAGATAACATGGTGGGAGCGGGCACCTGGGGCTCGTCTGTCTGCTGCTGGAGACAAAAGCAGTGTCTTTCAAATGGCACCACTACCAATCCGGCTCACTGCACAGCACCCTTTTCCCCCAGCCCCTTGTAATGTTAGTGCTAGATGTGATGCTCTGAAACCGCACCAGACCTGTCAACTAAATTAAAAAATCACACTATTTGAGGGTCCGGTGCCTCGTGCTGAGAAGCACCTATTAGGCACTTGTGCTTCTACCCCACCGCCAAACTCTTGCCTCAAAAAAAAAAAGCTTGCTGACACTTATTGACATTACCCTTGAGGGTTTTCACACCCATTAATGGATGTCTGCTCTTATCTGCTCTGATAACAAGCTGAAAACCACTATTCACAGCGATTTCAGTTTGTTTTCATTGCCACCGTGTGATATCGGCTCCTCACCAGGTGACCGTGTAAGGGGAGTCGATATTGTGTATAACACAGAGGCATCATGTGAGTTACTTGGTCTGCAGCACTTTGGATCCCCCAGGATTCACTGTCGGGCTCAGACACTAAGGATTGGAAGAGAACCCCACCTGCTGTGCCTGCTCAGTCTGACCCGTTCTCTTACTGCACATGACAATGGGCCAGCAAGGCCCTATTCTTGGTCTTACTTACCTCTGCTGTAAGGCTACAGCAGCCTTTCAGGTTGAAGGCCAGTGGTCAGGCTGTCCCATGCAAAAGTTGTGTTTGTCTACAGCTGAAAAAAGGGCCACGAGCTGGCCTTTGGGCCCGTGATAAAGCCCAATCCAACCCTGCTCCACCTCCAAAACAGTTCTAGTTAAGTACACAAGATCTTTCTCCATTTGCCCGCTCTCAGGTGCAATTAACCTTCAGTTCCCTGGAGGGCACTAAGCACTGTTGGAAGTGACCCTTCAGTCCCCTAGAGGTGGGTTAGCATGGCATCCAATGGTCCCTCAGTCTGTTAGTGGGCGCTTAGCATGGGGTGCAATGGCCCTTCAGTCCCCTGAGTGCACTTAGCAAGGCATGCAATGACCCTTCAGTCCCCAAGAGGGCACTTAGCACAGCGTACAGGCACATGTCACTCCCCTAGAGGAAGCTTAAAATGTATTAACAGCTGTCCGTTAGCGGGAGCTTAGAGATTTAAGCCCTCATTATAAACACAGTGGGAATCCCTGCCAGCCGTATAACCAACATTCCGCTGGGCCAGCGGGTGGAAACAATGTTTCCGCCAGCCGGGCCAGCAGAATGCTGGGCCTGGACACGGCTCCACATGGAGCCGTCATCAATACCGCAGTGCGTCGGGTGCAGCAACACCCGTCGCGCAGATCACTGCCCATAAACTGCATGGGCAGTGCAGGGGCCCCCAGGGGGCCCCGGAGCACCCCTTCCGCCAGCCTTTCACTCACAGGGAAACCGCCATTGAAGGCTGGAGAAACAAGGGTTCTCTATCCGGAGGGCAGCGCTGCCCTGTCAATAGAGAAATACACCATCATCAGGCTGCCTGTCGGCGGAAGCCTGGTGGTGACGGAGGGCCGCCTGTGGCAGTCTTCCCTTGTTCATTATATGGCGGTCCAGACTGCCATGCCGGTGGTGGTAATTTCTGCCGGCATGGCGGTCTGGACCGGCATGTTCATAATGAGGCCCTTAATCACAAAATCCCATGTGGTACGTAAAGGGTGCACTTATTAAGTACCTCCCCTTTACAGTTCTTATTTTCTTTTCAGGAATTTGTACTCGGTTCAGATACATACAATCGTCATCTTCCACAAAAACCTCATTACTCGTAAGTCGTAGGTAACAAACTTGACTGCATGTATACAAGCTATCCCTTTGGCATTTTACCTGTTACTTGTTAAGGAAAAAGGCCATGTTAGTCAAAAACAATATATTGCATTACATCACCTTTTATTAACTGCACCTGTCTTCATCTGTTTGCTCCCCGATCATCATACGGTTCCTGGAGTGGAGAGAAAAAGAGATAACATGTTAATATTCCCTCCAGTCCCCCCAAGGTAAGGGCAGGGGGCCCCTTTGGGCTCTCAGTTGTTGTCATAATTGTCATCATCTGATCCGTCCAGTGCCGCATAGTACCGCAGGAGGCTGTGGATCATGTTACAGCAGGCCAGGGTTAATGTCTCCTTCTTCCTTACTACCAAACGGTTGCTGGAAAAGAGTCAGTGGTGATGCACGATGTTGGTAAAAAGTCCATAAGCTCTGGGCTTAGGGCGTTCAGCATGTCCTGAGTGTAGGTGCATTCCCAGAAGAGATGGTAGGTTGTCTCATCTGCAGTGCATCCTCTCATGCAGGATTTGTATATGTTGAGCACTCTTGCATGCATGAAGGCTCTCACTGGCAGACCTCTTTGGATGGCCATTCAGGCAATGTCCTTGTGGTGGTTGGTCAGACACTTGGAGGTGATGTTCTCCCACACATGGGGGCATATTTAAGAGCCCCTAGAACCTCCTTACATCACATTAGCATCATTTTGTTATGCTAATGTGGCCCAATTATGCCAAAATCTCTGGCCATATTTACAAAGTGGCGCAATACATGCATTGCGCCACTTTGTAACCCTTTGCGCTACATTATACCTGCACCAGGCATAATGTATGCAAAGGGGAGGTTCCCCCGCTAGAGGGGCTGAAAAACTGGTGCAAAGAAATGTAAGAGACTGCTTTGCGTAATTTTTTTCAGCCTCTTTTTTTAATGCCTGCTCAGAGCATGCACTAAAAGGAGGCTTCCATTGGTTTCAGAATTTTTTAAGCTAGTCCTACAGAGCGAATTGAGGCACACATGGTGGCATTGGGGGGGGGTGGGACGCTAAGGGGTGCAAGAAAAGTGGCGCTGCACTAGGTGCAGTGGCACTTTTCATAAATCTGCCCCATGGTCTGCTGCAGTTGCAATCGTTTTACTGACATCCCTTGCACGTATCTGGCATTGGACGATCTTTAGAATCTATTGGTTTGGGCTGCAGCCCCCAGACCAAACTCTTTGATGAACTTCTCCACCTCCTTGTAGAACCACAGGTTATCCCAGTTGTAGTGGATGGCACTCACCCACTCTGCCCATATGAGGTGCTTCCACATTGGCAACAGGAAGAAGCATGCCATCAGAAAGACAACATGATTTTTATCTTTAATCTTCGGGGTGCTCCTCATGCACTGGCATATGATGTCCTGCACTTCTTTGCCACCCTTTTTCCTGGGTCTTGAACATTAACTCCTGCTTAAATCCATTCCATCTTGGAGATCCAGGTGAAGTAGAATATTATTGTCATGAATTGGCCATTTGAGGCTGCCTTGGCCACATTTGAGTGACATACTAAAGCACCGGTAAGGGGCTCATTCCACAAGATGTAAAACTTCCCTTTGACCCTCGGCATCAGAGTTCCAGTTCTGTTTTGTCTTTGCCAGTCTCTCTTCCCACATCTTCTCTGCCGAACCAGACTCCAAGGATCTTCAGGAAATCCTGCTTCATGGGCAATGGCTGTGAGTCTCGGTGGGGGTCCAGTGGCCGAAGAAAAGGGTTTCTGACTTGATGTTGATCTTCTTTCCTGAAGGCTATCGAAACTTGAGAGTTCAGCCTATGAACCATGGAAGACACAGTCAGACGCCTTTTACTGGTCTAGACTGACCAACCTCTTGAGCTTCTCGGCTCTTGACGTACTCAGTCATGTCTTGGACCGGGGCCAGACTGTCCACGATTTGCCGACCCGGTATCCCACAGGACAAGTCAGGGTATATTATTTTTGCTATTACTTTCTTCAGGCAGTTGGCCATTAACTTTGCTACAATTTTGTAGTCCACTTTGAGAAGCAAGATAGGCCTTCGGTTCTTGAGGTATTTGTAGGAAAGTACCCTCTTCTTGGCATGGTTACCCCCACTTTTAGCCTGCTGTCAGTGTGTTTTGACTGTTTTCACTGGGATCCTGCTAACCAGTGTTGTGTAGCCATTTTAGCTATAGCTCTATACAAGTTATTTTAACATACTAGGCCTGTCGCTGTGCACTTTAACCTAGATATATCTTATTCTACTTTGTCTTATTATTTTAACATTAGCCACATTTGCGGTCTTGTTTTATTTTTTCTATCTAGGTGTTCTTTGCCTAGGTCAGCACTGCATTCTTAAACAAGACATTTTTTTCAATCTGTGCTTTTCTCAAGGCTGCAGTAAGGTAGGTTGACATCAAAAGTGGTACGCTTTGTCTCCAATGTTCACAGAAACATACACACTCTTACAAACATCAGATGTTTTATTATAAAAACACTACTTTGACCCATGTACATTAGAGGGCGATTCCAGCCAGATGAACACGACTGTATGCTGATTACTGATTGCTTTGCTGCAGCCGCTTATGTAGGCTACAGGTCTCTTGCTCAGGTATGAGGGATGATGTCTCCTTAGGGGGAACCTAAAAGGCAGAATTAGAAGGTAACATGCCGTGCTCTAACATAGCTTAGGTAGGAACTATCCCTTCAAACCTTAATGACAGTATGGTAGCATTATTCTTGTGTTTTACTCTCCTTGTCACAATTCTAATCTTATTGTGCTTCATCGTCCTAGTTATTGCAATACATGCTTCATTATCTAAGATGCAGTTACTTCAATAAAATCTAATTGAACTTTACTCTGCCTCTGATTGTTGTTGCATATGTAAGACTAATATAACTGAGAGAAACAGATGAGATCTGAGTGACCACGATTACCTTGAGGAGTCATGTATGTCATGCGCCCAGTTGCCCCAATCATCCCTGCTCTTGGGTGGAGATGAGGCAATGCTAGTTAGCTGGAACAAACCTGGATTAGGCCGACAGGTGTCACATGGTGCGGGATCAGACCCCCACAGTACAGGTGATTCTGCCGCCCGAATCCAGTAGTCTCATTAGGATAATGAGAACCTAAGTGACATCAGGACTGCAGTGATTGTGCTCTCTCCCACTAAATTTGGTTGCTTAGGACTTTGCACACCCACAATTGGCATACTGGTGCCCCCATATAAGTCCCTAGTATATGGTACTTCGGTACCCAGGGCATTGGGGCACCGGGGGTTCCCCATGGGCTGCAGCATGTATTGTGCCACCCATGGGAGCTCATGCAAAATGTGTCTGCAGGCCTGCCATTGCTGCCTGTGTGAAGAGGTGCATACACCCTTTCACTACAGGTCACTGTAAGTCACCCCTATTGTAGGCCCTCCCAGCACAGAGGGCAGGGTGCAGGTACCTGTGTGTGAGGACACCCCTGCATGAGCAGAGGTGCCCCTATCAACTCCAGCTTAATTACACTGGACTTCGTAAGTGCGGGGAGACATTTTATCTGTGTACTGGACATAGGCCACTACCTGTGTCCAGCTACATAATGGTAATTCTGAACCTTTACATGTTTGGTATCATGTCAGAATCATACCCCAATACTGTTGCCAGTATTGTTTGCATGATTCTGTGCACTCTGGGGGCTCCTCAGAGGACCCCCAGCAGTGCTCCTACCAGTCTTCTGGGGTTCTCCAGGCAGCCTGCGCTGTTGCCATCCCTCAGACAGGTTTCTGCCCTCCTGCCGCTTGATCAGCTCAGGCAGAGGAAGGCAGAACAAAGGATTTCCTGTGGGAGAGGAAGGTAACACCTTCTTCCTTGGAAACAGGTGTTACATATGTTGGGAGTGGTAGCCTCCCCAAGCCACCAGCATGCTTTAAAGGGGACGTTTGGTACCCTCCTTGCATAAACTGGTTTGCACCAGTCCACAGATCTCCTGTCCCCGCTCTGGCACGAAACTGGACAAAGGAAAGGGGAGTAACCACTCCCCTGTCTATCATCACGCCAGGCGTGGTGCCCAGAGCTCATCCAGGTTTCCAGTTGATTATACCATCTTGAATCCAAGGTGGACAGAGGCCACTTGGGAGCATCTGAGTGGCCAGGACAGCTAGGTGATGTCACAGCCCCCTCCTGATAGGTGGTCACTCTGCTAGGTGACCAGTCACCCTTCCTGGGCTATTTAGGGTCTCCCTCTTGGGTGGGTCCTCAGATTCGATGTGCAAGATTCCAGCAGGACTCCTCTGCATCATTTACTTAATTTTCTGGCTACTGGGACTGCAACTGTTCCCTCCAGGAACTGACAATCTGCAACTTCAGCGACGATTCCGCTATGCAACATTGTTTCTCCGGCTCCTTCCAGCAACTGCAACATTTCCTGGCTGTGCATCCTCTGAGAGTGACGGGTCTTCAGCCTGCACAAGAAGGAATCTCCCGGGAGTGAAGAAGTCACTCCCATGCATCCGTAGGCACCAAATGCAATGACGACTGGCTGCATGGATATTCTCTCCTCCGGAGCTGCTTGGTTCCTGTATCACAGGTGGTGGTCTGGAGTAGTCCACTTGGTCCCCTCTAACAGCTGTCCAACTTGGGAGAAGGTAATCCCTTGCCTCTCCTTGCAGTACAGTACCCTTGTGCACCACGACTCTTGCAGCTATCAAGGCTTGTTTGTTCCTCTTCCAAGGGATCTTCAGGCTCTGTGTAACCCCAGCCCCCAGCACTTCTTCCTGCGATGTACAGTCTCCTGACTGCTGCTCCAGCAACGTGGGACACTACTCCAGGTGCGCTGAGTGGGCCTCACCACGACTTCTGTGCCTGCTACAAGTGGATTGTCTGTGGAGGTTGCCTCCTCTTCTTGTGACTCTCCCAGCTGCTGAGGCTCACCCTGGACTCTCCTCCTTGGATCGAGTACCCTGGACTTTGCTGGTTCTCTTCAGGCTTGCAAGCCTTCCTCTCTGACTCTTGCATTTGGCAAGGTTTGTTGGTGGTTTTCCAGCACCACTAACTGACTGCATCTTGACCGCCGACATGGGACATCACTTGCATTACTTCTGGGACACCTCCTCAGCTCCTGTGCTGCCCTGCTGACCTTCTTCCTCCACCATCGACCTGGTCCTGGATCCACAGAAGGGTGGGTAGTGGCTCCTGCCACGACCGGACACTGCAACTCAAACTGGACTTGGTTCCTTTCTTTTGCAAGTCCTCTTCTGTCAGGATCCACCTTTGAATTCTTCCAGTCTTGGTTGGGTGTTGCACAATCCTTTTCCAAAGTCCTCCTATTGGTTTTGAAGAAACCAGGTACTTAACTCTGCTCTCTTGGTCGCTGGGGGTCACTCTGGTACTTACCTCTTGGGGTTCCTAGTTCCTCCAGCTCCCTTCTACTGATTCCACTTCCTTTGGTTGGGTAGTGCCTTTCACATTCCACTTTTTTAGTAAATCGGTTGGCCCTCCCCTAGGGCCCTCACTACTTGGTATTGTATTTACCAATGCCTATTGCTTTCTGTGCTAATTACTGATTTCTAATGTGTATATAATTGTGTGTTTACTTACCTCCAGTTGGGGTATTGCCTATACAGTATTTTAGTATTTGTGTCAGTATAATAAAGTACCTTTATTTTTGTAACCCTGGATGGTTCTTTCATGTATGTAAGTGCTGTGTGACTACAGTGGTATTGCATGAGCTTTGCATATCTCCTGGATAAGTCTTGGCTGCTCATCTTCAGCTACCTCTAGACAGCCTGGCTTCCTGGACACTGACTACATCTCACTAATAGGGGATACCTGGACTTAGTATGAGATGATAACAACATAGGTGATCACCACACACCAGGCCATCTTCCTACAGTATTCGCTCTAGCCCTTCTGGTTGCACAAAAGTGTTATCATGTCTTCACGCAGGGATTGCTCACCAATTCCTCGTAGAGGTCCAGCAAGTCCATCCCGATCAGGTTCCAAAGTTTGACATAAAGTTCCACAGGGAGACCATCAGTTCCAGGGGTCTTGCCTCTCTTCGAGGTTGTAGTGGCCAAGTGCAGCTCTTCCAGGGTGAAGGGCGGGTGAAGGCCCTCTCTCTCTTCCGGGTCCAGTATCTTTGAGATGTCCTCCAGGACACTGTCCACCTAGGATCTTGTTTTTACTGGTCCGGAAGATGATTTTCTTAGATTCCTGCCTGGAGTGCTCTGCAAGACCTTTTCTGGTTTCTTCCACATCATTATCCATGTCTCATCCCCTGAGCTTGATATAGTACAGTTACTGTAGTCTGCTTTGCAGCCTCCTGAATTCACTTTCTTCTCCTGTGCCGCAGCGCTGCTTGTATCCTGGAAGTAGCTGCAGAGCCTGCCCTTCGACCATACCCACCACTCTCTGGCAAAGTGAAAGAGGTCCCTCATGTCCTTCCACTCTACATATGCGACTGAGGTTTGCCACTAACTCCTCATGTTTCAACAGTGAGCAGTTCAGCTTCCACATCCCGGGGCCAGCAGGGAGCTTCCCAGTAAGTTCCCCGCTGAAACTGACTGCTCTGTGGTCAGAGAAGTGAACGGCAACCATGGAGCTTCACCCAAGCCTTTCTGGGAGGTGTATAGGAAGTCGATCGCACAGATCTGTCTGGCCTTCTCCAGGAGACGTTCCTGACACTTGGCTCCATGCTCCCACTGGCATCCAGCAAGGGTGCCTCACCTGTTATCTCCACCAACAGCCTGGACGTCACATCCATCCCCACAGAGTCCAACCCAGTGCATCCATCTACCTCTTCTATGCAATTGAAAACACCGCTCATCCGGATGGTCCTGGAGGTCATGCGGTCCATCCTGGGCACCCTGAACATCTTGGGCCATTCAGCCTTCTCCTGGGGGCATAGCCGTAGATGAGCCTAACAAACTCACCTGACCACGAGCTGTCCCTGACCAGCACTCTGCTATTCACCTGCCCGGTAACCATCTTGGTTGTAAAATCCTTCCCCCTGTTCAGATTAGCAACACCAGATGATTTGCAGTAACATCCTCTAAACCAAAAAGATGTGCTGTGCATTCACTGCGGTTCGAGCTGGCTGTACGACTGGGCATATGAAATCCCACATTCTTGCAGAAAGGAGATATCTTGGTTCTGGGTGGCCAGAAAGTACAAAGCACCAACCTGCTTGACCTGATCTTTCACACTCCTGACATTTAGGGTGAATAATGACATAGCTATTGTCTCAGCATTAGCTGTTAGTGTCCGGGTTTAGAACTGCTACGGGGTGGCGGCGTGCTTAGCCACCGTCAGGTCTTCTGTATCTCGTGTCATATCCTCTGAGGTCTCGATAAGGATCTCCCTTGTTGCATCTCGAACAACCTCCCCTTCTATGGCATTGTCATCATCTTCGTCAATGTCTACCGATCGTGGTTCCGGCACCTCGTTTACCTTCGGGTGTAGTCTCTTCAGGTCCTGCAAAGACTAAGGCCCATATTTATACTTTTTTAGCGCCGCATTTGCGTAATTTTTTTATGCAAAATCGGCACAAACTTACAAAATACAAATGTATTTTGTAAGTTTGTGCTGATTTTGCATCAAAAAGCGGCGCAAATGCGGCACTAAAAAAGTATAAATATGGGCCTAAGTCCCCTACCGCCCCAGGCCATTCCGAGGGGCCACCTGTGTCCTGTATGTCGTTGTTTCCCTAGTCTTCGGAGGCAACGGTGATGTACCCGTCTCTGTCTGGTCTACCTGGGCTGTGTTGGTCTTCTTCCTTGTGCAGAAGTCTTCCTTTCTCTTCCACTCGCAGCGCTTTCAGTGTCTGGCCCATGAGCTCATGGGAGACGCGGTTGAACGCCTTCTCCGGATCTAGACTGACCAAGGCTGCCCGAACCTTCTGGCCCTGGACAAACGTGATTCAGTTCCGAACCATGGTAAGCGTGACCAGGAGCTGACGACACTGTAAGACTGGTCAGGATGGACTATTTTTGCTCTTACCTTCTTCATGCTGTTACTAGAATTGTGTAGTCCATATTGAGAAGTGAGGTTGGCCTCTAGTTCTCGAGGTCTTCTCTTTGTGTCTTCTGCTCCCTCCTTCTACAGGTAGACCAAATACAGGTGCGCGGCTCTAGGCAGCACCGCGAGCTCAGCAGCAACCTCCAGGGCCTTAGTGCCCCACCTGCCACAGGGTCTCTTCTGCCAACCTACCCTCAAGAGCCTCAGACTTGCTCCGACAGGCCAGAGCCATTACTAATGGGAAGGGCAACTGGATTTATGCGATTCTGCTGCCACAGTGACTTTTGCATAAATATGGACTTCCTGCATTTGCCACATAATCCATCTCCTGCATAATCTGCAGATTTCAACAAAAACAAATTTAAAAATGTGTTTCTAACTGAAATGGATCAGAAGTTACAAAGAATGCATCAGCTCAGGTTCCTGCGCACCAGAAAGCTTTTTGGAAACATTGACTGGTCATCTTTCAGTTGATAATTGTTGTGTGTATGTTAAATTGGCACTAGTTAAGGTGATCTCTTTCCTCAGTCACTGTTAAAGGGTGTAAATTTGGCAGTAATGAAGTAATACTATCAACAAATGTGCTGCATAATGCCACTTAATTTGCCTTTTCTTGCTTCATATTTTAGTCAGCCTTGCCACATTATTTGGCCCTCCTCTGCCACATAATTTCAGTAGCCCTGCAAATGATAGATCAAGAAACCAATATCTCTTGTTGTTAACCAAAAGAACAGGAGGGAATCCAATTGCTGAATGAAAGAATGTATTGTTTATAACATGTACTTTGTGGGAACTGATAGCTCTATCTTGGTTTGGGTAATATTAGTACGTGAAGCTGTAAGAAAGCAGGTTCCTCGTAGAAGGCTCGGGAGGTGCAAGGCTCCTTCCTATCGCTAGAGGTCAGGCTCCTCCATAGCAAACATGCAGCGCTTCTAGCGCCTTCTGCATACCCACAATCCTGTGCGCACCCAACACTGTTGCTGCAATTTCATATTAAATCCGGTCTACCCTATGATATTTCCAGAGCTAATAACACTTTCTTTTTAAATTTTAAATAGATGTCTTTCTTTAACACGATTAAGCGTTTTCAGATCACTAATCACTGGATTTTCTCTTCTTTTTTTCGTGGTTTGGTCTTCTGTTACTACAGAGACCATCCAAAAATTACTTATCTCCCGTTTATCATCGCCACTCACAGTGCGAATGAAATACGGATGGAGATTGCTATATTTCTGACTTGAGATAAATATTATAATACTATTTCCAGTAGAGAAATGAATAATAACTTATGAATTGTATGGCAACTTTAAATTGTAAGCGTTTCATACACGTTTAATTTCTATGCGTATGTACATAAAATGCTACCACTTTTTATGAGAAATAACTGTCTATTTTAACTGTGATGACCAAATGGAAGTGTTTGTGGGTTTGGAGATGCTGCTCCGTATGCAAATTAGTAGAACACATATTTAATGATGGTAGCCAGGCAGCCTGCCCTCTAGAGAAAAAGAGAGAGTACTGCGGCTTCTGCTCGCTGGAAGAGTTCAGTTCTTCTCAGGACATCAGCTCAGATGACCCCCTTATAACCATGCCATTTACTCCTGAATCCTTCAAACTGCACTGCCAGCTGACATAAATACTAATGCGACCTTTGGTGTAGCAGCAGAGTGCTTTCCAGTGGATACCTTTGATGTATTCTGAATTTTGGTAGGGCCCCTTCTGTCAAGAGCTATCAAAATGTGACAGTTAAGGTTTTATGCTAATCAAAATACTAATAGTTATACCTAGAAGATACACGGACACCAAATTTAAATGTGCATTTGTTTGTATTTCAGAGTTCAACTTAGGTGGTGTTTGAATTAAATTACATTTTAGAGGGTAAGATTGATGTTGTAATGTAGACTAGACTAACAGTGCATTTAAAAACAATATTGAACTTCTAATAATGAATTCAAAATCATTTGTGCAAAAATAAGAGAAACACACTTCACTGCCACATCTAATGAAATGTGTTAACAAAGTTTTTCCGTTTATGAAGGGGCATTTTTATACTTGTTTTGCGCCGAATTTGTGTAATTTTTTTACGCAAATTCGGTGCAAAACTAACTCCATATTTATACTTTGGTGGTAGACTCGACTAGCGCCAAATTTATGGAGTTAAAGTCATTTTTTGGACGTGGAAACCTATTTTGCGTCCATTAGATGCAAAGTAGGCGTTCCCGTGCAAGAAATGACTCTATGGCCTTAGTGCCATATTTATCCCCGTGCTAAAATCACGCACGGGAGGGAGGAGAGGTCAAAAAATGTTAACGCCTGGGTCAGGGCAGACATTAGGGCCCTGATTTATACTTTTTAATGCAAAACTGCACTAACGCAGTTTTGCACCAAAAAGTTTAGCACCAGCTTGTACCATTTCTGTGCACCAGCCGGGCACCATTTATGGAATGGTGCAAGCTGGTGCAAAGGGTAGGCTAGTGTGAAAAAAAATGACGTTAGTCAAGTGGGGCTGGCGGTATGGGAGAAGGGGGTTTTGCGCCAAAAAATGACATTAGGCAGGTTAGAGTAAAAAAAATTACTTTAACATGCCTAGAGTCATTTTCTGACGCAAAGCCATCCATACCACATGACTCCTGTCTTAGAAAAGACAGGAGTCATGCCCACCACCCCAATGGCCAGCACAGGGGTCTAGGGTCCCCTGGGCATGGCCATGGCACCCTGTGCCATGTATGGGGGCCCGTTTAAGGGCCCCCTATGGCACTTAAAAAAATTAAAATAAAATACTTACCTCTACTTAACTGGGATGGGGTCCCCCATCCTCTGCTGTCCCTCTGGTGTGGGTGTACCTGGGGCCTGGGGAGGGCACCTGTGGGCTTATTCCATGGTGTTCCACCATGGAAATAGGCCCACAGGTCCCCTAATGCCTGCCCTGACCCAGGCGTTAACAAATGGGGCAAAGCAAGCTTTGCACTATTTGTTTACCCCTCCTCCCTCCCGTGCACCATTTTTGCACCGGAGTATAAATATGTCCTTAAGGCCACAGAGTCATTTTTTGCACGGAAACGCCTACCTTGCACCTCATTAAGGCAAGGGAGGTTTCCACGTCCAAAAAATGACTTTAACTCCATAAATTTGGTGCTAGACGGATCTAGCGCCAAAGTATAAATATGGAGTTAGTTTTGCACTGAATTAGAGTTAAAAAAAATGACACTAATTCGGTGCAGAGTATAAATATGCCCCTCTGTTTGCACTGAATTAGCATCATTTTTTAAACTCTAATTCGGTGCAAAACTAACTCCATATTTATACTTTGGTGCTAGACCCGTCTATCACCAAATTTATGGAGTTAAAGTCATTTTTTGGAAGTGGAAACCTACCTTGCCTTAATGAGATGCAAGGTAGGCATTCCCGTGCAAAAAATGACTCTACGGCCTTAACGCCATATTTATACTTCCATGCAAAAATGGTGCAAGGGAGGGAGGAGGGGTCAAAAAATGGTGCAAAGCTTGCTTTGCCCCATTTTTTAAAGCCTGGGTCAAGGCAGGCATTAGGGGACCTGTGGGCCTATTTCCATTGTGGAACACCATGAAATAAGCCCACAGGGGCCCTCCCCAGGCCTTAGGGGCACCCCCTCCCACACCAGAGGGACTGCGGAGGATGGGAGACCCCATATCAGGTAAGTACAGGTAAGATTGCATTTTATTTTTGAAAGTGCCATAGGGGGCCCTGAAATGGGCCCCCATACATGGCACAGGGTGCAATGGCCATACCCAGGGGACCCTTGTCCTCTGTGCTGGCCATTGGGGTGGTGGCATGACTCCTGCCTTTTCTAAGGCAGGAGTCATGTGGCATGGTAGGTTTACCACCATATATTGACGCTAATCTGGTTAGAGGCATTTTGTTTTACCCTAACCTGCCTAAAGTGATTTTTTGGTGCTTAACCCCCTTCTTCTATACCGCCAGCCCCACCCGACTAAAGTCATTTTTTTTTACTCTAGCCTACCCTTTGCACCGGCTTGCACCATTCCATAAATATGGTGCCCGGCTGGTGCACAGAAATGGTGCAAGCCGGTGCTAAACTTTTTGGTGCAAAAATGAGTTAGTGCAGTTTTGCACCAAAAAGTATAAATAAGGCCCAATACTTTGTAAGTTTGCGCTACTTTTGCGTCAAAAAATGACGTTAATGTGGCGCAAAAAAAGCATAAATCAAGGCCTTGGTGCTAGATGGGTCTAGCACCAAAGTATAAATATGGAGTTCGTTTTGCACCGAACTAGAGTTACAAAAAAAATGACGCTAATTTGGTTCAAACAGAGTATAACTATGCCCCTAAATAAGGTATTAAGGCCATAGAGTCATTTTTTGCACGGGAACGCCTACCTTGCATCTCATTAAGGCAAGGTAGGTCTCCACTTCCAAAAAATGACTTTAACTCCAGAAATTTGTCGCTAGACGGGTCTAGCCCAAAAGTATAAATATGGAGTTAGTTTTGCACCGAATTAGAGTAAAAAAGATTATGCTAATTTGGTGCAGAGTATAAATATGCCCCTCATCAGCATTTTATGGGCAGAAAGGAACAGAGGACGGTTTGAGGAATAAACTTGTCAGAGTCTCAAAGGAAATTGAACAGAGTAAATGGCAAGGAATAGTGATGAAGAATGGCTAGAGAGACTGATCACTCTGCCTCCTGGGGTTTGATTAGCTAAAGTTCCAAAAGTTACTATCTCCTCTCCGTTGTTTCCATCAGGTTGCAACTTCTCTAGCTCTTCCCAGGGCTGATGTTAAGACGATAAAATAAACTTTTCAGTTCCATTGATAACAAGCAATTTTCCACATAACTGAAACAGTAGTTAGAATTCTCAGTAAGAACAAGACAATTTCAACAGTTCCCACCCAATAATGAACAACACAGCATTAAAAACAAAATATGCAACACTCAAAGATAGCTGATCTTCATCCCAGCCTCAAATACAATGGAAGATACACCAACCCATGAACTAGCCTAGGAAAGAATTCAGGTCAAAGGGGAAATGATGCAACAGCATTTCTTCTACAGCACTGCAAAAATGAACCGAAGGCCTAATTCACTAAGGCTAACATTAATACATTACATTAAAAGTCAATACATCTCTAGGCCTACTGCACACCTTACAATATAGACGTTTCAAATATGCATAAGCAATTTATTTATTAACAAACGTTGTATGCTGTTAGGTTTGATGCAGACATACTTTTAAACATTTGAAGTTTATTTCACTACACATTCGTATCTTCACTTGAGTTAATATAAATGCATTTAAGTTAATAACCATTCTAATCAATTCTAATATACTTCAAACATTGCTATTAATCATTTCCGTTAATAATGTAATCATTGGTCTATTTAATATAAATGCATGACAATTAATCTGGTCACACTTAGTGTTCCAGGTGGTGGTCACAATGTCCACCACTATTTAAACATGCGCGTCTTATCACCATTTAAACGTGCACATCTTACATGTTTTTCTAAGTTTCTCAGTTAGGCTTTTAAGGGCCAGATGTATCAAAGTGTTTTACGATCGCAAACGGCCCAAAGGGTCGTTTGTGATCGCAAAAACTGCATTTTGGTATGCAGCAAATCCAATTTGAGATTCGGTAATTTGTTACCGAGTCACAAATTGCTTTTGCGACTACATACCGATTCAATATTAGAAAGGGACGTGATCAAGAGCGTTCCTTCTTAATGCCAAATCGCAGAGGTATGTATGATTGTTTTGTGACCGTGAATGCAGTTGCAGTTACCACCAATTTCAAATTGGTGGGAGCCCATTTGCAAAGGGGAAGGGGTCCTCAAAGGATCCCTTCCCCTTTGTGAATGCATGCAAAAAAAAAATTAAGAGCAGAAGGTGGTCCCACGGACCACTGTCTACTCTTAAAAAATGAAAGGAAAACTTTTCTTTTTTTTTTTTTAAACGCTTCCCTTTTTCCTTTCAGGAAAATGGGATGCAGTTAAAAAAAAAAAAAAAGATTGCTTTTTGAGAAGCAATCACAGACATGGAGGTCTGCTGAGCCCAGCAGGCCACCATCCCTGTGATTCTAGCCATTCGCAATGGCTCGCAAATTGCGACCTACCTCATGAATATTAATGAGGTAGGTCCATTTGTGAGCCCTCGTGAATTGCAGTATGAAACTCCGGGACTTTCATACATCCCAATAGCGATTACTTCATTGCGATTCACAAAAAATCACAATTAGGTAATTGCTATTGGAAATAATGATACATCTGGCCCTCAAGGTGTTAATGTTTAAGATAGCATATGCCTCCTTCTTTGCCTCTAATTGATTAGTAAAATGAGATCTCTATCACCTGTCAGGATCAGGTAGCTGCAAAAGAAAATAGTCACATAAGAAAAAGCAATAGATAGACATGTATGTTTCTCTATTGGAAATGCACTGTAGGTAGTTTGGTAGCTCCATTAGGTAATGCACTGCAGAGGTATGTGTATAACTAGAGTGCCGCAGAGGGTCAGCTCCTGTGGAACAAATGTACATGTGTATTATTAATGCTACAAGTCCACAGCCCTTGTGAAAAAGCACTGTGATTAAGTAAATCATTCTTTTCAAATGAAATCACACGCAGTAGAAGACTGCTAACAAATGTGGACAAATGTTCAAGATCAGATGGTGCTTCTGCTGCACAGATGCTGTAGTCATAACGAGACTGCATGTAATGCACTTTTATGAACATAACTATCTTTTCAACACGTTAGTGGAAGAAAGTGCTATAGAAGCAAAAATTAAATCAGAAGCAGCCACTTCACTGATCAGTTGTTCACTCGCTGCCCTCCCAAAAAGAATCAATCTTTATCAACACAAAGGTTTGAATGATTCCCTCAGTGACAGCCAGTACCGCCTACCAAGCATATTTTACACTTATATTGCCCTTAGTTTTTGCAGCTTCTACTTGTTGCGCACACTTGCGTATCTTCCATGAAAGCAGGTAACCTGGTAGGAATGCATGGTCGCCTGTCTGCCCAATTTTGGTTGCACAGCACAGGAGACTCATAGAATGACACTAAACCTGAGGCCTAAATACAATTTGAATGAATTGTCCCGGGAATGTTGTGTGTGGCCAAACAGTAATGTAACATGACCAATCTTGTCACAATAGTATGGGCAGAAAGGGCCCGATTACGACCCTGGCGGTCTTGCAGTGGCGGTTGGACCGTTGTCAATGTGGCAGTCCGACCACCACATTACAACTGCGTCGGTAGCGCCACGGTAGGACCACCAGCACCACCAGTTGGGACCGCCAACACCGCCAGTTTTCCACCACAGGACGGACTGACGATGCTGGCGGTCCTAATAAGACTCCCATGAAACGGCTGGTGGAGACGGGTTGCAAGGGGCCCCAGGGGGCCCCTGCACTGCCCATGCACTTGGCATGGGCAGTGCAGGGCCCCCCCTGGCCAGCCCCGTTGCAAAGTTCACAGTCTGCCTTGCAGTGAATTTTGCAATGGGTGCTGGTGCATTCTATGAACTACAGCATTGCCTCCAGCTCTGTTATGAGCCGGCTACACCTGGTGGGCCAGTGGGTGGGAACCCTGCTTCCGCCCGCTGACCCAGCAGGAAACTCATAATGGGGCCGACGGGAAGGTGGACACACTGGCGGCAACCTACCCGTCTGGACCTCGGCGGACGGCCTTTTCAGTCTGCTAAAGTTGCAATCGGGCCCATAGTGTTCCTCTGATCCCACAAACTTTGAACATGGTATGAACAGGGGCGTAACTTGGTCAGTAAGATTAGGGGTGTGTGAGTTTTCCCAACAATCATGCTGGCACATAAATTAAAAAAATATATACGACAAGCAGGGTGCACAAGAGGGACTTAAGAGGCAGTGGGCAGGTAGAAGAATGCAGATTGTGTAGCGTACTAACTGAAAGAAAACACATTAATTTGTGAATTAACCTACCGCTTTGAAGTTTATCCACAAAAAACAAGAGGGAGAACGTGTGCGAAAACATTCCTGGCAAAATAAGACAGACACCTCACTGAACCCCACTGAAAGCGCCTGTACCCAAAAATGAATCAGAAACATACAGGGCATATTTATACTCTGTTTGCGCCAAATGTGCGTCAAAAAGTTTGACGCACATTCAGCGCAAACCTTGCCCCATATTTATACTTTGACGCCCGATTCCGCGGACGTCAAAAAACCTCCATGTGTGTAATTTTTTGGATGCGGGAAACCATCTTGCGTTAATGACATTCAAGGTGGGCGTTCCCGTCCAAAAAATGACTTTAAGGCCTGTGCGCCTTATTTATACTCCTGCGTCATTTTGACGCACAGGAGGAACTGATGTGCGCAGTGTTTTAACGCCTGGGTGAGGGCAGGCGTTAAGGGACCTGTGGGCTCACTTCCATGGTCTCAGACCATGGAAGCAGTCCAGAGGTGCCCTTCCCTGCCTCCGGGGACACCCCCTGACACCCTCGCCCACCCCAGGAGGACACCCATGGATGGGGGGACCCATCCCAGGTAAGTACAGGTAAGTTGAGGTAAGTATTATTTTTTATTTTTTAAGTGGCATAGGGGGGTCTAATTTGGCCCCCCCTACATGCCACTGTGCCCAATGGCCATGCCCAGGGGACAGAAGTCCCCTGGGCATGGCCATTGGGCAAGGGGTCATGACTCCTGTCTTTGCTAAGACAGGAGTCATTTCAATGGGGGTTGTGCGTCAAAAAAAGGTGCAAGTCCGGTTTGAGCCATGATTTTTTACTCAAAACTGACTTGCACCATTTTTTGACGCACAACCCCCATTTTCCCCTATGCCGGCGCTGCCTGGTTTGAGTCTTTTTTTTTTTACTCTGACCATCCTGCAGCGCCGGCTAACGTCAATCCTTAAATAAGGTGCCTGCATGGCCGGAAGAGTGATGTTAGTGCGGCGGAACCAACCATACGAGCCATCTTCGATGCTGAGGAGTTGGGAGTATTACTCCATCATGTCATGCGCTATCTGCCCAACATGCTGCAGAAGGTTGACACGTGGGTCAGGGGTACCCTTTACATGGGCACCGCAACTGATGGTGCCGGGTTGCCTATTGTGTATCGCTGGCCAGTGGAACTGAGCGATCGATGTGCCAGGTGCAACTTTGTTGGACTGAAAAAGTGGCGAGGGGGCATCCCCTACTGCACCACCTCGGGATTGAGGTAAATGGACCCATTGGTAAGTAGTAATTTTTTGATATCACGATGTAAACACTGTGATCTGGTGATGTGTGTACATCAAGAAAGTGGTGCACAGTATTGTTTTTAATAATTGTTTGCCCCTTTAGTGTCCTGCATAAGACTTAGGCCCAGATTTCACACACAGCCATGGTATGCAGCGTAGCAGTCAGATTTGCTGCACTGCTGTGTGTAGTAAGGAGGGCCTGGGGAGCACGTATCTGCAGACATATATCTCTCTCCTCCCATCTACCTAGGGCTGACACTGAGGTTACATACTGTGCACCAGGCACACACCTTTGTGCCGTAGTGCATGGGTGTTTGTGTGAATCGACCTAAGGCTTTGAACTGGGAGGGTACCCTTCCATTACAATATTACATACTTAGACACACTTTTAAACTTTGCGTACTTTATGAGTGCTGCACAGCGCAGCATGCACACAAAGTAGTAAAATAAATTAATGCATTCCTCACTCTGATGCCTCCTTACAAATGGCGTAACCTTGTGACACTAACGCCAATTTATTAATGCTTGTAGATATGGTTTTGTGTCAATAGGAATGGGCGGTTGATCCACCTCAGATCCCTACACTGGCTGCCCATCAACAAAAGGATCGTTGTCAAAATCCTAATCCACGCTCACAAAGCCCGCCACGACACCGGACCGGCCTACCTCAACGAACGAATCAACTTCCACAACCCGACTTGACAGCTCCGCTCTGCCGACCTCACCCTTGCAACAGTCCCCCACATCCAACAGATCCTTCTCCCACCTCACCGCCAAAACCTGGAACTCCCTCCCCACCAACCTACACAAGACCCAGGACCTCCTAACTTTCAGAAAGAACCTCAAAACATGGCTTTTCGAGCAGCAACCCTCTCTCCCCCCCCCCATCTCCAGAGCCTTGAGACCCTACCGGGTGAGTATCGCGCTTAAGAAATGTGATTGATTGATTGATTGATGAAAGGACCCCTTGGCTCTAAGTAACACAAAGCTGTGCGTTGCACAGCTGACCGTTACTTCTAGCCTACTTACCAGTGCAAACCAAATTGTGCACTGTACACTGACATTGCAAAAATACAATTGTGTCATGGTTGCCATCACGGTTGTGACATTAAACCCAGGAAAAGTGTTTATAAATCTACCAGTCTGTGTACATATACAAACCTTTTGGAAGTACTGCAATGCTGCGCATACAGCTACATTGCATTATTTAGCACCAGGAGGGTGTTCCATGGCTGAGGCATGGCTGTTCCCAAACATCCATCCTGGGATAGTGGTACCAAAGATGAAGACGTAGCCAGTGTTGGGCATCAAATGTTTGCACACATTACATGGAGGACCGACCACCAAGATATGCTAACAGGTTGCCATTCAGATCTAACTTTGCATGTGTCCTTGTAGGAAGCTGGCCTGGCTTATAGTGGGTACCTTGTGGTACATACACCCAGTGCTAGGTCCAGTTATCCCTTATTAGTAGAATAGAGGTGTTTCTAGCAGCTTAGGCTGATATAAGGTAGCTATGGCAAAGCAGTTTAGGCGGAACTAGGAGACATGCAAAGCTCCTACTATACCACTTATATCATATAGCACAATATCATAAGAAAACACAATACCCAGAGTTACTAAAAATAAAGGTACTTTATTTTAGTGACAATATGCCAAAAGTATATCAGAGAATACCCTCACTTAGGAGCTAAGTAATATACACAAGTTATATGTACACAAACCCAAAACAGGTAAGTTACAGTAAGAAAAGTAGTGCAAACTATGTAGAATCACAATAGGATGCAATAGGTAGACATAGGTCTAGGGGCAACACAAACCATATACTCCAGAAGTGGAATGCGAATCACGAATGGACCCCAGACCTATGGGAGGTTGTAGAGGGTCGCTGGGACTGTAGGAAAACAGTCAGGGTGTCCAAGATACCCCACCCCAAGACCCTGAAAAGTAGGAGTAAAGTTACCCTACTACCCCAGAAAGACACAATAGTCGTGATAGGGGATTCCGCAAGAACCACAACCACCAGCAAAACACTGAAGATGGATTCCTGGGACCTGAGGATCTGTAAAGAAAGGGGACCAAGTCCAAGAGTCACGAAAGTGTCCAGGGGGGGGCAGGTGCCCACTAAACCCCGGATGAAGGTGCAAAAGGGCTGCCTCTGGGTGGAAGAAGCCAACGATTCTGCAACAACAAAAAGGGCTAGGAACTTCTCCTTTGGATGGAAGATGTCCCACGGCGTGCTGGATGTTGCAGAAGTGTTTCCAGGCAGAAATACTGCAAACAAGCCTTGCTAGCTGCAAGAGTCACGGTTGAGGATTTTGGGTGCTGCTGGGGACCAGGAAGGACCAGGATGTCGCCCCTTGGAGGAGGAGACAGAGGGGGCGCTCAGTAACCCAGAGAGCCCCCGCAGAAGTACCAGAACAGGCACTTAGAAGATCTGTGAATTCAGAGTCACAAAAGGAGGGTCCCACGACGTCGGAGTCCAACTCAGCGGGTTGAGTACTGCAGGACGGAGTGCTGGGGACCCAGGCTAGGCTGTACACAAAGGAATCCTTGAAGAAGTGCACAGAAGCCGGAGCAGCTGCAAATCATGCAGTACACAGGTTTGCTGTCTGGCGTGGGGAGGCAAGGACTTACCCCCACCAAATTTAGACAGAAGGGCCACTGGACTGTGGGAGACACTTGGACCCAGCTCCTGTGTTCCAGGGACCACGCTCGTCAGGATGAGAGGGGACCCAGAGGACCGGTGATACAGAAGTTTGGTGCCTGCGTTGTCAGGGGGAAGATTCCATCGACCCACAGGAGATTTCTTCTTGGCTTCCAGTGCAGGGTGAAGGCAAACAGCCCTCAGAGCATGCACCACCAGGAAAAAGTCGTGAAAGCCGGCAGGATGAGGCGCTACAATGTTGCTGGTAGTCGTCTTCCTACTTTGTTGCGGTTTTGCAGGCGCCCTGGAGCAGTCAGCGGTCGGTCCTTGGCAGAAGTCAAAGAGGGAAGTGCAGAGGAACCCTGGTGAGCTCTTGCATTCGTTATCTGAGGAATAGCCCAGAAGAGAGACCCTAAATAGCCAGAAAAAGAGGTTCGGCTACTAAGAAAGGAGGCTTGGCCACTAAAGGGGTAAGCACCTATCAGGAGGGGTCTCTGACATCAACTCCTGGCACTGGCCACTCAGAGCAGTCCATTGTGCCCCAACACCTCTGAATCCAAGATGGCAGAGGTCTGGGACACACTGGAGGAGTTCTGGGCACCTCCCCTGGGAGGTACTGGTCAGGGGAGTGGTTACTCCCCTTTCCTTTGTCCAGTTTCGCACCAGAGCAGGGCTGGGGGATCCCTGAACCAGTGTAGACTGGCTTATGCAGAGATGGGCACCATCTGTGCCCATCAAAGAATTTCCAGGGGCTGGGGGAGGCTACTCCTCCCCAGCCCTTCACACCTATTTCCAAAGGGAGAGGGTGTAACACCCTCTCTCAGAGGAAATCCTTTGTTCTGTCTTGCTGGGACTGGGATAGCCAGGCCCCAGGGGGGCAGAAACCTGTCTGAGGGGTTGGCAGCAGCTGTAGTGGAAACCCCGGAAAGGCAGTTTGGCAGTACCCGGGTACTGTGCTAGAGCCCCAGGGGTATTGGGGGGACAATTTCATGATCTTAGACATGTTACATGGCCATGTTCGGAGTTACCATTGTGACGCCACACATAGGTCGTGACTTATGTGTAGTGCACATGTGTAATGGTGTCCCCGCACTCACAAAGTTCGGGGAATTTGCCCTGAACGATGTGGGGGCACCTTGGCTAGTGTCAGGGTGCCCACACACTAAGTAACTTGGCACCTAACCTTCACCAAGTGAGGGTTAAACATATAGGTGACTTATAAGTTACTTATGTGCAGTGAAAAATGGCTGTGAAATAACGTGGACGCTATTTCACTCAGGCTGCAGTGGCAGTCCTGTGTAAGAATTGTCAGAGCTCCCTATGGGTGGCAAAAGAAATGCTGCAGCCCATAGGGATCTCCTGGAATCCCAATACCCTGGGTACCTAGGTACCATATACAAGGGAATTATATGAGTGTTCCAGTGTGCCAATGAGGATTGGTAAAATTTGTCACTAGCCTGCAGTGAAAATTTTAGAAAGCAGAGAGAGCATAAACACTGAGGTTCTGGTTAGCAGAGCCTCAGTGATACAGTTAGGCACCACACAGGGAACACATACAGGGCATACATTATAGGCAAAAACAAACATAAATACAGTGAAAATGGGGGTAACATGCCAGGCAAGATGGTACTTTCCTACATCCTGCACTGAACAGCCCACATACCAAGTGGGGAAAGGTAAAAAGTTGGCCTAACCATTGCATATTGTACAGGAACGGTATGCTTTCAGTACCAATCCCATGCTTGAGTCAAGCAGACACCCATGCACTATGGTGGAAAGGTGTGTGCCTGACACTGGGCTGGCTGATTGTGCCCCGGTGCTAGGCAGTGGGGAGGAGAGTGGCATTTGTCTGAAAATAAGTCCCACATGGATACCGTCATTCTCAATCATTTCAATGTAGTGTAACATGTGAGTTAACTGCATTGCATGATTCAATAGGCACATCTGACAATTACTTTCTAATGCGTAAGGTCTTTATTTTTGCAGAAATCACTGAAGGCAGTAGATATCATTTATTATTGGTGTATAAATAGATTTATCAATCTACTCCTGTAAGTCTCATACACATGTCTTGGCCTTGGTATGTTATGCACATACATACATCAAGAGATAAACCTATTGACTCACCAACATATGAAAAAGGGGATTAGTCATTCACTTGCTGAAGTTATGTAGATAAGCTCATAAGTGCATGATGAGGTACATGTAAAAAAGTGTGAAAATAAATATTATGTGCATCTTCTAAAATAGTTCTTCTCATCATGGTACGAGGACCAGAGCCCATTGATCCAAAGGAATTCACTGAAGGTGCAGATGAAGGTGAGTGATGATCAGAAGTCTGTCTTGACCAGGAATTGTAGAGAAAACGTGAGGACATGTACATTCAATTCCTGCATGTATTTAGTGCTCACTCTCACACGGGAGGGCATTTTGACACTGATCAGGTGTGAGCCTAGCCAAAGGTGAGTCCTTGTGGGTCTACTTGACAAGCCAGGCCTTTGTATTCTCCTGGCATATGAGAACTGAGGAGGTGACTCCAATGTGTAGTATCAGGTACTTACACACCTTAAGAGCGATGTGGATGTTGACTCTACACGTATGCATGGGTTGGGTGTGTTAGACTTGGCATCCCTGACGTGGTCTCCCCTAACCTTGTGCCTCTGTTTCCCAGGTTGTTGATGGGTCCCGGACTCTGTTATTGATACTCTGGGCACTTTACCACTGCTATCCAGTGATAAAGTGCAAGTGCTCCTATGTAAAATATATGTGTAATTGGCTTTCCATGATTGGCATATATGATTTACTAGTAAGTCCCTAGTACAGTGCACTAGAGGTGCCCAGGGCCTGTGAATGAAATATCACTAGTGGGCCTGCAGCACTGGTTGTGCCACCCACATTAGTAGCCCTGTAAACATGACTCAGACCTGCCACTGCAGTGTCTGTGTGTGCAGGTTTGAACTGCCAGTTCGGCCTGGCAAAAACCTTCACTTTTAGTACATGTAAGGCACCCCTAAGGTAGCCCCAAGGCAGCCCCACGGGCAGGGTGCAGTGTATTTAAAAAGTAGGACATGTGCTGGTGTGTTTTACATGTCCGGATAGTGAAATACTGCTAATTTCGTTTTTCTCTATTGCAAGGCCTATCTCTCCCATAGGTTAAAATGGGGATTGCCTTTAAATGTCTTTTAAGTGCAGTTTCCCATTGGGAGCAGATGGAGATGTGGAGTTTGGAGTCTGGAGTCTCTAAACTCACAATTTAAAATACATCTTTTGGTAAAGTTGTTTTTTAGATTGTAAGTTTGAAATCACACTTTCAGAAAGTGGACATTTTCTTGCTTAACCATTCTGTGCCTCTGCCTGGCTTCCGAATACACGCCTGGGTGTGTTTGTGAATTCACTCTAGACAGTGACACAAAGGGAGCTGAGCTGAGGTGATGTGTGTCCTGCACATCCTGATGGGTCCTTCTGGGTTAGAGTGGAGGCAGAAACTGACACTTGCACCTAATAGGGCTGCGCCTGGCCTGACACAAAGCATTCTCCAACCCCTGGGGCCAGGACAGGGATAGGCAAGGTCTTGTGCACTACCAAGACATTTCTTTGAAGTTTGCCTACTTCAAAGGCAGAAATGAGTATAAGTATTGGACTTCTGACCCCAAAACTTTAGAACACTTCTGGACTGAGGACATTGTGCCAGGAAGAAGAGATGGATGCTGTAGGGGGAACTGCCACTCTACCTGTTGCTTTGCTGTGCTGGCCTGCTGCTTGGTGCTTCTGTCCTGGGAGAGAAAGGACTGGACTTTTCTTTCTATATCCTGCTTTCCAAGGTTCTCCAAGGGCTTGAACTGAGATTGTCTTCTGTTGTGAAGTCTCAGGAACATCAAAGACTTCATCTGCCAGTGCCTGGGTTCTTCTGTTGAGAGTCCTGACTTGCTAAGTGTTGCCAAATCCAGTCCCTTGGACCTTTGAAATGGATGCTGGTAACCTGAGTGAAAATCCACACACTGAGGCCATTGCGGCAGAAAAATCGATGCAGAGCCTCCACTGTGGCTGAAAAATCGACACAGCGCCTGTCTCGCGACTGCAAAATCACCCCATTGCCTGTTTCAGCACGGATTTATCGTTGCTGTGCATCTGGATTTTCCACGCATCATTTCTCTTCATCAATGGTGCTCCACAGCGAGGAATTGACACATCGCTAGCCTGGTAGGAAAAGAATCCATGCATCGCCAGCTGAGCGGGTAAAGAACCGAGGACTAATCAGTCGGGTGAGAAAAGAATCCACTCATTGCCCGTCCAGCATGAAAATAATCGACGCATCACTTGCTTTTCTGACACATAGCCTCTTTTGCAGCCCACATCATCTTTGTTTTTGACATATCCAAAGGTACTGTGTCTTATAAGGATACATACACTGATTTTTCAAGATTAAGACTCTTTTAAATCTTTAAAAAGTGATAACTTTATGTGTGTATGTTGGATTTTTGTTGTTTTTATCTTGTTTTACTCAGATAAATATTATCTATTTTTCCAAACTGGTTTTGAGTACTTTTGCGGCGTTTTCACTGTGTTACTGCTTGTGTGTACAAATATTTTACACATTGCCTCTGAGATAAGCCTGACTGCTTGTTCCAAGCTGCTAAGGGGATGAGCAGGGGTTATCTTAGGTGTGTGACTCCTTTACCCTGACTAGAGTGAGAGTCCATACGTGGAAGGATGTAAGCTTACTGCCGACTAGAGACCTAATTTCTAACAGCAGGCGTTAAAAATTACGCCAAAAATGGCGCAATGAAATGTTGTACATTTCACTGCACCATTTGTTTGGGCTTCTAGTGCCGGAATGCCCCCGTTGCATACATTATGCCTGGTGCAGGCATAATGTGGCGCAAGGGAGTGCAAATTACGCCGCTTTGCAAATATAGCACAGCAAAAGTGTCTTCCTAATGCCACATTAGCGTAAAAAAAAATATGTTAATGTGGTGCAAGGAGGTGCCAGGGGTTTGTAAATAGACCCCTATGTTTTTTCAAATTTATATGGACACCCTCTTGTCGACAAATTTATGCACCAGACCCTATTGCATTCCCATTCCTCTATGGTCAGGACTCAGTATCTGACTACTGATTTAGAGTTTGGCGGAAGGTTTACTCCATCACAAACGTGACGGATATCCCATCTGCCATACTGCAATGTCTATAGGCTATTATGGGATCATACTACAGCGACGGGATATCTGGCAAATTTGTGACGAAGTAACCCCTCTCTGACAAACTGTAAATTAGGCCCTAACTCACGCCTAGCAGCAATCAAGACAGTACTGAATCTAAGGGTTATATTTATGAGAGGCATACGCTGCCGGAGCATCACTTTTTTTAATGCACCAGCGGCACAAGCCTCTCAACCATCTCTATGAGGCTACGCAAAGCCACTTTCGTGTGGCTTTTCATGGCCTCATAGATGTGGAGTAATACAAAGCAGCGCAAGTCACTTCTCTGCCGTGCTCTGCGCCAGGGAGGCAATACATGGGCATTGCAGTGGGTTGTCTCTCACAACACCACTGGATTTTGATGCTGACCCAGATTTACTCAATTAGGTAAACCTGGGGCAGGGCCAAAACCTTATGCCTCCCTAGAGCAGGCGTAACTAGGGGAAATATTTCAATTTCTCCTCGTTTTTTCATCTTTCTATGTGTGTAGCGTTCTGCAGCACTTATAGAAAGAGGAAGCTGCGTCTCTGGATTGTTTTTTGTGCAGGAAGGTGGGCAATCCTGCATGCAACAGAGGCACCCTTGCATCCAATTATGCACCAGTGCAGGGGGAAAGGACAGGAACGTAAAGTATTTCATAAATACGGTGCATTCCTGCCCTTTCACATTGGTGTAGGGCAGTGCTGCAAGAAGACTCCAAAGTTAATTTACCTTTCCATTCCATTGCCTGTGTTTACTTTCTCTTTGTCTTGACTATTGTGGCTGTTGGGGTGGGGAGCACCATGCAGCTGAGATATGTAACCTATTGTGTCCACTGCCTGTCTGTCTGCTCGCAGGGACGGCTTCTGCTGCATCACAAAGAACCAGTGATTGATGACCAATAGTTGGGCAGCCCAACAGTAGAGCCATAGATTTGGTAGAGCAAAACAACCATCCAGGGTCTTCCTTGTCTGCGTGGAAAGGGCAATTCTGGATGCCCCCCTGGTCCAGTGCAACAATCTGGTTACTTCCTACAACATGTGAAAAAATCGACCAAGGACTACAAAGGGGGCGTTTTGCAGAATATAGACGAATTTGGGCAAGTAGATCATTTTAGAAAGCTCAGACCTACTCAACAAAGACATGGGAAGTTGTTGCCAGTGTCTCACATCTCTCCTACACTCATCGAATATCCTATCGAGGTTTTTTACAAGTTAGTGGTAACATATATGCCCAGTTACATAAAACCTATGGCCTCCTTCTTGATGGGACACTACCACTCAACCATGGACCTCCAGTCAGTCAACGCAAATGCCACTGATTTGTTACAATTGATAAAATCCCTGGCTACAATCCAAAGACTAAACTTTTCCAGGATGTTCAGGACAGAACGGTTCAGGTCTGACAGATACAGAAGAATGCTTCCTGCGTCTAATGATATAAACTCTTTCCAGTCCCATTTCAGGCCTCTGACCACTGCGTCTCCCCTTATCCACTTTGTCAGTAGCTTGATTGCCACACAAATACTAGTCAAAATTCAGCCAAGGCGGTGCCATTGATCTTGAACCAGGCAATTGGTTTCCTAAAAAGCAGCCTGACCCTCTATGTTTCTCATGTCCACCCTAGATTGTGACTGGCTTGTTCGATGTAATCTTACGTCTCAACCAGGACCACAACTTCCCTATGCACTTAGGGGCATATTTAAGATCCCCTGGCTCCACCGGAGCCTCACTTTTTGTTACGCTCCAGTGGTGCGATGCCCTTCGCCGTATTTACAAGGGGGCATTAAGCCACTTTTTGTGGCTTAACACCACCTTGAAAATACACCCCCTCCCATGCATCACTTTGCATGGAAGGGGCGTGCAATGGATGTTGCTGTGGGCATGCCACAGCAACACTCATTTCGTTTTGACGCTGCCCCAGATTTCCGTGCTTTGGTAAACCTGAGGCAGTGCCAAAATCTAACGCCACCCCAGGGGTGGCGTTAGCAAGGCGCAAAGAGGAGGAACACTTTTTTTCCTCCTCGTTTTTTTGCTTTTTCTATGTGTGCTGCTTTCTGCAGCATGCATAGAAAGAGCAAAATTCCAGAAATGATTGTTTATGTTCAGGAAGTCGTCCCTTTCCGCACATAAATAATAATTTGAAAATGACGCTTTGGCACTTCTATGTGTGCTGCATTCTACACCACACACAGAAGTGCCAAATCGCCATTAGTGAATGTTTATGTGCAGGAAGGGACACCTTCCTGCACATAAACAATCACATCCCTCAACGCAGACATCCTTGCATGATGGTAGAAGGATGCCTGCGTTGGCAGCTAAATTTTGCGCCATCACTGGGACAACACAGGGTGCGCATAATCAGTTAATACGGCGCATCCCTGCGTTGTGAAAATGATGGAGCGCTGCGCTGCCAATTTTAGTGCAGCGTCGTGCTCCGTCATTTTCGCATAAATGTGCCCCTTAATGTGTCCACCTCTGCTCTTCTTCTTGTAGCGCCAGCCAAGTCAGCAATTTCCCAGCCTTCTTGGCCACCTCGTATATCCTGCCCTGCTGTGCTCTATTTTCCTACTCTTGTTCTTATTTCCTACTGGGTTAGAGATTTAGGTCCATATTTATACTTTTTTTGTGCCGCATTTGTGTCATTTTTTGACACAAAAGCGGTGCAAACTTACAAAATATAATTGTATTTTGCAAGTTTGTGTTGCTTTTGCATAAAAAAATGACGCAAATGCGGTAAAAAAAAAGTATAAATATGGGCCTTTTAATCTTCCTGTTCTTATTCTTTATGCTGGGCTATTTTCAAGGTGGGAGAGGCCATGTAATCCACCTCCCAGTGTACTAACCTAGCTTCCATTTCCCTTTATTTCCTTTTTCCCATGACATGAGTGATCAAGTAGCCCCTTATCACCAATTTATAGACCTCCCATAGGTCTATCCTAGATTCTCACCATACCTGTGTTGTTGTTAAAGCAATGGTCAATGGCTTGTATGATCAATTTGCTTGTATTCCGATCCATTAATTCCCAAGGGGGCAGCCTCCATCTCACCTGACTCTGTCTAAGAACAGTCCGAAGAGTTGTGACCAGGGAAGTGTGACCTCATATGCCTCTTGGCAAATATCTTGTGTCCTTGAAATGCCCCATCTGGTCTTGCGCTACTAGGAGGTAGTCCATCCTTGACATAGATCTCATGGAGTCAAAAACAGTGATACTGTGACAGCCCTGGGTCCTCCTCTCTCCGCAAGTCTACCATCCCCATTACCTCCAGACATGTGTGCAGTTATGTATCAGTTCTCAGCCTCATACTCAACAGGTTCACCCGATTTAGATCGCCCAGGGCTTTTACGTGAAAGTAGAGGGTGTCTGAGATTTTCGGTATCCATTGCCCCAGCTTACCCAATATGTTTGTAGGCCTGGTAAGAGGCACCATGAGGCTATCGGTCATATGTATCCTGATCCAACACACAGTTACTGCCTATCCTAGCACCCATCTGCTGCCACCCAAGTCTTGTGACCTGTAGAGGAAGGGACCTGCAAACTAAAATCCCCATGACTCTTGATCCCACAAAAAACCCTTTGTGAGTCAGTTACTTGGATCTACCTCTAAATAGGAATCAACATTTGTTTCCCGCTAGGTGAGTATCTTGCACCAAGGTAATATCTGGGTCATCTGTGGTCAAACATTTCAACACAACCCGCCCATTTCAATCTGTTGCCTAGGCCACTGGCATTCCATGAAAGTATTTGGAGGGTCAAGCCTCCCAATTCTTGGTCTGTAATAGTACCTGCCTAGTGTGTAACCCTTTGCAAGTCTTTACCCACATTCCACCTCTGGAGCTATAACAAATACCTGTGACTGTAAGACTCAGGCCTCATCCACCGAACAAAATACTTTGCTACAGCCTCATGCAGCGAGTCCAAAGCCACATGTCCCCCCAAAGCCCTAGAATTCTGTCACCTACAATGTTTCCCTAGATGTCTCCTACCATAAACAGCTGTGTCAGAATTCAAAAGACTAAGGGCCAGATGTACCAAAGGGTTTTATCCATTCTGTGTCTATGAGAAAATGTGTTTGTACATATGGGCCATATTTATACTTTTTTAGCGCCACATTTGCGTATTTTTTTTTACGCAAAAGCTGTGCAAACATACAAAATACAAGTGTATTTTGTACGTTTGCGCCACTTTTGTGTCAAAAAGTGGCACAAATGCGGCGCTAAAAATGTATAAATATGGGCCTAAGGAACTCCTCTGACCTTAGTAGCTGGGCAGTCTGCAGTGGACTAGCTAATTAACCTGTGTGTAGGGAGTGGGGGTTATTGGTTTAGTGGGGAAAATCCACTCAAGCAACCACCGCAAGTCATGTCATGGTGAAACACAATCACACCCCAAATTAACCTGTGCTTAATCCTCTGGTAGCTTAGCACAAAGCAGTCAGGCTTAACTTAGAGGCAATGTGTAAAGTATTTATACAGCACTTCAAAAGATAGTAAAGTGAAAACACAACACAAGAAAAACCCCACACAAATTTGAAAAACAGAGTAAAGTTATATAAATCATTTAAGACCAAAATAACAAAAAATCAGTAAGTAGAACCGGAGACATGCAATTTTAAAGGGTTTGAAGAAAAGTAGTGTTTAGAAGCAAGAAACACCGATTGCGGTTATCTGGTCACATTGGACCAGGTCCATGTCACAAAGTCACGATGGAGCACTGGCGAATTCAAGACTGAGTTCAGTCACTGGTAAAGTACCATAGGGCATATTTACAAGAAAGTGGGCATCAGTCCAGATGCGCCAATTTTCTTGTGTCACCTCTGCCCCACCTAACAACACCATGATTGCACCATATTTACAATATGGCCCACCATGGCGGTCCTTAGGACAATATCGTCAAAATTTTTTATGCTGTTGTGCGCTTTGCTGCACTAACATCAAAAATGTTGACGCTAGTGCAGCAAAGCACAGGGTGGCCCATTGATTAAAATGGGTGCGTCATTATACCGCCTCCTCTGATTAGGAGTTAAAAGTGATGGAAAAAATTGTGCAGCGAAATGTATTAAATTACACTGCCCCATTTTTTCGGGCCTCCTCGCATGGGAACGCCCCCCTTGCATACATTATAACTGCCACAGGCATAATGTGGCACAAGGGTTTACAAAGTGGCGCAATGCAAGCATACAGGGTGGGAAACAGGGCTCCTTAATGCAGTCTTAACATGAAAAAAATTATGCTAGGGCGCGCAAGGTGGTGCTAGGGGCTTGTAAATATGCCCTTTGTGCCCTGGGCGTAGAGATGCAAAGTCTTTGCCTCGATCTGCACGGTACAGGCGTTGAGGGGCCATTAACGGGAGCTTCAATGTGAGGTCTGGCATCAGGATGCTTTGCGCTCAGGTTAGGTTGATGGAGCCATCATCGGGTGCTTAAGATGGAAAGTCCGGTGTCAAAAGCCGCTGCACTGAATTGAGGTCAATATAGTCACTGGTGCAACGAGGACTTGCTTCGTGCTGCTTTAGCGCTGACGCAAAAGCCCATATTTATGAAAAATTATGCACAACTGTGCTAGGGCAGTTGTACGTCATTTTTTAAACATAGACTAACGCCATTCCCCAATGCCATCCATGCGCCATATTTAAAAAAAGACTCATGATGTTGCTAAAGAATGGTTAGCGTCTCAAAAAAAAGATGCTAGCCTATGATGGATTGCGTTGGGAGAAATGGCGCTAGTGGGTCAAAAATGATGATTGGCTGATTAGTGGCAAAATATCTGCAGCATATCAGCTTACCGTCATTTTTTGACACACAGGCAACCAAAAAATGACTCCTGCCTAACTATAGACAGGAGTCATTACCACAACCCCAATGCCCACCACAGGGGACCAGTGTCCCCAGGACAACCCCAACAGAGCCAGCACCAGCCAGGGGGCCCCGTTTAGGGGCCCCCAGTTGCACACAACAGTTACGCACATCAATTTACCTGGGATGGGCTCCCTCCTCCAGTGGTGTCCATGTGGTGTGGGTGGTGGTGATGCTGGTGGTTGGGGTGGGCATCTCTGTACCCATTCCATGGTGTTTCCCCATGGAAATGGGCCTACCAGCACTTTAACGCCTGGTCTGTACAGGCTTTAAATTTGGAAGCTAATTGGGCTTAGCGCCATTCTTTAAGTCTGCCTCCTAGGTGAGCGTTGTGTTAGCATCTGGAGGTAAGTATGGCACTGGGGGGCTAGCGTCATTTTTAAGAAGGGAACGTCTACCTTGCATATCATTGTCGCAATGAGATGCAAGGTGGGTTCGGGCTTCATAAAAACGGTCTAGCGTCATAATATAAATATGGAGTTAAGTTAGCGCCGCCTTAGGGTAAAAAGAATATTACGCTAAAGCAAAGCAAACTTTCCATAAATATGGGCCAAAGTGCATTAAGCAGGGCTGGTTGTCGGCATTGAGATGCATCACGCTGGAACGGTGTTTTCAAGGCTGCCAAACTGAAGCTGCTATACAAGGTCCGGCACCAAGATGCAGTGAGATGTATTGAGTGGGGCCAGCTGTTAGTCTCAAAATGTGTCATGCGAGGTTGGTGCTTGCAAGGCTGACAAACTGAAGCTGCAATGTGCGGCCCTGCATTGTTATGGCTGAGATGCATTGAGTGGGGTCAGTTGTTGGCTTCAAGCTGTGTCAGGATGGGTGGATGCTTGCATGGCTGCCAAACAAAAGCTAACATGCACGGCAGGTAGGCCCTAGGCAGACCTTAGAGCGGCATAGAATGTAAGTAAGATGCAGGATGTGTACTTTTTTAGTTTCATATGTCCTGGTAATGAAAAAATCCCAAAGTCGAATCTCATTACTACGAGGCTTGCTTCTCTCATAGGCCAGCATTGGGAATCCTTACAATATTTTAAAAATGTAATCCCTGATCAGAGAGGAGTAGCTGCATCATGTTAAGTATCATTGGAATGGTAATGATAAATCCTCTTTACTGGTAAGGCTGGATATATTACTACTATTTTAGAAATGACACTTTTAGAAAGTGGGCAGTTCTCTGCTGTCACTGCCCTGTGTGCTTACAGCCTATCTCCAATACACATCTGATCTGGCCTAGGTGACAGCTACACCTGTGCATTCCCTCCAGACACCCACAACACGATGTACTCAACTGCATCTGCAGACATTCTGATGGGTCTTCCCGGGGAGGAAGTTGGGAAGGGCTCCCACTCACACCTCAAAGGGTAGTGACCAGAGCCCACACAAAGGGACTGATTACCTCCAACTAATAGTCTGGAGCCAGGGCTGGACTGAAAGGGGGGACCTGTGCACTTCAGAGAAACTGTTTGAAGTTGTTCCTACCATCAAAGGCACTTTTTAAGTACTGGGTCTCTGACCCCCTAAAATCAGGTCATTTTGGGACCAAGAACAGCCTTTGCTGGAGTAGAGTCTGCTGCACCGAAAGGATTGCCCCACTGCTGTGGCTGACTGCTCCTAGGAACTGCTGTCTTGCTTTATGCATTGCCCTGACACCTGCTGACCTCTGCCCTGCCATGAGGGACTACAGATTGCACCCAGAGCGACTCCAAGGGCATACTGGCTTGCCCCCTGTTCTTCACGAGGTCTCAGGGACAATAAAGACCTCGTCCCATCAGACTGCATCAACCAGCATCTGCATCTCTTTGTACAAATCACCATGCCAGTACAGCAGCAGTGGAACTAACCACTACTCCCTGCCAGTCTCTGGAGGAACCCTGCTCTGTGGTAAGAGGCTGCTCGCATGCCAGCCGTAGCTTTAGTTGAAGCACACTCTACAGACCTGCATTTTAAACACTCTTGCAGTGTGGTGCACCCTGGTTTGCTGTACTCCCGGGAAGCCACCCTCTTGTCTTGAGAGTCTCCACATGGGCGCCACCCTCTCCGCAGCAAAAATCAACAGTTTAGCAGGTACAGTGGGCTTGAGTGGTCTCTAAGGAATTCTGTGTTTTGCTCAAGCCCACAACCCCAGTGCCCTCCACAACACCGCACCTCGTCGCACTTCGAAAGTGCACTCAAACTTACAATTCTGCCACTTCCCTGTGGTCCTAGCCATATTTCTCCCTGCAGCGCTGGGAGAGAGACTTGACTGACAATGTAACATCTGGCCGCTCTAGAGGGCAGAGTACGACCAGAGATAATACTGTAGACTGTCTAGAGGAAGCACACACCTATTTCAAAATACTTGCATTGTTTGAACCACACAAGCGCCTAAGTAGCACTGCATTTGACTAATTAATTTGACTTATTTTGATTAGATCTTTCTATTGTTTGCTCTTGATTTACCCAGATAAATACAATCTAGTTTCATAAATCTGCGTGGAGTCTTTTTTGTGGTGCTTTCACTGTGTTACTGTGTGTGTTGCACAAATACTTTACACATTGCCTTCTAAGTTAAGCCTGCCTGCTCTGTGTCAAGCTACCACGGGGTGAGCATAGGTAAATTTAGGTTGTGCATCTGACTTGCCCTGACTAGGATTGTGGTCCTTACTTGGACAGGGTGCATAACTTTGCTCACTAGAGACCCAGGCCCATATTTATACTTTT
This sequence comes from Pleurodeles waltl, assembly GCF_031143425.1. Lineage (NCBI taxonomy): Eukaryota > Metazoa > Chordata > Amphibia > Caudata > Salamandridae > Pleurodeles > Pleurodeles waltl. The sequence goes on along the minus strand of NC_090443.1, from coordinate 982,421,239 downwards.
TGACGCTAAACTGCGCTAACGCAGTTTAGCGTCAAAAAATTTAGCGCCGTCTAACGCCATTCTGAAGCGCCATGCGGGCGCCGTATTTATGGAATGGCGTTAGCCGGCGCTAGCAGACCGGCGCTGCCTGGTGTGCGTGGAAAAAAACCACGTAGACCAGGCAGCGCCGGCGTAGGGGGAAAATGGCGTTAGGGCGTCTTAAAATGGGGCAAGTCAGGTTGAGGCAAAAAAATCGCCTCAACCCGATTTGCGCCATTATTTTCGACGCCCAGACGCCATTTAAATGACTCCTGTCTTAGTAAAGACAGGAGTCATGCCCCCTTGCCCAATGGCCATGCCCAGGGGACTTATGTCCCCTGGGCATGGTCATTGGGCATAGTGGCATGTAGGGGGGCACAAATAAGTCCCCCCTATGCCACCCAAAAAAAATTAAAAAATATAAAAAATTATACTTACCTGAACTTACCTGAATGTCCCTGGGGTGGGTCCCTCCATCCTTGGGTGTCCTCCTGGGGTGGGCAGGGGTGGCAGGGGGGGTCCCTGGGGGCAGGGGAGGGCACCTGTGGGCTCATTTTGAGACCACAGGCCCCTTAACGCCTACCCTGACCCAGGCGTTAAATAGTGGCGCAAATGCGGGGTTTTTTGACCCGCCACCTCCCGGGCGTGACTTTTGCCCGGGAGTATAAATACGACGCATTTGCGTCGCCGTCATTTTTTTAGACGGGAACGCCTTCCTTGCATCTCATTAACGCAAGGAAGGCGTTCACGAAAAAAAATGACGCTATTTGCCCATACTTTGGCGCTAGACCGTCTAACGCCAAAGTATAAATATGGCGTTAGTTTTGCGCCGAATTTGCGTCGAAAAAAACGACGCTAATTCGGCGCAAACGGAGTATAAATACGGGCCCCAATTTCTAACACCTTGGTACAGGCTGGAGGCACCAAATTGTTAGTACAAGAAATTGCCAACTTTCTAAAAGTGGCAGTTTCAGAATTGTAACTTAAATTCCTACTTTACCATAAAAGAGGGTTTTACATTACAATTCAACAGACACTAAACAATACTTTCCTTCCCGCTCCTAATCAAACTTTATCACTTATTAAATGTAAAAAGGTAATCCAATGTCATTCTGTGGAAGAGGTTGGTCTTGCATTATGAAAAACTAATTTAAATGTTTTCCACTACCAGGACATGTACAATTTCAAAGTGCATGTCCAACGTGGGCTATGTGTTGTTTAGAGCCTACTCTAGGGATGACTTATATGTATTAAAAAGGAAGGTTTAGTACTGGCAATAAGGTTTACATTGCCAGGTCAAAATGGCAGTTTTGCACACACCGGCTGCAATGGCAGGCCTGAGTAATGTTTAAAGGCTCCTTAGGTGGGTTGCACAATCAGTGATGCAGGCCCACTAGTAGCATTTAATTTAGAAGCCCTGGGTACAAGTAGTACTCTTTCACCAGGGACGTAAAGGTAAATTAAACATGCCATATGGGGTTGTTAGTGTATTTCGCCATATTTGAAGGCAAGCAATGGTTAGCAGTCGTAAGTTGCATAGAGCCCTATGGCCAATAATAAAAAACAAGACCAAAAAAAACAGGAGTAAGACAAAATGGGGGAAGACCACCCTAAGGCTGACAGATGTGCAAAACATATTTCCAATCCCCAGCAAGTGGACCACAGTGTAAATTTGAAACATTAGTTTCCAACGACATTGGAGTATACACAGGTATGACCAGTTTGTCCCACTTTCCACTAGAGCTGGTCGTTTCCCCTCAAATTCTCCTTATCCCTCTCCAGTGCTGCTCACCTATTGGCTGTGAGCAGGAACTCATGGTGCTATCCCTCCGCCACCACTTAAGCTCTCTTGGACGCCACCTGGTCCCTTGTGGGTGTTGCTGTTGATTGCTAACACATGTTATGTTTTGTTCTCTGTCCCTGCCAACCTGTAGGGTGGCTCCTCTCTTGCCCTGCAGGTGTCTGGTGTCCATGTGCCTCCATCCACACTGCAGCAGCCGATATGAAAAAATGTATATCATCATGAGCGATGATTCGTAGATTCACAGGGAAGAATAAAGGGGCATATTTATCCTGTAGCATCATTATTTAATGCCTGGGTCCGACCAGGCGTTAAGGGACCTGTGGACCCATTTCCATGGTTAAACACCATGGAAATGGGTCCACAGGTGCCCACCCCAAGCCCCAGGAACACCTCCACCCACACCAGAGGGACACCAGAGGATGGGGGACCCCATCTCAGGTAAGTAGGGTAAGTATTTTTGTTTTTATTTTAAAGTGCCTTTGGGGGCTCCAACAAGGGGCCCCTGCTTGGCACTGGGTACAATTGCCATGCCAAGGGGAATGGCCATGCCCAGGGGAATATTGGCGCTACTCCTCTAGAGTACATAGGGTCCCATTCTAAAGAATGGAAGTCCCCTTTTAACGCCTGCTCTTAAGGCCTAAAGGGGGAATGCCCCCTTTGCATACATTATGCCTGGCACAGTCATAATGCAGCGCTAAGGGTTACAGAGTGGCACAATGCATGCATTTCTCCACCCTGTAAATTCGGAGCAGGGATTTCGGCCTTGTTAGGCCATATTAACGTAAAAAATAATTACGTTAATGTGGCGCAAGGTGGCTTTAGGGCATTATAGATAAGCCCCTATGTTCTCCACGGGCTGAAGGATGATAATTGCCCCAAGGCACAACTAAATCAGTCTCCACAGGAACATTAAGGCCCTGATTTATACTTTTTTTGTGCTGCTTTAGCGTCATTTTTTGACGCAAAAGCAGCGCAATCTTAAAAAAATACGTTTGTAAAAAATTGCGTTAATTTTTTTATTTTGTACGTTTGCGCCACTTTTGCGTAAAACAATTACACTAATGCAGCGCAAAAAAGGTATAAATCAGGGCCTTAGTCTTGGACCGGTGGTACTGCACCTTTTGCTTTTGACTCTACAGGGAAATCTAGTAGACTATTGATACTGCACCTTCTGCTGTTGACTCTACAGGGACATCTAGCCTAGACCAGTGGTACTGCACCATCTGCTGTCACTCTACGGCAGTGGTCTCCAAACTTTTTAATGCCGCACCCCCCACCCCCCTGTTGATAAATAAAAATCATTGGGTCCCCCTTCAGAATTTTTCACAAATATATTATAAAGATGGCAATGTTTAAATATGTCTAGATATATTTAAACATTGCAGTTAAGTACTGTTGCCGGTTTAGAAATGCAATAATATGTTTCTGCTTAAAACAAAACACTGTTATCTGTGAAATGCTTCTTTTGGCCAGAGGCTGGCGCCCCCCTTGGGATCACTTGAGGCCCCCCTAGAGGGGCTCCCCACCCAGTTTGAAGACCCCTGCTCTACAGGGACATCTAGCCACGAACAGTGGTACTGCACCTTCTGCTATTGACTCTACAGGGACATCTAGTAATGTTTTGCAGCACTGCATCCTTGTGCTGCTGACTAAAGGTCTGCTAAGCCTGAAAATGTGTAATACACTATGCCCTCAAGGGGCTCATTATATAGTTACACTGCAATATTCTTTGTCATTTTTTTAATGTGATTATGCCCTCTGGGGGTTGAATATATAGTTACATGACCATGTTTCTTCCAAATGCTATTTTTACTGTGGTGCTCTGTAGGAGCTGTTCGGGCCATTACAGTCCAATGCGAAGCGTATGAAGGAAGGCACAAACACTGTTTATTTCTGATAAAGGTTTAGGGGCATATTTAAAAGCCATTAGCGCCTCCTCGCGCAACATCAGCATAATTTTTTTCCTGCTAATGTGGCCCAACTAGGCCAAATCGTCACCCTAGATTTACAAAGTGGCGCAATGCATGCATTGCACCAATTTGTAATCCATTACGCCACAATATGCCTTCGCCAGGATGGGGGATGAAAAAATGGTGCAAAGAAATCTAAAAGATTTCTTTGCATCATTTTTTTCTGCATTTTTAATGTCTGCTCAGAGCAGAAATTGCGCTGCACTAGGCGCAGAGACACTTTTCTTAAATCAGCCCCTTAATGTTCTGCATAGATATATATTTATAAGGTCTCAATGGCGAGATTGTCATTATTATTTACAACGCCAACAGCTATAACTTTCACTAATGCGAGACCTATTGCATTGCAAATGATTGTTAGACTTAGTGATCCTTTTATTTTGCCCCTTCAGAAGACTCTTGCCCCAGCTTCTGATATGCTGACGCTTTCTCTTTTTACCTATCTTTTGATGAACTTAGGGCCAGATTTACCATGCCCTTGCGCTTCCTTGCGCCACACTGGTGTAATTTTTTTATTATGATATTGTGGCATTAAGGAGGCCATTTCCCCGCACCATAATTACAAAGTGGTGCAGTGCTAGCATTTCGCCACTTCGTAAACCCTTGCACCACATTATGCCTGCGCCAGGCATCATTTATACAAGGGGGGCGTTCCCCTGTTAGGAGGGCTGAAAAAATGGCGCAAGGAAATCTAAGAGGTATCCTTGCGCCATTTTTTTCGGCACTTTTAATGCCTGCTCAGTGCAGGCGTTAAAAGGGGGCTTCCATTAGTTATAATGGGCCCCTATCGCTAGCGGCTTGCAGGCCGCGGAATGCGCGTGGCGGGGACCAACTCCTCCGCCGTTCCTCTGTCCCTCGACGCTCCTCTCTGCAGGCACAGGCTCCCAGCCTTCCCTGCACCAATCCTGACACTGCTCTGAGCAGACTGGGAGCCTGTGCAGGCTCTCTCCAGCCCAAATAAAACATAGGGGCATATTTATACTCGGTTTGCGCCAAATGTGCGTCAAAAATTTTGACGCACAATCGGCGCAAACACTGCCCCATATTTATACTTTGACGTCCGACCCCGCGGGCATCAAAGTTCCACCATGTGCGTCATTTTTTAGAAGGGGGAACCAGCCTTGCGTTAATTATATGCAAGGTAGGCGTTTCCTTCCAAAAAATGCCTTTAAGGCCTGTGCCCCATATTTATACTGTGACGTCATTTTGACGCACAGGAGGGGGCAGGCCTTAAAAAACGGCTGGGTCAGGGCAGGCGTTAAGGGACCTGTGGGCTCAGAAGGAGCCCAGAGGTGCCCTCCAATGCCCCCCGGGACACCCCCTGCCACCCTTGCCCACCCCAGGAGGACATCCAAGGATGGAGGGACCCATCCCAGGGAAGTTAAGGTAAGTTCAGGTAAGTATTTTTTTTCGTATTTTTTTTGTGGCATAGGGGGGCCTGATTTGTGCCCCCTTACATGCCACTATGCCCAATGACCATGCCCAGGGGACATAAGTCCCCTGGGCATGGCCATTGGGCAAGGGGGCATGACTCCTGTCTTTGCTAAGACAGGAGTAATTTCAATGGGGGTTGGGCGTAAAAAAAAAATGGCGCAAATCGGGTTGAGGCCAAAATTTTGCCTCAGACCTGACTTGCCCCATTTTTTGACGCCCAAGCTTCATTTTCCCCTACGCCGGCGCTGCCTGGTGTGAGTCATTTTTTTTTACGCACACCAATCAGCTGCGCCGGCTAACGTCATTCAATAAATAAGGCGCCCGCATGGCGCTTTGGAATGGCGTTAGCCGGTGTTAAAATTTTTGACGCATAACTGCGTTGGCGCAGTTGTGCGTCAAAAAGTATAAATATGGGCCATAGTTTATTATCGTTTTCTTTAAAAGGTTTTGCTGCTGGCGGGGGCGGGTGGCGATGCTCCTCTACCCAAACGGAGGAACACCACTGGCCCCTATGTACTCAGCAGGAGGAGCACCAACATTTTGGCGCTACTCCTGCAGAGTACATCAATAGCATAAAAAATTACTATAATGCCCCCTACCCTGTGCTATGGTGCGCCGTATTTTCAATGCGGTGCACACATGCTGGCGGTAGTGGGGTGCAAGGAAAGAGGTGCTGCACTAGGTGCAGCACCACTTTTCTTAAATCTGCCCCTATCTTTTTCTTGCAATATATAGCTGTGGATTTTGGGCCCTTGCTTAGCCAGCAACTAGGAAAACCTAGCAAACCTGTCCATTTTCTAAAGCTAGTCACCTGGGGAAGTCCAGGGTGGGGTGACTCGCACTAGGCTTTCTAACCCACAAGCCCTTGCAAACCTCAAACTTCAACAAAAAATACACATTTTCCTCACATTTCTGCAAGACAAACATCTTAAATCTGCAGGGAGCCACACATTTTCTACTACGCAGCATTCCCACAAGTTTCCCAATAAAATGGTATCTCACTTGTGTGGTTGGACTTAGCACCTGTGACGGGAAAGAACCCAAAACATAATGGGGTTCATTTACAAGACATAGCGCCACCAGAGAGTCACTTTCAGCGACCCTCTGGTGGCGCTGTGCCCTTTTATATATTTAAAAAGCAGCGTTACGCCACTTTTTGTAGCTTAGTGCTGCCATGTAAATATGGCCCCTTTACATGCATCACTTTGCGTGAAAAAAGCGTGCAGTAGGTTATGCTGTGGGCGTTCCACTGCAACACCCATTGTACTTTGACGCTGCCCTATATTTACAAGAAATTGTAAAGCTGAGGCAGTGCCAAAATTTAACATCACCCCAGGAGTGGCGTTAGAGTGGCGCAACAAGGATAAATACTTTTATTTCTCCTAGTTTTTGCTTTTTCTATGCGTGGTGCATTTTGCAGCATACCGAAAAAGAGCATTCTGCAGCACACCTAGAAGTAACAAATTGCCATTATTTATGGTTTATGTGCAGGAAGGAACACCTTCCTGCACTGCACATAAACAATCATTCCCTGCAACGCAGACACCCTGCGTTGGCAGTTAATTTAGCGCCAACGCAGGGAAGAACACAGGGGTGCACCGTATTCTTGTAATGAGACAATACATTTCAACATGCAAAGTGCATTAGGCCCCACAAAAACTACAGAGAATAAGTTAAGTTCAAGCCTTGCAACATTCCTGCCGTCTCCCTGAGAATGAGCTAAATTCTAAATTTGAAGGTTCATTAAATGCTTAGTAGAATTTCAAACCAAATCATCAGATTAATCAAATCAGTAATCAAATGTGGGACCACTTCAGCAATACAGTCAAATCAGTTCAAAGGACCAGCGTTAAATAAATTGGTCATACAAAGAAAGAAACTACACTGCAGTTAATTCAAATAAAGACAGCTGTTTGCCATCAAGGCACCAGGAAAGGACGACTTGCTCTAAATAAAGCCTGAATTTATCTGTGTAGTTAGAATAAGCAAATTAGGGGCAGATTTATGGAAAGTGGTGCTGCACCCAGTGCAGCGCCACTTTCCCTGCGCCCCTTAGCGCCCCCCTACTGCCACCATGTGTGCGTCATATTTAAAATACGGCGCACCATGGCTCTGGATAGGGGGCAATAGCATCATTTCTCATGACACTATTGATCTACTCTGCAGGAGTAGCACCAAAATATTGGCGCTACTCCTGCAGAGTACATAGGTGCCCATTATAAATAACGGGAGCCCCCTTTTCACGCCTGCTCTACAGCAGACGTTAAGGGGCATATTTATACTCTGTTTGCGCCGGAATTGCGTTGTTTTTTTTTACGCAATTCCGACGCAAAACTAACTCCATATTTATACTTTGGCGTTAGACGCGTCTAGCGCCAAAGTCCATGGAGTTTGCGTCATTTTTTAGCGTGGACACCTACTTTGCGTTAATTATATGCAAGGTAGGCGTTCCCGTCTAAAAAATGGACTCCGAGGCATGTGTGCCGTATTTACACTCCCGGGCAAAATTCACGCCCGGGAGTGGGCGGGTCAAAAAAAATGACGTCCAGCCGCTTTTGCGCCGTTTTTTAGCGCCTGGTCAGGGCAGGCGTTAAGGGACCTGTGGGCTCGGAAGGAGCCCAGAGGTGCCCTCCCATGCCCCCAGGGACACCCCCTGCCACCCTTGCCCACCCCAGGAGGACACCCAAGGCTGGAGGGACCCATCCCAGGGACATTAAGGTAAGTTCAGGTAAGTTTTTATTTTTTATTTTTTTGTGGCCTAGGGGGGCCTGATTTGTGCCCCCCTACATGCCACTATGCCCAATGACCATGCCCAGGGGACAGAAGTCCCCTGGGCATGGCCATTGGGCAAGGGGGCATGACTCCTGTCTTTGCTAAGACAGGAGTCATTTCAATGGGGGTTGGGAGTAAAATAAAATGGCGCAAATCGGGTTGAGGCGAAAAATTTGCCTCAGCCTGACTTGCCCCATTTTTTGGCACCCAAGCTCCATATTCCCCTACGCCGGCGCTGCCTGGTGTACGTCATTTTTTTTCACGCACACCAGGCAGCGCCGGCGGCTAACGCCGGCTAACGTCATTGAATAAATACGGCGCCCGCATGGTGCTTCAGAATGGCGTTAGCCGGCGCTAATTTTTTTGACGCAAAACTGCGTTAGCCCAGTTTTGCGTCAAGAAGTATAAATATGGCCCTAAAAGTGCCATAAAAAAATGGCGCAAGGAAATCTCATAGATTTCCTTGCACCATTTTTCCAGCTCCCCTAGCGAGGGAGCGCCCCCTTTGCAAAGATTATGCCTGGCGTAGGCATAATGTAGCGCAAAGGGTTACAGAGTGGCGCAATGTATGCATTGCGCCACCCTGTAAATACGGTGCAGGGATTTCGGCCTCGTTGGGCCACGTTAACATAAAAAATATGTGCGACTGGCACTAGGGGATTATAAATATGCCCCCTAATCTCTGCACGATGTGAAAATTTAGAATAATCCCACTCTGAAAAAGTCTAAATAGACTCTGAAAGCACCTCAAGAGGTCCATAGAGAGATCCAAATCCCTTATCACAGTATTCAATTAAAAGCACAGACCTAGATTGATGAAACCCTTGCATCCCGCAAGGCAGCTCCAGGACTTCAGTGAGAGTTTTTAAGCCGCACAAAGCCACCTTGCGTGGCTCTGTGTGGCTTAGTAAATCTGGAGTAAGGGAAAGCAGTGCAAGTCGCTGCCTTTTATTGTTCTACTCTGGGAAGGCGCTGCATGGGTGGAGTGTGGATGTTCCCACTCATCCACCCATGACTTTTGCCACATTCCCATTATTAAGTCTAGTAAACATGGGAAGACATCAAAATACTACGCACAAGAACAAGGCTAAATATGTTAATTTCTCGTTATTTTTTCCTCTTTGTATGTGTGCTTTATTCTGTGGCATATACAGAAAGTGGAAAAAGCTCCAAAGGATTGTTTTCCCGGCTGAAATGCAGGCACACTTGCACCATGGCGCCAGGGTGCCAGCATTGGCGCTAGGCACTCAGTGCACCTCCGCAGGGAGAGGGTAGGAATGTTCCATATCTTAGCAGATATCCTCCCCCTATCATGCAACGTAGCCCAGCAGGTTTTCTTCCTGCATTGCGTTGCCTGACTTGTTTGTAAATCTGCCCACACTTTCTAGCATTTGGCTTCACTCCATCTGCTCCCATCCCCTCCAGGCTCAGCCACTGAGGTACCAGTACACACCTGCTACTGCATTCCATTCTAACTCACCAAAGAGCAAAGCAGGGAGTAATGGACACCCTTGACCCACTCCTGATAAAATAGTGAATGGTTAAGTGAAAGAAGTGGTGTTCACTTGGCTTCTCAAGTTTAAGGCCATTAATCTTATAATATCTATGAACTTTTCTAGGAGAACCCATGGCTACCCAATACTCATGTGCAATCCTGTTACATACTTCTCAGAAATTACAAAGATGTGGATGCCTCCAGGTAGGGCTTTATTAAGTTTTCTCGGTACAGCAGGATGATCATTACCATCAACCTCCACCTCCAATGCTCCTCTCAGCTGCCACCCAGAGCATTCCATTCCCTTCTCATCCGAAACATCCCGTAACCATAGTAACATCCACAATTCATTGCAACACTCAGGCCCATATTTACAAGCGGCCTGCGCTGCCCGTGTGTCACTGTTTGTGATGCACCGGCAGCGCAGGCTGCACTCCCGTATCTGCAAGGCCATGCAGAGGCTCTTTTGCGTGGCTTTACATGGCCTGGTAGATAAGGAGTAAGGCAACGCAGTGCAAGTCACTGCGTTGCCTTACTTTACGGCAGTGAGGGGTTTCCATGGGTGTTGCATGGGCGTTCCCACACTACACCCAGGGATTTTGATGCATTACCAGATTTACAGGGCCCAAAAATCTGGGAATGCATCAAAAGCTTATGCCTCCCCAAGGGTGGCATAAGAGTGGCGCAACGGGGACACATAACATTATTCCTCCCCTTTGTTTCCTCTCTGTATATATGCTGCATTCTGCAGCACACATAGAAGGTGGAACTCACCCGCATTGATTGTTTTTGTGCAGGATGATGTCCCTTCCTGCACAAAAACAATCATTCCTACAACACAGGCACCCTTGCAGCATGGTGCAAGGGTGCCTGAGTTGGCGCATGGGAGCAATTTGTGTGCCAGCGCAGGGGGAGAGGACAGAAACGCGCTGTATCTTGTAGATACAGCGCATTTCTGCCTTTTCCCGGTGGCACAGCAAGGCACTTGCCACGCCGCCCTGCGCCATGGGCCTTGTAAATATGACCCTCAATTGTTAAATCCCAGCACATTCTTGCCCATATAACATTGAACATAAAAGTTAAACGTCTAATGACATTACAACTGAGATTGCGTATTACAGCTCCTTTTTAAAATCACAACAAGAAATACAAATCAAGGATATAAAATTAAAATAAACAAATAACACCACAATAAACATCGTACTAGAAAAGACGTGCTACTGATGGAGTGTGTTTTTTAAAAGCCATATTAACATGAAAAACTTTCAATATATTGTGTAATGAAGCTGCTTAGAAAATGTGTTAACGTAGAAAATAATGCACGCGTTTGAAATGTGCCCACTGGGAGTGGCCATCAATGTACACGAAGATTAATGAAACTTATTAATGATGAATTAATAATGTACTAACGTATGTATTTGTATTAGCATATTATAATTAGAGTCATGTATTAGGGGGTTTGATAACTTAAATGAGTAGGCCTTAGTTTAGTGAGGGTCTGGGCTTAGCTGCCTGGTCTCATATTAAACAGTTTTTCTAATGTGCAATGTGCTGCTTTTCTGAAGGACATGAAGCTGTACTTTTCCAGAAGCTAGAGATATGTGTGTAGCCGTAGTGAATTCTTTCTCATGGGACTCGACTTGCTCAAGGAGACATTCTTGCCGAATGCAACAGTGTAATTTGTAATAGGTACAAGGCTGTCTAGACTGGGAGAAGACAATGGGACTACTGACTGGAGTGTAAAGTGTAACTTTTCTTACCTGATATTCCTACCGATGAAGACGTCAATTAACGGAACCAATCAACTGCATGAGAACTGTGTTTCGTGAAAACTTCTAGTGAGGCGCGTGGAGAATTATTGGACAGAGATAATGATGCACCAAAATTGATCCAATGAGGAATTAAGGGCTAGTTCAACAGTTTTTATATAACAGCATGACCCGAGTAGAAATCGGCCAGTATTGGGACACCTTTTGCCATTATTCTTTGAGATTTTGCTGTTCTGATATCTTAACCATCCCCTATTAAATCCTTACCTGATACTTACTTCTCCTCCATACGAGGGAAGAGCCTTATTCTTAGCTCTGCCATACTGGGACTTTGCCCGTCCTGTCTCTGCTGAATGCCGAATCGACTGATGTCCTGAGGACGAAGACTTATGCTGCTTGCTGATTCGTTGGAGGGGTAACTATCTGATGATAATTGTAATTGTCTGTTTGCCTTTCTTTCTAGGTACCAACTGCTCTTTTGATAGAGGCCATAGCTAGATGTTTTCCAAATTTGTGTTTGCTAAATTGTTTTGCATGAAGCCCAATGTGCTAATGCTAATTCGAGGTTAGTTAAGGTGTTCACTAAAATCTGACGCAAATAGACAAATGACTGGGTTCTTGCTTTGTTGAATCTTGCACACCTGAGACTTTGCTAAACTGCTTCTTATTAATAATGTGATAAATCTTAATAAGTTTTCTTTGCGAATTGATTAAGTGTGTTCTAATTACAAGTTTGAAGAGTTACTAATGAGATTGACTGTTAAAGAGATTAACGGAAATAACTATTAGATTGTAACCAATAGGGAATAAATATCCTAACGCTTAATAGATTTGTGTGGTTATTCAATGGCCGAAAGGTCATGGTGTGTTCACTTTATCGAGTCTTATCGAATGTTATTGATTAACCTGTTGATTAAGTACTGCGACTATTGATTGACTTGTTGGCATATTGATTGTGATGTTAAAAAGATATCTCGTTCTGGGAAGTCTCTGAACGTGGTCAAAAGGTTCATCGGCCTAGGCATGTCGCCTTGTAAGTTTACTTATCAAAGTCCTGACGCACTATCAGATTTTGGTAGCAGAGGATGGTTTGCCCTTTGGGGCCCCAGGACAAGGGACCACTGTTTAATAAGATTGTTGGTTAAAAGGGTCTGAAGGTCTGGTAGAAATTGATGAGTGTAGTTCGGAGGTAAGCAAGGTGTATCGGGAAAATTGGGTTTTGGGAAAATTATTATTTTTCGATGATGCAAATTGGAGAAATGATGTGCCCCTAAATCCCGAATGACTTTCCAGGAATCTCAGAGCCTGCCGAAGTGAGTTGGGTATGTTCTCAGCGTTCTAGTGATAGTGTGAATGAAGTAGGGTTTGCGCTTGCACAGCTTATGCATACCGCAGGTGAATTGTAAGGTTTGTGAGGATTTTAGGCCAAATGATGTTGTTTTAGTAGGAGTGTGCGTACTCCGCAGTATGAGAGTAGGGAAGTCAGTGAACTTCATGTGAGTGTGGCGCTTTGTGCTAAAAAAAATTGTCCACGTGGTTGTTGCCGATGTACGGACCCTGCGTGGTCCAAGACTCTGGAGTATATTGATAAGTGTATGAGACACTTGGTTTATGTTGTCATTTGTGCAGTTTAATAGGTCAATCGGGAGTGGTTGACGAGTCGAGTTTGAGTCAAAGTGAGTGAATGAAAACTTCGATGGAGATTTGGTGAGTTCTAAAGTGCACTAGAACGACCCATTAACAAGTCGAGAGTAAAATTTGTGGGTCAAATTTTTCTTGCGAGTGCGGGATCTGAGAAGGAGAGAGTAGCGGCCGAGGCTAAGCAAAATCTCTGTAAAGTTCTGAAGCGATTGTGTTGCCCCTTTCCTGTAGTAAACCGGCAAATTTGAGTTTTTGTTGGTGCTCGCAATATATTGCATTCGTTTTGTGCGGGTAGAGAGAGAGTGAGGAAGACAAGCCGCAAGACTTTGTCAGCAGTAGTGTGTGTGAGTGTGATGTCATTGGATCCGCACTGGGATAGGTCGGTTAGTGAGAAGGGTCACGCAGGATTGGCAGCCGTCCGTGAGAGGCAATTGGTTGAGAAGGTAAGCGAAGAGGGTTCTGGGAATTAAAGTCACTTCCTGATTCGATTGTAAACAAAATAAAAGATGCAAAAATTAAGTTTTTCAAGGCTTTAAAGAGCACCTTGAGGGTGGATACATATATTACTGCGAGTGTAGTGGAGGTTACACGGCCAGAGGATACACTGGCTTATGCCGTAATGGAAGAAAGAGGAGTCGCGCCATGTCTTTGGCTAAAGCAGTGGTGCAAAGCGACAGAGAAATAAGGGTGTTTGGCGTTTCCGGAGCACGGAACGTTCAATATAAGGATTTTGGAAAATTTGCAGAGGGTATTAAATGAGCTAAAGCCACCTCCGAGGCCAGCACAGTTTGAGGCGCTAGCAATTTGGGAACTGATGGCAATATGACAACAACAACAGAAATTCGAGAGGAGAATGAGGAAGGCAGAAAAGCCACTAGCGGAGGCTAGGTGGGATAGTGCACAGAGAGTCTGGAGGAGGGAAACAATAGACAGAATTAGGATGTTTCCAGCAATAGCTCAAGAAAATGAAAACAAAGGGGGAAAAGCCACTTGTAAGACTGACAAGAGTTCCTCAAAAGACAAAGAGGCTAAGAAGCCCTGGTCAGAGATGGATGACTCAGATGATGATGAGTTCCTTAATCAGTTATTGAATGACCGACCACCGCCATATGCAATAGATGACAACAGACCGAGTACTAGTACAGGTCCTGTAAGTTCGATTCAGAACAAGGTGACAGCAAATCTGGTACAGGTTAGTCCTGTCTCCACACCAGCTCCGGTGCAGAGTAGTATTAGTATGTCCACTGTTCCAGAGATGCAATCTCAGCTACAGCCACCGCAGGTTCAGAGACTTTACCCTGATGTCCCAATACTAGAGACTACCACGAATTTGATGGTGCCGTCAGAGCCGACATGTACGAGACGAAAGCTGATACAGACCGAGCCAACTCCACCTTTATTGCCGCAGGCACAGCAACAGATGGTTCTGAATTACACTTCGGTTGCAGGACCGCAGTCAGCCATGGTACCAGTAATAAACCAGAATATGGGAGTTAATGCTCCACAGGTTTTGGGAAGCAGGCAGACGCCAGACGCCATATCCTTGCCCATTACAGCTGGTCCACCAGTACCATTGTATGCGCAGGTGAAGCCCAGTGTATGTGATCAAGGAATAATGACCCAAGAGATGATAAGAGGAGGGTTTGTAGGGAGCTCTCAAGGGGTGACTCCAGTGGAACCAACATTCAAAAGATATAGGTCTTTGTTAGACTTCAGTCCGATTGGGGCTCCTCCAGATGCTATGAGACAATCAGGTCTGGGACTGCTGACTCCGCAGATCTCGAGTACAAATATACCGCAAACACCAATTATGCAGGCTGGGAATATCTCCTTGCAAGGTTTAACTGCGCAACAATTGAACGATTGGTTAGACAAGTTGAATTCACCACAGACTACTCCTGCAGCGGCAGGAAGGTCAGAAGGGGAAGAGTACCTGAATTTTGTGAGGGTGGGAATGGAGGCAAATGAACTAGTTGAAGGGAGCACTGGAGTGAATAGGCTAGAATCATACACGTAGGCAGAATTGAGGTGTTTGTGTCCAAAAATAACCAAAGAAGTGAGCAGGGTGCACCAGAGGTTGGAAAATTTGGCAGACAAATATGGAATAGACTTAGACAATACCAAACATCTGAAGAGGAGTTACAGATTGGACTTTGAGCCTAAAGATTTTGAACACATGAGATTTACTGGGATGAAGGCACACCTTAAAGAAATACTGCACAGTGCACAGGTTTGGGGGGCCTTAGAGAAGTGGGAAGGCAGATGGGCAAAGAAAAGTGATTGCATAGAGCAGCCAGCAAGGGCCTCACAGGATGTGGGTGCGGTAAAGATGTTATCGATGAGAGAGACGGCTGGAGGGGTTCTTGTCCATGTGCCGTGGACTAGAGGTGATATCCTGTCATTTACAAATGACTTTCCCAGCCTGAGGGAGAAGCCAATAGAGTGGTATCAGCAGACGGATAGGTTTGTGAAGCTTGCAAAATGTCTCTGGGAGGACCTGAATACTCTCTTTGAGATCATAGTTCCGGCCGATTTGTGGCTTGAGTGCAAGAGGAGTGTGGATTGGCCGACTGCGGAACCAGCAAGGGATAGAGTCACAGGAGCACCGTCTCCTGAGGTGATGAGACACTACTACAAGGTGATAGAGTTCTTGAAGCAGAGAGTTTCGCAGCAGAATGTTGATTGGCAAAAGATTGACCGGACAGCACAGGAACCAAAAGAATCGATACACGCCTATTATGAGAGGTTGTTGAAAGCGTTCAAGAACTACAGCGGTACAGAGGTTGTTGAGGCGAAGGACATGAATCACCTTGTGTTCAGATTCGTTGAGGGATTGAGACCGGAGGCCAGTCAGATGATTAAGAATCATTTGATCTGTTGGCAAGCAAAGCCAATTGACGAGGTGTTGCAGTATGCGAAATACTGTAGTGGCGAGATTGAGTTGAAGCAGAGAAAGTTGAAGGAGAAAGCGATGGTGATGCACATTAAGGCAGCACAGTCAGGGATGCAGGGAGGGTGTCTACAACAGATGGTGCAACAGCCACAAGGAAACGGGATGTTTCAGGCGCAAGTGAGAGGCAGAGGTCGAGGAGGTTTTGTGAACAGAAGCACAGACTTGAATACTATAGTGGTTCAAAACAATGTACAGAGGATGAAGAAGATGTTACCTTGTCATGCTTGCAGGGGCGTTAGACATTGGAAACAGGAGTGCCAGATGATGGTGCAGGAGGGTGTTGTTCAACAAAGCAATGATGTCAGTGCATTTCAAAACGTGAAGGGACCAAGGTTGAGAGGTCCTAATCCGAACTTTCAGAATAACATGATTCAGATACAGGGTCTCCAACCCATGCAGCAGGTGCAGATGCAACGTGTACAGCCGATGCAGATGCAGCAAATGCAACAGCAGGACAGCAAATGCAATTGCCCTTAGCGCCAATGGAACAGCAACAGGTGATGCTTCCTCAACAGGTCACAGGTCAAAGAATGAGTCAAAGTAACGCAGCACAACAGTTCCCATAGCGTGGTGAGAATGGAATAAACGATGAATGGTCAGATGAGAGTTCAGATAGTGAGGAGTGCAGGCTTGCAGCGTCCCTAGAAGTAGATCAGAAAGGGCCCTATGTTCAGGGGAAGGTAATGGGTCACAAGGTCTCATTCCTGGTTGACACAGGAGCTACACGCTCTACGGTCAGAAGCACAGAGGTTCAGAAATTGCCTCTTTCGGGACGTACAGTTAAAGTAGTAGGAGTGGTGAATCAGCTCCTGACTAACCCGATCACAGATCCGGTTCAGGTTGAGCTTGGAACCTTTCAGGGATTGCACAGGTTTGTGGTTTGCGATTCGAGTCCTGTGTCCCTACTGGGAAGAGACTTAGGGGGTCATTCTGACCCCGGCCGGCGGCGGAAGCCGCCGGCCTGGCTGGAACCGCCAGAATACCGATGCGCAGTCAAAAGACCGCCGCGGGTATTCTGGGTTTCCCGCTGGGCTGGCGGGCGACCGCCAGAAGGCCGTCCGCCAGCCCAGCGGGAAACACCCTTCCATGAGGATGCCGGCTCCGAACGGAGTGGAAAGGGTGCGACGGGTGCAGTTGCACCCGTCGCGATTTTCAGTGTCTGCATGGCAGACACTGAAAATCTTTGTGGGGCCCTGTTACGGGGGCCCCTGCAGTGCCCATGCCCATCCTGTTCCTGGCGGTTTGGGCCGCCAGGAACAGAATGGCGGTATGGGGTGTTGTGGGACCCATGGTGGCCCCTGCAGTGCCCATGCCGATGGCCCAGGGGCCCCACAACACCCCATACCGCCATTCTGTTCCTGGCGGCCAAAACCGCCAGGAACAGGATGGCGGTATGGGGGTCGGAATCCCCATGGCAGCGGGAAACAGGCGGTACACCGCCGGTTTTCCGTTTCTGACCGCGGCTGTACCGCCGCGGTCAGAATGCCCATGGGAGCACCGCCAGCCTGTTGGCGGTGCTCCCGCGGTCGTTGGCCCTGGCGGATTTTACCGCCAGGGTCAGAATGACCCCCTTACTGTGTAAGACAAGATGTTCGATCACCTGTTCCAATGAGGGGATTGAGGTTCAAACAAACAGTGACGATGAAGGAGATGAGGAGCAGATTTCAGAGCCTGAGACGGAGACCATGGATGAGGAGTATCCTCTGATTAACTTCTTCCCAATGTTCACAGTGACTGATCTGCCAACAGATTTGCAGGGAACAGTCCAAGAGAAAGTGTGGGATTTGACAGGAAAAGAAGTAGGATTGATAAAAGGAGTAGAACCAGTTAAAGTCAGTGTGAAGCCAAATGCTGTGTTCCCCCAGGTACCGCAGTCCCATATGGCGCAAGATGTCCTTATAAAGGTGGCGTAGTTAATTGCAGACTTTGTGAAACAGGGAGTCTTGAAAGAAGTGATGAGCAGCCAATGTAATTCACCAATAATGGGGTTGAGAAGGCCTTGTGGGAAAGTTCGAATTGTCCAAGACTTGAAAAAGATTAACAACATAGTAGTGAAATGTTGCCCAGTGGTGCCAAATCCAGCTGTGATTATGTTCCAGGTTCCATGTGATGCAGAGTGGTTCACAGTGGTTGATTTGTCACAAGCGTTCTTTTCTGTGCCTCTTCATGAGGACAGCCAATTTCTTTTCAGTTTCAAATTCCTGGATAAGGTTTACAATTGGTGCCGAATTCTTCAAGGGTTTTCGGAATCACCTTCCATATTCAATCAAATACTGAAGAAGGATTTGGAGTCATTGGAATTGCCTTTTCAATCGACTCTAGTGCAGTACATTCATGATCTGTTGATCGCATCCAAAACGAGGGATGAGTGCAAGTATGATTCGATTGCCTTACTGAACCACTTGGGAAAGAACGGACCCAAAGTGTCCCCAAAGAAGCTGCAATATTGTCAGAAAGAGGTGAAATACTTAGGTCATCAAATTGAGAAAGGGTCGAGGAAGTTATCCAGGGAGAAGGTGACTGCTCTGTTATAGATAAATCCCCCAACGACACAGAGAGATGTTAGGATGTTTCTGGGGATGGTGGGCTACTGTCGTCAGTGGATCCCGAATTTCTCAGTCATCTCCAAGCCATTGGTGAGACTGACAGTTAAGGATGGGCCAGATGTCATAGTACTGACAGAGAAAGAAATGAAAGCATTCACTGAGTTAAGGGAGAGCATGTGTAGGGCTCCAGCTTTAGGTATGCCTGACTACACGCAGCCTTTTGTTCTGTTTTGTCATGAACGTGATGCATGTTCTTTGTCTGTCCTGACACAGGTCCATGGAGGTGTAAACCGACCAGAAGCATATTTTTCAGATACTTTGGACCCAGTTGCAGCAGCCTTACCGGGTTGTCTGCGTGCAGTAGCAGCAGTTGGTCAAAGCCTCACACAGTGTGAAGGCATAGTGATGGGACATCCTTCAACAGTTATGGTCCATCACTCAGTTGAGATTTTGTTAACCCGTACCAAAACGCAACACATGACAAATGCAAGACTGACAAAATATGAAACGATTATATTGGGGTTACTAAATGTAACATTGAAAAGATGTACAGTGTTGAACCCGGCAACTTTGCTTCCAAATGAAAACACAGAAGTTGAAGATGTTGAAGATGTAGAACATGATTGTCTTGAGGTAACAGAAATGTGCACCAAACCGAGGCCCGATATTAAAGATACCCAATTGGAAGAAAATGACAAAATTATCTTTGTCGATGGCTCATGCTTAAGAGACTCCGTGGGAGTGCTGAGGGCTGGATACGATGTATGTACGATCTCTGGTATCCTTGAAGCGTCTTGGCTTGAGGGAGTATATTCTGCTCAAGTGGCTGAATTGGTTGGTCTTACTAGAGCATGCCATGCTTCTGCCCAGCTGAGGGTGACTATCTATACTGACAGCAGATACGGATTTGGAATTGTCCATGACTTTGCCCAACTATGGTCACAGAGGGGTTTCCTGGCCTCTTCTGGTTCTCCAGTGAAAAATGGTGAAAGAATTAAGGAGTTGTTGCACACGATTCAGTTACCTCATGGAATTGCCGTGGTGAAATACAGTGCCCATTTGAAATCACAAGACTTTGTTTCAATGGGAAATGGATATGTTGTAAGGAAATGCCTCCTTGGCATGGTTGCCCCCTGACTTTTTGCCTTTGCTGATGCTATGTTTACAATTGAAAGTGTGCTGAGGCCTGCTAACCAGGCCCCAGCACCAGTGTTCTTTCCCTAACCTGTACTTTTGTATCCACAATTGGCAGACCCTGGCATCCAGATAAGTCCCTTGTAACTGGTACTTCTAGTACCAAGGGCCCTGATGCCAAGGAAGGTCTCTAAGGGCTGCAGCATGTCTTATGCCACCCTGGAGACCTCTCACTCAGCACAGACACACTGCTTGCCAGCTTGTGTGTGCTAGTGAGAACAAAACGAGTAAGTCGACATGGCACTCCCCTCAGGGTGCCATGCCAGCCTCTCACTGCCTATGCAAGTATAGGTCAGTCACCCCTCTAGCAGGCCTTACAGCCCTAAGGCAGGGTGCACTATACCATAGGTGAGGGTACCAGTGCATGAGCATGGTACCCCTACAGTGTCTAAACAAAACCTTAGACATTGTAAGTGCAGGGTAGCCATAAGAGTATATGGTCTGGGAGTTTGTCAAACACGAACTCCACAGCACCATAATGGCTACACTGAAAACTGGGAAGTTTGGTATCAAACTTCTCAGCACAATAAATGCACACTGATGCCAGTGTACATTTTATTGCAAAATACACCCCAGAGGGCACCTTAGAGGTGCCCCCTGAAACTTAACCGACTGTCTGTGTAGGCTGACTAGTTCCAGCAGCCTGCCACACTAGAGACATGTTGCTGGCCCCATGGGGAGAGTGCCTTTGTCACTCTGAGGCCAGTAACAAAGCCTGCACTGGGTGGAGATGCTAACACCTCCCCCTGGCAGGAACTGTAACACCTGGCGGTGAGCCTCAAGGGCTCACCCCTTTGTCACAGCCCAGCAGGGCACTCCAGCTTAGTGGAGTTGCCCGCCCCCTCCGGCCACGGCCCCCACTTTTGGCGGCAAGGCTGGAGGGAACAAAGAAAGCAACAAGGAGGAGTCACTGGCCAGTCAGGACAGCCCCTAAGGTGTCCTGAGCTGAGGTGACTCTAACTTTTAGAAATCCTCCATCTTGCAGATGGAGGATTCCCTCAATAGGGTTAGGATTGTGACCCCCTCCCCTTGGGAGGAGGCACAAAGAGGGTGTACCCACCCTCAGGGCTAGTAGCCATTGGCTACTAACCCCCCAGACCTAAACACGCCCTTAAATTTAGTATTTAAGGGCTACCCTGAACCCTAGAAAATTAGATTCCTGCAACAACAACAAGAAGGACTGCCTAGCTGAAAACCCCTGCAGAGGAAGACCAGAAGACAACTACTGCCTTGGCTCCAGAAACTCACCGGCCTGTCTCCTGCCTTCCAAAGAACTCTGCTCCAGCGACACCTTCCAAAGGGACCCGCGACCTCTGAATCCTCTGAGGACTGCCCTGCTTCGACGACGACAAGAAACTCCCGAGGACAGCGGACCTGCTCCAAAAAGACTGCAACTTTATCCAAAGGAGCAGCTTTAAAGAACCCTGCAATCTCCCCGCAAGAAGCGTGAGACTTGCAACACTGCACCCGGCGACCCCGACTCGGCTGGTGGAGAACCAACACCTCAGGGAGGACCCCCGGACTACTCTATGACTGTGAGTACCAAAACCTGTCCCCCCTGAGCCCCCACAGCGCCGCCTGCAGAGGGAATCCCGAGGCTTCCCCTGACCGCGACTCTCTGAAACCTAAGTCCCGACGCCTGGAAAAGACCCTGCACCCGCAGCCCCCAGGACCTGAAGGACCGGACTTTCACTGCAGAAGTGACCCCCAGGAGTCCCTCTCCCTTGCCCAAGTAGAGGTTTCCCCGAGGAAGCCCCCACTTGCCTGCCTGCAGCGCTGAAGAGATCCCTTGATCTCTCATTGACTTCCATTGCGAACCCGACGCTTGTTCTAACACTGCACCCGGCCGCCCCCGCGCCGCTGAGGGTGAAATTTCTGTGTGGGCTTGTGTCCCCCCCGGTGCCCTACAAAACCCCCCTGGTCTGCCCTCCGAAGACGCGGGTACTTACCTGCTGGCAGACTGGAACCGGGGCACCCCCTTCTCTCCATTGGAGCCTATGCGTTTTGGGCACCACTTTGAACTCTGCACCTGACCGCCCCTGAGCTGCTGGTGTGGTAACTTTGGGGTTGCTCTGAACCCCCAACGGTGGGCTACCTTGGACCAAGAACTGAACCCTGTAAGTTTCTTACTTACCTGGTAAAACTAACAAAAACTTACCTCCCCCAGGAACTGTGAAAATTGCACTGTGTCCACTTTTAAAATAGCTATTTGTGAATAACTTGAAAAGTATACATGCAATTGAAATGATTCAAAGTTCCTAATGTACTTACCTGCAATACCTTTCAAACAAGATATTACATGTTAAATTTGAACCTGTGGTTCTTAAAATAAACTAAGAAAAGATATTTTTCTATAACAAAACCTATTGGCTGGATTTGTCTCTGAGTGTGTGTACCTCATTTATTGTCTATGTGTATGTACAACAAATGCTTAACACTACTCCTTGGATAAGCCTACTGCTCGACCACACTACCACAAAATAGAGCATTAGTATTATCTCTTTTTACCACTATTTTACCTCTAAGGGGAACCCTTGGACTCTGTGCATGCTATTCCTTACTTTGAAATAGCACATACAGAGCCAACTTCCTACATATGTGGATCAAGTCGCAAGTTTTTGCGCATTCAACTGTATATTGTTTAAGGATCAGTGGGAATTGTTACCTGAAACAGAAAATGAGACATACACAGGTTACGAATTAAGGGGGATTGACACGTTAGAAGAATTGAGATTGTTGCAGGGACGTGCCAGCAAAGATGAGAAGCGTTCTTGGGTTAGGATGCAATGTGTACAAAGACCAGATGACTTGTGGGTTTCAGATGAAGGGGAAATGGTTTTGCCAAACAGTCTTCTGTCACAGTTTGCAAGGTTTTACCATGGTCAAGCACATATTGGGAGAGATGCCATGATCAGGTTGTTCAAAATTGACTGGTTCAATCCGAAATTCAGACAAGCTGCAGAAGTAATCTGTCATAGGTGTATCATCTGTCAACAGATGAATGCGGGGAAAGGGACAGTGGTGAATTTGAGCCACATCGGGAGAGCAGGAGGTCCATTTAGCAGAACGCAATTGGATTTTATTGAGATGTCCGTGTGTGGAGGATTGAGATATGTGTTGGTGACTGTGTGTATCTTTAGTCACTGGACCGAAGCATATCCTACATGTAAGAATGACAGTCTCACAGTAGCGAAGCTGCTGCTTAGGGAATTGATACCACGTTTCGGGTTTCCGATCTCTTTAGAATCAGTTAGGGGAAGTCACTTCAACAACGAGGTGGTTAAGCTATTGTGTGCGGCATTGAACATTGAACAGAAGTTGCACTGTAGTTACCGCCCTAAAGCATCAGGACTAGTGGAGCAGATGAATGGTACCCTGAAGTCGAGAATGGCAAAAATTTGTGTAGTCACGAATTTGAAATGGCCTGATGTGTTGCCCTTGGTGCTAATGTCAATGAGAAATACACCCAACAAGAAAACAGGACTATCTCCTCATGAAATAATCATGGGCCAAGCTATGAGACTGCCTGCAGTGCCTCCAAATGCTCTTGTGAATATCACGGATGATATGTGTTGGACTACTGCAAGGGTCTGGCTGACGTGGTCCGCTCTTTCTCTCACCAGGTGGAAGCTACCACCCTGCCACCGATAAATGATCCAGGGCACAATCTGAAGGCTTGTGACTGGGTCGTCATCAAGAAACACATATGGAAGTTGTGTTTGGAGCCACGTTGGAAGGGGCCATATCAAGTAATACTGACAACTACTACTGCTGTGAAGTGTGCGGGAATTTCCGAACTGGATCCATGCCAATCACATGAAAAAGGTGACGTGTCCAACTGATGAGGAAGTTGAGTTTTTGAAAGTACCAACAACAGAGAAGGAAGTCTCAGGGCCGAAGAGTGATCGAAGGGGAACTGAGACAGAAGGAGAGCCCGTTGAGGACGGCTTGGTCACTCCAGTAAGAGACGAAGGAGAGGAGACCCAGAGGGGTGACGGTGAGCCTTTCTCAACTGAGGCACCAGGACAGCCAAGTCAGAAGGAGGTTCTCCCAGAAGCAGATGAATATGGAAATGAGCTAGTGCCCCTGACAGACCCAGAAGGTGAAGGAGTTGAGGCGGAAAAGAGTCAGAATGTCCAGACTCCTCCTGAGCAAATTGCAGGTCCATCAAGAGAAAACACCATAGAGTCAGTGAAGGGCGAAGGGTTGCCCCAGGAAAGATCAGAGCCCAGAGAGAAGCTAAAAGGAGATAAGTGGCCGGAATTGCAAGTAAAGAAAGGGAAAGTGGTCGTCGAAGATGCAATAGAGGAAGAGGTTGATACGACAAAGAGAGAAGATCTGAGTAAAGGAGAGTTGCAAGGCGATCCAAATTGAAAAGAAAGAGAGTAGCGAACAGAAGGTACGCCGGTCCTGAATGGGCGTATGCAACGTCAGCTGAATGGCAGCAAGAGTTCTTGGCGTTTTGTTTTGATCGGGAAGTCCCAGGTCAGTACTATGGCACTTGAGTTTGGCCAGAGAGACTGCATTGGCATAAAAATTTAGTTAAAGAAGAAAATTGAGAAAAGAGACTGATAACTTGCCGGATGTGACACCTGAATTGGCTTTTGAAAAACGATTCTGACAAGCTGCTAACCTGAATTGAAAAGGATCCTGGGAGTGAAAGGGAAAGCTGTAAATAATTGCTGAAGAAAGACTTTCGCTTGCTTTAACTTTGCTGAGAAAAAAAAAATATGTTTTAACCATCCTCTGTTGTTTGTTGTTTGAACTAATAATACTTGACTTTCTGATTCTTTACAGATCCTGTTTAACACTAGAGACGCCAATAGGGGAAGTAGGCGTTGTAAATGTCTGGGTGTTGGTTTGGGTATCGTGTGTGTGATATTCATCATTGTTGTGATTGTGGGTATGCCATTAGTGGGTAAGAGTGGAACTAACAATGCTACAATTCCTGAGACCGCCACTGCACTAACAGCTTGGGAGAGATTTGAGCAGGATACAAAATATTTGCATGAGGGGACTAACTTCGAAAGGCGAATTATCAACTAATGTTTTCTATCCCTTGATGAGTGAGTATTTTGACACAATGGATGCAAAAGATTGTTATGTGTGAACACAGATTCCTGTTTCGGTACAAGAAGGGGTTACTTATCACAGTTTGCCATTAACATATAGGATAAGCTGTAGTCTGTTACTAACAAGATTCTATAACCAGGAAGAGATTCAATATTTGTATTCCAATCACAACCTTGTGTTTTCTTATGTGCCTATCATAGAGGATTTGAGTAGTGTAGCTAAATATTATCGCATAAAGTTAGTTAAGGGATTCTTTGAGGCAACACTAACAATTAGTACATCTTATGCACACCGCAATAATTTGACATGTTTGCTTACACCTGTAGAGAAAAGCTTTTTACATCACACGGAAGATGAAGACGGGTATTGAAGGGAAAGTTAGAGAAAGGATTGCAGCAGCGAGCTTTTGCTAGTAGTGAAAGTTACAGTGCGGTTAGGGAACAGGGGAAGTTAGCTTTAAATGCACTACACGTAGGTAAGCTTTGCATTTCTAGGCCAAAGTCATACTATGACAATGTGTTTGTGGGAATAAGTAAATGTAAGCATGTGTTTTTGTTCCAGAGTAAATGGACGTTCATGTTAAATGGACAGGATCCAGCGATCCCTGGGATCTATTATATATGTGGACTTAATGCTTATTACCGTCTTCCAAAGGGATGGTATGGGACATGTTATTTGGGGATAGTTTTCCCAAAGATATGTCAACTAGAGGACTTGAAAAGGTTTCCGAAATTTTCTGAATTACATCATACTAGACAAAGGAGAGAGACTGCTGCTGGTGTAGTAGGAGACATATTTGGGGCGATAATTCCTTCAGTGAGAGTTATCTTAAACTCCATAAAGATTCAAAAGTTGTCTACTATTGTGGATAACATGCTGACAAATTTCACAGGGGCTATACTCCTGATGGATACTGAACTTGCTGCGGAGAGGGCTATGACTCTTCAAAACAGGCTTGCTTTAGACATTCTTTTGTGGCGGAGTTTGTAAAATGCTTAATGAGCGTCACTGTTGTGCTTACATACCTGACAATAGTAATGAGAATAGAAGTATGCTTACTAACTTAACTAGGGATAGTACAGATTTGAAGGAACTGAAAGAACGACTTGCTTCAGTGGGGAGTTGGTTTAGTAGTATTTGGCTTGGGATATTGGCGAAAATAATACAGGGAATATTAATTGTTATAGCTTGCTTATTTGGATTATGGCTGTCATGCAAAATTAGTAAAAGAATTAAATTGAAAATGTCGAAAAATAATAGGAGGAGGGAAGAAAAACAAAGTGAAAAATTGTTCAGGGCAAAATCACAGGGGGAAAGATTGAGAGAGGAAATTGAAATGAAGGAATTCTAGAATGTAAAATATAAGGGGAAAGGTTTGTGTGATGACAAGAGTCATCAGAGGAGGGATTGTTGGAGTGTGTCTTTTAAAAGCCACATTAACATGAAAAGCTTGCAATATATTGTGTAATGAAGCTGCTTAGAAAATGTGTTAATGTAGAAAATAATGCACACGTTTGAAATGTTCCCATGGGGAGTGGCCACTAATGTACACAAAGATTAATGAAACTTATTAATAATGTACTAACGTCTTGATTTGTATTAGCATATTATAATTAGAGTCATGTATTAGGGGGTTTGATAACTTAAATCACTAGGCCTTAGTTTAGCGAGGGTCTGGGCCTAGCTGCCTGTTCTCACATTAAACTGTGTTTTTCTAACGTGCAATGTGCTGCTTTCCTGAAGGACACAAAGCTGTACTTTTCCAAGAGGTAGAGATACGTGTGTGTAGCTGTAGTAAATTTTTTCTCATGGGACTCGACTTGCTCAAGGAGACATTCTTGCCGAATGCAACAGTGTAATTTGTGACAGGTACAAGACTGTCTAGACTGGGAGAAGACAATGGGACTACTGACTGGAGCGTAAAGTGTAACTTTTCTTACCTGACATTCCTACCGATGAAGACGTCAATTAACAGAACCAATCAACTGCATGAGAACTGTGTTTCGTGGAAAATTCTAGTGTGGCACGTGGAGAATTATTGGACAGAGATAATGATGCACCAAAATTGATCCAATGAGGAATTAAAGGCTAGTTTGACAGTTTTGATATAACAGCATGGCCCGAGGAGAAATTGGCCAGTATTGGGACACTTTTTGCTATTATTCTTTGAGATTTTGCTGTTCTGATATCTTAACAATCCCATATTAAATCCTTACCTGATACTTACCACTCCTCCATACGAGAGCCTTATTCTTAGCTATGCCATACTGAGACTTTGCCCGTCCTGTCTCTGCTGAATGCCGAATCAACTGATGTCCTGAGGACGAAGACTGATGCTGCTTGCTGATTCGTTGGAGGGGTAACTATCTAATGATAATTGTAATTGTCTGTTTGCCTTTCTTTCTAGGTACCAACTTTTGATAGAGGCCATAGCTAGATGTTTTCCAAATTTGTGTTTGCTAAGTTGTTTTGCATGAAGCCCAACGTGCTAATGCTAATTCGAGGTTAGTTAAGGTGTTCACTAAAATCTGACGCAAATAGACAAATGACTGGGTTCTTGCTTTGTTGAATCTTGCACAACTGAAACTTTGCTAAACTGTTTCTTATTAATGATGTGATAATGCTGGATGAGTGTTCTTTGCGAATTGATTAAGTGTGTTCTAATTACAAGTTTGAAGAGTTACTAATGAGATTGACTGCTAATGAGATTAACGGAAATGACTATTAGATTGTAACCAATAGGGAATAAACATCCTAACGCTTAATTAGATTTGTGTGGTTATTCAATGGCCGAAAGGTCATGGTGTGTTCACTTTATCGAGTGTTATCGAATGTTATTGATTAACCTATTGATTAGGTACTGCGACTATTGAGTGACTTGTTGGCATATTGATTGTGATGTTAAAAAGATATCTCGTTCTGGGAAGTCTCTGAACGTGGTCAAAAGGTTCATCGGCCCAGGCGTGTCACCTTGTAAGTTTACTTATCAAGGTCCTGACGCGCTATCACTACGAGGAAACATCCTAAGGGTAATACCTTAAACACCTCAGAATAAAATCATGAAATATATTCAGCAGTTTTCTTTTTCTTAGAGGCACATTCTTTGTGTTCTGTACATCCTTCATTCATCTCATCAACCTCCTCACTCTTCCTGCTATCATTAACTAAGTCTTCACAACACATTGAATGTGCCACAGCTAATTTGCCTTTAGTCCACCACTTGCCATCCTCTAGTCTCACTACAATCTTCCACACCTTCTTAGATGCTGGAAACCTGGACTCCCCCTTGGGTACAATTCTTGGGATCTTGATCCTCATGTAACCTCCCAATGCCACACTTCTGTTCTTGCCCACCGATTTATCCTAGGGTTGCAACCATTTCCTATCTACACCTTCGACTTTGTGCTTAGAAAAAAAAAAAGTCTCCTATCTACTGCTTATTCATTCTGGATGCAGTAAACCTTCCTCTTGATAACACAAAAGGTGGTACACCCATCTCCGAATAGAATGTGGTGTGCACAGCCCATAGTAAAATCCTCAACTTGAAATTACAGTTCAACTTATTGAATCTCTTAACAAGACCAATATTCCGTGGATTATACAAAGACATTTTTGTATGTTTAGTCCCAAAAATGTCAAAAACCCTGTAAACTGCACAGAAGTGAACTGGCACCCACTGTCCGCTATGTTTTTGTCAGGAATGCCTTCCTTATCATAAATGGATTCCAAAAGCTCCAGGGATTTTAAACTAATGGGAACTTTCACAAATTTCCCTACTATGCAATACTCAATCCTGCCACCAGAAAGAACCATGGGACCAATGATGTCAATGACCAGTTTACTCCAAGCTTTATTGTGTACATTTATAGCCTCCACAGGACTTGTAACTGTGACTTGTGATTTGTCACTTTTGTACAACTCGTGCAATCCCTCACATAGGCCCCGATTCTCCTTAAGTCTAAGTTAGACCTGAAGTCTAACTTTAGATCTGAAGTCTAAGTTAGACCTGAAGTTTAAGTTTAGACCTGAAGTTTGACTTGAGAAATCAAAGTAAAATCAAGCACCCGATGAGGAGGAAATAGTAAAAAAATACTAGCACTAAGCTTTTACAAAATTGAGCTGTCCAATATCTCTCACTACTTGTGACGCATGATAACAAACTGGAATACTTCAATTACATACTGATACAAGGGTCCTTAAAAAATTAATAGTTCATAATGACTACTATCATATGATCATCTTCAACTGTAAATATTCTAAATGGATGACATAGTAGTATAACAGAAATAGTACATTTCTTGAAAAACACATAAAAAGTATACTGAAAGATGTACTGAATTTGTGTTATATTTATCAATAAATATAATCACTGTAGCAGTGTATTATTAACTTACCATCTACAATGAAGCCCCCCTAAGACACGTTTAACTTAACTCAAACCTACCAATTATCTCCATATTAATTGCAAATTATTTCATAACTGAAAAAATGTGTAATATTGGTAGAAGCTCTTTATCTTTTGATACATTTGGTCAGTTCGGAAAATATTTATTTTCTTCTTTTTTATTTTAAGATTTTTTTCTGAAAGATTTCATTTATTTTACAAGGTCAACATGGCCTACTAAAACAATATTCTGAACAGAAAACAGGAGGACAACAACGTAAAAAAACAACTAAGGGTTTTGAGGGAGACAATGGTGAGCCATGACAGACTCACAATGAATAGTCATATCTCTCTCTTCCGCAACAATGACATTATAGCAGAGGAGACAGTATGTTGCTGTACTGCCATATTGGTCTACTCTTTCACAATTCTGCCTCAAAAGATGTATTGGCATCACAGTGCCAGGAGCAGGGACTGGTGGATGCACCCATGAACCAGATGTTGGTGGAGGTGCTGATGTGCACAAGAAGTAGGAGGTGCTACTGGAGGAACAGATGCAGTGAGTGGTGGTGGAGATGCTGATGAAGCAGAAGTGTTGCAGTAACCGAAGAAGTGGCTGCTGTGGATCTTCCTGCTTCGGCCTCTTCTATTTTCTTCTGATGCCTCATTGCTGTATGCACTAACCTAGTGGAATAAATTGCCTGTTGATGTTTTCTCATTCCTGTGGTACTGAGGGAGTATTGCTTGATGTTCCAATAGGAAATAACTCTGTTGCATAGGTCGCAGGTAGCAAGTTTGGAATTAAGTTTTTTCCCACTAGGTGGCAAAGAAAAACATTTCCATACAATGGAGTCTTTCAATTTCTTTCTCCGCAACACCTCTTCTTCCTTCTCTTGCAACAGCCCAGGATCATCTTCTTCAGCCATTGCAGTTGTCCAAAACTTGCAATGTGGCTTTGGAACAAAATCACTTTTCTCTTCCATAAAGAACAACCTTCTTCTTTGAAGATATAAAGTTGAATGGGAATAACAGGTATACACTTCCTGTTTCCTACAATTGACAGCATTCTAAGTCAAAGGAATGCTGTTTTACCAAAGTGAAAGTACTGCAGCAGTATCACTATCACAGTACCCGTGTAGTTCACAAACACTGCTATCAAGAAACTACTATTGAAAGCAAAACAATAATGTAGATGATGCTGAAGTTCTTAATGAACTTTGACCTATCGCAAAAGTATCCCAGTTCCAAAATAAATATTTAAAATAAATGATACCATAATATACAATATGATATGATTAGAAACATTTGTTTTTTAAAAACATACAAATTAAATTTTGAAAAACAAAGTTTTAAGATTAATTATAGTTAGGAAAACTTCATTTATTATTTCTGTACAAAACCAACTTAAATTCCATTCAAATGCTATAGGTATAATTTAAAGTTATAATTTGTGCCCCACCCAAAAATTTCACACAGTGTTGTGAACTCGCTAGCCAGACTACGTTAACTATAACTTGCATCTTCCTCGTGCAAAGCTTAGACTCTTTCATATTACATCATTTATAGCATGTTAAATCATGGCATTCATAACAACACTCACACCATCTGTAATGACATAATTTATGAGTGTGCATGGTTGAAGGCCAAGTTATAGTCAATGTAGTCAAGCTAGGAGTTCACAACACTGTGTACAGAGGTGCAGGAGTTATTCTAATGTTTTGGTGGGGCACAAATTATAACTTTAAGTTCTAACTATAACTTTTGAATTTCTAAAAATTATGTGGTCTACATGGGTTTTGTACAGGAATAATAAATTAAGTTTACATATTTATCAATCAATCAATCAATCAATCAGGATTTGTAAAACGTGGCTAATCCCCCAGGAGGGTCTCAAGTCACTGGAGTTGCTAGCTGCACTGAGATGATCTGCTTCATTCGAACAGCCAGGTCATGAGTCCTTTCCTGAATTGCTGGCGCGAAGGGGCGGACCTGAGGTACAGGTGGAGTTTGTTCCAGGCTTTGGCAGCCATGTGTGAGAAGTAGTGTCCCCCGCTGTTGCTTTGGCAGATCTGTTGGTTGGCTGTGAGGAATACAGAGGGTGTTTGTAGGTGTCTGGTTGGTTGGTAGAAGGTCATATGTTTGTTGATGTATGCTGGTCCTTCATTGTGCATCGCTTTTTACGTGCGGGTAACATTTTGCACTGGCACCTCTTATGAATCGGGAGCCAGCGTAGCTTCTTAAGGTGGGGGGCTGGTGTGGGTTTGTTTGGGGAGGTCAAGGAGGAGTCTGGCCGCAGAGTTTTGTATTGTCTATAGTCTCTTCAGGAGGAATGATGTGATTTTTATGTAGTCTGTTTCAGTAGTCAAGCCTGCTGATGATGAGTACCTGTGTGACGATCCTTCTGGTGTTGACTGGCAGCCATTTGAAGATTTTGCGGAGCATGCATAGGTGTGGAAGCAGGCAGATAAAAATGCATTTATGTGTTTCTTCATCGATAACTTGCTGTTTAAGATGATGCCGAGGTTGTGAGCGTAGTCTGTCAGGGCGGGAGCTGGGATGAGTTTCGCAGGCCACCATTTGTTGTCCCATGGAGAGGTGTTATTCCCAAAGATGAGGAATTCAGTGTTGGTTGTGTTTAGCTTGAGACAATTGTCCTTCATCCATTTTTGCAACATTCATCATACATCTGTGGAAGTTGGCTCAGGTGGTGGAGGGGTCTTCTGACAGTGAGAGGATGTGCTGGGTGTCGTCAGTGTAGGAGATGATGTTGAGCCTGTGTGATCTGACTGTGTTGGCCAGAGGGGTCATATAAGTGTTGAAGAGCGTGGGACTGAGGGATGATCCTTGGGAGATGCCACATATGTTTCCTTGCCGATAATGTAATTGACATCTTCTATAGAGAAGTTACTAAGGCTCTCTATTGACTAGAAGACAGTTATATCCTCGGGACGCAAACATATTCATCATAACATCACTAGGGAGGAGAGGGAGGCACATTTATCACTATCTAGAGCAAAACACATTGGCCCTCATTATGACTTGGTGGTCTTCCTTGAAGACCGCCAAAGCCACGGGTGCCAGAAGACCACCAGTGCTGGCGGTCTTCCACCAACCATATTATGAGTACTGCTGGATTTCATACAGGGTGTATGCCTCCGTGTATGAGTGCTGAGGTGAATGCTAGTATGGATCAGTGTGAGTGAATGCGTGTCTGTTAGTGTAGATGAATGAGTGTATGCGTGGTGCGTATGGGTGTCTCTGTATGTGTGTGCATGTATGCGGGGAGAGGGTGCTGTACCTGGAGGGGGGTGGGGGTGATCTACCTGGATGGGGTGGTGGGAGGAGGTCGCTGTACTTGGTGGTGGGGTGGGGGGGATTGTTCTTGCTGGGTGGGGAGTTATCTACCAGTGACAGGGAAGAAATACCCTGTCACTGGTAGCCTTTCCGTTAGGGTTTTCATGGCAGTGCTACCGCCACGGAAACCCTGGTGGAAAGGTGGCTCCTAATACCGCCAGCGGTCTTCTGTGGACTGCCAGGTTAGAGATGGTTCTCTCCGGCCCAGCGCCTCCAACCGCCCTGGCGGTATGAGTGGAGTTGTGGCAGGTTGGCAGCGGTCGACCCGCAACACTCATAATGTGGCGGTCTTCATCGCCAGCCTGTTAGTGGTGAAACCGCCACCTTTACCTTGGCGGTCAGAAGACTGCCAGGGTCATGATGAGGCCCATTGTCATCAAAGAAGCTGACAATGGTGGGAATATAGGCCCTCATTACAACTTTGGCGGTAACAACCGCCTCCCGCCGCGGCGACGGCCGCCAAAAGACCGTCGTCACGATTACCAGCCGTCCGCCATATTATGACCACAGCCGGATTTCTGCCACAAGAATGGCAGAAATTCGGCTGTGGCCATGCCGGTGGTTTGCGGTAAGGTGGCGCTGCTACCACCAGTCGCGCCATGCCAGTAGACCTCCGCCAGCCGTATTATGACCAATAATACAGTCTGCCGGTGTTCTGCTGGCGGTAGCAGCGCCTCGTTCCGTCTCCTGCCGAAGGACCCCCTGGATCCAGGTAAGTCGGGTCTCCGACAGGGGAGGGGGGTGTTGTGTGTGTGTGTGGGAGGGGGGGTGGGTGCATGCAAGTGTGTGCGTGAATGCGGGGGGGTGTTGAATGCGTGTGTGCATGTACGGACGTGTAAGTGCGTGTATGTTGTGAAATGTGAATGCGTGCATGTTTGGAAGTGTGTGCAGATGTGTGTATGATTGGATGTATGCATGCATGTAAGCATGTGGGAATGGGTGTGTGTATGCATGTGTGTGTGTGTGTGTGTGTGAAGGGGCGTGAATTGGGGGGTGGAGGGAGTTTGGAGGGATGGGGGGGTGGGTAACTGGAGAGGAGGGGGGGAGATCCCTATCAGTGACAGGGAAGGAATTCCCTGTCACTGATATGGCCTACTGCCATGGTTTTCGTGGCACCATGGCAGTAGACGGGGTCATAATTCTGCAGGAGGCACAATGGCGGCCACCAGGCTGGAGATGGATATCTCTAGCCAGGCGACTGTTACCGCCGTGGCGGTCGGAGTGGTACATTGGCGGGTTGGCTTCAGCCAACCTGCCAATATCATAATATGGCGGTAAGTACCGCCAGCCTGTTGGCGGTACTTACCGCCACATTATCGCAACTGCTGGGGTCGTAATGACCCCCATAGTATTGATAAATAGACATGATTACATCAGAGAGATTGATCGACAATTAGAAGATGACAAGGCATACCA
The DNA here is from genome assembly GCF_031143425.1 of Pleurodeles waltl. Lineage (NCBI taxonomy): Eukaryota > Metazoa > Chordata > Amphibia > Caudata > Salamandridae > Pleurodeles > Pleurodeles waltl. Next base: position 982,387,416 of record NC_090443.1, on the reverse strand, counting down.
GAAACTCACACACAATCTTCTTGGTGAGGTTAATAATACAATTCAACAGAAATTCAAGTTCCTGAAGGAGCAGTGTCCTATTATAGATATGGAGTACCGTTACATCTGTAACTCCACACCTAAATTACAAAGGAGCAGGTTTAAGAAAAGTAGCGCTGCATCCAATGCAGCACCACTTTTCTTGCGCCCATTAGCGTCCCCCTAACGCTACCATGTGTGCGCCCTATTAAAGATACGGCGCACCATGGCGGTAGTTGGGGGACTAGCGTCAAAAACGTTGATGCTAGTTTGGCGCTTTGCAGTATTAGCATAAAAAATGTTGACACTAATCCTGCAATGCACATTGATGCCCTTTATAAATAATGGTGTGTCTCCTTTTAACACCTGCTCTGAGCAGGCGTTAAAAATAGTGCAAGAAATCTTTTAGATTTTGTTGCAACATTTTTTCAGCCCCCCCTAACAATGGAACGCCCCCTTGCATACATGATGCCTGGCACAGGCATAATGTGGCGCCTGGGGTTACAAAGTGGTGCAATGCATGCAGTGTGTCACTTTGTAAATATGGTGCAGCGATTTTGGAAGCCACATTAGCATCTTTAAAATGATGCTAATATGGCGCTAGGCCTTCTTAAATCTGGACCTATGCATCTACATACCCCACAAAATAAAAAAGCAGGGTAACTTTCCACCTGGGAGACTGATAATTTCAGGAATAAGATCCCCTACTGAAAGGCTGTCTGAATACATAGACATTTTTTTGAAGCCTTTTGTCTGCAATTTACCTTCATATATTCAAAACACAAAGGATCTGTTGTGCAAAATAAGTGACTTTGAGTGGACGGAGGGTCACCTTTTAGACACTTTAGATGTCTGCTCACTTTTCACAAGCATCCCTAGAGCAGAGGGAATTGCTGCCATACTGCATTTTTTGGAAAATCTGGGTACAATGCTGTTTGAGCACTCAGGTATGTTAATTGATCTGATCAAGACTGTATTAGACAATAACGTCTTTATCCGCAATAGGGATTGGTACTGCCAGATACAAGGAGTATCCATGGGAGCTAAATTCTCGTAATCGTTTGCTAATTTATACATGGGGTTTTTTGAGAAAAAACACTTGGGAGCAATGTCCTCCTGAACTACAAGAGCATATTATATACTGGGGAATATTTATTGATGATGTAATAATGTTTGATAGTAGGATGTACACTCCCTTACTATATGTCTCCAGCCTCTTAACGAGAATACATACAATATTAAATTTACTGACCAACTCAGTAGCACTAGTATAGATGTTATGGATGCCACTTTGTACATTAGGAGTATTCAGATGTGTTCTAAGTTGTTTAGGAAACCATATTAAGTGCTACAAGTTTGCACCCTCCTTCTCAGATTAAGGCAATTCCCTTTGGGAAGGCTACTCCGATCAGGTGCAACTGTACTATGGATGCCGAATTTCAAACAGAACTATTTAGGATGGAATGTTGCTTCATTGGTCGCACACGGGTGTTCACTTTCCTATTGTCATACATCACTCTTGGCATCAGGCTGGTGCTCATCAACCCGTTGACTCAGAGCAGTCATATGTACTTAACTCATGATATACGAGCGGTATCCCTGTTTTCATGTATGTATATGACGTGTATATTTTCTTTGCAGCCTTGAAAAAGTCAAGATGATGAAACACGTGTTGGCTGTTCAAACGCACTGGACCATTTGCCAATGAGAATAAATCACAAACTATCACACAATATGTGTCTTGTGTTACTCAAATAGATGTGTACTCATTGGAGGCTCATTATGTGACTTGGTATTTTGATGGACTAATTAGCCCAACTGGCCTTGTTCCAGTTTGGCATTTACAGCCTAGGTTGCTGGGTGATTATACCAAGAAAGCACCTAATTGAAAATTGTGTTTTGTATATGACAGTACCCCTGAAATTATATGCTTGTTTGAGATGTGCAGACAACAGGAGCATAGCCACCGCGAATTCTGAAGTTTATGCATATGATCTTCTTGGGGTCTGAGGTGAACGGTGGGAGTCGGATTCTTTGGGTTCTTCCATTGAGATATGAAGTGATCCATTTGAGGGCGTCTCCCTGGATCCCAATGTGGTGGATTCTGTTGATCAGAATCTGATCGGAGATGGTACTGAAGGCAGCGGGCAGGCCAATGAGGTTGAGGACTGCCTTTTTGCAGTGATCAAGGAGGGCCCTGATGTCATCGGCGGCTGCGATCAAGGCTGTCTTAGTGCCGTGATTGACTCAGAATCTCGATTTAGAGGGGTCCAGGAGGTTGTTGCACTCCAGGTATTTAATTAATTGCTGGTTGATTGCCTTCTCAAGAACCTTCGCTGGGAAGGGAAGCAGGAAGATGGGTCAGTAGTTTTTTGGTTCAGTTGGGTCGGCTGATAGTTTCTTCAAGAGGTATCGGACTTTGGCCTGTTCCAGTCCTCTAGGAAGGAGGCAGAGAGATGGAGGTGTTCATGACTGTCTTGAGCTTTTTTCCAATTGTCTTGCTCCTGAGGCTGAAGACAAGGTGGGGACATGGATCCGTGGGTGCTCCAAGCCCACAGAGTTCGTGATGGAGATCGTGGTTTGAGTTGTGAGTAAGAGCCACTGGGTGAGCAGGTGCTCGGGGTTAGTATGTTGATGCTTTCATTGCAGGGGGTGCGGATTAAATTTTTTGTAGATTGCTGAGATCTTAAGATAAGAAGAAGTCCACCAAAGTATCACACAGTTCTTGGGGGGAGTGATGTTGTTCTTGGTGGCTCTGAGGCTGGAGAAATCCTTCATGGTGGCGAAGAGTTCCTAGCTGCGGTTCTTGCTGGTTCCGATGTAGTCTGCTAGGGTGTTCTGGTGGAGTGCTATCTTGAAGGTCTTATAGTTTCTTTTCTAGCTGCCGGCAGTTCCGTTTGGTGGATTTGAATTCCATGGTGAACCAGCGGGCTCTTCTAGTGGGCCTAACTATAACTGATCCTAAATCTTTGTTTTTTTCATGGAATGAATATATATAGTTATATTATAGTTAGGACCTAGTTTCTATATAAAAAGCGTTTTTTTACTTGCCTATATCTTGGCACCGTTTGAAGAATCTTCAAAAAATTTTCCAAAAAAAGGATTTACAGTAATTCTTGTTGCACACATAAAGTTTCAGAGTGATCTGTCAAACAGAGGCCGCGAAAAAGGGGTGGACAAAAAAGCTGTGTTTTCCATGTTAATTCCCAGAGGACTTTTAGACACGTCTACGTGCCCCCAACCCCGAGCCCCGGGAACCACCACCTCCCCGTGGCAAGGTATAGATCTGGTGCGGGGGCCCATGCAGCACCCCTGCAGCCCTGGGAATCACCACCTCCCGGGGAAAATTGCTTTCACTGTGTGGGGAAGGCCCGTCGGCCTCCCCCACAGCCCCAGGGACTGCCAGCTCCCGGGGCTTTAATCATAATAAATGTGGGGGGACCATGTGGCTCTCCTGAGCCCCAGGGACCAGCACCTCCCTGGGGGAATGTGTTAATCTGGTGCAGGGGCGGCACGGCTGCCTCCGCAGCCCCAGGGATCACCCCCTCCCCGGGGCAAACAATAAAAATATGCATAGGGGGTCTGTTTCGGACCCTTAAGCCCCGGGGATCACAACCTTCCCGGGGCTATGTGGACGCTTGGGGGCCTCTGATGGCCCTGGGGACCACCACCTGTTAAGCAGGTCCCGCTCTCAAAGAGCAGATCTTTCATCTCTGTCCCTTGAGGTGAACGATATGCTTCAGCAAGCACAAATCTGCTGTTAAAGTAGCTCCTTTCTTGCGAAAGCAATGGCACATAGAAGGAAGCCTCGGTGCAAGATAGCCCGTAAAGGACTAAAAAAAAAAGTAATAGCCCAGTGTGAAGGTCTGCGACCTTCACATTGAGGGTTCAAGACCAGCTGGACTCGTTTCCCTTTTTTTTTATGATAAAGTACAATTTTGTTTTTAAATGACAGATACATTTTTTATTTTAAAATGTACACAAATATCTCATTTTATTTATGTATATCAGGCATCAAAGCCTAAAAAACTCTACATCTCTACCTCTCACTTTCTTTCTCTCTCTTTCAATCAATTTCTCCCACTCAGACACTTACCTACCCACTCGCAGACTCACGCAGACACTCACGCATCGTCTCACAGACTCACTCAGACACTAATGCACCCACCCACACACCCAATCAGACCTTTATGCACTCACTCACAGCCCCAGCCAGACCCTCAGGCACCCACTCACAGACCCACTCAGACAGTTAGGCTCCCACTCACCCCCACGCAGACTGTCACACATCCACTCACAGACCCACTGACACGCTCATGCACCCAATCACAGACCCGCACACATACTGATGCTCCCACTAAAGCACTGATGTACGTGAACTTACACCCAGACAGACACTCTGACAGCCACTCTTACCCCCAGATACAGCCTCTCACACCTATTCTCAAAACCAGAATGGCCGCGTCCAACTTGCGCCGTGCACAGCCAAAGTGCCATGCACAGCATAGGATTGGGTAGTTAGGGGCTTTGTCCGTGAGGAGAGGCTGCAGGCTAGCCCTTGCAGGAAACCCCTACGGGAAAGGCCATGCATGGTGCAAGGTTGGGTGCTAATAGGGGGTAGGGATCAGGGTCTGGTCACGGCAGTGGATGGATTAATGTATAGTAATGAAAAGTACTATATTTTTAAATAAACATTGAAATTAACAAAAAAAACAAAGGTTACAGGGACGCTATAGTTAGGTGCTGGATTTACTCGTACGAAACCATAGAAATTCAGCAGTTTCAGTTAGAGTTCTATTAAGTAACTATAACTTGCGCCCTAAGGTAACTATAAGTCGTGCCTTCGCCATGCACAGCTAATTATTCCACATAATATATCATTGATGACATCTTCTATGTCACCTTCCATATTCTCACTGCAACATTTGCAATAAAATTATTGTTGAGACAACTGAGCATGGCGAGGACGCGGGTTATAGTTGCTTGAAAGAACTCTAACTATAACTGCTGAACTTCTATGGTTTTGTATGAGTAAATTCAGAACTCAACTATAAGGTCCCTGTAACCAGAACCTAACTATAAGGTCTGTGTAACCTTTGTTTTTTTACCTGAATATAAATTTATATATATATATATATATATACATATATATATATATATATATATATATATATATATATATATATATATATATATATTTATATATATAGATAGATATTACATACTGGCAGTCGCCAGTAGGTAGTTATAGTTAGGACCATGTTTCCATAGAAAAAAGATTTTTTTTACTTGCCTATATCTTTGGCACTGTTTGACGAATCTTCATGACATTTTTCAAACAAAGTGGCCCAGTAATTCTTGTTGCACACTGGAAGATTTGGGGTGTTCCGTCAAGTGGGGGGCAAAAAAACACTGCGTTGCCCATGTTAAGCCCCATAGGACCTGTCAACTACTGGACGGAATAACACCAAATTTGACAGAAAGCTAGCTGCCGGTACGTAGATTGTGCTTTTTGTTATTTGGTGTAAATCTGTGCAGTAGTTTAGGAGATATTTAAGAGCAAATACATTTGTATATCTCTGGCCGTGATTAATCGCAAAATCCACAAATACGCAGGCAAAAAGAAACGTTGCAATTGGCTCACCGCAACCTGACTAGAAAGTTGTGACTGCCATTTTATTTAATAGTACACGGTCCCCAGGGGTGAAAATTGAAAGTGGCATAAGGGGTCAGGGTGAAGGTACCCTGATCCCAAGGGTGTTATATAAGTGTGTTTTAGGGGCAAATTATAGGCTTAATATAATTTTGCGTCATGGAGTGCAATATTCGTGAATTTTTGCGAATTTTCATGATTTTCCGTGATTTATTTGCAAAATATTTGCGATTATGTATAAATGTAAAAGAAAAAAACACAGACCCATTCATACACTAATTCATTCACTCATACATGCACTCAGAGGCTCATGCGCCCACTCACACACCTACTCAGACACTCATGCACCCACTCAGACCCACTCACAGACTCACCCACCCACTTTCAGACCTACTCACTCACGCACCCACTCACACATCCACTGACAGAGACAGACCCTGTGGCCAACCTGCGCTGCGCAAGGCCAAAGGCCATGCCTGGCACATGGATAGGTGGTTATAAGGGCTTGGCTGCAAGGCCGGCCTGCAAGGTTACAAAGTGGGGCAACGCATGCATTGTGCCACTTTGTAAATTTGGCACAGCAATTTTGGCCTCATTGGGCCACATTAGCGTAAAAACGATGACTCTAATGTGGACCGAGGCGCTAGTGACTCTTAAATCTGTCCCTCAGTGTCAAAAAATGACATTATGGCGGTGCTAGGGTGGGAGTAGGGGCTCTTAAATATGTCCCTAGGTTCGCATTGTGCCACCCTGGACTTGTGATGCCACTGCCATGACCTGGAACCCACTCCCCTCACCTCCACCCCCAACCCAGCAACTACCAAAATATTTTCACTGATGAACAGAGGCGCCCCTGCGCTTTGGATGCTTATTAACCTTTTTGTCTAGGAAAGCTTTCCCTTTAAACGAGCCCCCCAGCCCTCTTCCCATTTAATCCAGCTTTTAATTAGACTGCCCAGCACAGGAATTGTTTCGCTTTCCATTCGCTGCATGTAACGATTGTGCCGCACAGACTTTCAGAAATTCTGCTTTCTGAGCAGGACCATTAATTATCCGGCCATGCTGCATGATCCCCGTGTTTTTTGTGGCCAAACAGCAATCCCTTTTTAGGACTTAATTTGCCTTCCCTCTCTCGCGTGCTCGTCCTGGCTTCCTCTTCACGTGCGCGGCCCTCGGCGCGGGGCCCTTTTGGGCGCGCACAAAGCCACATGGGGCCAGTTTGTTTCCATTGAGGGGTGTGCGAGGTAGAAGGGATTTGTAAAGGATGTGTGTGTGTGTGTGCGTGTTTTCTTCCTCGGGTTCCTTGGTAATCCAGGCCCGGCTGACTGAGGGACTCGGTAATAGGCCTGGAGATGCCACAGGGCCCGCCGGCCCTTTCTTCGGGCCTCTATAGAATGTGTACCCGGGGTTTTTACAGCCCTTTCAGCGGAGCTCCCAAAGGCTTAGCAGCCCCCGTTTCCTTTTATCGGAAAACGGCTTTATTATTTTCCTCGGTGGTAAATGTTTTCAGTGACTGAGGCCTAGTTCCCTGGGGATTAGAGGGGCCTCGGACGGTTGTTAATAAAATTAAAAGTTAGTGGTCGGAGGAGGGCGTCGAGAGGAAAAGGGGAAGGAAAGGTAAAGTGGAGGGGGGGGGGGGGGGGGGGGAACTGAAGCTGAAAATCGAGGAATTTTAAAAAAAGGTCATTCTCCAAGCACCGTCCTTTCTCAGTGTCAGGATGAAGACTAGACCTGCTTGTTAGGGAAGCCTTGTTTAATGCATATAAGAAAAAAAGCATTTGAAGTGATTTTAAACTGTAAAAAAATTAACAAGGGTAGATGTGGTCTAGCTTGTCGACTCTCCTTGGTATCCGTGCTTCTCTGCTCAAAATTGTGTGCTCCTGGGCAAATCTCTCTCTCTTGATCTCTCCCTATAAGACACAGGGCAAGGTGTACTAAGATTCAACTACGTGTTAAGAGGTCAGTTTCCAAATTAAGGAACATTAGGGGGATACAGAACAACCAGTCTAGTGCGTAATAATTGGGCAGGTAGCACTTTGCGAACCCCTAGGATTGGCTATAATCGGTGCCATGGTGGCCTACAGGGGACCGCAGACCACTGACCCTATGATTAATTTCAAATCAAAAAACATTTTTAAAGCAGCCCTGTTTCCTTAAAAGAAACAGGGTTTCTTTTAAACAAGAGTTTTACGTTCTTGAAAAACTTCAGTGAGAGTTGGCAATGACCCAAAGGACCACAGCTTATTCTCCACAAATTGTTACCCTGATGCCCAAAGTGGAAGGGGTGGAAAATGTATCCCTTGCCCTTGTGAATCAGTTACCACCTAACTTGGAACTCTCTAATTGTTTAATGGCTTGCATCGTATAGATACATGTAGTACTGGTTTACAGTTTGGAATGAAAGCTCAAAACCCACCCTTCCAATTTAAGAGTCAGAAATCAATATTGGAATCCACTTTACGAGTCTGCAAAACATTACTGACTTGTAACATGGGTTTAGTAATTAGTAAATAAGATAAGTGCATTTTGTACTAGAAAACTAAACGATTTTGTAAACTGCAGGTATTGTAGCTGCAAAATGTCTTTCTGCATCTGGCCCTTAGATCCCTAATCTGCCTAAATTCAGACACACTCAGCAAAATACACATGCTCCTGTAATCCTATTTACTCCCTCCTCTCCTGTCCCTCCTTAAATTAAACCAATTATTTTTCTGTCAATGGTGGTTCTTCTTCACTGCTCAACTTGCTTTGTTGCTTTTTAAAAACGACTGTTCTGTTCACCCTGTCAGTGGCGAAAGCGATCAACAGACTTAACACAATTTGGGCGCAAAGCAAAAATCTATTTTTTTTATCCAGTTTTTCAATTAGCACCCATTATAAAATGAACATATTAATCCCTCCTCCTAATTTTAGTACAGGTGATTTCCTCTAGGTTGTAGCAGGAGGGAACTGTGTATGCAAGCTGTGCAGAAGCAGTAAAAATATGCACAAAAAGGTGCAACAAATGTTTTTTGCATGTTAGTCCCCGTTATGCACTGCAAAAGTAATTATTAGGCCCAAAACCACCTCAATACCATGTGCAAAAGCTATTTAACCCAGCGTGCCTTTGTGCCCTTTGCTACTGAAATAAGATTTACAAAGAACTGGTGTAGGCAAGCGCCGCAAGTCTCTTTGCTGCACTGCCCTACACCAATACAAAAGGGCACGAATGCACCATATCTGCGAGATAAGAGATACTGTGCATTCCTATCCTTTCAGCCAGCACCAGCAAACATTTTTGTGCCTAGCGCCAACACAGGCACCTCTGCACCATGGTGCAAGGGTGTCTGCATTGTTGGCAGGATTGTTTTGTGCAGGAAAGGGGCACCTTCCGGTTCAAAAGCAATCCATGTAGGCCGATCTACTTAGGAAGATAAAGAGGGCATTTTGCATATAATTAATACCTTGTTCATTTTACTGTACATACATTTCATAAAACATTTCCTTCATCAATAGCTCAATGATAATGCATTAATAATTATAGATTTATCAATGATTATGCATTAATAATTACAGATTTATCAAACTTTCACGCAGCACAACGCAACAAGACATCTTGTAGTGCGTCAAAGAGGGAGGGCAGGCATGTGCTATGTCTATAATGATACGGAGTATTCCTGTTCTCTGCCTGCGCTGGCACACAATTAGCAGCCTAACACCAACGTAGGCACACTTGCGTCATGGTGAAAGGGTGCTTGGGTTAAAGGCAGTATTGTTTTGTGCAGGAATGGACACCTTGTTGCACAAAAACAATCCTCAGTGCATTTTCCTCTTTCTATGTGTGCTGCAGTATGCAGCACACATAGAAAGAGGAAAAAACGAGGAGAAATAAATATGTTTTTCCTTGTGACACCTCCCTTTGGGAGTTATACAGTTTTGATACATTTCCAGGTTTACACGTCCTTGTAAATCTGGGGAGGCATCAAAACCCCTGGGTGTTGCATTGGAAAACCCACTGCAGCGCCCATGGGCTGACCCCCGATTCAGTGTAAAGCAATACAGCGATTTGCGCTGCGTTGCCTTACGCCATATCTACAAGGCCATAAAAAGCCACACAAAGTGGCTCTGCGTGGCCTCATAGATATGGGTCTGCACTCTGTGCTGCCAGTGCCTCATAAAAGTGATGCATCAGTGGCACAAGGGGCTTGTAAATATGCTCCACAGTCTGCAGTACTGCACTTTACTAATAGCTTCACTTATCTTCAGGTAGAATACATTGAGCAAGGTATCTGGTGAGTTTGTCATACTACAAAAGCAGTTTTTTGTGGGCAATCAAGGCCATTTTGAGAAACAGGTCAAATACGTATTGCTATGTAATTTTATTTCTGTACTGCTTTATGCCCCTGACGAAGCGCCCAAGTGATGAGTAGCACATCAGTCCATGGGGGAGCTATATTTGAAATCGTATCTGCTTGAGTAGGTATAATATGATATCACATGTGAGTACTAGATTTGTGCCCACTAGATTTGAGCTCTTAATGTGCTTTTATAATGGGGCTAGTGCGTGAAGCTCAAGCCAAAATGAGAGAGTGATAGGACATTTAAGCTTTAAGTGCTATTGTGGGTGGATAGGAAGCGTGTGAGTGAATTGTAGTCTATGAGAGTTTTTTTGTGTGATGTGTGTTACGACAGACTGCTAGCTTGTAGCTTTACCTGTGTATGGGTTGGCAAATATGTGAGAAGGGATGCAGCCATGTGTGCACATTCCTACCGTTATGTGTGAATGTACATGACACATAATTTAATGTAATTATCTTTAGCTGCCTTGAAATGCCTTTGGGATTAAGTGTACTTTATGAGAGCATGTACATCCTGTGGTGATGGAGGATCACCCAAAGGAATGGGTGTTACGTCTGCAGTTGTGGTATGTGATCTGAAATTTCTCCTAGGTAACCAGCAGTGACTCGTAGTAAGAGGTAGTACACCACCCACCATTGCATATGGCTGTGTGTATCCGTTATGTGCAGTTATTGTGAGTTAGGCAAGGTATGTGTCTTGATGGCTCATAGGTGTGCACAGGCAGCCCATAGAATTGGGCATTGGAACTGAACTTCTGGTTAGCCCAGGAGTGGTGAGACAGCACTTCCAGTAGATGATTTGGAGGGAATTGGTGATGCCCTTTGATGTTTGTCATTGGTGTCTATCAAGAACCTGGTTGACTCAGCAATTACCATTCACGCCAATGGGTTGATTAACTGGAACACAGTCCATTCAAGTTTGTCTTAATTCTGGCTGTGAATACGCAAATGAATGCAGTAATAGTCATAGAGCTCCTATTGTTTACACCAGAACAGCTGCTCATGCCAACTTAGTTGTGTTGAATAGTTCTTGGTGAGTCAACCCAGGTCTGACACCGGTCAACCCATCATAATAGGCAATCGAAGACCAGTATTGTTATGGGTTATAAGGGTTATGTAGTGCTGGAAGAGCATTAAGGGCTGTCTGGGTGGGGGAAGGAAGCTTCCTGGTAGCAACATGGTCCATTCGAGCCTCAGGCAGACATATGCTCTAGAACCCAAGCAGTACAGGACCAGAAATCTCAGGTCTTTGTATTTCAGTGATAACAAAAGCATTTGAATATCCCCTTTTCCCATCATCCCAGCCGCCAGTGATGTTGGAGCTGTTGGTGGATCTAGTTCTGGGGGTCTCTAACCTTTTCTGTAGTAAGAGCTACTTCTGATCAGTGAAAATCATTGTGAGCTACTAAAGGCTGAGCAACTTGTGCATTGTTCCCGGAGTCCCTCCAAGCCTAGCTTCATTGACTAAAGGGTCTCTATGGAGAAGGAGTTACCCTTTTAGTGTATGCAATGCACAAAGTGAAACCAGGAAACCTGCCATTAATCCCGGCTTCCCTCTTCAACAAAATGTGTGATCCTGACCTCTGCAGTCACCAGATAAGTAGACTACAATCATAAGAAATTATATGGACCTCCAGATCTGTGCAAAGCTACCAGCATACTGAAAACCATGATATGCACATCTCTCTCTCATACCTGGTCATCCACTACGCCACTCCATTCCATAACACCATGAATGCACCATGATAGTTATCACGCATGACATGAAAACTGTTAGACCTGACAGCCTTAGGGTGGTCACCCCTAACTTTTTGCCTGCCTCCCTCCACTTTTTGGACACGTTTTTTGCTGGTTTTTAGACTCTGCGCACTTTACCACTGCTAGCAAGTGCTAAAGTGCATATGCTCTCCCTTTAAACATGGTAACATTGGATGATACCCAATTGGACTATTTAATTTACTTATAAGTCCCTAGTAATGTGCACTGTATGTGCCCAGGGCCTGTAGATTAAATGCTACTAGTGGGCCTGCAGCACTGGTTGTGCCACCCACTTAAGTAGCCCCTTAACCTTGTCTCAGGCCTGCCATTGCAAGGCCTGTGTGTGCAGTTTCACTGCCACTTCGACTTGGCATTTAAAAGTACTTGCCAAGCCTAAAACTCCCCTTTTTCTACATGTAAGTCACCCCTAAGGTGTGCCCTAGGTAACCCCTAGAGCAGGGTGCTGTGTGGGTAAAAGGCAGGACATGTACCTTTCCTGGTAGTGTAAAACTCCTAAATTCGTTTTTACACTACTGTGAGGCCTGCTCCCTTGATAGGCTAACATTGGGGCTGCCCTCATACATTATTGAAGTGGTAGCTGCTGATCTGAAAGGAGTAGGAAGGTCATATTTAGTATGGCCAGAATGGTAATACAAAATCCTGCTGACTGGTGAAGTTGGATTTAATATTACTATTTTAGAAATGCCACTTTTAGAAAGTGAGCATTTCTCTGCACTTAAATCTTTCTGTGCCTTACAATCCATGTCTGGCTGGGTTTAGTTGACAGCTCCTTGTGCATTTACTCAGACACACCCCAAACACAGGGTACTCAGCCTCACTTGCATACATCTGCATTTTGAATGGGTCTTCCTGGGCTGGGAGGGTTGAGGGCCTGCTCTCACACAAAGGACTTCCACACCCCCTACTGGGACCCTGGCAGACAGGACTGAACTGAAAGGGGACCTGGTGCACTTCTAAGCCACTCTTTGAAGTCTCCCCCACTTCAAAGGCACATTTGGGTATAAAACAGGGCCTCTGCCCTACCACCTCAGACACTTCCTGGAGAAGAGACTTGTAACCAGAACCTGCATCCTGCCTAGAAGAACTGCCTGGCTGCCCAAAGGACTCACCTGACTGCTGTCTGTGAAGGACTGCTGCTTTGCTGTTGCCCTGCTGCCTTGCTTCTCCCTGGCTGTGGTGCAGAAGTGCTCTCCAAGGGCTTGGATAGAGCTTGCCTCCTGTTCCCTGAAGTCTCAGGACTAAAAAGACTTCTCTCTTGCAACTGGACTCCTAGGGCGAAAATCCGACGCACAGCTTGCTAAAAGCGACGCACAGCCTGTTCCGCTGTGAAAAATTCACTGCACGCCGAACCGGGACGCCGCTGCTCGACTTCGCAAGGGAAAGATTGACGCAGTGCCTGCGGTGCGACCGGAACTTCGACGCACGGCCCACCAGATCGACGCACAGCCGACCTCGGATGACGCCGCCCAACTTCCAGAGGGGAAATCGACGTTGCGCCAGCCGTGAGAGAGAAAGTTCCCCGCACCGCCCACCGGAACGACGCAGAGCTTGTCAACAAGCCCAGGATTCCATGCACAGACCCCGGGGCGTCTGAAAACCCCGCAACCCGAAGAGGATCCACGACCGAGCGCCGGAAATCGCTGCCCAGCCGTCCCTGCGTGGAAACTAAACAACGCATCGACCGTGTGCTGCCCGAGAAATCAACGCACACCCCTTTGTTTCCACGCTTCTCCTCCTCTGCGGCCCTTTTTGGAGATTTTCCACTCAAACCAAGTACTTTGTGCTTGAAAGGGACTTTGTTTGCTTTTAAAAGACTTAAGACACTTTGGGGATCATTACAACCCTGGCGGACGGTGTTAAAGCGGCGGTAAGACCGCCAACAGGCTGGCGGTCTTTTTTTGAGTATCATGACCATGGCGGTTACCGCCATGGTCATCCGCCGCTTCTCCGTTCCGCCCGCCAAGGCGGAGACGACCGCTGGGCTGGAGACCTGAGTCTCCAGCCCGGCGGAAGTCACAATACCGCCGCCGGTATTTTGACCCGGCTTACGGCCGTGGATTTCCAGCGGTAGGAACCGCCATGAAATCCATGGCGGTAAGCACTATCAGTGCCAGGGAACTCCTTCCCTGGCACTGATAGGGGTCTCCCCCACCCCCCACCCCCACTCCGACTCCCTCCCCTACACCCCCCACCACCCCTGCCGCCCCCCAAAGGTGGCAGGGCCTCCCTCCCCACCCCGACCCCCGACATTACCTTACACATACACACCCGACACGCACACAGGCACCACCAAAACACATACACGCACACACCAACATACATGCTGACATCCACACACACAGTCAGACATGTACACCCACATTCACACATTCACGCACACATCCATACAGACATACCTACAGACATACATGCTCTCATTCCCAAAACACGCAACACCCACGCAAGCATACACGCACTCACACACACCCCTACATACAGAGACGCACACCCCCATGCACCCATACAACACACAACACCCCCCCCCACCCCCTCCCCTAACGGACGATCGACTTACCTGTTCCGTCGATCCGCCGGGAGGGGACGGGAGCCATGGGGGCAGCTCCGCTGACACCACACCGCCAACAGAACACCGCAGCGCAGAATCACAGGACGTGATTAGCTGGGCGGTGTTCTGTTGGCGTGGCGGTGGAGGTGGAGCAACCTCCCCTTCCCCGCCGCCCGCAAGTATGGCTGTTGGCGGCTCTCCGTCGGAAAAACGACAGAGGGCAGCCAACGGTCATAATACGCCGAGCGGCAAACCGCCATTACTGGCGGTCTTCCGAACGGCGGTCTCTCGGCGGTCTTGTTAAAAGACCGCCGAGGTTGTAATGACCCCCTTCATATCACTTTTCAGTGATATCTATTCATTTTCTTATTGCATCTTTGATCGTTTTGACCTGCAAATATCCAGATAAATATTATATATGTTTCTAAACACTGTGTGGTGTATTATTGTGGTGCTATATTGGATTGTGTGTGACTTACCCTGACTAGAGTGAGGGTCCTTGCTTGGACAGGGGGTATTTCTAACATTGATGATCAGCGGTGAGGATAGGACTTGTATTTGTGCAGTGACATACAGTAGCTAAGTATTTCACTACCTACCCACAGTTGAAGGTCAATTGATTTTTATATTCTTTCTGCAATTTAGTTTTTCCTGTCAATTTGTTTACCAAAATCCTCACTCAACATGTCTCAGGCTGGGTCTCAAACAGGAGATTTTGACCTGGCCCTGTTGGAGACATACACTGTCAAACAGCTGAAAGGATTCTGCAGGGATATGGAAGTACCCACCCAAGGTGCCTCCAGAAAGGAGGAATTTCAAAAGGCGCTGAGGGCCTGGGCAGAAGCCCATTCAGAGGAGGGTGAGGAGGAGGAGCCAGAAGATGGCTCCTCAGAGGATTTTTTGCCACCAGTGGATGTTACCACTGCAACATGTGCCCCCTGCAAAACCAGGGAGCAGTGTCTCTGATCAAAGCCTGACCGCAGAGGAAAGGAGAGAGAGTTTCAGTTGCAAATGGCAAGGCTAAAAATTGAGGCTCAACAGGAGGAAAGGAGGGCAGAGAGAGAAGCCAAGCAAGCTGAGGCTGAAAGAGCAGCCAAACAGATTGAAGCTGATAGAGCTGAAGCTGCAGCTGAGAGAGCCTTGGCTGAGAAGAAACTATTGTAGGCTCATGAACTGAGTCTCAAGGAGCTGGAGATCAAGGTGAGACAGTCCGAGTCCAGCAGTAATGGTGGCAGCATACAGACAGGACCTGCTGGAGAAAAGAAGGTTTGTATACCCAAAAATGTGGTGCCCAGTTTTGTGGTGGGAGATGACATAGATAAATGGCTAGCTGCTTAGGAAGTTGCACTAAGGGCTTATGAGGTTCCTGAAGGGCAATGGGGTACAGCTATGTGGAGTTATGTGCCAGCACTGGGGAGGGACACACTTCTCACACTGGATACAAAGGATCAAAACACATACCCACTTCAGAAAGCCATTTTACTTGCCAAGTTTGGGCTGACCCCTGAGGGATACCATCAGAGGTTTAGGGCCAGCACCAAACAGTTCACACAAACATGGGTAGATTTCTTTGACTTTTCCAATAAGGCACTGAATGGATGGGTGCGGGGCAGCAAAGTAGATGATTACAAAGAGTTATATGACTTGATTCTGAGAGAGCATATGCTCAGTATTTCTTTTACAGAGTTGCGCCAGCACTTGGTAGATAGTAAGCTGACTGACCCCAGGAAGCTTGCTGAGGAGGAGGACCTCTGGGTCAACACCAGAGTGCCCAAAAAAGACATCTGGGGGGGACTCCCACAAAGGTGGGCAGGGTTCCCAACAGAAGAAAGAGGGGGGAGAAAAACTTAAAGATAGGGAGTTCTCAAAATGCCCCCAAAAGAATTCCCAAGGGAGGGTGGATACCATTCCTCTTCTAGGTTTGCAAAGAAACCAGGGTATTTTGATAAAGCATTAGGGAAGTTCATCCCCAAATGTCTAGAGTGCTACCAGTTTGGACACTCTAAGGGCGACTCCCAGTGCCTCAAGAGGGCACAGTCCACCACTGGACAGACACCTGGGTTGGCTAGTGTAGCGCTCGGTGGGGAGACAGTCCCAGTTAGCTTTGAGGAGCAGGCAGAAGTTTCCCTAGTGTCCATGGGAGAAAGAGAGATGGTGCCTAAAGCCCACCTGCCAGAAAATACTTCAAAGTATAGGCAGCGGGTCACCATTGATGGGCAAAGGGTGGAGGCTCTGCGTGACACAGGAGCCAGTATGACTACTGTCAAGAGTCAGCTGGTGTCATCAGAGCAGATAGTTCCAAATACATTCCACTAGGTCATAGTCGCTGACAATCGCGAGAGTCTCCTACCGGCGGCTCTGGTTCCCTTTGAGTGGGGGGGGGTCTTTGGTACTCTGAAAGTAGCTGTGAGTCCTGCCATGCCTGTAGATTGTCTGTTAGGCAATGATCTTGAGCATACTGCCTGGAAGGAGGTAGAGCTCAGATCCCACCTGGAGATGTTAGGTTTGCCTGAGTGGGTCTGCATGACCACACGGTCCATGGCTGCCCGGGAAGGGAGTCAAGGGCGTCTGGAGCCTAGAACAGTGGCCCGGACAGCTGCCAAGAGGAAGGGCAAGAGGCGCAGGAAACCCACCTCAAATGCTCCCACAGTGGTGGACGGGGCCCCTGAGGAGGAGGAGGCCCCTGAGCCAACTGGGAAGGACATAGCTGACCTGGGTAACCTACCTGAACTTGCTGGCTGGCAAGTAGAGGGTAGGCCAACCAGGGCAGAATTCTGCAAAGCGCAGAAGGAATGCCCAACCCTTGAGGGTCTGAGGTGACAGGCCACAGCCCAAGCAGCAGGTGACGCCTCTGGCACTCACCATATTTACTGGGAGAATGATCTCCTTTACAGTGAGCCTAAGGTTCCAGGTCCTGGGGCAGCACGTGTGCTGATGGTCCCCCAGTGTTACCGGGCCTTCCTACTGGTTCTGGCTCACGACATCCCCCTGGCAGGACACCTGGGCGAAGACAAGACCTTTAACAGGCTTGTCACCCACTTCCATTGGCCCAGAATGAGGATAGCCTCAGATAATTTATGCAGAGCTTGCCCCACCTGCCAGGCTAGTGGGAAGACAGGGAAACAGCTTAAGGCTCCCCTGCTCCCACTCTTGGTCGTTGGCACCCCCTTTGAAAGGGTGGGCATCGACATTGTTGGTCCCATAGACCCCAGAACTGCCTTGGGCAACAGGTTTATCCTGGTTTTGGTGGACCATGCCACCCGCTATCCAGAGGCCAACCCTCTGATAACAGTGACTGCACTGGTGGTGACCAGAGCCCTGTTGGGAATATTTACACGTGCGGGATTCCCTAAGGAGGTTGTGTCTGACAGGGGCACAAACTTCTTGTCTGCGTACATGAAGTCCATGTGGGATGAGTGTGGGGTGACCTACCGGTTTACCACCCCATATCATCCTCAATCCAATGGGCTTGTTGAGAGAGTCAACAAGACCCTGAAGGGCATGATTAGTGGCCTGACTGAAGCCATGAGGTGTAAGTGGGACGTCCTCTTACCATGCCTGTTGTTTGCTTACAGAGAGGTACCCCAGAAGGGGGGGGGGTTCAGCCCCTTTGAGCTTCTCTATGGTCACCCTGTCAGGGGACCTCTAAGCATTGTTAAAGAGGGCTGGGAGAAAGCTCCCAAGACACCTCCCAGGATGTGGTCAGCTACATGCTGGCCCTCCGCAACCAAACCCAACACTTCTGGAAGCAGGCCAAGAGTAACCTCAAGGCCAGTCAAGAGGTGATGAAGGAGTGGTATGACCGGAAGACCACTCTGGTTGAGTTCTCACCTGGAGACAAAGTTTGGGTGATGGAGCCAGTAGAGCCCAGGGCTCTCTAGGATCGCTGGACTGGCCCCTTTGAGATCAAGGAGCGTAAAGGGGAGGCCACTTACCTAGTGGACCTCAAGAGCCCTAGGCACCCCCTAAGGGTCCTCCATCACAACCGGCTTAAACCTCACTTTGAGAGGTCGGAGGTCCGTATGCTCCTGGTCACTGATGAGGGCATGGAAGAGAAGAATGAACCTCTCCCCGACCTCCTCTCTGCCAAAGAAGGTGATGGGTCAGTCGAGGGTGTCATTCTCTCTGACTCCCTGACTCTAAACCAGAGAGGAGACTACTATGAGCTGTTAGAGCAGTTATCCTCCCTTTTCTCCCTTACTCCTAAGCAGACCCACCTATGTGTTCATGACATTGACACGGGTGACAGTCCCCCTGTGAAGAACAAAATTTACAGGTTATCGGATAAGGTGAAAGCCAGCATCAAGGAGGAGGTCTCCAAGATGTTGACTTTAGGGGTTATTGAGAACTCCAGTAGTCCCTGGGCCAGCCCTGTGGTGTTGGTTCCTAAAGCTACTGCCCCCGGTGCGAAACCAGAACTCAGGTTCTGTGTGGACTACCGGGGTCTCAACTCAGTCACACGGACTGATGCTCACCCCATCCCCCGAGCTGATGAGCTCGTTGACAGGCTAGGCGCTGCCAAGTTCCTGAGTACGTTTGATCTTACTTCAGGGTACTGGCAGATCGCCCTGAATGAGGGGGCTAAAGAGAGATCCGCATTTTCCACACCTGATGGCCATTACCAGTTCCGGGTGATGCCATTTGGGTTGAAAAATGCCCCCTCTACCTTCCAACAGTTGGTTAACGGGGTCCTAGCTGGCAAGGATGCCTACTGTGCAGCCTACCTGGATGACATAGCTGTCTACAGTTCCAGCTGTGAGGAACACCTGCTCCACCTCAAAGGTGCTTCAGGCTCCGCAACAGGCAGGCCTGACCATCAAGGCTAGTAAGTGCCAGATTAGGCAGGGGTCCGTGGTGTACTTAGGATACCTAGTAGGTGGTGGCAAGGTGCAGCCACTGAAGGCCAAGATTGAAACTATTAAGGCCTGGCAACCACCTAGAACACAGACTGAGGTAAGATCCTTTTTAGGCCTCACTGGATACTACCGCGGATTCGTCAAGGGCTATGGTACCATTGTGTCACCCTTGACAGAACTCACTTCCAAGAAACAACCTAGGTTGGTGAATTGGACAGAGGCTTGTCAGAATGCCTTTGATTCTCTGAAGGAAGCCGTGTGCACGGCCCCTGTGCTCAAGGCCCATGACTACTCCCAGGAATTTCTTGTGCAGACGCTTCAGAGCATGGCATAGGGGCTGTTATAGCACAGCTAAATGAGGAGGGCTCAGACCAACCATTAGCATTTATTAGCAGAAGGCTATTACCACGGGAACCGAGGTGGAATGCTATTGAGAGAGAAGCATTTGCTGTGGTCTGGGCACTGAAGAAGTTAAGACCCTACCTGTTTGGGACTCTCTTCCGAGTTCAGACAGACCACAGGCCCCTCAGATGGCTCATGCAGATGAGGGGTGAAAATCCAAAACTCTTGAGGTGGTCCATTTCCCTACAGGGGATGGACTTTATGGTGCGGCATCGCCGGGGGATTGACCACGCCAACGCTGATGGTCTCTCCAGATACTTCCGCCTTAGCGATGAGAGCTCCCAGGAGGTTGGGTAGCTCTCCCCACTTTCATCTGGGGGGACATATGTTAGACCTGACAGCCTTGTAGTGTAGCCATTTTTAGTGCCATTTTTAGTGTAGCGTTATGCACGTTAGGTTAACATATTAGGCCTCTGTGCACTTTACCCTAGACACGTTTTATTGCGCCTTGCACTGTTATTTTACAATAACCAGTTTTACGGTCTTGTTTTATTCTTTCTATCACACTGTTTAGCCTAGTTCAGCTCTGTGTTCGCCAACACTGCATTCTTTCCCACCCTGTGCTTCAGTCAAGGCTACAGTCTGGTACATTGCCGGTACACGTGGTAGAAGTTTAGTCTCTGGTGTTCGTAGGCGATACACATCCTTACGTAGGGACATTTTCTTAGAACATCTGCGTGTTAGTTATAAAATCACTTTCTAGTCCTAGTACAGGTCAAAGGGAGATTCCGACCAGGAACCTACAACTAGATGCTGACTGCCCCGTTGCAGATGCAGCTTACAGGCCTTTGATCAGGTATGAGGGTTGACTATGATAGCCTTACTCTTGTGCTTCACTCTCATCGTTACTATTTTAATCCTACTGTGTTGTTTCATTTTGGTTATTGCAGCTCACGCCTTACTAAATAAAATGCAGTCGTTTTATTAAACCAATCATTAAAACTTAAACTGCCTTTGTCATTTTTATATGAGACCGTACTGTGTATGAGAGCACCGGTTGTGACCTGAGTGACCACGACTTCCCTGGGACTTCCTTCCATGCGCTCGGCTGCCCAATTGTCTCTTCCCTTCGGGAGAGATAAGGCACTGCTAGTTAGCCGGAGCATAACCCGGATTTGGGGTGACAAGGGTCCTTCACCGTGGGTCAGACTTAGTCCCCCACACTGCGAACGATCTTGCCGCCCAAAAATCCAGTAGTCTCATTAGGATAATGAGAGCCTACGCGACAGCCTTAGGGTGGTCACCCCTAACTTTTTGCCTGCCTCCCTCCACTTTTTGGACATGGTTTTTGCTGCTTTTTAGACTCTGCGCACTTTACCACTGCTAACCAGTGCTAAAGTGCATATGCTTTCTCCCTTTAAACATGGTAACATTGGATCATACCCAATTGGACTATTTAATTTACTTGTAAGTCCCTAGTAATGTTTACTGTTTGTGCCCAGGGCCTGTAGATTAAATGCTACTAGTGGGCCTGCAGCACTGGTTGTGCCACCCATTTAAGTAGCCCCTTAACCTTGTCTCAGGCCTGCCATTGCAAGGCCTGTGTGTGCAGTTTCACTGCCACTTCGACTTGGCATTTAAAAGTACTTGCCAAGCCTAAACTCCCGTTTTTCTACATATAAGTCACCCCTAAGGTGTGCCCTAGGTAACCCCTAGAGCAGGGTGCTGTGTGGGTAAAAGGCAGGACATGTACCTGTGTAGTTTACATGTCCTGGTAGTGTAAAACTCCTAAATTCGTTTTTACACTACTGTGAGGCCTGCTTCCTTCATAGGATAACATTGGGACTGCCCTCATACATTATTGAAGTGGTAGCTGCTGATCTGAAAGAGTAGGAAGGTCATAGTTAGTACGGCCAGGATGGTAATACAAAATACTGCTGACTAGTGAAGTTGGATTTAATATTACTATTTTAGAAATGCCACTTTTAGAAAGTGAGTATTTCTCGGCACTTAAATCTTTCTGTGCCTTACAATCCACGTCTGGCTGGGTTTAGTTGACAGCTCCTTGTGCATTCACTCAGACACACCCCAAACACAGGGTACGCAGCCTCACTTACATACATCTGCATTTTGAATGGGTCTTCCTGGGCTGGGAGGGTGGAGGGCCTGCTCTTACACAAAGGACTGCCACATCCCCTACTGGGACCCTGGCAGACAGGATTGAACTGAAAGGGGACCTGGTGCACTTCTAAGCCACTCTTTGAAGTCTCCCCCACTTCAAAGGCACATTTGGGTATAAAACAGGGCCTCTGCCCTACCACCTCAGACACTTCCTGGAAAAGAGACTTGTAACCAGAACCTGCATCCTGCCAAGAAGAACTGCCTGGCTGCCCAAAGGACTCACCTGACTGCTTTCTGTGAAGGACTGCTGCCTTGCTGTTGCCCTGCTGCCTTGCTGCTCCCTGGCTGTGGTGAAGAAGTGCTCTCCAAGGGCTTGGATAGAGCTTGCCTCTTGTTCCCTGAAGTCTCAGGACCAAAAAAGACTTCTCTCTTGCAACTGGACTCCTAGTGCGGTGAAAATTCAGCGCACAGCTTGCTAAAAACGACACACAGCCTGTTCCGCTGTGAAAATTTCACCGCACGCCGAACTGGGATGACGCCGCTTGACTTCGCAAGGAAAAGATTAACGCGGCACCTGCTGTGCAACCGGAACTTCGACACACGGCCCGCCAGATCGACGCACAGCCGGCCTGGGATAACGCCGCCCGACTTCCAGAGGGGAAATCAATGCAGCGCCTGCCGTGAGGGAGAAATTTCCCCGCACCGCCCACCGGAACGACGCAGAGCTTGTCAACAAGCCCAGGATTCCACACACAGACGCTGGGGAGTCTGAAAACCCCACAACCCAAAGAGGATCCACGACCGAGCGTCGGAAATCGCTGCCCAGCCGTCCCTGTGTGGAAACTAAACGATGCATCGACCGTGTGCGACCCGAGAAATCGACGCACACCCCTTTGTTCCCACGCTTCTCCTCCTCTGCGGCCCTTTGTGGAGATTTTCCACTCAAACCAGGTATTTTGTGCTTGAAAGAGACTTTGTTTGCTTTTAAAAGACTTAAGACACTTTATATCACTTTTCAGTGATATCTTTTCATTTTCTTATTGCATCTTTGATCGTTTTGACCTGCAAATATCCAGATGAATATTATATATTTTTCTAAACACTGCGTGGTGTATTTTTGTTGTGCTATATTGTGTTAATGTGGAGTTATTGCACAAATACTTTACACATTGCCTTCTAATTGCCTTCTAAGTTAAGCCTGACTGCTCAGTGCCAAGCTACCAGAGGGTGGGCACAGGATAATTTGGATTGTGTGTGACTTACCTTGACTAGAGTGAGGGTCCTTGCTTGGACAGGGGGTAACCTGACTGCCAACCAAAGACCCCATTTCTAACAAAAACCCTTCCTACATAAGATCACAAACCAATAACACCACCATTCCAACCACACACCCTGCATGGCGTAGCTTGCTGATCATGTGGGTAAGTGTTAAAGTGACCAACAAAAAGGTAGTAAGCGCTATATGTAGAAAACTGGCACTTGTTGCAGTTACCCTCCCACTTGTTGCCTGATATTGATGCTGACTTGACTGTCACTGAGAGTGTGCTGGGATCCTGTTAACCAGGCCCCAGCACCAGTGTTTTTTCCCTAAAAATGTAACATTGTTTCCACAATTAGCACACCTCTGGCACACAGATAAGTTCCTTGTAAACGGAACCAGTGGTACCAAGGGCCCTGTGACCAAAGGGGGTCTCTAAGGGCTGCAGCATGCGTTGTGCCACCCTAAGGGACCCTTCACCTAACACATGCACACTGCCATTGCAGAATGTATGTGTTAGTGGGGAGAAAAAGGCAAAGCCAACATGGCATCCCCCTCAGGGTGCCATGCCGATAAAACACTACCTGTGGCATAGGTAAGTCACCCCTCTAGCAGGCCTTAAAGCCCTAAGGCAGGGTGCACTATACCACAGGTGAGGGCATAGCTGCATGAGCAATATGCCCATACAGTGTCTAAGTCAATTCTTAGACATTGTAAGTGCAGTGTGGCCATATTAAGTACATGGTCCGGGAGTTTGACAAAACTAACTCCACAGTTCCATAATGGCTACATTGGATACTGGGATGTCTGGTACCAAACTTCTCAGCACAATAAACACCCACTGATGCCAGTGTGGGAGTTATTACAAAATGCACACAGAGGACATCTTAGAGATGCCCCCTGTATTTTACCCAATCCTATAGTGTAGGACTGACTGGTCTGTGCCAGCCTGCCACTAGCAGATGAGTTTCTGACCCAATGGGATGAGGGCCTTTGTGCCCTCTGAGGCCAGAAAGAAAGCCTGCTCTGGGTGGAGGTGCTTCATACCTCCCCCCTGCAGGAACTATAACACCTGGCAGTGTGCCTCAAAGGCTCAGGCCTCGTGTTACAATGCCCCCCGGTAGTCCAGGTAGTGAAGATGCCCGCCCCCGGACAAGCCTCCACTTTGGGTGGCCAGTTCAGTGGGAAACTTCAGAAAAACAAGGAGGAGTTCAGCTGGGACCACCCCTAAGGTGTCCAGAGCTGAAGTGACCCCCTCCCTGCGTAATTCTCTATCTTGGTTTGGAGGACAGGGACCAGTAGGCATAAGAATGTGCTCCCTTCCCAAAGGGAGTTGACACAAGGAGGGTGTACCCACCCTCAGGGACAGTAGGCATTGATTACTGCCCTCTGACCCTTGTAACATCCCTAAATCTTGTATTTAAGGGCTTCCCTAAACCCAACTCACCAGATTCCTGGCGACCTGCTAAGCTGAACCCCCTCAGCAGAGAAGAAGGAAGACGATAACTGCTTTGGCCCCAGCCCTACTGGCCTGTCTCCTGCTTCAGAGAGCCTGCAAAAAGACCAGCGGCACGTCCAGTGGGCCCAGAGACCTCTACCAACTCCAGAGGACTGCCCTGCACCCAAAAGGACCAAGAACTCCAGAGGACAGCTGCTCTGTCTGAAGAAACCTACAACTAAGGACTCCCAACTCACTCCAGATGCATGAGTCCTGACCCCTGTGCACCCGACGCCCACGGCCTTTGTCCAGGAGGTCCACCCAGCAAGAAAGGGTCCCCAGGCGATTGTGAGCAAGAGCCCACCCTGGGTTGACCTCTCTACCCCTCCACGACGATGCATGCAGTGCGAACTCTGGACGAAGATATCCGATGCCTAAAGAACACACTACACCCGCAGCCCCCAGGCATTGGAGAAACCGACCCCAGTGCCTCATCATTCAGCAGGTGACCTTCTTCCCTGTCCGACCGGTGTTATACCCAAGAAACCCCCCTGGACCTTGCCTGCAGCCTCTGAGTGACCCCCAGGGTCTCCCCATAGACCAGCATTGGAAACCCGATGTCCTGTTTGCACCCGGCCGCCCCTGTGCCGCTGAGGGTGTGTGTTTGGTGCCTACTTGTGGCCACTCCAGTGCTCTTCTAATCCCCCCCTGGTCTGCCCTCTGACTCGTGGGTAATTACCTGCTGGCTGACCAGATTCCGAGTACCCCCTGTCTCCATAGGAGCCCACGTTAATTTTGCTCCAATTTGACCTCTGCACCCAGCTGGCCCAGTGTTGCTGGTGGTGGGTGTTTGGGGTTAACTTGAACCTCAACCAGCGGACTTCCGAAAACCCAGAGATGAGACTGTAAGTGCTGTACTTACCTGTACACAGATCTAACTTTTCTTCCCCCCAGGAACTATTTTAAAAATGCAGTGTCCATTTTTAAAATAGCTTTTTGCCAATAATTCAGAAACTGTATTGCATACCCATTTCAAACAAAGTACTATTGATACCTGTGTGGAATACATATATTTTTACAGTATAAACACCAGTCTGGAGCTAAGCCATTGAGTGTGTGCTTCTTGTATTTTCTGTGTGTGTACAAGAAATGCTTTGCACTACCGCCTGATAAGCCTAACTGCTCGACCACACCACCACAAATAGAGCATTATCTATTTCAGCGTCTGTCAAGTCTCTGGCGAAATTCCTGGACTCTCTGCACACTATATCTCACTTTGATATAGTACATATAGAGCCAGCTTCCTACACCATATAAATGCTGCAATACTATTTTGTTACATCATGCTTTCTTTTTCTTATCACACATGACAGCACCTCGAAATGCTTGAGTTCAGGGTGTGCACTGTACACAAATCTCCCCTGACAGACTATAAATTTGCTTCATGTCGTAATAACCTATGCCACATATATGGTAGACGACTTGCCTCTTATTTCGTTAATATAGCTTTGTCATCAGGACGGTTGGAGTCCATAACACTTTCATGTTTAAAAATTATCACTTCTGGAAATTACTCTTATTGCGGTGATATCATTTGATGTTCCGATGAAGTGCTTCTGCGTGTGGAGAAATATGTCGCAATTTTTTCATAGGCACTATTTTTGTGTGACTTTTGTGTCACTATTTGCAATATTTTCAAATCTGTGCTCGTGCAAGGAAACGGTCATACAGCTAAGCTTGGCTCATGTCTCAGCTTTCCATGTCTATTGGCCTCATTTGCAATAGAACAATATAGCCACTACAGGGGTGCGGTACCTTTTTCAAATGGGATCAATATAAACCGACATGTTAAGCCTTATGTTCATTGTACCATAAAATTAACACTTCATTTTAAATGTATCTCATTAATCAAATTAACGCAGCGTTTCACAGTGTTTTTTTTTAATAAATAAAGCACCTCTTGCAAGTTGCCCCTAGGCACAAATCGGACCTAGGAACTTATTTTACATTTCTCTCATTATTTTATTTAAATTTAATGAAAACAAATGTAAAATGATGTTCTTAGCTCCGGTTTGTGGTCAGGAACAACTTGCAATGTGCTTTATTTATTTATTTTAAAATACTGCTTTAATGTAATGATTCAATTAAAACGGTGCTTCAAATGGATTTAAAAAAATAAGGTATATCTTGCATTTTGATGCCTCTATTAAAGCATTTTACAGGCATCTTTAAAAAAAAAAAGTTTTTTTCTGCCACAAACCTTGTGCCGGCAGTCTGGCTGTGCCTAAGGTGCAGAGCTTTTCATTTGTGTGACGGTTTGTAGAGACAACAGGCATCCAAGACTGCCATGACGGCCTCAGAAGTTGCACAGGATCAAAGCGCGGGCCAGGCAGCAGAAGGCGGGTGTCGCCAATCCTCATAGGCAGTCTAACACTGCTCAAGGCAGGCTGACGTCACCTGCTTTGCCCCCTCCCCCCAGCTAAGCTTAGTAGCCATTATTCCCAAACTTGAGTAATAATGTGTGGTCGGCCATCATCTTTATATATATTTGTAAGATTGATGTACATGGTGAAGAGCTAAAAGGGCCCAACACGGACCATTGATACACAAAGAAAGTAAGGCGTGGGGTGAAGCACCAATACCAGAAGCTACCACGTTATTCTTGGGTATCTCTTGATGTATATGGCAACAGACCGCAAGGTATAAATATGAGCTATTGACAAGCACAGTGAATAGTATGTTGCTGGCTGAGAAAAACCAGTAGGTAGGAATGTATATTGTGAGACGGTGAGAATTAACAGAAAAGTTTGTTTTGTTTGCCTGCAGGCATTTGATCTTTCCCTATCAAGCCATTGCTACATGTAATAATGGATGACTATAGACTAATTGGATGGTACCTGGTATTAGGAGATAGTTGTCCTTTGATGTCCCTGGGGGTTTGCTTAAAGAGTATATATATTGTTTCAACAGGAGGCTTGCAACCCATTTGGAAATAAGGTGTTGCGGAATGACCCTGTCTCATAAACAATTGCTCCACATTATTAATTGGAAGGTGAATGCCAATTGAAGAAAGGCATTGGAAATTTGAGCCGGTGAGTTGAGACTGGATAAAAGGAGATTGAGGTAAAGTAAGGATGGTTCCATTTGGATGTTGGTTGGCTGTAATGGATGATAAGTGTAAGGTATGTGGTGTTGTATGAGAGTATGACCAATGCAATGATATGTGGATGTAGGGTTGTTGTAATTTATATTAAGTAGGAGACGTCTGTGTATAAGGGCACTGTACATATGATAATGTGGTAAATGGGGGAGATTGATAGTGTTCTGATGCGAGGATCTTATATATATATAGGGATATATTATATCATGATATAGAACAACTAGATTTGAAAGGAAATTAGAATATATGAGACAGATGAACTGATTTGATGTATTTTGATTGGAATACTTTATGAAATGTATTAATAGTTAACACTGTGGGAAATGAGGGGATGTTTTTATTGAAGATTTGTTTTTGTTTTGATGCAGATGTTTTTATATGTATAGGAGATCATATTACTGTCCTGAAGAAGGTGAAAATAAAATTCAGAGGGCCACCGAAACGCGTTGATGCACTTTTTTGTACTGAATCTGCTGACACATGCCAGAATGAGACCGGAACATAAGGAGAACGGTCATTAGGTGTGTAGAGACTGAAGACAGATCAGTAAAATCTTAATAGACAATGTTAAGAAGTCTTACAGGGGTCTCCATGGTTTTATGAGATGTTTTTTATGTAATGTGTTTTTATGTAATGGGTTTGTAATTCATGTTTTTATGGGAATATGTGATATCATTAATGTGAGATTTATTGGATATACTGAAAAATTGTTTCGGGGCATGTATTTTGTGTTAATGATTTAGTTGGTATTAAAGTATAAAAAAAAAAAAATATATATATATATATATATATATATATATATTTTATTTTTTAGACATACCTCCTGCTTAGAGAGTGTGATTTCATTGACATTGGCCGTTGTTGAGTCGAATGGTGGATTGATACATTGTGGTATATTTGTGAGTGTATGAAAGGAGTAATATTTCGATATTACTATGTAACAAGATTGTTGGTGTTGTTATTCAGTAGTAAAATCGATTGTGGGCAATCTGCTCTGGTGTCCCCCAAGGTCTACCAAAGGGCTCCTACTTGTAAGCATATTAACTTTCTCAGCAGCCTTTACAGATGTCCTTCAACCTGAACCCCCATAAAATGCCCATGAAAGACCTTCTTATGAAATCTTCCACGATAGTCTGCCCAACCTTTAACCAGTCTCAACCAATTTATCGTCTATCTTGCTTTTTGGTTTACGCTGATTAACAGTGCTAACATTCACAAGACAAATATATTTTGCTTTTTTGTTTAACCTGGTTAACACTGCTAAATGTTCACAAGACAAATATTGTGCTTCTTTATTACAACTGAGAAGCACTGATGGCCTCATTTACAAGCCCTTTGTGCCATCACTGCATAATTTTTTGACGCAGCAGTGGTGCTAGGAGTTCACTACACAGCTCCATATTTACAAACTGAGGCATTGGGCCCAATGTGTCAGTTTGTAAAGTCCGGCATCACTTTATACCTGTGGCAGGCATAATGCATGCAGGGTAGGCATTCCCACAGAAATAGCCATGCAGAACTGACGCAGTGAAATTACAACATTTTACTGTATCATTCTGCGACTTCACATCATCAAAATTTTACCACCTGCTCAGAGCAGGCGTAAAATTGACACATGGCTTTTTCCTATGGGAGACTCCTTGCATTACTGGAGTTGGGTCAGTTTAACAACTCTACTCCAGCAATACATGAGTTCAGCGCCAATAGATGCGTCAGAATTTCTGACACATCTGTGAAAACATGCGTCATTGTAAATACAGCGCATCCATAACATTTTTAGGGGATGTGTGGGAAGCACAAGAAATCTGACGCATCAATGGCACTGTGTCAGATTCTTGTAAATGAGGCCCTGATTCCAAAGCAGGATTTCCGCTGCTTTCATTCCAAAAGCAGCACCTGCTCATGTATTTAGGGGATCAACTGAGAAGTACAACACTTGCCTTCATCATGCACCAAGCATAAAGATAAGTGCATGAATGTTACTGTCTTATTGATTATATTTTTGTTTAAAATAATTTTAATATTTTATTGATATTTTGTAATTTAACGTTTTCAAATGTAATTTGTAATTAATAAAAAATAATTAATGTTTGTTTAAAATCTTTAAAGTAAGTCTTATGGATCAGGAAGTAAGGGATCATGGGGTAATGAATGTGTATTAACACTCAGGTAGAAATTAAAATACCTGAGTATGAAAAACGTATTTATTTAAAAAATGTTTTGTTAATTATAATGCATATTTGTTTAAAATATGCAAAATAACTTCTTAGGAAGCAGGTGTATTTATAGTTACTTTAGTTAAAAATAACTAGTGAGTTTCATTGTTGTTTTGAGTTAGTTTAAAATATAACATTTTAACTGACATTTTCACCTAACTACAACATCACTTTAAGCTTTGGCATTTTTAATGGAAAATAAGGGCCTCATTACGAGTCTAGCGGTCATAAGACCCCCAGACTGAAGGTGGCGGTCAGACTGCCACAATCCTGGCGGTCCAACCGCCATATTACAACCCTAGCAGTCGAACCGCAGCCACCGACAGGAACATGGCTCCCAACGGGCCGGTTGTGGTCGGAGTTGTAGTCAGCCACGGCGGTGCTGAGGTCAGCGCTGCCGTGCTCATCACGAGTCCCCTTTCAGCCAGCGTTTTAATGGCAGTGTCCCCGCCATGAAAAGGATGGTTGAAGGGCAGTACTGAGGGCCCCCTGCCCAGCACCCTAGGAATACGCACTGACTGTCTGTTATGGCATACAGTGGGTATTCCGGGGTACTGGGGCACCCATGTGCGATGGCATTGGGCTGAGCTCCATGAGGAGCTAAGGCCAATGCCGCCACTTGGTTTCCACTGGACTGACCGTTGGAAACCTCAGATTTCAGAGTTTTGCCCCAGTCAGCCCAGTGGAAACCTCATAATAAGGCCGGGGAGAGCAGCCTCAAGGCTGTCTCCTCCCCACGGGTCTGGTGGTCCAGGTTTCAGACCACTGGACTCGTAATGAGGCCCTAAGATATTATTCCCATTACTAACCGTAATGTTACTTTAACATTTGTTTTTTTCAATAAATTTCTAGGGATTTTTTTAAGGTAAAGTAATATTTTATTACCATACCCAACTACGCACAGCCCCAGACCATGCATAGTGTGGAGTTGGCTGCAGGCCAGGCCCTGTGCCTCACCCCCCCATGGGCGGCCTAAGACCTTGTTGCTGACCAACACCCATGCTCTTGCAATGTCACAAAGCCTAGTCCTATTGTTTTTTTCATAGCGCTGTATTATCATGGTACTACCCTGAAATTACACAGGATGCCATGTTGAGTGCCACGGTAGTACCGCTGTGCAGCCCAAAAAAATTCTTATAATATGTCCCCAAGTGGGGTCACTCCGGGACCCTACACATAGATCAAGAGTTCAGTGTACCCCTGCTCTGCCCCCTTATTTCTTTATTTTATTCATGATGCTGCTAGACAATCAGATTGCGTATTTTCAGCTCCCCTCGCTATGCACTACTTCTGACCTCACATATTACATCAGTTGTGACATGTTATATGACATCATTGATAGCATCACTAATGACATCTTACATTAGATCGTTGGGGACAACACTGTGCAAGGAATAATGATGACATCCTGTATTTACCGTGGGCCATATTTATGGGTTCTAGATGTGTCGCGCTTGCACCATGCAACGTGGTACATATGTGAGGCAACTCTTAATCACTGCGTTGTGTTACTCTGCCCTGGGAAGGCGTTCCATGGGCATTGTGTGGTTGTTCCCACGCACCTAACATGGATTTTGACACATTCCCAGACTTACCAGCACTGGTAAACCTGGGAATGCACCAAAATGCTACACTTTCGCCGGAGTAAGGGGTAATGAGGAAAAAATATATAATTTCTCTTTGTTACTTCCTCATTCTCTGTGTAATGCCTTCTGCAGCACACATAGATAGAAGGCTATGCCTCTCACGATTGTTTTTGTGCAGGAAGGTGTCTCTTCCTGCACAAAAACAATCCTGCATGCAATGGTGGCACCCTTGTACCATGGTGCAAAGCTGCCAAAATGGTGCCAGGGTAGAGGGAGAAAGGCAGGAACACACTGTATTCTCTCAAATACAGTGTGTTCCTTTCCCTGTCACGCAGCAAACCGCAGCAAGGTGACATAAATTTGGCCCTGTGTGTATTACAGCTATACATTCCTTTTTAGGTCTACAGATAACTTTAAATACATTTTTTGAAATGTTGACTATATTTTACCATATGAAGACTCTGCAGTCGTGGCAAAGATCCCCACATGATAAAGTGCAGGGAAAAATAAGAAGTTTATTTAACTCAAAAATAAATATTAAAAATATTTTTATGTTAAATATTGACATAAATTAGTTTTATATATTCACTTTTAAATGTAGCATAAAGTAACACAAACGCTACAGCACTGTTACCTTAACTTTGATTTGAAACTTTAATTATGGAAATATATTAAATTAATTTGAAATTATTCTTCTGAGCTTTAAATTGAAAAATAAATTCCCACCTCAAGAAAAAGTATGCGCATTGATATTTATTAAACTGATGTATAGAATTAACTACATCTACTTCAATGACTTTTTAATAAAAAGGGTTACTTTATTTTTTAATTCAAAATAGCTCATGAAAATATTTTATAACTAAATAACAAATATGCTTTACTTGTATTTAATTTTAAAAATAAATTTACATGTGTTAATATTATTAACTATTTTAAACAATGCAACATAATTTAACAATATTTCCTATGGGGTTTTATTTGAAGTCCTTATCTAAATTATGTTCTATGGGAGGGAATTATAGCATCAGTGTTTGGCCATGTGCAGTCTTGGACTTATTACTGGGACTTTTTTGGAGTAACACACGCATGCCCCTTATGCCACCTTATCGCCACCCTAGCATCATTATTTGAGGTGGCCTTTCCCTCACGCCAGATTTACAAAGTGGCACAGTGGCGCAAGGCATGCATTGCGCCACTTTGCAACCCCTTGCGCCACATTATGCCTGCGCTAGGCATAATGTATGCAAGGGGGCGTTCGGACGCAGGGAGGCCCGAAAAAATGATGCAGTGAAATCTAGTATATTTCACTGTGCCATTTTTACTGCCATTTTTAACACCTGCTCTAGGCAGCCATTAAAATGACACGCCCATTAAAATTAATGGGCCTCCCTGTGCTTTGCTGTACTAGCGTCAGCCACAACAGCGTCAAAAAGTCTGATGCTGTTGTGGTAACGACCACTGTGGTACGCCGTATTATAAATATGGTGCAACCATGGGGCATATTTATACTTTTTGACGCAAAGCTGCGCCGCCGCAGTTTTGCGTCAAAAATTTTACCGCCGACTAACGCCATTTCGATGCGCCGTGCGGCGTCAAATTTATACTTTGACGCACGGCGGCGCAACCAACAGATGGGAGTCTTTTTTTTTTACGCACATCGCGGCGTCAAGTCGTAAAGGAAAACGACGTTAGCGCGACGTGAATGACTGTGGGTCAATTTACGACAGCGTAACCCGGAAAGCGCCGTTTTTTTTTACGCAATAGCGTCAAAAATACCCGCGAACACTGCCCTTTAAGCAGAGGAGAGCCAAAATGGATCCCAGATGCCACTACAGACCCCAGGAAGATGACAGCAGACCAGGAACCAGCCAGGATGATCCATACAGGAACCAGGACATATATAGAAAAAAAAGAAAGTGTCGCTTCAGTGCAGAGGAGCAGGAAATCCTGGTTAAAGAGGTGACTGAACACCAGCACCAACTGTTCATCACCTCTAAGTTGCCAATCAGTAGGAGAGAGGCCAAATGGCAACAAATTGTTGACAAGATCAAGAGTGTGGCTGAAGTACGCAGAACAGTCACCGAGTGTAAGAAATGCTGGCATGACTGCAAACGTAGGACAAAGGAAAAAATGGCCAGGAACAGGAAGGCAGCACTGCAGACTGGAGGGGGGAGTCCAGCACACCAGGAGGCCCTGGACCACATGGAGGAGATGGTCGCAGCCGTCATCCCTGAGGAGATCGTCACAGGGATTCAAGGACAGGACAGCGCAGACTACCACGAGACAACGCACATGCAGGGTAAGTCACATTGGGAATTATAATGCAATAATGTTGACTGTAAGCAGGGGGGGAAATACCACTACACATTGCATGTAAGTCAGCATATACATGGAGTGGCATAGGTAAAGGGACACCGCAGGGGGGCATGCCCTGTACATACAGAAGCTGGGGCACAACATTACACAACACCAACAACAGTCCCATGGGGGCATCCTGTCATGACAACAATGGAGCTAAGGGAAAGCCTCGACAGGAGGGAAGGCCACTACGTCAAACTTACATCCTGGCACTCGTCAGCCAAAATATCTCCTACATCAACTAGGTCCCTATCAGTAATCCAGTAGCCAAAACAACAACTGCAATGTAACTGCAACAACAGTTGACACTAACACCTCTCTGTGTGAGAATATGACTCTGTGCAGCTCAAGTAGCCAATGGCAGTAACCTCCCCATGGAACATACATACCTAAATTAGGGGGTGAGGATGACATCTGCAACAATCTCCTGAAACAAGACAAAGGCCCCAGTACACTCATATGTCAATGCCCATAGTTGTCACATACATCAGCCAAAGTAAACAGCAATAGGAGCCACACAGCACTAAGGACACACCCATGCCTCATATGTCAGGGTCCTTCACATGCCTGGCTAACAAGGCAACATCACAAATGTCATACTGCTCAGACAACAGCATTGAGGAGGGGAGACATGCAACTGGTCACTGAAATACACCTTCACAGTCAGAGGACCAAATAGGACATTGATACGATAAACAGGGCAATCCAATTAAACACACATTACCCAACGTCAGCTGGACACATTAACAATGTCTCCATCCATATCACATCATAACATTGCCATGCATAGGATATGCCACATGTCATTTACAATTAAGTCAATGTGAACAATCAGGGATTGGGGCAGGTCCTGAGAGGCAAGTGTGCTGCCAGAGCAATCACAACACCCACAGCCAGTGAAAGGTCTCACCATAAGAATAGATATACACGGAGGGTCGAGTAGGACAAAAAGATGGCTATTCCCTATTTGGTACAAAGCAACACCTAGAGGCGATTAGGCAGACAAGTCAGATAACCTATATCATATATGTGACACACAGGTGGGCCATAGGCCTATAACAATGCCCATATGAAGGACAGCAGATACCAATACCAAACAAGATCACAAAGTGAATTCATCAAAAGGCTGGCATGTTACGTAAAAATTGTCACAACACAGACACACTAATTGTACCCTGTTTCATTGCAGAGGAACATGGATCTCCTGCCGATATGCCTGTCCCTGATTTCCCTGATGACATGGATGACGAGCCCATAAACATTCCCCAGGAGACCATCCAAAAGGTCCTTGAAACCCTCCAGACCCCACCTTCAGTCACAAGGAGGAGCACAGAACAAGCAGCCATCACAGAAGAACCACCCACCACCCCAATTGCAAGACCTGCCAGCTCCAATACAGCTGAGGACTCTGACGACACTGGCACCAGCTTTGAAAGAACTGTAGTTGGAGTACAGCGGGAGCTGGCCAAGGAGGTGCGGGTGGGGATGCAAACTATGGCAGCCAGCCTTGAGGGGGTGCGCTCGTGCATGATGTCATCTGCAGATCAAGCAGCAGCTATGCAAGCCCTAACATCCATACTGCAAGGACTACAAGAAACTATAAAGGAATTCACCACTGCAGTAAGGGAGTTGCCACAACACCTCGCACCCCAAACTTTCCACTGCATGCACGAATGCAATCATGACTCCCTCAGGGCCGACCTGGCTGCCTACCATCGTGATGGACCTGCTATTCTCAAAAACCAGCAGGCCCTCCTTGCTGCAGTACTGCCCTTAAGAACTTCACAGGGAGCAGCCAGTCTGACTCCACGTCTTCTAACACTGAGGTGTGTGTTGCCCCTTCACAACCAACAACAACAAGGACAAAGCAGGCAACACACACATCAGAAGAAGAAGACATGGAACAGACCACATTCACATGGAAGAGTACCCGGAAGCACTAGTCCCTGCACCATGGCCTACTTTGACCAAGGTCCTACGTTTTGTCAATTGCCAGTCTCACTACAACTATACTCAATGACTGTTCTGCTAAACTCTGTATGACTTGTCAGCATTGCCAGTGAATGTCTCTCTCCTACTAATCGGCAAATCCTGTCCCTCTGCACTGTCTGTAACATCACCCCAGCATGTCAGGAGCATCATCCACACCCCTTCTGTAGGATCAGCATGTAAGAATGCACTAGAACGGACTCAGCAAACATGGACAATGTACATTTTGCACTACAGCACCTATCAATAAATAGCACTTGCCCAACTAATATGTCTCTGTGTTATTTGACACATCAACTGTGCAGTAGATAACTCTAAAGTGCCTGTGTGACAACCATGTAGCTTGTCAATACAACTGTCCTGACATCATGTAGTCTGAGACATCTGTGCAGTGGCCAGGATTGCATCATAGCCTGACCATCCTGAGGAGAATAGCTGATGAAGGGAGAAACCACACACAATCATGCTGTGTTGGACAGAATAATGCTCCATCAATAGCAATCAAAGTCAACTAATGGTGGCTGATGAATGTGGGCACCATGCAATACTAAAACATGAAATTATGCAGTATAATCTAAGCAAACACAACTAAACATAGCATCAATCACCCTTTCTGAGTATACTTCCATGAAGGGAAGTAATGCTGAATTTTTGCACACATGATCTATGTCAGCAATGAAGACAACAAAACAAGAGTGTTAACAACACCTCATCTACAAAGATGTCCCTGAACATCACAGTGCAGTCCGACCTAATAAATTACCCACAATACCAAGTCTGGAAGCACACTTTGTGATGTAGAAAACATACTCATCAACACAATTCCTTGGTGATCCATGTAAACTACAAATGGTGGCTCTATCAAATGGTGGATACTTACCAAGTTAGAACAGGGGTAGCTGCCATTTTAAACCTCTATTTTCTTCGGTGTGTAGCATAGGACACAAATGTCATAGAAAAACAATCACCTACACTGATGTCAAGGCCACGATCAAGTAGCAGTTAACACATAATTCAAAGGGTTAACTAGATATTTATTCATATGTATTCACACCAGAGGCAACTAAGGGAAAAGTCATACCTACACTAATCTAACCTGACTACTCCTTACCCACAACTGTCCCTAACTAACCTAATCTAAACTTACCCTACACATATAACGAATCGATCTAAACATCAACCCCCCACCCACCATTATGAGACAGGACACATGCAGGACAACACATACTAACCTAAACACATACTATCCTAAACAATCATATATTTTTTTGTATTTCTTTTATAATTTTTTTTTTTTTTCTAAACAGACAGGAATCCCAACATTGACCCCCAACACACTCAAAAATGAAAACTAGAAAGAATAAGGACCCCCCACCCTCCTCCCTAACACTAACTAAGCTAACAACCTATACTAACCTAACACTAATCCCCAAAACCCACCTATCATGATAAAAAGGAAAGAGGAGAGAAGGGAGGGATAAATTTAAATGAACCAAATAAGTCCTAGAGGTTGGCCCTCCGTAGGGTCCGCCTGATGGACCTGACCCGCTTCTTAATGTACGCCACATCCTGGCTCAGCTTGTCCACCTTCCGAATGAACTTGTCCATTTTCCGGTCTAAAGCCTGGAATGCCGCAGGGTCAATTGGAGGTGCTGCTGCTGTCTGTGTGCTGGCAGAGGTGCTCGGTGTGGGAGTTGTTTGTAGCCCACTGGACTGTCCTGCAGCTCTGAAATTGCTGGGTCCAGGTCGTGCTGCAGAGGCAGGGACAACTGTCCCCGCCGTTGCTGGGGCCACTTGGGGAGAACTGGTGGATGTGGTGGTGGTGGCTGTAGTGGGCAACGTTGGGCCACCCTGTGGTGAGGCCCACCATGCTCCGGAGGCCCGATCCGCCTGGTATTTTCGGGCCATCCGTCGGAACCCCGACTGCACCTGCAGGATGTGCCGGTATCTCATTGCCCTCCTTTCAAAATCATGCCTCTGTGCGGCACTCATGTTTGCAGCTGTGAAGAGAAAGGGTAACTATTTACCATAGGAAATGCATTGGGTGGAATAGCACAATGGGTCAATTGGAAATTACTTTTACTGTAGTTGTAACAGCTAATTTCACCACATAGATCATTGAAAGTCTCAGAGGAAGTACATGGGAAGCCTGCATACAAAAGGGCATCTCACACTTAGCATATACATGTCTATACATGATGGGTGACATCAGCCTAAACTTCTCATCAAAATAATTGGTAATGCAGCTGACATTATGGCTGCACCTCCTCCGCCTATTGCCTTGACTACATATGTCAGTCTATGTGATAACAATCACAACCCTCAATATCTGCCATTTGTAATTGTTTTTGCTAGTATAGAACTCATGTGCCATAACCGAGTGTGTACACTAGGTTCAAAACAAAGTTGCAAATGGTCACAAGTATGTGTAACATACTGGTTGCTACAGTCCTAGGTACCCTATTCCCAAACACATGGCAGTCTTTGAGGGTGGGGTGGGAAGAACAACCAACAATCCCATAATCAATGCACACCCAGGAGTGTCTAGAAAGCTCAACAAGTTTTTGCCGCCACACACACAACACCAGTGAAGGCCTAGCAACAAATTGGAGTCAGCTAAACCTTGTCCTATCCAAGGTCCACACATGTCAAAATGTACTGACTTAGGCCAACATCACATACTACCAATGAGGCATATTTTACTACACACACAGAGGAGCAAGAACACCCATGATCATGAGTAGAATGTACACCTAGGCCATTGCACTCTAGTCCCACACACTTCTAGTTCAACTTGTGGAAGTACATGCCCCCGGAAGATCCAACCTACAGTGTACTCAGTCCATCGTTAACTAGGGAAGCAGCATATTTCAGACAAGCCTTTTGCAGAAGCTATCTGGGAGAATGTCAGTCTGAAATGCAGACTCAGTCCGAGACAAGTCCCAGAGCAACTCTTATATTAACCAATGTATTCCACATGACTCACCCCATTCCCCATAGCGGGCCCTACTGGAATGGCCTACAGACCCAAAATCTGAGAAATGGATAAGCATAGGTCTACTCAAAATGAAGTGATAATTAAAATCCCACTAATGGAACAATACTAATGAATGGGCAGCGCATCAAACCTTGAATTCTGTTGAACACACAGTAGTCCATCATGCATCACCAGCAAACATTAAAAATAGCACACATGCAACACTCACTGTAGGTGTCGGGGTCCGCAAAATGAGCCACCTCTCCCACAGTGTACGGTGCAGGTCCACCTGTAAAGCATGGAAGGAAGAATATACTCAGAATCCGTGCACTGACAAACAATTGCAATTACAAAGACAATGTGAGAATATGACATGAGTAATGAAACACTTTCACACATGCTCATACTGCATGGAATTATTCTTGAGCAACATTTACATTGGATGAGTGTCCTGCTACAGTTACACACCTTACTACACACATGCAGTGGCCTGGACAGTCATGTGGTGTCAAAGATGCACCTCCATTAGTATGCCCCAACAATATAGGGGTGCATTCATCTCATCATGTGCATCCAAGAGAGAAATCCAAATGCTGGTTACTTGAGGACTTCATGACCTCTCAAACTCAAACAGCCTATGTGGTCATTTTCCCTACACACCAACCAGACACACATGTGACATATGTGTGGACAACATTGCTAACTTCAATTGACGTGAAGGCAG
Source organism: Pleurodeles waltl (assembly GCF_031143425.1). NCBI lineage: Eukaryota > Metazoa > Chordata > Amphibia > Caudata > Salamandridae > Pleurodeles > Pleurodeles waltl. The sequence goes on along the minus strand of NC_090443.1, from coordinate 982,348,059 downwards.
CACTAATTTATAGCATCATGTTGGGTTTACAAATGTCAGTCTAGCTATGGCGTCTACATATGTAGGTATGATGTTTCAACATCTATTTTTCACTGGCTATTGTGACCTGTAGAGTTGTAATTGAGTCATTAACGTGTTGCTTGTCTGACACAAAGGCAGCACTAAATTACATACTGCTACAGGCAACCGGTATGTGTCAAAAACATGAGCTACCTGACTGCTAGCATTTGTCTTCCTTCACATTGTGCAACAATTACCCAGTAGGTTTCCCTAGCATTACACACAGTCAGCTACTTATCTGGCAGATTGGGAAACAATCATCACATCTCGCCACACAGCTTTAAATTGTGCACATGTAATTGATGTGTACTCACCAACATGGCCACCAATCCTGATTCCCAGGTGGTCCAGCAGATCTTGCTCCCTGGATATCAGATCAGCCCAGCGGTGCTTCAGTTGATGTTCATTCCTTAGGCTACCCTATACACGGACCAAGTGATGGCGCACCTTCCCCCACCGGACTTTACGGGCCTCCGTGTGATACCCCTGTATCACCCTACCCCCAGCCTCCAGCATGAGTGGGAGGAAATGGCAAACAAGCCATATAAATCCACCCAATTCCTCCTCACCCATCCTGGCAAGCCGTGGCCTACCAGACAAAGGGGAAAAAGTTGGAGAAAAAGGAAAAGGGGGAAATGGGGAAAGGTAGAGTGGTGAAAAACAAAGAAAACTTAAGAAGAAGAGCCCAACTAACCCCTATATTACAGTACCCACAACAGACTCCCACAGACAATAAATGAAACACTGGACTTGACAAAATAATACAACACAGACTCAGACAGTATTCAACAACAAGACAATGATGACAAAAGCACAATTGAGAAGGTACACTGGACACAAAAGCACTAATACACAGGGCAACACTTTCCACACAGCCACACAGTCTAGAATAATCTGAGACTGCAAAGTGAAAGTGAAAGTACACCCACTACAGATTCTGTAAACAGGATATCCTATTACATCACATCCTGCATAAAATGGCCGCCGTTTTTTTCCGCTATGTGTCATTTTTTCACGCATACAGCTTGTGCGTCATATTTTTTGACGCATAGGAGTGCACATAATGCAGAGTCAAAAAAAAATTCATCATTGCTCCATTATATTTGTTTGAGGCTTATTTTACAGTTCTAGAGTTGAAAATTAAGCCGCTGGCAATTATGATATCTAAATAGGAAAAATAATTTTGACTCTGCATTATCTGCACTCCTGTGCGTCAAAAATTATGACGCACAAGCTGTATGCGTGGAAATATGACGCATTATTGAAAAAAATGGTGGCCATGTAATGCTGGATAGTATTATATCTATTTTTAAGATATTTTTTTGACTCAGCATTATCTGCACTCCTGTGCGTCAAACATTATGACGCACAAGCTGTATGCGTGGAAATATGACGCATTATGACAAATATGTCTTTCATTTGTCAAATTGTGAAAAAAAAATTGTCATGACCAAACGGTGCTAAGTGATACACATTTGGGGTTAGCTATGGCAAATGTCCCTTATAGGATGTATAGAAGGTATTCACAGTGCAATAGTAATGATTGGTCAGAATGGATATTACTCATAATTGTACACATATGTGGGTAATTGCTGATGGCTAATTTCAAAATATGAATGGGATACCAGGATGTATTCCGTAGCAAAAATGTGTCCACATTTATCACGGTAATCAAAATTATATAAAGGCCAAATAGGTAGTGCAATTGTCGCCTACACTTTTTAAGGGGGTAACCATGTCCTAATTACGAGTTAATGTATCTTAAATGTGTTTTACTTTTGACATGTAGGCCACACATGCGCCTTATGCGTGTGTGTGCTTCACATGTGCATATATAATGTCTATTTGGGGGGCAGTAGAGGTGGACTTAGTCCCCCAGCACCCTAGGGTTTGCTCTTCCAGACTTGCAAATTTATCCAAGGTTTTCCAAAATTCAGTAATGCTAAACCTGCAGCAGCAGGCTCATGGAAGCAAATAGGGTATGATTCACTGTTTGCCATTCTTTAATCCCATTTGCCCATTTGACGTTTGCCCTATTGATTCTTTGGAGAAATCTGACATACCATTTTGCATTGATATTTTTTGCTAAATCTCAACGTTCTTCATGTCCTGATGGCAAATAGGTTGTTGATGTATGTGGCCCTTTATGCATTACCTGGTTTAGTGGCATGTTTCATTCTTCCTGCTAGGTTACAACTGGGACACTACTGTGATCGGCTGCTTGCAAATATTTTGTTGATTGGATGGTACATGTTTATGTGTGTGGTCCAATATTGATCCAGTATCAACTGTCAGGATGTATGTTGTCACTGTAACTTCCAGGTCTCCTCATGAGTTAGTGGCAGCTAATCTTGTTTCAATTGGGTATTGTTTGTAGCAAAATTTGAGAGAAGCCATTGAGGACATGGTCACCTACACATGGATGGTCCCACCCTGTCACTGAAAACGTGTAATGAGACTTTCAACTGGGCAACCTTGGTGTGCTGAGTGAGAGAATGTCTCAGGTGTCTGGATACGGCATGTGTCATTACAACATTTCTACTCCAGTTGGCCTCTGTGGATGGTAATGTATCAGGAAACATCATAGCCTCTGTGCAGAAGTAAATGGCTGGTATTCAACACACGACTCATCTTTATCATTTGAAAAATGTTACTCAGCGTTTGAACAGTCAGGGTCCTCATATGTGTTACCTTTTCATGGACATTATCTGAGGTTGCTGGCTTTGATGGAGGCCATTTACACCATCATACACTATGGTCCTGGTCCACTGTCACACTTTGTAGTTTAGGCATTAATGGGGGCCAGACAACGGAAGGGCCAAGATTTGGCTATTCAAGGGCACTGTCACAAATCGGATGCAAATAACAGTCAGATGATGCAATACTATGTATTTGAGTATACATTGATGAGGCTAATGACAAATTAGTGTCTGAGGTACAAGAGGTTTTGGACAGCACGTGTGGTCAATAGGTGGACCCCAGGTATCTGTAGAGTGACCCACGGACAGGTGCCAGTCAGACTGACAGGATGCTGGGTCAATCAGGAGCAAGGTCTTTCAGTAATTACATGATCACGTGTTCTGACTAGGACTGGTCAGAGGGAGCAGTAGACAGTTGAGATGTCACACTGTGTATGCCCTGTGTTGTTTTGAAGGTGACACATGAACCCTGATAAAGTTTTCTAGGCAACATTAGTGTCAAAGCTTAATGATGTAATAGCTCAAATTCAAACATGTATGCAGTAGGAGGCATCAGCAGGGACGGGGCAAGTACATTTGGGTGGTGTGCATGGAGGGGATCACTGGTGTGGCCTCCATCTGTGTCTCACTAGTCCTGTCAGATGGGATTTGCTGATAAATTGCCTACAGTACCTTTCACAGAAGAATCAATCTACAGGTGATACCAGGCCTTATAAACTCCAAGCTAGTGTATTATATGAGCTGAGTTCCATGCAGTGAGATGGTAGTATGACAATGGTAGGCATAGGAAAGGGTGTGGCACTCTGGATGACTCTTGTGAGTGTGTGTGTGTAGATGAGGGAATCTCAGTGTACACAAATCGGCATTCCAGGGACCTCTTCAGACAGGTGGGGTGTGAGCAGCTGCAAGTGTGTGTAATGTTTTTAGAAAAGGGCTGACATGTAGATGGGATGTGATGTGCTGGATGCTTGTCATAGGTGTAGCACTTGTGCTGTGTATGTTCTGCTTATGTGTAACTCTAGTGACAGATAGTCATTGCAATGATAGTAAGTAGTTGGAATTACTGTTGGCAAGAGTCTAGTACTACATTCCTGTTCCTGAAGCATTAGCATGTGAACTGCCTGATGTATGAGGCCTGTTTTCCCCTAGTTGAGTGATGGTGTTTTAGTTGTGTGCCATCTGCTGCGATGATCCATGATTACTACATGTATGTGAGTCATATGTGTGGTCCTCAGCTATTGCCCTTCAAAGGTGAACTGTACAGGATGTCTGTCATTTACATTGTGTGTGTATTTGACCATTGGATGGTGGCCATTACATTTGTTGTGTATTTTTTTGTGTCATGAGTGTTATATCATTCTTGCTCAATGAGACGACATTCTTCTTCAGATATTTCAAGCTAAAGGTGGGCAGAAATGAATAGGCCAAACCATGATGTGATGTTTGTTATCAGTGTTTATTTACAATAGTACATTAAGTGGTGATGGTGACAATTATGAAAATAAATTATTTACAATCTGTTGGCACCAGCATCCTCCTCTTCTTCGTCTTCAGGCATGTATGGGTCTGGTTCGAGGAGGGGAATGTTCCTTTTTACACAAATGTTGTGCAATATTGCACATGTGAGTATGATCCTACAGACCATCTCACCCCACCGGGGGAATATAGTAGGCTACCGCCAGTGATGTCAAGGCAGCGGAACCTTGACTTGAGGATCCCAAAGGTGCGCTCAACAATGCTGCGTGTCCTCTTATGGGCGTCGTTGTATGCCCGCTCTGCAGCAGTACTTGGGTTCCCAAATGGTGTCATTAGCCATGGCTGGATGCCATACCCCTGATCAGCTGAAAGAAAAACACAGAATGGGATCATGTAGATGTAGCTGGCACTATTGAAAAGACCTTTAATGGCAGTAGTTGTCTTGTGTTGTCTGTGACTCTTTTGTGTACTAATGTGACATCCTATACTTGTAGGCTGTACCATCTGCATTGTGTTGTTTCCTTGGCTGAACGAGTGTTTGTCTGCTAACCGTTTGTCATCAGTATGTTTTGGGATTTGCAGTACAGTGTGCCCTCCCTAGCATTGTGACTTGTGATACAGGTGTCCGTGTGTCTTCACTGAGGGTGAGATGATAGTTCCATGCACATTTAAATTTGGAAGTGTTGTTAACACGTTCATATCAAAGTACCCTGTACATCCCTTACCTTGAAACTTATGCAATGTATTAATGTAAAGGTCATTGTGACACTTACAATTTGCAAGGTGACATTTAGGCAACCACACTCATTAATGTCTTCACAGTAGGCTGTACAGTAAATTCCAATGTGTGACAGGTTCAATGGTGACTTAAGAAACATGGCTAGTGATGTAAGGACCTCAATGTGTTCCTGTCTAGATGTTGCTGTTGTGGTGTATGTGTTGTGTGTCCTAGAGGGTTGCTGTGCAGTGTGTATATAAGTAGGTTTCTGTACTTACCAACAAGTAGTCCATTGCCATACGTCCATCCTGGAAGTGTTGGTTGATGGTGCTGTGACGGAAGATGAATGAGTCATGTACACTCCCAGGATATTTAGCCACAATGTTGCTGATCAATCCCTGGTGATCGACTATGGCCTGCACGTTGATTGAATGTGTGTGCTTACTGTTGCGGTAGAGGTGTTCTGTTGCAGCAGGTCGCACAAGGCGTACGTGTGTGCAGTCGATTGCACCAAGGATGTGTGGGAAGCCACTGATTGCATAGAACCCCTGTTTTGTTTCCTGCTGCTTCTGCAGTGTGTTAGGGAAGCAGATGTGGAGGGGTGTCAGGCGAATGATGGCATCCAGTACTTTTGGCAGAAATGCGGAGAATGATGGTTGTGATATTCCGCCAACCAGGGCACCAGTTGTTTGAAATGAGCCACTTGCCAGCAGGTGAAGTACGGCAAGCAGCTTTGTTTCTATTGGGATGGTGCGGGGTGTCACTAAAGTGGGGGCCAACTGCGGTTCAATGTTGCGCAGCAGCTGCTGAATGGCCTGCCAGTTCAACCAGTACCTCTGTATGATGTTGTGTTCCCTGAGGCCATGCAGGGTTGTTCTTGGGCGGAATATTCTCTCCTGCCTTCTGCGCTGCCTTTGGGGTCCCTGCTGGTGTTGTTGTAGCTGCTGTTGTTGCTGCAGGGCTCTGCGTCTACGTGCACACTGGATAAAAATCACCTCCATGTCTCCCTGTTGCTGCTCTGCTGCTCTGCTGTTTGTTCTGTGTGTTCTGATTAAATACAGGTGTGTTTGCCCCATTTTAACGCCTGCCCTGACCCAGGCGTTAAATTTTGACACAAATCGGGCTGTGCGTCATTTTTTTGCTCCGCCCAGCCAAGAGTCATTTTTGCCCAGAAGCATAATTACGACGCACGGCCGTTTGCGTAGTTTTTTGGACGGGAACGCCTAACCTGCATATCATTAACACAGGGCGGGTTGCCGCATTCAAGAAATGACGCACACAGCGGAATTTTGTCGTCCGCGGGCGTCAGAGTTTAAATATGGGGCAACGTTTGCGCTGATTGTGCGTCAAATTTTTTGACGCACAATCGGCGCAAACGGAGTATAAATATGCCCCATGGCGTCTTAAAGTGGGTCAAGGGTGATGCAAGAAAAGTGGAGCATCACGACCGATGCACCACTTTCTCATAAATGTGCCCCAGAGTTTATAAATACCAGAAAGTAGTAAACTTACTCAAAAGTGTAAGTTACTTTTGGGAATTAGGCCACTTGGTTGAGATGGCTGCCATTGTGGTGGAGATCTACCAAAAAGAGTGCATAAGAAAAATCTGCGGCTTTACCGATGGCAACGAGGACTCCATCTCCCAGCATCCCCGTCAGGAGACCAGGGCCGCTTTAAAAAGGGATAAGCACACCGCGGCTCAGGACGCGCCTCGCGGCTTTACCAGTGTCAACGAGGCAGCAACCAGGACTTCATCTGCCAGTGTCCCGGTCAGGAGGCCAGGGATGCTTTAAAAAGGGATAAGCACACTGCGGCGCGGGACCTGCCTAGTGGCTTTACTGGTGGCAACAAGGCACCAATGAGGACGCCATCTGCCAGCGTTCTGGTCAGGAGGCCGGGGACGCTTTAAATAGGGATAAGCAGACCGCAGCGCGGGACGCACACGGGACGCGGCATGGGCCAAGACTGGGCCATGAGCGGGCCCGTCTGCGCCCATCAGCAGCCGAAAGAGGCTGTGCTGGGCCACCCTGTGACATCTGGCTGAAGCAGGGTGTTAACTGCAAATACCCCTACCAAGTTAAAGTTGGAGGGGGTTTCCTGATTCACCCTCCCCAAAATGTAACTGTCAAGCACTTAAGGAGAATATTGGGTGGAAGACGGTTGCTGGATAGGTCGGCAGGATGGGTAGGAAGAGGACTCTGCAGAATGATGATCAATCAGTAGGGGACACGGGGACACCTAATTCAACATTAGACTCCTTTCTAGCCCGAGCGGTTGGTGTAGTATCAAAGGAGATAGATGTGGCTGAGAGACGCCTTTCAATTGAAATGAGTGACTGGCAACAAGTATCAGCAAATGTTGAGGTTTATGTGTTTTCTGATAATGGAGACGGTCGGCCAGTGATACCTTAGGTAGACTTGTCTAAGTCCCCCCGGGAGGATCCTCTAAGAAAGGGCAAGGTTTTTTTTTCTGACTCGCCTCCCGGTTGGAGTAGCCCTCCACTTAAGAAGAAAAAACCTCTGAAGAAATCTGGGAAAAAACACAAAGTGGCACTCTCCAAAAATCTAAGCTGCTCTGGCACCAAGGAAGGTATCAGTACCAGTTAGAGTCAAGTCTCTGGTTTTGAAAATCTTTTGGTAAAATTCAAGGAGATGATTGAGGCATGTCTGATGCCGGTAAAGGAAAGATTGAAGGCCTTAGAAGCTGCAGTTTCCTTGTTGCATTCCGCAGGGGTAGTGGGGGTCCAGTACAGCACCAAAAAAGCATGGGTATTTGGATCTTGAGTGCTATGGCCCCATCCTTGAAAAGGGAATCCTGTTGGGAAAAAACTCAGCAATTCAGGAAATTGTTACTCAGCATCCTCCTCACCATCCTAATACAGGTATCCTTGTAAAGCATGTAAAGACGGCCCAGGAAAATTCGTGCAGGACTGTAGGGGAACCTGGTAGAAATGGTATTGGGGGAGATCCACATGAAGTACTGGAGAGAAAGCAGTGCTGGTACAAGAGCGGAGGGGGGGTCAAAATTTGCACTCTGGTAATGGTCTCTCACCCACCCATTTGGAGCTTCCACCTGACTGTGTCCCCTACGTGGTAATACAAACGTTCCACCGTTAGCTCTGGGCGCAAGCCAATCCATTGAACAGCTAAAGAACCAGACATTGGCTGAGTAAAAACTGTGAGTTTAACTGCAAGGGTATAATGGATATTTTGATTGTTAGACGGATTTAAAGGGGACTGTATCGTAGTAAATGGTAGATACCCAGGTTTAGCCCAACGTCTGCTGTTGTCACGATATGTTGATTCCTAGGCGAGTGAAAGGATTGATATGCTTCCTTTAGGCTTCTTTTATAGGCACACATGGCCCTTAAATGGTCTCCGAGTCAGGGGCCTTCCCAAACTGCAGGAGGGTCTGCAACCGCCCAAAGTGAAAAATAGATTCAATGTACTCTCTGATTTGAAGGCTAATGACTGACTGCTAGGGCAGGTGTATTTGCCAACACAGGAGGAAAAAAGATTAGGTGGTTCCATTAGTGTCCTCTATTACAACCTCAGATTTGGGATGGAAGGGTGAGGTATCTTCCCTGACTTGGCTAATTTCTTTTAATGTGGTGGGGTATGATGCAAAGCTGCAAGATACGCAATGGGTAAAGTTTATTTCAGGTAATGATTTCATTTTACTTCAGGAAACTTGTTCAGAAGGAGCTGCGGTATGGGATGGATTCCAAAGGTTTGCCGTTCCGACTGAATGGGCGCCCGGTTGTCGTGCAAAGGGGGGTCGAGTCACTCTGGTTTGCATTTCTGTCAGGAGGTCCAAGTTCTCGGGATCTGCACAATGCTGAATAAGGGTCCCACTTCCAGGCAACACCAAAGTCAGATGCTGTTATAGCGCTGAACTTTAGAGGGGCCCAGCCAGGGAAAGGGGTAATCGGAAAGGAATAGCCAGGAGGGAGATCTGAAAAGGAAAAGGCTAATACAAAACATACAAAAGTGGCTTTTACTATAATGATTCACTGCCTCATAAAGATCTTGCTAATTTCCATGAATGGCTTTCAGAAGAAACGAATTTCTCCAGAATATATTTTTAAAATAAAATTCTGCACGACTCTTGATCCAGAGATCTGTAAAGGCCATAAGTTGAAACATTCCACCAAAGTATCTTGCCTCGTAATCATTAAACAAAAGACACTATAGGTTCCTTAAAGTCACTCATACAGAAGAAAACAATATTTGTCCTTTTCTTAGCATTTGAAATCACTCGAGTTGTCAATAAAATAGGATTTATCAAAATACAATGTCACTTTCTTTTTTGATAAAAATAGCACTGCAAATCTAATAACACTGTGAAATGAAATCTGTACATTCAAAGCTTTAAAACGATTACACAATCTTTTAAACTAAGCATCTATTTAGCAAACATATAACCTTTTTCAAAGAAAATGCCCCGGAGAAAAATGGTTACTTCGAATCACAGTGAATGCAAGACGGAAAGAAACAATGTTGCCAAGCAACACTCTCGTAGCCCTTCACCTATTCAAATAAACTCCGAATTCAGAGTTCACGGAATGGGCATGAAAGCCCAAAAGGAAATCTCTCACCGCCGCGAGCTGGCCGCTCGCTAAAAGAAAGACAGGCTCCAGAGAGATCTCGGCAGCCGAGTGCACGGGACTCGTTCTTCACAGACGGTCAGAATAGAAGGCGTCAGTTGAACAGGTGTGGCAGGTATTTATAGCCTGACCACACCCAAGAACAATTAGTATCAGGGGAGGCTGGGAAATGAAGTCCTCCCTGACTTCCTGGTTCTTATATTACGATGATGTGTGCTCAAATGAAGATGTAGGATTTTCATTTTATTGTTCTTGAGTAATGATGAGGGCAATGATACCACCAATGACCCAATCGTTTAGGTAGATGACTTTTGCCACACAAGATGTGTGGTTTCATAGAAATGGTGGCTGCAACATATGGATAATTGTGCCCACGCGTCACTAAGGTCCTGACAATTTATAAGATCTTTAGAGTATACCAGATTAATTGTAGTCACCGGGGTTTCCTCATAATTTGGGTAGTGTTCCCAAATAAGAATAACGTCCTTCTGGTAAACTTCTACAATGCAGTATGGGATTCTGGTTGCCAAATTAGAGCCCTTTTCTCTGCTCTGCAGATATTGAAGGGAAGGCTGGAGACCTGCGGTATGGAATTCCATGTAATTGTATCTCAAGACTTTAACACAAAGATAGGGGGCTATTTCACTGCTGAGAATCCTTTTGAGCAGGATCCTTTTGAGCAGGATCAGAGTGTATCTGCAGTTGAGGGTTTACAGGATGCGAGGGGTAGGTCCTTTATTAAGGGACTGCAGAGCCTCAGTTTATTGAGGTAGAGATATCACACATTGTTCAGAATTTACAATCATTAGTCAATTCAAATTTAACTTAATCTTTGACTGGGCACAGGTCAACTCTAGCGTTAACCAAATCAGGTAAATACATGTGTGGGGAGGAAAACATGTGGACAAAATACAGAAAGTACAAAAAGGACAAAAATTATTTGGAAAAGAATAACTAGGGCTACAGGTCAGTAACTAAAAATATAAAGAAGAAAAAGTGTCAGCATAAGGGGGTATCTGACCTAAAAAGGGCTTTCAAGGGACATTGGCAAAGGGCAAAGAGGAAGATACCTCTCCAAGGAATAAGGATTCATAGAATCTTCATCAGCGAAGCATCTGGTCAGCAAGGAATCTGCAAGCATCAGGAAAGCATCTGGGGCTGACCAAGACTGCTCAAGGCTGCTCCACATTCCAATTGTCCATGGGTATATCAATTCACAAAAAGTGTTCTGATTTGTCAAAGGTGACAGTTCATATTATGTTGAATAGGCATCATCCAATCATAAATTATCACCAGACTCCAAGTTGCAATAGTTCGACAATTACCCAAGTCTGTCATGGGAACATATAATTTCCGTGCGATTCCAAGCAGGTTTGAAACAAATGTATATGATCACAATCCATGTTCCTGCACTTTAACATCTCTAAGGACAAATGGGTACGATTTTCCGCAGTTTACAATAGACTTATTACAAATGGACTTTGCTTCTCAGCGGAACGGAATCTGAAAGAAGACTTCACGTTATGAAAAAAGTAATTCAACAGTTTTAAATGACTGCAAAATGCAAGCTCTGTAGGCCACAATTATACTAACACAAGAAAAAATATAAATGCACTATTAATGATACATTTTAATAAACCACATATAGGGCCACATTTTGAGAATGGCAGTAAATGCCGCCTACCACTGCGGCGACGGCTGCCAAAAGACCCTTGCTGCGGCTAACATCCATCCGCCAAATTATTACCACAGCTGGATTTCCTCCACAAGAAGGGCGGAAATCCAGCTGTGGCCATACTGGCGGATGGTGTTAAGGTGGCGCTGCTACCACCAGCAGCGCCACGCCAGTAGACCGCCGCCAGACGTATTATGTTGGTGTTCTGCTGGCAGGCGCTACTGGCGGTAGCAGCCCCCTGTCCTGTCCCCTGCCAGAAGACCCCCGGATGCAGGTAAGTTGGGTTTCCAACAGGGGCGGAGGGTGGGGGGTGTTGTGTGTGTGTGGGGGGGTGCATGAATATGTGAGGGTGCGTGAATGCGAATGTGTGTGTAGCTTTGTTTGAGTGTGTTTGTGCATGTGTGAGAAACCGTGTATGAATGGAAATGTGAATGAGTGTCTGCGTGTCAGTATGAATGTGTGTATGGATGTGTGCATGAATTAATGGATGCATGCATGTATGCCTGTGTTAGTGAGTGTGTGAATGTGTGGTGCGTGTCTGTGAGTGTGCGAGTATGGGGAGGTGAGAGATTAGAAGGGGGAGTGTGGATGGAAGGGTGGGTGGGATCATCTGGGGAGTATTGGGGGGTGAGTGATCCTCCTACCAATGACAGGGAAGGAATTCCCTGTCACAGCTATGGCCTACCGCCATGGTTTTCGTGGTGTTACGAACCGGCGGTACATCAGCAGCCGCTGGGCTGGAGATTGTTATCTCCGGCCTGGCGGCTGCTACCACCATGGTGGTTGGTGTGGTATATTGGCGGGTTGGCCTCAGCCAACCCACCAATGTCATAATGTGACATATGTACCGCCAGCCTGTTGGCGGTACTACCGTCACATACACACCAACCATAATGACCCCCATAGTAGGCAAACATAAATTCATCATTAATAATATTTCATCAGCTCATTTTAATGCCTGCTTTAAGCAGGTGTTAAAAACGATGCTAGAAATGGTGCAATGGAATCTTGTAGACTCCATTGCATCCATTTTTAGCAACCCTCTAATGAATGATGCATGATGTGGCGTAAAGGGTTTACAAGGTGGCGGAACCTAGTTTGTGCCATCTTGTAAATATGGTGCTATGGTGGTGGCCTATTAGTGTCACATTTGTGTCAAAAATGTTGCTGCAAATGTGGCGCTAAGGGGGCAAGAGCCTTGCAAATCTGTCACTAGTATGGGGGCGTGGCCAAGGACCCAGAGATGGCGCACGCCTGAATTTCTCGCTCCGGAGAGGCCGGCGAGAAAACGTTCGAAAGCGCACCTTCTCCGGGCCTGTCGAGGTCCGAGCCGAGGGGCTGAGCCGGAGGGATTTGCTGAGCGAGTGTGGGCCCACGCGGCGACCCCGGAGAGTGCCGGGGGGGGCGAAATCGGCCCGTTGGCGAGCTCGGGGGCCAGAGGCCTGAGCACGCGGCCGAAGCCGCGGCCTCGCGTCAGGCCGGGATCCGACACGGCGTGAGGGCAGACGGAGCGGGGCGGCGGGGGACCCCAGACGCGTCCCCCCGCGGCTGCGGAAGTGCCGGAAGGGGCCCGAGAGCCCGAGAGTGGTTGCGCCCAGTCGGGGTGCGGCGAGGCAGCGCTCCTGGAGGCGGGCGGTCCCAGGAGAATACGGGAGCCGGCCCGCGATCGAGGTTGTGGCCCCAGGCGGGGCTGCGGACCGAGGCGGCTCGAGGGCGGTCGCCCCGAGGACAGCGGGGGACGCCAGAGGAGTCCCCCCGCTGCGGCGGAGTTGCCGGTTGGGGCCCGATGGCCCAACTGTAGACACGTTCTGTGGTGCTATTCTTGGACACGGGCGTGGCCCCCCTGAAAGGATTGGGGACGGCGCGAGGCCGAGAGAGAGAGTCGGAGCAACGCGACGCCGGGGTGACGGTGCGTCCCAGGAGCAAACCGCGAGGCTGTTTGATTGGAGGTGGAGCTCTGGGCCTTGGCAAACACGGAAGAAGCGGAGTGAGTAGAGGAAAACGTACCCTGGTGAACCCCTGTAGTCTCTGGTGAGACTGTAGCGGGACTGATGGTCCGTTGGAGTTGGGTCCCGGAGTGGAGCGGCCCAGGTCCGCGCCGACCTGAGACCCCTGGGTGCTGTATTGGAGTCCGGGGCAGGTGGATCTAACTGACAGGAGCAAGCCAGCGGGGCAAAAGGATCAGTCGGTGGAACCGGTGAGTGGCGGATCGCGCCCCGGGGGTGAGCGGTGCGTGGAATGCCCAGTAGATGGAATGGCGGACTCCCCCGGGTGCCCTGGAGAGCCGGAGACCCCTAAACGAGTAGGACTGGGAACAGTCCAAGGGGAATAGCCCCAGAGGGGTGACTTAGGGTGCCCAGAAGTGTCTTTGGTGCAACAAGGAAAGCAAGTGGAAGGCAAAACGGAGCCACGAAGAAGGGTGACAGACGCGACCCTACGACGTACTATAGAGCCCGGAGCTGAAGAGACTATCGGCTAAACAGAAAGTGTCGGCGCTGAGCCCCCGGCGCCACGGCCCGAAAACAGCGGGTCCTGATAGGGTGCAGGGATCCAGCTGAGGATCAAACGGGAACAAAGGTGCGGCCAATGGTGAGTGGGGAGTGACGTCCCGGAGAGGAACTATAGACACCGCTGGGGCCGCTGCCGGGACCCCAGGGGCGATGCACGCTGCCGGTCTGATGTCCCCCAAGAGCCGCCACAAGACCAGAATCATGGACACGGCGGCTCCGGCAGAGAGCAGGGAGCCGGGCACACAGGACCACACGCAGGTCAAAGTCCAGGATACTCTAGATAAAATACTTGGAGCGATTGAGGACACAAAAGCAATGTTGCAGCGGGAGATCAGCCAGGTCGCGGTTGAGGTGACCCTACTGAGAGCAGACCACCACAAACTGGTAGACAGAGTCAAAGAGACAGAAACCGCACTGGCGGACATTGCACCAAAACAGAAAGACCTGGCGGCCGAAGTGACCTCCCTGGTTGACAGAGTGACGCGCCTCGAAAAGAGAGCTGAAGACGAGGAGGGGAGGAACAGAAGGAACAATGTACGCGTGGTGGGCCTCCTGGAGGGGGGCGAGGGGGCGAACATTGTTGAATTCCTGGAGAAGTGGTTCAGTACGACAGTGGCGCCCGGGCGCCTGACTCCTTTCTACACGCTGGAGCGGGCGCACCGGGTGCCGGCGAGACCCCTTGCTCCGGGCAGGCCCCCCCGGGCCGTGATAGCTAAACTGTTACACTACAGAGACAGGGACACCCTCCTGCAAAGGGCCAGGGAATCAGGCCCATTCAAAGTCGCAAACGGGGAGGTGACACTATTCCCGGACTTCACCCTGGAGGTACAAAATAAGCGAGCTTCGTTTCTGACAGTCAAAAGAGCCCTAAGGGAAGAAGGAATCCAGTACTCGCTACTCTACCCAGCCAGATTAAGGGTGATGCTGGAAGGGAAGACAACGTTCCTCCAATCCCCTGAGGAGGCGTGGGAATGGCTGGAGTCACATAGCTCCCAGGCGGGAGGGTCCACAGGAGAGGGCGCGACTGGGGGCAGGGCCCGTTGAGCTCTGATGGGAAGGAAGTCCAGAGACCGTAGACGGCTGGCGCCTACGCAAATACAGAAAGAGAAAGGAAGGAAAGAAGCACTGGAAGCAGCGGCACGCATGGGTGGTGAGGCGTCCCCCCAGGAAGGTTCTGGGGATGAAACGGACGACACACTGGTGTCCTCTGCGGGAGACCTGGAACATTCAGCCCAAGCCCCGAAACGGCTGACGAACTTGGCTAGCCTGGACCTGCAGAAGGTACCGGAGACAAGGCATGTCATGGGAACTAGCGGCCCCTCCGGACTTGGCCACCCCCTGGACCAGAACCTCGCCTATCTAACAAAATGGCGAGTACTGCTGATAAGAGATTGAACAAGTTGCACTGTTGCACAATTTGCTGGGCAACCTACAGGTTTAGAGGCGCCCTGGGGATTGGGAGTTGGGATACACAGTTACAAGTTAATATGGCAAGTGGGTGGCGGAATTAGATTGTGGCAAAGACATGAATATGTGGAAAAACAACTCCGAGGCTTGGGAGAGCCGGGGACAATGTCACCAGACTAATATCATGAAATGGCAGATTACAATCTCTTGACATGGAACGTTAGGGGGATGGGCACACCAGCTAAAAGGCACAAAATACTCTCCTATTTAAAAAGAAGGGGTGTACAGGTGGCACTACTGCAGGAGACTCACTTGGCGCCTGGAGAGGGAGAGAAGCTAAGACGCAGGTGGAGGGGGCAGGTGTTTGCATCGGAATACTCAGCCTACGCAAGAGGTGTATTAGTATGGATCAGAGCGGGGTTCCCCTTCACAATGATCTCTTCCAACATAGACCGGGAGGGAAGATTCGTGATATTAGAAGGGAGGCTACATGGTATACCGATAGTCTTGAGCTGCATTTATGCCCCCAACCAAGACCAGGTACCCTTCATGTCGGGCCTATCAAGACACCTCACACGCCAATGCGCCGGAGAACTATTAGTAGGGGGGGATTTTAACGCAGTGCTAGACACAAATATGGACAGGTCCACCCCGCCTCTACAGGGGGCAGCGACAATTAAAACAGCCAAAAGGTTAGGTGAGTGGTTGGACACGTGGGGGTTGTCGGATGTCTGGCGAGTGCATCACCCAACTGCTAGAGATTACTCTTACTACTCGGGTCTCCACCGGGTGCACACTAGAATTGACAGAGTAGTCTGCACTGCAGGCCTGATAAATAACATGACACGCTCGGAATATTTAGCCTGCACCTTGTCTGACCACAATCCCTTGCTAATAACGATGAGGGTGTCGGAGGATAGACCCCCCATACCGTCATGGAGACTGTCCCCCTCAGCACTTGAGGACCAGGTGTACAGGGAGGCCCTACACTGTCACCTGGCAGAATATATTGAGACGAACAGTGGGTCCACCCCCTCTAGGGCCTTGGAGTGGGAGACACTCAAGGTGGTGATGAGGGGCTTCTGTTTGGGACAGTCGGTGGGGGTGAGGCGCATACTTGAAAAGGAACTGAATGCCCTGGAGAAGGATATGCATGAGGGGGAGTTGGGACAGGGGAAGGCAGCTCAGGAGAATGACGAATATAACCGTGCCCGCAGGGAACACTCCCGCATTGAAGAGCAGCTCAGGTGCCACGATAGGCAAAAATACATAGCATCCCTGCAGGCGGAGGAGGGCAGATCGGGGAGACTGCTGGCATGGCTGGTCCGCCCAGGGGGGCAGGGTGAGCCTATCACATGTGTGCTAGATGGGGAGGGATCTCGCAGGCTCAGACCGGGCCCCATAAATGACGCATTCAGGGAATACTACACACAGTTGTACGGGAAACCCAGCGAACTGCGGACGGAGGCCTTTGATAGGTACTTCCAACAAACTCCACTGCCAACACTGAGTGCAGAGGAGAGAGACAGCCTGGGGAGACCAGTGTCGGTGGAGGAAGTAAACGAAGCCATAGCGCAGTTAGCACCTGGACAGACCCCAGGAACAGACGGTCTCCCCATGGATTTTTATAAAAAATACAGGTCACTGCTGGCTCCCCAACTGACAGATATGTACGCGGAGGCACTGCAACATGGAGAGCTACCGCGCACACTGCGGGAGGCTTTGGTGGTGCCACTCCCCAAGACAAAAGACAGGGAAGCTTTGGTGACGGACTTTAGGCCTTTATCAATGCTAAACAGCGATTTCAAAATTCTTAGCAAGATCATGGCTGTTCGGCTGCTCCCCCTTCTGACCAAGCTAGTGCATGCTGACCAGAACGGCTTTGTCCCCGGCCGTAATACCTCCCTGAACCTGAGACGGGTTTTTACGGTTTTGCACATGCCCAAGGACCTGAGGCCGCCAGCGGGGGTCTTGCTCGCAGTGGACTTCGAGAAGGCCTTCGACTCTATCAGGTGGGACTACTTAAGGACCGTGATGCTTAAAATGGGGTTGGGGGAGGAGTGGGTGAAATGGGTGGACTTGTTATACTCATCCCCACTAGCAAGAGTTAAGACCGGAAGGACGATTTCCAGTGCATACCCAGTATACCGGGGAACTAGGCAGGGCTGCCCCTTATCCCCACTGCTGTTTGCCCTGGCAATTGAGCCCCTGGCATCGCAGTTGCGGTGTGAAGGCATGGGCAAGGGAATCCCTTGGGGTCCGACTGAGCATATCGTTTCTCTGTATGCTGATGATATACTTCTCTACCTGAGGGACGGGACAAGAGGACTCACGTGGGCACTGGGGATACTGGAAGACTTCGGAGGCTTATCCAGACTCCGACTTAACTGGAGGAAAACATTTGTGTTCCCCGTGCTGTCAGGCAGCGCGCGCCCTGATTCGTGCCCAGCGGATGTAAACTGGGCCCGCGGACTTTTAAATACCTGGGCATACAAATATTTCACGAATTGAGCGACCTTAGAGACTGCAATCTTGGCAGGACACTCAGATCCCTGCGCTCCTCGGTGGGGTTCTGGAGATCATTGAAACTAACAATAATGGCCAGAGTGGCGCTCTCAAAAATGATTATGCTTCCACGCCTCCTCTACTACTTTGCTAAATTACCCCTACAGGTCCCCTCTGCATGGTTCCGAGAGCTGAACGCTCTGCTCAGAGAGCTGATATGGGATGAGGGTCGCAGGAGAACGGCGCTCTCGACCACCTGTAGACCGCACACCTGGGGGGTCTGGGTGCCCCTGGCTTCGAGGCTTATTACTTGGCATCCCAGCTACAATGGGTGGCCGGCTGGCTGGCGGGCAGGGGACGGCTGGACCTGGCTACCGCACACGGAGTAATAGATACAGCTCGGATAGCAGCAAGTATGGCGGGCAGGAAGATTGCCCCCATAAGAGACAACATAATGTGCAATGTGGCGATGAAATGCTGGAAACAGTGCGAGAAAAGGACTGGGGTGGGGCCACCGTACTCTCCCGCTTTGCCGCTGGCGACCGTCGCTCTGGACCTGGGAGTGGGGGAGCAAAGGGGGCTGGGATTGGGACCATGGACGAGAGCAGGGATGGTGACAGTGGGGGGGCTATTCAGGGAGGGGGTGTTGAGGAGCTTCGCTGATGTAGCAGGGGGGGGAGTGCTGCAAGGACAATTTTTACTCTTCAGAAGGCTGGTGCACACCCTGAAAGATCATTGGGACACGATCAACGCGGAACCCACTGTCCACGGGGTGTTGCACCTCCTGTTGACAGCAGGAGAGGAACCTCACTTGAGTGCAAAAATATACCGGGCCCAAATAGAGGCAGCTGTGGACCCCCTGCATTCCCTAAGAGAAAAATGGGTGAAGACAGTTGGGCGGGATCTGTCTGAGTCAGAGTGGACCAGAGCACTAGCTTATCCTAGGATGATCTCACGCAACACAAGGCTGAGATACATCCAATACAACTACCTACACAGAACATACCTCACTCCTCAACGGCTGCACCGCATATATGGGGGGGTGCCCAGGACATGCCCCAGATGTGGGGACGGTGAGGCCGACTTTGATCATATGATGTGGGGATGCACGATGCTCCAGAGGGGCTGGGGCGCGATGATGGCAATCCTCATTGAGCTGTTCGGGACGGAGCTCCGGCCAACCCCTGCCATGTTTCTATTGGGCCTTAGAGCCGGCGTCAAATGGAGCAGGGTTGGGGGTCGCTTCCTTGACCTGTCCCTAGCCCTATATAAAAGACTGATTATGAAGGGCTGGAAGTCTCCCGCACACCCATCTCTGACAGAATGGAGAAGCGATGTCACAAGATGAGCTGCAGGTCCTTAAAGCTGAAGAGGCCAGGGGAGTTCGCCAGACCCCCATCGCCTCGGAGCGGGAAAACCTAGTGACAAACTGGGACGACCTAACGAAGAGACCAATAGCACTGGAGGGGGTGGGATGAGCTAGCTGAAATGGCCAACAGATATGATCGTAGGGGAAGGGCCCTGTAACCATGACGGGAGGAATACTAGGCGCCCTGCCAGGCCGGATGCGGAGAGAGAGAGTACGGGGGGACAGGACACAATAACTACAAAGATAGAGGAGGGAGGGGAGCGGAACACAGGCCACCCCTACATAACAAGAAACGCCCTGACAATCCTCCCTTTTAGAAATTAAGCAGCTACACCCACATAAGCCAATAAGTTAATTTACAGTTTGAAGTTGAGTTAAGTCTGTTATAAGGTCACAAAATACAAAAGGTAACAAGGGGCACTGAAAGAACTGACACCATAAAAACGGTCTGATTAAGAGCTGGAAACAATGATGTATAAATATTATAACATTATTGAAATGAACAGGTAATTGTGAAACACATTGCAAGCAAGGCAAAACAGAGATGCGGCTCAGTAGAAATGTACAATAAAGACAAAATGTTACTGTAAATAGACCTACATATGTAAAACAGCAATCAGTTAATAAAAATATATTTGAAAAAAAAAAAAACTGTCACTAGTATTTGAGCAGGAGAAGTTGGAAACCTATTCGGTGCCTCAGCTCAAAAAGTTCTGTAAGGAGCTCAAGTGTCCTATTAAAGGCCTCACTAGAAAGGAGGAGCTGCAAAAGGTGCTGAGAGCCAGGTTGGCAGCAAAGGAGGTTGATGAGCACACAGAGGAGGAGAAATTTGTTGTGGAGGGAGAGGAGGAAAACCTGCATGAGGATTTGGTGGATAACAGCAGTGTTTCCTCAAGAGATCCGACCCCAGAGGAACTGGAGGACAGGTGGAAGTCTAGGCGGCTCCAGATGCATGAGATGGAGCTTCAGTTAGAACTAGCCAGGATCAAAAGGGAGGTTGAGAAGGAGAAAAATGCCATATAGGAGAAGAAAATGCTTTTAGCTCAAGAGCTGAGCTTGAAGGAGCTGGATCTGAAGAGCAGGTACAGCACAGATGGTGGCAGCAGTACTACAGTGCGGTCTGAGTGGAAGGTGCATATACCCATAGATATGGTAAAGGATTTTGTTGTGATAGATGACATAGAGCAGTGGTTCAAGGGTTATGAGGTGGTGCTGAGGATGCACAGGGTCCCTGAGAGATATTGGGGGGCAAGCCTGTGGAGGTATTTCTCAGTGGAGGGGATGACCACCTTGTTGGCCTTAGAAGTAGAGGATCAGATGAGGTACCCTGGCATGAAGGATGCCCTGACCAGGAGGTATGGTATCACCCCAGAGACTTACTGGGTAAAGATTAGGGAAAGTGCTACTCTTGGTTCTCAAACTTGGGTGGAGTATATTGATTCTTTTCTGCAGAGCACTGGATGGTTGTGTGAAGGACAGCAAGGTAACTGACTATCAGGGGCCGTACAATTTGATTGCATGGGAGCTAGTTGTTTTCCAGAGCTGCACGAGCACTTGATTGACAGCAAGCATACTGATCTCAGGCAGCCTGCCAAGGAGGTGGACCCCTGGCTCAGCACCAGGGTCCAAAAGAAGTTGTATGTGAGAGCCAAGGGTGGGCAGGGTCCCCAACAGAAGAAGGAGAGGTGGGGACAAGGATAAAAGTAAGGAGTTCTCAAAAGGGCCCCAAACCAGTTCCAGGGTAAGGCTTCCTAATCCCTATTGAAAAGAAAAAAAATTCCCTTCAGGAAAGCGAAAGCGTTAAGGGAATTGACCCCTGAAGTGTTTCACCTGTGGTCAAGAAGGGCATGTCAGGGGGAGTTTCAAGTGTCCCAAGCAGGCACAGTCCCCCACCGGTGGGCAGTCACACAGGGTAGCCAGTGTAGCGCTTGAGAAGGAGTTAGTGGTAGGGAGCCAGCTGAGTTGACCCTAGCCTCCCTGGGTGAGGATGAGGTGGTCCAGAGAACATGCAGGCAGTGGGTAACCATCAATGGGAGACAGGTAGAAGCTCTTAGAGACACAAGAGCCAGTATGACAACTGACCATTGTCATCTGTTGTCTCCGGATCAGGTAGTCCCTAATGTGGTCCATTAGTTTGTAGCAGTGGACAACAGTGAGCGCCAATGCTTGGTAGTTCAGGTTCCCTTTGAATGGAGGGGGGGGTCTCAGGTTCCTTGATGGTAGCTGTGAATCCATCCATGCCTGTTGCCTGTTGACTGTCTGCTAGGGATTGACCTGGAGCATACCGCCTGGAAGGAGGTATAGTTCAGGTCGCACTTGGAGATGTTGGGATTGCCAGAGTGAGCGTGCATGACCACACAGTCCAATGGGCGCCAGAGAGTGTGATCAGAAGGCCCTTGTGCCTGAAACAGTGGCCAGATGCCTGCGAGGAGGGGCAAGAGATGCGCAAAACTCACTCTTGAGATTCCCACAGTCTGGGAGGAGGCTGACCCTGAGGGGTATACCCCAGAACCTACAGGGGAAGAAGTGGCTGAGCTAAGGGACCTACCTGAGCAGACCCAATGGCAGCAGGAAGGAGGCCCCACCAAGGAGGAGTTCTGCGCAGCACATAAAGTATGCCCCATTCTTGAGGGGCTTCGGAAGCAGGCTAAAGCGCAGGCAGCTGGTGACGCCTCTAGATCTCATCTGATTTACTGGGAGAAGGATCTCCTGTATAGCTGACCTAAGGTTGCTGAGCCTGTGACAGCCCTTGTGCTGGTGGTACCCCAGTGTTTCAGAGCCTTCCTACTGGGTCTGGCTCATGAAGTGCCACTGGCAGGTCATTTCTGGCAGGACAAGACCTTTGAGAGGCTTGTCACCCACTTTTATTGGCCCCAAAAGAGGAAGAGATCAGATGCCTTCTGCAGGACCTGTTAAACCTGCCAGATGACTGACAAATGTAGGAAGAGGTGCAAAGTTTCCCTTCAACAGTTTGTGTTGCAAGCACACATTTGAGAGGGTGGGAATTGACGTTGTGGGGCCTCTGGATCATAAGTCCGCCATGGGTAACAGGTTTATCCTGGGGGTTGGTTCAGCCCTTTTAAACTTTTGTATGGGAACCCTGTGAGAGAGCCTGGCAGTTTGGTGAAGGAGAGCTGGGAGCAAGCTCCCAAGAAGCCCCCTCAGGATGTATTCAGTCACATGCTGGCCTTCAGGAACCAGACAACCTGCTTCTGGAAACTTGCCCAAGAGAATCTGGAAGCTAGCCAGTAGGACATGAAACTTTGGTACCACTAGAATACCACTCTGGTTAAGTTTCAGCCTGGCCAGAAGGTGTGGGTGATGGCCCTGGTAGAGCCCCATGCTCTCCAAGACATTGGTCTGGAACATTTGAGGTGAAGGAGCGCAAGAGTAATGTCACCTACATGGTGGACATGCAGACTCCTAGGAACCCTTCAAGGGTCCTGCACATTAACCGCCTCAAGCCACATTTTGAGAGGCCTGAGTTGATCATGCTCTTGGTCAAGGGTGATGGGGTGGAAGAGGAGAGTGAGCCTCTCCCTGACCTCCTGTCTGAAAAAAGAGCAGCGTGGGTCAGTAGAGGGTGTGAACCTCTCTCCTACTCTGATCCGAGAACAGCAGAGGGACTGTCGCCAGTTGCTGAGACAGTTTGTCTCCATGTTCTCACTCACCCCTGGGGTCAACCATTGGTGTACCCATGACATTGACACAGAGGACCACCTACCTGTTAAATACACGTCTTACAAGGTGACTGATAGAGTGAAAAACAGCATCAAGGAGGACGTCTCTAAGATGCTGGAGATAGGGGTGATTGAGCACTCCAACAGTCCCTGGCCCAGCCCAGTGATTCTGGTTCCCAAGGCAGCTCCACCCGGTGTCACACCTGAACCAAGGTTCTGTTTTTACTACCAGGGGCTCAGTGATACCACTAAGACTGGCGAGCACCCCACCCCCTAAGGTCATGAGCTCATTGACCGGTTGGGAGCTGCCAAGTTCCTCAGCATGTTTGATCCAACGTCTGGGTGCTGGCAGATTGCCTTAATTGAGGGGCCCAAAGAGAGGTTGGCGTTCTCAACACTAGAGGGGCATTACCAGTTCCGTGTTATGCCCTTTGGGTTGAAGAACGCCCCTGACACCTTCCAGAAGCTGGTCAATTAAGTGAAGAACTTCAGTGCCGCATATCTGGACAACATTGCTGTTTTCAGCTATAGCTGGAAGGACCACTTGTACCATCTCCAGGAAGTGCTGAGGGCTCTCCAGAATGCAGGCCTCACTAATAAAGGCCCATAAGCTCCAAATAGTGCAGTGGTTTCTAGTGTACTTTGGACCCCAGGTAGGGAGGTGGCGACCCTACAAGCCAAGATTGATACTCTTCTGGCTTGGGCACCCCCCAAAACACAGACAGAGATGAGGGCCTTTTTAGGTCTCTCTGGGTACTACAGGATATTTGTCAAGGGGGATGGCACCATTGATGCCCCATTGACAGAGCTGACTTCCAGGAAGCAGCCCCCTCAGGTGAACTTGACAGAGGCATGCCAGAGCGCTTTTGGCACCCTGAAGGAGACAGTGTGCACAGCTCCCATGCTGACAGCTCCTGATTTCTCCAAAGAGTTTGTGGTGAATACCGACACTTCAGAGCATGGTGTGAGAGCTGTGCTCTCGCAGCTAAATGAAGAGGGCCTAGATCAACTGGTGGCCTTCATTAGTAGGAGGTTACTTCCCCGGGAACAGAGGTGGAGCAAAATAGAAAGGGAAGCTTTTGCTGTGGTCTGGGCACTTACAAAGCTAAGACCCTACTTGTTTGGGGCTCACTTCCGGGTACAGACAGACCACATGCTCCTCAGATGGTTAATGCAGATGACGGGTAAAAATCCTAAACTGTTGACATGGTCCATCTCCCCACTGTAAATGGACTTTACGGTGGAACATTGCCTTGGCACAGAACACGCCAAGGCTGATGGTCTGTCCAGGTTCTTCCACCTTAGTGATGAGAACTCACAGGAGGTTGGGTATTTCTCCCCACTTTCAGCTGGGGGGGACACGTGTTAGACCTGTCAGCTCTTGGTGTCGTTTCCCCTGTCTTTTTGGCTTCTGACTTCCTGTTTTGATCCTGTGCTGAAATTCGTTTTTGCTGTCTTTAGGACTCTGGGCACTTTACCACTGCTGACCAGTAATAAAGTGCAAGTACTCTCTGTCAAAATGGTATTAGTGATCGGTTCATCCATGATTGACATATTTGATTTACTAGCAAGTCCCTAGTATAGTGCACCATGTGTGCCCACACAGTAACATAGTGAAAGCACCACAAAAGTACCCCACATCAGTTTAGAAAAATAGCCATTATTTATCTGAATAAAACAAAACAAAAACAACAAAAAACAACATATAGAAGCAATGAAACAACATTTTAAAGATTAAGGCCCTCATTACAACCCTGGCGGTGGGTGATAAAGCAGTGGTAATATCGCCAACAAGCTGGCGCTAATTACTGCCAATTTATGACCTTGGCGGTGATATCTCTGATAGACAGCCAATGTACCACACCGACCACCAGGGTGGAAACAACAGTCACCACGGTCACCACGGCGGTAGCCGCCTACAGCCAGGCAGAAGACAAAGTACCGCCCACCAAATTTTGACCCTGCAATCAGCCACCTTTTCCAGGGAGGTACCAACGCCGTCAAAAGCCTGGTGGAAACAGAGTACAAAAGTCAAAGGACTCACCATTGGAGACACAGGGAAGAACCACGCCACCACGGAACCCGAACTGCAAGTCTTCCCGATGATCTTCTACGTTATGCTCCACCTGGAACACCAACGCCGGTGAAGACGACGACGGTGAGTACAGCCGCCTAGCACACAAGGGAGGGTGGGAGGAAAACGAGAGTGACACACACAACACACACCCAACACACACACACACACACACCATACACACACCCAGATGCAGTACAAAAACAATTTGTCCCCGGAAAACTGCAGAATAATGCAAGGACAACAGGAATTGACCAAAGTGATTGTAATCAGTCCAACAATAAAATCAACAATCCGATTTGGCCATGAAACAGATATGTACACTTGTACAAACAAGCATTTTCAATGCCACGTGTCTCGCAGTTAGAGCTATTAGCGTTGTGAAGAAGAAAAAAACTGCAGCGGTTTGGGTAGGCTGCTGGTCAGCCCCTGCACTCTCTGATGGCTGCCCCGTGATGGTAGTTGTGGGAGGCTCCTGGTCAGCACCTGCACTCTCTGATGGCTGCACATCCACCGCGGCGGTGTGGGCCCTGTGACCGCTGGTGGTGGTGGCGGTGTTTGGCTGACAGCTTCCGCTGGCATAGATTGCCTCCTCTCCTCCTGGTCATGGGTTGGGGATCCCTTACCCTTCCTGGCAGGGGTGGATGGGCTCTTCCCCCCTAGTGCAGGCTCTTTCCCCTTCTTTCCAGCTGATGCAGGCTCCTTCTTCTTCTTTCCAGCTGGTGCAGGCTCCTTCCCCTTCTTTCCAGCTGGTGCAGGCTCCTTCCCCTTCAGTATTGTTGGTCTGGAATCCCTACGACCATGAGTAGGTGATGCTACCACTGGCCACGTGGACTGTTTGGCTGAGGTGCTGGGCTGGGTCCTTGCTACCCTGCCCATATGTGCAGGACGGGGGCTAGGGAAGAGGTCATTGGTGGAAAGGAAAAGCTTTTAAGGGACGTTGGGGCAGGAAGAGGAAAGAGTACTGGGAGTGGAGGATGAGGGAGTGGTTGTTGGAGGTGTATGTCTGCTGGATTTGGGAGCAGGTGAATGGGCTGTATGCTGTTGTGAAGTGGACGGCTGTTGGGTGTCTGAGTGCTTACATATGTGTCCTGTAGTGGGGGGATAGACACGGTGGAAGAGGACACAGGGGACGCATGCATGGATGTTGTGGAGGTGTCTGCCAGTGAGTTGTGTGTTCTGCTTGGTGTGGTGAAGATGCTGGAAGTGGATATTGATGTAATCATGCAGGTGTGAATGTAGACGTAACTGGGTGGGAGATGGAGGAGGGGGAGACACTGGATGAAGAGCAGCTGCCTCAAACTCAATTCGGTCAAGACGGAAGTCCTTATCTTCGGCTCCACCCCCTCCGCATGGGATCACTCCTGGTGGCCTGCCATTTCCGGAACCGCTCCGACTCCCACCGACCACGCATGCAACCTAGGATTCATCTTGGACCCCTCACTATACATGACCCAGCAACTCAACACCATCTCCTCCTCCTGCTTCAACACCCTCTGCATGCTCCGAAAGATCTACAAATGGATGCCCACCGAAACCAGAAGAACAGTCACCCAAGCCCTCGTAAGCAGCAAGCTGGACTACGGCAATGCCCTCTATGCAGGAACCACGGCCAAAGTCCAGAAGAGGCTGCAGCGCATCCAGAACGCCTCCGCAGACCTCATCCTGGACATCCCCCGCCACTGCCACATCATAGACCACCTGAAAAACCTGCACTGGCTCCCAGTCAAGAAGAGAATCACCTTCAAACTCCTCACCCACGCTCACAATGCACTTCACAACACCGGACCAGAATACCTCGACAAACGACTCTCCTTCTACACCCCGACCCGGTATCCCTGCTTCGCTGACCTCGACCTCGCAACCGTCCCACGCGTCAGCAGAACTACAACCGGTGGTAGATCAATTTCACACCTCGCTGCCAAAACGTGGAACACTCTTCCCACCCACCTGCACCAGACCAAAGACCTCCTTACCTTCAGGAAACTTCTCAAGACCTGGGTGTTTGAGCAGTAGCAGCACATCCCCCAATCTTCTCCCCCTCTAATCCCCAGCACCTTGAGACCCTCACGGGTGAGTAGAGTGCTTTACTTGTTTGTGTGAGTGCCTGTGGGATGAAGTGTGCTGCTTGTGTTTGCCTGTGCCACTCTTGGGTGTTGTCTTGTGTGCATGCTCGTCTGACTGTGTCCTTGGGATGGATTGGGGTTGAGGAGAATGCGACTGCGAAGTTGAAGTTGGAGCGGGGACGGCTGAAACAGGAACAACGGCTGCCATCAGAGAGGAGGCAAGAGCTTGAATCGATCTCTGTTGGGCCGCCAATCCACCGTGAATGCCCTCCAGGAATGCTGTCAACATCAGGACACTGCGCGCTCTACGGGTGACTAAAATGCAAAAACCCAGCCTTTATGCAAAAGCATAACTCATGCATTGTGTTTATATGGAATATGTTAACCTTTTGCATTGCAGACTTTAACCTTGAAAACACTATTAATGATGTTTGCAATAACTGTTCATTTGCAATGTATTGCTGCAGGCTTACTGAGTGTGTTAGGGTGTGGTCCCTTCTAGGACCTTCTAGAAGCTTTCCCTGCAGCATGACTGGTTGTGGTTTGTGGGCTGGGCCAGACTCTATATAAGGGAGCCAGCCCAGCTCCACGTGCTCACTATTCAGAGGTCCCGGTGCAGAGCAGCAGCAACTTCCTGAGCTCCTGTTCCGGAGGCCTACCTTGATGCTCCAGGCCTGCCCCGCATTATATTGGTGATCATTGAGCAGGGTGGTAAGGCGGAGGTCGGGCTGGGCCCCTGACCCCGTTCGCAAAGACTCTTGAGTTTTGGGCCTACTAGTTAAACTTTCAGAGGACGTGAGTCATTGCTCTCATGTGAAACTTAATGTTCAGATTGGCAAAAGCTTGCACGGTCATTTCATGGCATTTACATATTCTTGTTCGAATCGGCAGTGTGCGCGATTCATTTCCCGCATGTAAAACTTGGTGTTCAGATCGGCAACAGCTTGCGCGATCATTTCATGGCATTTGCATATTCTTGTTAGAATCGGCAGTGTGCGCGATTCATTTCCCGCATGTAAAACTTGCTGTTCAGATCGACAACAGCTTGAGCGATCATTTCATGGCATTTGCATATTCTTGTTCGAATCAGCAGTGTGCGCGGTTCATTTCCCGCACGTAAAACTTGGTGTTCAGATCGGCAACAGCTTGCACGATCATTTCATGGCATTTGCATATTCTTGTTCGAATCGGCAGTGTGCGCGGTTCATTTCCCGCATGTAAAACTTGGTGTTCAGATCGGCAACAGCTTGCGCGATAATTTCCTGGCATTTGCATATTCTTGTTCGAATCGGCAGTGTGCGCAATTCCTTTCCTGCATGTAAAACTTGGTGTTCAGATCGGCAACAGCGTGTTCGATCATTTCATGGCATTTGCATATTCTTGTTAGAATCGACAGTGTGTGCGATTCATTTCCCGCATGTAAAACTTGATGTTCAGATCGGCAACAGTGTGCGTGATCATTTCATGGTATTTGCATATTCTTGTTAGAATCGACAGTGTGCGCAATTAATTTCCCGCATGTAAAACTTGATGTTCAGATCGGCAATAGTGTGCACGATCATTTCATGGCAATTAAAACTTTGATGTGTAGTGTTTGTTGAAGTGCACACATTTATCCCGAGCTTTTGGTTTTTCTGTGAAGATGCTAAATTCAAAATGTGACATTCTTTGTGCATATTAAGTCCCTAGTACAATTCCTATTGTTTTCCAGGGAGCATTTCAGATAGCCTTTTGTCCTGATGTAAAAATGCAATGTTTGTTCTGAAACATTATTCTAGAAGGTTCTTGTATTTCTAGACAGTATGTGATAGTTCATGAAAAGCTCATATGAAACATTGTATTAACCCATTCTTGATTTTTCCAGGCACCTAAATTTTTTGAGGCCTAGTTGGAGTCTAGTTCTAGGCCATTCATGTTTCTTCAGTACACAGTGTTATTT
Organism: Pleurodeles waltl; assembly: GCF_031143425.1. NCBI lineage: Eukaryota > Metazoa > Chordata > Amphibia > Caudata > Salamandridae > Pleurodeles > Pleurodeles waltl. The sequence goes on along the minus strand of NC_090443.1, from coordinate 982,319,275 downwards.
CATGTTCCGAGTATCATTGAACCCTAGATTCAACAGAGTGTTATTTCATGTTCCGCGTATCATTGAACCCTAGATTCAACAGTGTTATTTCATGTTCCGAGTATCGTTGAACTCCTAGAACCATAGTCTATTGAAAGTCAATGTGATTTTATCTTGATATTGTGTTGTTTAACCTTTTGCTTCCTACAGGTCTCCTTTCCAGCTGTTCCCTTCCTAATCCCCTTTTCCCTCATTTGGACTCTCTCAAACTCTGTGATATTTCTATCTGAGCTTTGGAGCTGTCTAGTGGTGGACATGTTGGGAACGTGTGCGTGCCCCAAGGATCTGGTCTCCCTGACAAATGCATTGCATTGCTGCATCTCGGCTGGTTGATTGCCTTACAGAGATGGATCTCAGAAGGTCATTAGCCTCCTCACTCAGGGCAGCAGGGCTCACTGGGACAGGGCCTGAGGTGCCTGGGGCGAAGGAGATGCCCACCCTCCAGGGTGAGCAGGCACGGGCAACGCACTGAGGGGCTACTGGGAGGGCGGTGCTGGTACGAGGGGGAGGTTGTACCTGCAGCTGGGGTGGTCACAGAGGTGTCCGCCACCACCAGGGAGCTCCCATTAGAGGAGGTATCAGAGTCTGGGTTGTCCCCTCCAGTCTCCGCCGTGGTGCTCCCCTCACCCTCCATCCCATTGGTGCCCTCAGCTTTGGTAGACTCTGCCTCCAGGGTCCTGTGGGATGCAGCTCCCTCTGTCGCCGGTGCCTCTGCTCCTCCACCAGGTGATGCTAATGCACATAAGGACAGGATGACAAGACAAGAAAGGAGGAGAGAGAGAGAGACAAAGGATACACTGGGTCAGTGACTGCACCAACACCACCGTTGGCGTACACAGCACCCTCACACACAGTGAACAGGCCTACGCACTATGCATGGCACTACCAGTAAAATGGCTGGTCACCAAGGAATGAGGAGGGGCATACACCGCCAATTGCAGCACACCTGGGACCCACGCAGCCCTGCCCAGAAGTGAATACTAACAAGCTAGATAAGCAGTATTTCACATTCAAACCCTTAGCCACAAGAGGACCTACACTGCCATATCTGGCAAGGCCTAGGGGCACAAACTGACACACAACCACCACCCGGATACCACCCAACCAGCCGTAAGTTGTAATGATAGCCACTGTACTCACTTCCTGGTGGCTGCTGTGATGTCCTCAAGTGCCCATCCGGCTCAGGGTAGGCCACCGCCAGTACGCGGGCCATCAGGGGTGTCAAGGTCCGACAGGCACCCATCTCTTGTTGGGAGGCCATCCCCAGCTGGGCCTCCGCCGTCTTCCGTGCCCAGCGTCTCAGGTCCTCCCACCGTTTGCGACAGTGGGTGATCCGCCTGCCATAGACCCCCAGGGTCCGCACCTCCTTGGCGATGGCAAGCCATATTCCCTTCTTTTGATGGGCGCTGACCTGCAGAGGCAATACAAACAGGAGAACACCATTAGACAAACAGTCCAGCCTGTCATACAAATGGTCTACCATACCCATTTGCATCACCATTGGCACACACATAGCCCAGCCCACAACATGTACACTGGCAAGAGGACATCTACCCACCCCCCCTTACACGAGACCTTCACACACAACTTCATGCATTCATACTACATACATCGTGTCCACAGTGTACTCACCTGTTGGTCTGGAGGCCCATACAGCAGTCCGTGCTGGGGTAGGACCCCATCCACCAGTCCTTCCAACTCCTCAAAAGTGAAGGCTGGGGCCCTTTCCTTGGTCACACGGGCCATGGTAGGTTCCATACACAGGTCACAGCAGCATCTGCAGTGTATGTCCTCTCCTATGGAAGGTCAGGAAACAAGTGAGGAATCAGAAAGAAAATAGCGGTCACGTCTGTGGCGGTGCATACTGTCACCACCGGCGTAGATCCCCATTGGCCACTGTACCCCATAGGGCCCAATATTAAACAATGAGGAATTGCACGGCGGTTCACGACCGCCTACCGCCACGGCGCACAACGTCAGCGGCATTACCCCACTTCCACCGGTCCCTCCATATAGGACAGGTGGTCACCATTTTTTGGGGGGTGAACAGGCCTCTCGATAATTGCTGCGTCACAGGATAAATGGGCACATACTTCACAAATTACACTGTCCCATAACATGTTTGCACATTGTGGACTGCTGTTGTGGCTCCATTGTTCAGTTTGTGACAGCCTACTCACTCTTGTGTCCCTTAGATACCTACCGCTGCGGATGAATAGGAGATGGAGACATACCCCCGTGTAAAGACCCCTGGTGGGCTTGGCTGCACTGGAGGACAGGCACATAATACTCACCTATAGACTGGACAGGACCACAATCACAGAGCTGTGTGCCCAGTTGGAGCCTGACCTGATATCAGCTATCCTTAATCCCACTGGAACCCCCCCCTCTTGTGCCATTGCTATCAGTGCTCCATTTCCTGGCAATTGGTTCTTTCCAAGTGACAGTGGGCTTGGCAGCAGGAATGTTACAGCCAATGTTCTCAATCGTGCTAACAAGAGACTTGTCTCCCTGATAGAACGCATGTGCAGCTACATTGCTTCCCCCCAGGTTGAGGATCTGGCCACTGTGAAGGCAGGGTTTTATGCAATGGGACATATCCCCAATATAATTGGGACGATTGACGGAACACATATTGCATTTGTACCCCCCCACCAGAATGAACAGGTGTTCAGGAATAGTAAAGGTTTCCACTCCATGAATGTGCAGATGGTGTGCTTGGCGGGCCATTACATCTCCCACATCAATGCTAAGTATCCTGGACCGGTGCATGATGTCTTTGTCCCGAGGAATAGCAGCATCCCAAATGTAATGTCCCAAATACAGAGGCACAGGGTGTGGCTAATAGGTGAACCCTGGTTCCCACTCAGTATATGTTGGTGTATGCCTATGGTGTTGGCCATATAGGATAGTGTGTGGCTAAATGTTGTCCCTCAATATTTGCAGGTGACTCTGGTTACCCAAACCTATCATGGCTGCTGACCCCTGTGAGGAGTGCCAGAATAAGGGCAGAATAACGTTATAATGAGGCCCATGGATGAAACAGAAGGATCATTGAAAGGACCTTTGGCCTCCTGAAGGCCAGGTTCAGGTGCCTCCATCTGACAGGTGGATCCACTCACCCAAGAAGGTCTGCCAGATAGTATGTGGCATGCTGCATGTTGCACAAACTGCCCCTCAGACAGCATGTACCTTTTCTGCAGGAGGAGGAGACTGAAGACGCCCATGTGGCAGCAGTGGCCCTGAGGACAGTGAGGATGAGGAGGCATAGGATGAGGATGTGGACAACAGAACATCAGTGATATGTCAGTACTTCCAATGACACACAGGTGAGACGGTGCAACTTCAAATTTTTATGAGTATTGGTGTATTCTGTGTGGCATTGGCATGGTGGCATTACCCACTTATTTGCCCTACTTACTGTTACCTATGGATATTCATTTTGCAGATGTTGGTGATATGACAACATTCTCCTGGTGTGATCACAAAAGCCAGCTACAGGTCATTAATTCTATGCTCATTCTATGTACAGTTAATTTGCAGTGGTTGTAGCTGTATCAATCAATACAAATTTGCAATACATGAAATACTAGTAGTCGATTTTTATCCAAGGGTGTTTATTGTTGTGCTAAAATACATATGGGAAAGTGCAATGGAATGGGGTGATGATGGAGGAAAGTCCAGGGTATTGCTCCAGTCTGTTTGTAGCACAGGTGCATTGTCCATGGGGACATAGGAAGGGGAGAAATGACAGTTCAAGGTGGACAAAGTAACTGAGTGGGACACAAGGGGGACAATCAGGAGAGTCTCATTTCCTGGCGGTGATCTTGGCAAGTGTCTCTGGCTTCTGTCTGGTTCACAGGAAACGTTTGCGGGGTGGTTCACCTTCTGCAGGGGGAGTGGTGCTGGTGGCCTGTTGGTTCTGTGGCGGGGCCTCCTGGCCACTGGCGGCAGCGGAAGTGGAGGGCTGTTCAGATGACTGGCTAGTGGTAGGAGCTCGCTGGTGTGCTGTTGCCTCCCTCATGATGTTGACCATGTCTCCCAGCACCCCTGCTATGGAGATCAGGGTGTTGTTAATGGCCTGCAAGCCCTCCCTGATCCCCTGATACTGTCCCTCGTGCAGCCGCCTGTTCTCCTGCACGTTGTATAGGATCTGGCCCATCGTGTCCTGGGAATGTTGGTAGGCTCCCAGGATCTCGGAGAGTGCCTCCTGGAGAGTCAGTTCCCTGGTCCTGTCCTCCTCCTGGTGCACAGCAGTCCTCCCAGTGTCCCTGTTGGCCTGTGCCTCTGTCCCCTGCACCATGTGCTCACTGCCACTGACCTCAGGTCCCTGATTGTCTTGTGTGCGAGGTGTGGCCTTGGGTCCCTGTACAGGTGGGCACACTGCTGATTGCCGTGTCCTGGGGACAGAGGTGTGGGTACGCTGGGTGGGTGCTGTGGTGTTGGATCCTGAAGGGGGAGGCTCTATGGTGGTCTGTGGGTGCGCTTGGGTGACCGGCTGTCCAGTGGTCCCTGATGGGCCAGGTAGATCGTCCAGATCCTGAAGTCCAGAGTTACTGTCATCACCGTGGGCCTCTTCTGTTGGGGGACTGGATAGTGGTGGCACATCCTCTCCAGTGACATTGGCTAGGGTACCTGTTGGGATGTAAATGATGTATTATGCATCAGGTGTCTGACATTTGTATGTCTGTAGCTTCCCCTCTATGGTTGTTGTTCCCCTGCCAACTTTTGCTTGTGTATGTTGGTGTATTGTGGTTATGTTAGTTTCCCTATGCTGTGCATGCTTTGGTGATGAGTGTCCCTGCAGGGCTGGGAGGGGTGTCCATGCATTGGTTCAGCATGCATGGCTTGGCATTGGGATTAGTGAGAAGTGATGGTGGAGTGTGTGGGATGTGGCGGAGTGATGGGAATGAGGGTGAGGGTGTGTGATGACATGCAGGTTTGGGGGTGATAATTGTTAAAAGTAGACTTACCTGTGTCCTCCTCCAACTCCAGCGAGTCCCTCAGGATACAGTAATGCCAAGACTTGCTCCTACCATGCTGTGAGTTGTGGGGGATGAGGTGGGGGTCCACTGCCAGTCCTCTGTATGGCGAGCTGGTGTCTTGCTGCAATGCAATGTACCTTCCCTAGCAGGTCGTTCCACCTCTTTCTGATGTCGTCCCTTGTTCTTGGATGCTGTGCCACAGCGTTGACCCTGTCCACGATTCTCCGCCATAGCTCCATCTTCCTTGCTATTGATATCTGCTGCACCTGTGCTCCAAAGAGTGGCAATTTCCTCCACCATGACCATTAACTCCTCCTCAGTGAAACTGGGTGCCTTTGTGGCGACATGGGTGTTGTGTGATGTGTGTTGGTGAGGGTGTGTTGGGTAATGTGGTGCGGTGTGTGATGTGAAATGTGTGAGGGGTGTATGAGTGTGAGTGGTGTGTGTGTCTAGTTGTCTTTGTGCTTTTCTTCTCAGTCTTGTGGTGGCAATAGTTGTTGGTAAAGGGTTGTGGGGAATGTGGGTGTGTGTTTTATTGTGATGTGGGTGTGCGGGTGTGGTGTGTGTATGGGTGTCAGGTTTGTGTTGTTTGAATTGTCCAATGTAGTGTTGTTTTGTATGTGGGTGTCCATTGTGAGCGCAGCGGTATATACCGCCAATGGTTTACCGTCGCTGATTGTCCGCCATGGTGATTTGTGGGTCATAATGTGATGGCCGTTGTTCTGTTGGCATAACGGTGTGGGTTTTGGGACTGCCAGTTTATCACTGACCTTTGGTTTGGCGGAGTTGTGTATGTGGCTGTATTCTGTCAGACTGGGGTGTGTGTGTGTCATAATATGGTGAATGGATATTCGCCAGCGCGGCGATAATTTGATGGCCGTCAGCACGGCGGTAAGCACCATTTACCACCAATGTCATAATGAGGGCCTAAATCTCAGTAAAGCGCTTAGAACACTATAGCTCCAACTGGGGATATCACGACATTGAGGGAGTCGTTCTCAACAATCTGATGCCACTAGTGAGGAAGTGCGGGTCGGCCACGGAGTTGCACAGACCCCAGATCAAATGCTACTAGTGAGCCTGCAGCACTGATTGTGCCACTCACAGGAGTAGCCCTTTAAACATGTCCCAGACCTGCCACTGCAGTGTATGAGGGGGCAGTTGTAACTGCCAGATTGACCTGCGAAGTGCACCCACTTCCTAGGCCCGAACCTTCCCTTTTACTACATGTAAGTCACCCGTAAGTTAGGACCAAGGGAGTCCCATAGGCAGTGTGCAGTGTATTTAAAAGATTGGACATGTACTGGTGTTTTGTACATGTCTTGATAGTGAAATACTGCTAAATTTGGTTTTCACTATTGCAGGTCCTATCTCTTCCATACGGTAACATGGGGATTGCCTTGAAATATATTTTAAGTGTTATTTCCCATTGGGAGCAGTTAGAGATGTGGAGTTTGGGGCCTCTGAACTCACAAGTCACATCTTTTGGTGAAGTTGGTTTTTAAATAGTAAGTTTGAAAATACCACTTTTAGAAAGTGGCCATTTCGAGCTTAACCATTCTGTGCCTCTGCCTGGCTGTGTAATACACGTCTGGGTCAGGGTGACAGCTGGGCTGTTTTTGAATTCACTCTAGACAGTCACACAAAGGGAGCTGAGGTGTGCCCTGCATATCCTGATGGATCTTCCTGGGCTAGAGTGGTAGGAGGAGCTTTTACCTAAATAGGGCTGTGCCTGTCCTTACACAAAGCAGTCTCCAATCTCCTGGAGTGTGTCTGGGGTCATGGCAGGGAAAGGCAGGATCATGTGTACTACAAAGACTTCTCTGTGAAGTTTGCCTACTTCAGAGACAGAAATGGGTGTAAGTACTAGACCTCTGACAACACAGAGTTAGAACACTTCTGGGCTGAGGACATTCTGCCAAGAAGAGCTGTTTGCTGTAGGAAGGACTGCCACTCACCCTGTTGCTTTGCTGTGCCGGCCTGCTGCATGCTGCTTCTGTCCTGGGAGTGAAAGGACTGGACTTTGCTTTTTATATCCTGCTTTCCAGGGTTCCACAAAGGCTTGAACTGAGCTTACCTCCTGATAAGAAGTCTCAGGGCCATGAAAGTCTTCACTTACCAGCACCTGGGCTCTCTTGCAGAGAGTCCTGACTTGCCAAGTCGCGCCAAATCCAGTTCCTGGGCCCTTGGAAGTGAGCTCTGGTGCAACTAAGAAGAAACTAAGCACATCGACTCCAGATCTACTTCAGAATCCGTACCGCTCTCTGACTTCGCGCCACCACCTGCACCAAAGCCGTGGCCTCCACTGAGTGCAACAACCGTGTTCTGCAACACAGGCCCGATGCCACCACAGCACCTCCGACGTCCCCCCACAGCCTGAGCCACAAGTGCCAAGACACCGACATCTGTGACACCCGACTCCGACTCGGCCTCAGCACCTGTGGCGACGTGGTATGATCGTGGCACCACTAAGTAGACTCCTCTCTTCTTGACCTGCTGGATTCATTTGACCCTGTTGGGTCAGAAGGAACCGACGCTCCATCACCTCCTCTGCAACCGTAAGGAACTGACATCTCACCTCCCCTGCCTAGCAGCAAGGAACCAATGCCTCACCTCCCCAGTAGCAGTAAGGAGCCAATGCCTCACAGGCTCCAGCGACGCTTCACCTGTCCGATTCCATGCAACAGCTTTGTTTCATCATTGTTTTCCAAGGTACCATACCTGGGGTCCTTGCGATTCTGTGACTGGCCCGCACTCTTTGAAAATTCATATCTTTACTTGTGTATGCCGGATTTTTGTTGTTTTGGTCTTGTTTTACTCAGATAAATATTGGTTAGGTTTCTAAACTGGTGTGGTGTACTTCTGTGGTGTTTTCGCTGTGTTATTGTGTGTGTGTACAAACATTTTACACATTGCCTCTGAGATAAGCGTGACTGCTTGAGCCAAGCTACCAAAGGGGTGGGCAGGGGTTATCTTAGCTGTGTGGCTCCCTTACCCTGATTAGAGTGAGGGTCCCTACTTGGACAGGGTGCAAACCATTGCCAACTAGAGACCCCATTTCTAACATCCTCTTAATGTAGAACAGTACAACCTGTTACAGTCTGATGTTCCCCTGTGATTGATTTTGTGGTGCAAGCCTACTATGCCCATTAAGCCCAACCCTGAGGACAAGCAAGATTGCAGAAAATCAGAGGATTTTCTTGAGAGTGGGACTGACTGGCAGATGTATGAGGTGGAGGCCTGTGCTCAAGTAAGGAATGAGGTAGGCCACAGTGTAAGCGAGTGAGCGTGGCACTCCCCAGAGAAAACAAATGAAAGAGAAAGTTTCTCCTAGATATTTTAGAAAAGAATGGCCAATTTATTGGATTTTGAAGAACACTGAACCAAATATAAGGCTAAAAATGCAGTGGAGGACAGAAGAGTAGAGTTATTTACTAAGAGTTGCACAGGAACTCTTGTGGTCCTTGGGCAATTTTGCTGTGCATCTACAGGCTTTTTATAATGGTAAGCAAAAACATGTAGTGCTTTTCATGCATTTGCAATGCTTGTTGGGGCAAGTATCACCATTATAAATTAACTGATGTTTATCACTCCCGAGAATTACCATGTATGATAAAGTTCACACCCTATATTAAATTTCAGATGGTCAAACCTGTTGCAATCTAACAGGCTGAAAAGGCACTGTATTTACCATAACATGCGGATTTGGGTGCATTAAGAAATGGTATGCTAAAAAAAGGTGATAATTAACATATCATCTAAATTTCAAACACCAGTCAGATTTCATTGAGTGCAATAATTGTCCTATCTGACAAGGGCCTCACCAGGCCTTTGGAGTCAACAAGAGGGGCTAGAGAAGGTCCATTGTGGTTCTTTCTTTCTTTGTTCTCTGTCTGGATTCCCAGACTATGGTGTGGCTGTGGTTGACCTTTGGTGACCACAAACTTGATGAGGGAGGTTATTTTTCCACTGTATTGCCTTCTAATTGACTCAGCAAGGCTTGAACATAATACAGGTTGGACATGAAGCCAAAGGCAGTGCTGGTGCATTATGATGTGACGTGGCTGCATGATATACACCCTGTGATAACTTTGCTGCATTGAATATTCCTTTCAGTAGAGCTACTAGAAGAGTGTTTGTCCCAGTAGTGCGCGACAGGACGAATGCTTGTGTGCAGAAGAGAGATTGATAAGGAAGAGGGAAGGTTTAACTACCAGAGGCTTAGAGTCTGTTCAAATGACCCTTGAAGAATAGTTCAAAGCAGGGGCACCCCACCCTCTTGCTCTCCCGGGTCCCAATAACGTAGACAACCCCATAAACTTTGGAAGAATGTTGGCCACAGGTTTATTACCATTGCAGGGTTTGTCTTACAGCCGATCCAAACCTCAATCCTTGAGCCCTGCGTCAAGGAGGACAACCATGCTGACTTGATGAGTAATGCAAAGAATTCTCAGTCCCTGCTGAGTGCTACGTGCACGCATTCATTGCAGGTGGGCGTCCACTTCAAGCACCCCTACACATTCTGTTGCAGGTGATCTTCCACTTCCAACATTTCTGTACCTCCTCTTGCATGTGTTCATTGCAGGTGGGTGTCCTTTTCCTGCACCTCTATACATTCTGTTGCATACATTTATTACACTTGATCATCCACTTCCAACAATTCATATGTTCTGTTGCATATGAGTGTTTCTGGTGGGTGTCCATTTCCAGCAGCTCTACACGTTCCATCACACGCATTTGTTTGGGGTGACCAAACAAGTTCTCTACAGATTGTATTGCATGCATTCACATTGTGTTAACATCCACTTTCAGCACTGCTACGTATTCCTCTGTATATATTCCATGACATGTATTTGTTATGTGTGTATGTCCAGTTCCACCACCTCACCACATTCCTTTGCATGCTTTTGTTGCAGGTGAGCATCTACTTTCATCCTCATCACACAATCAGTTGCATGTGGAGGGATCCACTTCAAGCATCTCTACTCTTTCCATGCAGTGCATTTGTTACTAGTGGGTATTCACTTCTAGCACCTCTACGCATTCTGTTGTATGCGTTCATTACAGGTGTACATCCACTTCCAGCACCTCTATACATTCTGTTGCATGCATTGGTTACAGGTGTGTATCCACTTTCAGTACCTCTACACATTCCATGGCATGTATTTGTTACAAGTGTGAATTCACTGCTAGCACCTCTGCAAATTCAGTTGTGTGCATTTTTGCAGGTGGGCACCCACTTCTGGCACCTCTACATATTCCATTGCATTTGTGCACTACTAGCAGATGTCCAGTTCCAGGGCGTCTTCACAGTCTGTTGGATGCATTTTTGTGGGTGGGTGTCTACTTTAATCACCTCTACATATTCCAAGGCATGCATTTATTAAGTGCTGGTGGTCAGTTCCAGCACTTTTAAACATTCTGTTGCATGTATTTATTGCAGGAGAGAGTCAACTTTCAGCACCCCTTGATATTCCACTGAAGGCATTTGTTGCCAGTGGGGGTCCACTTCCAGCATTCCATCACATGTATTTGTTGCAGTTGGGCATCCATTTTCAGCACTTCTACATATTTAATGCATATGTACATTACTGGTGGGCGTCCCTTTACCAGCACCGCTGCAGGTTCCATGGCATGCGTTTGTTGCAAGTGGGCATCCACTTTCAGGATCAATACACATGACATGAAATGTAGTGGGGTGATCCAGCACTGTAAACATTCCATGGTATTCAATTTTTACGACTGGATGTTCAGCTCCAGAAGCTCCATACATTCTGATGCACAAACTAGTTGCAAGTGGGCTGACTCTTGCAGTACCTCTAAACATTCCCTTGGATGCGTTTGTTGTAGGTGGGCATCATGTTCCAGCACCTCTACATATTCTACTGCATGGATTCATTAAGGATGTGTATCCAATTCTAGCACATCTACGTATTCTACTGCATGGATTAGTTATGGGTGGGTGTCCAATTCTAGCAACTCTACGTATTCTTTTGCATGCATTCGCTAAGGGTGGGTGTCCAATTCTAGCCCCTCTACATATTCTATTGCATGGATTTGTTAAGGGGGTGTCTAATTCAATCAATTCTACGTATTCTTTTGCATGCATTCACTAAGGCTGGGTGTCCAATTGTAGAAACTCTCCATATTCTTTTGTATGCATTCATTAGTGGTGGGTGTCCAGTCCTAGCATCTCTATGCATTCCATCATGTGTGCTCATTGCTGTTGGGCGCCTCATCCCATTTCATCACATGCATTCGCATATAAAACCGTATCCTTTGGCTTACTCACCCTGCTGCTGATGTCTACCAGGTTTGCATCACCTTCTGGTGACTTCTAGCATTGACTCCTTCAAGGCAGGTATCCACTTCACGCAAACGTTGATAATGATCCACTTCACCAGGAGGCCACTTCTAGAAACTTCCACCGTAAACCCTTCTGGTATGCGTTCACTTTCGGTTCAACACGTACTGGGGGGCCTGGATCTTATCCTTCTGGATCAAGGTATCCCCTTAAGTTACATAGGGCAGGTAACTAGGCCTCCTCAGTCATGGCCAACAGGAGCTTGCTTTATGCATGCACTTCTGCCGGGCACTGCAGAGGGGGTGGGAAGAAGGCAAAGTGTAGGAGAGTTGGTACCACTGCCAAAGCAGTGATCCTTACTGGAAGGGGTGGGAGTCCACATGCACAAAATGGGTCATCCTGTACTCTTGGATGGCCCCCCACAAATAGTCTTGTCTCTCTACCCCCATGAGGAGAAGGACTGAGCAAAAGGGAGAGTCAGTGTAGAATTCGAGTTAGTTTGGGTAGTTGGTCAATGTCCAATAGCTCAATATAAACCTGTTTCTGGTGACCCCAACATGCACAAGAACATATCCACCTTTATCCGGATTCAGAGTTAGCCGGTTAGCGAAGAGTAGGATTTACTGAAGTAGATGCCCCTCCACATTATCCCTTGAGGCTCATCATGCTGTGCCAACAGCGTATTGCTGGATGGTGATGTCCTGCTCGCCGAGTCATAAGTCTAGGGGAGCCATTATTTTTTTAAGGTCGAGCACACAAGCACTCCGTCCCTGTTGCAATCTGTCTTTGGGCTTTTAACCACGTCCATGCCACGCCTGTCACTTCATTTTGTGGGCTTGTCTTTTTAAATACGCTTGATTTCATTAGTGAAAGGCATGCATACGTCATGCCTTTTCCGGTGTTTAGCTCTCCTCGAGCGCACCGACCAACTACTGAAAATATACGAAGCTCCATGTTTTCAGTCTGTTTTCTGCACTATTTTATCTTTTTATTTTCCACGCAGCACGATCGCGCTGGGTTTTACATAGCACGATCACGCTCGTTTTTTTGGTTTTCAAGTTCAGTGTGATCACACTGGGTTTTACATAGCGCGATCGTGCTTGTTTTTTTTTTTTCTTTCAATTTATGTGGCATGAAAAGTCCGGTTAGGAGTTTACAACGCTAAAAACTCTAACTCGAGCAAAAGCGAGATCTGTTGCATTGCAAATGCTTGTTTATTTTTGGTATTTATACAGTGCCCGCCTAGCTACGAGGCGCAACAGAGCAATTTACACAGAACTCAAAATAGGACTGTTGGAATTAGGAGCAGATTTATACTTTTTCCACGCAAAACTGCACATTAGCGCAGTTTTGCGTGAAAAGGTATAGCGCTGGCTAGCGCCATTCAAGACACCGGCCGGGTGCCATATTTATGGAATGGCGCTAGCCGGCGCTAATGCCCTGTCAGCGTCCTTGGAAAGGACGCTAACAGGGCTGGGGAGGCGTAGGGAAAACCGGGGCTTGTGCTCCGAATTATGGAGCTACACTATTCAGATGCATAAAAATTGCCTCTAAGCAGTGTAGCTCCATTTCTTGGCGCACAACCCCCATGGACATGGCTCCTGTCTTTACAAACGTCCCCTGGGCATGGCCATTGGGGCCAGCGCCGTGCAGGGGTCCCCAAGTCAGAAAAAAAATATATCTATACTTACCGGGGCTTACCTGGGATGGGTCCCCCGTCCTTAGGTGTCCTCCTGGTGTGGGTGGGGGTGTCCCTGGGGCCAGGGAAGGGCACCTGTGGGCAATTTCCATGGAAATATGCCTACAGGTCCCCTTACGCCTGCCCATACCCAGGTGTTAAATAATTTAGCTAAGCAAGCTTATCGCCATTATTTAAGGCCCCCATCCCCCTGTGCTGGATTTTAGCACAGGGGGAATAATATGGATTATCTAATTGATGCAAGGTAGGTGTTCACGTCCAGAAAACATTAACTCCATAACTTTGGTGCTAGACGTGTCTAGCGCCAAAGTATAAATATGGAGTTAGGTTTGCGCTGAATTAACGTTAAAAAAAATTACGTTAATTAAGTGCAAACCGAGTATAAATATGGGCCTTAGTGTGATAAAGTGGGCAACAGAGACAACACTAACCGCACTACAGTGGCCAAGAGTGATGGGAAGAGGGTCAGAGAAGGACCACACGGGTGAGGTCTCATTCGTCTGGGAGACATAGTTTGAACAAATTAGTTTTGAAATGTTTCCTGAAGGAGAGGAGATCTAAGTTCAATCTGATGTTTTCAGGGATCTGGTTCCAGAGTCTGGGAGCCCAGCGGGAGAAGGCCTGTCTTACTCTTCTCGGTTATTGGGCTCTTGAAGATAAAGTGAGACTTTCCTTTTGTGACCTCAATTTGTGAGTGTGGCGTGAGTGTTTTACCAAACCTCACTCTTATCACAGGTCTCTTCCCTCAGACCTCTCCCTGGATCACCTCTTTCCTTCTGGCTCCCAGCGCTTCGAGGCAGCTTGAGGGCTACATCAAGCACTGTACAAAAATCTACCACAACAAACCTAACAAAGCACTCTATCATGCTCATCAAGAGAAGTAAGGAAGCCCCTGAAAGTGCTTGTGGGCCCTGTGGAGTCTGCAAGGCGCTAGGCATATGTCACAGAACCTTACAATAGCAATATGCATCATTGCTACAGAATATGTTGGGCAGACAGATTTTCACTAACCAAACACCATGCCAACAGAGGAAGTGGAAGCCAGTCATGAGAATCCCAAACCGTGCACAGAACATATGTGGGGATCCTGCAAATGATGTGTGCGCTACCCACATGCTTGCAACATAACATAGCGTACGAAGCTAGAACACAGTCAAGACTAACTTCGACTCCATCAGCCAATGAAACAAAAGCTCTGTGACAAGTCACTTTCCCTCTCATCGGCGGCGTTTCTCTGGCCAGATTGGGAGCAATTCCAAGGAAGCTGGCGAATCATATTAAACTCTTTCTGGAAAGAAGCGCATCTCTGGGGCCTCCACGCCTCGTGCCCCCTCCCATGTTGGGGGCACCTCGTTTATTCCCCCTTTTTTGCTCTCCCCTCAAACACCCAAAACATCTCTCTATTCTAAAGCAACAACGCCTTCCAAGGCAGGAAGCCGCCCCGCAGCCCCCGGAGCCCCGTCTACACCTTGTGTGTGTGTGTTTGTGTATGTCCGGCCTTCTCTGGGAGGGTTGCCGTGGCGACACCCCAACAAAGCTGTCCCCCTCGGCCGCCCCCGGCCCCCTTTATTCCCCTATAGACAGGTGCCAGCTCAATGCACACTTCCCTGCAGCCTGAAAGGCCGGGTGAACGGGGTTCATGGGAAACTGGGGGACACGCTTGCGTGACGGGCATGCCACCCGCCCGCTGGGACGTGAACGGGGGCTAATTGTGGCTGCCTTGTTCCCAGGAGGTGGGCAGGGAGCTGTACACGTTCTTGTACCCGAGCGGGGGCACGGGAGGCCCTCGGAGCGCACTGCACTGCCTCCCGGACGCCCATCAAGCCACTGTACGGGGTTTCACATCTCCCTGCAGCCCCCACCTCCTCTCTGGTGCTCACGAGTCTCTTCTCCCCACACCTCTCTGGACCGGGCTACCCAGCGCTCCATCTTTCCACGACTCACTGGTCCTTTTTCCAAACTTCTCTCAAGCTTCCCATGTGTCCCCGAAGCTTGTCTGCGTGTTTGTGAAGCTTGTCCACAAGTCTGTCAGACTTTCCTGTTTGTCCCTGCAACTTTCAACAACTCGGCCCGGATTTACAAAGGGCTTGAGTCGAGTTCCCACATTTCCGTAACTTTTTGTTTCCTCGTTGAGTTAAAACAACAGAAATTGCGCAATGCGGTGCCTTGCATTACTCTGCGTTAAGGCGCGGTTCGTGGGTGGTAAATAGATGTTTTCATGCAACCACCTCTGGGTTTTGACGCAAATCCCCATCTACAAACACAGGGGCCCGTATTTATACTCCGTTTGCGCCGAATTTGCGTCGTTTTTTTCGACGCAAATTCGGCGCAAAACGAACGCCATATTTATACTTTGGTGTTAGACGCGTCTAGCGCCAAAGTATGGGCAAATAGCGTCATTTTTTTGCGTGAACGCCTTCCTTGCGTTAATGAGATGCAAGGAAGGCGTTCCCGTCTAAAAAAATGACGGCGACGCAAATGCGTCGTATTTATACTCCCGGGCAAAAATCACGCCCGGGAGGTGGCGGGTCAAAAAACCCCGCATTTGCGCCACTATTTAACGCCTGGGTCAGGGTAGGCGTTAAGGGGCCTGTGGGCTCAAAATGAGCCCACAGGTGCCCTCCCCTGCCCCCAGGGACCCCCCCTGCCACCCCTGCCCACCCCAGGAGGACACCCAAGGATGGAGGGACCCACCCCAGGGACATTCAGGTAAGTTCAGGTAAGTATAATTTTTTATATTTTTTAATTTTTTTTGGGTGGCATAGGGGGGCCTTATTTGTGCCCCCCTACATGCCACTATGCCCAATGACCATGCCCAGGGGACACAAGTCCCCTGGGCATGGCCATTGGGCAAGGGGGCATGACTCCTGTCTTTACTAAGACAGGAGTCATGAAATGGCGTCTGGGCGTCGTAAAAAAATGGCGCAAATCGGGTTGAGGCGATTCTTTTGCCTCAACCTGACTTGCCCCATTTTAAGACGCCCTAACGTCATTTTTTCCCAACGCCGGCGCTGCCTGGTCTACGTGGTTTTTTTCCACGCACACCAGGCAGCGCCGGTCTGCTTGCGCCGGCTAACGCCATTCCATAAATACGGCGCCCGCATGGCGCTTCAGAATGGCGTTAGACGGCGCAAAATTTTTTGACGCTAAACTGCGTTAGCGCAGTTTAGCGTTAAAAAGTATAAATATGGGCCAGAGATTTGTGGCAAAATTTTGGACCAGATTTAAAGAAAAGTGGCGCAGCGAGGTGCTGCGCCAAAATTGGCAGCACCGTGCTGCGTTGTCACTTTAGAAATGCACGGATGCGCCGTATTTCAGGGGAAATGGCGCATCCCTGCGTTTCCCCTTGCGCTGGGGCAAAATGTAGCTGACAGCACAGGCATTCTTACACCAATCGTGCAAGGATGTCTGCGTTGAGAGGTGGGATTGTTTATGTGCAGGAAGGTGACCCTTCCTGCTCATAAACAATCACTAACGGTGCTTTGGCACTTCTGTGTGCTGCACAATGCAGCACACACAGAAGTGCCAAAGCGTCATTTTCAAATGATTATTTATGTGCAGGAAGGAACACCTTCCCGCACATAAGCAATCATTCCTGGTATTTTGCTTTTTGCATGCTTGCGGCAGAATGCAACACGCATATAAAAAGTAAAAAATGAGGAGGAATAAAAGTATTTCTCCTTGTTGCGCCCTGCTAACGCCACCCCTGGGGGTGGTGTTAGATTTTGGTGCTGCTTCAGGTTTACATAAATCTGAGGCAGCGTCAAAATGCAATGGGTGTTGCTGTGACACGCCCACAGCAACACCCATTGCACGGCCCTTCCACGCACAGTGCTGTATGGGAAGGGGCCATATTTACAAGGTAGCATTAAGCCACAAAAAGTGGCTTAACGCCACCTTGTAAATACGGCGCTGTGCTTAGCGCCAGAGGAGTGTCACTAAAAGTGACGCTCCTGTGGCGCTAGGGTCCTATAAATACGGCCCTTTGTGCCTTCTTAAGGCAGGCGCAAAGGGGAGAAATGTCTTCAATTCTGTTTTACCGCTGTGCTGTGTGCTGCACTGCACAGCACACATGCATGTGGGACAAAGACTTAAAGCATAGTTTTTGCACCGGAGGGAACCCCTTCAGACAATGCAGACAACCTTGCACTATGCCGCAAGGGTGTGTGGGTTGGTGCATGGAAGTCAAAAGTGCACCATTGCATCAGTGCTGGGAAAAAACACAGCTCCACATTCACTGTTCTCTCTCTACACAAGATTTCTCTCTCCCTTTCATGCAATGCAACACAGAAACGTTGGGCCAGATTTACAAGGCCTTATTACCTCCTTGCACCACATAAGCGTCATTTTTTTAATGTTAATGTGGCTGAAGGAGGCAATTTTCGCTGCACCATATTTACAAAGTGACAATTGCGACCCCTTGCGCCACATTATGCCTGTGTCAGGCATAATATATGCAAAGGGGGCATTCCGGCATTAGGAGGCCTGCAAAAATGGCACAGTAAAATCTACAAGATTTCACTGTGCCATTTTTGGCGTCATTTTAAAAGTCTGCTCAGAGCAGGCATTAAAATGACGCACCCATTGAAACCCATGGGCCTTCTTGCACTTTGCTTCACTAGCGTCAAAATGTTTGGCACTAGTGTAGCAAAGCGATACAATAGCGCCACTATTGTTCTTACGACCACCATGGTGCGCTGAATTATAACTACAGTGCACATATGGTGTCGTCAGATGGGACAAGGGCTACACAAAAAAAGTGGCGCATCAATACTAATGTGCCACTTTTTTGTAAAACTGGCCCTTTATGTGCTCTGCGGCATTGCTTCAATATAATTCTAGGTACTCATTTCAGCGATACCATCTCCCCAGTCTGCGGCCATACACACTTGTTGCAGCTTTCAACATCCAGACACTCTGCTGCAGCTTCCCACATCTTGTATCAGCTCCCTGCATCACTGAATTCTGCACCTTCATGCAGCTTTCCACAGACCTCTGCATTCTTTCGATCTCCACACCACACATGAGCTGTCTACGTCCCATCAGTCCTGAGAGCAGGGCCGGACTGGCCGTAGCGGGCATTGTCATGGGAGGCTGGAAGGGTAGGAGCCGGTTTTGCAGTATCAGGGTCCGGTTTTGTGACTGTGGGTTGGTTTTGCAGAGGTGCTGCAATATCGGCTCCCAGTAACACAAGCAGCAGTGCTTCACATTTGGTCCCGACGCCGGAGGCTGGTCTGACAAAATTGGCAGGGCTGCTTTGGGTTCCCAATCCAACCCTGCTTGAGATGTCCACACTATCCTCACATCTCTGTAGTTTCCCATGCCTCGTTGAAGCTTTCCACATATCCCGGCACCTCACCACATGTTTCCGCACATCTCTGCAGTCTGCGGCGTTACACATTTCTAAGCAGTCTGTCACTTGGCACATCTCTGCAGCTTTCCATAGCAACCTTTCCACATTCCCCATCTCTTTGCAGATTTTCAAACCTTGTGTAGCTTTCCACAGCTCTGCAGTCTGAATCACTCCACACCTTCCAACAGCTTTCCAGATCTCTCTGACACCATGAGATTCCCACACTCTGCTTCTTTCCTGAATCGTCCTCTAGCCCGCTGCAGCTCACTCTAACTAAATGCAGTTTTGTACCTCTCTTTAGTTCCCTTTTTCTTTTGAGACCTTGTGAGCTCTCTAAAGCTTTACATGTCTCACTATTACTTCCCATATCTCATCATAGCTTTGTTCTCACCTTGCTGCCACTTTCCTGCTTGCCTAGGATTGTCATATTTTTCTGCTACATTCCACCCTTACTGCTGCTAGACGAGTGACTGCAGATTCCCCCAGCTTGGCGCAGCTTTTCAGAAGAAGCTACGCCGTTTCACCTATCTCAGAGGCTTCTATAAATTGCCATAGTCACTGCACATCTGGCAGCCCCTCCCTGAAGTATTTTATGCCTTTTTTCAGCTTCTCACACCTCTCTGCAATGTATTATAGCCTTATAGCCTGCAGTATTGGGCTATACTGGCCAGTAAAGGCCTGCTCCAGCGTTTCTGCAAAGGCCTTTAACAAAGGAGCAGGACTTTATTGGCTGGTATAGCCCAGTAAGAAAGGACTTTAAGGCTATTTAAACATTCCGCCACTAGAGGGCAGAATGTTCTAATAAATAAAACAAAGGCCTCAAAGAGCACGATGGGATTGAAAACCCGGGTTCCGTGTGGTCCTTGTTCACAGCTGTTGCTGTGAGAAACACATTGGCATGTTGGAGCTCCAGGCTTCTACCAGCCATTAGAAGCCCGGAACACTCCATTGTTTTCAATGGCGCTCCCAACATTCCAGTGTTCTAATAGGGTTTACTGCAGCCTTCAGCATCCCACTTTTCGCAGGGCCGGTGGTACATTTGAATACATGTAGGCAGCCGCCTTAGAGTACCACTGCAAAAGGCCACCAGATTGCAACAAATTACCTTTTTCCTATCGAAGGCAGGGTGCACAAATGGTAAAATGTCATCTTGCTTGTGGCTCTGAAAACCCTTCTATTGGAGTCTCTGATTGGTGCAACTTCCACATCTCTGAATGAGTATACATATTCCTGATTCTTTCAGCTCTACGCCTTTCAACTCCTCCCTGCAGCAATTTTAATATCCCACCACCTTCCCACACCTGACATGTGACTGCATCTTACTTCGTCTCGCAGCATTGTTACAAATCTCACAATTTGACCTGGATTTAGAAAGTATCACCGCTGGTCCTATCTTCCAAAACATAGCTTTGCTATAGCCAGCTGTTGTGTTACTAGTGAAGGATAGCTGCCAGTTAGCTGCTGTTTGGTTAACAGAGACATGTACAATTTGGCTAGTCCAGTCAAATAGCAAATAAATGCCTCTATTTACCCAGCTGCCTGTTATGTAGCAGTTAGTATCTACAGTTCAGTTGGTCACCGGGCAACAAGGCAATGAACCATAACTATTTACCAAGTTGCACGCTAAATTGTAGATATTATGTACTATTTGGAACATAGCTGGACAAATAGCAAATACATCACTATTTACTCAATAGCACGTCCTACACAAGACTATAGAGCATTTGATTGGCTGGGAAAGTAACACAGATGATCTATCATTCGGTCAATTGCTGGGCGAATCCCAAAGAATCTTCACTATCCACCCGGCTGTCAGCTCTATAGCAGCTCTATAGCAGAGATTATGCACTAGTTAGCCACCAGCCAGGCTAATAGCAAACAAAGATGACTACTTACTCACCAGCAGCATCTATACTATCCGCCAAGCAGCAGAGTAAAGAGAAAGGAAACCTCACTATTTACTTGTAACCAACAGCACAGCTGAGGTTCCGCACACTGGCCTAGAGTCAGGCACCTTGCTAGTTAACCAGCCTGCAGTGAAGGTTCCCAGCTATTTACCCAGGCACAGTAAAATATCAGGCAATATCTGCTTTTTTGGCTTGGGATGAGCAACTTTAGTCAGCTCTAAGGCGAATAAGGACAAGCAATGCAATGGGTCTCGCATTTGCTCGAGTTAGTGCTATTAGCTTTGAAAGCTCCTGTAGGAAGCTGGCTCTGTATATACTATCTCAAAATGAGATATAGTATGCACAAAGTCCAGGGGTTCCCCAGAGGCTTGACAGAGGCAATAATAGATAATACCAATGCTCTATTTGTGGTGGTGTGGTCGAGCAGTTAGGCTTATCAGAGGGTAGTGTTAAGTATCTGTTGTACACACACAAGCAATAGAAGAAATACACACTCAATGACTTAACTCCAGACCAATAGGCTTTTATATAGAAAAATATATTTTGTTAATTTATTTCTAGAACCACAAGATTCAGTTTACAAGTAAAGTGCATAAAATGAAAGGTACTTTGCACTGTAATACTTAGAACTTTGATTGGAATCAACAATGTACATAGTTTTCTTGAAAATGGCAAAAAGCTACATTAAAAGTGAACCCTGCAATTTTCAACAGTTCCTGGGGGAGGTAGGTTAAGTATCATTTCTGAGGTAAGTAGCAAACTTACAGATTTAGGCCCATATTTATACTTTTTGACGCAAACCAGCGCTGGTTTGCGTGAAAAATTTTACCGCCGGCTAACGCCATTCCTACTCACCATGCGGGCCCCATATTTAAAGATTGACGTTAGCCGTCGCAGCGAGCTGGTCAGAGTAAAAAAAAAATCACTCAAACCAGGCAGCGCCAGCGTAGGGGAAAATTGGGGTTGTGCGTCAAAAAATAGTGCAAGTCAGGTTCGAGTAAAAAATCATGGCTCTAACCGGATATGCACCATTTTTTTACGCACAACCCCCATTGAAATGGCTCCAGTCTTAGCAAAGACAGGAGTCATGCCCCCTTGCCCAATGGCCATGTCCAGGGGACTTCTGTCCCCTGCGCATGGCCATTGCGCACAGTGGCATGTAGGGGGGGGGGCAAATTAGGCCCCCCCTATGCCACTTAAAAAAAAATAATAATACTTACCTGAACTTACCTGTACTTACCTGGGATGGGTCCCCACATCCATGGGTGTCTTCCAGGGGTGGACATGGGTGGGAGGGGTGTCCCTGGGGGCAGGGAAGGGCACCATTG
This sequence comes from Pleurodeles waltl, assembly GCF_031143425.1. NCBI lineage: Eukaryota > Metazoa > Chordata > Amphibia > Caudata > Salamandridae > Pleurodeles > Pleurodeles waltl. The sequence continues at coordinate 982,297,660 of NC_090443.1, read as the reverse complement.
GACTGCTTCCATGGTCAGAGACCATGGAAGTGAGCCCACAGGTCCCTTAATGCCTGCCCTCACCTAGGTGTTAAAAAACGGCAGACATCAGGATGTGCACCGTTTTTTAAGGCCCGCCCCCTCCTGTGCATCAAAATGACGCAGGAGTATAAAAAGGCGCACAGGCCTTAAAGTCATTTTTTGGATGGGAACTCCTACCTTGCATGTCATTAACACAAGGCGGTTTCCCGCATCCCAAAAATGAAGCACACTGAGGTTTTTTGACATCCGCGGGGTCTGGCGTCATAGTTTAAATATGGGGCAAGGTTTGCGCCGAATGTGCGTTGAGATTTTTGATGCACAATTGGCGCAATCAGAGTATAAATATGCCCCTAAGTCTCCGGGGCCTAGGTAGGCCACTGTTGGGGGTTCAAGATAACCCCAAGAACCTAGCACCAGCAACACGGGGCAGAGGTTAGGTGCAGAGGTCACACAAGAGCCAAAATAACATGGGCCCCTATGGAGACAGGGGGTACTCCGGTCCCGACTGCTTGCAGGTAAGTACCCTCGTTGTCGGAGGGCAGATCAGGGGGGTTTGGAGGAGCACTGGAGGTGCCCCAAGTAGGTACCAATCCCACACCCTCAGCGGTACAGGTGCAGCCGGGTGCAGATTGCAAACAGAGCGTCGGGTTTCCAATGAAACTCTATGAGGGATCCCCGGGGGTCACTTAGGCGCTGCAGGCAAGGCATAGGGGGGCCTCTCGGGCAAGAACCAACTGGAAAGGGTAGAGGGCCGCCTGCTGCTAGTGGCTGCACTGGTGGTCAGCCCCAAGACCTGTAAACCTTGGGTCAGATAATGAGGAAGACCCAAAACATTTAGGGGTATATTTATACTCTGTTTGCGCCGAATGTGCATCAAAAATTTTGACGCACATTCGGCGCAAACCCTGCCCCATATTTATACTTTGACGCCCTACCCCGCGGACGTCAAAATCCCACCATGTGCTTCATTTTTGGAAGGGGGAACCTGCCTTGCGTTAATGATATGGAAGGTAGGCGTTCCCTTCCAAAAAATGACTTTAAGGCCTGTGCCCCTTATTTACACTGCAAAGATACTATGGCTTGTGACAGGGTCCTGAATAATTACAAGTGTCTGAGATTAATTCAGGCTTTCTACTCACCACTTTCTTGTTTGCTGCAGTATATCAAACTGCAGCACTTGTCACTTCTGAACCCATCCCCTTAGATCTGGCCTTTGACACACCATTAGTGTTCTGTCCTGTCACACTACTGTTTTACAAAATAAAATCAGACAACATATATATATATATGAAGGGACATTTGGTCAGCAAGTTTCATTGCTAGTCTATTGATCTTTCATTCACATTTTGCTTCAGCCCACCACAACATAAAGCATGGGGCCACAGATGAGCCGTCTTTACCCATTGGCTCCCTCCACTCCGAGTGACTGCACAAACATTGTTGCACATTGTTTACAACTACTTAAAATAGTTCCTTTCTCTTCAGTGAGAAAGTTATTTTAAAGCGTGCTTTTTCATTTAATTTGCGTATATGTAAAACATCTGCTTTGCTTGCACATTGGATGTCTTCTTTGTAAAGTTGCTGTTATAAAGTGTTTAAGTGACATTAGAGCTACCTGCAAATTTAGTGCTTGTTTCGGATATGATTTCTATTTGACGCCTTCACAAAAGTCATGGTAAAATACATGTCACAGCCCCTCCCCTCCCCTGCTGTTTGTGATGTTTTGCATTACCCCTGTTTATGTAGGTCTAATGCTATGACAAATATTTGAGTGGGTAATTGTAATATTGTTGTACAACGCCTGAAACCCGGTCAGGCACAGGTTGCACTACACAAGACTCCAGGGACCGTATTTATAGGCCCCTAGCGCCACAGGAGCATCACTTTTGTGACGCTCCTGTGGAGCTAAGCACAGTCCCGTATTTACAAGGTGTTGTTAAGCCACGTTTTGTGGCTTAACAATACCTTGTAAATATGGCCCCTTCCCACGCAGCTGTGTGTGTGGAAAGGGCGTGCAATGGGTGTTGATGTGGGCGTGCCACAGCAACACCCATTGCATTTTGACGCTGCCTCAGATTTATTAAATTTCATAAACCTGAGCCAGAGCCAAAATCTAACGCCACCCTAAGGGGTGGCGTTAGCAGGGCACAACGAGGAGGAATACTTTTATTCCTCCTCGTTTTTTGCTTTTTCTATGTGTACTGCAGAGAAAAAGCAAAGTGCCAGAAATTATTGTTTATGTGCTGGACAGTGTCCCTTCCCCCACATAAACAATCATTTGAAAATTACGCTTTGGCACTTCTGTGGGTGCTGCATATGCAGCACACACAGAAGTGCCAAAGCACCATTAGTGATTGTTTATGTGCAGGAAGGGACACCTTCCCGCACATTAACAATCACACCCCTCAACACAGATATCCTTGCACGATGGTGCAAGGATGCCTGCGTTGGCGCTGGCAGCTAAAACTTATCGCCAGCGCAGGGTGAAACGCAGAGGTGCACCGTATTCCCTTAAATACGGCACGTCCCTGCGTTTCTAAAGTGACGCAGCGCGGCAGTGCCAATTTTGGTGCAGCGCTGCGCCACTTTTCTTTAAATCTGGCCCTAAGGGCATCATTTACAAGGCCTGTGGTGCAGGGTGGCGCAAAAAGTACCTTGCTGCGCCACAGGGAAAGGGCAGAACTGTGCCATATCTATAAGATACAGTGCATTTCTGTCCTCTGTGCTGGTGCACAAATTGCTGCCATGCACCAATGCAGGCACCCTTGCACCATGGTGAAAGGGTGACTGCGTTGCAGAATGATTGTTTTTGTGTAGGATGGGGCACCTTACTGCACAAAAACAATCACAGATGTGTTTTCCTCTTTTTATGTGCTGTAGTACACATAGAAAGAGAAAAAATGGGGAGTAATAAAGATATTTCCCTCCGTTGTGTCATTCTTACGCCACCCCTGAGATGGCGTAGAAATCTGATGCATTCCCAGACTTGTAAAACTGGGAATGCGTCAAATTCCTTCTGTTTAAATGGATATTGCCTGAGAACATCCCAAGCAACACCCATGGAATACCGCTTTCACGCATAGTAATGCGTGGAAGGGGGCCATACTTACAAGGTCATGAAAAGCCACGCAAGGTGGCTTTGCGTGGCCTTATAAATATCGGCTGGCACAAAGCGCCACTAGAGCGTCCAAAAACATGACACTCTGGTGGCGCAGCGTGCCGCTACGGCCTCGTAATGAGGCCCGAAATGAATACACATATAAATAAAGGAATAAGTCCATCAAACTTGCATTATGGATAGCCTTTCTCCCCATGATTTAGGAAGACCTTCCAGTAGCACTGCCCTGAAAGGCCAGCAGGGGTCAGCAGAGCATTCGGTCTCCAACGCCATGCCTTCGGTCAACATCCGTACTCTCGCAGCTGTGAAAACAAGGTAATTGGGATGCACGTTCACATGTGAATTATAGATTTACTTTGGGCAAAGTAGCAATTGCTTATTTTTACTTTTCAAGGAGCGTAGTAAACACACTGGAGATGACGACTCCAGGAAGTATACTTTAACTCGAAGGCGGGTGACGCCCACTTGGGTAGACGTGTGCTCAGTACCTCTGTGTTCGAGCCCTGGCCTGGCACCCAGAGATGGACTGGCAACACAAAACAGCCCTTAAAAAATAAAAAACATAGCCCTAAATTGTACTGAGTGAGCAAGCCCAATGCCACTACATGGATTTTGAGAGAATGTGGAGCGAGCTTTGTTAATGCCAATAGGTCTGGCTTTAAAGAAATTACTTATGGTAATACGAAGTATTACAAGTAAATACCATGGGAACAGATATGCATTCTGCGGAAGCAAACAACTGTACAATAATACTGATGCAGGTTAAAGGTCAGGTGTCAGTTGCTTTGTAAAGCCAGACCTAAAAACCATGTAGTTGACTGTCCATCTCACATACTTGCTGCTGAACAAGAGATACGTGTGCCCTTGGAAGTCCAAGCCGAGGAAGCTGGATAAATAAACAAAATGATAACAGCTCCCTGGAGGGCAAACACTTTTTTTTGTGGACCCACACAACTTCTGCCTAGTCAACACATGTAATACTGGCACCCAACATGTTGGTGGAGCCAAAGCCCCTCTCTAGTGAAGCTCATATAATTGTATGGCGAAAGCTCCGTCAAGCCAGATCATACAAAATGGTGTCAAGTTGTGCACTTTACAGCCATCTATTACATAGATTCACTATAAAACAATATATTTTACAGTCAGTTTGGAAGGTAAATGAATTAATTATCCCACTTCCACATTAGGTAATGCACTATAGTGAGGTCAGTTCCCCAACATTCAGACTTGGAAGAACCCAAAGTCAAGCGTCTGTCACACAAAGACTGTGGTCTTCTTCACGTTGTGGCCGAGGCCTATTCACAAACTGCACCTCCTTGTATATAAAGTAGCACTACTTACGTACAACAAAATGCTATTCACAATCTTACTCACACATGCTCCTATCTTTTCTGTGGAGACATCTCCACCATTGTGGTGGAGATCACACACTTAGTTATACACAGTGCTTTATTTTAGCTGGTGTTTGCCAGTGTATGGCACAGCAATTCATTTTCAACATTGGCACCTCTGGCAGTCCATTACATGGTGGCGCTATTTGTCTAATTTTCAGGTAACCGCAACAGAGTGTAATTTACTTTTTAATGCAATATTCATTAAAAATGCCTGCCAGCTTTGGGTGGCCTGGCATAATCCAAATTGTCACACTTATAGGTTGGCAGCTGTGCTGGTACTGGCATTGGCAGTGCTGGCAGGGGCAATGGGTGGTTCAAGCTGCATTGGCCTCCAGAGAAGGGCCCTGGCAATTATTTTTGTTTGTTTACAAATTAAGGCCCATCTTTATACTTTTTTGCGCCGCATTACCGTAATTTTTTTACTCAAAAGTGGTGCAAACTTACAAAATACAATTGTATTTTGCAAGTTTGCGCCGCTTTTGCGTCAAAAAATGACGGTAATGCGGCGCAAAAAAAGTATAAATCGTGGCCTAAGTACTGGGTATACGTTTCAATAGTAAATGTGGGAGGAACCACAGAAGTGACTGGAAAATTGGGAATACTTACTTCTAAATGGTAGGGATTTATAGAACTTTAAGGAGGAGTTCAGGGAAGGACATGCTAATACGAACCCTATGTCCCAAAAGAATAAGGTCATTGTTATTCACAAACTATACTTCTCAAGTTACTGCTACGGACATACTGGGCCTGATTCACAAAGGTAACTTACACTTTTGAGCAGGTTTACATTTTGAGTAGGTTCACTATTTTTTGGCAATCACAAACTGGACTCATGTAGTAATTTACACTTCTGTAGTAACACAATCACCACACATGGCCACTCACAGGTACTGCAACACACTCCCATAGAAAACAGTGGAGACAGGGAAAAAATAACACCTCATGGAAACTAATGTTAAAATAATCGATTAGTTCTGATCTATCTATCTATCTATCTATCTATCTATCTATCTATCTATCTATCTATCTATCTATCTATCTATCCATCTATCTTTCTATGTTAGTGAGGGCAGGATTTTTAAATGATTGTTTGAAGATCATTATTTAGTTATTAGATTAATATATTTAAAATAAATATTTAATGTGTTTTTAATTTAATAAATGAGGGTATTCTAATATTTTATTTTATTGGTTCTAAGTTAGAAATATATATTTTAAATTAATTAACATTTATATTTTACATTAAAATACTTTTTCAGATTTTTGAGGATTCATAGACTTAAATAATTTTCCCTATAATTTCCCACAGGGAGCTCTCCATCACGGTGGCAGAGATATCTACCAACATGTTTGTGCAAAGTTCTAGTAGTGTCTTTAAACTTGTAGATCCTGTTCTAAGAGACTCCACTAACAGATTTCATGATGTGGACACATGTAAGCCCACATCTAGGTGTAAATCTACGCTCAGAAATAGCGAATGCCCCAAAAAAGTGTGACGCTACAGCTAGGTGTTGTAGTAAATATACACATGAATAAATATACATATTTATATTTACATTTGTGAACATTCCCTCCACCAGATAGTAAAGCATCTTAGCCAAACCAGTATTGCCCCTTTAGGGAAATCACAATAGTCAGCCATGTTTCCACAAAGCCCCAGTTTGTAAAACACTATAGATGGATTAGTTTCAAAATGTCCCATTATAGAGATTGTCACAATTAGCCAGCATTTACGGTGTCTGCCAATGTGAAGCACTGTAATCACAACAGTATTTAGAGTGTCACAGTGTGAGAAGCACTACAGGCAGGCTGGTATTTCCCTAGCTAGGAGGACACCAGAGCTAGACTAGTATCACAGTTCCTAAAGCGCCAATCGTAGACTAATAACCTTAAAGCCCCAGGCACATATTTATACTCAGTTTGCGCCAAATTAGCATCATTTTTTTAATGCAAATTCGGTGCAAAACTAACTCCATATTCATACTTTGGCGCTAGCCCCGTCTAGCACCAAAGTTACGGAGTTAAAGTCATGCTTTGGACGTGGAAACCTAACTTGCATCAATGAAATGCAAGGTAGGCGTTCCCGGGCACAAAATTACTCTATGGCATTAGCACCATATTTATCCCCCGTGCTAAAATCATGCACGTGGGGAGGGGTCATATAATGGTGCAAAGGGCAGGCGTTAGGGGACCTGTGGGCCTATTTCCTTGGTGCAACACCATGGAATAAGCCCACAGGTGCCCTCCCCAGGCCCCAGGGACACCCCCACCAACACCAGAGGGGCAGCAGAGGATGGGGGACCCCATCCCAGGTAGGTATAGGTAAGTACAGGTAAGTATTTTTTTTTAAAGTGCCATTGAGGGCCCTGAAATTGCCCCCCCTACATGGCACTGGGTGCAGTGGCCATGCCCAGGGGACCCTGGTCCCCTGTGCTGCCCATTGGGGTGGTGGGCATGACTCCTGTCTTTTATAAGACAGGAGTCATGTGGTATGGATGGTTTTGCCTCAGAAAATGACGCTAGGCAGGTTAGAGTCATTTTTTTTACTCTAACAGGCCTAACATCATTTTTTGGTGCAAAACTCCCTTCTCCCATACCGCCACCTCCACCCAGCTAACGTCATTTTTTTTAAGCTAGCCCACCCTTTGCGCCGGCTTGCACCATTCCATAAGCATGGTGCCCGGCTGGTGCTCAAGAATGGCGCAAGCCGGTGCAAAACTTTTTGATGCAAAACTGCATTAGTGAAGTTTTGTACCAAAAAGTATAAATATGCCCCCCAGTTCCTAAATAACAGCCCTTTCCCAAGGTCAAAATCTGAAATACCCCAATGTAAAGCACTGTGCCCAGGCAAGTATCTGTAGTGTCCCAGTATGTAACACTCCCAGAAGATGGCGTAAGGAGCAGAACAATCTTTTTTTCTTCTTGTTATTTCCCCTTTCTATGTGTGCTGCCGTCTGCAAAAAAGACTCTTAGGATTGTTTTTGTGCAGAAAGATGCCCCTTCCTGCACAAAAACAATCCTGCATGCAATGCAGGCACCCTTGCACCCCAGTGTAAAGGTGCCTGCATTTCCACTAGGCCGTCCATTGTACACCAGCGCAGGGGAAAACATAGGACTGCGCTGTATTGGATGTAATCTCTGTTATGCAGGGCGGCACAGCAAGGTGACTTTCTGCACTGCCCCGCACCACAAAGGTCACAAATATGGGCCTACGTGTGCATCTCCAGTGCCCCAGTGTTCAACACACTCTTTTCAGGCCGATACCTGGGATGCTTCAAACACACAGAATATCATGGGAGGATGCTTGCAATGTGCCTAACCACTGGCAATCGCTCAGGTAGCATTCCAGCCCATTATGTTTTTGCCCACAGTGCCACTTCAGATTAGACCCAGCCATATGCAATCCTCCCATCACCATTTGAGTGCTTGTCTGTCTAAGTGGCCAAGGGTATGCCCAGACATGGGTTCCGTGCTCACTATACTACTAGACCCAAGCTACACCATATTTAAGAGGCCCATCTTGGCCAAAACGGGTCGTGGGTTGCTTGTGTTCTGGTTCTGAGAAGGCCTGACTTGGCAGTTTGGGTTGGATTGCTCCTATTAGAGCAGAACAAGGACTGATTTGCATATGTCTGGGTCTAATTTGACGTGGCATAGTGGCCAAACAAATTAGAGATTGGCAGGAGTTAGAATATTTGCAAGCATTCCTCCTATCAGTCTATTTGCAAGCAAAGGGAGTAGATGTGGCATATCCGCCAGAGCTGCCAACTATGGATCTCAGGAACCAGGTCCAAGTTTGGGCATCGGCTCAACATCCTGTGATTCTGGGAAATCACTTAATCTCCACATGCCTACAAAAAATGAATGTGTCCTTCTGTAATGTAACTGGTGCTCATGTAAAGCACTCCAACACTTTCAGGTCGTGTTCACCATATGTAAAGCTGCAAAAATTATATATTCCCATCAAGTTTTCTATGTTCAGTAGCCAGGATGAGTAAGGATGGAAAGCAACACAACTAAGCTGGTATCTGCTTTTCCCAGTATGCACTGTACTATACCCCGTTCAGTATGTTTAATGTCCCAGCCTGTAAGGAAACTTAAGTAGGCCAATATGTGTAATGGCTGAGCATGCAAAGTGACAAAATCAGACCAGTATCCTCAGTCCTCCAGATGTACTATTCGCATGCCAGAATGTGTAATGCCTCCATATGCACTGCACTAATTGTAGGCCAGTATGTATAATGCTCCGGCGTGAAAAGCCACAAATCCAGGCCACTATCAACAAATCTCACCAAGAACCATTCCCTAACCAGGAGGGGTAATGCCCCAATATGTAATGCTTTATCACCACGCCCGTATTTGTAATGCCCCAGTATGTAAAGGCACACAACTACCCTAGTATAATCAGTGCTCCGGTATTCAATGCACTGTTCCTAAGCCAGCTTGTGTAGTAGCCCAGTATGTAATGCACAATACCAGGTCAGTATCTGTAATGCCAGAGTATGATAACCACTATCCTCAAATCAAGACCTTCAGTGCCCCAGTGTGTAATGCTTTACCCCCAGCAGACTCTGTAATGTCCCAGTATGTGAAGTGCTCTCCTTGGGCCAGTATCCAAAATGACCTCCATGTCCCATTGCAATGTGGTCTTGTTCCTCGCGGTCTCGTTTGGATAGTGTGAAATCTGCCCTACACTCACAGCACATAAGGAGCATTCTACATCTTTATCCTTACCATTTCTCTTATCTTCCTTTTCATTTCCATTTACTCTTTTTTCTCACCCTAGCCTTTCTTTGTTGCTTGTCATTTGCTTCTGTACCTCCTACTTTCATTCAGCTCCTCCCAGTGAAAGTACCACAAAAGACTGCATCTCCCATAATGCTTTGCTGGGGCGACTGGTGTCACATGTCGAGTGCCGAGGCAGAGAGATGGTCTGGTCTCTCAAGCGAGCTTTGTAAGCTGTTACTGTCTCCAAGTAAGCTCAGCACTTTCAGAGTTTGATCAAATGTGTATGTTTGAGTCTGGCCATACGACCATGTATGTTTGCACTGATCTGAGGCTTAGGCCAATAGTTCTTAACCTTTTGACTTCTGTGGATCCCCACTTTATCATTACTGGAACCTGGGACCCCCACTGAATCATTATTGGAATCCAGGGACCCCCACTAAGACTTTACAGGAAGCCGGGTCCACCTGCCTAAACATTGTCGATGATTTGAACCGCAAAACAATATGCAAAAAAATACAGAAACAAGCATTTATCAAACATTTTCACACATTATGACACATTTTACTTGATTTGCAAACAAATATAAATAAAAAAAATAAAAAAAATTATTTTAATAGGAAGATTGGAACTTTTCTAAATTTAATTGAAGCCACATATCATCCATACTATATGCTATTTGATGCACCCGCGCTGCTCTCACGAATCAATCTGAAGAAAATGATTTAATTTTTAGCCTCCAATATAAACTTCCTTGACATTTACTGAACGTTTTAATTGCACATTTAGCATGTTTATTCATATATACTTTATTAATCTCTTAATATTCTTTAATTTTCTTAAGGAGTAGGAGGCTTCATGAAGCCCCAGGGGCCCCGGGCCCCGGTCGGACACCACTGGTTTAGGCGATAAAGCGCTTTGAATCTCCAAGAAGCATCATCGGTGTCACATGTCTTTTATTACTCCATGCCCGCCCCAGTCAGAAAGATTGACTTATTCATGTCAAGTGTGGCCTCCGCAAAGTAGTTGCCGTTCAGACCCTGACGTTAGTAGATGGTGATGTGATCAGAAACCTTATTTCAGTTTAGTCTTTCCTTTTACAAACCATCCACATCGACAAGTTTACTCTAAATGGTTCAAATGAGGTAGACTGTGTCTACAGTTCCCAGAATGTACCAACTTCACCCTTGTTAGCCGCACACTCAATAACTTAAGGCAGTACAACACAAAGCACACTTTGTAGTGATGCAGAAATATAGGGCAGTGAGCTCTACATAGGACCGTATTCTTGCTACTTAAAGGGTACAAATCAGGGAGGGGTTAGACACCACACCCAATGCAATGCCAAGATGGCCCAGAGCACACAACAGTGGTTCATCCACCAGGTTTTTATACAAAATGAAGACTTCTTAAAAGACAGACACAGCAAACAAGTGTTACATCCGAGTGACTGTTTCAAGGCCTGCGACAACCTGGCATGAACCAGTACAGATGTACACCCTAAGGATTTCCGGGGCCCCGGGCTAAACACAATTTGGGGGCCCCTGCTCAGAACAACTCTGAATGTATTATCCACTTTCAGCTCATGCATGCACTTAGCAACTGGTTGTATCATTGACCACCCTCTTCTTTGGTCAGCCTACATCTGGGCCCAACAGTACATCAGTTTCTCTCTGGCTCGCCAGCACCTTAGAAACAGAACGATTATCAGTCTGAGCAAGTGCGTTGCATGTGACGCTGTGGACTGTTGCCTCATCCTTTGGGCCTGTGCATATCGAGGGTGTTTTATTGTTTGCTGCACTTCAGTTCCTACTATGTGAGGAGCAGGGACTCTGTGCCAGGTGCACCAGCATGTGATTGCACTGGCAGAGCAGCAGCTCCAGGTGCAAACATGACAAGAGTGTATAGTGCCGCACTGCAAATTGAGACACATGGCCTACCTGCCACAAAAGTAGAAAGACTAGTGGTCGGACCAAGCCAGGGTGACCAGACATCCTGGTTTTTCCAGGACAGTCCTGTTTTTTCATCATCTGTCCCGGAAAATTTCACTGTTTCGAATCATGTCCCTGTTTTTAAGGAGTGTCAACTGAACAAAGAAGGAGGCATGCTTTTAGGTGTTCCAGTGCACAGTTAGGCCCATATTTATACTTTTTTAGCGCCGCATTTGCGTCATTTTGTGACGCAAAAATGGCGCAAACTTGCAAAATACAATTGTATTTTGTAAGTTTGCGACGTTTTTGCGTCAAAATGCATCGCTAATGCGTTGCTAAAAAAGTATAAATATGGGCCTTAGTGTCAATACTTTTCAGAAATCAATTTAATAAATACATTGATTCTCTCTGGGAAAAATGCATGTAATTTATAGTCCTCAGTGTCTGTCTGTCTGTGTTTTCTATGTCAGTGAGTTCTGTCTTAAGTAATTTTGTGGCCTTCGATCAGTTCAAACGTTGTAGTCCCACTTCAGTGTTTATGAAATATCCCAGTTTTTGTTTTTTAAATCTGGTCACCCTAGAACAAGCCTTCCACCCACCATCTATGCTGTTGCACTGTATCTAGTCTGTCAGCGCCATTTGGGTAGAGTGCTGATGGGTGCTTGGGTTTACTGCACTGCCTGTGCTATGAGTGACGGGTATTCTCAGTCTGGAAGCAGCAACCTGTGATTGCACCACCTGGCAGCCACCTCAAAATGATGATGCAATAACAGTGGAACCACACCAAGCCAATCCTTACTGCACAGTAAGTGTAACATGCTGACTAAGGACAGGCCGGGGCAGCATGGCTGAGCCTATGCACTTTCAAATCATTAACATTTATAAAGCGCGCTACTCACCCGTGCGGGTCTCAAGGCGCTAGGGGAAAAAGGGGGGTTATCGCTGCTCGAACAGCCAGGTCTTTAGGAGTCTCCGGAAAGCGGAGTGGTCCTGGGTGGTCCTGAGGCTAGTGGGGAGGGAGTTCCAGGTCTTGGCCGCCAGGAAGGAGAAAGATCTCCCACCCGCCGTGGAGCGGCGGATGCGAGGGACAGCAGCGAGTGCGAGGCCAGAGGAGCGGAGGAGGCGGGTGGGGACGTAGAAGCTGAGGCGTCTGTTGAGGTATTCCGGTTCCTTGTCGTGGAGGGCTTTGTGTGCGTGGGTGAGAAGTTGGAAGGTGATCCTTTTGCTGACTGGGAGCCAATGCAGGTGTCTCAGGTGTGCGGAGATGTGGCTGCTGCGGGGTATGTCGAGGATGAGGCGGGCCGAGGCGTTTTGAATGCGTTGCAGGCGATTTTGGAGTTTGGCTGTGGTCCCGGCGTAGAGGGTGTTGCCGTAGTCCAGGCGGCTCGTGACGAGGGCGTGGGTCACGGTTTTTCTGGTGTCGGCGGGGATCCAGCGGAAGATCTTGCGGAGCATGCGGATGGTGAGGAAGCAGGCGGAGGACACAGTGTTGACTTGCTTGGTCATGGTGAGAAGAGGGTCCAAGATGAAGCCGAGGTTGCGGGCGTGGTCTGTGGGGGTCGGTGCGGTGCCGAGGGCCGTGGGCCACCAGGGGTCGTCCCAGGCGGACGGGGTGTTGCCGAGGATGAGGACTTCCGTTTTTTCAGAGTTCAGCTTTAGGCGGCTGAGCCTCATCCAATCTGCGACGTCCTTCATACCCTCTTGTAGGTTGGTCTTGGCGCTGGCGGGGTCCTTGGTGAGGGAGAGTATAAGTTGGGTGTCGTCGGCGTAGGAGGTGATGATGATGTCGTGCTTGCGTACGATGTTGGCGAGGGGGCTCATGTAGACATTGAAGAGTGTCGGGCTGAGTGATGAGCCTTGGGGTACGCCGCAGATGATCTCGGTGGGTTCTGAGCGAAACGGAGGGAGGTAAACTCTTTGGGAACGGTTTGAGAGGAAGGAGACGATCCAGTCCAGGGCCTGGCCTTGGATTCCGGTGGAGCGGAGGCGGGTGATTAGGGTGCGGTGACAGACGGTGTCAAAGGCAGCCGAGAGGTCGAGCAGAATGAGGGCGACTGTTTCACCGTTGTCCATCAGGGTTCTGATGTCGTCAGTGACTGAGATGAGGGTGGTTTCAGTGCTGTGGTTGGTTCGGAATCCGGTTTGTGAGGGGTCGAGCAGGTTGTTGTCTTCCAGGAAGGTGGTCAGCTGTTTGTTGACGGTCTTCTCTATTACTTTGGCTGGGAAAGGCAGAAGAGAGATGGGGCGGAAGTTTTTCAAAGGCTAACATGCTTGCTGAATCACACCAGAATAAAATAGGTATTTTCCTTAAGTCATTCTTTCTTTCAGGCAGAGGTCCACTGGCCGGGCAGCCTAAGCTGGCACAATAGATTGAGAAAGTAAGTAAACAAACTGGTGATTCCTTAACCTTAGCCAGTGCAGGAGCTCTCCTGGAAGGTTAATGAAGGGGCCCCTTTAAAGTTGGTAGCCCTGGGCCAGAGGCTACTTTGCCCATGCAATAAAAACGCATGACTGCACACCTTTTAACTCCACAATATCCTTCATTCTTACTTGCCCAATAACAAATGAATCTGAATTTATAAAGCCCATGGCTACCCCAGTGGGTTTTCCCAGCACTACTAAAAAAAGAATTAACAGACAATGACATTAAAATAACCACGTTTTTATGAGTTTACGGAACTCCAAGAAGGAAGCATTAGCACTGACTTTTAGAGAGAGAGAGAGGCCTACCGTGCAGGAAACTCACAAATACCATATTGGGTCCAGTCAGGGACATTTATTCAACATTAAGATCAACCCTCGGTAGCTGTGGCTGCGAACAGTAAGGCTTAGCAAAGGAACAATGTGTAAAACATTGAACAGCACCAAACAACAGAATAAGAAAGTCACATGACAGGAAAGAAACAAGACACTGATGTATAAGAATAGAGCAGATTTTTATAATGTTTTATAATGTTTTAGAGACCTTAATCATCAACATCCACTGGAGGGTACCGGAGATACTAATTTTAGAAATAATTAATAACTTTTATATCAACCGCACACAAGCATTGGCCAACAAAAAGTTTTAAAAGTTTTGAAAAGTTTGTAAAAGTAAGTTTGACAGTTCTGAGGGTGAATCTGCTAAGGGTGCCAATAGGCTATTGGGTCCCCTCCTACCTTGTTACTCTTTTCCTGTGATGTGTGGCATCTGGCTATCCAAGAATAGCACATTCTTGCCCCCTTCAACATGGCAGGACCCTTCCTTGGTCGTGAGGAGCAAAGTAGCCCACCCTAGAGGTGTGGCTACCTGTACAACATGCCCACAGAGAAAACTGGTTTGGTATGAGTGTCCCCTCTCTGGCCCTGCCTCCAACCTGTCTACAGGAACAAAAGGCGTGCTGCGTAGGGGTGTTGGGGCGGGCGACCCATCAAAAGAGGCTTCCCCCTCTGAAGCATTCCTCTGGGTTAACCCCCCAAGTGGCCATCTGGGGAGAGGAGGTGACACTTCGCTGGTGCACCACCGCCTTTTTTCCTGGACCTGGGAGTCATTCACATTCTCCCCGGGAGGTCAGAAATCGGTTTGGTTGTTTATGACTCTGTGAGGCTACTGGACGAGCAGAGCCCAGAGTGGCAACTTTCTAAAAGCTACCTACCTTTAATAGTGACATTAATTTCGACCTGGGCATAAGGTCACATTTAGTGACAAGACTGATTTGATACCTCACATGACCCAGTTTGGTAGTTGCAGTCAAAAGTTAGCTTTGTTGGGATACCACCCAGTAACTCAGCATTAGCCCACAGGGCTCTCAATTTTACCAGCAGAAAACAACAATTTGGAAGCGTTGCTACTAAGACATATCCTAAACATATGTCCCACTTAACAAAATAACACTCCTGCTCAGGACTCTACGGGGCCGATTTAAGAGCCCATAGCCCCACCTTAGCACCGCCATTGCATCATTTGTTTTACTCTAAGGCGGCACTAAAGAAGCATAGTCCCGGGGCCATATTTACAAAGTGGTGCAATGCATGCATTGCGCCACTTTGTAACCCCTTGCGCCACATCATCCCTGAGTCAGGCATAATGTATGCAAGGGGGGTATTCCCCTGTTAGGGGGGCTGAAAACATAGCGCAAGGAAATGTAAGCGCTGTCCTTGCTCCATTTTTTTCGGCACTTTTAACGCCTGCTCAGAGAAGGTGTTAAAAGGGGGCTTCCATTATTTATGATGGGCCCCTAAGTACACTGCAGGAGTAGCGCCAAGATGTTGTCACTACTCCTGCAGGGTTCATCAATAGCGTGAAAAATTATGACGCTATTGTCCCCTACCCTGCGCCATGGTGTACTGTATTTTAAATACGGCGCACACGTGGTGGCTGTAGGGGGGTGCTAAGGGGCGCAGGGAAAGTGCAGCTGCACTAGGTGCAGCGCCACTTTTCCTAAATCTGCCCCGATAGGCCTTCCTTAGGAGAGACCCACAAATAATGTTAAGCGATATGGTGGCTTTGCCATTGGTTTATAAGCAAAGCTGAAGAGGCAGTGAAAACACTGCCTTTCCCGCCTGCGGTGGCAGGCTGGGAGCCATCTTGTACCTTGTCACTTGAAAGGTGGCACAGAGAGTGCTGCAGCCGTTAGTGGACACTCTGTCTTACATGCCCCAGATACGCTAGGGTCTTACAAGTAAGCCAGGCCTTGCCAATTGGATATATCCAAATCGACATTCAATTTGTATGAGGTTAAAACAATGGCACTGAGGTCTGGTTAGCAGGTTTCAGTGCACTCTCAGAATCAAAAAAACATCAGCTAGTAGTCTAAATGAGGGCAAAAGTGGGGGAAAGCTGCAAAAAGCCTGTTTCCTTATAAATAGTTTGGGACCAAGAAAGGCAAAGGACCTATGGCCATGCCTTGCTAGTTTAAAGTGAGGTATGTTAGCCAGGAGTTGACTCGAAGAGTTCACTTAGGAGAGTAGACATTAACCAGCATACTGCGGTAAGTGGGAGCCCATCTGTTCAAGGCCTTGTGCATATCACACAATGTTTCAAATGGAATGCGTTTACTTATAGGTAGTTAATGAAGAGTGTGTAAATGAGCAGAAACTGAGAAGTACCTTGGCACATGGCAAAGCAAACGTGTTTTGAACAATCTGAAGTCTTTCAAGCAATTTTTTGGTGCCCCTAAATAGAGCATGTTGCCATAATCTGGCCTAGAGAAGGTAAGAAATTGTACAATTGATCTTTGAGCTGAGGGAGGAAGAAGCAAAATAATTTTCTGAGAGATTTGAGTAAGATACATCTGCAGGCCATGATCTTAGATATTTGATGATCCATGGAGAGCCTTGTGTCAAGTCAAACACCCAAGTTCTTAACCACCTTCCTGGGAGTGGGCAGCGGCCCATGGGCCCCAGAGCTGAGGATGATTACCCACTACAAGTACCTCGTCTTGTCGCCTTCAGTTTGAGGTAATTTGATCTCATCCACCTCAATGCCTCAGTGAGACAAAGACCGACGTTGGATGCTCTTGTTCATTATCAATGTTAAACAAAACAATGGTCTGAGTGTCATCAGCATACAGAAATAAGCAGTGGCAAAATGAAACTGGAGGGGGCCCCCTGCAAAGAACATGGGGGCAAGAGGACCCTCCGGGCTCGCTCAGGCCAGGTGCTGTGCTGAGGGGACCACCTGGAGCTCGGGGTACCCCCCCTGCACTGTGGGGGCTCTGGGGCCTTTGTTATGCCACTGGAAATAAGGACAGTCCGTGGCCCTTAACTAAGTCGTCCAAAGGCTGAACAGAAATATTTAGTAATGTGGATAACGTGGGGCTCAAGGAAGACCTCTG
The DNA here is from genome assembly GCF_031143425.1 of Pleurodeles waltl. NCBI lineage: Eukaryota > Metazoa > Chordata > Amphibia > Caudata > Salamandridae > Pleurodeles > Pleurodeles waltl. The sequence goes on along the minus strand of NC_090443.1, from coordinate 982,280,655 downwards.
AGGCTCACCACATCGGCGGTGTAGTGCTGAGGACTTGTGGGGCTCGGAGAATATTTGGAACAATTAAATGATCTTGAAGAAAAGAAATAAACCAGGATAGGGCAGAATCCTGAATGACGATTTCAGCTGCTCTTCGACACACAACTGAGAGGGACACTGTGTCAAACGCTGCCCAATAATGGACTCCAGCCTTGAAAATGTTGCTTGGATGAAACCTGTGTTGGCTCTCTTTTCAGAAGTCTTCAGTCTGGTCAAACACCTGCTTGCTACATTGTTAACTGTACTTTAGGAAGCTTTTGACAGCATCTGGCCACAACACTATGGGCCAGATTTACTCACATACTGAGTCATGGTTGCACCACTTTTGGGGCGCATCCATGATGCAAAATGCTAGTAGATATTTACAAAGACACTCAAGGGACAATTTGCGCTTTCTTGTGTGGCTTTGTGAAAATAAATGTAACGCAATGCAGTGACGTGCACTGCACTGCGTTACACTTCATTCTGGGAGGCGTTCCGTGGGTGGAACATGGGTTTTCCCATGCATCCATGCATGGACTTCACACAATCCCAGATTTACAAAGGGTTGTAAACCCGGGATTGCGTGCTATTGCTACACCTCCCAGAGGATAAGGTAAGGAGCAGAAAAATATATTTTGCTCTTCGTTATTTCTTTTGCATGTGTGATGCAATTTGCTGCATACATGGAAAGAGGAAAATGCCTCAACAGATTGTTTTTGTGCAGAAAGGTGTCCCTTGCTGGACAAAAACAATTCTCCTTGTAACGAGGCACCCTTGTACCGTGGTGCAAGGGTACCTGTGTTGGCGCTAGGCTGCCTGAAGTGCGCCAGCACTATGCGAGAGCAGAAGTGTGCCATATCTTAGTACAGTGGTTCCCAACTTGTGGTCCGGGGACCCCTGGGGGTCCGCGAAGCCGTCTCAGGGGGTCCATGAGAGCCTAGAAAATTAAAAAATATTAACAAATATTGACAAATTAGGTCCCCAGCTTCCAGTAATGACTCAGACGGGAGTCCCCGGATACCCATGATGATTCAGTGGAGGTCCCTGGGTTCCAGTAATGTTAAAGTGGGGGTCCACAGAAATCAAAAGGTTGGCAACCACTGTCTTAGTAGATATTACGCATTTCTTTGCCTTGCTACACTGTGTTGCGTGAAAGGTTAATAAATATAACCCTACATAATCTGTGTTCACTCTGTTAACTGTGAGCCCCAGAAACAACACTTCTGCAAATAAAGGACCCCCAGCTTCAGAGCAGAGAAGTCTGCAGGGAGTTTTTTATTGCCCTTATTCCTCCCTGATTTCCTCGATGCTCTGCACCTGTTCTGCACCTCTAAGGTATGTGTAATCGTCTGTAGTTGGTGCAGCAGGTGCAGTGGCTTGTATTAAGTGTCCGCTGCACCACAAATGTGGTTGTCCTTCACTACCCACCTGTGGGTCAGGAGGGACGTCTTCTTGCTTGTATTAGGGCACAAGCCACCCTTACTGCGCCTCTTACCTGCCACACTCATCCGCATCCATAGGATTACTTAGAAGGCGCATTCTGTGTTTTATGCAGACATCTACCAGCAGGGGGCAGCAGAGAATTTCATTCTGTTGCTAAAGCAGCGTTTGCTTAACTGAGTTGGGTAAAGATTGTAAAACCAAGAATTCAAAAAAAGAGAGTTACCCTTTAATCTAATAAAGGGTCACAAAACTGGGTTGCAATTATAAATCAGAGCTTCATACACAAAATGACTAAGCATAAAAAAATTATTTATATTTAACAAACAAAACTTTCATAATTCGTTATTTAAAAGTAATACCTTGTTATTTCTTTACCTAAAAAAGATTCAACAAGACTACTATTAATTAACATCTAATGTTTGCAAAGTCTAATAAAATGTAGCAGTGTTTAAAAAAAATCTTAAATTATTAATGCATCGAGTAACGGATGCAGATATTTTACAAACTGGATGTACAAAAAAATTAACAAGGTATACATTTTATGTAAAGTCCTCTCTCTGTCTATCTAAGTAGACTGGCCTCCTTTAGGCAGGTTGATTATCTTTTTGTGACCTTTGGGCCCGTATTTATACTTATTTAGTGCCGCATGTGCATAATTTTTTGACGCAAAAGCGTCGCGAACTTACAAAATACAATTGTGGGGCATATTTACACTCTGTTTGCGCCGAATGTCCGTCAAAAATTTTGCCACACATTCAGCGCAAACCTTGCCCTATATTTAAACTTTGACGCCCGACCCCGTGGACGTCAAAATTCCACAGTGAGCATAATTTTTTGGAAGCAGGAAACTGCCTTGCATTAATGATATGCAAGGTAGGCGTTCCCTTCCAAAAAATGACTTCAAGGCCTGTGCGCCTTATTTACACCCCAGCGTTATTTTGACACACAGAAGGGGGTGGCCCTTAAAAAAACGGCGCACAGCCTGTTGTGCGCCGTTTTTTAACGCCTGGGTGAGGGCAGGCGTTAAGGGATCTGTGGGCTCGGAAGGAGCCCAGAGGTGCCCTCTCCTGCCCCCAGGGACACTCCCTGCCACACTCGCCCACCCCTGGAGGACACCCATGGATGGTGGGACCCATCCCAGGGAAGTAAAGGTAAGTTCAGGTAAGTCTTTTTTAACTTTTTTTAAGTGGCATAGGGGGGCCTTTTTGTGGCCCCCCTACATGTCACTATGCCCAATGACCATGCCCAGGGGGCATGGCCATTTGGCAAAGGGGCATGACTCCTGTCTCTGCTAATGGGGGTTGTGCGTCAAAAAAAATGGCCGGTTTGAGGCCTGATTTTTGCCTCAGACCTGACTTGCACCATTTTTTCACGTCAAAAAGTATAAATATACCCCTGTATTTTGTAAGTTTGCGCCACTTTTGCTTCAAAAAGTGGCGCAAATGCAGTGCAAAAAAGTATAAATACGGCCCTTAGTGTTTCAGGCAGGGCTCTCTGGCCTTCGTCAAACACCCTTTCTAGACTGCTCAAGACTCCAGTCTCCATAGCTCATGCTGCCTCAGGCACAGATCCTCCAGGTTCTGTTCAGGTGAGATTGACAGTTTCACGGGCAGCTTTCAAAAGAGCATCTGTGGGAGACAGGTACCATTCTGCAGCCCGGTCATCCCTCACACATTCATGGTTCACTATCTTCTGCAGTTAGATGGTGGCTTGTCTGCAGATGTTGGCACTTATGTACAATTTTCAGTCCAAAATAATGGAAGTTAAAACCGTTGTGGGGCTATTACTGAAAAGTCACGCTAGTCGCAACACTTTTTTGTGGGTGTCTGTAATTGTTTTTTTTTGTTTAAAGTTTTGAAGATAAAGGCCCAATTTATGAAAAGTGGCGCTACATCTAGTGCAGCGCCACTTTTCATGCACCCCTTAGCACCCCCTAACGCCACCATGTCTGCGCCATATTTAAAATGCGGCGCACCATGGCAGAAGTCAGGGGAACTAGCGTCATCATTTTGTATGCTAGTCTGGTGCTTTGCAGTACTAGCATCAAAAATGTTGACACTGAGGGGCAGATTTATGGAAAGTGGCGCTGCTCCGAGTGCAGCGCCACTTTCCCTGCGCCCCTTAGCACCTCCCTACCGCCACCATATTTAAAATAAGGCATTATTCATGACGCTATTGATGTACTCTGCAGGAGTAGCACCAAAATATTGTCACTACTTCTGCAGAGTACAAAGGGCCCCATTCTAAAGAATGGAAGCCCCTTTTAACGCCTGCTCTTAAGCAGGCGTTAAAAGTACTGTAAAAAATGACGTAAAGAAATCTCATAGATTTCCTTACGCCATTTTTCCGGCTCCCCTAATGGGTGAACACCCCTTTGCATACATTATGCCTGGCACAGGCATAATGCAGGGCAAAGGGTTACAGGGTGGCGCAATGCATGCATTGTGCCACTCTGTAAATAAGGCGCAGGGATTTCAGGCCTCGTTGGGCCACATTACCGTAAAAAATAATGACGTTAATGTGGCACCAGGTGGAGCTAAGGCACTATAAATATGCCCCTAACCTGAAAAGCACCCAGAGGCCCATTGAACACCTGCCCTTAGCAGGCATTAAAAAATGATGCAGATAAAAAAGCGCAATGGAATCTCATAGATTCCTTTGTGCCATTTTTATGCCCCCCCCCAGCGCCAGAATGCCCCCCTTACATACATTATGCCTGGCACGGGTATAATGTGGCGCAAGGGGTTACAAAGTGGCGTAATGCAAGTATTGTGTTACTTTGTAAATATGGCGTTTTTGCCCTTACAACCCTACACCAGCATAAAAAAATGACGGTAATGTGGTGTTGTAATGGCGCTAGGCCACTATAAATCTGGGCCAAAGTATATTGAAGAAAGGAACAGTAATAATATTCTACAATATGAGTCAGGAGTGTAATAAGTACCTTGAGATATCTCTACCATTATCATAAAATGCTTATATCACAAAATATGAAAGAAAAGATAGAGAAAAGGGAGAAAGTGAGAAAGATAGAACAAGAAGATTGCATATAATGAAGAAAAGACATAATATAAAATGTCAAAATAGCAACAGTGTAGATAAAAAATTGATGATAAAATAAATATTGGTATAAAAATCAGTGAAAAAAAAGAGAAGTCAAGGAGGTTCAGAGACTTCTTTAGTTAAGGGTTGATGTAGGTTAGCTGTTAAAGCACAGGAATCTAGGAAAATTGTTACCAGTGATCAGAGAATGTCCCTTTCGATAGCAAGAGACATTAGAGTGATATATGTTCTGTCCAGGCTATGATTATAACAAATACTTTACCAACATGCTTAAAAAGATATATCAAGAGCATTTTACAATTTTTTTGTTATTTGTTGGAATGCAACTGCAATCAGTAAATCTACAATTTGCACATTGAGGGCCTCATTTACAAGAATGGATGCATTGCTGCGTAGCAAAAGCATTGCATCAAAATTTCTTGCACTGAGTCAATTAAGGTTACGACGCCATGGATGCGTCATACATACAATATGTAGCGCCATGGCGTAAGGACCCAAGGATGAATTGGAAATTCTGATGCATCAGTGGGAACTCTGCCGCAATGCATCAGCCTCAAAAGTAGCACTTAGAACCAACGCAACTTTCACAATGCGTAAAAATTCAGAGCAATGCGTCAGTCCTGACAAACGCAAGTAGCCTATTGTGTGGGGACCAATGTAAAAGACTGTAAAATGGTGAAACAGCATGTTGTACATTGATCATAGATGTAATGTATGCAGAATGGCTGTGTGTCACATTACAGAGGGCATAGTCTGCTTATGTGTATATAGATCAATCAATCAATCAGTACACTTGTAAAGCACGCTACTCACCCGTGAGGGTCTGAAGGTGCTGAGGGGAGGGGGGTTGCTGCTACTGCTCGAACAGCCAGATCTTGAGTAGCCTCCTGAAGGTCAGCAGGTCTTGGGTATGTCGTAGGAGCATGGGGAGGGTGTTCCAGGTCTTGGTGGCGAGGTGGTAGAAGGATCTGCCGCCGGTGGTCACTCTTCGGATGCGAGGGACGGTGGCGAGGTCGGCTGAGCGGAGCTGGCGGTTCGGGTGTAGAAGGTGAGTCGTCTGTTGAGGTAGGCTGGACCGGTGTTGTGGAGTGCCTTGTGTGCGTGGGTGAGGAGCTTGAAGGTTATCCTTTTGTTGACTTATGTAGAGACCTGAGAATGTGCGACATAGCGAGTGATAGTGTAATGTGAGTGAATGCAAATATATGTTGTAATGGTAAGAGGCAATATGTGTGTTACCTACCTTATGTGTGCACATACTTGTTGTTCTTTTGAGTATACTGGCCTGGACTTGGGAACCCATTCTCCTATGGAGAAGTTACAATTCTGGCCTGTCCTTTACATAGAGTACACAACGTCACATTGCCTTGCTGCAGCAGATGATGATATCATAGGTGCTTTGGTTCTAGGTTGGTCAAGGGGCACTACAACATGATTGTCACATGTATAGACCTATAGTTTGAGTTGTTTTGACAGCACAAGAGGTTTTGCAGATCTTGAGCCATATTTTATTCCGTAAAGAAGGAGGGGAAGAGGCATGTAAGTCTGTTTCCCATTGTAACTCTGAAACTATTTTCTGTCTAATATCCTGAGAGGAAGTAAAGATACTATAGATAGGGGATGCCCTAGGGAAGTAGTAGACGTAGATGTGCAGATTAGACAGAGGAAAAATAGGATTTGAAAATGGCCAAGGTCAGGGAGTTAAATCTGTTTTATAAGAATTAGAAAATGTAAAGGGGGATTGAGCTGGAGAAAAAGAGATGAAAGAGTGATCATGAATTAGCTAATGAGTCGACATTAAACGTTTTGCTCACATGGATGTTCAACACACACATGGGACACATCTACAAAATGTAACTCCCAAAACCGATGACAGATCCCCATGAACTCCATCACGTCTCCTCTCTTTGCCAGGGTTTGCTCAGGAGGGGCTCATGACACATCCCCCCCACCCTGCACGTTGGCCACACATAGATTACAGACTCGGTGGTCTCCTGTGGAAAGGTGTCTAGACCTCCCCATGCTACCCCCACCACTAGGGTTTGCCCACCAGGACTATCTATTGGTGTGACTCCCCAGATTGTTACGGCCACTCCCTGTGGCTAGTCAGGCATTACGCACGGGGCAGTCCCAACAGTCACCAACAAGTTCACAGATCCCCCCTCTGAAGCCACCGGCGTCCCCCATCACAGGACCTGTGTAACAAATTTGCCACCTTTTTCCACCACAAGATCCAGGACATCTACGACAGCTTCCTCCCAGAAAATCCTGGCACCAGAACCTGTGACCGACACTCCCCTCAGAACCTACCCAGACCATCCACAGCTGGTCCACGCACACCACAGAGGAAACAGTCACCATCATGAACAGCACCCACTCTGGAGCCCCCACAAGGGCCCCTGCCAGCACCACATATACATCAGAGCCAGCGCATCCATCGCCCCGAGCTCCGGAACACAATCAACTGCTCCATCAACGCTGGCACCTTCCCCGATGACTGGAAACATGCCGAAATACACCCTCTGCTGAAGAAACCTTTGGCCGACCCATTAGAATTAAATAATTTCCGTCCCATCTCGCTGCTACCCTACCCCACCAAAGTACTGGAGAAAGCAATCAACGTACAACTACGGAATTTCATTGAGGCCAACAACTCCCTGGAAAGCTCCCAGTCCGGCTTCTGCAGCAACCACAGCACGGAGACAGCTCTCCTGGCAGCCACCGATGACATCCGATTACTCCTAAACCATGGCCACACCGCAATGCTCATACTCCTGGACCTCTCAGCAGCTTTCGACACAGTCTTTCACAGCACTCTGCGCACCAGACTCCATGACATAGGAATTCTTAGAATGGCCCTGGAATGGATCCACTCCTTCCTCTCCGGGAGGACGCAGAGAGTCAGACTCCCACCCTACACTTCCAGACCCACAGGAGTCAACTTCAAAGCCCTCCAAGGATCCTCACTGAGTCCCACATTGTTCAACGTATACATGGCTCCTCTTGCTGCCATCGTCAGACGCCACAGTACGAACATCATGTCATATGCCGATGACACACAATTCATCATTTCCCTCACCGAAGACCCGAACTCAGTCAAAAGGAACTTTTACTCAGGAATGGGAGCCTTCGCCACCTGGATAAGAGAAAGCTGCCTCAAGCTCGACTCTGACAAGACTGAGCTCATCATCTTCGTAAACACCATTGCAGCATGGGACGACTCCTGGTGACCCACATCCCTCAGAGCCCTCTCTGCACCGACTGAGCATGCCTGCAACCTAGAAATCACCCTCGACTCCTCCCTATCCATGACCTGCCATGTAAACTCAGTCACCTTCTCCTGCTGGCACACACTCCGCAAACTTTGGAAGATCGTCAGATGGATTCTAGCAGACTCACAGGAGTGTCATCCATGCCTTATCACTAGCTAGCTCGACTACGGCAACGCCCTCTACGCAGCACCTCAACTAGAAACGTTAAAAAACTACTACTCATCCAGAACGCTGCCGCCAAACTCATTCTGGACCTCCCTCACCGAGAACACATCTCCCAACATCTGAGGACCCTCCACTGGCTACCGGTCGAGAAGCGAATCACATTCAAGCTACTCACCCACACGTACAAGGCCATACACAACGTGGGACCAGCCTACCTGAACCACTGCTTCTCCTTCCACACCCCCGCCAGATCCCTCCGCTCAGCCCAGATGGCCCTGACCACCATCCCTTGCATCCGCAAGACCACCGCAGGAGGACGGTCCTTCACCTCATTGCAGCGAAGAGCTGAAACAATCTCCCCTTGCACCTCAGACAAATCTCGTCGCTCACCATCTTCAGGAAGAACCCCATGACGTGGCTCTTTGGATGAGTCCCCTCCCCACCCTACATCGCCTTGAGGCCCTCACGGGTGAGTAGCAGCGCTCTACAAAAACTGATTGATTTATTGATTGATTGGAACTGGACACATACTCTTTCAGCTCCTCAGTTTTTACATGTTCAGTTGTTCTCACCCAGGCTGGGCACACTTGTTGAGTGTTGTGTCCTTTCACCCTCCACACCAATTTCATCATGCAGTGACAGTTCCCAGTGTACAATAGAAATCAAACTTCCCAGTTGAGAATTACGGGAAGGCACATGTGACTGTGACAGTATCTATTTCTACATTTACCGTTTGTATGTACTGTTCCTGAAGTAATGCTGATTCCATCTGTCTGATGTCCATGCGTAATTACTAATAAAGAATTACACGTAAAAAAAAAAAAGAGCATATATATTTTTTTAAACAGAAGACAAGATATTGAAAGGAATTGCTTAGAGATAGAAAACAATAATAGGAACCAACATCATCTTGACAGAATCAAGACCCCACGAATCTACCCCACGAGAGAAACAGTGGGTTCCATTGTGAAGTAAGGGTAGATAAAGTTGGAAGAAGAGTAGTAGAATTAAGAGAAACTGTATCTTTTAAGGAATCAGTAAACCAAAGACCCGAATATTTATTTTTATATGATTCCAAAGAAATCCAATGAAAAGAAGTTGTGTTTAAAGCACCATTCATTAAGAGGGAGAGAGAAGCTCAAATTTGTCAGAATTACGTGTTTAACCTGAAGGAGAGTCGAAAGTATAAACTATGTCCAAAAATGATTGTAGGGAGGAATCAGTGGAAATCATATATAGAAGAATATCATCAGCGTAACCTGAGAATTTAGGGCCTAAGTATGAGTCTGGCGGTCCTAGGATCGCCAGACTCGCGGTGGCCATCGGCCCCCGCTGCTGTAGTGGTCCGACCGCCACATTACGACCTTCACGGCGGTGCAGGCTGCAATCAGCCAAGACGGCACTGCACGCAGTGTCGCCCTGCTGAATACAACCTGGTTCTCCTCCAGCCTTCTCATGGTGGTTTCACTGCCATCAAAAGGCTGTCGGAGAACAGGCCCAAGGGGCCACAGGTGGGACCGCTGCATTGCCCTTGCCGGTGGCATGGGAAGTGCAGGGGTCCCACTGCCCAGCACCCACGTAATGTGCATGGTCTGCTGTGCAGAAAGTGTGCATTATGAGGGCGCTGGTGCCCTCTGCCACCACTTTCCTGCTGGGCTGACCCAGCAGGAAAATCATAATGAGGAGGTCATCACTACAGTGGCGGCCACCCTGCCAAGAGTTTGGCGGACAGCTGTTCCTTTCTGCCAAACCTGTGATCAGGGCCTTAATCTGTTTATCTCCACCTTTGAGCTATGCATGCTATTATGTTGTTGAATCTTAGAAAGGCATGGTTTGAGTGCTAGACTAAAGGGAAGAGGAGAGAGGGGACAACCTTGCTGTACTGCTCTGTGAAGTGGGAATGAGGGAGAGATTAAGCCATTAACAAAAATAGATGCTTTAGGAGATTAATATAAAAGAGAGACTAGATTAATGAACCTTTGTCCAAAACCAAACCAAGTAGAAGTAGAAAAAATAAAACCTCCAGTGCATTTGGTCAAAAGCCTTCTCGGCGTCCAAGGAAATAGCTGGTAATGAATGTTTTTATGTCTTGGATTTACTCAAAATGCCAAAGTCTGGTGTTGTTGGAAGGATGCCTTTCATTAACAAATTCCGACTGCTCTCTGTCAATTAAATTTGGAGGCGGGGATCTAGATGTAAAACAAGAACTTCAGGAAGAATGTTATAATCAGAATTGACAGGGGAAATGGCCTATAATTTTTACATAGTTTAGGGTCTTTATTTTCTTTAAGAATAAGACATATTAAAGCACCTTGAAAAGTACCAGTGGCAGCTTTGGATGTGTCAAGAAAAGTAAATAGTTGATGTAATTTAGGAAGTAACAGTTTGGAGAAATGAAAATAAAATTTGATGGGAAATTCATCAGGCCCAGGAGCTTTGCCTCTTTTAATAGAATTAATTGCAGTTTATATGTCCTGAGCTGTGATATGTGCTTCAAAGGAGATAAAATCGGTGGTTAAATGGAATTTGAATAGAAGAGATGTATAGACTGATGCCAATTTGTAGAGGATTATTTTCTATTGTATAAAGAGTTTTGTAGTATGAGGTAAATTCGGCTAAGATATCATTGTCCTTAAATATGGGAAATGTATCATCACATAAAATAGTTTCTACATGGACACAATTTGTTTTTTAATTTAAGGTAGTTTGACAAATGTTTGCCTATTTTATTTTGACCTTTATAATATTTAGCACTGGATTTAGGAAGATAAGAGACCGCATCTTCCCTATAAAGTTTATTAAACTCAAATCTGGCTTTTACTAGTTCATCTAAGAATGACTTAGATTTGGACGGAAAGTAGGTGTGTTCTAGTGTTTTAATATGTTTCATGATATCTAATGCTTTTTTTTAATTTGCTTTCATTTTGTTGGAAACATAACTGATAATAAAGTCCACAGAGGTAACCTTAATGGTATCCCAGATGGTTTGAAAATATGTATCCGTAGATTCATTCAATATAAATAATTCAGTTATAGAAGTTTCAAAACGTTGTGTAAAGATATTATCTAATAAAAGAGAAGTATTAAAGCACCAATGTATCACCTTTAGAGGAAGAGGAAGAACTTCTAGGTCTTATATTACCGGGGCATGATCTGAAATTAAAATTATACCAATATCAGCATGTAAGATATGTTGAGATAAAGCTTTAGAGTTGAATAGGTTATCAATTTTGGACTGAGAGGAATGGACAAGAGAAAAGAATGTATATTCTTGTGAACAGGGATTACATAGGGCCTCATTACGAGTTTGGCTGTCCAACGGTAAGACCGCCACGGTGGCGGCCGCCAAAAGACTACTATGTTGACGGTAATCCAACTGCCGTATTACGACTCACACTGTGAAGACTGCCAAAAGAATCAAAAATCCAAAACCACCAGGAGACTGGAGGACAGAAAAGAGGCTTTCCCACCACCAGCACCACCCGCCCAACAAAATACCACCAACCAGATTACGAGACGCTAATCACCACAGCAGTTCTTCTATGGCGGAAAACCATTGGCGGTCTGACCTGTCGCGGTCAAAATCCACATTAGGCAAAACACCACACCACATTGGATAGCTTGAATATCCCACACCTGACACACATGCACACACCAGACACACCTACTCACTGCACTATATAACACACCCCTACATACCCACATTCCTTTGCAAACAGAATGCCACACACATACTCAGAGAAGCCAAAAACATAGATATATCACTTTTATACTAAAGGCACACATACACATCTCACTCAGCACACACCCCACATCAGCAAAACGAACACAATACACACAACACTAGCACACACAATCCACGACAACCGTCACCCCCTCACAGCGCAGCACCCACACCACACCAGTTATCCAACACTGCACCCTTACACTCACAACACCCCCACATACCGTCTACACAACAACAACCATGTACCCACAAAAACACCCACGTTTTATTGATGACGAGTTGAGGGTCATGGTGGATGAAATTGTCAGCGTAAAGCCACAACTGTTTGGAGCACAGGTCCAACAAACATTGATTGCCCAGAAAATAAAGCTGTGGCAAAGGATATTCGACAGGGTCGATTCTGTAGGCAGTCATCCACGCACAAGGGAGGACATCAGGAAGAGGTGGAATGACCTACGGGGGAAGGTGCGCTTCATGGAATACAGGTACCAGATAGCCGTGCAGAAGACTGGAGGTGGGCCCCCACCTCCTCCACCACAATTCACATCATGAGAGGAGAAGGTCTTGGACATACTGCAACCGGAGGGCCTGACTGGAATACCTGGGGAACTGGAGTCTGGTAAGTACCCACAACAGTCATGTCACACAATTGAATAGTCCTGCATGCTGCCTCACCACCAGCAGGAGCAGTGGGAAGATGTGTAGTTCTGGTTCCATGGCGGCTCCAGATGGGTATGGCCTCCCAAAGATGAGTGGCTCCTTTTATGCTGTTGGTTTCCGCCAGGGTTTCTGTGGTGGTGCGACCTCGGCGGGAACCTTGGTGGTGTGCAGCCTTGTAAGATGTGTGATGGAAACATGGTCTCCACCGGCCTGCAGGTGGCTACCATCGACTGTGGTGGCCTGACCGCAATGGCAGTGCCGGAGGTGGTTTGGCTGTATTCTGTTGGGAATACCGCCATGGTCATAATTTGGCGGTCTTCTCCACCAGCCTGCTGGCGGTACGACTGCCAACATGGCAAACTCGTAATGACCACTATAGTCATAGGAATCTATAAGGGATTTCTATTTAATGGTTGCAGTGAATTGTTTGTGGATGGAGGAATTAACAAATGTGGTTTTAGAGGAGCGATCCAAAAAAGAACCTATTACAAGATTGAAGTCCCCATCAAATATTAAACAAATATCTGTGGTAGACATCTATTTGTGTGTAATAATGGGCCAGAATGATTTATCAATGTGCTGGAGCATATTCATTAAAAATAGTTAGCGGTATCCTATTTACTGTTAATTTCTATTTAAGCCAGCGACCTTCCACATCGAATTCTTGCGTTATTAATGGAACATCCAAGGTTTTTTTTTTTACAAAGAATTACAATGCCATTATGTTTACCAGATCCTAGTGAAGTGAAGGCAAGGCCTACCCAATTTTAAATTAGTTTCTTGGCTTCTGATTTACCAATATGAATTTCCTGTAATAAAGCAATATCAGCATTTAATTTGGCTAAATGAGTCAGTACTCTTTATCATTTGAGGGGCAAACCCATCCCTTTAACATTCCATGTAATTACACTAAGGCCCTGATTTAAGAGGGCCTATTGCCACTTTAGCAAAAAAAAATGTATGCTAGGACGGCGCTAAGGCAGCCATATTTACAAGGCAGCGCAATGCATGCATTGTCCCACTTTGTAACCCTTTGCACTACATTTTGCCTGCGCCAGGCAAAATGTATGCAAAGGGAGTTCTCCCGTTGGGGGTGGGGGGCCGAAAAAATGGTGCAAAGAAATCTAAGAGATTTCTTTGCGTCATTTTTTTCTGCACCTTTAACGCCTGCTCAGAGCAGGCGTTAAAAGTGGGCACACCATTGTTTACAGTGGGCCCCTATGTACTGTTCAGGGTCAGCGTTAAAAATTTGGCGCTAACCTTGAACAGTACTCTGCGCCATGGTGCACCGTATCTTAGATACGGCGCACAGATGGTGGAGGTACAGGGGCGCTAAGGGGAGTAAGGAAAGATGTGTTGCACTGGGCGCAGTGCCATGTTCCTTAAATCTGCCACTAAAAATCATAGAAAATAAATTAAAGGATTAATATACTTTACATATAAGCAGTTGCAAGAAACATCTGTACTTATATAATAAAAACTGTACATATAAAATTATTAGCAGTAAGAAAGAAGAAGTTGAATGTGGAAACACCTAAAGATCATAAAATGATGTGGGGAGATGTAAAAAAAAGAAATGAGGAGAAATATATGATAAGGGAAATAAAGAGACATGTAGTAGCAAAATAAAATGAAAAAGAGAAAAAATATATCTACATGAAACACAGGAGGATAAAAGTAACATACCGGGTAGCAAGACAAATGGTTGGGGTGGTGTGACCACAGAGGGAAGATGACACAACCAGAATCCAGAGGCAACTGGGAGGGTATGGGTAAGTATATATAGCCATGAGATACAGGAGAAGGAAGTTACCTATGGGAGGAGGAAAAAGAGGTAAGTTATGGTCTCATATGGAATACATAAGGCATAGATATACAAAACATGAAACAGTATAATAAAATAACATAGGTGAAAAGATAATATGTGCATAGATTTAAAACATGAAGTATGTTTACAGAAAAACATTCAAGATCATGGAAGTTTAGTAGTGTCCATTGCTTCAATTGTACAAGTGTCCATAAATTTCTGCAACAGGGAAGGATCTTCGTATGTTATTATTTTGTTCTTATAAGTCACTTTAAAGAAACACACGTGAAAGAGACCAAATAGGGCATCAAGGGAGAGTAGTGCAGGTCTTCTGTTTAGGAACTTTTCAGGCTATTTGCTGTAGGTTTGGCCAAACCTGAAGTAAAACATAATGAGTTACCAGACTAAATAATGTGGCCTTCGCTTTTTGCTACTTTAATCACCATAAGCAGATCTTGGTATTCCAGAAAGAAGATGATAACAGCTCGAGATTTCTGCGATGACAAAGTGTGCTTTGAACGATGGCCAAGCCTGTGGGCTCTTAGTATAATTAAAGGAGTGGTTTTGGCATATTAAGGATTTTAGGAATAAATGTTTGAAAAAATTAAATAGGTTGAGAGCCCTCCACACTTTCAGAAGTACCTTAAATGAAACGATTGTTACAGTGATTGCGATTTTCCAAATCTTCAGTCATTGTTTAGCGGTGTGCAACTTCGGTTTGGAGAATTCTAACATCTTCAGTAGTATCCTGTATGCCGCATATCTGCTGGTCAATAGCAGTAACTCTATTTTCCATCGGAGACCACGTGTCATCAAGCTGTTGAAGTTTCCGTTGGTATCCTCCATGTAGGGCTTCAAAGCTTGTATTTCCTCCACTATAACTGCCATGCAAACTGATGTAGTAGATTTGACAGGGGAAGGAGGATCTTTCTTTGGTCTTTTACTAGTTGGTAAAGGTGTAGTCTTAGGAATTCTAGAGAGAACTTTAGAGGAGGTTGTGGGTGTGAAAGATGAACATGATGAAATGGGTGGGGTGTGAAAGATGAACATGATGAAATAGGTTACTGAAGTTGAACATTGAGATTCTCCATATTAGAAACCAGAGCAGAGAAAGGGTTTTTGGTATCTACAGTATATTGAGAAGAAGTGGACATAACAGACGTGTTTAGTTTTCGGTTTCTGGTTTTTCCCATAAGTAAGAGTCGGAGTTAGCAAAATAAAACCACTGATAGTGCATACTAGATATAAATTGGAGAAGTAAAGGAGAGTTTTAAATTTTCGGTCTTTTCTACACCCGGCAATAAGATTCACTAAGGTAGCCACTAACAAAAATGTTGGGCCAAAAATGAGGCAAGAGTGAAAGAAAATGATATAAGGAAATTACATGCTCCCAATAAGCCCTGACTCCTTCTTCTCCGGGAGGACACAGAGGCTCAGACTCCCGCCCTACACTTCCAGACCCACAGGAGTGAACTGCGGAGTCTCTAAGGATCCTCACTGAGACCCACATTGTTCAACATATACATGGCCCCTCTTGCTGCCACCGTCAGACGCCACGGTATGAACATCGTGCCTTATGCCGATGACACACAACTCATCATTTCCCTCACCGAAGACCTGGACACAGTCAAAAGGAACTTTCACTCAGGAATGGAAGCCGTCACCACCTGGATGAGAGAAAGCTGCCTCAAGCTCAACTCCGACAAGATGGAGCTCATCATCTTCGAAAACGCCACCTCAGCTTGGGACGATTCCTGGTGGCCCACATCCCTCAGAGTCCCCCCTGCACCGACCGAGCACGCCCGCAACTTAGGAATCATCCTCGACTCCTCCCTATCCATAACCTGCCAGGTAAACTCTGTCGCCTCCACCTGGTGGCACACACTCCGCAAACTTCGGAAGATCTTCAGATGGATCACAGCAGACTGTCGCAGAAGAGTCACCCACTCCTTAGTCACGAGCAAGCTTGACTACGGGAATGCCCTCTACGCCGACACCTTAACTAGGAACATCAAAAACATCAATTCATCCAGAACACCGCCGCCAGACTGATTCTGGACCTCCCACACCGAGAACACATCTCCCAACACCTGAGGACCCTCCACTGGCTACCAGTTGAGAAGCGAATTACCTTCAAGCTTCTCACCCAGACGTACAAGGTCATACACAATGCAGGACCAGCCTACCTGAACCACATAGGGGGTGATTCTGACAGGCTGGCGGTGCCCCGCACGGCATTCTGACCACGGCGGTTTTGCCGCGGTCAGAAGTGGAAAACCGGCGGTCTCCCGCCGGTTTTCCGCTGCCCTGGGAATCCCCCATGGCGGCGCAGCTTGCTGCGCCGCCATGGGGGATTCTGACAGCCCATACCGCCATCCTGTTCCTGGCGGTTCTCCCGCCAGGAACAGGATGGCGGTATGGGTTGTCGTGGGGCCCCACTTTGTATTTCAGTGTCTGCATTGCAGACACTGAAATACGCGACGGGTGCCACTGCACCCGTCGCACCTTCCCACTCCGCCGACTCAATTCTGAGCCGGCGTCCTAGTGGGAAGGGTTTTTGCACTGGGCTGGCCTTTTGGCGGTCGCCGCCAGCCCAGTGCAAAACCCAAAATACCCTCAGCGGTCTTGCGACCGCGGAGCGGTATTTTGGAGGGGGGAAGTCTGGCGGGCGGCCTCCGCCGCCCGCCAGACTTAGAATGACCCCCATAGTCTCCTTCCACACCCCGCCAGATCCCTCCTCTCTGCTCAGATGGCCCTGGCCAGCATCCCTCGCATCCGCAAAACCACCACCAGAGGACGATCTTTCACCTACACTGCAGCAAAGAGCTTGAACAATCTTCCGCTGCACCTCAGACAAAGCCCGTCGCTCACCATCTTCAGGAAGATCCTCTTTGGATGAGGTCTCTCCCCTCCCTCCCAGTGCCTTGAGACCCTCAGGGTGAGTAGCTGCGCTTTACAAATATTGATTGATTGATTGAATAATGTGATGTGCAGTATTAAATGATAAAGATGCAGGTAAAAAAACAATGTGAACGGTTTGAATGAAGCTGACATTCACCTCAGGCAATAGTTCAAAACGGTGGTCACGACTGAGCTGTCAGTGCACATACTGTCATGTCGAAGAAGTCGGCAAACATGTGAGGAAGAGTTCACATTTTTATATTTTTTTGTGCAGAAGGAATTGATGACACTCCGAATTCCACCACAGCTGCTACAGAGCTCCCATGGAGGGCAGATATCTTCGCCAGACACCTAGCCACGCCCCAGTAATCGTTTTTCTAATTGACCAATGATTCAATCCGAGTGGTTTTGCTTGGGCATTGTCTCACTCTATAAGGACTGTGAGTTACTGACCCCATCACATATCAGTAATCCTCATTACTTCATGACTAGGTCTTCCTCCTCACACTCTTAGCCCCTTCCTAACCTCTTTTCTTTTTCCACTCTTAATAGGGATTGATTAACTGACCCTTCCCATTGTGTTTGGCTTGGATGAAATAGTAAGTGTGGAATGAGGCTTCACTTTTTGAGGAATTATGGGAGAAAGGGCTCAACACTGGGTCAGTTATTTTTGTTTTGGTTATGTAAACGCTTCTGCGGGATACGATAACTGATCGCTGTATAAAGAGTGTGACAAGGTAGACCCGGGTTCGTAGTAATGAAGTTTACTGGTAAGTAACCATGTTAATCCTTCCCACACCTAACCTCACTCTCAATAGTTCCCTTTCTTTTTCATTTGCCTTTCCTCCCTGACCTCATTGCACCTTGCAGCATTTTATTTCCACCTCTGTAACCTTCCCTCCTCTGCTCATTTACTCCCCTGTTCTCTCCCTTGACCTCGCTGCACCTCCAAACCTTGTCCTTCCCTCCCTCCTCTCTTCTTCCTTCCCTCCTCTCTTCTTCCTTCCCTGTAGCCAGGGACATAATTATAATTGGTGCAGTAAGTAAAGTGGCACCTGGGCCTACTGATGACTGATAATTGCTGTATTTTATTACCCCAACAGCAGTCAAACGATTCATTGTCCTTACTTGCACTAGGGACCGTGGAATATTTGCTATACTACTGCATGCAGTGCAGCTTGACTTACTCCACAGTACACCTTCACTTCAGTATTTGGTCCGCAGCACCATACAAACTAAGGGCCCAATTTTCTTGCACCCCCTTGCACACCTCCTAATGCTACCATGTTTGTACCATATTTAAGATAGTCCAAAAACAACAGATGATGGACAGAACCCAGAGCAAATCAAACATTCACCCCCAGTCACAGATCTGGGTTTAATCCTTCCTGTTTTTTTGGTTGCCATGCCATTCCAGTTTGGACCCAGCAATATGCAAATCAGTCTTGACCCTGTTCCCTATGGGAACAGCCCTGCCCGAACTGCCCCAGGCTGGGTCCTCCCTGAATCAGAAAAAAAAGAATCCTGGGACCAGTTTCAGGGTATCAACCTTCATCAGCCAGGCTAGCTAGAATCTGGTGGCATAGCAAGCACAGGACACATGCCTGGGCATACCCTTCCCACTTGGGGCGACAAATGCAAAAACAACAGATGATGGACGGAATGCAGAGCAAATCAAACATTCACCCCAGTACAGATCTGGGTTTAATCCATCAGTTTTCTGCTTGCCATGCCATTCCAGTTTGGACCCAGCCATATGAAAATCAGTCTTGACCCTGTTCCCCATGGGAACAGTCCAGCCCGACCTGGATTTAAGATACTGCGCACCATGGCGGTAGTTAGAACAATAGCGTCAACATTTTTGACACTACTGTGGCGCTTTGCTACACTACTGTCAAAAATGTTGACGCTAGAGTAGCAAGGAGGCCCATTGATTTAAATGGGTGTGCCATTTTAATGCCTGCTCCGACCAGGCATTAAAAATGACAGAAAAAAAATGGCACAGTGAAATCTTTTAAATTTCAGTGCGCCATTTTTTCGGGCCTCCTATCGGTGGAATGCCACCCAGGCGCAGGCATAATGTGGCGCAAGAGAATACAAAGTGGTGCAATGCATGTATTGCACCACTTTGTAAATATGGAGCGCGGAAAAAGCCACCTTAGCGTGAAAAAAATGAGGCTAAGGCGGCTCTAAAGTGGCGCACAGGGCTTTTAAATCTGCCCCTAAGTGTGGCCTTTACCTCTTACAGCATAAACAAATGACTGCCGTAAACAAGAAAGAGCCCTTGACTCTATAAATATCACAGCAATGGTCAGGCCACTCAGAATGAGGGACTAATATGGCTCTGATCAGCCACCCAATCAGCATTAGAACCGCAACACTCAGCAGACACTGCACTAGAACCCTAACTGCTGCCATCAAATGGCACATTGACACTGCATACTAACCTGCGTTTATTCTCCAGCATAACATACACTTTGAATATCAGCACATCTGAGTCAGCAAAGGGTGTGCCATACAAAGACTATGGCCAAAAGCCTCCCAGCTAACCCCATTGTGCCTCACACAAACGACACTGCATGAAAAGGTGTCACCTGCTACAGGCAGGCATGCTACTCAGAGGCCAGATTGCTGTGAAGAGACGAGCAGCAGAAGGGCAGACAGCAGAGGCTGATGAGTGTAGGAAACAAGGAGAAGCTGGGGCTATTAAGATAACTCAGGCCAGGAGAGAGAGAAGAGCTGGAAGCAGCCAAGGAGGACAGGGTCAAGGCAGCAGGGACCAGCAGGGAGGGCCGGAAACCACCCAGGTGGTTCTTGTAACTGGAGAGGCAACAAGAATGGAGTCAAAAGAAGCTTTGCCAGAAGGCCAGGAGGGCAGACTGTGTGGGGAAGCGAATAAATGTTCTAAAGCATGTTTCCGGAATGTAAGACTAAAAGTGGAGGTTAAAGTTTTTATTGTTTATAAGCAAGCTGAGGCAGCTGCGTGCCATGGCCTGATCAAGTCAGAGTGCTGCACAAGCCACCTGTCCACCCAAAAACAGCAGTGTGAAGAGAAGCAAGGACTTTGGAATTCTGGGAACTGTAGTGTGCAAAGACTGGCAAGGTCAGGCATAATAGCATTTGGTGGTGGGGATCCTTGTCACTACATTATTTGAACTATAGACCTTGCAAAAATTCATTAAGTGATATTTCCACCCGTCTGCCTATGTTGGTAAGTGCCAAGGAATGGCATCGGGTGTCATCTATGCAGCACACCAGAGAGTGGCATACCTTCACAGAGAGTGTGTTTGAAAAAGATGTAAGTTTTGAACTGTTCACTACAAAGCCCCAATATATAACCTTCTCACCCCAAGGGGAAGTTTTCATTTCTGGGATAGTGATTAAAGTGAATAAAGTCAGTGCCAAAAAGCACTTCTGGGTCTCAGTATTGCCTCAAAAGCAAAAACATGAAAATTAAATTGTGAGTGTGCTGGTAGAAATGTAGTAACTGTGTAGTTACAGTTAGGTTACAGTTTCTATAGCAAGAGCATGTTTTTTTTGCTAATAACTGTGGCTTACATTGTCAAATCTTCAGGAAGCTATCCAAACAAAATGCTCATCCACCTAAGCCTTCTGGAAAGTTGGGTGCCAATTCGTCAAGCGAGGACCGAGAAAAATGGAGGTCCTAATACATTGATTTCCAGTGTTAATTATCATAGGGAATTTCTTTTGCAGCCACAGCAAAAAGAGTTGTATGGAATTACACCAAATTTGGCAAAAAGTTAAAAGTTTAATCAGAAAACTAGACTTTTTTAGTGCCACATTTGCATCATTTTTTGACACAAAATCGGCGCAAACTTACAAAATTTAATTGAATTTTGTAAGTTTGCGCTGCTTTTTCGTAAAAAAATGAGACAAATGCGGCGAAAAAAATTATAAATCAAGCCCTAGATTTTTGTGATTTGGTGTAAATCTGTTCAGCTATTTTAGAGAACTTTGGCCCTCATTATGACATTGTCAGTCAGCTGGCCGCCACGCCGGCGATGGCGGTAGTACCGCTGCCAGGCCGGTGGTAATGACCGCCAAATTATGACCATGGCGGTGATCCCTCCGATAGACAGCCAATGTACCACCCCAACCACCAGTGAGGTATGACCACTGAACACGGCAGTAGCCACCTAAAGGCAGGCGGCAGACAAGGATCCGCCCACCATATTATGACACAGCAGACCGCCAGGATTTCCGGGGCGTTAGCAACACCACCAAAAGCCTAGTGAAAACACATAATGTAAAAGGAGACACTCACCTTCAGGGACACAGAGGAGTCCGCGGCAGCCATGGAACCAGAACTGGAAGCCTTCCCGATGCTGTACCACGCCATGGCAGTCCAGGAGCACCAACGCCGACGAAGACGACGACAGTGAGTACAGCTGCCTAGCACACAAGCTAGGGAGGGAGGGGAGAGTGAACCACACACATGCACAACACACATCATACACACATACCACACACCCAGAACAATCTGCAGAGTAATACAACAGCAACAGAACCCAGGAGCAAAGAAAGCCAGGACACATACCTTTGGTGCAACCACTGTAATTAGGTGGGAACAGTGACCTCAATTCTAGAAAGAGTGAACTTGAAATATTGATATGTACAAAAGGGCCATTGGCCAGTCCAAAGTGTCAAAAGGCCACAGGGCAACATCCAAGGTCCAACTTGACTCCTGACAGCCCAGTCACCCCACTGGGCAGGGGCATCATGGAGATGGTAGGCAGGCACCTCAGGGGGCGGTGGATGGGGTTTGTTCACAGAGGGCTCCTTGGGCTTGGTTTTTGGAGGGGGCTGGTCCTTGCCCCTCCATTTAGGTGGCAGAGGTGTGGACATTGGGTGGGCGGGCCAGAGTGCCACTCTTATGCCCCTTAGTGGCAGCAGAAGTATCGGGGGAACAGGGCTTGATTTCATGCTGGAGGTACTGGGCTGGGGGGATTGGGACCTTTCACTTAAGGGCAGGACGGGTGTGAGGGAAGAGGTCAAGGCGGGTAAGGAAAAGCTTCTTAGGACCAATGGGGCGGGCTGTGGGAGGATGTATGGGAGTGGAGGTAGAGGGAGTGGTTTTAGGAGGAGATGTGCTGGACTTGGATGCAGGTGCATGGACGATGTGCGTGTGTGAGGTGGATGGCTGTTGGGGGTCTGAGTGTGAGCATCTGTGTATCTTTGGAGAGGGGCAGACAGGGTGGGGGAGGACAAACAGGACGTGCAGATGGATGTTGTGGTGGTGTCTGCAAGTGAGGTGGGTGTGCTGCCTGAGGTGGTGATGGTGGTGACTGTGCATGTGGTGTGTGGGGTGCATGTCTGCGGGTCTGTTGTTGTGGTGACTGTGGGCAAGGCTGTGCAGGTGGCAGGATCTGGGACTGTTGATGCTTATCAGAATGTGTGCATGGGATGGGTTTGGGGAGAGGAGACTGGGACTGGGAAGAGGTAGTTGGAGGGGGGAGGGAAGAAACAGGGACACCTGCTGTCATCAGAGACGAGGCCAGAGCCTGAAACAATCTCTGTAGCGCCACCAAGCCACCGTGAATGCCCTCCAGGAAGGCATTGCATTGCTGCATCTGGGATGCCAGCCCCTGGATGGCATTCACTATAGTGGACTGCCCTACAGAGATGGACCTCAGGAGGTCAATAGCCTCCTCACTAAGGGCAGCAGGGCTAACTGGGGCAGGGCCTGAGATGCCTGGGGCGAAGGAGATGCCCACCTTCCTGGGTGAGCATGCACAGGCAATTCGATGAGGGGCTGTTCGGAGGGCGGTGCTGGTACGGGGTGGTGGATGTACCTGTAGCTGGGGTGGGCACAAAAGTGTCCGCCACCACCAGGGAGATTCCATCGGAGGAGGTATCTGCGGCCGAACTGTCCCCTCCAGTCTCCGATGTGGTGCTCCACTCGCCCTCTGCCCCACTGTTGCCCTCAGCGTTGGTCGACTCTGCCTCCTGGGTCCTGTGGGATGCAGCTCCCTCCGTCACCGGTGCCTCTGCTCCTCCGCCCGATGATGCTAATGCACATAAGGACAAGATGACAAAACAAAAAGGGGGGGAAGAGACAAAGGATACACTTGGTCAATGGCTGCACCAACACCACCGTTGGCATACACACCACCCTAACACACACAGAACAGCCCTACGCACTATGCAATGCACTACCTGTGATAATGCTAGCCACCAAGGCATGGGGAGGGGCACATACCGCCAAAACCAGCATACCTTGGAACCACACAGCCCTGACCAGTTGTGGATGCCTACAAGCTGGGTAGCAGGATTATCACTGCAGAACCCTACCCACCATGGGACCTATGCAATGTAAGGCCGGGCCTAGGGGCACCCAATGACACACATCCCCCACCGGGTACCCCCCTACCATGCGTAAGTAGTGATGATGGCCAATCACCCCCTTGTGGCTGCTGTGATGCCCTTAAGCGCCCATCCAATTCCGGATAGGCCACCGCCAGTATGCGGGCCATCGGGGGGGTCAGGGTTCGACGGGCACCCCTTCCTCGTTGGGAGGCCGTCCCCAGCTGGGCCTCCGCCGTCTTGTGTGCCCAGCGTCTCAGATACTCCCACCGTTTCCAACAGTGGGTGCTCCGCATGCCGTAGACCCCCAGGGTCCACACTTCTTTGGCGACGGCATGCCATATACCCTTCTTTTGATGGGTGCTGACCTGCAGAGAAATATACACAGGAAATGCTACCAGTCAGACCGTCCTGCCTGTTATACTTATGGCCCACCGTACTCCTTCACATCGCCATTTGCACACACAGGTCCCAGGACACAAGCTGCACCCCCACACGAGGCCTTCACGCAACACTCCATGCATTCATGCCACATGCATCGTGCTCACAGTGTACTCACCTGTTGGTCTGGAGGCCCATACAGCAGTCCGTACTGGGGTAGGACCCCATCCACCAGTCACTCCAACTTCGCCGAGGTGAAGGCAGGGGCCCTTTCTCCAGTCACACGAGGCATGGTAGGTTCCAGACACCGGTCACAGCAGCACATGCAGTGTAGGTCCTCTCCTGTTGAAGGTCAGGTAGCAAGTGAGTGATCAGATAGAAAATGGCGGTCACGTTTGCGGCGGTGCATACCGTCACCGCCTGCGTGCATCACCATTGGCTACTGTACCCCATAGGGCCCAATGTTAGACAATGAGGAGTTGCACGGCGGTTCACGACCGCCTCCCACAACGGTGCAGAACGTCAGCGGAATTACCGCACTTCCACCTGTCCCTCCACACAGGACAGGCGAATGCCATTTCAGGGGAGGGCAGGCACTTGTAATAACTGCATCACAGTAAAAAATGGGACACACAGGACCAATCCCACTTACCCACTACTTGTTGACATCATGCAATGTACTGTTGTGTCTCCAATGTACAGTTTGTGGCCGGCTCCTCTCTCTTTTGTCCCTTAGATTGCAACAGCTGCAGATGAATAAGAGATGGAGACATGCCCCTGTGTATAGACCCCTGGTGGACTTGGCAATAATGGAGGACAGGCACATTATCCTCACCTACAGGACTTGACAGGGCCACAATCATGGAGCTGCGTGCCCAACTGGAACCTGACCTGATATCTTCTAGCCATCAACCCTCTGGGATTCCCCCTCTTGGGCAAGTCCTATCTGTGCTCCATTTCTTGGAAACTGGTTCTTTCCAAGTGACAGTGGGCTTGGCAGCAGGAATGTCACAGCCAATGTTCTCAATAGTGCTAACAAGAGTGTTGTCTGCCATGATTAAACACATGTGCAGCTACATTGTTTTACCCCAGGTTGAAGATTTGGCCACAGTGAAGTCTGACTTCTATGCAATAGGACATATCCCCAACATAATTGTGGCAATTGATGGAAGACATATTGCATTTGTCCCCCGTCAAAATGAATAGGTGTACAGAAATCGAAAGAGTTTTCACTCCGTGAATGTGCAGATGGTGTGCTTGGTGGACTAGTACAACTCCCATGTCAATGCTAAGTATCCAGGGTCTGTGCATCATGCCTTTATCCTGAGGAATAGCAGCATCCCAAATGTTATGGCTCAACTACAGAGGCATCGGGTGTGGCTAATAGATGAGCCCTGGGTCCCACCCAGTAGTTGTTGGTGTATGGATATGGGGTTGGCCCTAAGGGTTAGTGTCTGGCTAACAGGTATCCCTCTGTATTTGTAGGTGACTCTGATTACCCCAACCTCTCATGGCTACTGACCCCAGTGAGGAATCCCAGGACAAGGGCAGAGGAATGTTACAATGAGGCACATGGGCGAACAAGAAGAATTATAGAGCGAATCTTCGGCCTCCTGAAGGCCAGGTTTCGGTGCCTCCATCTAACAGGTGGTTCCCTGTACTACTCACCCAAGAATGTGTGTCAGATCATGGTGGCATGTTGCATGTTGCACAACCTTGCCTTACATCACCAGGTGCCTTTTCTGCAGGAGGATGAGGCCGGAGATGAGCGTGTGGCAGCGGTGGAGCCTGTGGACAGTGACGAAGGCAGAGGATGACGATGTGGACAATAGAACATCAATCATATGACAGTACTTCCAGTGACACACAGGTAAGACACTGTAACTTCACCTTCCATCGCATTTTTGTATTGTAAATTTTCACTGGCAGGCTGATATTCCCACTACTATGGCCACTTACTGTACCCTTTGACATGTCTATTTATAGATACCTGTTCCACACTCTGGCTCCTGGTGTATTGACTTCAGCCAACTACAGGTCATACCTATGTATACATTACTGTATAGTTGAATTGCAATGTCTACAGATTGTTAAACAAATACATAGTTCAATCACTTGACAGACTCAATACTTGTATTTTTAACAAGGATGTTTATTTATGTGCTAATAAGTGGATGGGGTATTGCTATAGGCTGGGGGGTGGTGGAGGAGAGTCCAGGTAAGAGTTCCAGTCTATTTATATCACTTGTGCATTGTCCAAGGGGGCATAGGAAGTGGAGCAATGGCAGTTGAAGGTGGGTAGGGTGACAGAGTGGGACTCAAGGGTGACAATCAGGAGAGTCTCATTTCCTGGCGGGGGTCTTGGCAATAGTCTCTGGCTTCTGCCTGGATCGCAGGGAATGTTTGTGGGATGATTCACCTTTTGCAGGGGGAGGGGTGCTGGTGGCCTGTTAGTCCTGTGGCGGGGCCTCCTGTCCCCTAGCGGCAGCAGAGGTGGTAGGCAGTTCAGATGTGTGGCTAGTGGCAGGGGCTCGCTGTTGTGAGACTGCCTCCCTCATAATGTTGGCCATGTCTGCCAGCACCCCTCCTATGGAGACCAGGGTGGTGTTGATGCCACTCAGGTCCTCCCTGATCCCCAGATACTGTCCCTCCTGCAGTCGCTGGTCCTCCTGCAACTTGGCCAGTATCTGGCCCATCGTCTCCTGGGAATGGTGGTATGCTCCCAGGATGTTGGTGAGTGCCTCGTGGAGAGCTGGTTCCCTGGGCCTGTCCTCCCCCTGTCGCACAGCAGTCCTCCCAGCTTCCCTGTTGTCCTGTGCCTCTGTCCCCTGAACCGTATGCCCTCTGCCACTGACCCCAGGTCCCTGATCGTCCTGTGTTTGTGGGGTGCCCTGGGGTCCCTGTAGTGGTGGACATACTGCTGATTGACGTGTCCTGTGGACAGAGGTATGGGTCCGCTGGGTGGGTACTGTGGTGGTGTTTCCTGAAGGGGGAGGCTCTGTGGTGGTATGGGACTGTGCCTGGGTAACCGACTGTCCGGTGGTCCCTGATGGGCCAGGTTGGTCATCCTGATCCAGGCGTGCAGAGCTGCTGTCATCATTGTGGGTCTCTTCTGTGGGGGGACTGGATGTTGCTGGCACCTCCTCTCCGGTGACGTTGGGTGGGGGACCTGTGGGGATGTAAATGCAGTGTTATTGTTTCTGTGTGTGACATCTTGTGCATGAGTGTGTTGCCCTGTATGGTTGTGATTGCCCTGGCAGCTTAGGCCTGTGTGAGTGGTGATTTGGTTGGATAGGTGATTGTCTCAAGTGTGCATGCTTTGGTGATGGGTGTCCATGCAGGTCTGTGATGGGTGTCCATGCATTGGTGTTGCATGCAGGGCTTGGTAGTGGGAGGGGTGGGTTGTGATGGTGGGGTGTATGTGAGGTGGTGGAGTGATGGGAGTGAGGGTGAGGGTGGGGGTATATGATAGCATGCAGGTAGGGGAGTGATAGTAATAGAGATTTGACTTACCAGAGTCCAGTCCTCCTGCTACTCCTGCCAGGCCCTCATGATGCATTATTGCCAAGACTTGCTCCTCCCATATTGTTAGTTGTGGGGGAGGAGGTAGGGGTCCACCGCCAGTCCTCTGTACTGCTATCTGGTGTCTTGCAACCACGGAACGCACCTTTCCCCGTAGGTCGTTCCACCTCTTCCTGATGTCATCCCTTGTTCTGGGGTGCTGTCCCACGGTGTTGATCCGGTCCACAATTCTCCGCCATAGCTCCATCGTCCTAGCAATGGATGTCTGCTGCACCTGTGATCCGAATAGCTGTGGCTCTACCCAGATGATTTCCTCCACCATGACCCTTAGCTCCTCCTCTGAGAACCTGGGGTGTCTTTGTGGTGCCATGGGTGTAGTGTGAGTGGTGTGTGTGAGGGTGTGTGGGGTGATGTGTTGGGGTGTGTGATGTGAGGTGCGTGGCTGGTGTATGGGTGAAGGTGTTCTGTGGCTCTGATTGTGTGAGTGCTCTTGCTGTATCTCTCTCGAGTGGCAATTTGTTTTTGAGTTGTAAAGGGTTGTGGGTAGTGTGTGTGTGTGTTTTATAGTGGTGTGGGTGTGGAGTGTGTATGGGTGTCAGGTGTGTGTTATTCAAATTGTCCAATTTGGTGTTGTTTTGTATGTGTGTGTGTATTTTGAGCGAGGTGGTATGTACCGCGAATGGTTTACCACGGTTGAATGTCCGCCGCAGTGATTCGTGGGTCATAATGCTGTGGGCGTAGTTCTGTTGGCGTAACGGTGTGGGTTTTGGTACCGCCAGTTTATCACTGACCTTTGGGCTGGCGACTTTGTGTGTATAGTGACGGATTGCTATGTGTGTTTCATGATATGGGTAGCCTAAATAAAGCTTAGGGATTTGGCACAGTGATTGGACTTCTTGAGGAGGATGTGGCACAGCAGCCAGAGCAGCTGACTCCAGAGCAGGGGATCCTCACCGAGTCTCAGCGTGGGCTCAACTTCTTGTGATTCTGGGCCATCAGGCTGCCTGTGCGGCCTGAACCTTGCTGGCCCTATTATGGCTTCCCTGCTGGGTCAGCAGGCGGAAACAGTGTTTCCGCCCACCGGCCCAATGGGGAACAGGGCCTTAACATTGCAGCAATGTGGCGGTGCAGCGGGTGCAGTAGCACCCATCGCACATTCCACTGCCCGTAATTCGGGCAGTGAAATGCGAGATGGGACTGTGTATGGGCCCCCCTCCAAGTCTCCCATGACGCCAGCCTTTCAGTGGCAGTGTTTACCAGGGACTCTTAATCCCCAGTGCTGCCCTGGCGGATTAATTACAACCGTCAGGACCGCCAGGCTGCAGGCTAGCGGGAGCCTGGCGGTGTCGGCGTTTGGACTGTGGCCACGGTTGATGGTCAATGCCTGGATACCCTCATGGCTGGTTAGCAGTGCTGTCCAAATCTGAGTATATTTTTATTTTATTCACTTTCATTGTCAATACAAGCAGTATTTCCAGGACCGTTACATTACAGAACATGGCAAAGGCTAAAGAGAACTGCTCTAGTAGAAGGCTTATGGTATAGGGACAGGGCACCAGTGAGTGCAGAGACAAAGGAGGAATTGAGATGGTGGTGGAGAATTTGGAAGCATGGAATGGGTGTTCAATTTCTGGGACAAGACTAGACTTTGTTCTGGAAACAGTTGCCAGTAAATCAGGATAGGACGCAATTTGCTCATATGAAGAGACAGGTGGAGTTTAGAGTATGTTAGAGAGAAAGGAACATATCAATTGTTTAGAGATAAAAGCAGGATTATTTACCCTTTGCAGTTTCAAACAATTGCAAGGAACGTCGGTGTTGTTGAAAATTGACAATATTAGAGTGGTAACTTATATCAACAAGCTAGGTAGGAACAGATCAAAGAGATTAGCAGACTTGGCAAACAAAATGTGGATTTTTTGTTTAAAACACAGCATTGGTATGAGAGCAGAGTATTTTTCGGGAGTGCACAATTTGGTAGCATACTGGATTTTGATGCATTAAATAGATTTCAGCAACTGGAAGCTGAAGAGCAATTATTTCAAGAAGATTCAGAATGTGTTGGGTTCCTTGGAAGTAGATCTTTTTGCTTCCAGCTTGACTTTTCAATTATGAAACTATGGGCCAGATTTATACTAGCCTTGCGCCGTTCTAGTGCCACATAAGTGTCATATTTTTTATGCTAATGTGGCGTTGGAAGGGGAAAAACGCCATGCCATATTTACAAAGTGGCGCAATGCTTGCATTGGGCCACTTTGTAACAACTTGCGCCACATTATACCTGCGCCAGGCATGATGTATGCAAGGGGGGCATTCCAGCGCTAGAGGGGCTGTAAAAATGGCACAAAGCAATCTATAGGATTCCTTTGCACCATTTTTATCGCCATTTTTTAACACCTGCTAAGTAAGTGCAAGTGTTAAAAAGAAACTCCCATTAATTACAATTGGCCTCTGGGTGCTTTTAAGGTTTAGCATCATAACTTTCGACGTTAATCCTGCAAAGCGCCGGACTAGCATAAAAAATTATGAAGCTAGTCACCCTAACTACTGCCATTGTGTGACATATTTTAAATATGGCGACACCATGGTGATGTTAGGGGGGCGCTAAGGGACGCTGGAAATGTGGCGCTGCAGTAAGTGCAGCGCCACTTTTCATAAATCTGCCCCTATGGGTCTCATTTACAAGAAACTGGTGCATCAATCAGTTTTCTTAGGCTGCCCTGGGCTCGCCTAACGAAGCCACAGGAGCGCTGTATTTACCATACAGTGCTCTATGGTGCACAGTGCCCACAACTGCATCAGAAATTCGGATGTAGTTGTGGCGTTAAACATTTGCATTGCTGGACTCGCGTAAAATTTTGACGCGAGTCCAGCAATGCTAAGTCCCCAGTATAAACTGCACAGCGAAATGACACTGTGATGGTGCAGAATGGTGCAGTGAAACCTTGTAGATTTCACTGCACCATTTCTGCGGGGCTTTTTGTGGGGGAACGCCTACCTTGCATACATTATACCTGGCGCAGGTATAACGTGGCGCAAGGCTTTACAAACTGGCTCAATGGTACCATTGCACCAGTTTGTAAATGCAGCATTGTGTGGGAGACTGTTTACGCCACCGTAGCATAAAGAAAACTGATGCTATGACAGTGCAAAATCCTTATAAATAAGGCCCTATGTCAGCTGGAGACAGATACATGGGCAGTAGCAATGGATGCATTAATGCAGGATTGGACAGGGATGACATTGTATGCGTCCCCTCCTTTTTCCGTGATTCAAATCGTTTTGTTGCAGTGCAGAAGACAGAGTTGTCAAATAGTGTTAGTGACACCTTTTTGGAAGACTTCAGCATGGTTTGTGACTGCTTTGGAAATGGCTATGGAGAGACCTTAGTTGACCAGGTGCAAGAGAAGAGCAGAAAAGGAAGAGCATCCATTGATTCTTTTGGGTTTGCTCTGCCTTCTAGTTTGGAGAATATCAGGAAGATTCACAAAACGTTCGGAGTCAGCTTTGGGGTTGCTAAATGTGTTGTGGGCCCAGGAACAAAGAAGAGACATAGTAGTGCTGATGCGTGGCAAGGGACTTGGATCCTGTGAAGGCTGAGGAAATAGAGGTGGCTAATTTTTTCGCAGAATTATTTGATGAAGGACTTTCTTACATAAAAGTTAATTGTCATCAATCAGAAGTGGCGGCAGGTCATTCTTTGATTCAGGGAATTTCAATTGGAAGGAGTCGTTTAATTCGTAGGGTGAAGAAAGGAATAAGGTTAAAACTGTGTCTGAAACCAAAGCATCATTGATTTTGGGATGTAGATTTAGGGCCTGATTACGGGTTCGGTGGACGGGATTACCCATCCGCCGAACGTCCTACGAGGAGGATACCGTCTTACTGGCTACCTCCCCGCCGGGCCCATTACTACTTTCCCACTGGGCTGACTGACAGAAACCAAGGTTTCTGCCCTTCAGCCCAGCGGGAAAGTGGAGGCAGCCTTGTCGCTAGCTCATAATCGAGCCAGTAGCAATGCTGCAGCATGCAAGGGGCACCAGCACTCTCGCAATGCTTACTGTCTGCACAGCAGACAGTCAGCACTGCAAGAGTGCTGGGCAATGGGACCCCTGCACTGCTCATGCCAAATGCATGGGCAGTACAGGTGCCCTACTGTGGCCCCCTGCACCTGTTCTCTGCCAGCCTTTTCATGGAGTGAAACCGCCATGAAAAGGCTGGCGGAGAACCAGGACTTTAGCGCCGCCCTGGCTGACACTGACCTGCGCCACCGTTAGCCCGTCGTGATTGAAGATCCCGAAGGAGACAGCAGTAGGTTGGCAGGGCTGCCCACCAACCTTGTAATGTGGCAGTTGGCCCGCCACGACCGTGCGGACTGACAGCCACCCTGAGTATGGTGGCCCAAGGACCAGGTAATCAGGCCCTTTGTTTTGAGACTATGCCAGGGATGCTCTAGTAATAAGGAGTTAGGAGTAAAATGATTATCCTGGAAATGAGTGACTTTGTTGTGTTTAATCTCTTTTACAAGAGTTTCAAGTGTGAGAGCATTGGAGGCATCACACAGACTTTACAAACCAACAGGAGTGTTGTTCAAGATTTGGGAAGGAACAAAATCTATGTCAACTTCTATATTTTATTCAGATTTGGTAATTCACCTAAATTATGTGTGGTTAGATGTATAAAACAAAATGAGTTCAGAATGTTGGAAAAAGGGAGTGCTGGAGTGGATCAGTTATTATTACTGCACGTGAAACCGTTTCACACAGTTACAAATGCAACCGTTGCAAGGTGGGTTAAGGTTGCAGTGAAAGAAGCATGTATTGATTTGAGTAGGTATTCAGCACATTCGGTAAGGGGGTGCCATGGCAAGTAAACATTTATGTCTGTGGGAAGGTTGGATGAAATGATGAAAGCAGTGGACTTGTCGAATGGTGATGCATTTAGGAAATGTTACTTTAGATCAATAGAACATGTTTCTTGCTGCGATTTGAAAAACTTTGAACATGCATAATGCTAGCCTCCTGTCTTGTCATAAAATGTTGATTCTTAAAGGTTTACTGTATAAAGAATTGTGATTTTCTTAAAGACAAGGGATCAGATTTATAGGAAAATGGTGCATCGGTCCTGATGCACAACTTTTCTTGCGTGGCCCCTGCCCACCTAACAACATCACGGCTGCGCCATATTTACAATACGGCACACAATGGTGGTAGTTTCCACAAAAGCGTCAAAATTCACGATGCTATTCTGGCGCTTTGAAGGATTAGAACCATAAATGATTGAGCTAGTACAGCAAAGCACTAGGGAGGCCCATATATTACTATGGGCCCATCACTTCAACACCTGCCCCGAGCCGGCGTTAAAAATGACGGAAAAAATGTTGCAGTGAAATCTTGTAGATTTCACTGCACCATTTTGTGCAGCCTCCCGGCGTGGGAACGCCCCCTTGCATACGTTATGCCTGACGCAGGTATAATGTGGCGCAAGGGGATTACAAAGTAGAGCAATACACTTTGGGGCATATTTATACTCCGTTTGCGCCGGAATTGCGTCGTTTTTTTTTACGCAATTCCGACGCAAAACTAACTCCATATTTATACATCTAGCGCCAAAGTCCATGGAGCTTGCGTCATTTTTTAGCGTGGACACCTACTTTGCGTTAATGAGATGCAAGGTAGGCGTTCCCGTCTAAAAAAGTGACTCCGAGGCATGTGCGCCGTATTTACACTCCCGGGCAAAATTCACGCCTGGGAGTGGGTGGATCAAAAAAAATGACGTCCGGACGCTTTTGCGCCGTTTTTTAGCGCCTGGAAAAGGCAGGCGTTAAGGGACCTGTGGGCTCTGAAGGAGCCCAGAGGTGCCCTCCCATGCCCCCAGGGACACCCCCTGTCACCCTTGCCCACCCCAGGAGGACACCCAAGGCTGGAGGGACCCATCCCAGGGACATTAAGGTAAGTTCAGGTAAGTCATTTTTTTTATTTTTTTTTGTGGCATAGGGGGGCCTGATTTGTGCCCCCCTACATGCCACTATGCCCAATGACCATGCCCAGGGGAGAGGAGTCCCCTGGGCATGGCCATTGGGCAAGGGGGCATGACTCCTGTCTTTGCTAAGACAGGAGTCATTTCTATGGGGGTTGGGAGTCGTAAAAAATGGCGCAAATCGGGTTGAGGCGAAAAATTTGCCTCAGCCTGACTTGCCCCATTTTTTGGTGCCCAAGCTCCATATCCCCCTACGCCGGCGCTGCCTGGTGTACGTCGTTTTTTTCCACGCACACCAGGCAGCGCCAGCGGCTAACGCCGGCTAACGTCATTGATTAAATACGGCGCCCGCATGGCGCAAATTTTTTTCACGCAAAACTGCGTTAGCGCAGTTTTGCGTCAAAAAGTATAAATATGGCCCTTTGTGTGTAGCATTACACTTTACACATGAGATGTGAGTTCTGTGACATAGCATTGTACATTTGTACAGTTATATGTCACCTGCCCATGGTCCGTGGTTTATCAGCTAGCACCTAGGGCCTCATTTACGAGGCCCATGGCACAGGGTAGCGCAGCAATTGCCTTGCTGTGCTGCCATGCACCACCAGGTAAGGGCAGGAAAGTGCCATATTTACAAGATACGGAACCTTTCTGTCCTCTCCCCTTGCACTGATGCACAAATTGCTGCCTAGAGCCAATGCAGGCAGTCTTGCACATGGTGCCCGGATGTCTGCATTGCGGAGATGATTGTTTTTGTGCAGAAAGGAACACCTTCCTGCACAAAATAAGCATCACAAAAGGGGTTTTCATCTTACTATGGCCCTCATTATGACATTGGCAGTAAATCCCGCTTACCGCTGCAGTTACGGCCACCAACATACCGGCGGGGAGGCGAACATCCATTCGCCGTATTATGACACACACACACTAAACTGACAGAATACTGCCACAAACACATATCCACCAGACCAAAGGTAAGTGGTAAACTGTCAGTACGAACACCCACACCGTCACGCGGCATATCAACACCCTCCAGATTATGACCCACGAATCACCACTGCGGACACTCAACGGCAGTAAACCACTGGCGGTACACACCGTCACGCTCAGAATGGTCACCCAAATACAAAACAACACAACAATGGCCAATACCAAAAACACACACCTGACACTCATACACACACCACACCCACAGCACTATAAAACACACACCCACATTACCAACAACCCTTTATGAACACGAAAAATAGCTAAGAGACAGACATGCAAATCACAGCAACAACAACAGACACCACTAAACACCCAGCCATCCGTCACGCACCACACACCCCGCCACATTATTCAACACCCACTGCACAACACACACCACACAATATCCATGTCCCCACAAAGGCACCCCCGTTTCACTGATGATGAGTTGCGGGTCATGGTGAAGGAAATATTCAGGGTAGAGCCACAGCTGTATGGAGCACAGGTACAGCAAAACTCCATTGCAAGGAAGATGGAGCTATGGCGGAGAATTGTGGACCGGGTGAATGGCGTGGGACAGCTCCCAAGAACAAGGGACGACATCAGGAAGCGGTGAAACGACCTACGGGAGAAGGTACGTTCCATGGCAGCAAGGCACCAGCTCGCCATCCAGAGAACTGGCAGTGGATCCCCAACTCCTCCCCCAAAGCTGACAGCATGGGAGGAGCAAGTCTTGGCAATACTGCATCCTGAGGGACTCACTCTGGAGTCCGGAGGACTGGACACTGGTGAGTCAACATTTACGACCTATCACCCCCCCCCCCCATACCTGCATGCCATCTCACCCCCTCACCCTGACTCCCATCACTCCACTCCATCCCACAGAGTGCACCTACACATATGACTAACCCAATGGCAAAAACTGCATGCCATACCCACTGCATGAACAGCCCACCCAACCCTCCATGTACACCCA
Organism: Pleurodeles waltl; assembly: GCF_031143425.1. Classification (NCBI taxonomy): domain Eukaryota; kingdom Metazoa; phylum Chordata; class Amphibia; order Caudata; family Salamandridae; genus Pleurodeles; species Pleurodeles waltl. The sequence goes on along the minus strand of NC_090443.1, from coordinate 982,245,448 downwards.
ACACCGATGCATGCACAGCATGAAGAACTGACAATCCCGCATTACATCACCATACACAAACAAAGGTGGCAGGGCAACAGCAACGATAAAGGGGAAGCTAGGGATGTAGTATATGTCACAGACATTAAGCATAATACATCACTTACATCCCCGCAGGTGCCCCAGCCAATCCCAGCGGCGAGGAGGTGCCACAGCTATCCAGTCTCCCAACAGAAGATTCCCCCAGTGATGACAGTAACTCTGGACATCTGGATCTGGATGAACTTCCTGGCGCATCAGGGACCACTAGTCAGTCGGCCACCCCAACCCACTCACAGTCCACCACAGAGCCTTCCCTTCTCAGTATTTAACACCACAGCACCCACCCAGCGTCCCCACACCTCTGTCCCCAGGACACATCAATCAGCAGTGTGCCCACCTGTACAGGGACCCCAGCCCACACCTCACAGCCAAGACAATCAGGATCCTGGAGTCAGTGGCAGTGGGCACACCGTTCAGAGGACACAGGCACAGGGGGACAGGGACACTGGGAGGACAGCTGTGCGCCAGGGGGAGGACAGGCTCAGGGAACCGACTGTCCTGGAGGCACTCACTAATGTCCTGAGGGCTTACCAACAATCCCAGGACAAGATGTGCCGGATTCTTGACATCATGCAGGAGAACCAGTGGCTGCAGGAGGTACACCATCAGGAGATCAGGAAAGATTTGCAGGCCCTCAACACCACAATGGTCTCCATAGCAGGGGTGCTGGCTAATACGGCCAACATCATGCAGAAATATACAGCACACCAGCGGGCCCCTTATACTAGCCAGTCAACTGAACAGCCCACCAAATGTGCTGCAGCTAGTGGACAGGAGGCCCTGCCACAGGACCCACAGGCCACCAGCACCCCTCCCCCTGCAGAAGGTGAACCACCCCAAAAACGTTCCCTGCGACCCCGACAGATGCCAGAGACACTTGCCAAGACCAAGACCACCGCTAGGAAATGAGACCCTCCTGAATGTCCCCTTTGTGTCCCACTCTGCCACCTTGTCCACTTTGAATTGCCTTTGCTCCCCTTCCTACGGCCCCTTGGACACTGGACCTGTGCAACAAACAGACTGGACCAATACCCTGGACTTACCTCTACCATCACCCCATTCCATTGCACTATTCCTTCTCTAAATTTCACTACAATAAACACCATTGAACACAACTTGAGTGATAGTCGTTTATGTGATGAAAATTTGCAAATATGGTAACAGTTACATCTTGTGCAATTGACCTGCACTCTGTGATTGCATACAAATAATGACCTGTAGCTGTCTGTAGACACCCCATCAGTACACAGTTATTATAACACCAACATCTGCAAAATGAGAAGGCATTGGTGACAGTCAGTTGAGATGCAAAGGAAGTGACTGCCATCCTGCTACAGCCACACTGAAAAGATAAATTATCAGAGGAGTAGTCAGTTCCACTGTCTCACCTGTGTGTCATTGGAAGTACTGCTGTATAACCGATGTTCTGTTGTCTACATCCTCATCCTATGCCTTCTTATCATCACTGTCATCAGGGTCCACTGCTGCCACAGGGGCATTTCCAATCTCCTCCTCCTGCAGATAAGGCACATGTCATGTGAGGGCACAGTTGTGCAACATGCAGTATCCTATAACTATCTGGCAAACCTTCTCAGGGGAGTAGCACAGGGATCCACCTGTCAGATGGAGGCATCTGAACCTGGCATTCAGGAGGCCAAAAGTATGTTCTATGATCTACCTAGTTCGCCCGTGTGCATCATTGTAGGAAAGTAGCCTCTTTCTAGCATGGTTACCCCCACTTTTGGCCTGTTTGTGAGTGTGTGTCTGTGTTTTTACTGTGTCACTGGGATACTGCTAGCCAGGACCACAGTGCTCATAGATAAAAACCTATATGTCAGCGTGTTTTGCCTGTCTCACTGGGATCCTGCTAGCCAGGACCCCAGTGCTCATAGTTTGTGACCTAATATGTATGCCGGTGTAGTGCCTAACTGTATCACTGAGGCTCTGCTAATCAGAACCTCAGTGCTTATGCTCTCTCTGCTTTTAAATTTGTCACTGTAGGCCAGTGACTTCATTTACCAATTTCAATTGGCACACTGGATCCCCCTTATAAGTTCCTAGTATATGGTACCTAGGTACCTAGGGCATTGGGGTTCCAGGAGATCCATATGGGCTGCAGCATTTCTTTTGCCACCCATAGGGAGCTCAGACAAACCCTTACACAGGACTGCCACTGCAGCCTGCGTGAAATAGTGCACACACTATTTCACAGCCATTTTCACTGCACTTAAGTAACTTATAAGTCACCTATATGTCTAACCTTCACTTGCTGAAGGTTAGGTGCAAAGTTACTAAGTGTGAGGGCACCCTTGCACTTTCAAAGTTGCCCCCACATAGTTCAGGGCCATTTCCCTGGACTTTGTGAGTGCAGGGACGCCATTACACGCGTGCACTACATATAGGTCAATACCTATATGTAGCTTCACAATGGTAACTCCGAATATGGCCATGTAACATGTCTAAGATCATGGAATTGTCCCCCCATTCCGAATCTGGTATTGGGGAGCCAATTCCATGCATCCAGGGGTCTCTACCATGGACCCCAGTACTGCCAAACAAGCTCTCTGAGGCTTGCAATGCAGCTAGAGCTGCTGCCACCTCACAGACAGGGTTCTGCCCTCCTAGGGTCTGGGCAGCCCAGTCCCAGGAAGGCAGAACAAAGCATTTCCTCTGAGAGCAGGGTATTACACCCTCTCCCTTTGGAAATAGGTTTTACAGGCTGGGGAGGGGTAGCCTCCCCCAGCCTCTGGAAATGCTTTGAAGGGCACAGATGGTGCCCTCCTTGCATAAACCAGTCTACACCGGTTCAGGGACCCCTTCTCCCCTGCTCTGGCTGGAAACTTGACAAAGGAAAGGGGAGTGACCACTCCCCTGTCCATCACCACCCCAGGGGTGGTGCCCAGAGCTCCTCCAGTGTGCCCCAGACTTCAGCCATCTTGCTTTGCAAGGTGTGGGGGCACTCTGGAGGGCTCTGAGTGGCCAGTGCCAGCAGGTGACATCAGAGACCCCTCCTGATAGGTCCACACCTGATAAGGTAGCCAATCCTCCTCTCAGGGCTATTTAGGGTCTCTCCTGTGGGTTCTCTTCAGATTCTGCTTGCAAGTTTCCTTCAGGAATCCTCTGCAACCACTTCAGACTATTCTGACCTCAGATCAACCGCAGCCTGCTCCAAGAAACGCTGTAACTGCAACAAAGTGTCTACAAGAGACACTTTTCTTCAGCAACCTCAGCTCCAAGTCAGCAACTGCGACAGTTTCCACGGTGTGCACGCTCTGGGGACTCCCTGTCTTCATCCTGCACCAGAAGAAACGAAGAAATCTCCTGTGGAGTGACGGAATCACTCCCCTGCTCCAAGCAGGCACCTTCCAAGGCGATGACCGGTACCCTGGGACTCCTCTCACGGCAACGAGCGTGCTCCTAAGGACACAGAGGGTGGACATCATCAACATAGACTGTCCTGAAGTCCTGCGATGCAATTTGGAGGAGGTAAGACCTTGCCTTCCCTGAGAACAACAGTACCCCTGTGTATTGTGTCTTCTTCGCCTCCTGAGGCCTCTGTGCACTCTTTGCAAAATTCCTTTGTGCGCAGCCTGGCCCAGGTCCCCAGCACTCCCCCATGCAACGCTCAACTTGCTGAGTTGTTCTCCGGCGGCGTGGGACCTTCTTTTGTTGTGCTGCATCAGCTGCATTTTGCACCTCCTTTGAACCCAGATCCTGTGGCTTCTGGGGGTGCTGGCTGGCTTTCTGAGGGCTCTCTAAAGTGCTGAGATCCCCCTCTTCTTTCTCACACAGAGTTGAGGCCCCCAGGTCCCTCCTGGGTCCATCTAGCGCCATTTTTATGAAAAACGCACTTTTGCCGTAGCCAAGGCTTGTTGGCACCTTCCAACGCGAAATCTCATCTGCAACAATCTTCACGCCGTTGGACACCTTTTGCATCATGCAGGAACCCGCTGGCATCTTCCTAGGGTGCATTTCTGCAGTCTTCTACTAACCAGAGATTCTTCTTCTGCACCCTCTTCTGGTTTGGCAGGCGCTGCTGTCCTTCCTGGAACTTCTTTCGACTGCTGGACTTGGTCCCCTTCCTTTGCAGGTCTTCAGGTCCAATAATCCAGCAGTTGTTCTTTGCAGACTTGGTTGGCTGCTGCAAAATCCCAAAAACGAGGTGTAGTGTGTCCTAAGGAAACTTGCAGTACTTTTCTCCTGCTTTTCTGGGCTCTGGGGTGGGGCAATTTACTTACCTTTACTGTATTCTTACTCTCCCAGCGATTCTGCACACACTACACTTGTCGAGGGGGGAATTTGTGATTCACATTCCACTTTTTTAGTATATGGTTTGTGTTGCCCCTAGACCTATTTTCTCCCATTGCATTCTATAGGATTTCCTACTGTTTGCATTGTTCTATGACTATTTACTTGTCTAATTTTGGTGTCTAGTGTATATATTGTGTATAAAACCTACCTCCAGAAGGAGTATTGTCTCTAAGATATTTTTGGTACTGTGTCACCAAAATAAATACCTTTATTTTTGGTAACACTGAGTATTGTCTTTACTTGTGCATAAGTACTGTGTAACTATAAGTGGTATTGCATGAGCTTTGCATGTCTCCTAGTTCAGCCTAAGCTGCTCTGCTATAGCTACCTCTATCAGCCTAAGCTGCTAGAACACTACTACATTCACTAACTAGGGATAACTGGACCTGGTGTAAGGTGTAAGTACCCAAGGTACCCACTATAAACCAGGCCAGCCTCCTACAATCATTATACCGATTCTCAGCCCGTCCTGGCATTCCTCACAGGGGTCAGGAGCCACAATAGGTTTGGGTAGCCAGACTCACCTGCAAGAATTGAGGGACAAACATTAGCCTTACACAATGGTATGGGGGATGACTCCTGAAGGCACACACTGACATACACTGGGTGGGGACTCTGGCTCACCTATTAGCCACACCCTGTGCCTCTGTATTTGTGCGATCACATTTGGGATGCTGCTATTCCTCAGGACGAAGGCGTCATGCACCAACCCAGGATACTCGGCAGTGATGTGGGGGATGTACTGGTCGGCAAGGCACACCACCTGTACATTGAGTGAGTGGAAACTCTTCCTATTCCTGAACACGTTCATTCTGCTGGGGGGGACAAATGCAATATGTGTTCCGTCAGTCGCCCCAATAATATTTGGTATACACAGTGGCCAAATCTTTAACTTGTGGGAAAGTGATGTAGCTGCACATGTGTTTGACCAAGGCAGACAAAACCCTTGCAAGCACAATTGAGAACATTGGCTGTGACATACCTGCTGCCAAGCCCACTGTCACTTGGAAAGAACCAGTTGCCAGCAAATGAAGCACTGATAGAACTTGCATAGGAGGGGGCATCCCAGTGGGATGGTGTATAGCTGATATCAGATCAGGCTCCAATTGAGTACACAGCTTTGTGATTGTGGCCCTGTCCAGTGTATAGGCCAGTATTATGTGCCTATCTTCCATGGTAGCCAAGTCCACAAGGGGTCTGTACATGGGGTCTTGTCTCCTCCTCAGCGCCGGTGCTGGTTTGCGTAAAAATTTTTACCGCCGGCTAACACCATTCCTACGTGCCATGCGGGCGCCTTATTTAAGGAATGACGATAGCCGGCGCTGCGGACTGGTCAGAGTAAAAAAAAATGGGGGTTGTGCGTCACAAAATGGTGCAAGTCAGGTTTGAGGCAAAAATCATGCCTCAAACCGGACTTGCGCTATTTTTTGACGCACAACCCCCATTGAAATGACTCCTGTCTTAGCAAAGACAGGAGTCATGCCCCCTTTGCACAATGGCCATGCCCAGGGGACTATTGTCCCCTGGGCATGGTCATTGGGCACAGTGGCATGTATGGGGGCCCAAATTAGCCCCCCCTATGCCACTTTAAAAAAATAAAGAAAAATACCTACCTCATCTTACCTGTACTTACCTGGGATGGGTCCCACCATCCATGGGTGTCCTCCAGGGGTGGGCGAGGGTGGCAGGGGGTGTCCCTGGGGGCAGGGAAGGGCACCTCTGGACTTCTTCCATGGTCAGAGACCATGGAAGTGAGCCCACAGGTCCCTTAACGCCTGCCCTCACCCAGGCGTTAAAAAACGGCGCACATCACGCTGTGTGCCGTTTTTTAAGGCCCGCCCCCTCCTGTGCGTCAAAATGACACAGGAGTATAAATAAGGCGCACAGGCCTTAAAGTCATTTTTTGGGTGGGAACGCCTACCTTGCATGTCATTACCGCAAGGCAGTTTCCCGCAACCAAAAAATTACGCACACAGAGGAATTTTGACGTCTGCGGGTTCGGGCATCAACGTTTAAATATGGTGCACACTTTGCGCCGAATGTGCGTCAAAATTTTTTATGCACATTTGGCTCAAACGGAGTATAAATATGCCCCTATATGCATAAAAACTAATGGCCCCTGGGATGAGGAGCTGGAGTCTCACCGGGAAGAGGATGAGATCCTAAATCATCCAGAAATACAAAACACTGCTGCCGGTGCATGGCGACATGTTCACATGGGCAGCACTTTTTTTCCTGAAAACATGTGGAGCAAGGCATGACTGCAAAACATGTTAATGGACTAAGCATACAATATATACCTTAGAGTGTTTATCACAGTCACATTTCCTAAATAAACAACATCCATGAAACCATGAGTAGGCCCCAAGAGTCATCAATATAGTGTGAACACTGTTGTCACCCTCTAAGTACCAGACTGTAATGCTATCTTTATTTAACCACCGGCTCCATCTTGACTACTGACTCAATTTTTTGCTTAGCTTAGCTGCAAACGCCGTCACATTAGTGTCACAGGTATTTTTCTGCGCGCAGCTTGTGTAACGTGTTTTCGCTCTTTCTCACCAAGGACAGGCACATAACATGGGGGAGTAGTAATGATAAGATGTGCCAGGCTGTTTATGGTAAAGCAGGGAGCAGCTAGGTCCTGGAAATGCACCTTCGGCTTTGGCCTGTCTCTAAACGTGCTCTTTCTACACTGACCTGGTACGGTCAGCGTTTGAACAACAACTTATCTGATAGGAGGGGGTTTCTAGAATCTTCCTCTTAAGGTTTTTTAAAGTATATAAGGTGGTGGAGGCTTGACAACTGGAAAGAAGAAATTTGTCTTGGGAGGGGACGCCTTGCTCAGAAAATAATCCTATTGCGTGTAGTCTTCCTTTGTTCCAGTTGTCCGGGATCCACAACCTGTTGGCAGACAACGGGTTGATGTTGATGTCTAGCCCCATGGTGATGTATTGTTAATTCTTATTTTTAGCTTTGCATTGTGCATGCATAAAGACATAGGGGTCATTTTGATCCAAATGTGGCAGTCCCACCACCAAAAGGCTGGCGGTGAAGACCGCCACATCTCCACTCATACCGCCATGGTGGTCCACAGAAGACCAGGTGTGGTATTAGGAACCGGGTTTCCACCATGATTTCACTGCGGTAGCACTGTCGCGAAAACCGTGGCGGAAGGGCTACCGGTGATAGGGAATTTCTTCCCTGTCACCGGTAGATGGCTCCCACCTCCCCCCAGAAAGCACTAGAACCCCCCCCTTCAGCCACATCTTTCCTCATACCCACACCCCCTCCCTGCATACATGCACACATTCACAACAACATCAATACACGCATTCATGCATGCATTCACAACAACATCCATACACGCACTCACAACTCAATTCACACACACTCACAACTCCATTCATACACGCATTCACAACTCCATTCATACACGCATTCACAACTCCATTCATACACGCATTCATGCATGCATACACACTGACATGCAGACACGCACTCACTTCAACATACAGAAACGCATCCAACCACGCACACACAGATTCATGCAGACACGCAGACACCACACACTCATACATGCACACACAACAACCCCCACCTTCCCGCCCCTGTCAGACGATCACCTTACCTGGTCCGGGGAGAAGGTTGCCCGGCAGGGAACAGTAAGGGGTGCTTACACTGCCGGCAGGCCTGGCCGATGAAGGGTGATACCCTGAAACCAGTCCCAGGATGCTTGCTTCCAGTCCAGGGACGACCTGGCCTCGTAGTTCGGGCTGGACTGTTTCCAGGGGGAACAGGGTCAAGACTGATTTGCATATGCCTGGGTCCAAACTGGGGTGGCATGGTGAGCAAAAGAACAATGGATTAAACCCAGATCTGTGATTGGGGATGAGTGGTTGAAAAGTTTCAGCACTCCGTCCATTATCCTTTTGTGTTGCAAAAGTTGCCCTAAGTAGGAAGGGTATACCCAGACGTGGGTCCCTTGCTCACCGTGCCACTGAATTCAAACTAGCCTGGTTGATGAAGGGTGATAATCTGAAACTGGTCCCAGGATGCTTGTTTCTAGTCCAGGGAGGACCTGGCCTGGCAGTTTGGGCTGGACTATTCCCATGGGGAACAGGATCAAGACTGATTTGCATATGGCTGGGTCCAAACTGGGGTGGCATGGTGAGCAAAGGAGTGATGGATTAAACCCAGATCTGTAACTGAGGGTGAGTGGTTGAAAAGTTTCAGTATTCGTCCATCATTCCTTTTCTTCATTTTCTAAAAGTGGCATTTTCAATATGAGAATCCAAAAACCAACTTTACCAAAAGATGCATTTTTTAATTGTGAGTTCAGAGACCCCAAACTCTGCATTTGCTCTCAAAGAGAAACTACACTTAACATATATTTAAAGGCAATCCCCATATTAACCTCTGAGAGAGATATCCCTTGCAACAGTGAGAACCGAATTTGGCAGTAATTCACTGTCAGGACATATAAAACACATCAGTGCATGTCCTACCTTTAACACACACTGCACCCTGCCCCTTGGGCTACCTAGGGCCTACCCTAGGGGTGCCTTACATGTACAAAAAGGGAGGGTTTGGGCCTGGCAAGTGGGTACACTGCAGTGGCAGGTCTGAGCCACGTATACAGGGCTACTCATGTGGGTGGCACAATCAGTGCTGCAGGCCTACTAGTAACATTTGATTTACAGGCCCTGGGCAACTCTAGTGCACTTTACTAGGGACTTACTAGTAACTCAAATATGTCAATCATGGAAAAGCCAACTACACATACGGTTTACACAGAGATCACTTGCACTTTAGCAGTAGTCAGCAGTGGTAAGGTGCCAAAACCAGCAAAAACAAAGTCCAGCACACAGTCAAAACTTAGGAGGCAGAGGCAAAAAAGACAGGGGAAACCACACCAAGGACGTCGGGTCTAACACTGTTAGAAATATGTTTGAGTACATTAGGACACAGAATGAGTTGTATATGTATGTGGGACCATGAGCTGCAAAGACCATTGCCCCAAACCACCCCTACTCACTGTGCATCTGACAAAGACTGTAGCTGTGGGTCACTACTAACAAACACACCCACATGGAACCCCAGCAGGGTCAAAATCATAAAACCATGGCCTAAACTGGATCAGCTACATTGTGGTGGGAACTCCCAGAGTACACCAGTATCACTCCTGGGGTCAGGATAGGTTTTGGGAAGATTTCACCTACTCCCCACCAATAGCAACTAAACCAATACTACTGTGCTGCACACTGCAGAACACATGTGCAGGCCATAATCTCCCATGGCCCAATGAAAATGACGAGCAGGAAGAGCTGGACGATGAGTACGTGGAAGATGGGGAGCAAGCACAAAATGCAACATCAATGGCATCAACATTGCTGAGGTTACAAAAACTAGTCATATGTGTGGTACATGCATGAGTGACTCAGACAATGTTAGAAGAGTGTGAGAAGTCATCCAACTAACCAGCCCCAGCACCACTACTCAGAATACAAGACATATGCCACATTGGCACAAGCACAATTCCCAATGACAGACTCCTGTAAGGCACTGGTAGATAACAGCAAGTTTGAATCAAAATACTTCTAAGTCCCTAGTAGATAACAGGGCAAGGCTGACATAAACAACCTGTTAGTCCCTAGTAGATAATAGGGCCGGGGAGTTCAGATGTATAGTAGTATTCCTGCACTTGACTGTGTAGTGCTGTGTTGGCTCCCATCCCTGTCTGATGGCATCCCTCTCATGTAGACTGTGTGCTAAAAGTGAAGTCTGTGCCAAACTACAAGGTGAGGAATTGTACATACAAAGTGTAGGTACAAAGAACATTGACACAAATTTCACCCTTAATGTCCCCCCTAGGTGATCCAGGGTTTGTGTGCAGGGAAAAATACAAAGATGTATTATAGGGCCTGGTGTTTGGAAAACTCCACCGCTAGGCATTTCAATACGGTACAAATGTACCTACATAGTGTAACATGTGAATCGTTGATATAAGGAAATACATCGCTCTGAAGGAGCGCTATGAGCCATGAAAGGACTCAAAAGATTGTTGAACTGATATCCCAAAACACGCCACTGTAGTAGACAGAACAAATCGCACATGAAATCCCAAAACACGCCACTGTAGTAGACAGAACAAATCACACATGAAGAACACATACCACTCACTTGAATGTCATACAAAACACATCCATGATACATGTCTGTCCAGCACATCCCAACAGGTGCCTGCACAGGGAACTGTAAGTTACGCATGTTGCATAACAGCCTGATGTCTGCCCCTTGAGACACACCACACATTGTCACACGCATGCACTGTCATAGGGGTGGATGAGCTGACAACATTCCAGGCCAAGTCACCAGCATCCCTATGTGTTCACTTAGCAAGGATTTCATGTTCAAAACCATGTTTCACACATAGGGCAGCTATCCTAAGCTGTGTGGTTGAACAAATAAAGGAAATGTGCCGTTTGCGTAGTGTGACCCCACTAATGCATTTACCCTCACATATTTACACTGACAGAACACACTTTGTACACATAGGAAGACAAGAAGGTGGAAAACACAACTGTTCACGTGCACAAGTGCAATCCATATGACTCCTTCCATGCATCTCACATAACAACATACAGTAAGACACACATTTCACGCCTCAAAAACAATGCATTCGGTCATTTTGAGGCATTGTGTAAGTAAAAAAATGACACCTCGTACCTGTGCGTCAACATTTCATCAGTGTGCCTTGTCAGCCTTCCATTAAAAATACACACATGTCCTTCATGCGTCAAAAAGAATTATGCATTGCCTCAAAACGTGACGCATACGCCCAGGAAGTGATGCAATTGTACATCCTTTCTGCAAAACAGGAACTGTGAAGTTACTTTCACTTTCTCTTCCATTCAGTCTTTTAGTCTGTGCGTGGTAGAGGTTGTGTGGTGTTGGTGCTGTTGTGAGGAGCGGAGTTTGCGAGTCTTTTGTGCTGTCTGCTTTCTGTGTTGTGTTCTTAAAATCTTTTTTGCTGTGTTTATTGTTATATTTTTTTGTATTTAAGTATGTATTGTTGGGTGTCTGTCTCTGGGGTAGTAAGGTTTGTTGGGGGAGATGCATGTAGTATAGTTTTTTTTTGTTTGCTAGGGGTACCATGGGTTTAGGTCGGGACATGTCAGGAAAGGGAAGGGCCCGTCATCTGAGTGTGGATGAGTTGGGGGGATTCATCTGGCTAGTGACACACTATGGGGCATATTTATACTCTGTTTGCGCCGGATTTGCGTCGTTTTTTTTTACGCAAATCCGACACAAAACTAACTCCATATTTATACTTTGGCGTTAGACCCGTCTAGCGCCAAAGATCTAGGAGTTTGCGTCATTTTTTAGCGTGGACACCTTCCTTGCGTTAATGATATGCAAGGTAGGCGTTCCCATCTAAAAAATGACTCAGAGGCATGTGCGCCGTATTTACACTCCCGGGCAAAAATGACGCCCGGGAGTGGGCGGGTAAAAAAAATGACGTCCAGCCGCTTTAGCGTCATTTTTTAACGCCTGGTCAGGGCAGGCGTTAAGGGACCTGTGGGCTCGGAAGGAGCCCAGAGGTGCCCTCCCATGCCCCCAGGGACACCCCCTGCCACCCTTGCCCACCCCAGGAGGACGCCCAAGGATGGTGGGACCCATCCCAGGGAACTTAAGGTAAGTTCAGGTAAGTATTTTTTTTTTTTTTTTGGGTGGCATAGGGGGGCCTGATTTGTGCCCCCCTACATGCCACTATGCCCAATGACCATGCCCAGGGGACATAAGTCCCCTGGGCATGGCCATTGGGCAAGGGGGCATGACTCCTGTCTTTGCTAAGACAGGAGTCATTTCAATGGGGGTTGGGAGTCAAAAAAAATGGCGCTAATCGGGTTGAGGCGAAAATTTTGCCTCAGCCTGACTTGCCCCATTTTTTGGCGCCCAAGCTCCATTTTCCCCTACGCCGGAGCTGCCTGGTGTAAGTCATTTTTTTTTACGCACACCAGGCAGCTCCACCGGCTAACGTCATTCCATAAATAAGGCGCCCGCATGGTGCTTTGGAATGGCGTTAGCCGGCGTTAGATTTTTTGACGCACAACTGCGTTGGCGCAGTTGTGCGCCAAAAAGTATAAATACGGCCCTATGGGCCTTATTTATACTTTTTGGTGCAAAACTGCACTAAGGCAGTTTTGCCCCAAAAAGTTTTGCACCGGCTTGCACCATTTTTTAGCACCAGCTGGGCACCATATTTATGGAATAGTGCAAGCCGGTGCAAAGGGTAGGCTAGCTTAAAAAAAAAGGACGTTAGGCAGTTTTGAGTCAAAATAAATGATTCTGACCAGATTAGCATCATTTTTTGACGCTAAGGGCATATTTATACTCTGTTTGCACTGAATTAGCGTCATTTTTTTTAACTCTAATTCAGTGCAAAACTAACCCCATATTTATACTTTGGTGCTAGACCCGTCTAGCACCAAATTTATGGAGTTAAAGTCATTTTTGGAAGTGGAAACCTACCTTGCCTTAATGAGATGCAAGGTAGACGTTCCCGTGCAAAAAAATTACTCTATGGCCTTAACACCATATTTATACTCCCATGTAAAAATGGTGCAAGGGAGGGAGGAGGGGTCAAAAAATGGGGCAAAGCTTGCTTTGCCCCATTTTTTAAGACCTGGGTCAGGGCAGGTGTTAGGGGACCTGTGGCCCTATTTCCATGGTGGAACACCATGGAATAAGCCCAGAGGTGCCCTCCCTAGGCCCTAGGGGCACCCCCACCCACACTAGAGGGACTGCGAGGATGGGGGACCCCATCCCATCTAAGTACAGGTAAGTGCATTTTATTTTTGAAAGTGCCATAGGGGGCCCTGAAATGGGCCCCCATACATGGCACAGGGTGCAATGGCCATGCCCAGGGGACCCCTGTCCTCTGTGCTGGCCACTGGGGTGGTGGGCATGACTCCTGCCTTTTCTAAGGCAGGAGTCATGTGGCATGGTAGGTTTAGCACCATAAAATTACGCTAATCTGGTTAGAGTCATTTTTTTTTACTCTAACCTGCCTAAAGCCATTTTTTGGTGCTAAACCCACTCCTTCTATACTGCCAGCACCACCGACTAAAGTCATTTTTTTAAACTCTAGCCTACCCTTTGCACCGGCTTGCACCATTCCATAAATATGGTGCCCGGCTGGTGCACAGAAATGGTGCAAGCCGGTACTAAACTTTTTGGTGCAAAACTGAGTTAGTGCAGTTTTGCAGCAAAAAGTATAAATAAGGGCCAATATTTTGTACGTTTGCGCCACTTTTGCGTCATAAAATGACATTAATGCGGTGCAAAAAAAGTTTAAATCTGGGCCTTGGTGCTAGATGGGTCTAGCACCAAAGTATAAATATGGAGTTAGTTTTGCACCGAATTAGAGTTAAAAAAAATGACACTAATTCGGTGCAAACAGAGTATAAATATGCCGCAGAGTATAAATATGCCCCTAAATATGGCGTTAAGGCCATAGAGTCATTTTTTGCACGGGAACGCCTACCTTGCATCTCATTAAGGCAAAGTAGGTCTCCACTTTCAAAAAATGACTTTAACTCCATAAATTTGGTGCTAGAGGGGTCTAGCACCAAGGTATAAATATGGAGTTAGTTTTGCACCGAATTAGAGTAAAAGAAAATGACACTAATTCGGTGCACACAGAGTATAAATGTGCCCCTATATCCCTAATGTGGTGGCCAAGTCATCATGGGATACAAGACAGAGGCACCCAAGCTGCAGTGGGGGAAGGTCCTGTACCACATGATGCGTACGTTTGAGGTTGAGCGCACGGACCACCAACTGAAACACTGCTGGGCATACCTCATAGCCCGGGAACAGGACCTTCTGGACCACCTAGGAATCGAGGTTGGGGGAACTCAGGGTAAGTACACCATCTATGTGGCTGACTCCTGTTTTCAATTACATGTCTGTTGGCCATAGGGCCTCCTTTACCAAGTTACGTTCCCCTCAGTCTCCCGGTAAAAATGATACCTCACTTGTGTAGGTGGGCCAAGTGCTTGTGACAGGGAAGAGCCAAAAACATATTGAAATTGAGGCGGAACCAAAGTGGGTCCAAAAGGGCAATTTGAAAAAAAACATTTTTAGGCTGACAAGTGCAGCAGAATTTTTATCGGTATAGATGAGACAATGCTGGGTGGTAGGAATTTTGTGGATTCCTGCAGATTCCAGAAGGTTCCATCACAAAAATGTGGGAAAAATGTGTGCTTTCCAGCAAAGTTGCTGGCTTGCAGGGCATTGTGGATAAGGAAATGGTGCGGGGTGCATGTGAAGCACACCACCCTGGAATCAACTAGCTGTTTAGTTGTCCGATGTGTCTAGGTCTTGTGGATTTTTCTACATGGCAGCATTCCAAAGTAAAAAAAAGTGCAGCCCTCACCCTTCCAAGTGGGACGATTTTGAGAGTTACCAAGACCCAAATGTAAAACAAAAACCAAAAATAATCAAATGTCCTCCTGCTTGCCATGGGATAAGATGTTTTAGTGTGCGGGGGAGAGCTGAAAGACTGTTAGCCCCTTCAGTTCGGGTGGGGGCATAACCAGGCCCATACTGGTTGGTAGCCACCACCCCACTATTTTATTTTATTTTTTTATTACCTGGCATCTAGTAGACTTTCTGTACCCCCAGGGTGTGGATCGGGGGTAATTGCCCAATCTGCCCACTGGTGGGCAGAACAACTTTAGCCCCATTTATTTGGGGTGAGGGTATGGTTATACCCCCAACCTCTTATTTTGAAAAAAATATTCCCTGGTCTCTGGTAGGCTTTCTGCCTCCCTTGGGGGCAGATGGGCCTTCCAAAAATAGGCCAATCTGCCCCCAAGGGGGGACAGTTATAGCCAACAGTAATGTGGCCCCATGGGGAGCGACCCTTGCCCAAGGGGCTGCCCCCCCAAACAAAACACACACCAATCCATGGTGTCTAGAGGTTTCTGCCCCCTTTGGGGGCAGATTGGCCTAACACAAATAGGCCGATCTGCCCCCAAGGGGGGCAAAAATGGGCTAAATACAATTTGCCCCACCCGGGAGCGACCCTTCCCTAAAGGGTCGCCCCCCACACATACAAAAATTAAAATAAACAAAAAAGTTTTTATCCCTGGTGTCTAGTGGTTTTCTGCCCCCTCTGGGGGCAGAAATGGCCTAAAAATAATTTGGCCCCCTGGGGAGCGGCCCTTGCCCAAGGGGCCTCTCTCCGTATGCGCAAGTATGAATAAAATAAATAATCCCTGGTGTATAGTGGTTTCTGCCCCCCCCCCCTGGCGGCAGATAGGCCTAATTTTATTAGGCTGATCTGCCCCAGGGGGGGTGCAGAAATGGCCTAAAAATAATTTGGCCCCCTAGGAGAGACCCTGGCCAAAGGTGTTGCTCCCCAAACATAAAAAAAATAAAAATAAACAAAAACAAATTATCCCTGGTGTCTAGTGGTTTTCTGCCCCTGGGGGGGCAGAAATGGCCTAAAAATCATTTCCCCCCCTGGGGAGCGGCCCTTGCTCAAGGGGCCGCCCCCCTTATTGAAATATGCACACAAAAAAATTCCCTGGTGTCTAGTGGGCATTTCATCAAACGTCATTGGGGGGGTGAAAGGGGAAGAGATTCCCCTTTCATCCCTGACGGAGGGGTGTGGGTGGGGGACCCACAGGGGGAGCGCTAGCACTTCCCCCGTGGGCCCGGTGCAGGACGAGCTGGTCTCGTCCCAGGCACACGGCAACTGTGTGCCTGGACGAGACCTGCTCGTCCGGGGCATGGGAGGGGTTAATGTTTAGCTGTATTTACTGTTGGTCTTGTCTAAAGATGTGATTTAAGGGGGGTGGGGACTGATGTTTGTCATGTGGCATTAAATGTATAGCATAAGTTTAGATAATCTAAGTAACTGTAGGTATAAGTTAGGATAAGATAGTGTAGGTTAGGTCAGTATAGGTAGGTTAGTTAGGTTAGGGGATTTTAGGCTGATTGATAGTTTCATTAAATCTTGTTGTTTCCTACTGTATGGTCTCCTTCATGATTTACTGTCTAGGTGGTAGCATGTCTGCACAGGTCATGTTAGGGACATGCCTTTGGCTTTGCAAGCAGTACTTTGAATCATGTGTGACTATGGGTATCTGCTATCGTCAAGTACCTATTAGGTTGGCAATGGTGTCACATCAGCTATCTTCAGACATCGTTCAGCGGTGTATGTGACAATCTGGATGTGCAGTGATACACATCCTAAAACAGGTATTCATAAGCAGTTGCTATGTGTTGGTAAGTCATGGGATATGCATTGCTGGAATGTTGTTGTCATTGGACTAACCCTAAATCTACGATTTCTTACTGACACACTTATAGCTGCCCCTCACAGTTACCACAGGCATCATGTTTTTGTTACATGAAGGTTGAACTGGTGCTTCCATCCTTGCTTAGCCCAGCCCATTGTGTTGTGATTTTAACAGCTGTCATTATTCATGCCAGCTACTTGTTGCATAACATGCTTGGTAGCCCCAGGAACTGCTTGCTAGTCAACATAGATATCAGTCACTTCACATATGTTTCAGTCAGTGTGTGTGGCATTGTGCCCGTCACAAATCCACACATGTCCCTTTCGCAAGTACTCAGTGTATTGGCTTCACACAATGTAGTAGGTTCCAAGAGTTACTTGCTCAAAGACACATTCAACACAAAGGATGTAGTAAGTGATTTTATTTACATATGCAAAAGTAGGTGATGTACTGATGTACATTTTCACAGGAAAATGACCCCATTGAGGGCTATCCGCCTCACTTGACACTGTGCGTATTTTGCAGTAAGGGGCAGCCTTGATTGCCACAGTTTTGACAGAAGTGTTCAATCTCTTGTTAGCTCTTGGGTCCATCCCCCAGCACTAGAAGCATGCAATAGTTAAGCTGCTTCTTAAGAAGGACAACCTAGATCCTCTGAACCTAAGCAACTTTAAGCCAATTTCTCTTCTGCCGGGTGTCTCTTAATTACTGGAGAAGTACGTCAACAAGTATCTCTCTGCTTTTCTCAAATTACAGTCACTGTTACATCCTACTCAGATGGGCTTTCACCTGCTGCATAGCACTGAGACATTAGTAGCAGTGGTTGAGAAACTTAGAAGTATCCTCAATTAGAGGTAATTGTCCGCTATCAATCTTTTAGACATCAGTGTGGATTCTGACATCGTAGATCATTCCATTCTGCTGCGAAGGATTTCCAGTGTTGGGGGCCACGGACACAGCCCTCATCTGGCTTGTGTCCTTCCTACAGAATCACTCTTTTCAGGTTCAGGACCAGGCCTTTTTCACAGCCCACTTTCCATCTTGTTGCATCGTGCCCCAGGGCTCCTTGAGCTCCACTCTTTTTAACATTTATGTGCACCCTCTGGCTGAGTTTGTTGAAGCTTATGGGCTTTTGTTGCTGTCTTACGCTGATGACATGCAGCTGGTTATGTCAATCTCTCAGGATGGCCATCTGGGTCAGCCTCCACTATCTGCACGTCTAAAGGAAGTTGCTTGTTGGATGTCTGCCTGCAAATTGAAGCTAAACAAGGACAAAACTGGGATCATGCTGTAACCACCTTAGCTACCCGATCTCCAACCCCTTGCCGGACTATCTCTGTAGCCCTCCCAGGCCTAAAGAGTAAATAAAGAGCCTTGGTATCTGGTTAGATGCCCGGCTGCCTATGTGCCAACATGCTATGAAAGTCACTGCCAGCTGCTTTGGCACTCTGCAAATGTTAAGGAAAATCCTCCATCTTCTTCTTACCACGGCAAGAAGAGTGGCCGTACAGGCCTTGGTACTAGCCAGACTGGACTATGGGAATGCCTTGTTTTTTGGCTCTCCCTCTTATAACATCAAAATACTACAGACTTTACAAAATGCCTCTGCTCGTCTGTTGTTGAACATCCCCAAGCATATGCCTGCGGCCAAGGCCTTACATGATCTACACTGGCTTCCAGTGACACACCGAGTTCAGTTCAAAACTCTCTGTCTGCTGCATAGGGCAGTCAATAACAAGGATCCCGCCCCGCTTTGTTCTCTCACCACCACTTATCTTCCAGAGAGACTTCTCTGTTCATCCTCCACTCATCTTCTGAAGGTGCCCAGGATTCACAGGGCCTGATGGAGGGGCAGGGAAGTCCATTGTCACCTGCCCCCCCAAACCCTCTGAAATTGGAATTTACTGTCTCTTAAGCTGCGCAGCTTAGAGCATGAACACTCCTTCCGGAAAGCCTTGAAGACCTGGCTTTTTGACAACACATTTCTACTCCAGTATACCCCTGTTGTCCTGGATAGCGCTAGGAGGCCTTCGGGTAGCCATGCGCTCTATAAGAACTCATGAATAGAATCATATATATCAGCCATTGGATGTGCAGACAGAGTCCGGGGGGGAGGAAGGAACATGTCATGGGACATTTGTGGTCGAGCAGTGCTTCAGTGAGGAGGTGACCACATTGCCATGAGGGAAGATTGGCCACAATGACAGTCCACATATGTGAGAGGTCAACAGCGGAAGGTTCCAGTTGAGGACGGTGCCAGGTGTTTTTACTCTGGCATGATCTTTGGCACAGAGCAAAGGAGAAAGGGGCCATATCCCACAGAGAAAAGTTACTTCGCAGTTTTCCTGCTGAAAGATGTTCTTTCCTCATCTTCATCCTCTGATGTATGTGGTGCCTCCCATGACTGGGGTGTTGTAGGCGCAAAAGTAGAGGGAGGCACACACACATCAGGGGCTGAAGATTTGGATGCTGTGTCCATTGCAGCTCTCATCTGTGGGAACAGGAGGCAGCATACTAGCAAAGAGGAGCTGCATGGTCTGCAACACTGCAGCAACGTCACAGCGAAGGGCAATTAAAGTGGTGATGAGGGAGTCCTGCTTCCACTCCATGGGCTTCAAGACATTTTGAATTGCCCCCAGCCTGTTGGAAACTTCACTGGTGGCACTTGGGCTGAGCATTTGCTCATGCCTCAGCCCCATGACATCAGCGATGTCAGGCAGGTGCTGCTGGAGGCCAGGAAGCAGAAAGTCGGAGCCTCGTATGGAAGACAAGTTGTCCTCATTTGTACTGAGGCACATCAGGACTGCCTCTAGGGTACCCACCACAGTCTCCTTCCCCCCCGACAACATATCAGCCAGCACACGCTGGACTCCTACCTCACTTTTTTGGACTGTAAGTTGTGGGCCCTGGGAGTCTAGTGCTGTGGTTGAGCTGGCAAGTGGTGCATGTTGGCTTTTTGGTGGATCATCTGAAGATCCTGCAATGCTGTCTGTCCTCCCCGCAACCGAAGATGGTGTCTGCATGGCACCCACGATTTCCTGGAGAGTATCTGGATGTATGGTTTGCAGCTAGCCATCCACATCATAGGAAAAGTCCAGGACAGGCATCTGGCCACGAGGTATGGGAGCATCCTCTGCAATAAGATGGAGATATGTTAATGTTGATTTTTGCTAGCTGACATGAGTCATCAGGTTCAGAATCATAGTGCCTGATTTACTTGTTGCGTGGTGCACAGTCGCACATCAGGGGCATCATTTATGAGCCCCGAGTGGCACACTCCATCACAGGAGCATCATTTTTTGGAACGCTCCAGTGGCACAGTATGCCAGGCCACATTTACATGTCCTTGCAAATCCAGCTTGTGTGGCATGAGCTTATCAATATGGCCCCCTTTCATGCAATCCACAGCGTGCCAGTGGTATTACATGGGTGTTGCTTGGGGTGCTCCCACGCAACACCCATGGAAGTGTACGAAATCTGTCACATTGTCAGATTTTCAATTTTGGGAAGGTGTCAGATTCCTATGCCACCCTACGTGTGGTGTGAGTGTGATGCAAGGAGGAGAACTGTCCATATTCCTCCTCTTTGTCCACTCTTGCTAGGTGTGCCATATCATGCAGCACACATCGATAGATGGAAGCACATATTGGGGCAGACTTAAGGAATGTGGTGCTGCACCCAGTGAAGTGGCACATTCCTTGCACCCCTTAGCATACCCTACCGCCACCATGTGTGTATTTAAAATACGGCCCACCATGTTGCAGGGTAGGTAGCAATAGCATAATTCTTTTACGCTAGTGATGTACTCTGCAGGAGTAGCGCAAAATTTGGGCTTTTTTTACGCTTTTAGGGGACAAACTGACACGAGCACGGTTAGTGTCAAAATGCATGCCACTAGTCAGGCTAACGCCACATTTGCTGCACTAGTGTCATTTTTTTGCAATATGTTGCAAAGGCTGGTGTCATTTTTTTATGCTAGCCTGTTCCTACTGCCAGGATGCACCGTTTTGTAAACACAGCGCACACATGGCGTTAAGAACTGACTTAGCCCGTTGTTACATTTTTTTACACACAACTGCACTAGCACAGTTGTGCGTGATTTCTTGTAAAAGAGGCCTTAAGTATTTTGAGACGTATAACTTTACCACTGCCTAAACTACTACCCAAAATTACCATTTACACCCCATATTCTATATTCCTGCCATATTACATCTACATCAGTTCACTCACTTTCACGCTATGTCTGTTTAAAGTACCCTACCCCACTCTTCCACTGTAGACAACTCCACTCTACAACACTACACTCTATGCTGTTCCACTCTGTCATTCCACTCTATGCAACTCCAGTGTAAACCAGTCCACTGTGTGCTATTCCACTGTATGCCACTCCACTGTACGCCAATCCCATATTTGCCAATCCACTCCACAACACTTCGCTGTACGCTATTACACTGTACACCACTTCACTCTACACCACTACACTCTATGCTATCCCACTGTATGGCATTCCACCGTATACTACTGAGTTCTACGCTATTCCACTATATGGCAGTCTACTGTACATCACTCCATTGTACGCCACTACACTGAGGCCCTGATTTATACTTTTTTACACAAAACTGCGCGAACGCAGTTTTGCGTGAAAAAGTCTACCGCCGGCTAGCACCATCCAAAGATGCCAGCCGGGTGTCTTATTTATGGTATGACGGTAGCCGACAGTAAGGCTCGCCTAGCGTCATAAAAAAGGACGCTACCCGGATGGGGGAGGTGTGGAGGGAACAGGAGGTTGTGCGTCAAAGGATGACACTAGTATGGGCAGAGGCATAAATAATGTCTCTAACCAGACTAGCATCATCCATTGAGCCACAACCCCCATGGACATGACTCCTGTCTTGGTAAAGGCAGGAGTCATGACCACCACCCCAATGGCCATGCCCAGGGACATGTGTCCCCGGGGCATGGCCATTGGGCCCAGTGCCATGTAGGGGGGCCCAAGCTAGGCCCCCCATGGCATATCTTAAAAAAATAAATAAACTTACCTGCACTTACCTTAATTGCCAAAGGATGGGGTCCTTCCATCCTCTGGTGTCCCTCTGGTGTGGGTTGGGGTGTCCCTGGGGTAGGGAAGGGCACCTGCAGGACCATTCCATGGTGTCTGACCATGGAAATAGGCCCACAAGTTCTCTAATGTCTTCCCTGACCCAGGCGTTAAATAATTGATTTTAGCACGGGGATAGATATGGCGCTAAGGCCTTATCGTCATTTTTTGCCCGGAAACGCCTACCGTGCATCTCATTGATGCAAGGTAGTTTCCTGCAGGCAGAAATTGACTTTAACTCCAAAACTAGCTAGGTTTGCGCCGAATTTGCATAAAAAAAGATGCAAATTTGGCACAAATGGGGCATGAATATGCCCCTGAGTGTTATTCCACTCTACATCACTCCACTCTACCCTACTTCTATGCCACTCCACTCAATGCCACTCCACTCTAGGTCACTGAACTCTATGCTATTCCACTCTACGCCACACCATGACATGCCACTCCACTCTATGCCACTCCACTGTATGCTATTACACTGTATGCCACTACAGTCTCCCCCACCACGTCTTAACCCCATTCACTCCTGTCTGCGGTATTCCACTCTAAACCAATCCACTCTACGCCACTCTCTATGCTATTCTACTCTTCTCCAATGTACGCCACTAAACTGTACCTCACTCCACTGCATGCTACTCCACTCTATGCTATTCCACTCTATGCCACTGCGCTTTAAGCCAATCCACTCAGCCGCACTCCAGTGTTGTAGGAAGCTGGCCTGGTGTGTGGTGGGTACCCAAGGTACTTACACCTTATACCAGGTCCAGGTATCCCCTCTTAGTGAAGTCTAGGCAGTATCTAAAAGCCAGGCTCTCTAGAGGTAGCTGTGGATGAGCAGCCAAGGCTTATCTAGGAGACATGCAAAGCTCATGCAATACCACTGTAGTCACACAGCACTTGCACACATGAAATAAAACACTCAGTTGTAGAAAAATAAAGGTACAAATCACCAGAAAATGCTAGAAAAGGTGGCCCACCCTTAGGAGGTAAGGAATACACTAATTATATACATTAGTAATCAGAAACAGGCAGAGAAAATGTTAGAAAACAGTGCAAATAGCAATAACCAATAGTGACCCTAGGGGGAGCACAAACCATATTCTAAAAAGTAAAATGCAAATAAGGTACCCCCCACCTAGGTAAGTAAAATGTGTAGGGGGGAGCTGGGAGCACTAGTAAAACACAGAGGTAAATAACAGCGACCAGGAATGCAGGAGTACAACACTGGATTTTCCCCAAACCACCCTAAAGGGGGAAAAGAAGAAAAAGAAGACACCCAGAGAAGCCTGCAAGAAAACCAGTGGTGAATTACCAAAGAGGGAGACCTGTGGAAAGAAGGGACCAAGTCCAGAAGTGTTGGTGGGGTCCAGGAGGAGTAGGAGATACTACCCACTGTGAAGTACTTATTGGAATTGGAAGACAGGTCAGCACTGCAGCTCAGAAGCTGGAGAAGAGTTCCAGATGAGTGCAAGAGGTGTCCCACATTGCAAGCTGGATTGCAGATGGGTGACGGTGAAGGATTTCCACCAATAAGCGTTGGCAAAGGCAAACTCGCATTTGGAGGAAAAGAGGTGCTGCCGGGAACCAGCAAGATCCAGGAGGACTCTACCCAGGAGAGGGAGTCACAGGGGACCCTCCGCATCACAGAAGGGACACAGGAGTAGAGGCAGCACCCACAGGTGTCCCACAGGACAGGGACACTGGAGTCACTGCAGCAGCCCACGAGCACCACAGAAGAGGCTCCCACGTCGCAGTATGGCCACGCAGAGGCCCAGGTGTTGCAGGAGAGAGTGCTGTGGGCTGGAGCTACAAGTTGCCTGAAGTTCCCCTTGGAGGTGAAGCAAACACGCCTTGGAAGCTGCAAAGGATGCAGTGCACGGGGTACTGTCTTGCATGGGGTGGACAGGATACACCCCACTCAGGATGAGGGGAGACCCACCCAGCCAGTTGTCTTTGCAGCCAGGTACCTGCGGATGCAGGGGAGTGATGCCTTCACCCCAAGGGAGATTCCTTCTTCTTCTTGTGAAGGCTGAAAAGTTACAGTCTTCTGAGGATGCACGGCCAGGGAAATGTTGCAAAGCTGGCAGGAGCAGGAGAAACAAAATTGCAGAAGAGTTTTCTTCCAAGTTTGCAGTGATGTTGGTTCCTGGGGTGGTGATGAACAGGGGAGTGGTCTCTCCCCTTTCCATTGTCTAGTTTTGTGCCAGAGCAGGGACTGGGGGTCCCTTAACCGGTGTGTACTGATTTTTGCATGGAGGGCACCAAATGTGCATTGCAAAGCAAACCAGTGGCTTGGGGAGGCTACCCCTCCCAAGCACGTCACACCTATTTCCAAAGGGATAGGATGTTACCTCCCTCTCCCAAAGGAAATCCTTTGTTCTGCCTTCCTGGGCTTGATCAGATGAAGCAGCAGGAGGACAGAAACCTGTCTGAGGGGTGGCAGCAGCTGGGCGGCCCAGAAAATCCTGTAAGACTGGTGGTAGCAATCCTGGGGGTCCTATAAGGAGCCCCAAGAGTACATGGAATCATACTTCCAATACTTGCAACATTATTGGAGTATGATTCCGACATGTTTGATACCAAACATGCTGAGGTTCAGAGTTACCATTATGTAGCTGGACATAGGAAGTGACCTATCTCCAGTACATGCGTAAAATGGCAACCCGCACTCACAAAGTCCAGGAAAATGGATCTGGAGTTTGTGGGAGCACCTCTGCTAGGAAGGAAATAGGTACATTTTGAGGAGAGAGTAAAACTACTGGGGTCCTGGTTAGCAGGATCCCAGTAGACAGTCAAACACACTGACAAACAGGACAAAAGTGGGGGTAACCAAGCTAGAAAGAGGCTGCTTTCCTACAAGTGTGCACTATTTCACTGTAGGCCACTCAACTGTTTGCCACTCCACTCTATGCTATTCCAGTGAACACCACTATACTGTACCTCACTACACTCTACGCTACTCCACTCTATGCCACTCTACTGTATGCTACTTGTTAGAAATGGGGTCTCTGTTTGGTAGTCAATTTACACTTTGTCCAAGCAGGGACCCTCGCTCTAGTCAGGGCAATGGAGAAACACACTTAGATAACCCCTGCTTACCCCCTTTGTAGCTTGGCACAAACTGCCAGGCTTATCTCAGAAGCAATGTGTAATGTATTTGTACCAACACACACAGTAATACAGTGAAAACACTACAAAATGGACACCATACCAGTTTAGAAAAATAGGTAATATTTATCTAAATCAAACAAGACCAAAACGACAAAAATCCAACAAACACGAGTCAAGATATGAATTTTTTAAAGAATAAGTGCTGTATTTATACTTTTTGGCGCACAACTGCGCCAACGCAGTTGTGCGTCTAAAAAATTAACGCCGGCTAACGTCATTTCAAAGCACCATGCGTGCGCCTTATTTATGGAATGACGTTAGCCGGCGGAGCTGCCTGGTGTGCGTAAAAAAAAAATGACTTACACCAGGCAGCGCCGGCGTAGGGGAAAATGGAGCTTGGGCGCCAAAAAATGGGGCAAGTCAGGCTGAGGCAAAATTTTCGCCTCAACCCGATTAGCGCCATTTTTTTTTACTCCCAGCCCCCATTGAAATGACTCCTGTCTTAGCAAAGACAGGAGTCATGCCCCCTGGCCCAATGGCCATGCCCGGGGACTTATGTCCCCTGGGCATGGTCATTGGGCATAGTGGCATGTAGGGGGGCACAAATCAGGCCCCCCTATGCCACCCAAAAAAAAAAAAAAAATACTTACCTGAACTTACCTTCAGTTCCCTGGAATGGGTCCCTCCATCCATTGGCATCCTCCTGGGGTGGGCAGGGGTGGCAGGGGGTGTCCCTGGGGGCATGGGAGGGCACCTCTGGGCTCCTTCCGAGCCCACAGGTCCCTTAACGCCTGCCCTGACCAGGCGTTAAAAAATGACGCTAAAGCGGCTGGACGTCATTTTTTTTGACCCGCTCACTCCCGGGCGTCATTTTTGCCCGGGAGTGTAAATACGGCGCACATGCCTCGGAGTCATTTTTTAGACAGGAACGCCTACCTTGCATATCATTAACGCAAGGAAGGTGTCCACGCTAAAAAATGACGCAAACTTCAAGATCTTTGGCGCTAGACGGGTCTAACGCCAAAGTATAAATATGGAGTTAGTTTTGCGTCGATTTGCGTAAAAAAAAACGATGCAATTCCGGCGCAAACAGAGTATAAATATGCCCCTAAGAGTCTTCTCCATAGAAAACAATGGAAACTCTGATTTTACACAAAGTACCTGGTGTGCGTGAAAAATAAAGCCGCACAAGTGAGCGTGCATCGGAAAAGTCAGCGATGCGTTGATTCCTTGCTTGCAAGTGAGGACCTGTGTTGTTTCTTCTCTGGTCGTGTAGACGATGCCTTGTTTTTCTCCCTCGCAAGAGAGCGATGCGTCTATTTCCAGACAGGGCACCCCAGATCGGCGCCAATTCACGATGACTTTGATGCCCAGGTATGACGTAATAGAAAACTGCGATGTGTGGGGTTGTGTTGTTATCAGCAGCCACAAGCGGGTGTTGCGTCGTTTATCCAGCTGCGATGCGTTGATCTCCCAGCCGTGATGCAGGTAGAGCATTGATTTTAGCTGCAAAGCGGGTGACGTGTCATTTATCAGCCGCGTTTCAGATGGTGCATCGAAAATTTCCCTGCATGGCGTTCTGTGCGTGGATTTCAGTCCTTGTTCTGCCAGCTTCACCTTTCAGGGGCCCAGGGACTGGATAGGGCCCCACTTGACAGGGCAGTAGTCTCAGTAGAGAGTCCAGGTGCTGGCAGAGGAAGGCTTTGATGGCCCTGACACTTCAAAACAGGAGGCAAGCTCAGTTCAAGCCCTTGGAGATTCTTCAAGCAGGAATGCACAACAAACTCCAGTCTTTGTCCCCTTTCACAGGCAGAAGCTGCAACTGCAGGATAGCCCTACAAAGCACAGTCACAAGCAGCGGCAGCACTTGCCCTCAGCTCTTCTCCTTGGCAGAGGTCCCTCTTGGTTCCAGAAGTGATCTAAAGTCTGGGGTTTTGGGTCCACTACTTATACCCCTTTCTGCCTTTGAAGTAGGCAAACTTTAAAGGAAAATCTCTTTTGTTTACAAGATTACAAGATCCGGCCTTGCCCAGACCAGGCCCAGACACACACCAGGGGGTTGGAGACTGCATTGTGTGAAGGCAGGAACAGCCCATTGAGGTGTAAGTGACCACTCCCCTCTCCACTCCAGTTCAGATGGACCAATCAGTATATACATGCTACACCCCAACTCCCTTTTTGTCACTATCTAGGGGAGAGTCAGAGAATGGTTTAAGAAAGAAAATGCCCATTTTCTAAAAGTGGCATTTTCAAATTAACAATCTAAAATCCAACTTCACTAACAGATGTATCTCTACGGGTCTTAACTCTATGCTATTCAACTCTATGTCACTCCACTCTACCCCACTCTATTTTATGCCACTCCACTGTGCGCTATTCCACTGTATACTACTCCAGCGTACGCCTCGCCACTCTATACACCTCCACTGTATGTCACTCTACTTTACACCATTCCACTGTATGCTATTCCATTCTTTGACACTCGACTCTATGCCACTCCACTGTATGCCAAGCCACTCTATGGTACTCCACTCTACACTATTTCAGTGTACACTATTCTACTGTATGCTATTCCCTTGCAGGCCACTACACTCCATGCTACTCCCCAGTATGCTCTCCACTGTACCCTATTCCAATGCACGCGACTCCACTCTACCCCACGCCACTCTACACCATTCAACCCTACTCCACTCCACTATATGCCATTCCACTCTACGGTACTCTATTCTGTGCCATTTTAGTGTATGCTATTCTACTATAGGCTATTACCATGTATGCCACTACACTCCATGGTACTCCCCTGTATGCCACTCCACTGTACGCTGTTCCACTGTATGCCACTCCACTCTAACTAATGCCACTACACTACTCCACTGTATGCCACTCCACTGTATGCCACTCCAGTCAGTGACAATCCACTATACGCCACTCCACTCTATGCTATTCCACTGTACACAACTCCACTCTATAACACTATACCCTAAGCTATTCCACGCTATGCCACTCCATTCTATGTAACTGCAGTGTACGCTAGTCCACTGTATACTGTTCCACTGTATGCCACTCCCCTAAGTGCCACTCCATTCTATAACGCTTCACTGTGCACTGATTCAGTGTACACCACTTCACTCTATGCCAGTTCACTCTATGCTATTCCACTGTACGACAGTCAACTCTATGCCACTGCACTCTACAGTATTTCACTATATGACACACCACTGTTCGTCACCCCACTGTATGATACTGCACTCAATGTTATTACACTCTACATCACTCCACCATACTCTACTCCACTGTATGGCACTCCATTCTACACCACTGAACTCTATGCTAGCCCACTCTACACCACTCCAGTCTACATCATTCCACTCTACGCCACTCCAAAGTACGCTATTGCACTGTCTACCACTACAGTCTAGCCCACTACACTCTAAACCCCTCCACTCTACAATACTCTAATCTGCAGTATTCCACTCTACACCAGTCCACTCTATGCCACTCCACTCTATGTTATTCCACTCTTCGCCATTCCACTGTATGCCACTCCTCTGAATGTCACTCCAGTGTACACTATTGCTCTGTGCGCCACTACACTGTACCTCACTCCACTCTACGCCACTACACTATATGATATTCCACTCTATGCCTCTCTGCTCTATGCCAATCCACTCTACACCACTCCACTCGGCACCACTCAGTGTACGGTATTCCACTATTTGGCACTCCACTGTATTGCACCCCACTCAACACCACTCCACTCTACATTATTCCAGTGTACACCACTATACTGTACCTCACTCCACTTTAAGCAACTCCAATCTTCACCATTCCACTCTATGCCACTATATTGTTTGCTATTCCACTCTACCCCACGCCACTCTACTCTGTTCCACTGTATGCCACTCTGCTCTATCACAATCAACTCTATTCATGCCACTCCACTGTATGCTATTTCACTTAACTACGCCACTCCAGTCTATGTCACGCCACTGTCAGTCACTACACTTTACGCCACTCTATGCTATTCCACTCTTCTCCACTCCACTGTACACCACTCCTCTGAATGCCATTCCAGTCTACATTATTGCTCTGTACACCACTGCACCATACCTCACTCCACTCTATGCCACTCCACTCTAACATATTCTACTCTATGCCACTCTGCTCTATGCCAATCCACTCTACACCACGCCACTTGACCCCACTGAGTGTACGCTATTCCACTGTATGACACTCCACTGTATAGCACCCCACTCTATGGCACTCCATTCTACACTATTCCAGTGTACACCACTATACTGTACCTCATTCCACTCTACGCAACTCCAATCTACACCACTCCACTCAATGCCACTATACTGTATGCTATTTTTACTCTACGCCACGCCACTCTACTCTGTTCCACTGTACGCCACTCTGTTCTATCACAGTCAACTCTCAGTCACTGCACTCAACACCACTCCATTGTACGGTATTCCACTTAACACCACTACGTCACTCCAGTCTATGCCACTCCACTGTCCGTGACTTCACTTTACGCCACTCTGCACTATTCCACTGTATGAACCTCGACTGTAAGCAATCCACTCTATGCTATTTCACTCTTTGCCGCTCCAGTGTATGCAACTCCACTGCACACAACTTGACTGTATGTTATTCCACTGTGCGCCACTCCACTCTATGCCACTCTACTCTACTCCACTCCACTCTAAGCCACTCCAGTCTACACAACTCCACTGTACTCCACATCACTCTGTTATCCCACTCTACGCCATCCCACTCTACGCCACTCAACTGTACCCCACTCCACTATACACTATTCCACTTTGCGCCACTCAACTCTACGCCACCCCACTGTACCTCACTTCACTCTATGCTACTTCACTATACGCTATTATGCTGTATGCAGCTACAATCTACGACACTCAATTCTACACTATTCGACTCTACCCCAATCCACTCTAGCCCATTCCACTGTGAGCTATTCCACTGCACACTACTCCATTTATGCCACTCCACTCTACGTCACTCCACTGTACAGCACTCCACTCTATGCTATTTTAGTGTACACTACACTACTGTGTGCAATTCCCCTGTATGACACTGTACTCAACCCCACTTCCCTGAATGCCACTCCACTGTACACTTTCCCACTGTACTCCACTCCACTCTACCCTTCTCCAGACAACACCACTCCACTGCACACCACTCCACTCTAAGCCACTCTACTCTGCGCTATTCCACTGTATGTAACTCCACTCTACCCACTCCACTTTACGCTATTTCACTCTATGCCACTCCACCGTACATCACTCCACTGTACGCTGACCCACTGCAAGCTATTCCACTGTACGCCACTCCACTCTACCCTACTTCAATTTACGCCACTAAACTCTAAGCTATTTCACTGTGCGGCACTCAACTCTACCCAACTCCACGCCACTCCACTGTACTCTGTTCAGTGACACTGTACTTCACTCAACGATAGTATAAGCCCCTCCACTCTACCACTCTATACTCGGGTCTATAACACTCCACTGTACTTTACTCTTTACCACTGTACAACACTCTAAGGTGCATATTTATACTTGCTTTGCGCTGTTTTAATGTCATTTATTTTGACGCTAAAACGGTGCAAAGTTAACTCCATATTTATAATTGGACGCTAGACTCGTCAAGCATCAAAATATAGAGCTTAGCGCCATATTGTGTATGCAGCAAACTACCTTGAGCTAATTAGATGCAAGCTAGGCATTCCCGTCCACAATATGACGTTAACCCCCTAATGCCTGATTTATACTCCAGCAAAAAAATGACGTGCACAGAGTAGGCGGACCTAAATAATGGTGATAAGCCTGCTTAAAGCCAGGGTCTGGCCAGGCGTTAGGGGACCTGTGGACCCATTCCATGGCTAAACACCATGGAATGGGCCCACAGGTGTTCACCCCAAACCCCAGGAACACTCCCACCCACACCAGAGTGTCACCAGAGTGACACCATAGGATGGGGGACCCCATCCTGCGTAAGTAGAGGTACGTTTATTTTTTATTTTTATTTCAGTGCCATTAGGTGACCCTTACATGGCCCCCTGCCTGGCACTTGGTATGATGACCATGCCCTGGGGATGCTGGTTCCCTGAGCTGGCCATTGGGGTGGTGGGCATGACTCTTTACTAAAACAGGAGTCATGTTTGGGTGGTAGTGCGTCAGGAAATGACGCTAGGCTAGTTAGCGGCATATTTATTGCTGCTAACCACCCCAGGGTTTTTCCTGGCCCACTAGCGCCTTTTCCCCTTCCACCCTCCCCACTGTCTACCGTCTTTTCTGCATACGCTAGCCTGTCTTTTGTGCCACTGTGCTCTATTCCATTAATATGGCACCAAGCTGGCGCTATGGAATGGCACAAGCAGGCGCAATGGATTTTGACGCAAGACTGCGCTAACGCTGTCTTGCGTCAAAATCCATAAATATGGGCCTATGTGTATTGCACAATGGCAGTTGTCACTGTGTAGTTATATGTAAGTCAGTGTTTTTTATTTTGCTAATAACTTTGGCACCATTTGACAAATCTCCCTGAAACTATCCCAAAAGAAAGGCCATCCACAACAGCTCTCTTACTGGAAGGTTTTAGAGTGATCTGCCAAGCAGGAGCTGAGAAAAAGGGGGCCCCAAAATGCTTTTTACCACATATATTTTCCATAGAGAAAATTAGACAATGATACAGAAAAAATGGCTGAACATAATTACACCAAATTTGGCAGAAAGATAGATCTTTACTTACAAAGTATATATTTTATTATTTGGAATACATCGGGTAGCCATTTTTGCAAAATTACAGTTAAAGTATAGTGATATTTTCAATACATTCTAGTGCATTCTAAAACATTCTGATTAGCTGGTCTGAGTCCCACAGAAGCATTTGATTGGTGGCTGCAACACAGAAGAAATTTTGTGGCCACCATTATAGAACTCCATCTCGAGTCCTGAAAATTAAATTAAAAAACACATACAAGGGGGGCAGGGTAGGGATACCTGACCCTCTTGATTTTGTGGGGAAGGTGGGGCGAGACCCAGACACACCCTCCCCCTTAGGCCAAACTTTTCAAAAATACATTTGTTTGCTTATCATGGTCCCTCAGGAGCCAGTGCAGCCCCCATGTGTCGCATGGGAGTCCTGCAAAAGCAACAATGCAGGGCTGGGGTGCATGTGGGGAGTTGGTCACTCATGGGGGCCAATCTGCTTTGGGGTTGATTGCAGGGCTTGGTCACAGGCCAGACCCTCGTGCCAACCCGACACTGCGTAGGACCAAAAGCCATGTGCGGTGGGTGGTTGGCCACCCAGGGGATTAGGAGCCAGGCCAGCTACAGAACAAGCCCTGCAGCCGACTCCTGCAATATACAGTTGAAATCCATGTGTGTTGTAGGGGTTGGCTGTAGACATATTGTAATAAGATATTACTTTATGTTAAAGAAAAGCATAGAAATTCAGAGAAAGAAACACAGAGTAAACTGGAATTAAATGTAAATAAGGTAGTAAAATTTCAATTTAATTGGAAAAAAAAAACATAGAAATTCACAGAAAAAAAACAAAGGTTAAGGCGGAGTTGTGCCTAGGTTTCTAATAATAAAAAAATAGTGCTTTACATTTTTTTAAAAAACATTGAAACACACCAGTCATACATAACTGACCTAAGTATAACTTGCACTGCTTATGACCACACATATTACAACACTGAGGACGTAAATCTTGGGAAGTGTAAGTTATACTTAGGTCAGTTGTGTATAACTGGTGAATATCAGTTTTTTCGTTTTACAACGGTACTAGAAGACCTAGGCATAACTCCACAGTTCTGTTAGTGAATTTCTAAGGTTTTTTTTAAGGTAAGTTAAAGTGTTATGAACATATAACTCGACTTTGACTCCACCAGTTTTACCTGTAAGCCAATGTGTACCACCCTAAAATTCACTTCTAGGGACGTCCCTGCCTCCTGCACCAAATAAGAAGCTTCTTAATTTGAAACAAGGTGTGTCCAACCTGCCACTGTGACGCCACTTGGGTCAACACGTGCCTTACGTTATTTCCTCTAAACACAGCACTTCCGGTGACTCAGAGTTCATGGTGGATGTAGTCTTTTCCTAGAGAGCCTCCTGAACTGTACAACACTCTTGTTTTGGAAAAACAATCTTGGGTTTCTGCCAAGGTCTTGCGCAGAAGCAGGAGCCGAGCCGCCAACTTCAGAGACGAATTTGGCAGAGGACAAGGAGCAAGACAGTGAACCTGGGTGTGAGCGAAGACAAGTATCTGCCAAGCAGAGAAAGAGAGAAAAAAGCCATAAATCAGGAACATAAATACTTCTTGGCAGGGAGAGAAGTTGTTGAAGACCCAGTGGAGCTGTAAAACGTTCTTCTGCCTCTGATGACTTTAGCAGGTAGCAAAAGCTGGGCCTGCAGCACTGAGGATGTATTCTTCATATGCCACATACTAGTCTGTAAGTATGTGCGTGTGTGTCTACATATATATATATATATACATACATCATACTCCTGGTCCCCCACCGTCCCCACCACTAGTGTAAATTGTCTGTGCAGACCTCGTCTAATTTTTTTCCATGTGAGCTGAGCTTGTGCATACCACAGAAAATACATGTGCCACACAGGCGCGGCTCCTCCAGTAGGGTGGAGGAGCATCACCCCCTTCCCCCCACCAGCAGCTGCAAACATTTTACTACAAAACAATAATTAACTATGTTTATTATCGCTTTGTAGTTAAAGGGCCGGGACACGTGTTGCGACGAGCACTGAGAGGGAGCGCACAGCACTCCCCCTCATTGCGCATGTATGTTTGGCCAAACACACATGCTCACTGTGCTCTCTCCTGCCCGGCACTGTGTTGCTGGGCTGGAGAAAGCAGGCACAGGCTCCAAGTCTGCCTGGGAGCGCCCCCAGACAATCCTAACGCTGCTCTGAGCAGAGTCAGGATTGGCCGCAGGGCAGGCTGGAAGCCTGTGCCTGCAGCAGAGGAGCGTTGCAGAGGTGGTGGTGGCGGCGGCGATGATGCAGGTATTGTTTTTTTATTTTTTTTTATTAATTTCTTCCCCTCCACCCCACACGCGCTGCCCCGCCCCTACAAAGCACAAGAACGCAGAAGCAGGCAACGCCACGAGGAGGCAGTGGCGACGAGGCTGGGGCCAGAGAGCCAAAACTGAGACACATGTGAGAGGAATGTAAAATGTCCTAGCTATCGAAAAGAAAAGTTTCAGTTCTATTAAGGAAATGGAAGTGAGTATTAGGCATGCCTTTCCTCACTTTATTTTAAAAGGAGTCATTAACAATGTCCAAACAACGACACTTCTCAAGAACCCACGGAAGTAGTCAAGTAACAGAGGGCCTCATTTACAAGGCCGTAGCGGCACACTGCAGCGGAGAGTCATTTTTTTAATGATGCTCAGGTGGCGCAGTGTGCCGGCCCATATTTGCAAGGTCACGCAAAGCCACCTTACGTGACTTTTCATGGCCTTGTAAATATGGGCCCCTTGACACATAACGCTGCATTAAAGGGGTGTTCCATCTGTGTTGCTGTGGGTGTTCCCACAAAACACCCATGGAATTCGAAAGTATCTGACACATTCCCAGATTTACAAATCTCGGAATGCGTCATATTCCTACGCCACCTCATGGGTGTCGTTAAAGTGGAGCAATGGAGAGAAATAACATTATTTCTCCCTGTTTTTGCCTCTTTCTATGTGTGCTGCATCCTATGTGTGCTGCATTAATGATTGTTTATGTTCAGGAAGGTGTCCCTGCACTTATACAGTCACTGCAACTCAGGCACCCTTGCACCAGGGAGCAATGGTGCCTGTCTTGGCGCTATGCAGTAATTTGTGTGCCAGCGCAGGGGACAAGGACAGGAATGTGACAGGAATGTGCTGCATCTTATAGATATGGCGCATTCCTGGCCTTTTGTTTTGACGAAGGGCGGCACAGCAAAAAGGCTTGCGGCGCTGCCCTGCGCCAAAACTTAGTAAATGAGGCGTAGAGTGACCAAGTGATCCTCCAGTCACTATCCATTATAAAGTACCTTGGCCAAATCTTGACAGCCTCTTTCTTCTTGCAAAGAATTTCAAACTTCTTTGTAAATCAGTGTTCATTCTTTTGTTTTGTTCCTGGTGAGATAATACAATACTGTTATCCAGTTATTTCTTTAAAGTATAACAAATAAATATTCTTCCTTAATCGATGCAGAGTAAAATACCTCTTTATAACACAACTAGCTCCAAAAAAACTTTTAACATCTTAAAACAACATTACATTATTCATGGACAAATGTTACATTGCAACAATATCATCAGCCAATTGTAATCAGTTCACTTACTCTGAACAAAGTAACTTCTGGGAGGCAAGAAACTTTCTCCTAAGATTCCTGAGTGGGATAATCCTTGCCTTTATGTCCTTAATAGAACTGAAACTTTCCTTCTGGATAGTGGGGAGATTTTACATTCTGTCAGGACTGAAGGTAAGGAGTATGCATGTTTAAAGCCTGCTTACCACTAAAGACACTGCTTAGATACAGACTTGAAGTGGAACTTTTTAAATTTTGATTCCGAGGACTAGTCTGCAGCATTCAGAATACCTTCCAACCATTCATGCACTAAAACAGCTTTGGAGGCCATAGCTTCTTTCATTGAATGTGATCCGAAACAGACTACATCCATAATCCATTTTACCCACCTGGTAATGGATGGAGATAAAACTGCTCTGACATTTTTCTGTGGTGTAGTCAGGAGCTGTCTCTCACCCTGTGGCATGATCTCCACTGTCATGTTTTCGTAGACCTTTACACACCTACCACACACAGTTTCAGTTTGTCTACAAAGGTTGAGTACAATATGGATCTGGTGCTAGTCGGATTCAGCTACAAATAGGCAAATTGACCCCATCCAGAGTAAACATACACCTTAAAATATCTAATGCTCTTACATCAGAGACCCTACAGTGAGACACTAGGCGTAATAGAATAGCCAGTTTACTCCTTTCTAGATAGGAACTTGTTGTCTTATTAGGCTAATAGATGGTGGAGGACCTTACGTTGGTATACCTAAATTCTGTAGATTTAGACCTGTCCTATTCCTCTCACCAGCTTACACACCCAAGGGTATTCCCCCAATGGAGACTTGTTTACCCAACAGTGTCTTGCAGAGATTGCTGACCTTAAGGTAGTCATTGTTCTGTAGATCAGCCCTGATAACACTACCTGTAATAAGGAATTTAGGATTTGGACAATTCCTGCCCCCAGTGGATCCAGATGTTTCTCCATACACCAACCACACCATTTCCTTGAGGCAGAACGGTAAGCTTTGAATGTGCTACCAGCCAATGCCTTGTATAAAAAGTTTGCAGAGGCTCCAACATTCCTTGTCCTACTGTGTCTCCTGAAATCCTCCATGCCATCAGTTCGAGGTGACCCTGCACCAACATAGGGTGAGTTTGCCACTGCAATCCATCGGGATACCCAGGGTTATTGGTAGTGCTACAAGAGCCTCCCAGGGTAGTTCCAATAGACTTGACAATCATGCTCATGATCTGATTGGAGTCAAAATAATCAAATACATTGTTTGCCGTCTTACTTAGACTGGAACCCGGGGAATCGTGGCAATGCATATTTCTGGACACAAGACCAAACTTCCAGAAATGCATCCACTGCTATCTCATCTAGATCTGGTCTGTAGCTGGAATAGTCCAGAAGTCGATTGTTGATCCTGGATGCAAAAAGGTTAGTCTTGCAAGGACACTACCTAGCAATCTGTCTCTTGAAGTCTTGGCATTTTAGTTTGCAGTTGCTGGAGTCCCGTCTGAATCTCGGGTTCCAGTTTCCACTTTGTTTTTCTTCCTCAGGAAATACTCCACCAATACTGATATTTGTCTCTCCAGGCAAAAGTGGAAAAAGTCTTTTGTTAGGACTGCCAGGTTCTTGGGTTTTGCTTCACTCAGTTGGGTGATATGTCTCATTGCTGACAGGTTATCCATTTTCAGGAGTATAGAACAAGTTACTTTGTCCTTCATGAGGGATTTGATAGGGAATGATGCCGCTAGGAGTTGCTGACAGTTTATGTGGAATTTCAGTTTGTCTTCCATCCTTTTCCCCCCGTGGAAATGTTTACGCACTTGGTTCCCTGGCCCCATTAGCTGGCATCCAATTCTTTAACCATATTCGGGGAGGCTCTGAAAATCGCTCTTGAATTCCATGCTTCCATATGGTCAAGTCACAACTGGATCTTTATTCTGGCTTCCGACAACTGTTGTATGAGCTCCTAAAACTTCACACCTCTCCTGAGATGGCTCGCCTTCAATCTCTGAAGTGCTTGTAGTGGAGGAGGCCTAGGACAATGACCTGATTTGAAGGCGCCAGAAGACCTACATATCTGGCCAGTTGTCCAAGGTACACTGTGCCCCTTTGAATGACGGTCTGCAATTCCTTCTTTATTATTCTAATTTTCTTCACAGGTAGTCTGGGGATGGCATTCATCATGTCTATGATGAACATCCTGAACCTTTATAGTCTGGTTTTGAGGGAGATCCAATTTCCCTCTCGTTCAATGGTGAGCCCCAGGTATTACAACAAACCAGTAGTCATGTTCAGATTGCATAATAGTTTTTGCCGGCACTGGTCCAACGGTATGAGGAGAAAATACAATATTGTAGCCAAGTGATTTTCCAAGGAACTTGCGTTGAAGGAGACGACCTGAGAAGGTGGTGGTGCCAAAACCACAAGAACCACAGGAAGCACAAGGAGCTGCAAGCAGATGTCCATTGGGGACTGCAGAATCAAGAACATTGGAGGAGGTAAAAATGAGAGCCAGTAAGTGCGAAGGAAAATTAAACGGGAACGCAAGTGACCCCTGGTGCTAACCCATAGCATCGCCACTCATACTGGTAGGAGCATATCTCATCTTGCATACACTTGGGACACACCAGGCAAAGTTCATAACATTGGCCTAAATGCCTCTTGAGCTTGTTTTATGTTGCTCTATGGGAGAAGTTGGACTGTCGCACTACTACTTTCCTATGCTGCTAGCAGGGCGGGACTGGTCGTAGCAGGCATCGGGCGTTTCCATGGGAGGCTGGAGGGGTGGGGGCTGGTTTTGTAACTGGGGACTGGTTTTGCAGTGGTGCTGTAATATCCGCCTCAAGTAACAAAAGCAGCAAGCCAGCAAAATCCACTCACTCTCATTTCCAGCCTCACTGCAGGGGCTGATCTGACACAATTGCCAGGGCTGCTTTGGGTTCCCAGCCCGGCCCTGGATGCTAGCTGTGAAATGAAGCAATCCGTTTAGGGGAGTGTACAGAAAAACTTGGCCCACACTACTGTTCATGAAGCAGCAGGGGTTAGATATCAGGCAGGTACAATTGTGGCCTTTAGCCCTGCCATATGACTTTCCTGGTCAAGTGGCTGTTAAACGATCCCACCTTCAGCCTCACAGTCAAGGACACTGCTTTGGTTTGCAACCATCTACTTCATCATAGGATTGGTCTGAACTTGTCGAGTGCCGGAGGCCAGCCTCTTTGCTTACTGGAGTGTACATTTGGTGATCTTTCTTGCCACCCGGTCCTTTGCTACTCACTTAAAGTGGAAGGCGCTACTGGGGTACTGGTCGCTCCCCCTGCCGCTGCAGCTCCTCCAAGTTCCCGAGTTCCTGTGTTCCTGAGACCCACCTAACTGTAAGTACCCCCCTCCTCCCAGCCCCTCGCCCTGCCCTGCGCCACTCACCTTCTCTCCTGCTCCTGCTTCTTTTCCTCCTCTCTGTCTCTTCCTCCTCGCTCCCCCTCTGCAATCTTCTTCTGTGTTCTTCTGTTCTTCTCTTCTGTTCTTCTGTTCTTCCCTTCTGTTCTTCTGTGTTCTTCCGGTCTTCTGTGTTCTTCTTCTCTGTTCTTCTCGGTGCTTCTGTGTTCTTCTTCTCTGTTCTTCTCTGTTCTTCTCTGTTCTTCTCTGTTCTTCTGGTCTTCTGGTCTTCTGGTCTTCCGGTCTTCTGCTCTTCCGGTCTTCTGTTCTTCTGTCTTCTGTTCTCCTGTCTTCGGCTCTTCTACCTCCTCCGTCTTCTTCCCCCGAGCCTGCCCTCCTGCTCCTTCCTCATCCCCCTCCCTCACTCGCCTCCCCCTCTCTTACCCCTAGCTAACCCGTTCGCTATCTACCTCCCTCACTCCTCCTATCTTCCTATCTCTCTAGCTCCCTATCTCACTATCTAACTCCCCCACTCTCCACCTCCTCCTACCTACCTATCTGTCTATCTATCTATTTCCCTATCTATCGACTTCTCTATCTATTTTCTCTATCTATTTCTCTATCTCTCCCCCCCCGCCACCCCCTCTACTACCTATCTCCCTATCCTCTCACTCTACCTCTCTCCCTCACCCACCTCTACAACCCCCCCTCCCCTATCTTCACAACCCTACTCCTATCTCTCTCCCTAATCTCCAAACCTCCTAACACTCACCCTCCTCCACCCTAAACCCCCTCCCCCAGCTCCTCTCACTCTACCTGTCCCCCCCCTCCCTCGCGCTTTCCCGCCGCGACCTCCTGCACGCCCCCGCCCCCCAGCTCCCATTCGCCCCCAGCTGACCCCTCCCCCCCCCTCCTACCTCTTATGGCGGCCGCTGCGCGACAGTGGTAGCGACCCTTGACCCAAGGGTAGGTCGCTCCCCCTGCCGCTGCAGCTCCTCCAAGTTCCCGAGTTCCTGTGTTCCTGAGACCCACCTAACTGTAAGTACCCCCCTCCTCCCAGCCCCTCGCCCTGCCCCGCGCCACTCACCTTCTCTCCTGCTCCTGCTTCTTTTCCTCCTCTCTGTCTCTTCCTCCTCGCTCCCCCTCTGCAATCTTCTTCTGTGTTCTTCTGTTCTTCTCTTCTGTTCTTCTGTTCTTCCCTTCTGTTCTTCTGTGTTCTTCCGGTCTTCTGTGTTCTTCTTCTCTGTTCTTCTCGGTGCTTCTGTGTTCTTCTTCTCTGTTCTTCTCTGTTCTTCTCTGTTCTTCTGGTCTTCTGGTCTTCTGGTCTTCCGGTCTTCTGCTCTTCCGGTCTTCTGTTCTTCTGTCTTCTGTTCTCCTGTCTTCGGCTCTTCTACCTCCTCCGTCTTCTTCCCCCGAGCCTGCCCTCCTGCTCCTTCCTCATCCCCCTCCCTCACTCGCCTCCCCCTCTCTCACCCCTAGCTAACCCGTTCGCTATCTACCTCCCTCACTCCTCCTATCTTCCTATCTCTCTAGCTCCCTATCTCACTATCTAACTCCCCCACTCTCCACCTCCTCCTACCTACCTATCTATCTATCTATCTATCTATCTATCTATCTATCTATCTATCTATTTCCCTATCTATCGACTTCTCTATCTATTTTCTCTATCTATTTCTCTATCTCTCCCCCCCTCCCGCCACCCCCTCTACTACCTATCTCCCTATCCTCTCACTCTACCTCTCTCCCTCACCCACCTCTAC
The DNA here is from genome assembly GCF_031143425.1 of Pleurodeles waltl. Taxonomy (NCBI): domain Eukaryota; kingdom Metazoa; phylum Chordata; class Amphibia; order Caudata; family Salamandridae; genus Pleurodeles; species Pleurodeles waltl. The sequence goes on along the minus strand of NC_090443.1, from coordinate 982,205,054 downwards.
AACCCCCCCTCCCCTATCTTCACAACCCTACTCCTATCTCTCTCCCTAATCTCCAAACCTCCTAACACTCACCCTCCTCCACCCTAAACCCCCTCCCCCAGCTCCTCTCACTCTACCTGTCCCCCCCCTCCCTCGCGCTTTCCCGCCGCGACCTCCTGCACGCCCCCGCCCCCCAGCTCCCATTCGCCCCCAGCTGACCCCTCCCCCCCCCTCCTACCTCTTATGGCGGCCGCTGCGCGACTGCGCAGCGGGCGCGCGCAGCGGGCACGCCGCTGGCGCGCCGGAGGCGCGCCAGGGGCAAGCCCGTCTGCGCCCGTCCGCGCCTGGCCCGCGCCCAGCGCCACGACCCCTGGTCCCCAGCTCCCCCAAGCCCCGCTGATCCGCTACGACCCCACCACCCTCCACGCCCTCAACCCAGGGCGCTCCAAAACCTGCTTCCTAGCTCACCCCAAACGCACCCATGGACCCTTCGCCTGCAACTCCTGCAAACGCATCTTCCACCACGCAACTACCACGACCACAAGCCCACGCGCCATCAACCACCTCAAGTGCATCCTGATCAACGCTCGTTCCGTCCACAAGCACGCCGTTGAACTTTGGGACCTCCTGGACTCCACAGCCCCGGACGTCGCCTTCATCACGGAGACATGGATGAACGCCTCCTCTGCTCCAGACATCGCTACCGCCATCCCCGAAGGCTACAAGATCTCCAGAAAAGACTGCACCAACCAAGTAGGAGGAGGTGTCGCCATCATCTTCAAAGACTCCATCAGCGTCACCACCTCCACCGAAGACCCCCCCTCGCCGCTGAACACCTGCATTTTCAGATTCGCACCGACCCAAGGACCACCCTCAGAGGATCCCTCGTCTACCGTCCTCCCGGACCTCGCGCCTCTTTCAGCGACGCCATCGCCGACTTCATCTCCCCGCACGCCCTCGCCTCACCGGACTACATCCTCCTAGGCGACCTCAACTTCCATCTGGAACAAAACAACGACCCCAACACCACCACCCTGCTCGACAACCTCGCCAACCTCGGCCTCAAACAACTGGTGAACACCGCCACCCACATCGCCGGACACACGCTCGACCCTATCTTCTCCGCCAGCAAACACGTCTTCTTCAGCCACACCTCTGCCCTACACTGGACCGACCACAGCTGCGTCCACTTCACATTCCGACGCGAGACCTCCCACCTCCGCACTCAACCCACCCCTCGTCGACAGTGGAACAAGATCCCTGAAGAGCAACTCTTCTCCGCTCTCGCCGCCAACCAACCCACCCTCACCACCGACCCCAACGACGCAGCTCTCAACCTCACAAACTGGATCTCCAACTGCGCTGACAACCTTGCTCCCCTCAAACGCACGCATCGACAGACCAACACCAAAAAACCTCTCTGGTTCTCTGACACCCTCAAAGAATCAAAGAAAACTTGTCGTGCCCTTGAGAAGGCCTGGCGCAAGAACCACACCGCGGACAACATGACCGCCCTCAAGAACGCTACACGCGAACACCACCACCTGATCCGCACTGCCAAAAGGAACTTTTTCACCGACAGACTAGACAAAAACAGCCACAACAGCAGAGAACTCTTCAGCATCGTCAAAGAGTTCTCCAACCCCAGCGCCAGCGCCAACGCCGTCACGCCCTCACAGGATTTGTGCGAATCCCTCGCCACTTTCTTCCATCGCAAGATCAGCGACCTCCACGACAGCTTCGGACACCAGACCCAACCATACACCACTGAACCCGCTTCCCCGGACATCACCCTCAACAACTGGACCCACATCAACACGGAAGAAACCAAATCCATCATGAACTCTATCCACTCCGGCGCCCCTTCGGACCCCTGCCCGCACTTCATCTTTAACAAAGCCGACGACATCATCGCCCCGCACCTCCAGACCGTCATCAACTCTTCTTTTTCTTCTGCTACCTTCCCCGAATGCTGGAAGCACGCTGAAGTCAACGCCCTACTAAAGAAACCTACGGCTGACCCAAGCGACCTGAAAAACTTCCGCCCCATCTCTCTTCTACCTTTCCCAGCCAAGGTAATAGAAAAGACCGTCAACAAACAGCTGACCACCTTCCTGGAAGACAGCAACCTGCTCGACCCTTCACAAACCGGATTCCGAACCAACCACAGCACGGAAACCGCCCTCATCTCAGTCACAGACGACATCAGAACCCTGATGGACAACGGTGAAACAGTCGCCCTCATTCTCCTCGACCTCTCGGCTGCCTTTGACACCGTCTGTCACCGCACCCTAATCACCCGCCTACGCTCCACCGGGATCCAAGGCCAGGCCCTGGACTGGATCGCCTCCTTCCTCGCTAACCGCTCCCAAAGAGTTTACCTCCCTCCGTTTCGCTCAGAACCCACCAAGATCATCTGCGGCGTACCTCAAGGCTCATCGCTCAGCCCGACACTCTTCAATGTCTACATGAGCCCCCTCGCCGACATCGTACGCAAGCACGACATCATCATCACCTCCTACGCCGACGACACCCAACTTGTACTCTCCCTCACCAAGGACCCCGCCAGCGCCAAGACCAACCTACAAGAGGGTATGAAGGACGTCGCAGATTGGATGAGGCTCAGCCGCCTAAAGCTGAACTCTGAAAAAACGGAAGTCCTCATCCTCGGCAACACCCCGTCCGCCTGGGACGACTCCTGGTGGCCCACGGCCCTCGGCACCGCACCGACCCCCGCAGACCACGCCCGCAACCTCGGCTTCATCTTGGACCCTCTTCTCACCATGACCAAGCAAGTCAACGCCGTGTCCTCCGCCTGCTTCCTCACTCTCCGCATGCTCCGCAAGATCTTCCGCTGGATCCCCGCCGACACCAGAAAAACCGTGACCCACGCCCTTGTCACGAGTCGCCTGGACTACGGCAACACCCTCTACGCCGGGACCACCGCCAAACTCCAAAACCGCCTGCAACGCATCCAAAACGCCTCGGCCCGCCTCATCCTCGACGTACCCCGCAACAGCCACATCTCCGCACACCTGAGACACCTGCATTGGCTCCCAGTCAGCAAAAGGATCACCTTCCGTCTTCTCACCCACGCACACAAAGCCCTCCACAACAAGGGACCGGAATACCTCAACAGACGCCTCAGCTTCTACGTCCCCACCCGCCCCCTCCGCTCCGCTGGCCTCGCACTTGCTGCCGTCCCTCGCACCCGCCGCTCCACGGCGGGTGGGAGATCTTTCTCCTTCCTGGCGGCCAAGACCTGGAACTCCCTCCCCACCAGCCTCAGGACCACCCAGGACCACTCCGCTTTCCGGAGACTCCTAAAGACTTGGCTGTTCGAGCAGCGATAACCCCCCCTTTTTTCCCCCCTAGCGCCTTGAGACCCGCACGGGTGAGTAGCGCGCTTTATAAATGTTAATGATTTGATTTGATTTGATTTACTGGTGGTTCACAGAAAAGTGGTGGCAAACTGTGAGGTCAGCCTCAAGGTGGGGATTGAGGTCTCCCTCTCTGGCTCAGATGGCACTTTTCCACTGCTCGTGCAAGGAGCTGAACCTGCATTCTCTGACTGCCAAGTACATTCTTGGGGTGGAAAATGTTTAAGCACATATCCTAACCCTATTGTTCCTCTTCCGAGGAAGCTCTTCCTGTCTCTGGTTTTCTTAAAGATGTGTAGCTGATTCAGACCCCGGCTTTGGATGTCTCCACCTTTTGGGGAAATGCTCTTAATCCTACCTATTTCTTTTTGTCCCAGTATCTCAACCCCTCAGTGGTTCCTATCAAAATCAAGCAAGATTATGCTTAGATTACACAAACCTCCCTTCTTGGGTGAGAATGTTTACAGCCTCTTTTTCTTTTCTGTCTGTATCCCCAAGACAGGTTCTCTCATTCTGTCCTCTCTGGTGGTCACCTTTGTCATCCCTGCACCAGTGGTGTCTTTTGGTTTGGAGGCTGAGGGGATAGTCCTTCAGCACCAGGATTGATCTTGAGAGGTTGCTTTGGCTGCTGAAGTGTTCCACTGATCCTCTTATCATAAAGCTTTCACCTTCCATTAGTCTTTCTTTGTGGCTTTTGTCGGCTCAGTATCTACCCTCCTCCTTCAATATCCTTGACAGATTCCGGAAATCTAAAGGGGTGATTGTTTTAGGGCTCTCGGTCTATTCTTTGAGGTCTATGGGCTACTATTGAGTTTGTTTAGAAGCTTTGGCCTGGATTGGGTGCTGTTGACTTCCATGTTTCCCTTGTCTGGAAGTGTGTTCATTTCTTTTATCCTTTCCTTTATCCTCTGATTCCCACCTAAGATCTCTCCTTAGTACTCCCGGCCCAATATCTGGCCCTATATCGGTTCCTTTCTAACACTTGCCAGAGAAGCCTCTAATGTTTCTGTTGATCAAGACATTTGGTGGCCATGACTGAATCAGGGGATTGGGGAGCTGGGCACTGTGGTCCGTGACATCCCTCTTCTCTGGTTTCTTCTGGATCGGTTAGTTTTATGCCCCTCTCTTTTTTCCTTAAGGTTGTCATTTACATCAGGAAGTTTTTCTTTCCTCCTTGGGAGTGTATGATGGTTCTCCACAGTGGTTGAGCTGTCTTTTTCCTTTTGGGATGTTGGGCAGCCTAGCAACATTTATTTGGAATATACCATACTGTTTTGCTCTGCACTACCTTTGTCTGCTACCTTTGTTACGGCTGATTACCCTTGCCAGCAGGCCACTCTCAATGGATTTGGGTGGCTATTGAGAAAGTCTAGCTTTTGGGTAGTGTTGCCCTTACCTTTGGCTGCCATGTGGTCTTCCCTAGATACTTTTGTCCAGCACTAAAAGTTTGATGTCAGTATGGTTTTTTAGGGCTGGCATTAGCCAAGACGTTGATTTTTCGAAAAAATGCATACACTTACAAGTCTTTTAGTCAGCCCTCTTCATCCATTGACATGCTATAGGGTCATTCATATTTACTTCTGTATACTCCAGCATCAAGCGTGGAGCAGTGGATCAGCCATTTCAGCCACTGGTTCCTTTCCATGTGAGTGGCAGCTTTCTCCCCAGACACAATATCCTCACCCCATACTGAAAGTATGAGGATGAGGATTTATAAAGCACATTTATCACCTGAAGGGTATCTGAGCGCTGGAGTAAGTGAGTAGGTTGATGGGGCTCCTAGTTGAATAGCCAGGTCTTCAATTTCTTGTTGAATTTGAGAAGTGATTAAGAAGTCCTGATGTGGTGTGGAAGGTTGCGCCAAGATTTTGCGACAATATAGCAAATTAAGGGGCATATTTATACTCTGTTTGCACTGAATTCGCGTCATTTTTTCAACTCTAATTCGGTGCAAAACTAACTCCATATTTATACTTTGGTGCTAGACCCGTCTAGCGCCAAATTTATGGAGATAAAGTCATTTTTTGGAAGTGGGAACCTACCTTGCCTTAATGAGATGCAAGGTAGGCGTTCCCGTGCAAAAAATGACTCCATGGCCTTAATGCCATATTTGTACTCCCATGCAAAAATGGTGCAAGGGAGGGAGGAGGGGGTAAAAAAATGGGGAAAAGCTTGATTTTCCCCATTTTTTAAAGCCTGGGTCAGGGCAGGCGTTAGGGGACCTGTGGGCCTATTTCCATGGTGGAACACCATGGAATAAGCCCACAGGTGCTCTCCACATGCCCCAGTGGCACCCCCACCCACACCAGAGGGACTGCGGAGAATGGGGGACCCCATCCCAAGTAAGTACAGGTAAGATTGCATTTTATTTTTGAAAGTGCCATAGGGGGCCCTGAAATGGGTCCCCATACATGGCACAGGGTGCAGTGGCCATGCCCAGGGGACCCTTGTCCTCTGTGCTGGCCATTGGGGTGGTGGGCGTGACTCCTGCCTTTACTAAGGAGTCATGTGGCATGGTAGGTTTACCACCATAAAATGACGCTAATCTGGTTAGAGTCATTTTTTTTTACTCTAACCTGCCTAAAGTCATTTTTGGGTGCTAAACCCTCTTCTTCTATACTGCCAGCCCCACCCGACTAAAGTAATTTTTTTTTACTCTAGCCTACCCTTTGCACTGGCTTGCACCGTTCCATAAATATGGTGCCCGGCTGGTGCACAGAAATGGTGCAAGCCGGTGCTAAACTTTTTGGTGCAAAACTGAGTTAGTGCAGTTTTGCAGTAAAAAGTATAAATAAGGGCCTAAACATCCTCCTCACTTGCTCCGGTGAATGCAAGGTACTTGTGCAAGGAGAAGTGAGGCTTAGTGCAGTTGCTTGGTGGGTTAGTAGAAGTTGAGGTGGTGGTTGAGGTAGACAGGTCCGACATTGTGGAGAGCTTTGTATACATGTGTGAATAATTTGAATTGTCATCTCTTCTGGATTGGTAGCCAGTGTAGCTTTCGGAGGTGGGGTGTGATGTGTGCAGTGCAGGGGATATTGAGAATGAGTCTGGTGTCGGCATTCTGGGTAATCTTGAATCTTTGTAAGAGTGGATTTGTGATGCTGGCATAGAGTACGTTGCCATAGTCCAGTCTGCTGGTTATGAGGGCCTGGGTGGCAGTGCATCTGGTGTTGGTGGGGAGTCTGGAGGCAGGTCTGGGAGTGGAGGTTGAGGGAGTGGTCCTACCAGGTGTAGGTGTGCCGGACGTGGATGCAGGTGCCTGTTTAGTATGCTTATGTATGGTGGATGTGTGTGGTGTGGATGTGTGTGAATGTTTGAGTGTTTTGGGAGGTGGGGGGGTGGACACAGTGGTGAAGACAGGCTGCCAGTGTAGATGTATGTTGTGTGGGTGTCTGCAGGTCTGGTGAGTGTGCTGCAAGTGTCTGTGAATGTAGTTGTGGTGAGGGCAGGTGTGGTGTCTGGGGTGCATGTCTGGATGTTAGCTGTTGTGGTGACTGCATGAATGGGGGCAGCAGCAGTGACTGAGGGTGCAGTGCATGTGGGTGTGCATGTTGAGGTGACAGACAGGGTGGCAGGGGAGGTTGACACACTGGGGGGAGGTGGATGTTGTTGTGTGTGCTTTGGTATGTTGGGTGCGTTCCTGCCTGTGGTGGGAAGTGTGGTGCTTGTGTTTGTCTGTGTGCATCTTGTGTGTTGATCTGTGTGCATGGCTGTCTGTAGGTGTGCTTGGGATGGGTGAAGGGAGTGGGGTGCTGGAAGAGGTAGAGGTGGTGGGAGGGAGGACGGAAAGACCAGGGACACTGGCTGCCGTCAAAGAGGAGGCCAGAGGCTGAAAAGACCTCTGTAGGCCAGACATGGCAAAGTGAGTGCCTTCCAGGTATGCATTGCATTGCTGCATCTGGGATGCTAGCCCCTGGATGGCATTCATGATGGTTGTGTGCCCTACTGAGATGATTCTCAGGAGGTCAATAGCCTCCTCTGTGAGGGCAGCAGGGCTGACTGGGGCAGGGGATGAGGTGCCTGGGACGAAAGAGACGCCCACCCTCCTGGGTGAGTGGGCACAGGCAACTTGGTGGGGAGCAACTGGGAGGGCGGTGATGGAATAGGGGTGGTGGAAGATGACAAAGAATGGGTCCCCCACCACCAGGGAGCTGCCATCGGAGGAGGTATCAGAGTCACTACCTCCAGTGGTAGTTGCCTCCCCTGTAGTACTCCCCTCACCCTCCAACCCACTGGTCCCCTTGGCGTCGGTTGACTCTGCCTCCTTGGAGCCATGGGCTGCTGCATCCCCACTCGCCTGTGCCTCAGCTCCCTCGCCAGATGATGCTAATGTACATAGGGACACAAGAGCACAGGGGTGGGGAAATAAAACAAGAAAAGTGTATGTCAAATCCCTGAAATATGTAAATTTTGGGACACACACACTCCCACCCAGGTTAGGCACGAACCCGCAGCAGACACAACATACGTTATGAATGGGCCCCTGACTATTAGGCATGACCCCAGAATACACCACATTACCTTCCTGAAACACGACTCTGATACACTGTGTGAAGTGAACCCATGAGAGACTATGCCAAGCCAAAACATCTACAAGTTCATAAGGCCACAATGCATACCAGATGACAAAAAGGGGACCCTTCATAGGCCTACAGACCCTGCCAAAACTAGCTGTGACACCATCCCAAGGACGTGGAGGGGGGTAGGACTGCAGGGACACACTTGTCTAAGTGCCTGACACTACAATGCATGCATCCCACAGCACCCAAATACACCCATCATAGTGGTATCACAACAGTGTTGGTGCTCACCCCCTTGTGGCTGCTGTACTGCCTTCAAGTGTCCATCCAAATCCACCTATGCCACTGCCAGAATACAGCCCATTAGGGGGGTCAGGGTCCGACGGGCACCCCTTCCTCGTTGGGAGGCCTTCCCCAGCGGATCTCTCCAGTCTTCCTGGCCCAGCGCCTCAGGTCCTCCCATCGCTTCCTGCAGTGGGTGCTCCACCGGTTGTAGACCCCTAGGGTCCACACTTCCTTGGCAATGGCTTGCCACAGGCCTCTCTTTTAATGATTGCTGACCAGCATGGGACCTACCGCCATGACGACTAACGCCAGCGGAATTAAGTCACTTCCACACTACCATACCTGGATGGCAGGAGGCTGCCATTTTGCTTTCACCACTTCTCTATAGCCTTGCCGGGGGCCTAATCCATCGCCCAATTCTCTCTCCCCTTCGTCGATTACTGACATGATTCTCAGAACCCCACATGTACTCACGTTGAAAGTGTGTATACAATGTGATGCCATTATGACAGAGAAACCTCAGCACACATTAGCCTGATGGTGTACCTCATTCTTTCTGTTTGTGTGAGTTACCTATGTGTCACATTTAGAAAAGTATTGTGACATCATGTGATGCAAGTGTATGTTGAAACTCAAAATGTGTTTTTTCCTCACACATAGGTACAAACTCATGTGGTGGGGGAGGGCCCCATCTGTTTACATAACCCTGTAGATCTGGCCACTATGGAAGAACGTCACATCATTATTACCTACTGACTTAATAGAGGCACAATCCATGACCTCTGTGCATTAATGGATCCTGTTCTGAAGCCGGCCAATTGGAATCAGCATGTCATCCCTTCAACCGTGCAAGTGCTATCTGTGCTCCATTTTTTGGCCACCGGCTCATTTCAGGTGACAGTGGGCATGGCTGCAGGGGCATCACAGCCAATGTTCAGCCACATCCTGCCCAATTTCCTGAATGCATTCGTTCAACACTTGCAAACTTATGTCCAATTTCCCCAAAGGGCTGAACTCACTGCCATCAAATCTGGATTCTATGCCTTTTCTTATATCACCCATGTGATTGGTGCCATTGATGGAAACCACATAGCCCTCACACCCCCAAGAGTGAATGAACAGGTGTACAGGAATCGTAAGAACTATCACTCCATGAATGTACAATTGGTGTGTACTGCTGATCAGTACATTCCACATGTCAATGCAAGGTTCCCAGGATCAGTCCATAATTAATTTGTCCTGAGAAACAGCACTGTGCCACACATGATGGGACAACTACAGGAGGACAGAGCTTGGCTCATAGGTGAGTGTGTATGGCACTGGATCAGTTACATAGCTGACAGGAAGGCTGTATGCAAGTAAAATGTGTGTGTTCAAGTCCTCTTTCACCCACTTTTTCTGGTGGTTTTGGCTACCCCAACTTGCAATGGCTCCTGACACCTGTGAGGAATCCCAGGACAGATGCTGAAAGGAATTATGAGGCCCATGGTCATACTAGGAGGGTGATAGAGCGCACTATAGGACTCCTGAAGGCAAGATTTTGTTGCCTCCATCTCTCTGGAGGATCCCCGTGCTATGTCCTTGACAAGGTGTGTAAGATAGTGGTGGCCTACTGCATGCTGCGCTGCGCTGCACAACTCGGCTGTGAGGAAAGCTATCCCACTTCTGGAAGAGGAGGTTGCTGTTCAACCAGCCCTGCAACCTCAGAGGAGGGATGAGAGTCATGGTGAGGAAAAAGAGGGGGAAGGTATCAACTCCAGGACCCAGCTAATCTAGCTTTACTGCCAGTGGCTCTCAGGTACTGTTCAATGATGCTGATGCGTTCACTGCATTGTTTCAGTCTGACTCATGTAATAAGTACTGTGGGTCTTTTGTCAGTGATAATGCAAAATCATGACTAACGTGGCAGGTGCAAGGGAACACAATTTTATGTACAGTGTGTAGGAGGCTGGCCTGGTTTTTAGTGGGTACCAAGGGGTACTTACACTCTGCACCAGGTCCAGTTATCCCTTATTAGTGTAGTAGAGGTGTTCTAGCAGCTTAGGCTGATAGAAAAGGGTAGCTTAGCAGAGCAGCTTAGGCTGAACTAGGAGACATGCAAAGCTCCCACTATACCACTGGTGTCATATGCACCATATCATAAGAAAACACAATACACAGATATACTAAAAATAAAGGTACTTTATTTTTATGACAATATGCCAAAAGTATCTCAGTGAGTTCCCTCAGTATGAGGATAGCAAATATACACAAGATATATGTACACAATACCAAAAATATGCAGTAATAGCAAAAGGAAGTAATGCAAGCAATGTACAGTCACAATAGATTGCAATGAGAGCACACAGGTATAGGGGCAACACAAACCATATACTCCAAAAGTGGAATGCGAACCACGAATGGACCCCAAACCTATGTGAGCTTGTAGAGGGTCGCTGGGACTGTAAGAAAACAGTGAGGGTTAGAAGAATAGCCCACCCCAAGACCCTGAAAAGTAGGTGTAAAGTACACCTATGTTCCCCAGAGAGCACAGAAGTCATTATAGGGGAATTCTGCAAGGAAGAACAACACCAGCAATGCAACCAAAGTGGATTTCTGGACGAGAGTACCTGTGGAACAAGGGGACCAAGTCCAAGAGTCCCGACAAAGTCGAGAGTGGGCAGATGCCCAGGAAATACCAGCTGAGGGTGCAAAGAAGCTGCCACCGGGTGGTAGAAGCTGTGGATTCTGCAAGAACGAAGAGGACTAGGAACTTCCCCTTTGGAGGATGGATGTCCCACGTCCGGAAGAAGCATGCAGAGGTGTTCCCACGCAGAAAGACCGCAGAAAAGCCTTGCTAGCTGCAAGGGTCGCGGTTAGGGTTTTTTCGATGCTGCTGTGGCCCAGGAGGGACCAGGATGTCGCCAATTGCGTGAGGAGACAGAGGGGGCGCCCAGCAAGATAGGGAGCCCTCACAGAAGCAGGCAGCACCCGCAGAAGTGCCGGGACAGGCACTACAAAGAAGAGTGAACCAGAGCTGACCCGAAGTCACAAAAGAAGATCCCACGACGCCGGAGGACAACTCAGGAGGTTGTGCACTGCAGGTTAGAGTGTCGGGGACCCAGGCTTGGCTATGCACAAAGGAAATCCTGGAAGAGTGCACAGGAGCCGGAGCAGCTGCAAATCACGCGGTACCCAGCAATGCAGTCTAGCGTGGGGAGGCAAGGACCTACCTCCACCAAACTTGGACTGAAGAGTCACTGGACTGTGGGAGTCACTGGACTGTGGGAGTCACTTGGACAGAGTTGCTGAGTTCAAGGGACCACGCTTGTCGTGCTGAGAGGGGACCCAGAGGACCGGTGATGCAGTCTTTTGTTGCCTGCGGTTGCAGGGGGAAGATTCCTTCGACCCACGGGAGATTTCTTCGGAGCTTCTAGTGCAGAGTGGAGGCAGACTACCCCCACAGCATGCACCACCAGGAAAACAGTCGAGAAGGCGGCTGGATCAGCGATACAAGGTTGCAGTAGTTGTCTTTGCTACTTTGTTGCGGTTTTGCAGGCGTCCAGAGCAGTCAGCGGTCGATTCCTTGGCAGAAGGTGAAGAGAGAGATGCAGAGGAACTCTGATGAGCTCTTGCATTCGTTTTCTAAAGAATTCCCCAAAGCAGAAACCCTAAATAGCCAGAAAAGGAGGTTTGGCTACCTAGGAAGGAGGATAGGCTAGCAACACAGGTAAGAGCCTATCAGAAGGAGTCTCTGACGTCACCTGCTGGCACTGGCCACTCAGAGCAGTCCAGTGTGCCAGCAGCACCTCTGTTTCCAAGATGGCAGAAGTCTGGAGCACACTGGAGGAGCTCTGGGCACCTCCCTTGGGAGGTGCAGGTCAGGGGAGTGGTCACTCCCCTTTCCTTTGTCCAGTTTCGCGCCAGAGCAGGGCTGAGGGATCCTGAACCGGTGCAGACTGGCTTATGCAGAGATGGGCACCATCTGTGCCCATCAAAGCATTTCCAGAGGCTGGGGGAGGCTACTCCTCCCCAGCCCTGACACCTTTTTCCAAAGGGAGAGGGTGTAACACCCTCTCTCTGAGGAAGTCCTTTGTTCTGCCTTCCTGGGCCAAGCCTGGCTGGACCCCAGGAGGGCAGAAACCTGTCTGAGGGGTTGGCAGCAGCAGCTGCAGTGAAACCCCGGGAAAGGCAGTTTGGCAGTACCCGGGTCTGTGCTAGAGACTCTGGGGATCATGGAATTGTCTCCCCAATGCCAGAATGGCATTGGCGTGACAATTCCATGATCTTAGACATGTTACATGGCCATGGTCAGAGTTACCATTGTGACGCTGTACATAGGTAGTGACCTATGTACAGTGCACGCGTGTAATGGTGTCCCCCCACTCACAAAGTCCGGGGAATTTGCCCTGAACGATGTGGGGGCACCTTGGCTAGTGCCAGGGTGCCCACACACTAAGTAACTTAGCACCCAACCTTTACCAGGTAAAGGTTAGACATATAGGTGACTTATAAGTTACTTAAGTGCAGTGGTAAATGGGTGTGAAATAACGTGGACGTTATTTCACTCAGGCTGCAGTGGCAGGCCTGTGTAAGAATTGTCAGAGCTCCCTATGGGTGGCACAAGAAATGCTGCAGCCCATAGGGATCTCCTGGAACCCCAATACCCTGGGTACCTCAGTACCATATACTAGGGAATTATAAGGGTGTTCCAGTATGCCAATGTGAATTGGTGAAATTGGTCACTAGCCTGTTAGTGACAATTTGGAAAGCAAAGAGGGAGCATAACCACTGAGGTTCTGGTTAGCAGAGCCTCAGTGAGACAGTAAGTCATCACACAGGGAACACATACAGGGCACACTTATGAGCACTGGGGCCCTGGCTGGCAGGGCCCCAGTGACACATACAACTAAAACAACATATATACAGTGAAATATGGGGGTAACATGCCAGGCAAGATGGTACTTTCCTACACAGTGTGACATACTTCAGGCACTACAGGGTGATGGATCCCCTCCTGCAATAAAAGTGGGATTATGATGGTAACTGGCTGATGCATTCACATTCACAATTGATCTCTCATATTGATTAAGGAGATATATTTTGAATGCACATGTGTATTTAGTCAATGGCAATATATACATAAGTGTTGGGACAGTGAAAGGGAGTGGGTGCTAGGTGAACAACATACTCAGGTACATATGCTCAGCTGTTGGTTGCACAGGGGTGTAGTCCATGGGGCCATTGGAAGATGGTGAGATGGCAGTGGCATGTCAACAAGGTAGCTCAGTGCACACAAGGAAGACAGTTGAAGGCAGAGTCACTTCCTGGCACTGGGCTTGGTCTTGGCTGGTGTTCCAGTGGCATATCTGAGTTGGAGGGCACGTTTGCGAAGGGGCAGCTGGGATGCATGGGTAATGGTGCTGATGTCCCATGAGTCCTCTGGCAGTGCCACCAGTACAGTGGAGGCTGCAGATGTAGCTGGCAGGGCAGAGTGCTGGCTAGTGGTAGGGGCCAGCAGGTGGGTGGAGGACTCAGGCTGGCTGTGGTATTGGTGCTGCAGCACCCCTGCAATAGAGGCCATGGCGGCACTGAGCTGTTTCCATTGCTTCATGGCCTCCTGGTAGTGTGCTATCTGCAGCATCTGATTCTGCTCTAAGGTGGCCAGGATCTGGCCCATTTTGTCCTGGGAATGGTGGTATGCTCCCAGGACCTCAGATATCACCTCCTGGGCTGCTGCATCTATCCTTTGGCCACCCCCCTGGGCCAATGATGCCCTCCCACTGGCCCTAACTCCCTGTGCCTGTGTCCCCTGCACTGGTCTGGCAGTCCCACTTGCACTGGGCCTTTCATCATCCTGTCTGTTTGTGGGTGGAGACTCCGGCCTCTGTACATCTGGGCAGCCAGTCCGTGGCCTAGTGACACTGGTGTGGGGTCCTTTGGCCACAGCTGATGATAGTGGCAGAGTGGTAGGGGTGTCAGTGGTGTCCTGGGTGGGGCTTCTGGAGGGTGACAGTCCAGGGGTATGGGATGGGCCAGATATTTCCTCTGTGTCCAGACATCCCTCTGCACTCTCCTGGGTGGGGCCTCCGCCTTCAGGTGGAGGACTGGCACTCCTTGACGTCTCCGTCTGGGTGGCATGGGTGGTGGTGCCTGTGTGTGAGAGAATTGAGATGTGGTTGTCCTGTGCATATTTGTCAATTGCAGCACTGGTCAGCACTAATTGATGGTTATATTCCCCTGTAGTGGCATGCAAGGTCCCTTCGTGTACATTTTGGTACATTTTTTGTGTGGGGTGGAGGTGCATTGTGGGTGCTGTAGTGCCACTGGGATTCCATGCAGGGGTAGGTGACTGTGCACAGGGGGCTGGATGGTGATTTGTTTGGGGGATTGTCGGCATGCAGGGGACTTGGATGTGGGCGTGTGGGTGTTGTGGACTGGGTAGGGGATGGGGTCCTGGTGGTAGTGAGGGGATGGGGTGATACATGCATTACAGGTGTGGTGACTGTTAAGGTATTGTAGTTGACTTACCCGAGTCCAGTCCTCCAGTGAGTCCGGTGAGGCCCTCCGGGTGCAGGATAGCTAGTACCTTCTCCTCCCAGTCTGTGTATTCGGGTGGAGGAGTGGCGATGTTGTGTCTGGATGCCATGGACCAAACCTTCCCGCGCAGGTCGTTCCATCTCTTCCTGATATCCTCCCTTGTGCGTGGATGGTTTCCCGCTGTGTTGACCTTGTTGACTATCGTCTGCCTTGGCTCCATCTTCCTAGCCATTGGTGTCCGCTGCAACTGTGCCCCGAAGAGTTGTGGCTCGACCCTGAGTATTTCGTCCACCATGGTCCTTAACTCTCTGCTTGTGAAGTGGGGGTGCTTAGGGGGTGCCGTGGTGTGTGTTGTGGGTGGTGTGTTGTAGGTGTATTGGTGAGGGTGCTGTTGTGTGGTTGGGTGTGTGGCTTGTGATGGTGTTTGAGCAATGTAAGGGGTTTTGGTGGTGTTTTTGTGTGTGTGACGTGTGATGGTCAGTTCAGTGTATGCTTGTTGTGGTGTCAATATCAATTGTGCTATTGGTGTTGCAAAGGATTGTGGAGTGTGTATGTGTGTGTTTTATAGTGTTGTGGATGTGTGTCAGGTGTGTGGGTTCCAAACTTGCCAATGAGTGCATTTGTTGATGTTGGGTCACACTGCTGGCCGCGGCAGTCCGTACCACCAATGGTTGTTCGACATTCACTGTCCGCCAAGCTGATTTGTGCATCATTATTTGGTGGGCAGGGGATTTGTCTGCATGGCGGTGGCGGGGTGGGGTGTACTGCCTTTCCACCATCGTTGGCCCTGGCAGTGGGTGGAGGTTGCAGGATTTTTGGAGGTTTGTCTTTTTGGCATCATTATTCAGCGGTGTGCAGTTCACTGCCACTGGCGGTCTTTTGTTCACCATCAGCACGGCGGTCGGCGGTGATTGCCGGCAAGTTCATAATGAGGGCCTATATCTCAATTTGATATAGTATATACAGAGCCAGCTTCCTACATTTGTGGATCAGCGGTAGGGTCTACAACTTTGCATTTGCTGGACTACTCAGCCTATACCTGATCACACAACTAAATTCCAAAATTGCCTTTAGAAAACTGATTTTTGAATTTGACTATTTTTTCTAAAAAATGTAAAGTCCTGCTAGGGCCTTGGTTAAGTCCCCTTAGCATTTCTTTTTAAGTTAAAAAGTTTTGTAAAAGTTTGGATTTAGTTACTATCAGTAGTTTTTAGTTTGTGAAAAGTAATCCAACTTTAGAAGCATAATGAGTAGCTCAGAGGAAATAGTGATGGAACGCAACCTCACTCCTTACCTCCATCTAGGGATGGCAGAATTAAGGACCCTCTTTAAGCTAGGAAAAATTAGAACTGGTTCCAACCCTATCAAGGTCAAGCTCCAAGAGCTCTTGGCAGAGTACACTAGGGACAGCCCTACTGAGGAGGAAGAACTCCATTCAGAAGGGAAACATGTTAGAGATGAGGTGGATGATCTCCCCCCTCCTCACATAACTAGGGAGACCAGGGTCCCCAGACCCCTGTCTCCAAGGATAGTACTCACTGGATCTTGATCTTCCACAGGGAGTTCAGTTCCTCTAGAAACATTGGGGGCAGCCTCAGAGGACATCCTTTTAGCAAGGATGGCCAAGAGGTTTGCTTTGGAGCAACAACTCCTAGCTATATAAAGGGAGAGAGCAGAAATGGGCCTAACACCCATACATGGAGGCAGCCACATAAATAGGGTGAGAGAAAATTATGATATCCTAAAAATCCCCAAAGGGATTGTCTCAAAAAATGAAGAAGGTGATGATATCACCAAGTGGTTCACAGCTTATGAGAAGGCTTGTGCAACCAGAAAGTTAATCAAATCTCACTGGGGAGCTCTCCTTTGGGAACTGATCACTGGTAAGTGTAGGGATAGACTCCTCATACTCTCTGATAAAGATGCAGAATCCTATGACCTCATGAAGGCTACCCTGATTGAGGGCTTTGGATTCTCAACCGAGGAGTACAGAATTAGTTTCAGGGGGACTCACAAAACCTCAAGCCAGTCCTGCGTTGATTTTGTTCACTACTCAGACAAAACACGAAGGCCCATGTTTATACTTTTTTAGCGCCGCATTTGCGTCATTTTTTTACGCAAAAATGGCACAAACTTGCAAAATACAATTGTATTTTGTAAGATTGCGCCGTTTTTGCGTCAAAAAGCAGGGCAAAAAAAGTATAAATATGGGCCTAAATGGCTGGATAACGGGAAGTGGAGTGCATGACTATGATGGGCTTTATAATTTATTTATGAAGGAACACCTGTTAAGTAACTGCTTCAATGATAAGTTGCATCAACATCTGATAGACCTAGGTCCACTTTCTCCCCAAGAAATGGGAAAGAAGGGAGACCATTGGGTCAAGACAAGGGTGACCAAGACTTCCACAGGGGGTGTCCATAAGAAAGGGGTCACAAAGCCTCTCCAGGGGAAGGGTGGTGAGACATCCAAGGACAAAACTAAAGAGTCTTCTCAGGGGCCCCAAAACTCTGCTCAGGAGGGTGGGCCTGAGCCTCTTCACAGTTCACAAATGGGTACAAGGGTAAGAACTTGGATCACAAGAAGGCCTGGTGTCACAACTGTAAACATCATGGGCACCAACCAAAGGCCTGTCTCAAGAAATGTCCCACTAGCACTACTCCAGTTAGTACTGGAATAGCCAGTCTCCAGGTGGGATCAACAGTGTGCCCAGAGCAAATTGGCTTCACATTGAAGCTACTCTAGTCTCTGAGGGTAGGGTGGATATAGCCACACTAGCTTGCTGGCCGCCTAACATGCAAAAATACAGGCAGCAGCTCTTGATAAATGGGACAAAAGTAGAAGCCCTGAGGGATACAGGTGCCAGTGTCACCATGGTGACAGAGAAACTGGTTTCCCCAGGACAGTATTTGGCTGGACAAACATATCCAGTTATCAATGCTGATAATGTAACTAAGTTCCAGCCCATGGCTATGGTGACTTTAGAATGGGGAGGGGTTTCTGGCCTGAAACAGGTGGTGGTCTCTTCTGCAGTCCCAGTAGAATGTTTGCTAGGGAATGAGTTGGGGTCCTCAGCATGGGCTGAGGTAGAACTCAAACCCCATGCAGCCATGCTGACTATCCCTGAACTGGTGTGTGTAAAAACAAGAGCACAGAGCAGAGCACAGGGTGAACAAGAAGTGTTGGAGCCTAGAATAATGGCCCAGCCTTCAAAGAGAAAAGGTAGGAGGACTAGGGAACCAGCCTCTGAACAGCACATGAAACAAGACCTCTCTTCCCAGGAAGATGTCTTATCCCCTGATGGAACTGAGTCAATTGAACTGGGCCCTTACAAGGTTGAGCTCTTGGGCCCAGGGGGACCCACAAGGCAACTGTTGTGCCAGGCACAAAAGACTTGTCCCTCTCTTGAGGGCCTGAGACAGCAAGCTGCTGGACAGGAAAAGGAACATGTCAGTGGTTCCCGCAGGGTCTATTGGGAGGATGGACTCCTTTATACTGAGGCAAGAGATCCCAAGCCTGGTGCCACTAGGAGAGTGGTAGTGCCTCAAGAGTTTAGAGAGTTTTTCCTCACATTGGCCCATGACATCCCCCTAGCTGGGCATTTCGGACACACCAAAACTTGGAGCAGGCTTGTGAACCATTTTTACTGGCCCAATGTGTCCCAGAAAGTGAACGAGTTTTGTTGCTCCTGTGTCACCTGTCAAGCCAGTGGCAAGACAGGTGGTCACCCAAAGGCCCCCGTCATACCACTTCCAGTGGTGGGGTACCCTTTGAGAGGGTTGGTATGGACATTGTGGATCCACTTGAACCTTCCACAGCCTCAGGAAACCAATACATACTGGTAGTAGTGGATTATGCTACCAAATACCCTGAAGCAATTCCCCTTAGGTCAACCACTGCCCCTGCAGTAGCCAAAGCCCTAATTGGTATTTTTACCAGAGTAGGTTTCCCTAAGGATGTGGTTTCTGACAGAGGTGCAAACGTCATGTCAGCTTACCTGAAACACATGTGGGATGAGTATGGGGTGACTTATAAATTCACCACACCATACCATCCACAAACCAATGGCCGTGTTGAGAAATTCAACAAGACATTGAAGGGCATGATCATGGGGGTCCCTGAAAAACTCAAAAGGAGATGGGATATCCTCCTGCCATGCTTGCTTTTCGCCTACTGAGAGGTGCCTCAGAAGGGAGTAGGGTTTTCCCCCTTTGAACTTCTGTTTGGCCATCCTGTAAGGGGACCACTGGCACTTCTTAAAGAAGCCTGGGAGAGACCTCTCCATGAGCCTAAAGAAGATGTGGTGGACTATGTGCTTGGCCTCCGCTCTAGGATGGCTGAGTACATGGAAAAGGCATCCAAAAACCTCGAGGCCAGCCATCAACTCCAGAAGTTGTGGTATAACCAAAAGGCTGCCATGGTTACATTCCAGCCAGGGCAGAAAGTCTGGGTTCTGGAACATGTGGCTCCCAAGGAACTTCAGGACAGATGGAGTGGCCCTTACCCAGTTCTTGAGAAAAAGAGTCAGGTCACTTACTTAGTGGACCTGGGCGCTAGCAGGACACCCAAGAGGGTGATCCATGTTAACCGCCTGAAACGCTATAATGACAGGGCAGACATAACCATGCTGATGGTTACTGATGAGGATCAAGAAGCAGAAAGTGAACATTTCCCTGACATCCTCTCAAGTGACCCTAAAGATGGATCAGTAGATGGAGTTGTCTATTCAGACACCCTCTCTGCCCCACAGCAAGCTGACTGCAGGCAAGTCTTACAGCAGTATGCTGAGATCTTCTCTTCGATCCCTGGTCAGACACACCTGTGTATCCATGATGTGGACACAGGAGACAGCTTGCCTGTCAAAAACAAAAGATACAGACAGTCTGACCAAGTCAAAGAGAGCATCAAAGTGGAAGTCCACAAGATGCTGGAGTTAGGGATAATAGAGCACTCTGACAGTCCCTGGGCTAGCACAGTGGTCTTGGTCCCCAAACCTCATACCAAAGATGGCAAGAGAGAGATGAGGTTCTGTGTGGACTACAGAGGGCTCAGTTCTGTCACCAAGACAGATGCACACCCCATACCCAGAGCTGATGAATTAATCGAAAAGTTAGGTGCAGCCAAATTCCTAAGTACCTTTGACTTAACTGCAGGGCACTGGCAAATTAGGATGGCGCCTGAAGCCAAAGAAAAGACAACATTCCCTACACCCTATGGGCATTATCAGTTCACTATTATGCCCTTTGGCTTAAAGGATGCTCCTGCCACCTTCCAAAAGTTGGTGACTCAAGTCCTTTCTGGCTTGGAGTCCTCT
Organism: Pleurodeles waltl; assembly: GCF_031143425.1. Taxonomy (NCBI): domain Eukaryota; kingdom Metazoa; phylum Chordata; class Amphibia; order Caudata; family Salamandridae; genus Pleurodeles; species Pleurodeles waltl. Next base: position 982,185,056 of record NC_090443.1, on the reverse strand, counting down.
AGTGCAGCGTATCTAGATGATATTGCTATCTTTAGCTCCAGCTGGCAGGATCACCGGGTCTATCTGGGGAAGGTTTTGCAGGGCCTGCAAGCAGCAGGCCTCTCTATCAAAGCATCTAAATGCCAGATGGTGCTTCTCTATCATAGCATCTAAATGCCAGATGGTGCAGGGTACAGTTGCATACTTTGGCCGCCACCGTGGAGGAAAGTACAACCTTTATAATTCAATGTCCAGATAATTCTGGACTGGAAGGCTCCAAAAACCCAGACTCAAGTCAAGGCATCCCTTGGCTTGACTGGGTATTACAGGAGGTTTGTGAAGGGATATGGATCCACTGTGACTCCCCTCGCTGAACTGACCTCCAAGAAGATGCCAAGGAAGGTAAACTGGACTCTTGACTGTCAAAAGGCCTTTGACACCAGTTCTAAAAGCTCCAGATTATTCTGAGCAATTCATTGTTCAGACAGATGCCTCTGAACATGAGATAGTAGCAGTTGTGTTCCAAACCAATGATGATAGCCTTGCCCAGCCTGTTGCTTTCATTAGCAGGAGGTTACTCCCCAGAGAGCAGCATTGGAGTGCCTTTGCTGTGGTTTGGTCCCTGAAAAAGCTTAGACCATAATTGTCTGATACTCACTTTGTTGTTCAAACTGACCACAGACCTCTCAGATGGCTAATGCAGATGAAAGGTGAGAACCCTAAACGTTTTAGTTGGTCCACATCCCTACAGGGAATGGGCTTTGTAGTGGAGCACAAACCTGGGACTGCCCTTGCCAATGCAGAAGGCCTTTCCAGGTTCTTCTGCTTAGAAAATGAAGACTCTCTTGGGAAAGGTTAGTCTCATCCTCCTTCGTTTGGGGGGGGTTGTGTAGGAAAATGCCAATATTGGCATGGTTGCCTCCCACATTTTGCCTTGTGTTGATGCAAACTTTGATTGAAAGTGTGTTGGGACCCAGCTAACCAGGCCCCAGGACCAGTGTTCTTTCCCTAAAACTGTACCTTTGTTTCCACAATTGGCACAGCCCTGGCACATAGTTAAGTCCCTTGTAAAAGGTACCCAAGTTACCCAGGGCCCTGTGGCCAGGGAAGGTCCCCAAGGGCTGCAGAACATATTATGCCACCCTCTGGGACCCCACACTCAGCCCATGCACACTGCCTTGCAGCTTGTGTGTGCTAGTGGTGAGAAAAAGGCAAAGGCGACATGGCACGCCTCTCAGGGTGCCAAGCCTCCAAAATCACTGCCTGTGGTGTAGGTAAACCACCACTCCAGCAGGCCTTACAACCCTAAGGCAGGGTGCACTATACCCCGGGTGGGGGCATAGCTGCATGAGCAATATGCCCCTACAGTGTCTAAGTCAATTCTTAGACACTGTAAGTAAGGGGAGCCATATTGAGTATATGGTCTGGGAGTTCATTACGACTGCCACAGCACCATAATGGCTACACTGAATACTGGGAAGTTTGGTATCAAACTTCTCAGCACAATAAACCCAAACTGATGGCATGTGTGGGTTGTATTGTAAAATGCACACAGAGGGCATCTTAGAGATGCCCCCCTGTATGTTAGTCAGCCTGGTAGTGTGGCCAGCCACTTCCAGACGAGTTTCTGACCACATGGGGTGAGTCTCTTTGTGCACTCTGTGGTCAGAAACAAAGCCTGCACTGGGCTTTGCACCTCCCCCTGCAGGAACTGTAACACCTGGTGGTGGGGCTCAAAGGCTCAAGTCTTGGGTTATAGGGCCTCCAGGACACTCCAGCTAGTGGAGATGCCCGCCCCCCGGACCAAGCCCCACTTTTGGCTGCAAGTCCAGAGGGAAAATTAGGGAAAACAGGGAGGAGTGACCATCTCAGCCAGGACCACCCCTAAGGTGTCAAGAGCTGAGGTGACCCCCTCCCTGCAGAATCCTCCTTCTTGGTTTGGAGGATCAGAGCCAATAGGGATAGTAATGTTCCCCCCTCCCCAAATGGAGTGGGCACAAGGAGTATGTAGCCACCCTCAGGTACAGTAGCCATTGGCTTCTGACCTCTAACCCTACAAATGCCCCTAAATCTTGTATTTAAGGGCACCTTGAACCCAGAGATTCAGACTCCTGATGACCTCAAGAAAAGAAGAGGGACTGCTGAGCTGAAAACCCCGCAGAGAAGAAAAGGAGACAACTGACTCTCCCCCCAGCCCTACCGGCTCATCTCCTGCTTCAAAGACCCTGCAAAAGAAAAGCGACACGTTCTACAGGACCAGCGACCCCTGAAAAGCCTCCAGGGGACTGCCTGCATCACCGAGGACCAAGAAACTCCAATGGACAGCGGATCTGTCCAACAAGAAAAGGAAGCTCCTAGCAAGGGATTCTCACCTCACTCCAGAAGCGTGAGTCCAAAACCACTGCACCTGACGCCCATGGCCCGTGTCCAGGTGGCCCAACTATCCAGAGAGGACCCCCAGGTGATTCCGACCGAGTATCCACCACGGGCTGACCTCTCCACCCCTCCATGACGACGCCTGCAGAGGGAATCCCAAGGAGCCCCCTGACTGCGACTGCCCGGGATGAAGATTTCCGATGCCTGGAGAAGCACTGCACCTACTTGGGGCCCAACCAGTGCTCCTCTAAACCCCTCTGGTCTTCCCTCCAGCAACAAAGGTACTTACCTGCAAGCAGACCGAAACCAGAGTACTCCCTGTCTCTATAGGGGGCCATGTTATTTTGGCTCCTGTTTGACCTCCGCACCTAACCAGCCCTGTATTTCTGGTGCTGGGTGTTTGGGGGTATTTTGAACCCTTAACGGTGGGCTACCTATGCCCCAGAGACTGAACCTGTAAGTCAATTACTTACCTCCAAAACTGTATTGTAATTTCTTCCCCCAGGAACTATTGAACATTACAGTATCCACTTTTCAAATAGCTTTTTGCCATTTTAAGAAAAACTGTGTACATTGTTGATTACATTCAAAGTCCTGATTATAACTATGCAAAGTACCTTTCATTTAATGTACTTACCTGCTAATTGAATCTTGTAGTTCTAGAAATAAATTAAGAAAGAATGTGTCACTTTCAAGACCTATTGGCTTTGCCAGGGCATGTTCTCTAGATACCCAACTTGGGTCCATATTTACAAGCGGCCTGTGTGCCACTGGTGCGTCACTTTTTGTAGTGCACCAGTGGAGCAGGCTGCTGATCTAAATCTACAAGGCCACGCAAAGCCACTTTGCATGGCATTATAGATATAGAGTATGGCAAAGCAGCACAAGTTGCTGCATTGCCTTACTTTGCATCAGGGAGGTGTTTCCATGGGTGTTGAGTGGGTCGTCCCACACAACATCCATGGATTTTGATGCATTCCCAGATTTACAAAGTTTTGCATCAAAAGCCTTCACCACCTCAGGCATAGTGTAAGAGTGAAGCAACGGGGAGAAATCACTTTATTTCTCCCCATTTTTAACTCCTCCTCCTCCCTGCCTCCATTGATTGTTTTTGTGCAGGAAGGTGCCCCTTCCTGCACAAAGACAATCACCCCCACAACGCAGTCACTCTTGCACCATGGTGCAAGCGTGCCTGCGTTGGCGCATGGCAGCAATTCGTGTGCCAGCAAAGGGGTAGAGGGCAGAAATGAGACGTATCTTGTAGATATGATGCATTTTAGCCCTTTCCTGATGGCACAGGGCGGCGCACAACCCTTTATTATAAGCTTTATAAATATGGCCCCTGGTATCAATCTGTCAGTGTTAGAAGAGGTATATTTAAGTCAAGCCTACCAGACAGCACAAGGTTTCTCTTTCTAAGAAATAGATTGTGGGCTTACCAAGAACATATAGGGTCTTACTACCCACCTGGTGCTTACATTGATCAGCTTTACTGTCATTCTTATTTGTTAGCTATTTTCGTTTGGATGGCTTTCGTTGTTTTAGCCTGTCCACCATGTGTTAGTCCCTCCCTAGGAGAATAGCCTCTTTACAATCTCTTTGCCTGGCTTCTGTGCTTCACCAGCTTTCTTTTAGGGAATTACTTTTCTATTTTTGTTTAAACATTCCATGAGAGTGCATGTGTTTTCCAGCTGTCTCCCTCGTGCGCTTTTCTCCCCACCAGGTTGCTCTCTCTCACCCATGTGCTTTCCACCATCGCACCCGTGTTACTCTGTCTCACCCTTGTGCTTCTCCTTCTGCTCCACGTTGCTCTCTTTTCCCCTTCCTCCCCCACCCCATGTTGCTTCACCCTAAACCCCTCTCCAACCAGCTCCCTCATCCTGACTATCTGCTTGTTTTTTTAGCACTTTCATGCTACTTTTTTCTATTTACGAATCCATCTTGAAGCAGTAAATTAAAAAAAAAGACTGTTCTTTTGTAGGTTCTTGCATGCGTGTCATTGGGTCTGCTTGCACCTACCCAATGACATGACGACCACGTCATCACTTTTTATTTTAGCCATGCTGCGTTGCGATGTTTTACAGCATGGCTAAAAAACATTATCAAAGCCAATAGACCTTATATGCAATTTCTGTTGGCTTTTCCAGTGTTTGTTTTGGTTAGGCTTTGAAGAGAATACCCACCTTGGAGGAATTACATTTGAGGCGTTACATGTGGTCTTTAGAGGGTACATTTCTGGACACACATATGACTATATATACAGTGTATATGTACAGCCAGCTACGTCAGAAAACCAAGTGGCACCATTGGACAAAGGTAACCAGCTCCAAGAAGCAAATAAAAGCAACGAGGATGCTTTCCAAAGCAGTTCATCAGACATGCAAAAACTGCACAAGATGCAGGAAACGGTGTCCAGTTTGTACAAATTTGTAGATGATGGATGGGAGTTTGTGCCACAGTTCATGGGTGCGAGGCTGCTGCATGGACAGGGAGTGGCGGTGGGCGGTAGATATTATTTTGATAAACCTGTGCACAACCTACCCTGATTGTAATGAGAAGGGGCAGAGGGTCAGGAGGGCTGGACCGCCCGGCTCCCCTTCACCCCCCTCATCTTCCAGCCACCTTAATGAGTGGTTGTGTAGACTGGGCTGCAGTCAGCAGGCCGGGCCCGCCCCCTCGGCCTACAGCGCCGCATATTTGCTTTTCTTTCGGGGTTCGGGCCTGGCAGGACCTGCTTGCGGTTTCGTGGGTCGCCCGGCCTCTCAGACGCGTGGTCTGCCCCATTACACCCACTGGGTTCAGACTGAGGATAGCGCCACCTCGGCCGCAGAAAAAACATCTGGCGCTAGAAAGGGAGAAACAAAGAAAGGGTTCGGCCACCCAGAGATCTCTGTCGAGGAGCTCCTGGCTCTTAACTTGGCGCTAGAAAGCTTCTTTCAGTAATACTGCACCTTATTTGAGTAAGAGAGATCACAGTTAAAATACCCCCACTTAAATATACCAGTAATCAACCCCAGCACTATGAGTGAGCAAACACTGCCCTCCTCAGGAGAATCTCCTTTACTTTTTCATCGTTGGTTCATTCATCTATCTATCCATCCATCCTTTCACTGTTCAGTTTACTAATCATCTGTTCACATTTCCATCTATCATCAATCATTCATCCATTCATCCTTTCACATATAATCCATCCTTACACCCATGCACCCATCAACATATCCGTATATCCCACCTTTCACCCGTCCATGCTTTCACACTTCCCCATCTGTCCGTCTTCCTCTTTCCATCCATTCACCCTTTTACCTATTGGTGCTTTCACTCTTCCGTCCATTCATTCTTTCACCATTCAACCATACGTTTTACCTTTTCTTCCTTTAATTCTTTTCACATTTCCCTCCTTCCTTTCAACCACTCCTCCAGTTCTTTCTTTCATCTTTCTATCTACCCATCTTTGTTTCATCCTTTTTTAGGTTGAGCCTAGACAGCGCTGTCCCTCGACATGTAATCTACATCTGTGGGCTTTAACCATGCACATCTCACGCCCATCACTTTTATTCGTTCCTTGGCCTGCCTTTCAAAATGCCCTTGATTTCGTAGGTAAATGCTTCACATTTGTCCCGCCTTGAGGCTGCTTTGTTACTGCCTTGCAGACTGACTGTTACATGGATGATTGCACGATCGTCCATATAGATTAGTGTGGTGCACTACTTTTTCTATTGCCTTGCTGCTTCGCGCTGCGTGGCCGTATGTTGTTTCTTCCTCTTCCTTGTATTGGGCGTGCAACTGTTTCTTTGTGGTGTCTGAGCACTTTACATGAGGACGTAAAGTTTCATATAGCACAAACTTGATCAGAAGATTGCTTTACATCACTACATGAAGTTTCATATAGCGCAACCTTATACTTATTTTTTTTCAAACAGCATATTACTCTGTACTTTCCTCCCTCATAACCTAAATGCACAGCGTAAAACTTTACGCAAAACAGGCTGCGCGCTTCATTTTTCAGCACAGCGCCTGGAAGTCATTGAGGATGTGTTTAATTCAAAATTGCAGGGTGCAGGACCTTATGTGGCCAAAAGAGGTCCCAAGCGACACCTAGGGACAGCCTGTGGTACAGCACCACATACCTGCTTTGTGCACATTACAACAGTTAATGTTGCAGGCTTTTTGAAGCCAGCATATTACATGTATAAATCCCTTAATGTAAACATGTTGCTCCTGCTTACATTTCACATGGTTCACTTAATCTTGCATTATGAGGTTACTTAAGGTTATGAGGGAGGGAACTAGTCATAGTTACCTTAGGCTGCAAGTTATAGTTACTTTAAATAACTCTATAACTGCTGAATTTCTATGGTTTTGTGCAAGTAAATTGAGAACTATAACATCCCTGTAACCTCTGTTTTTTCAGTGAATTTTGACTTTTTTTTAACATAATGTAATTTTCATTACGATAGGTTAATCCAACCACCGCCGCACATGTTCTTTGGCCATGTGCAGCGGGTGTTGGCTGCAGGGACTGTGCCATCCCCCCAACCAACCTACCCCACGCTGCGCACAGCCTTTGGCCATGGGCAGTGGGAGCTTGCCACAGGGCTTGTCTCTCTGGGTGTGAGAATAGGTGTGAGAGGGTGTCTCTGGGTGTGAGAGTGTCTGTCTGGGTGTGAGAAGGTCTATGTAGGTGTGAAAGTTGGTGTGAGAGTGTCTGATTGTGCTCCAATAGATGAAAGATGCATTCACCTCCATGAAGGATTTCAGATTGTTTTTCAATATGGAAACACCAAGTAAGCACACTTGCTTTGCCTTTGCCAAGGGCAGAAGTTCTGATTATTTGTCCTTTCCAGAAGTGGAGCTTCAACTGGATCACCTGCTACTTTAATATTTGTAAGTGCTTCCTGTTGGGGTTTAATTTCTGTGAATTGAGCATCATGGCCAGAACGGAAGCTCACATGCTCGTTTATCCAGTAAGAGTCCACAGTTTTGCACAAAATGTTTACCCAACTGGAGCACTTTCTACTGGTTAGGTAGTAAGTGCTACCTCGTTGGGTTTATGTCTAGTGTGGGGGAAAGGGGCCATACGGCCTCCCTCCCCATCGCCAGGCCCCACTATAATTCCATGGGGGGCGTGTGGCCCCCTTCCCACACCTGATTTCAGCCCTGGGGACCCCATCCCGCGGGCCTGGTCATGTCACCTGGGTGACCTTCAAGGCACCCAATCACCACTGTTGAGGATCGCGGGGGGAGCCTGAAGGCCACAGTGGTCCCAGCCGGCTCCCTGCCTCATGCGGAAGCTGCCATTGCTGTCACAGAGAGGGAGATGCTAAAGATGCAGCTCCCTCTCTGTGAGAGCAATTGTTTCCTCTGTTTTCCTGCCTGCATCTCTGTAGTCAGGGAAACAGAGGAAACCTTTGCTCGCAGCAAGTGAGAGCTGTTTGTCAGCTCTCACTTGCTGCAAGCAGAGTGTTTGCTCTGACTTGGCCAGAGCTGTCAAAGCTCCCGCTAAGTCAGAGCAAACAGCTATGACCCGGGGGTAGGCACCCCGGCAAAAAGGAGGAGCCAGCCCTGAGGGGTGGCAGTCCCCAAGGCCATCTATGGTTCTTTGAAGGGGGCCACGGGCCCCCCCTCCAACATGATAATATGCCCCAGGGAGGTGCGGCCCCTCCTTAATTTCCATCAGTAGCTCTGAGGAGGTGACGGTTCTGGGAGCTACAGAGGCCCCCCCCTTAAATGTTAAACATTGCCCCGGGGAGGTGGTGTTCCCCAGGGCTCCAGGGGGGCTGAGCACCCCATCATGCATTTTATTAAAGTTGGCCCCGGGGAGGTGGTGTTCCCTGGGGTTGTGAGGGGGCCAAACAACTCCCTCGTATTCTATATGACTCAAGCTCCGGGGAGGTGGCATCCCCTGGGGCTGTGGGGGTGCTGTACGCTCTCGCTCCACATACAGTGAGAATTATGCCCCAGGGAGGTGGCGTCCCAGGGGCACCCAGATAATCATAAAAAGCCCCAGGGAGGTGGTGATCCCCGGGGCACAAAAATGCCTTAGGAGAGGGACTCCGTCTCCCCCCTCCTTTATTTCCAGACACCCCAGGACCTGGCCCACCCAGGGCCTTAATTAAAACAAGCACTTTTTAAAAAACAAATTGTGCTGCAGATGCGCAACCCTGTCGCTAATTTGCAGCAATTTTATTTTTTTAAACGCGTTGTTGCCTGGTGGGTGGGGTCCCTCTGGGACCCAAGCACTAGAGCTAAAGGGATCAGGGGGTCCCTACCCTGGCCCCTTTTCTTATTTTTTACCTTCTTTCCTGGGACTCAGCTTCAGATGGCTGCCAGCACTTTCTTATTGAAGTATTGGCAGCCAATCAGATCTCAGCACTTGATCGGGAAGGTTTGTGGAGCCTTTGCGTCCCTATTGATACAAATTTGTTTTTTCTTTGATTTTCCAAAACTACTGAACATATTTACACCGAACAATGAAAAGGTTGCTTTCTGGACCAAGAGCTACCATTCTGTCAAATTTGGTGTAAATCTGTCCAGAGGCTCAGCCACTATTCCTGTTCATAATCCCATTGGAAAAATGCATGGGGAAAAAGTGTTTTGGGACCCTCCCTTTTTCTCAGCCCCCACTTGACAAATTACCCCAACCCTTTCCAGACAGCAGCTGAAGTGAGTGTCGTATTTTTTTGGGGAAAATTTAGTGAAGATTCATTAAACGTAGCCAAATATGTTAGCAAAAAACACTTTTTCTATAGAAACTAGGGCCCATATTTATACTTTTTGACGCTAAACTGCGCTAACGCAGTTTAGCGTCAAAAAATTTAGCGCCGTCTAACGCCATTCTGAAGCGCCATGCGGGCGCCGTATTTATGGAATGGCGTTAGCCGGCGCTAGCAGACCGGCGCTGCCTGGTGTGCGTGGAAAAAAACCACGTAGACCAGGCAGCGCCGGCGTAGGGGGAAAATGGCGTTAGGGCGTCTTAAAATGGGGCAAGTCAGGTTGAGGCAAAAAAATCGCCTCAACCCGATTTGCGCCATTATTTTCGACGCCCAGACGCCATTTAAATGACTCCTGTCTTAGTAAAGACAGGAGTCATGCCCCCTTGCCCAATGGCCATGCCCAGGGGACTTCTGTCCCCTGGGCATGGTCATTGGGCATAGTGGCATGTAGGGGGGCACAAATCAGGCCCCCCTATGCCACCCAAAAAAATTAAAAAATATAAAAAATTATACTTACCTGAACTTACCTGAATGTCCCTGGGGTGGGTCCCTCCATCCTTGGGTGTCCTCCTGGGGTGGGCAGGGGTGGCAGGGGGGGTCCCTGGGGGCAGGGGAGGGCACCTGTGGGCTCATTTTGAGCCCACAGGCCCCTTAACGCCTACCCTGACCCAGGCGTTAAATAGTGGCGCAAATGCGGGGTTTTTTGACCCGCCAACTCCCGGGCGTGATTTTTGCCCGGGAGTATAAATACGACGCATTTGCGTCGCCGTCATTTTTTTAGACGGGAACGCCTTCCTTGCATCTCATTAACGCAAGGAAGGCGTTCACGCAAAAAAATGACGCTATTTGCCCATACTTTGGCGCTAGACGCGTCTAACGCCAAAGTATAAATATGGCGTTCGTTTTGCGCCGAATTTGCGTTGAAAAAAACTACGCTAATTCGGCGCAAACGGAGTATAAATACGGGCCTAGGTCTTAACTTTAACTACCTAGTGGCAAGCGCAACTAGGTTATATATACAGTATATATATATATATATATATATATATATATGGATATAGATATACATACATACAGGGGCGGCTCCTCCGCTAGGGCGGAGGAGCATTGCACCCGCCCCCCCAGAGGAGCATTGCCCCCGCCCCCCAGCAGCAGGAGCTGCAAAACGTTCATAAAAACAAGCAACCCCCGAATTTGCGGCATTCTATTTTACGCTAATTCGGTGCAAAACTAACTCCATATTTATACTTTGGTGCTAGACCCGTCAATGAGATGTAAAGTAGGCGTTCCCATGCAAAAAATTACTCTATGGCCTTAGCGCCATATTTATCCCCCATGCTAAAATCACACACGGGGGAGGAGGGGTCAAATAATGGTGCAAAGCTTGCTTTGCACCATTATTTAACACATGGGTCTGGGCAAGGGTTAGGGGACCTGTGGGTCTATTTCCATGGTGGCACACCTTGGAATAAGCCCACAGGTGCCCTCCCCAGGCCCCAGGGGCAACCCCACCCACACCAGAGGGATAGTGGAGGATGAGGGACCCCATCCCAGGTAAGTATAGGTAAGTATTTTTATTTTGAAGTGCCATTGGGGGCCCTGAAGTCGGTCCCCCTACATGGGACTGGGTGCAATGGCCATGCCCAGGGAACTCTGGTCCCCTGTGCTGGCCATTGGGGTGGGGGGCATGACTCCTGTCTTTTCTAAGACAGGAGTCACGTGGTATGGATGGTTTTGCATCAGAAAATGATGCTAGGCTGGTAAGAGTATTTTTTTTTTTACTCTAACCTGGCTAACGTCATTTTTTGGTGCAAAACCCCCTTCTTCCATACCACCAGCCCCACCCGGCTAACATCATTTTTTTTACGCTAGCCTACACTTTTCACCGGCTTGCAGCATTCCATAAATATGGTGCCCGGCTGGTGCTCTGAAATGGTGCAAGCCAGTGCTAAACCTTTTGCCGATGCAAAACTCCATTGCACCAAAAAGTATAAATCAGGGCCTCAGTTTATTATGTTGTTTCTATAAAAGTGGGCGGGGCCCAGGGTGATGTGGACGGAGGGGTGCACATTTATGTTTGGCTGGCTGTGTCGGGCCGGCCAAACACACATACGCAGTAGGTTCTCTCCAGCCCAGCAATTTGCTGGGCTGGAGAGAGCCTGCACAGGCTGCCAGTCTGCCTGGGAGCACCCCGGCTGGGCACTCCCAGCCAATCCTGACGGCCGCCAATTGGCGGCAGGGCAGGCTGGAAGCCTGTGCCTGCCTGCAGCGATGGAGCAGGGCGGATGGAGTGGCACGGCAGCGAGTTAAGGTAAGTTAGATTATTTTATTTTTTTCAGTCCCCCTGCCCTCTCTCCCACGCGCCGCGCAGCCCTGCCCCTTTTTCCCTCCTGAGAACCGCAACTGTATATATATATATATATATATATATATATATATATATATACAAAAAACAAAGGAGAACTCTGGGAAGTTCCCAATTTTAGGTGGAGAGCTGCTCTAGTAAAGAGCACCCTGCAACACCAGCGACACTCTAGATTTGCTCACCTCAAATGTCTGCTTATCTAGCAAAGTCTTTAAGCATAGGATTAGCACAGTGCTATCCTCGCCGAGCTAGATAGTGAATGGCTTTTGTCATTTTACAGCTCGGCAAGGATGACACCATGTCAATCCTATGCTTAAAGATTTTGCTGTACAAATGGCAAAAGACTTTGTCACTATCTAGCTCGGCGAGGATAGCACTGTGCTAATCCTATGCTTAAAGACTTTGCTAGAGAAGCAGACATTTGAGGTGAGCAAATCTAGAGTGTCGCTGGTGTTGCAGGGTGCTCTTTACTAGAGCAGCTCTCCACCTAAAATTGGGAACTTCCCAGAGGTCTCCTTTGTTTTTTGCATAATTTATGCGTCGCTCTATCCCTGAAAGGGTTTTGGTTTGACTTATACTGGGTGCTCCCTTGTGTCTGGACAAAGCTATACTCCTCTGAAGAGCTCTAATGAGAGCGAAACACGTGTCAGGGGTTGCTTTATTCATTCCAGGTTGGCTTGGATGGTATTTGACCAGTCCAAAGCTGTAATACTGTGCCTGGAGTGGTAAATGGCTTTTGTCATTTTACAGCTCGGCAAGGTTGACACTGTGTCTATCCTATGCTTAAAGATTTTGCTGTACAAATGGCAAAAGACTTTGTCACTATCTAGCTCGGCGAGGATAGCACTGTGCTAATCCTATGCTTAAAGACTTTGCTAGATAAGCAGACATTTGAGGTGAGCAAATCTAGAGTGTCGCTGGTGTTGCAGGGTGCTCTTTACTAGAGCAGCTCTCCACCTAAAATTGGGAACTTCCCAGAGTTCTCCTTTGTTTTTTGCATAATTTATGCGTCGCTCTATCCCTGAAAGGGTTTTGGTTTGATATATATATATATATATATATAAATAATTTCAGCGTATTGCCTGCAGGCTCCAAACCACAGTTGGTGCCGATGCCAACCCTACATGTGCTGCTGTGAATCCAAACCTCTGCTTTTTGGCAGGTTAAAAGAAGTTGCGGCACTCCGTACATAATTGCAGTGCATGTTTTTATTCTGCCCCTTTACTATTACATTTATATGTGATGGTTGGTTATTTTTACATTTATTTCTTTTTTACTAGCATATGGCTGACCCTTTTAGAGAGAGTATGTTTTTTGTGAATATTCTTGCAATAAAAACTAAATAAAAGTCTAAGGGGCATATTTAAGAGCCCCTAGCCCACCTTAGTGCCGCCATAGAGTAATTTTTTTTTTTTACCTAATGTGGCGCTAAAGTGGCTTTTCTGCCGCACCATACTTTCAAAGTGGTGCAATGCTTGCATTGCGCTACTTTGTAACCCCTTGCACCACGTTATACCTGCGCCAAACTTAACGTATGAAAGTGGGGTGTTTAGGCACTAGGAGGCTTGCAAAAATGGCGCAGTGAAATGTAAAAGATTTTCAATGTGCCATTTTGGCATTGTTTTTAACACCTGCTCAAAGCAGGCGTTAAAATGATGCTCCTGTAGTAATCTATGGGCCTCCTTGCCCTTTGCTACACTAGCGTGAAACTTTTTGACGCTAGTGTAGCAAAGCGCTACAATAGCATAAAAAATGTTGATGCTATTGTGCTAACAATCGCCATGGTGCATCATATAAATAGGATGCAACCATGGTGTCATTAGGTGCCGTGGGGGGTGCGCAAGAAAAGTGGCGCAAGATAGCTGCTTCGTCACTTTTTCTTAACTATGGGCCCATATTTGCCACAGCCAAACCTATTGGGTTTCACAATGCTTGGCTATGGTGAGGTTCAGCTTACCTCACTGACATTGACCAATGGGAGATTCAAGCCAGCTGCGCTGCTTTTAAAGGTCGGAGTCTGCTAGGTGAGTAGAACCTGTTCAGACTGATTTCTGAAACAGCATATGGGGTCATCATGCTGTTACCCTCAAAGTACCACCAAGCAATGAAAGAATCTCCGGGAAAAGTATTTGAGGCCCATCAGAGGTCCAAACAAATCATTTGTCTTAGCTCAGGGAAGATGTGACCTGGCAGGGCTGCACAAGTGGTACGTCCCGCTCTGAAAAAAGCTTAGAAGTCCATCCATCATGAGGTCTATCTTCCGCAGCTCTCATCTGCAAAACACTGTTTGACATCACCTCATAGTAAGTGACCACATTTTGAAAAAAATTAAAAACAAGGACATTCCTCAAACATAAAGGTAGGACTACAGTGTTGCATCGCCCTATGAGCACAAAACTTGACAGCGTTCATCAACCTCGAAAACTCATGCAATGAGGCATTAAGTGGAATTATCTGCGACTTTTACACACAGCATGATGTGTTAATTAAATTGTTCTTTGATAGTGGCTGCCAGCAAAGTATGCAATCGAACACATGAAAATTTGCTTCCCTCTATGTTCAGGGAACCCTCTCTGTAAACTAGTATATGTGCTAAATGTACTGTAATTTGCGGGGACAGATGGTGAAAAACAGGAATGTCTGAAAAGCCAGGACACCTGGTTACCCAGACCCATGGACATCACCTGCCGGACTTCTTTGAGCTTTGACAAACCTGCAAAAGATGAACCCTCTGCAAAAAGTCTGTGATCCAATCTCAGCCTTTTTGATAAAGGATCATCCCCTGGAAGACACCTTCAGCTAGCATCTGGAGAACTTTGACTCCATCTCTTCTTCACTACAAACTCTGGCCAAAAGATCAATAGCTGTGAACACCTGTCCGTGAGTCATCTGTCTTTTTGCTCCCACAACTCAAGCAGTGCTTAGTTTGTAAAAAAAATAAAAATAAACATAAGTTCCAGATCCCTTCTCAAGAGGCCACTGCACCTAGATCACCCACTGCCCCTGCCAGCATAGCCAATGCTGGAGCCAACACAATTATAAACCAATAAAGTCTTACAAATGTGACAATTTGTGTAGGAAGCTGGCCTGGTGTGTGTGGTGGACACCTGTAGTATTTACACCTTATACCCCTTTCAGTTAATGAATCAGTGTCTAGGAAGCCAGGGGTCTCTAGTGGTAGCTGTGATGAGGAGCCAGGACTTATCTAGGAGGAGTGTAAAGCACTTGCAATACCACAGTAGTCACACAGTAACTTATTTCACATGAAAGGAACCACACAGTGTTGCACAAATAAAGGTACTTTATTACAGTAACACTGAAGTAGATTATTTACGGGCAGTCCTCCAACTGGAGATAATTACACACTATATATACACTGTAAGTATTATGAATTAGCATAGAAAAATAACAAGCATTGGCAAGAAATAGCAGAAAATAGCTAGACCCCCCTGGGAGAGGGGCAAACAATATACTGAAATAGTGGAATATGAAGTGAAGTCCCCCACCCAAGGATGTGGAATAATTAGAAGGGAGCTGGGAGACCCCCAAAGGTGAGTACCTAGATGACCCCCGGCGACCAGGAGAGCAGAGGTAGATTAACTGGTCTTCCCAAAGACTAACAAGCAGACTTGGAAAAAGGAGATTGCAAGACCATGACCAGTCCAGTAGAACCCAATAGGCGATTCCGGATGAAGAGGACCTGCAAAAGAAGGGGTCAGAGTTCAGCCATGTAGGAGTGTCCAGGTGGGGCAGGAGCCACTACCCACCCTTTTGTAGAAAGATCCGGGTCGACAATGGACAATGAAGATCAGCTGTGGAGCCCAGGAGGTGCAGAGGGGTCCTTGGAGTCATGCAGAAGATGTCCCACGCTGGTCGCCAGGTTGCAGTCCGGTCAGTGGTCAGGAAGACTACAAACAAGCCTTGGCAAATGCAAATCGGGGCTGAAGAGGATTTGCATAGAGGAAGAGGACCAGCAAGGTCCAGGGGACTAGACCCTTGGACTGGAGTCTGGCTGACCCTAAGCAGTGGGGAGAGCCAGCAGACGCATTCTTAACCCCCATAGGCAACCCCTGGCAGCAGGTACAGTAAGCTGCAGTGAGGCCAAGTCAGCACACCTGGAGAGGAGTCCCACGTCGCTGGAGAAGCAGAGGAGAGATTTTCCTTGCAAGGATGAAGTGCTGGATGCCGGGGCTACTTGGAGCCTGAAGATCCCTCGGAGCAGGAGTCAACAAGCCTTGGTTGGTGCAAGAGTCGCAGTGCAGAGGGGTTCTGTCTTGCAAAGAGAGGCAAGGGCTCACCATCTCCCAAGTCAGTCAGAAGGCAGAGAAAACCTAGGGGACCACTCAGAACCACCACCTGTGCTGGAGGATCCATGCAGTTCCTGCGGAGAGCACATCCCAGTAGCTGGACGTTGTTGCCTAAGGTGCCTGCGGATGCAGGGGAGTTACTTTTTCACTCCAAGGGAGATTCCTTATTGCTTTTTTGGTGCAGCTGAAGTCTTGCCAACCCCAGAGGAGGCACAGTCGTGGAAATGTTGCAATTGCTGGAAGGAGCCAGAGAAATAATGCTGCAAGATGAGGTCATTTCGGGAGTTGCAGACTTGTTTGGTTCCTGTGAAGTCCAGCAGCGGTTCCAATGGCCAGGAGCAGAACAGCTCGATGCAGAGGAGTCCTGGAGGAGTCTTGCGTGCCCAATCTGGGGACCCACCCGCAAGGGAGTCCCTAAATAGCCCCGACAGGGGGCTTGGTCACTCTGCAGGATGACCAACTATCAGAGAGGGTCACTGACGTCAGTCACCTGCCTTGACCAACCAGGTGCTCCCAAGGGCCTCTACACACCTTGTTTCCATAATGGCATAGTCAAGTGGCCACCCGAAAGAGCTCTCAGCACCACCCCTCGGGTGGTGATAAACAGGGGAGTAGTCACTCCCCTTTCCTTTGTGTGGTTTCTCGCCAGAGCAGGAACTTGGGGTCCCTGGACTGGTGCAAACTGGATTATGCAAGGAGGGCAGTAAATATGCCTTTCAAAGCAAGGGGAGGCTACCACTCCCCAGCCTTGTAACACCTATTTCCAAGGGAGAGGGTGTTGCATCTAGTTCTGCCTTCCCCTGCTTGAGCTGGTCAGGCAGCATAAGGGCAGAAACCTGTCTGAGGGGCTGCCTGCAAACCCTGGAAGACTGGTAGGAACAATACTGGGGGGTCCTGTAAGAAGTCCCCAGAATGCATGGAATCATGCCACCAATACTGGCATTAGTATTGGGGTATGATTATGACATGTTTGATACCAAACATGCCCAGGTTCGGAGTTACCATTATGTATCTGGATCTCATGTAGTGACTCTGTGGCCAGTACACAGGGAAAATGGCTTCCCTGCACTTACGAAGTCCAGTATATTGGAACTGGAGTTTACAGGGGCACCTCTGCTCATGCAGGGGTGCCGTCACACACAGTAACCTGCACCCTACCCTTTGGGCTGAAAGGGCCTACCATAGGGGTGACTTACAGTGACCTGGTATAGTGACCAGCAGTGAAAGGGTACATGCACCTTTTCACACAGGCTGCAATGGCAGGCCAGGAGACATAGACCCATATTTATAGTTTTTGCCACAAAACTGTGCTAACAAAGTTTTGCAGCAAAAAGTATAGAGTTGGTGTGCGTCATTTCACAACACCAGCTGGGCGCCGTATTTATTGAATGGCGTAAGCCGGCACTAAACATGGGCTAGCGTCTTAAAAAAAGATGCTAGATGGGTGGGGGTGACGGTAGGGAAGGAGGGGTTTGTGTGTCAGAAAATGACGGTAGCCTGGTCAGAGGCAAACAAAATGCCTCTAACCAGACTAGTGCCATTTCCTGGCGCTCAACCACCAAAAACATGACTCCTGTCTTAGAAAAGACAGGAGTCATGCCCACCACCCCAATGCCCAGCACAGGGGACAAGTGTCCTCTGGACATGGTCATTGCACCCTGTGCCATGCAGGGGGTCCCAGGTTAGGACCCCTGATGGCCAAAAAAAAATAGAAAAAAATACTTACCTGGACTTACCTGGGATGGGGTCCCCCATCCTCCGGTGTTCCTCTGGTGGGGGTGTTCTTGGGGTTTGGGGAAGGCACTGTGGTCCTATCCCATTCCATGGTGTTTAACCATGGAAATGTGTCCCAGGGTCCCATAACGCCTGGTCTGACCCAGGCGTTTAATAATGGTGCAAAGCAAGCTTAGCACCATTATTTAGCCGCTCCTCCCACCCGTGCATCATTTTAGCACGGGGGATAAGTATGGGGCTATGGGGATAGTACAATTTTTGGGATGGGAACACCTATCTTGCATCTCATTGACACATGGTAGGTGCACGCATCCAAAAAATGGTGCAAACTCCAATATTTTGACGTTAGATGTGTCTAACGTCAAAATATAAATATGGAGTTAGGTTTGCACTGAATTTGCGTTAAAAAAATTACGCAAATTCGCCACAAAAGGAGTATAAATATGGGCCATAGTTTGTATGGGCTCCCATGGGTTGCATAATACATGCTGCAGCCCAGGGGGACCCCTGGTGTACCAATGCCCTGGGCACCTAAGTACCATATACTAGGGACTTACAGGGGTACACCAGTTTGACAATTGTGGGGTGTAAAGGGTACCAAAGAAACCAAATTTGGAGGAGGGAGCACAATCACTGGGGTCCCGGTTATCAGGATCCCAGTGAAAACAGTCTGAGCACACTGATAAACAGGCAAAAAGTGGGGGTAACCATACCAATAAGAGTGACTTTCCTACAATTCCGACTATTTTAGGCCTCCAAAAGCTGCAAGAATGGGCTGGGCGGCAGCCATTTAAAATGTTTAGGCCCGTATTTATACTTTTTTTGCACCGCATTTGCGTCGTTTTTTGACGCAAAAATGGCGCAAACTTGCAAAATGCCATTGTATTTTGTAGGTTTGCGCCATTTTGTGCCAAAAAGCCGCATTATTAAAGACTGTAGTGGTGCTCAAACTTAAAATTAGTCAAACAGTGCCACCATGTGGTAGACTATGATAAGTGCTGGTGTTGAGAATTAAGTACTGGTTCCGAGCTCTGGCTCAAAATAAGCACTGCATCCAAGACATCTGCTGACGTGGTCTTACCTCAGTCCCTTGCTATAAGCACGAGCAAAATCTCCTTCCATTCCTGCATGTCAGAATTTTCCTGACACATCATGCACAGCCTGCAGCCAGACATCCAGCACCAAGAAATTCAGAATTATACCGGGGCTATGTAGGTTTAACTTTGATGTAGGAATAGTGAAGTAACTTCCCCCCACCTTTATCAAGATGGAGTTTCCGGACTTTTCCCAACTTTGCAGGTGAGATGAAAAAGTTCACTCATGCCTACTCTGTACCTGTAGTGCAAGTTCCTTCACCACAGTGATACACTGCAGTGCATCTGCATATTGTACACACCACAGCCTGTAGAGATTCCACTACCAAGATATGGTAGCATCTTTCTTACAACACTCAGCCCTTGTTCTGTGATAAGGAGCCCTCCACCATGGACTCTTAGGGTAGCAATGGAAGTCAAGGGCTAGAATCTAGCCTAGGATACAACAGACATCCTTAAAGATGGAGCAGGAAGTAATTCTAGTTTGGTGAGGTAAGTGGTGTGCAACCATGGCTGGTAAACCATTTGAGACAGAGTGACTCTGGGCATTTAATCACTAACTTGATGAACCACACGCACACCTGACCTGGGACAGCTTTAGAGCTCTAAGGCCACCACCCCTGTGCCTGAAGGACAAGGACCAAGCAATGTGCACCTATCAATCTTGCGATGTTCCATAATCTTAGTTTCAATGAATGTCCAACTGTCTCCACTCACCAGTTTTATCACACACCATCTTTCCAAACTCAGCTACAGATCACTACCCATTTTTTAGTACGACAAACTGCACATGAACGTGAGAGGGGCAATTTTTAAATGTACTAAAGCATCGTAGCGCATTGTTATTTGCAGACAGCACATTTTCCATTTAAACAGTCACTTCACACACCTACAGTTGTATTGCTAAAACTATACTGCACACATATAATAATGTGTGGAAATTGGGTTTCAGTGAATATTTATTATTTGTGCATCACCTAGTAAAATGTCTTGATTTGTTCTGATCCTACTAAAATCTTTGTTTCCCTTACACTTCAGAATTACAAAAAGTGTGTTTCATTTTGCTTTCCGAACAGCTGAAAATTTACAGTTCATTTACAGGTATTTACATTTTGTTGTGTTAGGAAAAAACAATATCCTCCAGCTTTTCTTTCACACTTCATGTATCCCAACAGGATTGTCACATAATTCACTTTATTAATGACTGCAAAGTGAGAGGAGCTGTACACAACATTCTCTATGTTAACAAAACAAGCAGCAGCAGGCTTAGCCTGACATTTGACCTCTGTCTTTGAAGCGCAGCAAATGTGACAAGATACATATAGAATTTGAAGGCATTTTTATTTATTGCCTGGTCTTTGGCAACCTCCCAAAAATCAGGTCGTGAACCACAGTTTGGGAAACACTGCTCTAGTTGAACATCTTACACCATGTACTATTTGTACAACATTGCACTTGAGCCTTATAGAGGGCAAAAAGCTGTCACATGGCAGCAGTGCCATGCGTCACACCAACATACACCTTAGTACAATTCATATAAAGGGCCTGATTTAGAACTTGGCAGACAGGTTACTCCTTCACAACGGTGGCAGATATCCCGTCCGCCGAAATCTGAATCCCTTTGGCTATAATGCGATTTAGATTTCAGCAGACAGGATATCTGTCACCGTTGCGACTGAGAAACCTGTCAACGGAGTTCTAAATCAGGCCCAAAGTCTCAATAACACCAGCGAGCATAAAAATGTGCAGAATTTTATCATGATTTCAACCTAGATCATGATGTCCTCTACCAGAGCAGCGGTGAATGGACCCCATCACATTCAAATAATGGAGCAGCCCTTCCAATCAGCCACAAGTACCCATGAAACGCCACAGAAATCTTCTATATAGAACTCTGAACAGTGTCAAAGCCTGAACACTAAGCACACTCTACTAAACCATCATGATCAACCACCACTGGGCAACACACACTAGAAGCAAGTGTTTCCTCCAGTTGCACTCCAAGGAACTCCCAGATGAAGAAAGCACTAACAAACTGTAACCATGGTGGAAAGCTCCATAGAAGTTCCAGTAAGTTAACACTATCATACTGGGGACAGAACATTTCTCCAAAGCAGCCAGATAGCAGCTAGAGGTAAGACATAGAGAAAAGGGATGTGGATCACATGGATGAGGCCAGCCCAAGAGGCAGCAGGAAGTGAGAGGTGAAAATGGTGCAGCCAACACTCCTTACCCGTCAGGTTTGAACAACACCATCGCTGTCTCAGACTTTCATTCATGAAATGAGGAGCACTGAGTTGGGTAAGCAGAAGAGCTGGGGCTGGATTTAACAATAATACCTGCCATGGAAACATTTCTAGCACATGATCCTATTAGTGACCTTTGAGTGGTTTGGAGCAAGCATCCCCTCCCTCGCCTAGTCCAGCATCATGTCCTGAGTGTGATGTACAAAACATACACAAATAAATCACCTTCAAATACTGCAGCGCTTGAAAGTCTTTGTTTATACAATACAACTTTAAATCTCAATATATTATCTTCCTTATACATATATTCCCCTTCTATGTAATCATGCATCTATATATTTATTACTTTTCTCCTACTGTCCAAGACAAAAATAATCACTCTCTCCAATGCACTATTCAGTGTCACCCATACCTCTCTCAACCTATCCTCCAGCTCCACTCTCTGATTCATCCAAAACCTCATTCACCTACTATGATCTCCAAAACTCCTAGACTCTTCCCTCTTCTATCCCTCCTGTCTCACCCCAAACCTCAGTTTACTACTATAATCTCCCAAACAACCCTTCTAAATTGTTCCCTCATGTATCTCTCCTTTTACTTCTCCCAAACCTCACCTTACCAATATGATCTCCCAAATACACTTTCTAGATTCTTCCTTTTTCTATCCTTCCATTATTCTTTTCAATCCAACTAACAGACTCACATGTCCACCACTCAAATTAAATCATATTTCTCTATACTAATCCACCACTAATTCTTTTGGGTTCTGCAGTAGCGTGCTACTCACTGAAAAGCGCTTCGACACCTAGTAGTAAGTGCTATGTAAATACAATTATATTTACATCTTGACATGAGCCTTCTCAGCCGAGAACAGAAACACACTTCACGAGAAGCGTTGCCACTGCAGCGTTTTCTTACTTCCTGTGAGGGTATGGTCCTCATTGTGCAAAGTTGAGAATTCAGATAGCCAGAAACCCTGTCACTGGTCCCATGAGAGCCACAAAGTTACTGCCAATCTGTCCCTCCAGAAGCCGGGGAAAACAGCAGGGCGAATGATGATTTGCAGGATTAAGTTGGAACCAGAATTACTGATTCCTTCTGGATTGAATGGGGCCCCTGGTGTCATTAACTGTGGGTTTGCAATCATGCACAAACACATGATAAACTTGTAATTATGCCCTGCATCTTTTTAGGTGTGTAAAAAATGCAGATTCCTATGAAACGTCGCTGCATCGGGCACATCACCAAAGTCTGCAAAATGCCACTTTTGCACTTTGCAAGTGGTACAATTATCAGTGCAAAACTGCACCAGTGTAATCTCTGTAAATCTGAAATAATGGTGCAAAAACAACACTTTTGTAACTTATTGACAAGGAGACACTACGGGTCAGATTTATGGAAAGTGGAGTTGCACCGAGTGCGGCGCCACTTTCCCTGCGCCCCTTAGCTCCCCCCTACCACCACCATTGTGTGCGCCGTATTTAACGCATGGGTAGGACGCAATAGCGTCATTTTTCATGACGTTATTGATGTACTCTGCAGGAGTAGTGCCAAACTGTTGGCGCTACTCCGGCAGAGTACATAGGGGCCCATTCTAAAGAATAGAAACCCCCTTTTAACTCTAGCTCTGAGCAGGCATTAAAAGTGCCATAAAAATTGGCACAAGGAAATCTCATAAATTTCCTTGTGCCATTTTTTCAGCCCCCCTAATGGGGAGACTGCCCACTTTACATACATTATGCCTGGCGCATGCATAATGTAGCGCAAAGGGTTTGTGCCACTCTGTAAATACGGCGCGGGGATTTCGACCTCATTGGGCCACATTAACATCAAAAATAATGACGTTAATGTGGCGTAAGGTGGCGCTAGGGGATTATAAATATGCCCCTATATTTTGTGGTAAATGCAATTTAGAGACAAATTTGGAAAAAATACCCCTTTCTGAACTTCGCTCTTGGGATAGCGAGGGCACACAGTCTAAGGCTTAGGAGGGTACTATGGGGATCCAAAAGGCTCAGAACTCAACAACCACCCAATGGACACAATAATTATAATGTGCAACCCAGTGTTTATTTTAGACAAGAAAGTACTTTTTAATCTCACAATATTATTCAATACTACACAATTTAATACCGAACCCCAGCAGTGATCTTGGTCATGACTTTCTTGTGACACCACACCCCTTAGCCACCTCTCTTCTGTCTCCCAGCCTAGATGAATTAGTGACCCTAGATGAACTTCTCCCTCAGAAATTTGGCAGAAGCACGAATAAGGCTCAGGTGCAGGGTACAGGTGTCCTAGAAGTCAAATGTGTAGGCACTTCACTTGTTTGCTCTAGTTCTTGGGCCGCAATGATCGTGACAGACGTTGTAGCGCTGGTTTGTCCACTGTGATTCTCACAGAAGTTGTAGAGGTTCCCGCCAAGGACAGGTCACTCATGGGTTCACTCTCCAAATATCTGCCATAACTGGGTGTCTGTCCAATCAGAAACATTTTGGGTTTCTCCTCTGGAAAGCTCCTTCCCTTTCTGAGTAGGCTGACAGGCTTCCAGGCACTAGACACACCCTCATCTCTTCCAACAGAAACAGCAGACTTAAAGTGAATAACTCACTCCTGGGAGACTGTCTATCAGGCAGACACAAGCCCTGGTCACACAACAGTCCTTTGAGAACTCTGTGGAGCCCTCCCTTCCTTGGCCATAAAGAACTTAGAACTGGATCAAAGTGGGGTGGTTTGGGTCTTACCTTTACATATGCTTTATAGAGATGGGATGTGGGTCCACTGTTTCAAATTTCAGAATCAGTTTGCGGGTGTTCTCTTTCAAGTGTCCTTCTTGGGCTTCCCAAAAAGGCACAGCCTTTGTGAAAAGTGATGCTTCTCACAGCAGGTAGCACCAGGGCTGTCTCCGAACTGGAGCATCCACAGTATGAACCAAATGAAGTGTGAGCTTTCTGCACCTGGCTGTCACCTTTCTATATGAAACAATAGTCAGGCAAAGACAAAAGAGTATACATGACTGAGAAACTTCCTCACCTCGAACAACAGCCACTAAGGGCCAGATCTACAAGAAAGTGGCACTTAGATCCTGATGCGCCACTACAGGGAGTGCAGAATTATTAGGCAAGTTGTATTTTTGAGGATTAATTTTATTATTGAACAACAACCATGTTCTCAATGAACCCAAAAAACTCAATAATATCAAAGCTGACTATTTTTGGAAGTAGTTTTTAGTTTGTTTTTAGTTTTAGCTATGTTAGGGGGATATCTGTGTGTGCAGGTGACTATTACTGTGCATAATTATTAGGCAACTTAACAAAAAACAAATATATACCCATTTCAATTATTTATTATTACCAGTGAAACCAATATAACATCTCAACATTCACAAATATACATTTCTGACATTCAAAAACAAAACAAAAACAAATCAGTGACCAATATAGCCACCTTTCTTTGCAAGGACACTCAAAAGCCTGCCATCCATGGATTCTGTCAGTGTTTTGATCTGTTCACCATCAACATTGCGTGCAGCAGCAACCACAGCCTCCCAGACACTGTTCAGAGAGGTGTACTGTTTTCCCTCCTTGTAAATCTCACATTTGATGATGGACCACAGGTTCTCAATGGGGTTCAGATCAGGTGAACAAGGAGGCCATGTCATTAGATTTCCTTCTTTTATACCCTTTCTTGCCAGCCACGCTGTGGAGTACTTGGACGCGTGTGATGGAGCATTGTCCTGCATGAAAATCATGTTTTTCTTGAAGGATGCAGACTTCTTCCTGTACCACTGCTTGAAGAAGGTGTCTTCCAGGAACTGGCAGTAGGACTGAGAGTTGAGCTTGACTCCATCCTCAACCCGAAAAGGCCCCACAAGCTCATCTTTGATGATACCAGCCCAAACCAGTACTCCACCTTGCTGGCGTCTGAGTCGGACTGGAGCTCTCTGCCCTTTACCAATCCAGCCACGGGCCCATCCATCTGGCCCATCAAGACTCACTCTCATTTCATCAGTCCATAAAACCTTAGAAAAATCAGTCTTGAGATATTTCTTGGCCCAGTCTTGACGTTTCAGCTTGTGTGTCTTGTTCAGTGGTGGTCGTCTTTCAGCCTTTCTTACCTTGGCCATGTCTCTGAGTATTGCACACCTTGTGCTTTTGGGCACTCCAGTGATGTTGCAGCTCTGAAATATGGCCAAACTGGTGGCAAGTGGCATCGTGGCAGCTGCACGCTTGACTTTTCTCAGTTCATGGGCAGTTATTTTGCGCCTTGGTTTTTCCACACGCTTCTTGCGACCCTGTTGACTATTTTGAAAGAAACGCTTGATTGTTCGATGATCACGCTTCAGAAGCTTTGCAATTTTAAGAGTGCTGCATCCCTCTGCAAGATATCTCACTATTTTTGACTTTTCTGAGCCTGTCAAGTCCTTCTTTTGACCCATTTTGCCAAAGGAAAGGAAGTTGCCTAATAATTATGCACACCTGATATAGGGTGTTGATGTCATTAGACCACACCCCTTCTCATTACAGAGATGCACATCACCTAATATGCTTAATTGGTAGTAGGCTTTCGAGCCTATACAGCTTGGAGTAAGACAACATGCATAAAGAGGATGATGTGGTCAAAATACTAATTTGCCTAATAATTCTGCACTCCCTGTATTCTTGGTGCCGCCCCTGCCCCATCTAACGACACCATGGTTGTGGTGTATCTACAGTATGCGCACCATGGCGCTCGTTCCCATGATAGCATCATAATTTTTTATGCTATTGGGGTGCTTTGCTGGAATAGCGCCATAAATGATGGCACTAGTGCAGAAAAGCCCTAGGGAGGCCCATAGGCTACTATGAGCCCATTAAGTTAACACCTGCTGGGTGTTAAAAATTACGGAAACAATGTTGCAGTGAAATCTTGTAGATTTCACTGTGACATTATTTGCGTCCTCCCTGTGTTCAAATGGCTCCCTTGCATACATAATACCTGGCACAGGTGTAATGTGGCACAAGGGGTCACAGAGTAGCATAATGCTAGCAGTGCTTCACTTTGTAAATATGCTAAAGGAGAATGGCTTCCGTAACGCCATGTTAGCATACAAAACATGCATTTGCAATGCAACGGGTCTCTTGTTTGCTCGAGTTAGAGCTATTGGCATTTTAAACTCCTATTCGGACTTTTTTTGCCACATAAAGTGAAAAGTAAAACAGTTTCACATAAGCGAGCCAATGGCCAACATGAGCGTGAACCAGACACACAAAAGGAAACAGAAGTTCGCTTGCAGTGAAACATATCAGCAAAAGTGCAAGTATCCATGTAATAGGGTCAATGTAATGCAAAGCGCTCGATTACTGCCCAGTCAGAACGCGCTGCCTCCGAAATAAAAAGTAGTCCAGAAACCGTACAGAAATCATCAAGTCTTGTATCTTTTCAGTAGTTGGTCGGTGCGCTCGAGGAGGGCTAAACACCGGAAAAGGCATGACGTGTGCCTGCCTTTCACTAATGAAATCAAAAGAATTTTAAAAGGCAAGCCCATGAACCAACCAAACTGATGGGCGTGGTTAAAAGCCCATCGAGAGATTACACCAGGGAGAGAGCTCTTTGTGCGATCAACCCTAAAAATTACACTAGTGTGGCGCTAGGTACTTGTAAATTTAGCCCTAAATCCCAGTTTTCACCTTTACCATCCACCAAATAGCAGTGCTCAGGAAGAACTGATCAGCAGCCCATTGCTAACAAAGTGTTCATTGAATTTCTAAAGGTAGCCCTCACTTCAATGTCTATATATCAACCCTCCAGCCCCAGGAATGCAGACAATACACCTCCACTGTCCGGAAAAGCTGTCCTCATGCTCTATCTTCTGCCACGGCAAACCAGAGGCATCCAAATCAGATCCCACTGACTTCTGTACTCAGACTCATATACACACAGTCCTACTGCTGCTCATGTGCTGGTCATACGCTACACATGCACAGACACTCAACATACACCCAGAAAGTCAGCGCAAGATTCTGGGCAATCACATAACAGTGGAACATAAAAGGTTAGTGTACTACACATGAAAGTGTGTACTTTTCACACAAAAAATGATCTGCCTCCCCTCTAGAAGCTTCAAATTGAATTGCCTGGTTTTAGGCAGGAGTGTCAGTCTTTGCAGGAGTAAAAACAATTGCATCCGTTTCTAGCACATTTGTCAGCACTGTGCTGGGGCAGAGTTGAGGGCAACAGTGCCTGCCAGCTCCTACCACCAGAGGCAATTTAAGGCCTGGGCAAAGTGGTCTCTGGCCCAGGGCCCAGCCTATCAGGTTCCCATCCTTATAGAGCCAGCTCTGTTCCGCAAAGTCTTGCCCTG
Source organism: Pleurodeles waltl (assembly GCF_031143425.1). Taxonomy (NCBI): domain Eukaryota; kingdom Metazoa; phylum Chordata; class Amphibia; order Caudata; family Salamandridae; genus Pleurodeles; species Pleurodeles waltl. Next base: position 982,157,899 of record NC_090443.1, on the reverse strand, counting down.
ATGAAATTAAATAATTCTTAAACAGCCTGTTAAAAATAGTGATTTCCCTAAATTTATTGTTGATGTGGGTGATCTGTGAGTCTGTTACAGACATTTTGCAGAAAAATGTTCTGTTTATGTGTCAGCCACCTCCCATAAAAAAGTTTTTTAGTTCAAAACAGGGAACCTCACATATGAGAAATTTGAGGGCATCGCAGAAATTATTTGCAGTCATATTAATTAGCTGCTGCTGTGTTACAATATTAAAAGATCGTGCCACTATCCCTGAATATTAGGTGTAAACACATTTAGAATTTGGACATGCTTGTGCGATGTCAGTGACCTGGCCAAAGAGGGCATGAAAAAGAAGAAACTGGATCATGGATTCAAAACTATTCTGAACAGGGCCCCCCAAAATATGTTTGGCCCGGGCCCCAAACATCCCTAAGAAGTCGCTGCCTACCACCAGCCTCTAGGGAGTAGCAACAGGAGGCCAAAACAAAGGAAATGCATCGATGACGTGCAGCGCGGATGCTAAAAGAGGTTGTACGAGTTATTTCCATATTTGCAGGATTTATATTAAGCGCCAAAACTGGGGCTGCCCACTGCAGATGGCGGCCCCCACCCTTTTCACCCCCGTGCTTTTTCTGTCCGCAGTTCAGCACCCCCACCCCTCTTTGACCAGTGTCTCGAGATCTGCACCGGCCCTTGCCTCCCCGGGGTCTTTGCGGGGTACCCGAGGAGCCCCCCGGGCAGATGGACTGCCTGGGCTTCGAGCTTGCTGTTGAGGGTAGAGGCTGGTTCGGTGGGGGTGGGAGAGTGGGGGCGCTGAAGCTCCCTCTAGTGGCCTGATGACCCAGCAATGAAGGGGGGGGGCGTGAATGGATGAAGGCAGGAGGGAATGTGCCTTCCCTCTGTCCATTATCTATCTCGCCCTCCCCCCATGTACCCATCACCTCCTAAATTAGTAATCAAGCCTGCGCCGGCTGAGAGGGGCGAGTGCACCGCCCCCACCCGGCCACCCAAGTCGCCCTGAGTGGGGCTCGCATGTCACCCTTTTGTCTTGAGTTGTCTCAACAAAGCCGAGCCCGGGGGAGGGCCGGGCGCCGTGTGTGCGGGGGCTCGTCCAGCCGGCTCCGGGGCCTGCGGCTGGGTCCGGCCCCTCCACCCAGTGTCATCCCTGCTGCCCCCAGCCCCTCGGGTCCTTTTCAGCCTCACACACAGGGCAGCCCATCACCTGCCCGGGGGCGCGAGGGGGCAGAGACAGCCTTGGGTGTCCACACAGTGCCCTCTCCGTGACATCCCCACAATTCAAAGCTCCAAGTCCAAGCATAACACACAAACAGGATCGACCGATCGATCTATCTATCTATCTATCTATCTATCTATCTATCTATCTATCTATCTATCTATCTATCTATCTATCTATCTATCTATCTATCTATCCATCCATCCATCTATCCATCTATCCATCTATCTATCCATCTATCCATCTATCCATCTATCCATCTATCTATCTATCTATCTATCTATCTATCTATCTATCTATCCATCCATCCATCTATCTATCTATCCATCTATCTATCCATCCATCTATCCATCTATCTATCCATCCATCCATCCATCTATCTATCTATCTATCTATCTATCTATCTATCTATCTATCTATCCATCCATCCATCCATCCATCCATCCATCCATCCATCCATCCATCCATCCATCCATCTATCTATCTATCTATCTATCTATCTATCTATCTATCTATCCATCCATCCATCCATCCATCCATCCATCCATCCATCCATCCATCCATCTATCTATCTATCTATCTATCTATCTATCTATCTATCTATCTATCTAGCTGTGTTGGATAAATATTTGGAGTGGATTGCCCGCTGGTAATTTACAGATTTTTGTTTAGAGGTGAACATCACACTCCCATTACAGTTGCACTTGGTTTCTTGAAATGAAGCTTGCAGCCGTGTTATTAGAGGCAATGGCCTGTGATTTAAGTCGGATGAAAAAGGTGGATGGCCCCTTAAATGTGTGTTGTCAGAGAAGCATAGCTAGAAACGTGTTTTGAGAGGCGTGGCCTATGTAATTAGGAGTGTTGCTTAAAACGTATAAACTAAAACAGGGGTTCCCAACCTGTGGTCCGGGGACCCCTGGAGGTCCACGAAGCCTCCTCAGGGGGTCTGTGACTCCTTACAGATTAACTAATATTAACAAAATAAAGTGGTTAAATGTACAACTGAAAGTTTTAGTGCATACAGTAATTGTCAAGAATTTGAAATTGGGGGCTAAAAATTAAATTAGTATCCTCAGATTGATTCGTTGGAGCAGTGCAGGTGTATCAAACTGGATTAGTATACAGGGAGTGCAGAATTATTAGGCAAGTTGTATTTTTGAGGATTCATTTTATTATTGAACAACAACCATGTTCTCAATGAACCCAAAAAACTCATTAATATCAAAGCTGAATATTTTTGGAAGTAGTTTTTAGTTTGTTTTTAGTTTTAGCTATGTTAGGGGGATATCTGTGTGTGCAGGTGACTATTACTGTGCATAATTATTAGGCAACTTAACAAAAAAAAATATATACCCATTTCAATTATTTATTATTACCAGTGAAACCAATATAACATCTCAACATTCACAAATATACATTTCTGACATTCAAAAACAAAACAAAAACAAATCAGTGACCAATATAGCCACCTTTCTTTGCAAGGACACTCAAAAGCCTGCCATCCATGGATTCTGTCAGTGTTTTGATCTGTTCACCATCAACATTGCGTGCAGCAGCAACCACAGCCTCCCAGACACTGTTCAGAGAGGTGTACTGTTTTCCCTCCTTGTAAATCTCACATTTGATGATGGACCACAGGTTCTCAATGGGGTTCATTCAGGTGAACAAGGAGGCCATGTCATTAGATTTCCTTCTTTTATACCCTTTCTTGCCAGCCACGCTGTGGAGTACTTGGACGCGTGTGATGGAGCATTGTCCTGCATGAAAATCATGTTTTTCTTGAAGGATGCAGACTTCTTCCTGTACCACTGCTTGAAGAAGGTGTCTTCCAGGAACTGGCAGTAGGACTGGGAGTTGAGCTTGACTCCATCCTCAACCCGAAAAGGCCCCACAAGCTCATCTTTGATGATACCAGCCCAAACCAGTACTCCACCTCCACCTTGCTGGCGTCTGAGTCGGACTGGAGCTCTCTGCCCTTTACCAATCCAGCCACGGGCCCATCCATCTGGCCCATCAAGACTCACTCTCATTTCATCAGTCCATAAAACCTTAGAAAAATCAGTCTTGAGATATTTCTTGGCCCAGTCTTGACGTTTCAGCTTGTGTGTCTTGTTCAGTGGTGGTCGTCTTTCAGCCTTTCTTACCTTGGCCATGTCTCTGAGTATTGCACACCTTGTGCTTTTGGGCACTCCAGTGATGTTGCAGCTCTGAAATATGGCCAAACTGGTGGCAAGTGGCATCGTGGCAGCTGCACGCTTGACTTTTCTCAGTTCATGGGCAGTTATTTTGCACCTTGGTTTTTCCACACGCTTCTTGCGACCCTGTTGACTATTTTGAATGAAACGCTTGATTGTTCGATGATCACGCTTCAGAAGCTTTGCAATTTTAAGAGTGCTGCATCCCTCTGCAAGATATCTCACTATTTTTGACTTTTCTGAGCCTGTCAAGTCCTTCTTTTGACCCATTTTGCCAAAGGAAAGGAAGTTGCCTAATAATTATGCACACCTGATATAGGGTGTTGATGTCATTAGACCACACCCCTTCTCATTACAGAGATGCACATCACCTAATATGCTTAATTGGTAGTAGGCTTTCGAGCCTATACAGCTTGGAGTAAGACAACATGCATAAAGAGGATGATGTGGTCAAAATACTCATTTGCCTAATAATTCTGCACTCCCTGTAGACCAGTGATACTCATAGTACGTCCCGGGGGCCACAAGCGGCCCCCCTGACCTTTATATGCGGCCCAGCGGCTCTGGGCTGCTCTTAACTAGACAGCACTAACATTAAAAAAAATTAAATAAACAGGCTAGCATTTATTTAAGGTGAGTTGAAGGTAAAGAAAAGAGATAACAGAGGGGTTCTGTACAATGTAACATCAGAAACACCTTTATTTTTAAAGACATATTTGAAGCAAAAATTTAAAAGCACGATCAAGTCTGCTCAGAATTCAAAAAGTGTATTTCATTAACACGTAGAAACGTCACCTTAGTACACCAGATTATATCAGTGCATTGAAGGAATATATTTTTTCAAAGTGATAATTTTCTAACCAGAATTTAGAAACATTCACTCCCCCATCCCCCACCCGAAAACAATGCCTTTGGTGAACTAAGAGGCAAGTCAGCTATGTGCACTGCACTCTTTCGGTGGCCTAGGTTCCATTATACAAAACATTATAGTTTATTAAATCAAACACAAAAAGGTTTTGTGTAGCACACATCGTGAAGTCATGCGAGGTCCTCATATGTGATAATGAATAAAAAGCAGGGAAAGTGAAATAAAACATTTGCTTAGGATCACATAGTTTGGTTAAGTGGAGAAGCCGGGATTATTCCCAAGTTTATGGTTCCACGTTGTGCTATTCAGACTCTAGAAATATATGCTTTGCGTCCCTTACACCCACTTTACTGCCAACCCCCAACTGCCACCCTGGTGCCATCAGTGTAGCCCTCGGTCACATCAAAGACCAAACTCTGCGGCCCCGTTAAAATATTTGCGAGTACCCATGGTATAGACGATGAGTGGCTTCAGTTAATTTTAGAAAAGCTTCAACCTTCTTACTAAAATTAAAATGTGTATTTTGTTTAATTTTATTTTTTTGAAAATTAAATAAAATGTGTTATAATTTGTGTGTGAGTTTGATGGAAGGCTTGTTTCTGTATTTTTTATGTATTGTTTTGCGGTTCACATCATCGATTATGTTTAGGTCTGGGTCTCCTGCTTCCAATAATGACTCAGTGGGGTTCCCCAGATTCCAATAAGGATTCAGTGGCGGTCCCCGGGTTCCAATAATGATAAAGTGGAGTCCACAGAAGCCAAAAGGTTGGGAACCACTGAACTAAAATATTGTATTTCACATACCGTTCCACTTGACCAGTATTTGGATGCGTCTCAATGAGTGTTTTTATTGAATCCAGGCTTGTTGCACATGTCACACAACCACCAACAAGTACCAACACGTACCTAAAACAGGTCAGAGCTATTGTTTTTGCCAATGCTTGAGAGCTGTATCTCATGTAAATAAACATCAACAATTTTGTTGTGAATCAATAGAATTGAAAATGTGTTAATTGTTTAAATATGATACAGTGAAGTAAACATTACTAAGGTCTGTAGAAGTGGTAGTGGCCTTCAGAGTGTCTCAGATGCTCCAGTTCCCCCCCACTTGTGCCGACTGAATGGTGCTGTTTCTGGGAAACTTGTTTTTTTAAATAGTTTTCATCATGTGGGGTGAATGTTACACATATTACTCCATTTAAAACTTTATGCTACAAAGGCCTACAATCTGGAACACAACTTGTGCCTTTACATGAAGGAACAGTGTGTACCACAAGGCGCCTGTTGGCCACAGTCTGGGAGTCAAAATGAATTATCTGGATGCTCCCTGTTCATCATTCATTATTTATATCCTCAGGGTAGACCCTCAGCAGTGCAGCTTATTGCATTTGCTATTTCTTCATTCTGGTTTTCACTATAATGTATTCTTGGATGCACTAAGGGCCTGATTTATACTTTTTTAGCACCACAATTGCGTAATTTTTTGATGCAAAAGCAGCGCAAACGTACAAAATATAATTGAATTTTGTAAGTCTGCGCTGCTTTTGTGTAAAAAAATAATGGAAGTGCGGCGCTAAAAAAGTATAAATCAGGCCCTAAGGGCCTTATTTATGGCCATGTGGCCAGTAGCGGCTACTGCCAGGAAGGGGTTGGGGGCAGCACGCGGAGCGGAGGGCATGGGGGGGTAGCACGCAGAACGAGGGCAGCGCACGGAGTGGGACAATATAATTTTTTTTTACCTGCCGCCTCCATATTCTGCCACGCCAGCCTCCTCAGTTCCTCTCACCTTCTTCCTCCCTCCCCACCCAATTCTGGTATTGAAATGCCACTCGGAGCGAGTGAAACACTGCGCTTGGTCTCCACCCAGCTGTCCAACACAGCAGGATAGGGAGTTCCAAGTGCACATGTCAGTTTGGCCGGTCTCGGATGGCCAACCAAACTGACATGCACACTTAGAAGCAGACCACCACTCCTCCAATTGTTGACGTGGAGGATGCTGGCCTTGCTCTGCCTAAGAAAGCGGAAAAATAAAGTGATAAAAAAATATTCTTATTATCACTTTATTTTTCTGCTTTCAGCAGCGGGATGACGCTCCTCCACCATAGCAGAATGCAGCACACATACAGCAAGCATTTGCAATGCAATAGGTCTCGCATTTGCTTGAGTTAGAGCTATTGGCGCTGTAAATGCATAACTGGACTTTTCTTGCCACATAAATTGGTCAATCCTGGTGCAAAATTTGGTCCTCTCTGCCACATAGTTCCAGTGGTCCTGCATAAAACTAAAGCACTTCCATTTACTTTCTTCCTCTATCTGCAACAAAAAAGAAAAACATTACTATTATATTTATTTATATTATTATTTTGGGGTCCTCTCAACCAACCTAGTATGGTGACCGAGAGATGACTTAAACAAAACATTGTGCTGACTGTTTTGATGATGGTCCCATTATCCTAGGGCCACCACACAGTGAGTTATGGGCAAACATTTTTGTAAAAGAATGCCCCACAAAGCATTATGGGGAAAGTTTCAGAGTGCAGCAAATATTGTAGTATCTTGATTGTAATGCTCAGAACAGCCCCTAGAGGGCATAACAATAAAAATAGCATTTGTAAGAAACATGGTCATGTAACTGTGTAGATAGACCTATAGAGCACAATCACACGAGCACGAAGTGCTAAACATTTTGATGGTGGTCCCATTGTCCTAGGCCCACTACACAGTGAGTTTTGGGCAAGTTTCTGAGTGCAGCAAATATTGTAGTATCTTGACTGTAATGCTTAGAACAGCCCCTAGAGAGCACCACATTAAAGATAGCATTTGTTAGAAACAAGGGCATGTAACCATGTAGTCAGCCCCTAGAGAACATAATCACCTGAAAAGAAAGTGGTAGAATATAATTCAATTTAACAAAACATAGTGCATTACACAGTTTCAGCCCTACTAGAATAACATTACAGAGAGTGCCCTTAAAACACAAACTACTCCCAGCTATAAAACAAAGTTTCTAACCATGAGAAAGCTTAAAAAGACACTGAATGGTGGGATGGGTTATTATTTTGGGGTCCCCTCCAACCTAGAATGGGGACTCAGAGATGACCTAGACAGAAAGAGTGGGTTGTGTTGAACATGTTGATGGTGGTCCCATTGTCCTAGGGCCACCACACAGTGAGTTATGGGCAAAAATGTTTTGTGAAAGGAATGCCCCACAAAGAATTATGGGGCGAGTTTGCAGATATTGTAGTATCTTGAATGTAATGCTCAGAAAAGCCCCTAGAGGACACCACAATAAAAATAGCTTTTGGAAGATACATGGTCATGTAACTATATATCCAGCCCCTAAAGGGCATAATCACATGAAAAGAGAATAGCAAATAATAATGCAGTGTAACCATATATTTAGCTCCTAAGGAGCATGGTGCCATAAACATTTTCAGGCCTAGCAAGCCTACAACAATGATATTACAAACAAGGCCCTTAAAACACAAAGTACTCCCAGCTGTAAAACAAACATTTCAAAAAGACACTGAGTGATGGGAGAGGTTACTATTTTGAGGCCCCCTAACCTAGTGTGGGGACCCAGAGGTGACCTAGACAGAAAGAGTGCGTCATGCTGAATGGTTTGGTAGTGGTCCCATTGTCATAGGGCCACCACAAGCTGAGTATTGGACCAAAATGTTTTATAAGAGAAATGCCCCGAAAAACATTATGGGGCGAGTTTCCCAAGTGCAGTAAATATTGTAGTATTGGCTCTCCTGCTGTGCCAGGAGAGCAGCTTTGCGGATTTCTGTGTTTTTTTCTGAATAAAATGCACCAGTTTGTATATTTTTCAACTGCTAAACTTGTACGTAAGTGGTACTCATGTAAAACGCTCCTCTGATCGAGTTTGCGTTATATGAAATGTCACCTATATAAGTGGTACTCATGTAAAGTGCTCCTCCGATCGAGTGTGCACAATATGAAACTTCTCAAAAAAACAATAAATAAATAAAAAAGAACCCCCCTTCAGCTTGCAGCCTTTGGGCACAGACACCACAAAGAAACAGCGGCATACCCAAAAACAAAGAAGAGGTAGAAACAACATACTGACATGGAGCACGAAGAGGAGATGCAAAAGAAAAAAAATAGTGCACTACACTAAGGTATGTGGCCGATCGTGCAATAATCCATGTAACAGGGTCAGTCTCCAAGGCGGTAACAAAGCAGCCTGAATGCGGGACAAACCTAAAGCATTGAAATCAAGGGAATTTTGAAAGGCAGGCCAGGGAATGAGTAAAAGTGATGGGTGTGAGATGGGCGTGGTGAAAGCACACAGAAGTAGATTACAACAAGTCGAAGACAGCGCATGCGTGCTGCCTAGCTTGACCTACAAAGGAAAAATGAGGAGAAATAAAGGTATTTCTCCTTGCTGTGCCTCCCTTACGCCTCCCCTGGGGACATGCATGCTTTTGACGCATTCCCAGGTTTACAACTCCTTGTAAATCTGGGAATGCGTCAAAATCCATGAGTGTTGCATGGGAACATCCACTGAAACACCTATGGAATACCTCTTAGATGCAAAGTAAGGCAACCCAGTGACTTGCGCTGTGTTGCCTTACTCCATATTTACAAGGCCATGAAAAGCTACGCAAAGTGGCTTTGTGTGGCCTTGTAGATATGGACCTGCACTGTCTGTGCATCAAAAAAGTGATGCAGCGCAAGCCGCTTGTAAATATGGCCCCATGTTCCCATGGAAGGCAGAGCCTGACATTTGACCTCTGTCTATGAATGCACAGCAAATATGACATGTAACAACAACACTTATAGGCCTGTTTACAGAAAGTGAACACTTGTGGAAGAGTACAGTAAACACGCTATGCTCCATGGATTGGAATAACTCAAGCTGGGCAGACTAAAACAAATAAAACCAGCAAATAGAAAACAAACAAATGTCAATTACAAACCACAAACCCAGTGGTAACCAATGGCAGAATGCATTTCCAGGAAAGCTTTCAGAATGACCACTTGAAGGCTTTTGACAACCGCAGTTGTGCTGTCTGGTAGGCTTTGGCCCAAAAAGAGAAGTGGCATAGCAAGAGCGGGGAAACAGAGGCACATTGGTAGTCATGGGAAAATAGGGAGGAAAATCCTGATAGCAGAGCTTAATTTGAGCCAGTGATTGCTGGTGGCACCAGCACTCATTTATGGGGACCAACAATTATTTTTCTGCATTAGACTTTTACCGAAATCAAGAGAGGGAAAACACACAAAGCAAAAAGAAGGAGGAAGACTAAGATATAATACCCTCACAAGGTGAGAAAGCAGGGACCTGCTAGATTGAGATAAAGGTGAAGGGAACTTCTGGTATTAGATCAAAGAGGCCTGAGATGGATCTGCTACTACGCCGCCGTGGTAGGAGGCATGCTGACATATAATAGCACTGGCCACGGGAATCTAGACAGAGCTTCGGGGAGCAGCATTTAGGGGCATATGGAAGAGACCCTAGTGCCACTGGAGCATCACTTTATGTAACGCTCCAGTGGAGCTAACCTCTGCTCCATATTTACAAGGAGGTGTAATGCCATTTTCTGTGGTGTTACGCCTCCTTGTAAAAATGGGCCCCACCAACGCAGTTTTCTGCGTCAGAGGGGCATGCAATGGATGTTGCTGTGAGTGTGCCCCAGCAACACCCATTGCATTTTGATGCTGCCTCAGATTTACGAGATTTCATAAACCTGAGGCAGCTCCAAAATCTAACGCCACCCCAGGGGTGACTATAGCAAGGCGCAACGAGGAGGAATACTTTTATTCCTCCTCGTTTTCTGCTTTTTCTACGCATGCTGCATTCTGCTGCACACATAGAAAGAGCAAAACACCAGAAATTATTGTTTATGTGCGGGAAGGTGTCCCTTCCTGCACATAAACAATAATTTGAAAATGACGCTTGGCACTTCTGTGTCTGCTGCATTGTGCAGCACACACAGAAGTGCCATAGCGCCATTAGTGATTGTTTATGTGCAGGAAGGGACACCTTCCCGCACATAAACAATCACACCCCTCAAAGCAGACACCCTTGCACAATGGTGCAAGGATGTTCAAGGATGCCTGCGTTGCTGCCAGTGCAGTAGACAACACAGGGGTGAGCTGTATTCATTTAAATATGGCGCATCCCTGCATTGTGAAAATGATGGAGCGCGGCACTGCCAATTTTGGCGCAGCGTCCCTCTCCGTCCTTTTCCTATAAATATGGGCCTTATTCTTTTACAAATTAAGCATTACCCGATGAGTCGTTTTTAGTGGGGGTGCATAAAGTGACAAGTCATGTAGGGGTATAAAGACAGGCCATAATGACACAGAAGAAGACCGCGGTGCCTATCGCAGCATAATTTCCACATTGTAGCCTCCTGCACTGGTTGTTTATCTTCTTCTCATATGCTTATGTTACCACCTCAACAGGTGACTTTTTAGGTCTCGCGGAGAGACAGCTTGTTGTTGAGGCAGAAAAGTCCCCTTCATGGCTCTGGAGCCCACTGCCTCACAATAAGCATAGCAAATTGGACCTAGGTGTGCGCTGGAGGCATTTTATGACATGGATTGAGAGCCAGAGAGGACCCCTGTGGTCCAAGGGGAGACACCACTTGTATTCTCTGTGTGGAGCATGACTACAGTCAGATCAGTGGCTGCATAGGACTGGCAGTAGTGGCAGCAAGATGATTCTAGAAGCAGGGCAGGCCTTTTTATCTGTTGCCTTCTGGGGAAAGTGGCCTAGTGGCCTCTCTCATGTTTTCTAAATTGGTCTGCCAATCCCCTGCATCCTGGTAATTCGCACATATGGATATGGATATGGATATGGGCATGGATTTTGGGTGTATGCACCTTACTTGTGAGAGTTAAGAATGGATGTGGAGCACTTGTGGCTGTAGCCACAGCAGATTCCATTTTGTGGTTGATGGATTCAAATGGTGCCAAAATGGATGTCTGGAGTGAGAGCCAGAGAGCGGACTGAGTGGTGTTAACAACAGGAGATAGAGGTCCCCCTTAGAAGCCAAGTATCTTCCACCTGCCCTTTCATGGGCCATTGTGCTCTGGAACAGCTACCCCAGCAAAGTTAACTGGCAGGTTTGTGAGGTAGCCTCCCTTGCCTTTGTGCTGTTGTTTTGGGTTGCTCATTACAAGAGACTCCCAGGTCCACCCCACCTTTGCACTTTAACAGGACTCAGAAGTGACAGCTGGAGAACACATCTACTGTGTACAGCTTCATTGTACCGCTTTAGGGTACAAACTTCCAGCCAGGGTACCAAGATGTCTTTCCTAGATTTTAAGATTCCTACACAAGTTGTGAAGATAAACTCTTTGCTCCAGGGCCAAGGTATCTACTGCCGCTTCTTGCCAGATTCTGGACTAGCAACCTTAGGAACTTCGCTTTGGACTGTTCACAGGAGGTGGCTGGATATGAGAGGAGTCCTTGCGCTTGGGAGTTGGTGCCCAAAAGAAGTGGGGGAGTAAAGGAGCCGAGGCAGGACAAGTTGGAGAATTTCATTGTCTTTTACAGGGAGATTTGCCACTCTCTGCAAGAATTAAATCCTGAGATAATACTACTGCGTGACCTGACTGTGTAATCCCGTGCATGGATGATGCCAGGCAACCAGGCAAGTCTCTAACAATTACAAAGCATCACAGAACCAAGAAGTGTCACAAGAAACCACTTGAGTTCCACAAAGTCGTATGGCACTGCAAGAAACCAGATCACTGTTCACGATCTACACCGAAGATAAACTGAAGTGCCCTGGAGGAGAGCCCAACATCAAAAACTAGCTCTCACCAGGGGTGGGCATCTAGCTGTTTGGGTGGTGGGTTTCTGTCTGGGCCCAGGGAAGATGCACACACTACAAGGTTCACAAAGACACAAGCACCGCAATCTATTGACCACCTCCTCAACTGATTCTGGCACTGACTTCAGTCACCCGATATTGCAGCGGTGCTACACATCCCAAACACAAACTGACCAGGTGGGTCGGAATGAGACCCGTGCAGCCGAACATCAGAGGCTGTGCAAGGCACAGCTTGTGACCAGTGCAGATGGACTAGTAGGCCTTTGCTGGAACAGATCTGACAACAGAAAAGATACTGGGGCATATTTATGAGAAAGTGGCATATCGGTGCTGATGCGCCACTTCTCTTGCGTCGCCCTTGCCCCCCCTAACAACACCATGGTTGCGCCATATTTACAATACAGTGCACCATGGCAGTCATTAGGACAATAGCGTCAACATTTTTTACCCTAGTGCAGCAAAGCACAGGTAGGCCCATTGATTATGGGTGCGTCATTTTAACACCTGCTCTGAGCAGGAGTTAAAATGATGGAAAAAATGGCGTATTTAAATGTTGTAAATTTCACTGCACCATTTTTTCAGGCCTCCCTGGCACAGGCATAATGTGGCGCAGGGGTTTACAATGCAAGCATTGCGCCACTTTGTAATTACGGCGTGGGAGAAGGGCCTCCTTACTGTCGCCTTAGCGTTAAAAAAAAGGACGCTAGGGCGGCGTTAGGTGGTGTAGGGGCTTGTAAATATGCCACACTGTGTGCTGCAAGTGAGTCCACATAATGACGAAAGCAAGATCCAAACTCTTTGAGAAGGAAAAGTGGGGTTTAGTTCTGACAGCACAGTTCACTTCACTTTGTAATCCCCTAAATTCTCATAATGCAATATCAGAGGAAAACCCAGAGACTGCAACGGAGGAGGAGGGAATGTGGCAGAAGAGAATCTTGCTAGTTTGTCTCATGAGAGTAGCCGAAGCAACCCAGGGTATTAATAATTGATGGGTTCATTTGACACCCATTTTGATTCAGACCCATCTATGTACAGTACTGCGTCATGTGTGATTTGCAGTGAAGACTAAGCACTGGCTGGACTTTCATCCATCATCTTATATTAGTGGTTTGCTCAATTCTGAGTCACTAACCCCACACAACCTCCCTGAGTAAGGCTTGGAGTGCTCGCCTTCACTACCTGAGGATCAAGTGTTAAATGGGTGTCCTTTGTGGTTGGTTTTGGGTCTATCACAAAGTACATCCGTGGTAAATGGCTCCCATTGATACAATCTGAGCCCAGTAACCGCTGACTGATCTGGGGCTCCTAAAAAAGTTCCCAAGGAGATTTAGAGGTCTTGCTAGCCTCATGCACTAAAAAAGTCATAAATAAAAAATAAATACTGCTATACATACATACAGGAGCTTAGCATCAGCCCTCTTCATCCGATGGTCTCTTCAACTGTCATTCACATTTTGCTTCTGCCCACCACAGCATATGGCATGAGCAATGCTCAGCCCACTTCTGCCATTGGTTCTCTTGTATTGCGAGTTGAGACGTTTTGCTATGCAGCTAATACCAACTGTAGATGGCCAAAGGCAATGCACAACTGGAAAAGAAATTACCTGAAATAAGCTGAATTCATTGAAAGAACTATAGTGAAAGTGAAGTTATGGTTAGGAATTTTAGAATGGTTATAACACCTTGATTTATGCTTAAAAAACATCTGAAATTAATTTAAAAAAACATGATCAAAATTAAGTTATCATTGCGACACAAAACCTTAAATCTAATCATTCAATTATGGCTAGTGCCACAATCCATAACTGCCAATTATACCATATCTCACAGACCAACTGCAATGCTGATGACCTCACATTATTTATACCAATAAGTAACATCAACTAAAAGCACAGTGCTATTAAATAAATAAAAACTCATACAGAAACTGATAAAGAATAGCATACCCATATTTGTCCCATTGATAGTAAATATATGTATGTGTTATGTTAGCTAAAATAATTGTTGGCCAAAACACAATGGGCCTCATTTACAAGCCCCTTGCGCCGCCGCTGTATCATTTTTATTTATGCATCGGTATCGCTAGCAGTGCACTATACTGCTCCATATTTACAAACTGACGCATTGGGCCCAATACCTCAGTGTGTACAGCCCTGCGTCACATTATACCTGCTTCAGGTATAATGTATGCAGAGTAGGCATTCCCATGGAAAAAGCCACGTAGAACTGACGCAATAAAATGTACAACTTTTCACTGTGTCAAACATTTGACCTGTGTCAGTCTACAACTTCACTGCGTCAAACTTTTACCGCCCGCTCAGACCAGGTGTACAATTGACACAGAGCTTTTTCTAATGGGACTCTCCTCGCATTGTTGGAGTTGCATTAGTTTAACAACGCAACTCCAGCAATGCGTCACTTTAAAGCTAACAGATTTCCTGACGCATCTGTGAGAACGTGCGCCATGGAGCTTTGTATTGTAAATACAGCACATCCATGTGAATACCATAGTACAGCCTGATCAGCTTGAAAAGACATGGAAAGGATTACTACTTATAGCCACACCACTTCCAAGTTGCAATCACTTAAAAAACAACCAGCCCTGTGCGCCTTGGCGCATCTCTGCCCTTTCCCTGTGGCGCAGTGCAGCAAGGTCGCTTGTTGCACTGCCCTGCACCATGAGGCTTTTAAATAAGCCTCTCAGCATCCTTTCGGGATCCTGGTAGCCCTTCAGACTGCAGGATTGATGGTGCGGTACAGTTTTAGTGCTGTCACCAATTTTTTTTAATTAGTCTTATTGTTGGTAGAGAGAGCTAAATCTTATCCATTTGATCTGAAATGGGGTTTTCGCCATTGAAGTATGAGACAGATATGAGTGGAAACAGGCTCAATCTAAGGAGTCTGGCTGGTGGTAGGTGCACACGTCTTGATTAAGAAAGTAAAGCCCTGAGCAATGGTCAGCAGGCTGTTTTGCACATTGCTTTGAAGTTAATATGTTTAACCACAAGCAGGCTCTGAAGTTAGTGAGCAGCAGAGGAATTGGGTGACCTGATTTGGAGCTTAAAGAGTTGTATTGCAGCTACATTTTGGATTCTGTTTAGTTTTTTGATCACCTGGCCCAGAGCTGTTGGCTTTAAGGTACAAGTGCAGCAACACCAGAGAATGCTTTATTGTGTGATTAAATAAAACTTTTAAAATATTTGAACAAAGCAAAAACTTTAAGGTAGACAGTCTGAATAAATAAATCATTGTTTAAGTGAGAAATGGGAGCAATGACTGTGGCCTAAAATTTGAATCAAGCAAGTAAAAAGTGTGAAATAGTGGGTAAAATAGCCCTAAACCGAAAGTGGAAAAGGTTAAAATTTCAATTAAAAAATACAAAAAAATCCTTAGTATAAAAACCAATGATAGCAGCAATAGTGTGAGAAGTACTAAATCAGGGGGCTTGCCAGCTTGCCACCAGTAGTCTACTGGAGGAAGAGGATCTGGCCAGCCTTGCAAGAGTCTTTAAGCAGATCATGAATGAGGCTGATGTATTTGCCGAATTTGGCTAGATAGATTGGCTCTGCTATCATGAAGACGAAGTTCCCGGCCTCATTGTAGGTTCCTATTCATGTGTTGCAGTAGGATGCGTCGGGCATTCAGCAACACCGGGCAACAACATAGTATATGGTTACATGACTTGTTTTTATATCCACAGAGCCTGCAAGTAGCAATCACAGAAAGGGAGGGCCATTTTGGGTTCATTTCACTGATCTGAAGGCCCATCAACCTTGCAGCCTAGATTTGTTTGAAGCAAGCTTTCCCAGTCGAGCACTGAAGATATAGCTGTGGTGTCAAACCATGTGGGCGATTGTTGTTATAGGAAAGCGCCACTGCTCTTAGCACTGGCGTGCTCTTTAGTTTCGCCAAGTCGTTTGACATTGACAGTGATTTTATCTGTTTTTTCAAGATGGTTTTAAGTGCTGCATGCGAAAGTAAGGTTTGATTCAGTACTGACCTATTTGAAAAGCATCAATTGAGTTACTTAAATAATTGGACCAGGGGTCCATCTTCTGATCAAAGTTGGGTCGCAAGACTGATTTCGGGGTATTGAGCAGAACTCTAATGATCATGTAGTAGTATCTTACGAAAGCGCCCATGTTAGCCCACATTTGGTCCTCCATGTTGAATCCCTCTTATAAAAGTTGCAGTTTTCCTGTTGTTTTGGTAAATAGTCCAGAGAAAGCATCATGTCCTTAAGTTATTGCCGGGAGGAGGGACGCCCTTAGTACTTGTCAAATTGGAACTGAAGAGGGGCTATCTACTATGTTGTTAAGCTGACAAATTCTGGTGCAGATCAGCTTGGCTTTTACTTTGAGGTGGCTCAAGTGGATTTTGTTTCCTTCATTTGCGGACAGCCATATTCCCAAGTAGTTATATGATTTTGACCCTGTGCTTTTTAAAGGGCCCACGCTCCACTTGTAGTTTAATTTCTTGATTGCCCTCCCAAAAGTTATGACTTTGGTTTCTGATTTGTTTGCCATCATTTTGTTTGCCTCATTGTACTCATGAAGGGCATTTAGTGATTTCTGGATCCCAATTCTGGAGGGGTCCAGAAGAACAATGTCGCCTGCATGTTGTAAAATAGTGACCTTGACATTTCCAATTTTTGGCGGGATCAAATTAGCATGTTTTAGAGCCAGAGGTATATCCACTGTATACAAGTTAACTAACAGGGGGGCAAGGACACAGCCTTGCTTTAGGCCGTTATTGGCTGGGATTTTTCTTGTTACAACAGTCTGAGACAGCTTGACACTTACCAAGGTAGAGGTGTATAGTGATATTATTGCCTGGGGCAACCTGTTCAGGATGCCCCAGCCCTGAAGTTTCCTCCATAACTTGTTCCTGTCCACCCAATCAAATGAGGTTAAATAGCCCACAAACCACATAGAGGGGTGACTTCAGTAGCTTGGTATATTAAATAAGAGAACTATATCATCTATTGTTGAACAGTTTGCCCAAAATCCTGTCTGGCAGAAAGGGGCTAACTCATTTGCCTCTGCCCGGCGCTCCAGTTCCTCCCAGAGTACGGAGGGATATGCTTTGGCTTTGATGTCAAGAAGGGCTAGGAGGCAGTAGTTGGCCGGATCCTGTCTGTCTCCCTTCTGGAGTATTAGATGTAATGCAGAGCCCTTCCAGCTATCCGGCACCTGCCCGGTCACCGAGCAGGTATAATACAGTGGGAAAAATATTGTTCACCACAGCTCAATGTCGTCCTTAAAAACTAGGGCTGGGACACCATTTGGACCAGGAGCACCGTTGCTCTGATTTTACGCACGATTTTTGAGATAACGTTGATCGTAAACAACAAGTTAGTATGAGTCTAGTATGAGTTGCCTCCAGATGACATCATCAGTGGTGCTCATGGCGGTTCTGCATGGCACTCACCCTCGTGCTTTTGCACAAAGGCGAGCCAGCAGCGTGTAGCCTAGTTCATGTGCTAGAGGTCCTACTTCCAGTACAAATTCCTACTTATAGACAACAGCACAGAGGTCAGACATGTAAGATGTTGGCATTAGGATAAAGCACAAAGGTTAAACATAAGTTTATCAAGCGACATGTCACTTCACCCCTTGCTTGCACATGCTTAACATGACATTATGATTTTGGGGCAAAACTGGATCATGCTACTTTAGTGGATCTGCCCCTATGGCTTTTGCACTGGCCCTGCACCAGAAAAGTCCCCTTAGCATTCATTAATTGATGGTAGCACAAAGAGGTTTGGGTGCGGCACAGTGGTCACCTTTTGTCACACTTGAAGCAATAACAGCCAAAAATGACTCCTGTCTTAGGAAAGACAGGAGTCATGCCCACCACCCCAAGGGCCATGCCCAGGGGACCAGTGTCCCCTGGGCATTGCCATTAGACCCAGTGCCATGCAGGAGGCCTCATGTAAGGGACCCCCAATGGCACAGAAAACAAATTGTGATACTTACCCATACTTACCCAGGATGGGGTCCTCCTCCATCCTCTGGTGTCCCTCTGGTGTGAGTGGGGGTGTTCCTGGGGCTTGGGTTGGGCATCTGTGGGCCCATTCTAAGGGTTGGCCATGGCATTGGGTCCACATGTCCCCTAACTCCTGGTCAGACCCAGGTGTTAAATAATGGCTCTAAGCAGGCATAGTGTCATTATTTGGGTCTGCCTCTCACCCGTGCGTTATTATTGCACGGGGGTAAATATGATGCGGGGGGCTAGTGTCATTTATTGGAATGGAACGCCTACCTTGCATC
The DNA here is from genome assembly GCF_031143425.1 of Pleurodeles waltl. Lineage (NCBI taxonomy): Eukaryota > Metazoa > Chordata > Amphibia > Caudata > Salamandridae > Pleurodeles > Pleurodeles waltl. The sequence goes on along the minus strand of NC_090443.1, from coordinate 982,139,525 downwards.
TCATTGACGGAAGGTGGGTTCACGCATCCAAAAAAAGACACAAACTCCATTATTTTGAAGCAAGATGGGTCTAGGGTCAAAATATAAATATGGAGTTAAGTTTGCAACATTTTAGCGTAAAAAATGACGCTAAAACAGCACAAACAAAGTGTGAAGTAATTTGTTAGCATTCATTGATGTATGGATCGGAGGCAATGAATTATGTCACAGGTCTTTAAATTGGTTGGGCTTTTAGGTTTTAGAACAATTTGACTGTTATGTGTGCAACTGTAGTAACTGAGTTGAAGGAGAACAAACAGGACCAGCACAGTTTGGGTGACCAGGTTTATGGATTCGCCAGGAGAGTCGCTGTTTTTCATGAGCTGTCCTGGCAGGTTTCAGCAAATTTGGGTCAGGTCCCAGCCAGTAGGAGGTACATTTTTAAGTGTTCCAAGCAGAGCTTGTTATGAGCTGTTACAAATAAGCAATTTAATGAACTGGTATGGTATTGGATTTAAAAATGGCATTTTATTTATTTCCTTAGTGCTTGTTCTGTGTTTCAGTGTTGATGAGTGCTGTCATTATGTGACACTGTTTATGTAAACTTGCAGTCTTTCTTCTAGTTTTGTACAGTGTCCTGGGTTTTGGTTTTCAAAATCTGGTCACCAGGGACAGCCTGGGACAGAAAATAGACCCAGGCACCAAAATAAAAAGTGGCCAGTACTTGTGAATTAAAAAGCTAGAAGAGTGCCCCATGTTTGCAAATTGTAGTAGTTTTGAATTTGTAAAGACAGGTTCTTTAAGTTTTTTGCAATGTCTGGATGACTGCATAGTTTGGAACTTGCTGCAGCACTGTTTGTTTTGATATCAGTGAAATCAACAGTAAAATCCGGCCCAGCAGACTATGGGGGAGAGGATGTGGCATAACGACCAGAGCTGCTGACTTTGGAACTGGCGAGCTGGGTTAGAGTCTGGGCATCGGGTCAACATCCTATGATTCTAAGCAAATCACTTCATCTCCCTGAGCCCACAAAAAATGAATGTGTCCTTGTGTAGTGGAACTGGTGCTTATGTAAGCCGCTCCAATACCTTTGAGTTGAGTTTGCACTGTATAAAACTGCAAAAATAAAGAAATAAAACCTCCCCAAAACTGCCATAAAACCCAACCACGCGCTGACCTGTCAGACTAGCCCATTGGGCAGTGTCTGACTGCCCTATAAGCCAGTCCGACCCTGCTGGTCCACCTAAGCACGGGTCTGAGGTACCCATCAAAGAGCAGGAGAGAGATGGTCAACATCTGAGGCCAGGGGCTAGTGAACCCCCCGCTTCAGCAGCTGCAGCGGGGTGGGGTTATGGGCGTCTTAGCTGCAGCTTGGCAGATAGGGGATCATAACTAACTCAAAAGAAGAAAGAAGGGTGAGTTTGAAGAAAAGGGAGAGAAAGGTGGAAATGTGGATGCATAAGAGGGTGAAAGGATGGGTGGACGGATGAGTGGGTGAAAGTATAGGTGGATGAGAGGATGGGTGGATGAAAGGAGTGGTGTGAAGGACGTGTGGATGAATGGGTGAAGGGATGGACGGGCGTGTGAGAGGATAGATGTGTAAAAGGATAGGTGAGTGGTTGAAAGGTTGGGTGGATGAGTGGGCGAGAGGATGGGTGGCTGGGTGGATAAGTGAGTGAAAGGCTGTGCAGATGGGTGGAAGAAAGGATGTCAGAGTAAATGGAAATCTGGGATGGATGGATTGATGGCAACCTAAATGGAAATCTGAGAGGATAGATGGTTGAGTGAAAGGATGGCAGAGTAAATAAAAATCTGAGAAAATGAATGGATGATGGATGGATAAAAGGAACAAGTGATGACTGAAAGGAGTTACTGATGGATGGGTAAGTCAAATGATGGATGTATGGGTGGATGATGTATAGATGCATGCGTGAATAGATAATGGATGTCTGCACGCATGGATAGATAGATGGAATGGTGAAATATTAAAGATGGATGAAAGAATGAACGGATGGCAGAATGGTGGACATTAGCATTTAGAGGGAGAATTAGTGATGGATAGATGCTTGGATAGAAGTGTGGGGGAGGGGGTACTATGCAGCAATGAAGGGCGAGCAACTGCTTCCGGTTGCTAAATCTTAAAAATGAAACCTACATGTCCGACGCATGCAGGTTAGTTGAGGTATCCGCAAAGTAAACTCTATTTTTTAACTCATCCAAGTCTGCAAAACATGTAATCATAGAAGAAAATCGGGTATATCTGCAGAAAACGTTGCCTGGCATAAACACTGCGTTTATTATTTTCCAAAAGCCCTCATGCTTTCATTCAGCGGTGACGAGAGCCATCCTGCTTTGCCCAGATGGAAGAAATTGAGATTTCAGTTTCAATATTCAATCCTTAAAGCTCAGCTTGGCGTGGAGTATAGCGATGACGTGGTGCTGTTGCCCTCTAGTGGTGCCACCATACTGTACAACTGATAAGAGAAGATGCTGTTTGTATTGAACGTACTGTGACCGAATCGATTCTAGGCGCTTCGATTTCACTCGTCTTCCAGATAACGAGACTTTTTTTGATCCCACTGGCACTTAGGGCTACTATCGGCTTCACTGCAGCTCCTCCACAGGCCACCGTTTGGTTCTTGCCCACAAACAGTTTTAGCTGTATACCATTGAAGACCTATTGTTTTTAATACATTAACACAGTGGTATTCAACCTGTGGTCCAGGGACCCCTGGGGGTCCGCGAAGCTTCCTCAGGGGGTCTGCGACTGCTTAGAAAATGTTATAATTTTAAAAGATTAGGTTCCCCAGCTTTCAGTAATGTCTCAGTGGGGGGTCTCCGGATTCCAATAATGATTCAGTGGGGGTCCCGGGTTCCAGTAATGATAAAGTGGGGGTCCACGGAAGTCAAAAGGTTGGGGACCACTGCATTAACACATAGAGTAGACTTCTGGGATAAGGCGGGATTAGTCGGGTAGGGAAGGGGCAGGGTGGGGACGCAGTGCTTCCCTGCTGGTGAGAATTGGGAAGAGGTGAGAAAGCCAGCAGATTTACAGGGAGAACTGAGGCAGAGCCAAGTTAAGAGTCCGGCTCGAACCTTAGAGCCCATTCACGAGAGAAGCCCTGAAAGTGTTTGAATGTAAATTACACCATCACGGAAAATACAAACACAAACATCAGTTTAAATTTGAGAAAGCTGTTTCCATATTCAAGAAAGTGTATTTCCTTAAGATGTGAAGCATTGGCAATAATAAATCAAATTACAGCACTACACTGAGAAATACACAATAGTTTTTTGTACAACTCATATTCTGAACTCACGTATTTGAAAGTGATTTCATACGCAATAATGAAGAAAAATGGGCATATGCAGCACTTTTCTTGCGCCCCTTAGCGTCCCCTATAGCCACATGTCTGCGCCGTATCTAACATACTGCGCACCATGGCGCAGGGTAGGTGGCTATAGTGTAATTTATATTGATGCTATTGATGTACTCTGCACGAGTGGCACTAGAATATTGGCGCTACTCTGGCAGAGTACATAGGGTCCCATTATAAATAATGGAAGCCCCCTTTTAACACCTGCTCTAAGCAGGTGTTAAAAGTGCCGTAAAAAATGATGCAAGGAAATCTCTTAGTTTTAATTGCGGCATTTTTTTGACCCCCCTAACGGGGGAACATCCCCTTTGCATACTTTATGACTGGTGCAGGCATAATGTAGCGCAAAGGGTTACAAAGTGGCGCACTGCATGCATTGCGCCATTCTGTAAATACAGCGTGGGGATTTCGGCCTCATTGGGCCACATTAACGTTAAAAAAATATATGCTAATGTGGCACTAGGGGCTTATAAATATGCCCCAAAGTGTTTTGGTGAAATAAAATATTTGTGCTAAGTCACACAGTTTAAGTGGGGAAGCCATGATTTATCCAGGTTTTCTGGTTTCACTTTGCACAAATCAGTCAGGAACAGTGGGGTAATGAAACTTGAGGGGACCCCCCCTGCAAAGAACATGGAGGGGGCCCCACTCCGGACTCACTCAGGAGCTCTCAGGCCAGGGTGCTGCTCTGAGGGGGCCCTCTGGAACTCAGGGGCCCCCCATACACCATGGGTGCTGTGGGGGCCTTAGTTACGCCACTGGTCAGGAAGTGGTTATTATTTGTCTTTCCTTATGTTAAGGCTTTGTTTTTACCTCCTTGTGCATTTAATGCAGTTTTTATAAAGGGTGAAAACCCAAATGTTTCGGAGCACATTACATGAGCATTAGTTACAATACACAAGGTCACATTCATTGTTTATAGGCATGGAGAGATTTGGGGGCATATTTATACTCTGTTTGCGCCGGATTTGTGTCGTTTTTTTTTACGCAAATCCGACTCAAAGCTAACTCCATATTTATACTTTGGCGTTAGACCCATCTAGCGCCAAAGATCTTGGAGGTTGCGTCATTTTTTTGCGTGGACACCTACCTTGCGTTAATGATATGCAAGGTAGGCGTTCCCTTCTAAAAAATGACTCTAAGGCATGTGCGCCTTATTTAAACTCCCGTGCAAAAATGATGCACGGGGGTGGGCGGGCCTGAAAAAATGACGTCCAGACGATTTTGCGTAATTTTTTAACGCCTGGTCAGGGCAGGCGTTAAGGGACCTGTGGGCTCGGAAGGAGCCCAGAGGTGCCCTCCCATGCCCCCAGGGATGCCTTCTGCCACCCTTGCCCACCCCAGGAGGACGCCCAAGGATGGAGGGACCCATCCCAGGGAACTTAAGGTAAGTTCAGGTAAGTATATATATATTTTTTTTTGTGGCATAGGGGGGCCTGATTTGTGCCCCCCTACATGCCACTATGCCCAATGGCCATGCCCAGGGGACATAAGTCCCCTGGGCATGGCCATTGGGCAAGGGGGCATGACTCCTGTCTGTGCTAAGACAGGAGTCATTTCAATGGGGGTTGGGAGTAAAAAAAAATGGTGCAAATCGGGTTGAGGCCAATATTTTGCCTCAGACCTGACTTGCCCCATTTTTTGACGCCTAAGCTCCATTTTCCCCTACGCCGGCGCTGCCTGGTGTGGGTAATTTCTTTTGACGCACACCAGTCAGCTGCGCCGGCTAACGTCATTCAATAAATAAGGCGCCCGCATGGCGCTTTGGAATGGCGTTAGCCTGCGTTAAAATGTTTGACGCACAACTGCGTTGGTGCAGTTGTGCGTCAAAAAGTATAAATATGGCCCTTGGTGATTTGCCCAGAAATGCCGGATTTTGAGCTGATGCTGAGACTCGAACCTGGTCGGCAGTTCTGTTTGTAACGCCACATCCTGGGCAGAGGGAGGCAGGCAGACATAAGTCACACGAAAGCTTGGCTTGTTATGGGCTCGGGGTTCCAACAGGACCTCAAGCTGAGTCAGAGCCAGGCTTCAGGCTTGAGCCTGGCTCGAGCGTTCAGTGGCTCACCCACCTTTAGGACTGAGATGTTGTTTCTGTTGTAACCTGTCTTCGTTGTATTACTGACTACTGCAATACTTGCAGTCCACATTGTTTGTGTTCGTTATTATACTGCCAGTACAGCAATTGAAACCAAAAAAGGAGACAGAATAAAAAAAAAAAAACTATAGACCAGGCTTGTCCAGTGAGTAGCTTGTGACCCTGTGGCTGTTCAGCCACTTGCAATCAGATCTCCTTCATGCAGCCCAGCCTACTAAATGCACAGCTTTTGCTATGTTGAATTACTATATGTATGCAAACATTTAAAAATGTGTATTTGAGATGAAGTGTTTATTTTTAGAACTCATAATCTGGTTGAAATTTCAAAACATATTTAAAATTGATATTTCAGTGATAAATCACGCAACGTTGGGGAGACATAATACTCCATTGCCTTGGTGCGTGGGCCATTGCAGCTAGGGCTGCGATGTATGACCCAGTTGAAGGCCTTGGACATTGATAAAGGCTTGTTTTTATTACTGCTGGTAGCACTGCCTGATGCACTTAGGTGACCCCAATCTTGCATGGGTGAATCACTGATGTGATCTTGTATTATGTGATCACTATTACAACACTAATTTTGTTAGTAGCTTGGGATGGTGGGTAATTTTCAAAGAACATAAGTAGCTCTTTTTACAAACTAGGTTGCAGACCCCCTGATATAGACGTATAATGTGCTTTGGGTTAGCTACCTGCTGCCGACTGGGTGTCTCCTATCTTTATTTACCTGCTTATTTATGCTGCCTCTGCAACATTTCTTCCTCACTGTCTTTTGATTGGATGACATCTCTGCTTGCCTTCATGGAACTAGATTTTAGATTGGGCTTACCAAACAGTGCAAGCTGTTTAGTTTGCAAAAATCTATAGTCAGTTTTCAGTGGGCTTACAGCCCACCATTGCTTACATTGGTCGGATTTATTGTCGTTCCCACTGCTTTTTATTTATGGCTTGCCTGTCCATCTTGTATTTGTTCTGCCCATGGAGTATAGTCTCTGTAAGATCCTTTTGATTGTCCGACATGTATCCTTCCACAACTCACATTTAGGGAACTACTTATTTCTTTTTCATTCAGCACTCTATAAGAGTGCATGTGTTTTCTTGCTCTTGCTCTTGTGTGCTGCATGAGCCCTCAAATCTATCCCCATGCTATGTTGCTCTCTACTCCTCCCAGTTTAAATGTAAAATCACAGCAATAGGGGTTAATTTTGTTGGGGTATGAATGAAGAGCAGCTTTTAATGGTTATGTTTGTTTCATCCTTTGCTTTCCACATATTGCATGAAAGCACAGACTTTAGCACACAATGGCACAGATTTACAAGAATCTGGCGCATCAGTGCTGATGCGCCAGATTTCTTGCACCACCCCCACCGCCACCTAACGACACCATGGGTGTGCCGTATTTACAGTACCGTCACCATGGCACACATTAGACCAATAGTGTTAAACTTTTTTATGCTATTGTGGTGCTTTGCTTCACAAACGTCAAAAATGTTGACACTAGTGGAGAAAAGTGCAAGGAGGCCCATTGATTTCAATGGGTGTGTCCATTTAATGCCTGCTTTGAGCAGGGATTAAAATTGACGCCAAAAATGGCACAATTAAATCTTGTCGATTTCATTGCGCCATTTTTGCAGGGATCCTAACGCCGGAACGCCCCCTTGCACACATTATGCCTGGCACAGGCCTAATGTGTGCAAGGGGTCGCAAAGTCACGCAATGCATGCTTTGCACCACTTTGTAAATATGGCGCAGCAATTTTTTGCCTCGTTGAGCCACATTAGCATAAATGACACTAATGTGGTGCAAGGAGGCGCTAGGGCCTTGTAAATCTGGCCTAAAGCCTTTTATGGAACTGAGTGAAGGCCCATCTGCTGCACTAACACATTTGGCATCTGAGGCAGGTGTACTAAGCATGACACTTCTCCTAATGGTTCATAAATCTGCTACCTGGGCTGTTTCTGAGAAGCTAATATTTGGATCCTGTGGAAGGTAAATTAGGCCTTGGCAAGGATTTCCTTTTATAGTCTGACACTTTATTTTCCTTTTTTAGATTTTCATAAAAATTTCTTGAGTGAAAGGTTTTTGAAAAATAAACCATGCCATTTATAATGATGGGAAATATTGAACTCAATGTACAGTGTTGGGATACCATAAGATATGCGTTTGCTTTTCCTCCAGTATTTATGCCGCTTTTTCTCTTTTACTGCTTTTCTAAACAATACTTTATGGACACACATTGGCAACGGCAGCAGCTTAGTACTCGCATTATAAATACGAGTCCTGTTGACTTTGCCATTGCTTGTTTTCTTTTTTCCAAAGCACTCCACTGGAGTGCATGTGTTTTCTTGCTCACCCCCTCATGTTCTGCTTCCCTTCTCGAATCCCACCCTGCTCTCTATGTTGCCCCCCTCCGCCCACAGTCATTCCACTGCTTCCCTGTCCCTCTTCATCCAACTTTTTCATTTTTAAATTTTAAAACCCTTCCCCTCTGTTGCTACTCCAAACCCCTCCCCTGCCACCTGGGGTTGTCAACTTCCTCCCCACACACATACCTACTCCCCTGTTACTCCTCTATCTTTCCCAGTCAGCTCTTAAAAAAAATATATATATTTTTGAGGACTAAGGTCCATGAGTACAGGGGTGGCTTCTCCACTATGGCGGAGGAGTGTCGCCCCCCAGCAGCTGCAAATCTTTTACTATAAAACTATAATAAACTGCGTCTATTATTGTTTTATAGTAAAAGAGGCCATAGGGCTGTGATGGGGATGAGGGGGGGTGCACAGCACTCCCCCTCAGTGCGCATGTATGTTTGGCCGGCTGTCTCTGGCTGACCAAACACACATGGGCACTGGGCTCCCTCCAACCAGCAACGCAGGCTCTGTGTTGCTGGGTTGGAGACAGCAGGAAGAGACTACCACTCTGCCTCGGAGCACCCTGGCTGGGCGCTCCATCCAATCCTAACGCTGCTTTCATGCTGCTGCCAGCATGAAAGCAACATTAAGATTGGGCGCAGGGCAGGCTGGGAGCCGGCAGTCCAGTCGAGGAGCGGATCGGAGCGGCAAGGCTTGTGCAACCCCACCCTACGCCAACCCGCCCCTTTTTGCTCCCGTGAGCCGCCTCTGCATGCGTGCAATGGTACACCCTGGTCTAGAGAAACCGCACCCAATTAAAGAAACCAACTCTACTTTCCCCATCTCACACTTGAATTCTGGCAGTTCTCTCCTCCACTGGAGAAACCACATTAATGAAAGACGTGAATTGTATTTCGCTGCCAACAGATCCATCCTCATTTTGGAAAGGTGTCAGGGATCTACCCCACCGACGGGTATACTGTATTATTTCACCAGGCTCAAAGCAGATCTTTGGGGAATTCAATGGAACCCTGTATGTATGTATGTACGTGAATGGTATTTCTATTGCACAAACCTAGCCAGAAGGCAGAGGATCGATGTATATGGACATAGACAAGCACAAAGTCAATGAGTAAGAAGAGACAAGAGTTAATGCAAAGAGATGCAAAGGTGTGCCATCCTCCCAAGGGGGGCCATTGGGGCTGCACTGAGCACCTGATCGTCCACCAGAGGTGGGGAGGAGAGCAGCAGCACCATTTTTTAGCAGATATGGTGCTGTGCTACACTCTATTTCACCCAACACAATGCTGCGAGTTCGGTTTCTGAGCACGAAATAATAATAAATATCCACCTCACTTTGTGGGACCTCTGAGGACCTGAATCTTCTCTAAAGCTAGATGACCACTACGATCCATGCAAACTATACCTATGTCACCTATGTACGATGCTTAAATCCACGGTGACTCCATCTGCCCAATGCCAATGGGCACATGTACCGCCACAGCACATATCTGTCATGTGTAATGTCTCTGTGCAGGATGACGAATGCTGCATCTTGCTATTGGCATTCTGTGCCTTGTAAATATGTACGGTAGAGCCCTATGACCAGTCTGGGCACCTCAGATTTGCTGGGCAGTATGGAGTTGCATCACTCACATGGTTTGCCACACTATATACCAATCAAGCACCTATGGCACGCAGGGCGGTACGTAACCAACAGCACTGCAGTTCTCATGGGTTATGGTGATGTTCTGGTTGGGGTGGGTTGGCGTGCGGCAATTATACTTTGAGATCGCAGAATCCTAGCAGGGTCTCCTAAGGAGTTAAACTTACTGGCTCCACAGAAAGTGTGATAAGGCAAGGAAATCTGTTTTTTGATAATGGTGCTGCCAGCACCCTAAGATCTGCCCTGGAATCAGCAATGACCCCAGTGTGGCAGGTCAGGTACCGCAACACATTTAAGAGCATTTAGGACTATCTGGTAGCCAACTAGGCACCCCAGGTGGTGTGGCAGCAGCCCTCCTCGGATGGAAGATCCATACAAGGGTGAAGTGCTGGTAGACGCCATGTCATTTCTGAGGTACTTACATGTCTCCCAGAGATAGTTACACACTGTTGCAATCTATGCAGAGGGCACGGTCGGAACGAAGGCCCTTGAATCCCTGTTTGTTCGAGGCTAGACCACCATAGGTAGTTCATTGGTGCTTCTTCGGTAATGGACTGTCAAAGAGGTGGCATGCCTCCTTGTCTAAATGGAACAGGAGACTGACATTGAGATCAGCAACAGTGGCTGGTCTGTTACTTATCGAGAGCTGCAAAAAACCCAGTGTGTGTAGAGTGAAGAAATATGCCAGTAAAGTTCTACAGTGTTGGTGTTTCATACAGTCGCGATTGGGGTCAACGCTTGGTATATCTAAGAATTTTTGAAGGGCATGCGATTCCTTAGGTACTGCGGCGCATAAGAGGTGATCACATATAGCTGTATAAGGACCCCAGTGATGCAGCTCATTAAAGAAATGACAGGTTACGGGGGTGCCTTTATCCTTAGAGACTCTGATTCTGGTGTTGGAACACACAAGTGCCGAAGGTGCTTAACCCTTAGAGTGCTTCTGGGCAAGCTACTTACTCACATGCCTCTAGCTGGCAGATTGTTCACAGACAGCTTCTGACTCACAGGCTTTTTGCTGCCAGATTCTCCATAGTGAGCTTCTTGCTGCCAGATTGCCCATAGTGAGCTTCTTACTGCCAGATTCTCCATAGTGAGCGTCTAGCTGCCAGATTCTCCATAGTAAGCTTCTTGCTGCCAGATTCTCCATAGGAAGCTTCTGACTCACATGCTTCTGGCTGCCAGATTGTCCACAGGGAGCTTCTTGCTGCCAGATTGTCCATAGTAACCTTCTAAATGCCAAATTGTCTACAGCAAGCTTCAGGCTTGCGTGCTTCCAGCTGCCACATTGTCCATAGGGAGCTTCTTGCTGCCAGATTCTCCATAGTGAGCTTCTTGCTGCCAGATTGTCCATAGGGAGCTTCTGACTCACACACTTCCAGCTGCCAGATTGTCCACAGTGAGCTTCTTGCTGCCTGATTGTCCATAGTAACCTTTTAAATGCTAAATTGTCTATAGCGAGCTTCAGACTCACGTGCTTCCAGCTACCAGATTGTCCATAGTGAGCTTCTTGCTGCCAGATTGTCCACAGCGAGCCACTCGATCACATGCATGCAGCTGCCAGATAGTCCATAGCGCACTTTTGGATATCACATAACCATCCTAGCATTCATACATGAGTGTCTGAAACCTGGAATATCTTTGCTATGGAAAAGCTGGGGGCAACCGTCGTAGATAAGTTTGAGCCCTTGGACAAAAACTTGCAAATAGAGTTTCTGAGGCGAATGTTACTGTAGTAAAAGTTCCTCAACTTGTGAAAAAATTGTGATCAATGACACACCCCTAAGCACCCTCCCCTGCCCCATAGTCTAGCGAATGAAGCTGGTAAAAAACACCACAGGTTACATTTTATGCTGAGCTCACTTGGATATTCTTTTTTTCTCTGAAACGTGTTTCCATTTGAGCAATGACGAAATAATTGCCTGTCTATTGCTTTCTTTTCAGTGTTTGCAAAAATACCTAACATAAAGTGTCTAAACAGAAATGTCTGCACAAGATCCAAGCCAAATTGGTGCCAATACTGCCAGCATGCCCTTCCCCTTAGTTCTTTATAAGAATCACAAGTGTGAGGGCAGTGGCGTAACGAAACTTGAGGGGGCGCCCCTGCAAAGTACACTGAGCCCCCCGCGAGCCAGTCAGGACCTCTGAGGGGAGGCCCCCTGGATCTCAGGGCCCCCGCACCACGGGGACTACAGGGCCTATTGTTACGTCAGTGTGTGAGGAAGGCAATAGCAAATACCACTCTCTGCTGGCACATCCTAGTGAAGCGCCTGGGGCATATTTATGAGCCCCTTGCACCGCTGTTGCATCACTTGATGCAGTGGTGGCACAAACCTTGAATTCATATCGATTACACCACTCAAGGCACCAGATTCATGGCCGTTTCATGGGCGTTGCTGTGGCGTTCCTAGGCTACGTCCGTGGATTTTGACACATCCCCAGATTTACAAGAGCTTGTAAACCTGGGGATGGGCCAAAACCTTACGCCTCCCGAGGGGAGGCCCAATGAGGAGAAATATCTTTATTTCTCCTCGTTTTTACCTCTTTCTATGTGTGTAATGTGTTCTGTGTGCTGCACACTTAGAAAGAGGAAAAAGTCTCCCACAATTGTTTTGTGCAGGAAGTTGTCCCTTTCTGCACAAAGACAATCCTGCATGCAACGCAGAGACCCTTACACACCTTGCTGTAAAGGTGCATGAGTTGGCAGTAAGTTAGGCTACCAAAGGGGCGACAGTACAAGGGGAAAGGACAGGCATGGGTCCCATTGCTTAAATATGGTGTATTCCTGCCCTTTCCCTTTGACGCAGAGCCAAAATGCCAGAAATATGCCCCTCCTGTATCCCACAAAGGCAGCCCTGGTTGTACAAGCATGTAAGATTTTGGTGGGAAAATCATAGGAACTCATGCAGGGTAGGAAAATCCATTTTGCATGTACATGTGGAGCTTTGATCCAATCATAGAGCAGGAAGTGCGGCCTAGTAACTGAAGCTGCAGCCTTTGCAAAATGGGACCTAGGTTCAAATCCCTCCCTCAGCACCAGACCTAACATCGCGTGATTCTGGGCAAGTCACTTAAGCCCATATTTATACTTTTTTAGCGCCACATTTGCGTCATTTTGTGATGCAAAAACGGCGCAAACTTTCAAAATACAATTGTATTTTGTAAGTTTGTGCCATTTTTGTGCCAAAAAGCGGTGCAAATGCGGCACAACAAAGTATAAATATGGGCCTTAATCTCCCTGTGTGTAATGTATTTGTGCAACCCCCACTTGATGTACATGATCTTGGGGATCATCTCCCGACCCCTCGTGTAATATTCAGTGCTCCGCTGCTTCACAGTTTTGTTTGTGCTAAATAAACACCACATGCATGCATGGATTTACCAGTCTCCTTGTCACTTCCGCCTCTAATGGCGGGCAGTAGGCAGAGTATTTGCAGATGCATGCTATTCATCAGCCATCTACTTTGTTCATGCAAGGTTTTGCTGCAAGAGCCACAGAGGGACGGTCCTACTTGTATAAGGTGGAGGAGGCTAATGGACTTGAGTGGTGGCGGTCAAAGGCTCAAATGTCATTGTTTCCCAAGGCAGAGGTCACTGCGCATGCCCATTGCTTTACACATGTTCTCTGAGCAGTGGGGCACATTCTGCTATGAGATTTCCAGCGTGTCCATGGCATGCATTTTCTGAACCATCTTTGAGTCCATGGCATGCATTCTGTGGCAGAGAAGAAATAATCTCATTTCAGCTGGGCATACAGAGCTTGAGATTCACTGCAAAAATTGAAAAGACAAACTGTCACTCCTAAAGCTGGGAATGTCAGTGCCAACCTACAGGAGTCCCACGTTAAACTTCCAACATGAGTGATGCAAAGCTGTAAGTGACTTCATCAAAGGTCACATCTGAGCAGATGAACTAGAGCGTGATGTCCCAGAGAGAGCTACTACCGGTGATATGGCTTAAGGTTATGAACCTGTCTGGAATGGGGACCAAACATGAGAACCTTAAAAAGTGGACATCGTTCAGCTGGTGTCCTTGGCGCAATTGAGGCGTGAATGCGCAAATCTCTATTGGCTCACATTTGGCATTAGTGTATCCATCTTCAGTCTTGCTTATGGTAACGCTGGCTCTCAGAAGTGCCTGCCCATGACTTGAAGGAATTTTCTGCATCTCGGCTCCTGAGGAGTGAAAAGCTGTGAAAAGCTTGCTTAGCCGAAACTATTAACATATCTGTAACTATTTAATTCCCATGATCTCAGCCTGCACCCACTAGTTCTTATTGTTAAACTTACAGTTCTGATCAAACTTGAAACTTGTGTGCCTTAGGGTATACATTTTCTGTCCACCAGCTTGCTCCACTAACCGGGGCTAGGGGAAATCGGCCCTTTGAACCTGGATTCACAAGGTATTCATAGTTATTTTTGTCAATAAACCCTTTCAGACTCCGATTGGCTTGTGAATAGATTTTGTTTGACACTAGCAGTGGAAGCTGGAGGAGCACTTGAGGTCTGGTAGAGGTTTATGGTACACATTGAAGAAGAAAAGCACAAAGTTGGGGCTTGAGGGACACTGATTCTGAATGGGATGGTGCAGATGGGAAGGGAGCCAGTGACATGAAGACATATCTGTGAGTGAAGAAGAAGACGTTCCATTTCAGGACAGCTCCTTGAACTCCTATGGCCTCATGTATCTGTAGAAGCATAGGTGATGAGCCGTGTCAGATTACCACTGAAAGCTCAGGTATGAGGAGTACAGTACTCACTTGAGTCAACAGTTGTTTTCCATGTGCTGATCTGGACTTCCTCCGTGCCATGGACGGCACTGTATCCAGTTTGTAGGTCAAAGGAATGTTAATTCCTTCTGTTATTTCCAACTTGTGGTAAAAGGTGGAACTTTCAGAAAGTTTCACTAACAGTTCATTGGATATTGACAGGTGTATGGATGTCACTATCAGGGCCAGACAGAACTTGATGGAGGGGTCATGGGGAGCGATGAAGGATGCTGGGGTAAGCAGGAAGGCTGTTCTCCTCTGTTGTCATAGTACTGATGTTCCAGGTGGGCATGTACTGGTCCATTGTTTTAATGTCCTCCAGGCTAAGAGGGCAGTGGGGCAAAAGCATCTTCTGCAAATTCTTCTTATTTACTGAAGCTACTGCTTTTAAGTCCTTCAGTCAGACATCCACCATGACCCAAGCTCTTGTGGCAATCGTTCATGTTTTCTTACGCATGGTTTCATAAGTATCAAACTTCACCAATCAAATGTTAAGTGACATTAGTCTGCTTTGTAAAGCACATGGCCCGTGGCTTGCATGGCCCCACTTTTGGTCTGCTGTAATGTGATCTCTTGTTGGTCATCAGTAGTGCTGACTGGATAAACTGAGTTACACCAGCCAACCATGAGAAAGTGCTTCTAACCCTCCTGTGACCACCCTACTGTTGTTTGTCCTAGGAATGCATACATTTGGAGGGTGAGGGAACATGGGAGCATTCTGGCTCCTTTACGAGGTTATATGTCCAGTCTCTGAACTGTCCCTGGCATTAAGCCGGCCACTGCTCTTTCTTAGTGTGCCTGCTCCCTGACAGAAGGAGGTCTTTACCTGTAGATTTAAGCTTTGTCTCACTGATGATGCCAAATAGGGAAGACTAATTCTTGGGATGGCTGCATGTTCCAGTGGAAACAGAATGACAAGTCAAGAACACTTGAACGGGAAGTCTGACGTTGGACTTGTACCAGTTGGAGTTGGTCGTTTAACCTGCGTGTGTTTTCTAGGTCTAGTTCCATACTTTATTAGATGCCTGGCTGCCCAAGTGGTGGACTATATATTCCCTTTTGTATTTTATTACAATTACGTGGCACATACTACCCCTTTGGAGGTATTGAACCACTTACTACTCCAGAAACCAAAGATGATGGTCAACCCAGCGTGTTTTTGCTAACCCCTGTTTGACCAATAGACCTTCCAAACCTTCTCGGTGCCGCTGTGTGACACACAGTTTCAGCAGTCCACACATTGAGCAGTAAAGTGAGCTGGAAACCCTTGCAGAGAATAGGTTTCCAGTTCCTGGGGAATATTGTGCACTGCATGAGGTCCATTTAAAGTTTTTAACAACCCCCAGGGCTTGCTGAACAGCTAGTGAGGCGGGGTAAGGGTGGCTGCTCGGTCAGTGCCTGTAAGGTTAAGGGTAGCCATAGCCATTTGCCCTCATGGTGTCCCATGATGTAACCATGCCATCACACGGTGAAGATTCAAGGTTAGCATGCCTGATTCTGCTATATTTACCTTAGTTCTAGCTAATGTAACTTTTCCTTCTGCATTAAGTGGGAATTCAGGTACCTGTGTAGAGTGCTCTGCTGCCCTGCTTTGAGTGGCCCACGCTCTGTAAAACTGTAAATAAACAAGCTTTAGCAAAGCCAATAGATCTGGTGTTGGCCACCAGGCTTTTGGCTTTGTCAATACCTGTTTGTTTTGTCAGAGTTTTTACAAAACTTTTTTGTTGGAGAAGGTGTAGGGTCCTTCCTCATCAATATAAAAATAAAACTGTTTTGTGGTCTGTTTGCATAGAAGCTATGGTGACCAGGCAGCCCGGATTTCCTGGGACAGTCATTGTTTTTCACTAGCTGTCCTTGCAAATTTCGGTAAATTTAGCTCATTTACCGGTTTTTAGAGAGGGTTGACTGAAAACCGTGAGAAGTGGCTTTTTAAGTTTTTCAAAGAATGGATAATTAGCAGCTATTATAATAAAAGCAATTTATTTGAGATGCTTGTTACTGGCTTTAAAAATCTTCTTGGATTTATGTTCTTAGTGCCTCTGCTGTAATTCTGTGCTGGTAAGCGCTGTCATTCTGCACGCTTGGTTGAAGTAAAATGGTAGACCTTTTTCTATTTTTATGCAAGGTCCTGCGTTTTTTACATTAAAATTGTGGTTACCCTAATAGAAGCTCCTGCACCTTGAGGGAACTGCTTTGTGTTCGAATGTGCTCTAGGTAGAGGGGAAAATCCTGTCACTCACAATGAAGTTAACCAATGGCTGCAGAGGGCTGAATTCATTGGTACATGCTGGATGCTGTAGGGGGCAGGAGAAAAAGGCAAATGACAGTGTAACAGACCAATAGATGAAGAGAACTGACTGAAAACCCCAATAGGTCAATACGTCACACTTTAATTGTAGAAAAATAGTATGGTCTGGACAGTGGCGTAACTAAACTTTAGGAGGACCCCCTGCAAAGTACCTGGAGGGGGTCCCCGGCCCCCACTTGGACCCAGTCAGGGGTCTGCCGTCCTTGCACAGTGTCCTGTGGTGAGCACCCCCACCCCCCCACCCCCACCCGAGCTGGGGAGAGGGTGGCTGCGGGGCCTTTTGTTAGGCCACTGGGCCGCGGTTAACACCGGACTATTAACGCATGAGTGTTTAAAGCCGGGCGCTTCGTGCCCAGGCGGGTGCCCTCCCGAGTCAGAGGTGAGCTGTGAACTGGTGGCTCCTGCTCGAGGCTTTCCCGTTACCTGGCAGGCTTTCCCTTCACATTCCGAGTAATTGGATTATTTCACAGATTCACCACGTGATTTTCCTAATATTGCTGCTGAAGCGAGCAGCCGCGTGGGTCCGGCCTCCTCTCTGGCGCTCTTAACTCATCCATATTGAAAACACATTCTGAGCGCTCCCGCGGGGCCTTTTGGCTTTCGAAGATGGTTGTTCTTGTGCCTATTTAGATCCTTGTCACTTAGTTTTGCACGATTTACGTGCGAAGCCGTCAGATGCCGTCGAGCGCTGCTATAAATTAGTTTAACTGTTTTCGTGGTGTATTTGCTTAATAACAATGGCGTGTTTTAAAAAGCGCTGTAGCTGCCTCTAAGCGCTGCAAATAACAGAGGCTGCTATCATCGGCGTAACGTAGGCTTCTGCTGCGCAAGGGGGCCCCCCCCAACCTCCAGGTGCCCCCAACCCCTTCAAGGGTGCCCCATGCAACCCAAGGATAAGAAATATCTGTGTGGAATTGGGAGGCTCGGAGCCCCTCATCACATTCTACTTTATACTAGTGGCTTCTATTTAGGGTACGCAGGGCCTCATTTACAAAATGTTGGCACAGGGTGGCACCTCAAGTCTTCTTGCCGCGCTCCCGTGCTTCAAAACAAAAGGGCAGGAATGCGCTGCATCTACAAATTGCTGCCATGCACCAACACAGGCACCCTTGCACCATGGTGCAAGGATGCGAGTGATGCGGGGACAATTGTTTTTGTGCAGGAAGGAACTCCTTCCTGCACAAAAACAATAAGGAGAGGCGTTTTCCTCCTTCTATGTGTGCATCAGTACGCAGCACACATTGAAAGAGGAAAAAACGTTGAGAAATAATGCTACTTCTCCCCGTTGCCTCACTTTTAGGCCACCCCTGGGGTGGCGTAGGAAACTGGCGCATTTCCAAGTTTAATAAAGCTTGTAAACCTTGAAATGCATCAGATTCCATGGGTGAAGTGTGAGAACACCCACAGCAACACCTATGGAACGCCCCTTTTACGCAGAGTAATATGACCCCGAAGCCTATGCCGAGGTGCATCAAAAAAGGGACAAACTGGCAGCGCAGGCCACTTGTAAATGAGGCCTCAGTTTGCCCAGCGTGGAAAAAATGGAAATCAAAATCTGTGGTTCGAGAATTTGAAGTCCTAACTGAAGAACACCACATATATCAGCGGCAGTTGTTTAACTCATGGGGATTCAGGTGTGTGCACGCACGATATATCTTGGTCATTCGCAACACACACCCGCTCATGACTACCATTCATCCAATACACGTTTCCTTATATATTTTCTTTAATATTTTATCTCTGGAATATGCCTTATCTAATTATGACTCTTCCTTCCTCTCACTCCCTGTGTGGACTCCACAGTACAAGCAGTGTATAGTTCTCGATGCAAATGTCAATCTACCAAGATAGCCATACTGGACTCTGTGTGTCAAAACTAACGCCTACTTGGCTTAAGCACAGAAAAGAGGAAATGTGTTAATTTCCAAAACAAAAGAAAAAAAATTGCATATGTGCTGCAGTGATCCTGGGATATTGTCTATGCATAGAAATATGCACCGAAAGGGTGTGCTCCAGTACAGACCCCATGCTATCCAGCGTACACTTACCTCTGCACCATAGTTCAAAGCTGGGCGTCGCGTGCAGCAACTTCATTCAAATGCCAATGCAAGGATCACACCAGCAGGGGGTCAATTTTAGTGTGCAGGACTGTGCTACATTGTCCCCCCTGACGCAGTGGAGCAAATTTGTATGCTATGCTATGTTCCTGGCATTGGAGAAGGTACATTTCTACAAAGGACATTAACAAAGCCTACAGTCATAAGCCAGTACAGCCACCATTCCCCTGACGCTGTACGGCTTTACAACACATGCTACTACCAGGTATGCCTTTTCCACATAAATGCCATTACAACACACGCCTGTACCATGCACGGTAATCATATGTAAGTTAAGTATACATCATTTTTATATAACCCTATATATATATATATATATATATATATATATATATATATATATATATATATATATATATATATATTTATATATATTTTTTGGGGGTGATTTATCTATATATATGTATAGATATATATATATGTGTATATATATATATATATATATATATATATATATATATATATTTATATATATAGATGAATCGCCAAAAAACCTTCCAAAAAACTCTCACGCACCTCAGCTCTTGACTGGAAAGTGTTGGGGTCATCCATGAAGCAGGGACAGAGGCAAAGGAAAATAAGGAACATTGAATAGTGATACTGCAAAAACTGCTGAACAGTATTACACTAAATTTGTCAGAAACCTAGATCTTGGTCCAGAAATAGTGCCTTTTCTGATTTGGTGAAAATCTGTTCAGTAGTTTTTGAGAAATGAAAGTTCAAAATGTATGTATGTATCACTCTGCCAAGGATCCACAGAACCGACAGACCTAGAGATAGGATCTGGTTGGCTGCCAACATATCTATAGATATGTGGCGGCACCCATTCGAAGACTTGAGACTCAGACCCTTAAGCTAAGAAAATTATAAAAAAACATATATGGGGTCACAGTAGGGATACCCTGCTCCTGTAAGCCTGGTGGTGGGAGCAGGGCATTGAAGATGGACCCCTTCTGGGTCCAAAACAATTGATTAAAAACATTTTGTTTGCGATGGATCCAAAAATCCACTGTA
The DNA here is from genome assembly GCF_031143425.1 of Pleurodeles waltl. Lineage (NCBI taxonomy): Eukaryota > Metazoa > Chordata > Amphibia > Caudata > Salamandridae > Pleurodeles > Pleurodeles waltl. The sequence continues at coordinate 982,119,846 of NC_090443.1, read as the reverse complement.
ATTTCTTAAAAATAAGACCCCCCATAAGGGTGGGCCATGGACCACTGGGAGAGGCACAATAATTTTTATAAGGGGGGGTCTGCTTAAGGCTCCGGGGACGCACTTTATTTAAAGTGGAGAGGGTGCCCGGCCCCCCTCCATAAGACTGCTTGAGGCTCTGGGGATCCCATCCCCTGAGGCAAAACTTTATTTAAAGGAGAAAGGGTGCACAGCCCCCAGCCTGAGCCTACTGGAGACCTTTAGGACCCCATCCCCTGGGACTGATAAGTAAAGGGACGGGGATGTTCGGCACCCCTCCCCGAACCTGATGGAGGCCCTGCTGACCCCATCTCATGGGACCAATAGGTAATTAAAGGGGAGGGTCATACCACCTGCTTCCCCAAGCCATTCTATTGCCCAGGGACCACATCTCTCAGGGTCAACTCTTTTGCGGTGACCCCATCCCCAGGACACTGGGGTTTCCCTGCCTGCCATAGCGCGGGCAGAGACCTGTTATGTGCTCCCATAAGGCCGGAGGAGAAGTCTGCTCCCACTGGGTGGGAGCACATAACTTTCTTCCTGCCCGCTCTCTCGCAGGCAGGGAAACATAAGAATTTCTCTCGTCTGACAGGAGCAAATGAAAACTTCTTCCAAAGGGTGGTAGCAATGCCGGCACCCACCAAACCTGGGATGGGTGCTGGCAGGTGAGCCAGCAGGGCTGCAGGGGCCTTAGCCCTTCCCCCACAGCCTCTAACATTGGTCATGTTGTGGGGGCCACAGGGAGCACCCAATTTTTATTAAAAAAATCAAAAGGTAAATATTGCCGATTTCTGCTGAATGTATATGTGGCAATTGTTTTTTCAAAAAAGCATGCTCTCTTGTGCTGTTTAGAAACCCACCTCTGTCCCTGGGGAATACGGTACACACTCACCTTAATTTATAAAATTCCCCTGGGGAGATAGGGTCCACAGTGCCCATGAATGGCCAGAGAAGGGGGCTACGCTTCCCATACCCTTATTTTATTAAATAGGCCCTGGGGAATAGGATCCCGGGGGCCCAAGCAGAGTCCCCTTATTTACAAGGGGTGGGGTGCCCCTGGACATAAAGGCTCGAGAAGCTTAGATCAGTTCAATACAAGTCAGTTTCTTTAAAAAACTGCATTAGGCCGAATGCATAGGAAGATGCAGAAAGATTCTAGCTTTTCTCGAAGTATTTAAGGAGTGCAAAATATAAACATGTTCTGCCTGCTTGTCATTGAAGGTAAAAAATAAAGCAGAAGAAAGAAAAGCAACACTCATTTTCATTGCTTTAAACAGCTGCTTCAATTATGCTCCATGCCCTGATCGGCCTTTCACCTGGGCTCCTGGCTCTGGCAGCATCATTGTGACATCAGGACACAACTGTATTACATTAGAAATAGTTGAATTCTGAGTCCTTTTCTTTATATTCATCGACGGGTGCATTCCAAGTTCCCAAATATAAAGAAATTAGAGATTGACGTTTGATTATACAGGGTTTACAGAGTCCCCTGTATTATACATGTATAAGGAAAACTTCATCTCTATGCTGTGAGCATGGATGTCATTAAGGGGTTGCCAGGAGTCGCAGCTGCGACCCCTGGCTTGCCCTTTGTGACCCTTGGCACTGACTTTGCAACCAATGGCCCCAGAGGCTGCAAATTCAGTGCCAGGAACACATGGGCAGCCTATAAATGTCAGGTGGGGCGCCACTCTTTGTTTTCTGTTAATTTTGTATTACACTAATCGTGAATAATAATGTGTTTGTCAGCTTTAGTGCCATAAAAATGGAGTACAATAAGCTAGAATATGCCCCTCTATGGCAGCTGAGGTAAGTAAAACATGGTTTTAAGTGGATGTTGTGTGCCTGCTTGCAGGTGAGAATGTTTTTTTATGAAAGTGTATATAAGTGTGAATTTGCATGTATGTGTAGGTATGTGTGTATGAGTGAAACTGGGGGATCAAAGGGCATGTGATGTCACTTCCGCTACTCCTGGCATTTCGGTGAATTGACCTCCATGGCTACGACAAGCATGGTTTGTCGTGTCTGTGAATACTGCTATGGTACACTGTTGTGTTGTGAGTATAGTTGTCATATGGGGAAGGGCCAGTTTTTGACAAATCTTCTGAAGGTAAGATGGTCGCCAGTGGATGTTATATGCGTGGGTAGAGTATTCCATAGTTTGTCTGCTTGAACAGAGAAAACTGTTCCACCCATTGTTTTTACTTGTATATAGGAATCAAGAGATGGCAAGACATTCTTGGTCATAGTTTCCTTTGTTGTATGTATTTGTTGGTTTTCTTCCTGATGAAACTTGGTCCTTTGCCATGTATTGCTTTGTGTGTGAAAGCAGCATAAGGTGGATCTTCTGGCAACTGGTAACCAGTGTAAGGCCCTCAGGGCGGGAGAGATGTGTGCTTGTGGCTTTATATCTAGGAGAAATCTAGCAGCAGCATTCTGAATTCTCTGTAATTTTCTCAGAGTTGAAAAGGTGAGTTGTGATACAGATCATTAGCGTAATTAACGTAATTAGCATAATCTAATTCAATAGTACAAGAAACATGGTAGCTTGAACCTCGTGAGAGATGCCTAGGTGCAGAAATATGTATTGCAGTGTTTTCCCTGTGAAAAAGCTTGAGTTAGCTACCTTATTCACTTTTGCCTTCATTGACCGCTTGGGACCCATGGTACTCTCTAGAGGACAGATTTATCAAGTTTTTGTGCCACTCTTGTGCCATGCAGGGGGCGCAAGGGCGAAGCAAAGCCTAAGTGAGATTTATCAAGCCACGCAAGGCCACCTTGCATGGTTTGATAAATCTGAAGTAACGCACAGTAGCAGAAATCGCTGCCTTGTGTTATTCTGCCCAGGAAAGCATTCCATGGTTGGAGCATGGGTGTTCCCATGTATCTCCCTTTGGATTTTGGCGCATTCCCAGAGTTACCATTAGTGGTGGACCTGGGAATGCGTCAAAATGCTAATCCTCCCAGGTGAGGCATAACGAGGAGAGATATCTTTATCTCCCCTTGTTTTTTCCTCTTTCTGTGTGTGCTGCATTCTGCTAATTTTCCGCAAATTTTGAATGCTTCCAAAAATAAAATACTCACCTGTGGAAACTGGAAAACCTATGACCATATCTGAACCTGGTCTGACGATCTAGGACCATGGCCAAAAATCCCTATGGAGGTAAACAATCTCGGGATTTGCCCACGATTGCCTCTTAAATAGTCATCTGCTGAAAAATCTGCAGATTTAAACAAAAAACATTTTGAAGCATATTTATCAAAGGTTTTGTGTAGCCCATTCATCCACTCAAAGGGACACAGGGCAACGCAAAACTTAGAATGAGATTTACCAAGCCACGCAAGTCTTTCCTACCTGACCCTTCGTGGCTTGTAAATCTAGAGTAACGCAAGGTAGCGCAAGCTGCAGCCTAGCGTTTCGCTGCACCACGGATGCGTTCCCACGCATCCACCCATAGATTTATGTGCATTCACAGATATTCACAGATATACCATGAATGGTAGACTTGAGAATGCATCAAAATGCTATGTCTTCCCAGCGGGAGCATAATGAGATGCACAGCCACTTTTCCGTTCTTCAAGATAGACTAACGCCATAAATCACCACATTAGCATCATTTCCTTCCTAATTGTACTTATTTGCGGGCGTATTTTTATTTGAATGTTAAAATAATTTTTAAATCAATATGCATTTCCCCCTTTCCACTACAATTTCAAATGGAAAGCTTACCCTTTAATTAAAAAAAAATGATCAGGCCATTTGGTATCCTTACTGAAAGAAACTTGGCTCTTTGCAGATGGCACCCACCCCCTTTCTGCTCCCATTTAGACTACTGATGCTGTTTGTTTTGATCTGAAAATGCACTGAGGCCTGCTAATCAGTCCTCAGTGCCAGTGCTCTTTCCCTTAATTTGTACTGTGATTTTGTAAACCCAATTGGCAAGGACTTTACCACACCTGTAAGGCCCTAGTAAATGGTACCAGTGGTACCCAGGGCAGGGATGGTAAAGGGGTCACCAGGGCTGCAGCTCTGATTGTGCCACCCTGTTTGGCCAGAGTAAAAGCAAAGCCTGCAGATCTGTCATGTCAGCCTGAACGAGCAGCTCGTCTGCTCGAGTTTGACTATGCTAATACAAAGGGTAGGCTGAGACCCTTCACTGCCCATAGTGCAGGTCAATTACCCCTAAGGCAGGCTTCCTATAGCCACAAGGCAGGGCGCACTTTGTTATGAGTGATGACATATATGCACAAGTGTATGTGACTTAATGCTACCGCAAGTGACCAGCGGTCCATAGGATAACATGGGCTGGCACCCGACCAACCCCCAGATGTCCAGCTCCATGATGGCCCGACTGATTTCCCCCGTGTTTGGTATCAAACACTGTGCTCTTTAACCCTGAGCGCGATTCTCATGCCCAGGATTAGCTAGCATGTACTCTGGTGGCATCCTTAGAGGATGCCCACCAAATAGCCAGCTTTCTCTTGCCTTGGTGGGCTCCCCCAAGCCAATTGCCGCCAAGACAAGAGTGTGCCCTCCTGCTGGTTTTCTAACACATCCCCCAGGATGAAGACAGAGGACCTTGGCTGGACGGTCACACGTCTCCCCTCCCAGGATGACTAGAGTTTACAGTGATCAAGGCAGTGAGCCTCAAAGGCTTTCACTCCCTTGATATGTAGGGGCATATTTATACTCTGTTTGCGCCAAATTTGCGTCGTTTTTTTCTACGCAAATTCGGCGCAAAACTAACGCCATATTTATACTTTGGCGTTAGACGCGTCTAGCGCCAAAGTATGAGGAAAGAGCGTCATTTTTTTGCGTGAACGCCTTCCTTGCGTTAATGAGATGCAAGGTAGGCGTTCCCGTCCAAAAAAATGACTGCGACACAAATGCGTCGTATTTATACTCCCGGGCAAAAATCACGCCCGGGAGTGGGCGGGGCAAAAAAACCCGCATTTGCGCCTCTTTTTAACGCCTGGGTCAGGGCAGGCATTAAGGGACCTGTGGGCTCAAAATGAGCCCCCAGCTGCCCTCCCATGCCCCCAGGGACCCCCCCTGCCACCCTTGCCCACCCCAGGAGGACACCCAAGGATGGAGGGACCCATCCCAGGGACATTCAGGTAAGTATAATTGTTTTTTTTTAAAATAATTTTTTTGGGCATAGGGGGGCCTGATTTGTGCCCCCCTACATGCCACAATGCCCAATGACCATGCCCAGGGGACATAAGTCCCCTGGGCATGGCCATTGGGCAAGGGGGCATGACTCCTGTCTTTACTAAGACAGGAGTCATGTAAATGGCGTCTAGGCGTCGTTAAAAATGGCGCAAATCGGGTGGAGGCGATTTTTTTGCGTCAACCTGACTTGCCCCATTTTAAGACGCCCTAACGCCATTTTTCCCTACGCCGGGGCTGCCTGGTGTACGTGTTTTTTTTCCACGCACACCAGGCAGCGCCGGTCTGCTAGCGCCGGCTAACGCCATTCAATAAATACGGCGCCCGCATGGCGCTTCAGAATGGCGTTAGCCGGCGCTAAACTTTTTGACGCTAAACTGCGTTAGCGCAGTTTAGCGTCAAAAAGTATAAATACGGGCCGTAATCTCTTGCCCCCCACTCGAGGACACAGCCCTTTCCGCCACATCTTTAGGTTAGTATGGGACATCTGTAAAGCAGAGGAAAGGTTCTGCCATGTTGGCAAACCCTGAAATTAGAGGGTTCTGGGTAGAAAAGTGACATACTCACAAAGGAAGTCAACACCTCAGGGGCGGACTAGCCGCAGGGACCAGTAGCCATTGGCCACTGTCCTTTAGACCCTTATCGCCACCTAAACTAGGATTTAAGGGGCTCCCCTGGCACCAGAACCTCAGTTCTGACTTTGAATCAGAGAAGAGGCACAGAGAAGACACTGCCACCAACAAAAGGACTTTGGACTCTGCCGCAGCGCAAACATAGAACACTTAAGTGCCCTGAGGAGACCATATACTGGAGAGGTGTGTTTGACATGTGCCAGTGGAAAAAGCTCATTGCTCCCAGCAAGAGGGACTCCCCTGACTGGTAGAACCAGTCACCTGCAACCTGAAGAAGAATAGTCGTGCTTGTCACATGAAGTGCAACCTGTCGGGCACCTGGTGAGTGAGCCCAAACAAAATCGGTGACCTGCACCCCGGTAGTTGTAGTGAGGTTCACACCATGTTTCAAGCCACTACACTACTCCTATCGACCTTCAGCCAACTAAGTTCCCAAATGGTATTTTTGCTGCTGCCAAGGCTTGTTGGTCACCAGCACAGTAACCGACCCATCCCCAGACGTCACCATCTCCAGAGCAACTCCCAGCAATAGTTAGCAACATCGGCAACAATTCCACCGCTGAGATCCTGCATCCTGAAGAAGGCTACTTTGACCAAGAGACAAAGCAACTTTGACACGACCCTCCCGTGATTGAAAGATGCAAAGTCACCTCTGCGCCCGGAGCCGCCGGACGTGGTGGTAGAGTGCCAGCTGTGGAATCCAGGTCCTGAGACCCCAAAGTCCTTTTCTGACCTTGGGAAACTCCATCTCCAAGTGTGGTTTTGCATAGTGCTGCATCTTTGGTTGACAGCACACAAGGTTCCCTGTCTTCTGTAATAGCATAGCTGCACTTTGCATGGGACCAGTAGCCCATTGTAGGTTGGCATGTTCTTGTTATACTTTGGGATCTCAGAGTCCTGGCAGGGATCTTTGAAGTTCTACTTTGGAAGCTACATAGGTGGCTATAAAAGCCTTTCGTGATCTATGGTGTAACCTAGTTGATGGCGAGGTTCTAGCAGCTCGACTTGAAATGTTTTTCTTTGTCCCATCCTGTAATAAACTCCTTATCCTTATCTCCTCTTTGAAGGCTTTCCAGGATCAATTTTTTGAACCACTTTCTGAGGTTGACCTCAACCTCTTAACCGTGACAGTTATGTTTTTAATAGAAATTACTTCTCCAAGTAGACTTGGACAAATGAATGTCGCTATGTGTTAAGCTCCCTTCGACTCAGAGGAAGGTGGTGTGATGTCATGACGTGACCCAAGTTTTATCCCTAATGTTGCTTCCGCTATTCATGAGGATTTGGTGGTACCAGTTTTCTGTTCTTCTGCTACTCTAGATGAGGAGAAACGCCATTTGCTAGATATTAAAGAAGGTCTTCTGATTTATGTAACCGTGCCTCATCCTTTTTGACTATTTGACCATTTATTTGTGACTTTTTGAGCAACAGATCAATGTCAGTAAACATCTTCTGTCACCATTAATAAACAGATTAGTTCTACCTTTTCTGAACTTCTTCATCTGTTGGGAACACTAGGGGTCTGGCTGCCATATGGACTTAGATTTGGGCAGATCCCTTAGCTGACATGTGTAGGGCTGCTGCTCGATCTTCCTCCAACACTTGTGTTCATCATTATTGACTTCAGAATTTGGAAAATTATTGCAGAATATTGGTTCCATGTGTTCTTTGTTCTGTTATGTTCTGATTTATCACTGTGTGAATAAAGTTGCCGGGTGGTGTATAAGGGACTTTTGAATAAAGTGTACTTTATTGTAATTGTCTCAAGAGTGGCGTAGCTGTGATAGTGCTCATAAGTAATGACTGGAGCGAGGATGAGGGACGTTGAGCTGTTGTCATGCAGAAGACGGTGCAAAGTCTTGCCCTGATGCTAGGGGTGACTGCTTCTACCTGCTGTCATCTATCCCCGATCGATCCCAGGAGTACACAAATAGAGTAAGAAAACTGAAACTTAATTTGGTTTTCAAAGACAAAAAACAGACCAGAGCCTAAAAACCCTCTGTGTAAAGCTACAGGTGAATTCAGGAATCACTGAAAAGTGGGTGTCAGGAAAATAAGAGTCAAGAATATTGAAGACACACTGAGGCTGGTCTAAGGGGTTCCTTAAATACTGCAGCTGCTTAAGTTCAGCTGGAAGAGAAGCTTGTGCCTCCTCATAGGACGTGTGAGGGCTCCTTCTTAGGTTCGTAAATATTTACATATTGTGGGCTGTGCTCACTTTCATAGCAAAATCTGGAATGGAAGAAATATTCCTGCAAGGTGGTACAATACATGGAGAAAAGCTGAGCAGTGGCATGCTGATCCACGAAGCATCCTAGAAAAGATGCTACAGCTAAGGTAGGGTTAGGGGAATAAGAAGGTTTTGGGATGTCGAAAAAGACACTAGAAGAAAGAGAAAATGGGATTGAGAGGAAATGAAGGATGGAGGTGATGGAAAGGGACCTGTCGTAGATTGATACAACATCAAGACTTAGGGCCCGATTTACATCTTGATAGGATTACTGTTGTCCCACCATGACAGTGGTCCCAAGTACCCCTGAGCAGATGGAGTTCTGCCATGCCATATTTAGATGTTACAGTTCTACAGGCATTGTTCTGACGGCAGATTCTGGAACATTCACTCTATTTACATTAGCCATATGTGTCCACCTGCATAACACTACACAATACAGTACATACACACCATGACCCTTTGCCATTCCCTCACAACACTACATTTACATGCATAAAACACACCCCATGCATCCTAAAAACAACATACACACACTATACTACTCCCACATACAACAGAAGCACAACTACTAACACAATGGCACACTCATCTACACAAACACACTCATACAAAAGCACAATTACGCACATCACAACACCCACAACCAACCACTGTCACTTGAATGTTGCACACAGCAAAACATCACACAACCAAACAAACACCAGACCCACATGCAACTGTCACACATACAGATACAATCACATCACCCACTCCAGCTCCCTCTTCCTCAACCAGCCAATCCACTCCCACCCCCGCCCAAGAAAAAGCTTTGAGGTGCCAGATATGTGCCCAGTAGATGCCCATTCATGAGAAGGACACCCTGGACTATAGGCAGGAGACACGTTATGGGCAACAGAGCCAGGGGAATTTGTACTAATCAAACATTGTTCACCTTCACTGCCACATATGTGTTACATTGCCAAAATAATGACCATGAGAGTAGGAGTACATGTCTGATGACTTGAGCCCAACTTTCACACAGTGTGTCCCACATTGTGTATTGCAGTTCAGATCATTGTGTCATTGGAATATAATTGTTTTTCCAGAGAGATATATGTACTGACACACGTTCGCAACTGGAAGCACAACTTGTCACTTTCAGGTCCCATTGCAAAGTGCACACATGGACATAGTTTGAAATTGTGGTTTATTTTATTTTGGTGCAAGCATTATTTGGTAATGAATACTTTTGGTACATAAACATTGTGTACGTCATCGATTTATGTGTGATACATGTGTAGCTCCATTAATATCTGACACAGATGTTTTACAGACATATGCATGTCACTAGTTGTTTTTGTAAATAGTGATGTGACATGTATATCAATGCACTAGGTTAGAGCTAATTGTAAGTGGCCAAACAACGTTCATTAGTTATATGATATGCTTACTTTGAAGTCCAGCGGCAATGGGGTTGTGTTTCCTTCCTGATCCAGTGGCAGCAGCAGTGGTAGGACTTGTCCAGTTGGGTCAAGTCGAAAACAGAATTGGAAATGGTTAAAAGGGTAAGTTTTTATCTCATTTCCCTTCCAATCCGCCAACTCAGGTGCAGAGGTAACTCCACCACAGTAGCCTTGGCAGGAAGGCACATCATGATTGTCTCAGAGGGAACAGTGGCTGCAGGCCCACCACCAGCCACTATATCCAATTGCACCATTGAGTGGGGTGGAGATTTCTGGCGGAGTCAGCGGGACTCAGGAGGTCTTCCTTCTATGGGACCGCCAAGATCTAAATAAAGGAGGCAGACCACCAAGGTGGCGGATGGGATATCTGACGGAAAATCGAAGGCGGGAGCTAATCTGCCAAGATCTAAATCAGGCTGTAAGACTGATAAAGACAGAGGGACAAGAAAGAGATGAAAGATCAAAAGGTATATATAGATGGAGGAGAGAAGAAGGTTGGGAGAGATACCAGTACTAGACACAAATCCTTCTCTTGCTTCACCTCTAGCCAATGGAACAGTGCTCATCAGGAGCAGAGGTTGATCCTACCTTTGCTGTTTCAGAAGTATGCTGAAGGCCTTCCCCTTTCCCTTATAGTATCTCCTCTTCCCGAGTTAATACATGTAAGCACCAACTAAGCTTTGGTGAATATAGCAATTTTTAAATTGCCATTAACGTTAACATCACAAAGCCCTATCTTCTATCTGTAGATGGTAGGCTGGATGGTTTATGCATTGCCTGAACAGGGAGAGGGAGCGGGGATCAGGTCAGTAATATATGCCGGCCACAGGGTGTCAGGGTCTCAGAAGAAGTACCTGGCCTACAAGCTTGAGCTCTTTGCCTGGAAGTGGGCCATGTTTGAAAAACAGTTCACAATGCTGCACACCTTATCGAGACTAGGACAATCCTTTGACCTTTATGAAGGCCACGTCCAACTTGGATGGCATAGGACACCGGTGGCTCGCTGTCAACCTAAGGTTTCCAACTCAAGTTCTGATCAGAGAAGTCCAGTATCAATACAGACTCCACCTCAAGTTGGCTTGGTACAAAAAGCATTCGCTAGATTGAGTGGAATTGTGTGTAGCGGCAACCATCATTGTGACTTTCCAATGATGATGCCCTTCCAGTGACCTACTGAAAGATTGCCATCTTGAGTATGATGTCCGTGACACATCTCCACTATAAAGAGAAAGATGCAGTCCATATGAGGGATGGCAGCAAGGGTCGTGGCTAGCTAGGCCAAGATGGTGTACCCTAGAGAGGCTCCGTGAAATTGCACCTGTATCTGCCATTAATCCCCAATACCATCACCAATCTGCACCCTCGGCATGCCACCCTGCTCCTAGGATCGCTCTGAGCCCGCCACTATCTCTGCAGTGACAATAGGAGACAGCGAGCAGATCTCCATGTGAGGCCTGGTCACGGCCGGCATTCATGGAGCGGTGGATTGAGTGGGAGGCTTCCGCATCGGAACTGACGGATGCACCAGGAGGCTCTGACAGACGCCCTGCTCCGCCGCGAAGCACCACATCAGGTGCAGGGACACGGTGGGTGTGGGACCCTGAGAGGGGTGCTCTCTCACAACCTGGATGCTGTGGGAGTCCATGCCCTTGCTGCTGTGCTCAGTGCTTAGACTGTGGGTGGGGATTGCCAACACCACTTGCTATGCCCTGGAATGGCTCTGACAAACCACGCAGTGTAGTTTTGGCGTGGGGATCGCGGTGCTCCTCCTCCCTTCTCCCCCTTTGGCGGTGTCGGTTGTGGGGGTTGAGGGCCTCGCTGGGCATGAACTGCCTGGACTATTTAGACTGGGGCCCAGGTGCAAACGACATGCTAGGCCCGAACGTTAATGTGGGCACCACAACTCTGTTGGAGGCCATTGCTGTTTGGCCATCAGTTGAAGTACTGCAGCTGTAACAACATTTATCACGAAATGCCAAATTTTCCGGAAAGTTAGCTACCACACAATATGTGAGCCATGCTGCTCGCTCTGGCACCATTGCAGCATGCAGCAACTGGGTAATCATCCCTTCCAGACTCACCTGCAAGACTGTTCATTACTGGCCTGGAACTGCTCGTGCTGCAATGCTGTTGTACCTCACTTAGCATTCGCAAGCGAGCTCCACGCTCTGCTATTTTACCTGTTCTCCCTTGTAGAAGCATCTTCAGAATGCCTTTCTAGGCTGCTCATGCTGTGGCACCCCATCGCTTTCCAAGGCACATGCAAGCAGGTCCTTTCTAGTGATAACCACACCTGGATTTTGTTGCTTCTGGGGGCAAAACCTTTGCTTGGCACCAACTCTTCTGCAACTTCAAACATCACAAAGCCAATGCCCCTTCTACATGCCACACAACTAGGAACAACACAACACTTCCCGAGTGTACCTTGCCAGATCCAGTCCCTTCCTGCACATAAACAATCTTTTGAAAATGACGCTTTGGCACTTCTGTGTGTGCTGCATTCTGCATTGGTGCCAGCCTTGAAAAGATGCTCATGTCCCTTGAAAGCTGAATAGATAAAGTTACATCAGACTTTACCCTGTCGCATGCTGACCACCGTAAAGTAGCTGACAAGGTGCATAGCAATGAGCACACGCTGGCAGATCTTCAACCGATGACCCATGATTCTGCATCTCTGGTGCCTGCCCTAACGGACCGTGTGTGCCTACTGGAGCACAGAGCGGAAGACGCGGAAGGCCGCTCCAGAACAAATAATATATGAGTGGTGTGGAAGGTCTGGACATTGTGGCCTATGCTGGGAACTAGATCCATGCTCTGCTACCCAATGCAATGCTCTCCCCTTTTTTTCTGTTAAGAGAGCTCATCGTGTGCCAACACGCTGGGCCCTAACCCCAGGCCTTTTCTGTTCTAAATCCTTAACTACAGAGATCATGACTCCATCCCACACGAAGCGCATAAACTGCAAGAAATAAAGGTAGACAACACCTCACTTATGATTTTCCCCAATTATACTATGGTGGTGAAGCGCCAGAGGAGCTTGGTCCTAGCCATCAAGAGATGACTTGGTGAACTGGACGTATGCTACTCACTGCTGTTTCCTGCCTAACTCCAGGTGCTGGCAGATGAGACTTCGCACTTCTTTACACTTCTTTGACTCTGCAGAGGAGGTGTGCACCTGGATGGAGTCATCTGGACTTGTGGACACATGTCCTCCAACCGCTGAAAAGGTGAAATCTGGAGGTGAAGTAAAAGACCGCTGCCGTGGACACCGCAAACCAGAATGTAGCCACTCACAGCAAGGCCCTATCCCAAATCTGGAACAAGTTATAGCAGAGAGGCGCCAGGCCATACAGATGGCATCCAAGATACATGAATGTGCTCAGAGCCCGGACTCAGACACAGGATCGGTGAAATCTATTAGCAATGATGACTCTTCCAGCACATGGCCCTCCAGGGCAGACTCGTCAGCCTCTCTCGAAATGACCCCCAAAACTGCTGACCACATCATATGATTTCATAACTAATGTTATTCTTAACAATCTGCCTGACTTATCGCCATTGGTTTCTCTCTCATATCACATTGTTCATACATGTGTAACCCCCTTTTTTTTAACCCTTCATCTGTCCCCGCCCTCTCTTTCTGTTTGTTTGCAGCAGACAGTGGCCTGGTTCGGAGATGATGCCCGAGTGAGATATAATTGAAGCAATCTCTATAGAGCGGTAAGGCACTGATGTATGCATACCTACTGTTAACGATGGTATCCCTATATCCTACATGTGAGGGGCAACCCATCATTAGTTCTAGCACCATCCCCCTCGCGCTTTCTTTAATCAGCCTTCAAGACTGGTATTAGCCACTGATAGTTGGATACCTGTTGTCCCTTCGCTCTAATAATATTAGGGTCCACAGTTATACTATTTTAGCGCTGCATTTGCGTAATTTTTTGACGTAAAAGTGGCGCAAACTTGCAAAATACAATTGTACAATAGTTTGCGCTAAAAAAGTATAAATATGAGCCTAAATGTTTTATTTTTCTCGTTTCACTTACTTGCTGCCCTTTCCCTGAGAGTGCCTGGCCCCACTGTTAGCCCTCGCCCAATACTTCTACTAAGCTTTGGAAGAACTCTGGTCTTACAGGGACCGCACACAGACACAACAGCAAAACATTTCCAATATGAGCCATACTAACATCGTCACCTAGAATTTGAGGGGCATGCACACACCTGTGCGCCCCTACTCTGTATACTCCTATCTCAACTGCAGTGTTTGTCTCTGACTCCTCCTCCTATGCCAGCAGCGTATTAATTTGGGTAAAACTTGGGACTCCATTCATAGCATATGAAGTCACTGTAGACACTGATAGCTGTATGTAATAATACGAGCCCGCCTAGATGGCCGCCAGCTTCTGCTGGAGGCAGTCTACACCCAGCACTGACCAAACCTCGTTCCTGCATGCGCTGTCCAATAAACTGTCTGGCCGGAGTGACTCCCATGGTTAATTAAGGATGACTTTATCTCTGTTCTAGGCACAGCTTTGGACCTCTCTTTCCCCCATTACCACACATGTTAGCTATATCCAATGCCCAAGCAGTAAGCGAGTGGCTCCTGCATTGGCAACTTGTGGACACCCCACTCTGCGCGTACACTCCTTCTATTCCTCACCACACAATCTGCATGTTAAACTTGACCGAATCGTAGGATCACCCAACCTCCTCCCAGCTGTCCAACACACGGACTTACCTAGGTTGCACACATTCAGATCACAATCCTCAACTCCTGCAACTTGCATGGGAAGTAGGCACGTCTGTCATACCCATCTAGCGACTTCAGAACGCAGCACTGGAAGACAGTCTTTCGTGACTCTCTTCGTACCGCCACAGCCTCTGATAGATACATAGAATAGGATACCTTTAAGGTAACTATTAGGGGGCACTGACTTCAGGTAAGCTGAAACATCCGCAAACAGTTGGATGGTGAGACTGCACGCATCAAACACAATCTCCTGTGTCTTAAGACACTTTCGGTCACAGACCCACCATATGCCCCACGACTAGTTTAAATTACACCACACACTTATCTCGCACTCATGCACCATCGGACCGTGTAGGTTGCTTCTTGGTGTGGTTGATATGCTAAGACCACTCCAGGCAGCCCAGTCTTTCACTGCGCTCTTCGGTGGGGTGCCGCCTACACACCCAACATGAAATACATGCAGAACTAACACAACACTACACTTCACTCTATCTGTTGGCCCTGGAACCTAGCTCCGACCATCTTGAGGCGTTTCATGTTACAATCCCTCTACCCGTCCCTACACCAAGGCAGCGCACAGAATCGGATGAACCCATTACACTCCCTGAAATATGTGATGCTATTGGGGCCTTAGCTACAGGCAATATCCCAGGACCAGATGGTCTACCAGCGGAATATTACAAAGCCTACGCCCCTCTTTTGGCCCCCCAACTACTCACCCTGTATGAAGCAGCTCTCGCAGCTTCCCATCTCCCTGAATTCTTGTGTGAGGCCCTGCTCATCTCCCTACCCAAACCTGACAGAGACCTCACTGCTCTGGGCTCTTACCGTCCCTTAGCCTCACTTAACACCGAATATAAAATAGTGGCTAAAATATTAGCAGACCGACTGGCGCCCATGATCCCATCTTTGATCCATGCTGACCAGAAGGGTTTGTCCCAGTGCACAGCACCTCATTCAACCTGCGCAGTTTCTTTCAGGTCACAACATACTCTGCACTCTGCTGGCCCCACTTCGGATGCCTAGTAGTATACCATGAAAAGGCCCTCGATTCACTTGAATGGAACTGCAAACATTTTTTCAGAGCAGGCAGTAGTCCTATGGACCACTGCCTGCTCTGAAAAAATGAAACGAAAATGTTAAATTTTTTAGTTTTGTAATGCATCTCGTTTTCCTTTAAGAAAAAAAACGGGCTGCATTAAAAAAAAAAACTGCTTTATTTAAAATCAGTCACAGACATGGTGGTCTGCTGTCTCCAGCAGGCCACCATCTCTGTGAGTGCCGCGAGTCTCAAGGGGGTCGCTAATTGCGACCCACCTCAATAATATTAATGAGGTGGGCCTTTGCGACCCCCTTGCTAGTCACAGATGGTGTCAGGGACACCATCCTACATTCCAATTTGCGACTCACAAATTGCGAGTCGCTCTGACTTGCAATTTGCAAGTTGCAAATTGGAATGTACCTACATCTGGCCCCAAATCACTAGATAGGAAACCCTCCAAAAAAAGGTAAGTAAACACACCAAATATGTACACTAGTAATCCGTAATAGGCATAGAAAGTGATAGAAAGCAGTGCAAATGCAAATAGACGATAGTGACCAGAGGGGAAGCCAAACCATATACTAAAAAAATTGAATGCGAATTCAGGACCCCCACCTAGGTAAATGGGATGTGTAGAGGGGAGCTGGAGGAACTAGGAAACCCCAAAGGTAAGTACCACAGTGCCCCCCCACCGACCAGGAGAAGGGAGTAAGTTACTGGATTTCCCCAAACCACCCAAAAGGAAATAATTTTAGAAAATGCAATACCCAGACAAGACTGCAAGAAACCAGTGGTGGATTCCTGAAAAGGAGGACCTGTGGAAGAAGGGGACCAAGTCCAGAAGTCACAGAAGAGTCCAGGGGAAGCAGGAGCTACCCACCCAGCTGTGGTTGCAGGAGTTGGTTGACAGTAGGATGAAGATGGTCAGGAATGCAGCCCTGGAGCAGGTGAAGAGTTCCTGAAGGATGCGGTCGATGTCCCACGACGGATAGAAGATTGCAGTCAGGCAGTGGCATGGAAGAGCCACCAACAAGCCATGGCAAAGGCAGAAGTCACGGTGAAGCAAAAGTGGGGTTGCCAGGGACCAGCAAGGTCCAGGAGGACTCAACCCACAGGGTGGAGTCCTGGGGTGACCCTCATCAAGGCGGAGAGTCCACAGAAGGAGAGGCAGCCCCCACAGGAGACCCACTGGACGAGGAACCAGGAGTCGCAGAGGAGCCCAAGCAGCACAACTGAAGAAGGGTCCAACGCTGTAGAAGCACGCAGAGGGCTGTGCGTCACAGGAAGGAGTAATGAGGGCTGGGACTACAGGGAGCCTGAAGATCCCTTGGAGGAGATGCCAACAAGCCTTGTTAGCTGCAACAGACATGGTGCACAGGGGTACTGCCCTGCGTGAGAAGGCAAAGGCTTACCTCCACCAAGGTTGGACAGCTGGCAGAGAGGACCCAGAGGACTACTCCGGACCACCACCCGTGATGCAGGATCCAGCAGCTCATGATGAGAGGAGATCCATGCAGCCGGTCGTCCAAACACCCCTAGGTTCGGAGTTACCATTATGTAGCTGGACATGGGTAGTGACCTGTGTCCAGTACACACATAAAATGGCATCCCCATACTCTCGAAGTCCAGGAAAATGAAACTGGAGTTTGTGGGTGCATCTCTGCTAGTTCAGGGGTGCCCTCACACACAGGTACTAGTACCCTGGCCTCTGGGCTAGCTGGGCCTACCATAGGGGTGACTTACAATGACCTGGTGCAGTGACCTATAGTGAAAAGGGTGCATGCACCCTTTCACACAGGCTGCAACGGCAGGCCTGCAGACACACTTTCCCTGGGCTGCCCGTGGGTGGCATAATACATGCTGCAGCCCATGGGGATCCCCTGGTACTGAATGCCCTGGGTATCATATACATGGGAGCACCAGTATCCCAAATGTGGGGTGTGTGTGGGTGGTCCAAGCAACCAATTTAAAAGAAGAGAGCATAGTCATTGGGGTCCTGGTTAGCAGGACCCCAGTGAGCACAGTCAAACACATTGACAAACAGGCAAAAGGTGGGTATAACCATGCTAAAAAGAGGATACTTTCCTACAACCACCATTCAACTGACCTGTTAGACAGTAACATAGGGGAAGCAATAACAGCTATATAATCCCAGATGTCGTTCTGGCGTACACTCTTGTTATCAGTTATGGCCCGCATTGCGCTTCTCAAAGTGGTGGTCGTCCCTCGCATGCTCTACATTTTTATTAATATACCCTTATATATTATGTCCTCCCCTTCCATTCTCTTTAACGTAGCATGAGAGAATTTATTTGGAACAAATCCTGCTGTTTAGTTCCATTACCCATCTTATAATTACCTACAAATCAGGGCAGGCTCACAGTACTGAACAAGGAACAATACTGTCTTGCTGCTCAGCTCCAGTAGGTGGCCAAATGGATGGCTGGACTACAGCTCGCAGACACCGCCGCACTCACTGAGGTAGATCTAGGCGTAGCACCGACAACACCTTCAGATAACACCACACAAAAGAGGCTTGGATAGATTTTACTGCACTTGCCACTCACTTGACTTACAATCTGTTATGACTGTTGTCTGAAGTAACATACACTATTGATGTTCTGGTGGGAATGACGGCCAAGGGTGGGCAGGGTTCACCCAAGTTGGGCTGGTTTGCCCCTTTTCGTTCCATTTCTTATTCTTACACAAAGAGTCGGTTTAACGCAATGTGTTATTTGTCCACACTGCATGCTGTAGATCGTATGCCGAGATATGCACAAATGCTTAACCATAGACCCTGTTGAATGGAGTGCTCTAGGACCCTGAATCTTACATGCAACCCAATACGTGTTAGTTACAACCAGTGACGTTTCTGAATTTGATCCTTTCTCTGTATTACCGCAAACTCTGCATATCCCATATATGTTATTAATATGATCATGATAAGGTGTTTTGTTTTGATAAGTAACTCTGCTGAACATGCTTATGTCACACTTTCAAATGTTTTTGTAAGAAAAGCAAATAATAAGAAACATATTGATTGAAAAAAAATGCGGAATGGCTGCATTTCTCTGTACTTAACAGGAAGAGAATGGGGAAGTTGTTGTCATTTTTCTGCTGCAAGCAACCCAACATCTCCGGGATATCAGGATGGCATAGGCTGATCATTCATGTCATAATACTTACCAGGAAAGTCAGAACCCCTGTTCCAGTTTTCAGTGGCTGGTCCTTCACATTATGGCCCTGATTTATACTTTTTGGTGCAAAACTGCACTAATGAAGTTTTGCACCAAAATGTTTAGCAACGGCTTGCACCATTTTTGTGCACCAGCCGGGCACCATATTTATGGAATGGTGCAAGCTGGTGCAAAGGGTAGGCTAGTGTAAAAAAAAAAATGACGTTAGTCGCATGGGGCTGGTGGTATGGGAGGAGGGGGTTTTGCACAAAAAAATGGCGTTAGGCAGGTTTGACCAAAAAAAAAAAAAAGACTCTATCCTGCTTAGAGTCATTTTCTGCGCAAAAGCATCCATACCACATGACTCCTGTCTTAGAAAAGAAATGAGTTATGCCCACCACCCCAATGGCCAGCTCAGGGGACCAGGGTCCCCTGGGCATGGCCATTGCACCCTGTGCCATGTATGGGGGCCCATTTCAGAGTCCCCATGGCACTTTAAAAAATAAAATAAAATACTTACTTGTACTTACCTGGGATGGGGTCCCACATCCTACGCTGTCCCTCTGGTGTGGGTGGGGGTGTCCCTGGGGCCTGGGGAGGGCACCTGTGGGCTTATTCCATGGGGTTCACCATGGAAATAGGCCCACAGGTCCCCTAACGCCTGCCCTGACCAGGGGTTAAAAAATTGGGCAAAGCAAGCTTTGCCCCATTTTTTGACCCCTCCTCCCTCATGTGCACCATTTTTGCACTGGAGTATAAATATAGTGTTAAGGCCATAGAGTAATTTTTTGCACTGGAACGCCTACCTTGCATCTCATTAAGGTAAGGTAGGTTTCCATGTCCAAAAAATGACTTTAACTCCATAAATTTGGTGCTAGACGGGTCTAGGGCCAAAGTATAAATATGGAGTTAGGTTTGAACCGACTTAGAGTAAAAAAATAACGCTAATTCGGTGCAAACAAAGTATTAATATGCCCCTATATGTTTAAAATGGAGTTCTGCATGTGTAAAGACCATCGTAAATGTATACAACAAACACTGTTGTGTATCCCTTCCATGTATACTGCAACTTCTATTTACACTGTAGTGTCTCACCCTCTAAAAGCACAGGCTCAATTTATTCTTGTTCTTCGAGATAAGGCAAAGGTCATCACGTCAATCATAGGCCCATATTTAATAAAAAAGTGGCGCTGCTTTTTCGGCGCCCCCCCTACTGCCCTCTACTGCACCTAAGCACACCATGGTTGCGCCGTATTTAGGAAACGGCGCACCATGGCAGGTGTTAGTATGATAGCGTCAACATTTTTTACACTATCGTGGCACTTTGCTACACTAGCGTCAAAAATGTTGACGCTAGTGCAGCAAAGTGCAAGGAGGCCCATAGGTTCATATGGGTGCCTCATTTTAATGCCTGCTCTGAGCAGGCGTTAAAAATGACGCCAACAATCAAAAATGGCGCAGTGAAATCTTTTAAATTTCAGTGTCCCATTTTTAGGGCCTCCTATCGCCAGAACGCCCCCCCTTGCATACATTATGCCTAGCGCAGGCATAATGTGGAGCAAAGGTTTACAAAGTAGAGCAATGCGTGCACTGCGCCACTTTGTAAATATGGCGTGGCAGAAAAGCCACTCTAGCACCACCTTAGCGTCAATAAGATGACGATATGGTGGTGCTAAGGTGGCGCTAGGTGCTCTTAAATATGCCCCTCAATACCTGACTATAACCCAAGCCTGTGAAAGCCCTTCCCCTCCCTTAATCTTGAGCAGTAAATCAGACAAGAAACCAGAGTCTACTGGAAACATACCTCCTCGCTGGACAGACAGTAAAGCAGGACTACCCTTGGACACTGAAGGACCAAACTAATACAGTTATGGACCTCTTGCAATATATTGCAGACTTAGCAAATTTAAGACATTTCCTATTAGAGTGCACATTTCTGCTACACTTAGCCGGGACTTTGAAGGATATATGTGGTGAGCCCAAGAGTTCCAGGAGGTTAGAGGTAAGTTTACAAATCTAAGAAAATATGGCGTTTATGCACAGTGGGAGAAACATCACATATGCCCAATGGCATGTTATGCTCACATAAAACTTGAACTGTATACATTGTACCTCTAAGAGTGTTTAGAGTTTATCTTTATGAGGAACCTGCATTTGCTACGCGGCACAGAGTTATTAAGCCCCAGTGAAATCAGACAGGGCGACCTCTATGATAGGTATACACATCCACCGGCAACCTACTGGATTCAGTTAGTTCACACAACGTTTTAAAGCCCATCCAATTCAGGCAATCCATAGAAAGTCTCACGGGAGACCTGGAATGACAGGCATGCCCTAGGAAGATGTTGCTGAAGTATCTGAGTGAAAGAAATCAACAAATCAGGTTTGACAGAACTTTCAGGCTAATACAGATACACTTTTAATGGGCTCAACAAACTAATGATCTGGAGCCACTTTGTAAAACCTGTGCATGATAAATCAACATAAAGCACATCCCCCGGTAGACTGCTAAGATGAAGCACCCAATGAGAAGATGACCATTCATCTCATGTGTGTATCCTCCCTGTGTCTGCACTGGACAATACAGGGAGGGACAACATCCTTGTGGGAATGGGCCAACTCACCCGTAATGAGCGGCCATTAAACGTAAGGACCAGAAGGCACCAGGTACTTCCAACATCTTCTGGGAGAAATGTTTTGCTTACCATGGGTGGAGGAGAGACTGGGGGTGGTTTGGGGGTGGTCTAGATGAGGAGAAATGACATTTTCTAGATATTAAAAAGGTCTTATTTATTTCACTATGCCTCATCCCTTTCGATTATATGATTATTTGTCATTTTTGGAGCTAAAAGATCACTATCGTTAAGCTTCTTCTGTGACCATTGATAGACTGAACTATCTGATTGTTTGAGACTTTTGGAGCAACAGATCAATGGTGGTAAGCTTCTTCTATGACCATTATTAGGCAGGGATCAGGCATACTACAGTCTGACTGAAGAAGAGATTTTGAGATCTGCATTATCTGGAAAATGCTAGGTCTGGTTGGGACAAGGAAGGGGTGACCAGCACTGAACCACCCATAGTTAAAAGCCTGGACTCAGCATTTAATTTTTTTTGTAAAGGCGTTTTGTTTCATTTTTAGATGAAAATTAAAAATTCCAACAAAGCAATCATAACCTTACTGTGGAGAGGGATCACAGGGGAGGTTTACAGCATGCATTACTAATGCAACCCATCCTTCCAGGTTCCAATAAAATACCTCCTGCAATCCCGTTGATTGCTCCCCAGTCAACAGACAAACCACCCAGCAATTTTAGTACAACGCTTACACGTGGCATCTTGAAGCCATGTCAGAGGACCAAGTGAAGCCCGTAGTGCAGATCAGAATAATGCCAGATGAAGGGCACCTTTTTGATTGATGTTTTGGGAGAAAATCCTGGTTGCATATTAAGCTCTGCTTTGGAGTTACTAGTGGCATATTTCAATTATACAAAGGACTTTAAAAGAAAGCTTGAGGAGGCATACACGCGTGTTTCTGAAGCTGCTGTCAATAATACAGGAAGAAACAAGGCCCAATTTGACAAAAGAGGGAAAGTCCTCCTTCCAGAGAACCATGTTCTGGTCTGCAGACTCGGCCACACAGGAAAGAACTAGGATAGGGGTGTCTGGGCTTGTGTCCTCTGTGTTGTACAAAGTTGTCATCAAAGATCCTGGGATACAAGCTTCACATAACGCTCTAACCCTGTCCCTGAACCGAATTGCACCGCTCAAAACTTGCACAAAAGCTGACTGCAGAATTCACACAGTTTGGTATTCTACCAACCATCGCCAAGAGAAAGCTTATTGTAAAAAAAAATTGAAAGACGGTGGAGTACAACCAACAATCCCAATGATAAGTCAGCCTACTAATCAGCTCTTACAAATATCAAACAGGCCTGTAAAACATTCATCGCTCAGACAATTAATCTAGCCGACAATTCACCCAAAGTACTTCATAAAGCACTGAAAGAATTTACCAACAACGGGCCTGTGATCAAGAAATGCAAGTGTCACCAAACTTATGTAACTCCTTAGCGGATTGTTTTTAATAGAAAATAAATCTTATTTATGAACATTTACCTAAGGCCACTGATCTTAATGACATCAAGTTAAATGTGAATTCCAGCCCCCTACCAACTTTAACGTTCTACCTAACGTTGCTGTTTGCTCCAGATTAAATATACTATGTTCTTGAGACAGGAAATTCTGGTTCTCCTTCTGATATATGGCTTCCTAGAATTACTGCTTTACTTTCAAAGCAGTTGGCTCCTGTCATCTGTTCTTTGTTTAACCTGTCAGCCAAGACAGGGAAAATTCCCAGGGCATAGGAAGAAGCTCAAGTTAGACCTATTTAAAAGAAGTCCCATCTCACCTCATCTGACTTAGCTAACTATTGTCCCATTTCCCTTCTTCCCCTGCTCAACTAAGCTCTTGACGGACTAATAAATAACCAACTCACCAGTTACATTGAGGATAATAGGATCTTAGATCTTTCTCAATCTGGGCTTCGCTCTACAGACAGTACTGAAACAGCACTAGTGACGGTAACTGACCATGTTAGATTAGAGCTGGATTCTGATACGCCAGTTAGGCTTGTGTTGTTAGATCTATCTGCCGCATTTTACACTGTGTCCCAAATGAGGCTGTTACAGAGACTGCATGATGTAGGAATTCACAGGTTGGCCTTAAATTGGCTCAGGGATTTTCTAAATAACAGAACCCAAACAATCTCATTAGGTTCTCTTATTTCACGTGCCATGCTGATAGATAAGGGAGTGCCCCAGGGCTCCTGTCTAAGCCCTGCACTCTTCAACATATACATGGCCCCTTTGGCGAATATTGCAAGGACTTTTGGATTGGAGATACAGTCATATGCAGATGACACACAGCTGATCGTCTTTTTCAATAATGATCCAGCAAAAACTAGACAGTGCTTCTCTTCTGGAATGAAGGCAATTGTGTCTTGGATGTTTTCCGATTGCCTGCAATTGAACGTGGGGAAAAACAATATAATGCTTTTTGGGAAGGCCCAACAGATCTGGCCCGCAGACTGGTAGCCTGCTGAATTGGGCCCCGCGTCCATACCCAAACAGGTAGTCAAAAATCTAATAGGCCGATTGGACCACACGTTGAATATGAAAGAACATATTTGATCTATGGAAGGCGCATACTCCGTCTGTTGAGGAAAGCCCCTCCTTTCCTACCACTTTCATCAAGGAAAACTCTGGTACGGGGGCTTATAATCAGTAGGTTAGATTAGGGCAGTGCTCTCTTAGCTTCCACAAATGAGAACTGACTTGTGAAACTCCAAGTACTACAAAATACAGCAGTACGCCTCATTTGCAATCTTCCATCAGGCTCAGCATCTGCACCCCTTCTGGAATCGTTGCACTGGTTGTCAATCAGAAAAAGAGCAATCTTTAAAATCTGCTGCCTGACTCATACAGCTCTAATTGGAAAAGGTCCTCAATACCTCTCCCAGAAGCTTAACTCTTATTGCCCGGTGAGGCTCTTGAGATCCAGCGACAAAGTTCCATTGACTGTTCCCGGCACAAAAAAATCAAGAGCACAAGGCAGATCTTCTTTTATTTGGCCCCTTGTTTATTGAAATCAACTGCTCTATGAGAGTCGAACTTGTGCTGACCACTGTCAATTTAAGAAAAAGCTTAAAACAACCTTGTTCTAATTGTGTCGCACTCACTGCTCAGAGATACCCCTTGCTGGGGTGATTCGTGTGAGCGATATCAAATGAATTTAACATAACAGAGAAGGTGGACTAGGAAAGTCCGGGCTCTGCATACCAGTCATGTGCTGTGGGACGGTGCTGAGATTCACAAATGGTACACTCGCTGATCTCCAGAAGTTACGGGCTCCGTAGAGATCTATGCATTATCCAAACCCTCAGATCCTGAGTTGGAGTCAGATGAGCTTGGCAGCATAGTGTTCTAGGATGATCTACCAGATCCACTGGAAGCGCGACCTGGATTGTCCTCCTCCATCACACATCAGGCACACCTAAAGGGTCACTATTTCTGGCCATACTAGGCATATGATGGAGAAAAAGCCACTGGTAGACTTTTCTCAGATTAAGCAATTCGCCCAGAAATAGGTTGATTTTTCATGACATAAAACCAAACTCAGGCCCTTAGGCCCATATTTACACTTTTTTTGCACTGCATTTGACGCAAAAGCGGCGCAAACTTACTACATATAATTGTATTTTGTAAGTTTGCGCCGCTTTTGCATAAAAAAAGTTACGTAAATGCGGCGCAAAAAAAGTATAAATATGGGCCTTAGGGCCTTATTTATACTTTTTGGTGCAAAACTGCACTAACGCAGTTTTGCACCAAAAAGTTTTGCACCAGCTTGCACCATTTTTTAGCACCAGCTGTGCACCATATTTAAGGAATGGTGCAAGCCGATGCAAAGGGTAGGCTAGCGTAAAAAAAAAAGGACATTGGGCAGGCTAGAGTAAAAATAAATGACTCTAACCCGATTAGCGTCATTTTTTGATGCTAAGGGGCATATTCATATTCTGTTTGCACTGAATTAGCGTCACTTTTTTTTAACTCAAATTCGGTGCAAGACTAACTCCATATTTATACTTTGGTGCTAGACCCATTTAGTGCCAAATTTATGGAGTTAAAGTCATTTTTTGGAAGTAGAAACCTACCTTGCCTCAATGAGATGCAAGGTAGGCATTACCGTGCAAAAAATGACTCTATGGCCTTAACTCCATATTTATACTCCTATGCAAAAATGGTGCAAGGGAGGGAGGAGGGGTAAAAAAAGCCTAGGTCAGGGCAGGCGTTAGGGGACCTGTGGGCCTATTTCCATGGTGGAACACCATGGAATAAGACCACAGGTGCCCTCCCCAGTCCCCAGGGGCATCCCCACCCACACCAGAGGGACTGTGGAGGATGGGGGACCCCATCCCAGGTAAGTACAGGTAAGATTGCATTTTATTTTTGAAAGTGCCATACATGGCACAGGGTGCAATGGCCATGCCCATGGTACCCTTGTCCTCTGTGCCGGCCATTGGGGTGGTGGGCGTGACTCCTGCCTTTTCTAAAGCAGGAGTCATGTGGCATGGTAGGTTTAGCACCATAATATGACGTTAATCTGGTTAGAGTCATTTATTTTTACTCTAACCTGCCTAAAGTCATTTTTTAGTGCTAAACCCTCTTCTTCTATACTGCCAGTCCCACCGAATAAAGGGGCATATTTATACTCTGTTTGCGCCGAATGTGCGTCAAAAATTTTGACGCACAATCGGCGCAAACCCTGCCCCATATTTATACTTTGACGCCCGACCCCGCTGGCGTCAAAATACCACAATGTGCGTCATTTTTTGGAAGGGGGAACCAGCCTTGCGTTAATTATATGCAAGGTAGGCGTTCCCTTCCAAAAAATGACTTTAAGGCCTGTGCCCCTTATTTATACTTTGGCGTAATTTTGACGCACAGGAGGGGGTGGGCCTTAAAAAACGGCGCACAGCCTGATGTGCGCTGTTTTTTAACGCCTGGGTCAGGGCAGGCGTTAAGGGACCTGTGGGCTCGGAAGGAGCCCAGAGGTGCCCTCCCTTGCCCCCAGGGACACCCCCTGCCACCCTTGCCCACCCCAGGAGGACACCCAAGGATGGAGGGACCCATCCCAGGGAAGTAAAGGTAAGTTTGGGTAAGTATTTTTTTTCGATTTTTTTTGTGGCATAGGGGGGCCTAATTTGGGCCCCCCTACATGCCACTATGCCCAATGACCATGCCCAGGGGACATAAGTCCCCTGGGCATGGCCATTGGGCAAGGGGGCATGACTCCTGTCTTTGCTAAGAAAGGAGTCATGTCAATGGAGGTTGGGCGTAAAAAAAAAATGGCGCAAATCCGGTTTGAGGCCTGAATTTTGCCTCAGACCTGACTTGCACCATTTTTTGACGCACAACCCCCATTTTCCCATACGCCGGCGCTGCCTGGTGTGAGTCATTTTTTTTTACGCACACCAGTCCGCAGCACCGGCTAACGTCATTCCATTAATAAGGCGTCCGCATGGCGCGTTGGAATGGCGTTAGCCGACGGTAAAAATTTTGACGCACAGCTGCGTTGGCACAGTTGTGCGTCAAAAAGTATAAATATGGGCCAAAGTCTTTTTTTTTTACTCTAGCCTACCCTTTGCACCGGCTTGCACCATTCCATAAATATGGTGCCCTGCTGGTGCACAGAAATGGTGCAAGCCGGTGCTAAACGTTTTGGTGCAAAACTGAGTTAGTGCAGTTTTGCAGCGAAAAGTATAAATAAGGACCAATATTTTGTAAGTTTGCACCATTTTTGCATCAAAAAATGACGGTATGGCAGCGTAAAAAAAGTATAAATCAGGGCCTTGGTGCTAGACGGGTCTAGCACCAAAGTATAAATATGGAGTTAGTTTTGCACCGAATTAGAGTAAAAAAATGACACTAATTTGGTGCAAACAAAGTATAAATATGCCCCTAAATATGGCGTTAAGGCCATAGACTCATTTTTTGCACAGGAACGCCTACCTTGCATCTCATTAAGGCAAGGTAGGTCTCCACTTCCAGAAAATGACTTTAACTCCATAAATTTGGCGCAAGACGGGTCTAGCACCAAAGTATAAATATGGAGTTAGTTTTGCACCGAATTAGAGTTTAAAAAAATGACGCTAATTCGGTGCAAACTATGCCCCTTAGTTCTTTCTCTGGTGATTGGAGATTTTGAAAAAAGTCTGGTTTGTTTCTCATTCTGAAAGATGTTAATATAGAGAGTGAATGGTGAGGTATTTCATTGTAGCAGTCCAGGCTAATCTTAGCACTGCGAGATATTTATTACTATTCCTATCAAAGTCTCCACTTAATAAATTTATTTTATATTAATGCTGAGTTTAAACGTAACATCAAAACTAACTCAACTAGATTAATGACTCCAATGTGTGTTATAGTTATTTCACTTTTATATTTTTATGATTCCTTTAATGGCTGCTGAGAACTGGACGAATTCGCACATAAAACATTATTGGGCCTACATTCAAGTTGGCGAGGGCACAATAGTGTATTTTTATAAAGTACTCAATGGGTCTTGGAGTAAAAGAAAAAATAAGAGAAATGGGTTTTGAGCCAACTCTGTGCTTTTTTCTGATTAGAATCCACTTATCATAATACTGTGTGAATTTCATATAACAACTAAAATTTATATGTGATTTAAAATAATAATAGATATGCTGTATAAAAGTAACTGATTGCACGTCTGGTGCAGTGGCCAGTAGGACGTCTATGTGTCGGTGGCCTATGTAAGATGAATTCCTGCGTTAATAAATGAACTTCTCAAAACTCTTTATTGACGAAGTTTCTAATCATGTAATTGTAATGCAAGCATTTCGGATAAATACTGTCATTAATGTTTTAAACTGACTGTAAAACCGTCTTCCAATGTCTTAACAGGTTCTAGATGTTTTTGAATTTTGTGCAGATGAAAAATGATGTGAAGTGAAAAAAAAAGGATTTCCTCTAAACATATGTAAATACCAACAATGTGCAACTGCCTAGTTTAAGCCCCCGCGTTCCTTCTTTATCAATCCATCAATCAATCAGGAATTTGTAAAGCACACTACTCACCCGGGAGGGTCTCAAGGCGCTTATCATATACCGTTAGCTAGATGCCGTATTTATGCTTATGCTATGCCATGTTATGTTCTGTTACATTAATGTATATGTTATGTTGAGTTATGCGTGTGCGGTGTCTTATGCTGCTGTGTCACGCTTCTGACATCCTCTAATAATATGTTGTGTTATGATCCTTGTGTTGTGTTATATTGTGTTACGGTATGCTCTTGTCTTATGTTACTTGTTTTATGTTATCTTATGCTGTATGCTGTGGTGTATTACGTGGTGTTGTGTTTTCTTGTAATATGTTTCAGTATGTTGTAATGTTATTGTATGTTCTATCAGCCTACCTGCTTATGTCATAATACTTTGTGTTAGGTAATGTGTATGTTTATAGCGCACTACCAATGCCTTTTATTGGCTGTCCTCCAACCTTTCCAGCTAACAGCAGTTTACATGAGCACCACAAGCTCCCAAAACTCCTTGTCACCTACAGAGTCCCACAGGGTTCCCTACTGTCCCCTGTCATCGTCAACCTCTCCACTCACAGATAACGTCAAGATTCACCAATTGGCGCATTACATACAACTCTCCATGACACTCTCCTGTGCACAAGCGCTTCAAACAATGCCTGCACCTCATCCAGGGCCTTTCTGAAGCTCAACCCAACCAAGACAGAATCCCTGTTATTTGTCAAGAACATTAAACAAGATAAAGTATAAACCTGGCTGAATGATATGAACCTTGATGGCCTCGAACCACAACTTTCGCCCAATGTTGTCACTTGGATTTACCCTGGAAACCAGCGTAACCCTCAAAGAACACATTGCCCAAACAAATAAAGACAGCCCGGTACCAGCTCTCTGTTGTAAAGAAAGTGAAGCAGGCCTCAATTTATTAAAAACACACAATGCAGTGCAGCAAATAAAGTTGCGGTGCTGCATTGCACGAAAGGGAGAGAGGTGAACCACTTAGGTCTCCGTGTGCAGTTGCACGTTTGGCTGCCGTGCACCATCGCGGGCACCCTTGTGCCAAAGTGCCAGGGTGTCTGCCTTGAATGAAGCATCGTTTTTGAGCTCCTTCCAGCACAAGTTCCAATCCACCGCAAATTGTGATTTACATTGGATTGTAAATCACACCTGAACACTTTGCATTGGGGTTGCGTTAGAAAAGTCACACAAGCCTGACACAATGCATTTGTAAATCGGGACCGCAGTGTCTTCTGGAAAATGACTAAAGAACTGCTGCTCAAGCCCTTTCACTTTCACATCTGGGTGGTGGTAGTTAGGCCTTGCTCCAAGGCCTCCCAGACTCCACACTAGGACGCATTAAGGGCATCCTTCACACCACAGCACAATCCAATGAAGAACCTGAAAACACAGGGCCACATCACCCCTATTGTAATGAACCTTCCTTGGCTCCCCTTGCCAGCCTACGCCATCTTTAAACCCAGCTGCATCACTAGCAAAATTATCACAATCGGCATCCTTGCTTATCTCGTACACAAGCTCACAATTTCTGGTGGTTTTTGGTTTTCCACAGCCAGGATCCCATCAAAGTGCAGACTAAGAAGAGTAGGAAAGAAAAAACACAAGTCAGCAGGCCCTCTATGTTTTCAGGATCTCAAACAACAGCCCCATATCCATCAGTGCCACCTCAATGCTGTTTCAATTTAGGAAAGAGCTGAAGCTGCAGTTCTCTAAACAGCACCACATCCCAATGCATTGTCCACAAAACAGGAAATTGTTCTATCACTCATCAACTTTATGTTTGTCTTTGATCCTGTAAGGCACCCTGATGCCTTTTGGCTAGACTTGCGCTATAGAAATAGCACATCTAACATGCATACATTCTTAATACACTCTGGCCCATATTTATACTTTTTTGTGCCACATTTGCGTAATTTTTTTACACAAAAGTGGTGCAAACTTACAAAACATAATTGTATTTTGTAAGTTTGTGCCACTTTTGCGTCAAACAATGACGCAAATGCGGAGCAAAAAAAGTGGGCTTCTACTTTTCCACTGGCATCACTGCTGAGAGATGCTACTTATAGGCCTGTATCCTCCCTGTTAACACTGAATTATCTCCTGAAATTTAGAGTGGTTGTTTTTTTGAGCTATTTTATAATTTCTGTACAGCATGCCTGTAATGCTCTCCACCTTCTTAGTTGTAACTCTACCAGTCACACTGCAGCTGGGAGCCACACCTGCCCCTCCCAAGATGGCCTCCAGGCTGACTCATTTTGTACGGATACGAACCTGAGCTGATGTACCTGACACGGATTGCCCGGAGCAAACAAGTCCTTTTCAGGAGATCCTTCTGTCCTAAGCTCTGATCAAAGCCATTTATGATGAACAAAGACATCTTCACCTTCTTTGGGTTTCATAGACATTTGAAGAGCAGGTGCCGAGTTTGTTTTCTTTAGGAGTTTTTTTGGTATGCCACTTTTGGTCAAGCTGTTTTTGTGAGCAAGGATTTTTGCAATAACTTCATGTTCTTGTGTATTTTATTTTTATTTTGTATCCATGTCAAATAAATAACAGAATGTATACTTAATTCAGCAATATGTTTTATAAATGATGGATTGTCAAATGCCGATGTCTGTGATGTGAAATAACAAATGGAGGTCATGCGGTACAAGAAGGCCTATTTTGGGGGTGTTCTGAACGTGCTTGTAAGTTACACGTGACAGCAAAGACATAGCAAAGACGTAAAAACTGAAAAACTCATCCTGTTCAGAGTCCTCTCCAAATAGAACTATAGACAACATGAAAAGTGGGGGAGTTCAGACAGTCTGGTTCTTGGATCGTGATGATCAGCATTACTAATGGGGGATTTGATGGAGTGGGTACAGAACACTTGATTCACTGGGAAGGATTAGGAATGGGTGATTCCCTGAGAGGGATTCAGAATGGGTATTCAATTGGGAGGATTCACATTTGGGGATTCACTGTGAAGCGTGTAGAACTGGGGATTCGGTTGAAATGATTTGGAATGGGAGATCCCATTGGAGGGCTTCAGAATGGGAGATTCAATGGGAAGGATTCTGTATGGGTGATTCACCGGGAAGGATTAGGAATGGGTGATTTAGTGGGAAGGGATTCAGAATGAGGGGTTCAAAGAGAAGACTATTAAAGGTTCTCAGTTTTATTTTCAGTGACGGCTGGCATCTATAGGGGAGGCGGCCAAACAGGTGGATGCGCGTGCACGCACGCAAATAAAATGAACAAAAAACAAATAAAAAATACACTTACCAAACCCCAAGTCATCCTCTAGCCGGACGATCTCTGAAGTGCGGTGTGTGGGCCAAAGCAAACTCCCTTGGCCAATCCTGGTGCTGCTCACCTGCTGTAAACCAGCATGTGAGCAGCACCCTGATTGGAGGGAGCGACGTCTCTCGGCGCTCCCCAGTGCACTGGAGGCCTGCAGCGAACAATTGTGGAACCAAAGACTTGGCACTTTGGGTTCCCGCGACTAGTTTTAGGGGTGGAGGCCAGCCAAAAATTGATGCACAATACCGGATAGAGCGAGAGGTCATAGGTCTCAAGTGGATAGCTCGAAAATGAGCCTCAGATGACGAGAAGAAAAGAGGTGAGCTATCAATAGAGGTTCAAGGAGATACACATAACAGATCAAGTGAATTGGGGGACATCAAGACTCTATCAAGGAATAGTGGTATCTTGGACTGGCCGTACAAAGTTGTGGCTTTTACCCAAAACTACAGTGACAAAGCGGTTCGACTGAGGCACATGACACGTTGCCAGTGGTAATTGGCAAACAATAGATGAATGACAATGTGCGCAGGCGTGCAGAAAGCCGGCCCCTAGAAGGGGACTACAAAAACTGACTGGACCAACTCAGGTGGGATTGAATTACTCTTAATACACACTTTTAAGTTAGGACCACAGACACCCTACAAGTTGGGGTTGCAGGTAGTTTCGAACCTGCAATGAAGGGAGGTACGGAGGAGGAAAGTGGGTAGTGAGAGGATGAGAGTTATTGTTCTATGGGGAATATTTACAAGAAGTGGTGCAACGATGCTGATGTACCACTTTTCTTGTGTTGACCCACCCAACCATGCAACGGTTGCACCGTATTTACAATACGGCACACCATGGCAGTCATTAGGACAATAGCATCAATATTTTTGACGCTATTGTGGCACTTTGCTGCACTAGCATCAAACATTTTTAGGCTAGTGCAGCAAAGCACAGGGAGGCCCATTGATTAAAATGGGTGCGTCTTTTTAATGCCTGCTCTGAGCAGGTGTTAAAAATGACGGAACAAATGGTATAGTGAAATCTTGTAAATTTCACTGCGCCATTTTTTCGGGCCTCCCTGCGTTTTCAGGCCCCCTTGCATACATTATGTCTGGCGCAGGTATAATGTGGTGCAAGGGTTTACAAAGTGGCGCAATGCAAGCATTGTGCCACTTTGTAAATACGGCGGAGAAAGTCCTCCTTAACGCCGCCTTAGCGTAAAAAAAGATGCTGGAGTGGCGCACAGTGACGTTAGGGGCTTGTATATATGCCTCTGTCTTTTTTAACATCACCCACTAGTGATGAGACTGTAGTCAGGGAAGGTACTTACAGGCAGAATGAGATGTTGTGTAGGGAGCAGACTGGTCTGGGCCAGGAAGAAGCTTAAGGGTGAAGTAGAGAGAGATAGAAACCAAAACCACCACTAAAGATACTGTCCTGGAACGTAAATGGGCTGGGCTGTAAAATAAAAAGAGGGACTGTGATGAAATCCTTGAAGTAGCATAGAACTGTTCAGGGTCCAAGAAACCCTCTTAAAAGGTCGTAAAGCCCAGGAAAGATGCGGGTACAAGGTATTGGCCTACTCTGGATATATCGTAGCACAGATGGGACACTACGATGGGTTGACATTAAACCTCTGTTCAGTATATGCACCACCAAAGCTACAAGCGTCCACATCATACATAGAGTTTGGGATCCCTGCTGCTGCAGTTCCCAACATGGGTACTCCTAGTGGGAGGAAGTCTGAACCCAATGGCTAATGACGAAATGGATAGAAAAGGCTGTGGAAGGAAGAGAAGGGCCCCTGTCAGATTTTCTAGAGGCACTGGGGCTGGTGGATATATGGCAGGCCCACAACCCATCTGAGTCAATAAACATTTTACTCGGGTAGCCATAATAATGTCTCACAAATTCATTACATCCTAATGCAATGTATATGCACATTTGACACTTTACGGGAGTGAAACAAGAGGGCCAGGGGATATCAGATCATGCTCCCGTATGAGTAGAGATGAAAGGCAAGATGGGCTAGCCTAAAAGGAGGGGGGTGTAATATTCCTGTGGTACATAAAAAGCAAAGGGGCATATTTACATGCCCTTAGCACCATCTAGCATAATTTCTTTTTACGCTAAGGTGGTGCTAACCAGTCCCCCATCCTGCGCCATATTTACAAGGTGCTGCAATGCAAGTAATGCCGCTTTGCCTGCACCAGGTATAATGTATGCAAGCGGGCGTCCCCCTGCAGGGAGTCCCCCAAAAAATAGTGCAGTGAAATCTACCTACCTTTGCTATGCTGGACTAGCGCCAAAATTGTTGCCGATAGTCCAGCAAAGCGCCACAGTAGCATCAAAAATGTTGATGCTATTGTCCACAGGTGCGCCACGGTACACTGTATTGTAATTACAGCGCTACCATGGTGACATTTAGGGGGCGCATGGCGATGCAAGGAAACTGGTGCATCGGAGCTGATGCGTCAGTTCTTTGTAAATATGCCCCAAAGCCTTAAGTGAATTATGAACCATCTCCGAACACTACTTTATGGAAAATGTAGGATCAATAAAATATAGTAGCCCACTATGGAAGGCCTATAAAACAGTGGTAAGGGGACAAACAGTGTCACTGATAGTAAGTGAAAAGAAGCAAAAGACAGACCAGCCGGGCACACTAGAAATAGAGTTTCACAACATCGAAAAATTGCTCTTCTCGCAGGAAGGATGCCCAGTCCTGACGTCCCAGCACAAATGATATGATGTAGAGAACACGTCTGGGAGGCTGTTGCCATGGCTGTGTCAGAAAGAATGAACCAGGAGCTGAGTACATGAGATCGAGTCCCCATAAGGGCAGATGGTTAGTGGCAACAAAGAAATAGCAGAGGCATTCACAAGCTACTATTGATAAATGCACCCAGTGGTGCTGGAACAATTTCCTGATCAGGGGTCGCAGGGGCATCAGCTTACATAAATTAAAGGGGTTCCCAAAAATCCTGGTATTGCTGAAGGGGTGTGTGCACCAAAATGTAAGTGAACAGCTTGTGTTCGTAGAATAAAAGGAGATGGTAGTCCAATTATTTTGGGGGGAAAATGTGGTGCCTTATGATGCAATATTCTTGAATAAATGAATAGATTGTGGCACATTTTACCTGACAAAAGAGGCCATTAATAAAGTAGGGAGGTTTTAGCTGTACAAGCACAGGAGTGAAACAAAGGAATTTTGAATTGTTTTCTCACTGTACTTCAAAACGTGCACGACATCACATTCAACAATCAAAAGGCCCAAATGAAAAGGAGCCTCATTTTTAACATTTGAAGATTTTAAAAGAAGACATTTTTTTACATCGATGCCTCTCATATTTGTTATTCTTTCATTCTCTATAGAACCCCATCAAGAGAGTGGCGAACGTTTGTTACCATGTAGCATCTCTTTGACGTCACATAATGCAAACCTAGATACGCAGATATTGCAAACTGGCCCTGGTTTGTTGAAGGTTCTCCTCTGTGCTGTCCTTCATTAGCACTCACCATTCACTTCCCTGGAAAGCTAATGCTGCATGAAAGGAAACTGATTGAAAGGCCCTGTAGTTTTCCATATCTTTCTGATCAGTCTCCAGATCTGGGGGTGCTGCAGCACCTGCCACACTCCTAGTTTCAGCACCCCTAAAGACACACATTCACCAGATCTCCAGAGGAGGTGGCAGACTTCCTCAAAAATGTTCAGCTCCCACAACCCTGAGTTCATCATAGACGGGGACTAGAGGTAAACAGAGGCCACAGAGATAGTGGTAGCAATGAAGGAACTGCAGTCAGGCAAGGCAGTAGGCCCCAGTGGGATACCAAGGGAACTATGTATGTAAGGGTATGGCCAGAAGATGGTCTACACATATTCTGCAGATGTTTTTTTATTTGTATATTTTATTGATAGCATAAACAACTACAACAAACAGCTTGAGGTGCAATCCATAGTTACAGGTTAATTGTCGACACATTGTACGGTTCCATCTAGATGAAATAAAATACATTACATCCTCATTAGGACCCGTTTATTGCCCGTATTGAGAGACATTGTTGCAAGCCGGAGGCGTGGTTGAGAGGCAAGATTTTGTACGGCTTAACATTATTCAACCCGGTGTGAATTAGGGCATGGCCAACGTATTCTAGTGAAAGGGCTTATGGCAGGAACTGGCATGCAGTGGTAACCATGTTAATTTTGGTCCACCATCTATGATGAGGTGGTGGGTGACCTGGTTATGGGAGAGACAGGTTTATTTTGAGTGTAAAGATAAGAGCGGAATGGGCCCCATTTGTCCTTGGGTCGGG
Organism: Pleurodeles waltl; assembly: GCF_031143425.1. NCBI lineage: Eukaryota > Metazoa > Chordata > Amphibia > Caudata > Salamandridae > Pleurodeles > Pleurodeles waltl. The sequence continues at coordinate 982,084,156 of NC_090443.1, read as the reverse complement.
AGCTAGGTGGTAACAGTTCACCATATTCATTTAGCTGTTCTTGTCAGTATATGACATGTTGTACCCAGGCGGCTGTGGTGGGGGACTAGCGCCTACTTCAATGCATGGCCACTCTTCTTTTAGGCAGTAGGAGTAGCATAGCTGTAAGGCACCTGCACTCGGCAGGTATCTGCTCAACGTACCCTAATAATGCCACTAGCGGCGATCTCAATGGGGCGTGGCCGGTTATTATTTGTATGGTATCGACGGTCGTCTCCCAGAATGCCAGTATCTGCAGGCCTAAAAGGAGGCCTGGATGTCACCGCATCTGGTACATTTCACCTCTGGGACTAAACCAATTTTAAAAAGCTGCACAGGTTTTCGGTAGAGGTGGTGAAAGTATTTAAAATTTATGAGGCGTAGTCTGTGGTTAGGAGAAAGGTGATCAAGTTGGCCACAACAGTAGCCCCATTGCTCGTCTGATACTGTGAAGAAGAGGTCTGCATCCCACTGTGCACGGGCACCTGATGTGAAGGGCGGGATGGAAGCCTGGGTGGAGGTAAAAAGGCAGGTGATCAGACGTCTAGGGGATGGAGACGTAAGAATAATTTCTAATGGTGGTAATGTGGGTGGCGCAGCAGGGAAGGTGGGGTGTACGTTATGGCATGTCGCACAAAGCTGATAATACAACATTACCTCTAATTGTGTGTGGCGTGCGCCTTCTGCCTTGGGTAGTTGTGTCAGAAATTGACCATCAAGATATATATCTGCAAATTCTGAGATTTTTAGGGGCATATTTATACTCTGTTTGCGCCGGAATTGCGTAGTTTTTTTTTACGCAAATCCGACGCAAAGCTAACTCCATATTTATACTTTGGCGTTAGACCCGTCTAGCGCCAAAGATCTTGGAGTTAGCGTCATTTTTTAGCGTGGACCTTGCGTTAATGATATGCAAGGTAGGCGTTCCCGTCTAAAAAATGACTCCAAGGCATGTGCACCTTATTTAAACTCCCGTGCAAAAATGGCGCACGGGAGTGGGCGGGTCAAAAAAAATGACGTCCAGCCGCTTTTGCGTCATTTTTTAACGCCTAGTCAGGGCAGGCGTTAAGGGAACTGTGGGCTCGGAAGGAGCCCAGAGGTGCCCTCCCATGCCCCCAGGGACACCCCCTGCCACCCTTGCCCACCCCAGGAGGACGCCCAAGGATGGAGGGACCCATCCCAGGGAACTTAAGGTAAGTTCAGGTAAGTAATTTTATTTTTATTTTTTTGTGGCATAGGGGGGCCTGATTTGTGCCCCCCTACATGCCACTATGCCCAATGACCATGCCCAGGGGACATAGGTCCCCTGGGCATGGCCATTGGGCAAGGGGGCATGACTCCTGTCTGTGCTAAGACAGGAGTCATTTCAATGGGGGTTGGGAGTAAAAAAAAATGGCGCAAATCGGGTTGGGGCCTTAGCCCTGACTTGCCCCATTTTTTGACGCCCAAGCTCCATTTTCCCCTACGCCGGCGCTGCCTGGTGTGGGTCATTTTTTTTTACGCACACCAGTCAGCTGCGCCGGCTAACGTAATTCCATAAATAAGGCGCCCGCATGGTGCTTTGGAATGGCGTTAGCCGGCGTTAACATTTTTGACGCACAACTGCATTGGCGCAGTTGTGCGTCAAAAAGTATAAATATGGCCTTCAGTTTGAGAGCCTTGCCCCTGGCGCTGCGTTCCTGTAAGGGCGGGATCATTGGGTTCTCGAATAACGAGATGGAAGGTGCATATAATAGGGTTAGTCCAGTTTTTTTTACGTATCTCCTCCCATGCCCATCGCAAGCAGGCAACTGTGTTTATTTCAGCTCTGGGTGTCTTGTAAGGGTGAAACAGTGCCGTCTTCAGGGGGCATGGTGCTGCTCTATCCACCTTTATAGCTGTATGCAGTTAAAAAGGGGTTTGTTGCACCCAAAAGTGGAGATATTGCGCTTGTGCACAATAAGCGTAGTGTCATGTCCGGCGCCCCTTTGTCGGCGGTAGAATGAGAAGCTCCCAGGATGCTCTGGGCAGCTTCCCGGCACAGATCAGGGTGCACAGATTAGATTTTAAACGTTTGAGGAAGCTGGTAGTCAGGGGAAGGGGAATATTGAGGAATAGCTAAAGGAACTTAGGAAAGACCATCATTTTTGCTAGAGAGATGCGGTCATTAAGGGATAACGGAAGGCGAGATCATATTGGTATCCTGTCCTCCAGCCAAGTCATCGCCCTACCATAGTTTGCTTGCCACAGAGCATTGACGCCACGACTAAGCCAGATGCCTAGGTAGCAAACTGGTTCCTCCGCCTATTGAAGTAGAAATTCGAGGGGGAATGGCAGGGTCTCCTCCTCGAGAGGGAGTAGCATCGATTTCCCCAGTATATCTGCACACCTGAGTGTTCTCCCAAACGGATCACCTCTTGTATCATGGGAGTCAGGTTGGTGTGTGGGTTAAGGGTGTAGAGCATAATATCATCAGCGTACATGGAGATCACCAGGGCCCTGGAGGTCAGGCCAAGACCCACCTATTCGCGTGGTGTTGTTGGAGGCATGCCGCCAGTGGTTCGATCCCGATGGCGAATAGCAAAAGCGACAGTAGGCAGCCCTGTCGAGTTCCCCGGGTGATCTGGAAAGGTTCTGAAACCATTTATGTGCACTCTTGCTGTAGGAAGGGTGTACAGAGGGCAAATCTGTTTTATAAATATAGGACTAAGTCCAATTCTCGCCAGCAGGGGGAAGCAGTATGTCCATTCTAGTTTGTCAAACGCCTTTGTGGCATCTAATAAGGCCGCTGTTGCTTGTACATGTGGGGCCAGGTGGTGCACGATTGCAAAGATTGTGCGGAGATTATGGGAGTGGACCTGCCCGGTATAAAACCCACCTGATCCGGGTGGATAATTTTGGGTAAAAGATTGGCCAAGACCTTAGCGAAAATGTTATTATCAACATTGACGAGGGAGAGTGGCCTATAGGAGTCGCATCGCGTCGCTGGCTTGTCCGGTTTGAGTAGGGTATGTATCATATCTTCTCGCAGGGAGCCAGGGAGGCATTCCTAATCTAATGAGTATTGTTTGTGTTGTGTGCCAGGCAAGGCCTCTGCATAATAATATTTTAACCCCTCTGACGTACTTTGAGTATACAGATGAGTAAGCACCGTCCCAGCCTCTGGCTTTAAGGCGTGGGGTCACCTAGGTGCGTTTCTTGCAGGAAACATATGACAACCCTGTGTCTGTTCAGGTAAGAGTGCATCAGTTGGGCTTTTCTAGCATCATTTAGGCTACGTATATTCCAGGTTAGGCATTTCAGAGTGGTCATGTTGATGCAGTGTGTGCTATCACGTGGGCCCAAGGTCTCCTATGCAGTTTTTGGTGTGTGATGTTGAAATTCGTGTATGAAATGGATAGCATACTGCACCTCAGCAGTACAAACTTAGACAAACTGTTATATGTCATAACTAAACAACAAACTTCCCACCCACACCAACCCCCAAACTTGGTTAAGTAATGATTTTCGTCTCCCTCCCCAACATATCCAATTTGGCCTAAAGAAAACATTCACGGGAAATATCCCTTGGGGTGAAGTGACTGGGCTGGCTGGGTGGCCGGCTGTCGGGTTCAGGAACCCCACATGGTGCGGCGTGGTGGTATCATTGCCACGGAGTATGTGGTGGGTTACAAAATCGGGGACCTGCCAGATTGGCTTAGTCACTGTCACTTAAATCAGCATTCCCAGCAGCCCCCATCGGACCACACATCGGACCGAGTTTCTTGGTGGCACTTTTGGCGAACATTAAGGCTGCATTAGCGTCTGAAAACGTGCTTTCCCATCAGCCATGATCTGGAGCTTGGCGAGGTACAAGAATGCATTTGGTATTTCAGATTCCTGCAGGAGTTTCTTTGCGTTAAAGAATTCTCTGCTGGCAGCCTGTACGGCGGGCGTGAAGTCAGGATAGAGAGAGATGACATTACCACGGTGTTGCAGTGGGCTTTTTTCACAAGCCAAGCATAGAACCGTGTCTCTGTCTCTGTAGCTAAGGAGTTTACCAATTATTGGTCTGGTGGGCGTTCCAGCGAGAGGGCCAGGGGCCAAGCGACCTGTGGGCACATTCTACTATAAATACTTGGGATAGGTGCTCTCCAAATAGGCTATGCAGCAAATTCTCAACATAGTCTTCCATTTTTTATATAGCAGTAGATTCCCGTACACCTGCAATGCGGAGATTACTGCAACAGGACCTCACCTCCAAATCTTAGTTTTTAGCTTTTATAATGTTCAATCTCCTGTCCATTTTTAGGAGTTCCTCTTTTGATTCAGTTTGCTGATCATCTATGTCGGAGATCCGCGTTTCCAGATTGCCCAGCCTGTTCTCGTGCTGTCCACGCAATGTTTGAGTTGGTCAAGACGGGTAGTGAGGACATCCAGCTTGCCATCAATAGTTGTAAGACTAGTTTTCACATCCAGTAATATTTTTTTGAGGTCAAGCTCATCGGGATCCTCCTCAGGTGGGGAGTTTGACATCGCACCACGAGTTCTCTCACCCTCTCCAGGGCGTATGCACTTTTTCCCTTCAAATAAAAGTTTCAGGTGTTTGTCGTCCGTTTTGCCCATCGTCGTAGCTGGCCCAGTGTGTTCGGACAGATAAGGGAGTCCTCCGGAGCCCAGGATGTGTATGCAGCGCCGAGAAGAGGCGACCCTCCACTGCCTTGATTGTAGCCACCTAGAGGGCCCGCCACTCCCCGCCAACTACCAAACTACAGCAGGGGTTATGAGCAGGTCCCAGAGGCAATCCCAGGGAAAGTTGAGTCAAGGGGGGCTCCCCACTTAGCGCATGGTGTATCTGCAGTGATGCGCCAGCCAGAAGACGGGACCTTCACGTATGGCCTGCTGGGTCATCGCCTCCGCAGCGATAGGGGTGTAACGGAGCTGTCCCCAGGCCTCTCCCTCTAGGCTCCCCCACTTACCGGGCTCACACCGACTGCGCAGGCCTGCATTCGGACTCGGGTCACACCTCAGGCCGCAGGTTCACACCAGGCCATCAGCCCACTCTGGACTTAGGTTCCTTGTTCATTGCGCCACTGGGTTCAAGTTAGCCTGGCTGATGAAGGGTGATACCCTGAAACCGGTCCCAAGATGCTTGTTTCCGGTCCAGGGATGATCTGGCCTGGCAGTTCGGGCTGGGCTTTTCCTAGGGGGAACAGGGTCAAGACTGATTTGCATATGACTGGGTCCAAACTGGGGTGTCATGGTGAGCAAAAGAACAATGGATTAAATCCAGATCTGTGACTGGGGTGAGTGGTTGAAAAGTTTCAGCACTCCATCCATCATCCTTTTGTGTTGCTGAAATTTAAAAGCAGTCAGATATTGGCAAACACTGCCGTTACTGCTAATGGGCAGAGTGGCAATGTATAAAATGGTGACCTTGCCCAAATTCCTATATGCCCTCCCGAAGACCTCTTTTAACATCACATGATTCTGGTGGCAGAAACACAAATAACAAGCTCCACTAAATTCTATGTATTGAATATTTGAGGGGAGGAGAGAAATCCAAAACACTTGAAATTATGGGTGGTGCTAGGGCTAATAGTTTCAAAAAGGAACATTGTGAAACACCGGGGAGCAAGAGACCCACTGACTCCTAGTGCTTGGAGGGAGGACATGGATTGGTGTGTGCTAGAGGAAAAAAGGTGTAAGAAGTTAGATGATGCCTAAGGAAATTGAAAATATTGGGGAGGATGGGAAATCTATCGAGGACTAGGTACAACTAATTAGAAGGGGAACAGAGGGTTTGAGCAGATCACACAATAGACAAGATGAGTGCTTTCAGTCTGAGCAGTAAATCAGCAGTGATAAACTATGGATTGTTTAATACTGCACTGACACCAACTTCTGTTTTGTGACAGTGTGTGACAGTTTATTGTTTATTTTTTTCTGTTTAATAAAAGCAATACAAATATATTTTAAAGAGTTTTAAGTTCTTAAAGCTTTTTTTTGACTTACTGATTTTTTTTACATCATTGCCTGGCATGTTTCCCACAGGCAGAGAGGGGTGCCTTGTTTGCACGGTGGAAGTAATGAAGACTCGAGGTACCTTGTAAAATATCTTATTGCCAATAGTCCAAGTGAAAAATGCAACTTGCATGGTCAAAAATAACTTGGTGATTGGCTTTTGTGTGGGTCTGCCCATTCTGTTCAGGAAGGCGGTGCATGACAAGGCAAAGGTTTTGTCCTAGAGCAGCAACATTTATAAGGCTGGCCCTGCATCCATATCACTTTATATCCTTCATGCTACACCGAAACACGCTTTAGACACAATCTCGAGCAACATCAGGTGCCCACATGGCTACAAACTATATAGTGCTCATCAAAAGTTTCTGTAACCAGTCTCACGCCAGGGGAATATTCTAAGGTAAGGAATCTGTGGCCAGAAGTCTCTATCAGACCAAGAAATAAGTTACACATGATGAATGAACAGACCAGATATGTGCTAGTAGCAGCACTGAGTAGCCCGATGGTAGTAACTCAAGGTTACAAGAGAAGGATATAAACTCATGGCCAGTAATTGGTGGTAGCTGGGCAGCAAAGACAAGCCAAGACAGAGTAGGTAAGTATGTGGAATGGTACAGCAGAAGAACCAATATGAAGACCAGTGAGAAGGAGAGGGGTAAGAGGTCAATGGAGAGGCCAAAGTGTTTTATAAGAAGAGTCCAGAAAGAAGGCAGGCTGCAAGCGAGAAGATGAACTACACCTATATTAAAGGTATTTTAGTAAAGACCCTAAGCGTGCCCTGCACATAACCCGTAACTACTGGTTGTAAAGTAACGGCCATCTTGACCGACAACAGATATACCTAATAATGTCCATAACCTAGTTCGATTATCATAAAAACGTAAAACCTGAATACAATCTGACTATAAAATGTTCTTGGCGTCTAATCTAAATAAATCATGCACATTGCACAACTTTGGTCTTGGCTGGACATCCTGGGGGTAACACTGCGGCCTTTTCAACTAAGAATTGTAAGATTTAAATGTGGTCCACAGGCTGAGTGATGCTGAGCTGAGGTTATTTTGTTGTCAGTTTGCACTTAAAAATGTTGCTTTGCAATGCAGGGCTCATTAACTGTTCTAAAGAGAAGATATTTGGAATGTTGCCTGATGATTTGTGCCCGATATAGATTCATAGGCTTTGCAAACTCCTGTCCTCTAGTGCTTGGATCAGGAATATTAGCCATAAGTTTCAAAAACAACTTTGTGGCCCTTGACTACGATTTATGTCTGTAACCAGAATCCTTGTGACATCACAGTAACCAAGCATACCTTTTTATTCAGAGCCTTTCTTGGACCGTCTCCTGGGATCAGCTAATCCCTTATTACATCCTTTCATCTTGAGAGAAGTCTAGGCGAGCCATGTTTGAATCAAGAGCAGACACCATGCTGCACAAATGATTTGGCACATAGAAAGTAGGGGCCATATGTATGGCCTGGTTTGCATCGCTCATGCACCAACGCAACGTGAAGAGCGACGCAAACCTTAAATGAGATTTATGAAGCCACGCAAGGCCACCTCTCGAATAATGCACAAATCTCTGCAATACATACTCAGCACCTGTCCAGTCTGACAGAAATGTGTGTTTGTTGAACTGCAGTTTTGCTGTTAATTGTAGTCAGAGAAAAGTGCACACTTTGAAAAGAATATCTATTTAACAAGAGCATGCATTGAATATGAGAACAAGTGCTTTTAAAATAATCCTTATTTTGCCAAAAGCATGCACTGAATAAGAGAATAGATGCTATGTTTTTTAAATTCAGCATGTATGAGCTGGGTGGTACTGATCTGTGGCCCTGTGAGTACTGGGTGGGTCACTGTCTGTTGGAGTTAAGCCGTGCTGCTGGTACAGCACGGTGTGGAGTTTACCACATGTATAGTTCGAACAAGAATATTACACTTGCAAGACACCCTTTCATGGGATTTACTACTTGCTTTAAAATTCTGGCGTTTTTCTAGTACAAGTTTTGCCGGGTAATAGTTTGTGAAAACCAAAATACTGCAAGGTTTGCCTCTTAAATTGGGGAGAGGGAGGAAGTGGTATATTGCATTATCGCCCATCTCAACCAGCAGAAATCGAAATGGAGGGAAGTTCCATTGCGCCCCAAAGTATCCATAGTTCACAGGGCAGCAGTGCTGCACTAAATGGAAAAAGCTCAATCACAAGGAGGCCCTCTGGGTTTCATGTAAGACATTGGGTTAGAGTCTTGGTTAAGAATCTTTTCCCAAAGCCTTCTAAGCAACATCTAGGCTACATGTTTCAGCCCCGCAGTTGAGTTGCTATGTTGGTCTTCTTCAGGTCTGTGGTTGAATGTTATCTTTATTTTCTGTAGTTCATGTATTTTTAAAGTTTACACATTCCCAAAAGAGTGTTAACTGGAATCTTGAGGGTTTAATGTGCCTCTGGACACCTTTTTCGAACTTAGTATATGTTTTTATTTCAAGTGCTCATAAAACGAGAGCAAAAGATTATTTCAGTGACTGGGCTGACGATGTGGATAGATGCTGCCTTCTCAGGGCTCCAGTACGGTGGGAAAAGGATCATGCATAATTGGTACATGAATAAACCTTGTTCTTGTTTCTGTTAATCTCAGACCTCACCGCAGCATTTCATAATACCGCAAGTAGGGTGCTATAGTGCAGCAACCAATGGCAAATAGATATCGCACAAAGCCTGAGATGACATCTGTGCTAGACACAGATTAACAAATGGTGTCTGCTTGTGGAACAACATTTTCATTACCGTAAATGTTTGCTCCATTTGAAGGTATATTTTTATCTATATTGATGACTCATGTGAACACTCCTATATCTCTGTGCTCTGCTGTTGCCTTTTGAGCATCCTCTAACACAGTGTGCCATGGGACCAAAGTCTGACTGAATCTGTGATTCACATACTATTATTTTTTCTCTTGTTAGTAAACCCTGTCAGGCTTCCGGGGAGCATATTTTCTTTAACAGGTAACTTTTATGTTATTTATTTATTTGTGGAATTTATGTAGCACAAACTATGCCAAATGGCAGTAGAGCCTTTTACATATCATGGAAATTATAACCTGTGCCCTAAGGTAACTATAATTCACGCTCTCGCCATGCACCATTTTCTCATCAATTATTTTACTGCAGATGTTAAAGTGATATTATCAATGATGTCATGAGTGATGTAATATCTGAGGTAATTAGTAGTGCATGGCGATCGTGCGAGCTATAGTTACCTTAGGGTACGAGTTGTCCTGAACTATTTGTTTATTTAAATCAGTGTCTCCAATTGTTGTGCATGGTGTTGTCTCTTTATCCATTACATACAGGTTTCACATGCACAGTGGGTTTGATATAATAATATTAACCAAATATTGCATACTTCCTCTAATATTGAATCCTCGTTCAACATTGCTGGTAAGTTTATTATAACCCCTATCCACCCTGGTCTACGGGTTACTCCTGTAATTTTTGTATACAATTCCACTGTATCAAAGGAAGACACATCTCTGTAAATGGAATAAACAAGCATGCTAAAGGATTGGGCTCCACAGGCTTCTTCTTTGGAAACACCTACGATTTTCAAGACTCTCAGTCAAAAGTGTTTGACATTCTATAACTCTGGGTTCCAACGTTCTGGTATAGATTAACACTTGCACTAAAACACAACTCACACTAACATGCACAACTTTCCATTTCGCTATCACCTGTGTACTTGTATAAAACACACACATCCTCAGCTCAGCTGGTCAGATGCCTTGCCTCAACCCACAATCATGCTGTAAGTTGGGCTACAAGTGATCAGAGTAAGACCACTCCATCCAACTGTGCTCACCAACTTCTGCTCCAACTCACCCGTTTCCCTCTATTCAGGGTCCTTTTTAGGTCGAGCATACCAGTGCGCAAGTGCTGCTTTTCCGTCTTGGAATCTATGTGGGCTTTTAACCACGCCCACCTAACGCCCATCACTATCACTCGTTCAGGGGCTTGCCTTTCAAAAATCATTTGTTATCATTGGTAAATGCTTTATGTTTGTCCCTCCTTGGGGCGGTTTTGTTACCGCCTTGGCCATCGACCCTGTTAGATGATTTCCTGATTGCTGATTGTTTGACTGCGAGCGAACTTCTTTTTCCTTTTATGTCTCTCCTTCGTGCTCATGCTCATGGCTGCTGTGGTGCTTTGAATAGGCTCGTTTATGTCAAAAATATTACTTTTCATTTTCAATTTAAGTGGCAAGAAAAGTCCACTTAGGAAGTTGAGCAAATGCAAGACCCATTGCATTGGAAATGCTTGTTCCCCTTACCCACCCCCCCCCCCCCCAGCACTTTGAAAAGAAGACGGGGCAGCATGGAGTCTATAAATGACCAAAGTTCTATCACTAAGACGTGCCACACAGCAGACCTGCACATGCCACAAACCAAATCATGCACCAGAGTCAGAGCTAGAAAACCTTGTAGGGACACACACATATACTGACACAAGACAGCTGATTGATAAAACGAAGAAAAGCAATACAACAGTCGATGGATGTAGGTATATATATAATATATATTTACTCTTTGAAAATAAAACTCCAGTCAAATAGCTAGCATCTGTACAACTACAAAAATAAAACTTTGTTCTTTTAATATAAATAATTTATATGCCATTACAACAATTTGTATTAAGCTATAACCACTAAACAAACAAAACAGACAAATGAAAACAAGCTGTATCATGGAAATTCATTTTTGTAGTCATGGAAATATTTATATATATTTATATATTTCTCTATACATAGAAAACATATAGATCTCACATATCACCCCTATTTCTTTTATTTTAGTAGTAGCTATGATGTATGAGTTGGACTATTTTCCCTTTTAAACACAGATTTCTGGAACGGCGAAAGGGGCTCTACGTATTTCTCTTATATGCCATGTTCTGCCTTAAAATTAATTACATTAGACATTGACATCCAGCTGCCATTTCCAGAAGCGAACACACAAAAGACAATCCAATAAAAACTTTTTTACAAAAACAATAGCTCGGACTTTTGACATTCCTATGCTTTTGCCTGTGTGGCAGTGATCCGACCGGTCACCCATGGGCACGAAAAGGAAGGCGCCAGGGACCAACCCTGAGACTGCAGCACCCTCGATCGAAGGCGAGGGAAGCGGCAGATTCCTGGTACAGTGGGGCCTAAAACAAAGAGGCAAAGGCAAAGCCAACCAACAAGGCAAAGCCAACCAACACTACCATGGACTCTGCGCCATCCCCAATGCTAGAATTGTTGCTGTTTTTTGCATTTATGCAGCTAAGGGATGTTGTGGGCAAATTTAGGATTTTGTCCAGGTAAAATGGGACAAGGCCCTTCTGCCCCAAGTCGTAAGCTGATGTTTGTAGTCGCCTTGAGGAAGACTGTCAACTTTTTTCCTCTTCTTCTGCCCTGTTGAGGCCCTGGACCCTAAGCAGCAGTTAGTGTCAGGACTAGTGAAATTACGGCCACCCAAAAGAGAGTGGCAAGGGAGGTTAGCTTATCTGATCTAGTCCTACACATTTCATGCGAGACAGGAGGCAGTTCTAGGTCCTGACGATTCCTCAATGGTCTTTTAAGAATTTGGGCCTTCGTACCACTCAGATACCCTCCTTGATATCCTCCTGTAAACGCCCCTTAAGAAAAGAATCATCTTATAGTGCTACAATGTCTGGCGCTAACAGAGAAATGGACCTGGGTAGCAGGGAAAGAAGAGAGCGAGAAATGTGCACCCTGTATTAGAAACGCTTTCTGTAGAAACACAAGAGAAAAAATCATACACATTTCCTAACCAGAGCACGTTTTGCATAGATATGAAGGAATGCGGCTTCTTTCTTAGTCTCAAAAACAAATGGCAAAGGCGATGTTAGTTTGTGTAAGCCACATGGCGGCAGACTGCTGGCTTAGGACCTGATTTATATTTCGGCAGAAAGAATACTCTGTCACACCGGTGACAGATATCCCGTCTGCCGAAATATAAATCCAATAGAATATAATGGGATTTCGATTTTGGCGGATGGGATATCTGTCACCATTGAGACACAGTAACCCGTCCGCCGAGTTCTAAACACGGCCCCAAGTCTGACAAAGCCTAGGGGCAGTGAGAGATATTCACCTGCACAGGACAAGACTCAAGCAATCCAGACCTGTGTCAAGAGACAACCCTGGAGAGCAAAAGTATCCATTCTATCAGGTCATAAACTTTCTCTGTGGAAACATGGTTTACTTCTTGCAGGTGCGAAGAACCTGTTCTTCTCCAATGGTTGGGAATATTTAAAGTGGTGAATCAATGCCCTCCTCGTCAACGACTTAATGTTAAAGGTAATCCGCTTTCCCTTCCTGGCTGTGAAAATGATTAGCATGGTGGACTACACGTGGTGTAGTGAGCCAGGATACCCTCACAGGTGACAAGTGGAGCTCTATAAATCTATTGATTGATTGAGCCAGTAAGTAACACTGCCTTTGAAATGAACAGCTTGGAACTTTCTGTAATGCTGGGAAGAGCATGCTCTTGTTCTCTCCAGATGTAGAAAGGTGTTTATATGCTGGAGTGCTTACGTTGCAGCTACACAACTTTCTCATTTTGCTAGAAAAATTATAATTTACTTGGCAATTGATTAGCTCCTCACAGCGAGTTCATTCTGGTGAACACAACCCCCTAATTATTCAATCCCAAGGCTTGAACATCCCAGGTGCAGAGGACCAAGCATTTTAGAGACAAAGGCTGGACTACATTCTCACGCTCTGGAACAGGGATCACCGAAAAGGTGTATCCCTGAGCCCAGTGGTTTCATAGTTCCTGCAGCGGCGGGTAACATTACCCAGGGAAAAACTCAAGTACACTCCCTAATGTTGAATGTAACGAACCTTCAAAGAAAAAATGGAGAAAAAGAAAAACAACTGTTCAAATATGGTTCAGATCGCCTGCCATTGGTTTTGTCATAAGAAGAGAGGCCACACCTTTACAGAAATCTTTCAAAAATGTATCAAATTGTGGATGTCATACAGTCTGTTTTTGTAATGGAAGTATAGCAGCACAATATTTCAGAACATTGTCTTTCATTCTAAAGGACGTCCCGGCGAGACACCGCTCTCTTTTTCTGTCCATGTCCAGCAGTCGGACTTATGCGGGAAGGTCCGGCAAGCCCACCTCCAACCACACTCCCGGACATCAGCCAGGCGCCTTCCCATGAAAGCACACACTGAGTTATACAGTACACTTTAAATAACTTTTAGTATTAAAATATATCTTAAAGGAGGGTCTCTAATACTTTATCTTGATTTATTATAACTAATAATATTAATATTATTTAACGCTCTCTGGCAGTGATGAGGCTTTATGTACAATAGGTGGGAGAGAGCTGTCTCTTGCAGGGCCTGTCGGGAGTCCGGCTCAAGCGTGGAGGGACTGGTGCTGTGATAATATTCTTTCACAGAAACCTGCAAGGGAAAAAAAATAGATCAGGTTGGTTCCCACACAAAACATCGACTTCTTTCCTTTATTATTTACAAGTTAACAAGCATAATGCATGGTAAATTAAAATGTGAAGCATATGAGGAACAGGGGTTTAAAGAATTTCCTTTCTGAAGGTTAATTTATTTTGTAAACGTTTGCTCTTCCCTTAGATACGTATATCCTTTCAAACTGTCAGTCCATTTCCTTTATAAAATTCTATTTTCTTTTCCAAAGTTAAAATTCCTTTCTAAATGTAAATTCCCTTTCTGACCTTAATTCCTTTCTATACACCAATTTACTTTCTAGACACAAATTTCTACTATAGGTGTCTCTTCTCGTTTTGTTTTATTTGGATATTTATGTTATTTACACATGACCATTTAAATGTCTATTCGCTTTAAAGACATGGATGTTCTTCCTTTTGCCACTTTATTTCTAATCTCTTCAATTTACAGAAAAGCCTTTTCAATGCTTATTTTCTTCCTGGGTGTCTATTTTCCTTTTTGAGGCCTTTTTATTGTACACCCTACGTATCTTACCATGAGAGAAAACGCACAGTACTTACAAGTGTGCTTTGTGCGTTTATTTTACTATTATGCCCCACAAACACAATTGTAAAATCTCGATTCATTCCCTTCGATAGATCTTCTCAATGTAATAGTCTAGAAATGAAAGCTGGCCTTTATAACTGCCATGTAGGGGTTTTCTAAAGTTTTGGAATGGTTCTGTTTTCTACTTACAGTTGACCTAACTATTGCCTCTGGAACGTATAAGGAATTGATCAAGACTGGTGTAGAAATACCATCAACCATAAGCGCTGTGCTACTCATTCTGTCGCCTTCTGGAAGACGGCATCCTCCCAACCCTCCGGTGTCAGGTACTCTACTGCCGCATGTGCATTAATAAACTCATCTCTCCTTTTTTACTGACTTGGGAACTCTCGATGGAAAAATCACTCGTATGGCAACCCAATGTGTTCTGAGAGTAGCTCTGATTGACCTCAATTGAACCTGAGTTCTAGATTACAATACTTTTTAGGTTGCGATATGGTGCCTCTGCTCACATGGAGTCATCTGGTAACATTCAAACACTTGCATTTCGAATACTTTACAAAGAATGGCAAGCATATGATGCTCCATGAGTGAGTACTTTAAGTATGTGCCTAGGAACTGTAAAGGAAATGGTTACAGCACAAACACAACAGTGTCCGGCTCTACTGATTCTGCGAAAGTATTTCAATGGAATACTGTCGAAGAGACCCTTAAACCTCTGTCGCATGAATCTGGACCTAGACAACAGCATGCATGGGTTCAAGACAGCAGAGCCTGGAGTAAATACTCACCTAGTGCCTTGCAGAAGTGTCTTCCGCTCTCCTGTCTTGTTCCAGGTCCTGCAGCTCCAACTCTTCCAGCTGGTGCTTCCTCCTGTTCTTGTGAGTCATGTTGGGTGGGTGAGAAGAGTCCCTACAAGAGTCTGCCTCAGTGTCCTCAAAGCCCTCATGGGCGTACCCCAGGACTGACCCCGGCAGTCTGGGGTGCACGGCCACTGTGACCGAGGCGGTGGCGGTCACTGTGGTGCTGTAGGCTGGCAGTGCAGTCCGGGGGTGGTTGTGAGCAGTGTGGCTGGGCAGGGCCCGCGGTTGAGTCCTAGAACCCACAATGTGAGGCCTGCCGGGCCTGTGCAGTCTGTGGCTAGGGGGCTGCGGCCTCCTCTCGCCGAGCTCCAGCTGCTGAAAATGTTTTAGGTCCTGGCAGACGATCTGCGATGCAAACGTGTTCACCTTGGGCTGAGGTTGCTGCTGTGTCAGAGGGTCCTTCTTGGGCGTCAGGTCCTCATTTTCATTGCAAGATTTCACAACCTGGTGGACAAGAAGGACAGAGGCGTCATCCACTGAGCAACAAACAAAAGGCACTTTACTTTAAAAAAAAAAAGAGCTATAGAGTCATCCAAGTAGGCTTGGGGCATCTGTAGAAGGTCAGGTTTTTTTTAATTCATGATCTGCCTTTGTAAATTACGCATCCAGGGTACCTTGAGGTATATGATTTTTTGAATTAATCAAAACAGCCACATCCCAAACGATGAACAGGGTTAGGAAGAAATGAAGTACTGAATATGGATATAATGATGATCTGTAGCAGATCATATTACAAAATCTGTTATGTGCGACCCAGCAACACTTATTATCAGAAGAAACGAGAACCAACTGAAACATGGTCCACACCCCAGAGAATCTTCCTCATCCCGCTTGGTGCTGCCAAATTCCAACCTCAAACCTAAGAGAATGAAAGCAAAACAAAGTCCCCACAAGGAGCAGTAACTGCAGAAACATGAGCGCACTTGAAAGGCTTGGTATCCATTGTCTGCCACCAACATCAGGGCGACAGTGACCTGGTTCAGACACGCGTGGTCCTGTGCGATTTACTCTGAGTGCAATGACAGACATATACATCTTTACAGATAAAAGAAAGTACAGAGGGTTGCAAACATGGAGACCCACAGAATCATAACAAAACATGGAAATTCATAGAATTATAAACTCACAAACGCTGACATAGAGACATGCATACGGGCCACATAAAGCACACTTACAAACATATTAATGCAGACACCCACACACATAATAAACACACATATGAGCACACACAAACAGATGCGCTGGTCCTTTCTCCTGTCTGATAGATACTTACGGTGATTTTCGGAAAGCTGGGGTCCTTGCTGTTTTCCAGCAGGATGTGCGAAGGGGGTGGTGGAATGATGTAGGGGCTGCGCTGTTCATACAAGTGCAGGTCCTCGTCTCCAACCCCGGAGGTGGCAGTGGTGGTGGTTTCCGAGTAGTACTCGGAGTCTGAGTCCATGAAAGAGCTGTGTCGGGCAGGAGGCCGTTGCATATACAAGCCATGGTGATTGAGAGGTGGCGGGATCGGTTCTGGCGACGGTGGAGGTAAGTGGTTGCTATTGTCTGCTGGAACCATCTGATGTTGTGGAGACAGAAAGAGCAATCAGTATCTTTGTACAACACCGTGCGTGCTGACTACTGAACCAACACTAGGGAGCAACTGATGTAAACCATGGGGCATGAGAGAGACAAATGTACACCTTAGGAAGCCACTTATATTGTACGAAGCTACAAAAACATAAATTAGTGAGCTTCTAATCTTCATATAGGAACCGACTAAAACACCCTACCTGGAGCAGCTACCACAGTGCCTCAGGAGCCCAGCATTACAAATACTCGACTGTTCCTACAAAATCACAGCCATTTCTTATCATTAAATCTAGTGGCCTCCTACTACAAACAATAGGGAACAACTAACCCTGCTGAAGACCTCCTAAATGAAAAACACAGAGTGCAACAAACCCTACGGAAGTACTCATATTAGAAGAAACCACAGAGAACTATATTAACACTCACAAACATTTAGCAGCTCCAAACATCTATCCACGAATGAAATAAACAAAAAATTCAGAAAAAAAGACTTTTAATGGTTAGAAAGTCAATCTTTAGGGATCCACAGGGTAACAAGGCTCTTGAAGACCCAGGACCTTTTCTGATATATTCTGATCAGAGACCCAGACTACTGCGAGATGGTCACACCGCAGTGGGCCATGGGTAGCCGTAGCCATCTCTAACAGAATGCATGCTGACTGGACTCACGGGCTATCTGAAAATCTTACAAGGAATATGAAATGAAATGATGGCATTGTGCCTTACCTCTGCAGGGGGCCCGATAACAGACAGCAGGACCGGCAGCAGAACCAGCCCGTTCAGGAGACCCAGTATGGTTAGAATTGTCAGGACTGCAAAGAAGTACCTGGAAAGAAAGAGTACAGAGGATGAGATATTTTCAAGTAGACTCGAGGTCCAACGCAGCGCTGTCCCCTGGACCTAAGGTGCAACCTGGCACTCTCCATGTGACCCAGGGTGCCACCTGGCACTGTTTACGTGTCCCTGGGTGCAACCTGGCACTGCTGAAAAAAAGACTAAAAGTGCAACTTGGCAAAATCCACCTGATCCAAAGCAAACCCCAGCACTGTCAACATAAGCCAAAGTGCAACACTGCACCATACACGGTACCCAAGGCACAGAGCCCCACTTTCCATCGAATGGAAGGACATGCCACTAGCCCTCAGCAGTGACCCTGCACTTCAGCCCGAAAACAATGTATGAACTGATGGACTTATGAGACAGCCCCTCCCTCAAGAGCGTCCTGGCCCTTCCTTAAGTCTCCAGAACATGGCCCTCAACACTCAGCAGGCATTCTGCACAGGACCATCTGGACAGAACCCAGAGTCCCTTGGCAAAGCGTGGATAAAAAGCCCAGGTTCGGCTGAATGGCATGAAGTGCTGAACTTTGCACAATCTCAAGTCAGCCCCATTTTGACGAGAAAAATATCCATGTCTTCATGCATTTCAAATGTGAGAGGGCCGGGCAGTTTCATGTACACGGGCATGAGATGTACGTTTTACATTTCCTGTTTTCAGTGCTAATTTTAAATTGAGAAGACCGGCTTTCATTGATTTTCCCTCATTTTTTTTACAGGCGTTCACATAAAAATGCCGATCACGTCAATAAAAGACTGCCAGGGGGAACCCAAACTCAAACTTTTCCACATGTTCTTCACAATACCCCAAGCCATGGGCCTTATTTACCCAGCACAGGGCTTTTCACTCTCGCCACTCACTGAGTGCAGGGGCCGGGGTGGGAAGGAGGGTCACCCCTGACCCCAGGTTTTCTTTCAAACTGCAGCGACTTTGAGTAAAAGTCCAGGAAACATCTCCCCTGAGATGCAGACCCCCTAACCCCTGCCTCCTCCCTGAAATCTCTCGGAGCAGCCCTGCCGCTTCCTGCAATGGCTGTTTATGTTAGGGTCTGCATTCCCTGTCCGAGGAGAAAGAATTTAGAAGGTTTTCAGCTGCTCGGGGACCGGAGGGGGAGGGTGTGAAGAGAGGCACGCGGAGAGATGAGGAGAGACTTCAGTTTCTTGAGAGATGAGAGGTGACAAACCCAAAGGAAAGGAGAAATAGGATTGCAGAACTAGGAGAAAGAAAAATAACTTAAAGTCCCGCCTTGGAGGGGCAGGCTCTGTTTCCTCGTGTTGTTTTAATGTACAGTGAGTTATGTGACTGCTGAGATATGAAGGTTGGCAAAAGCTTGCAAGGGATCGTTAGGGCGTGACCCTCATTTCAACAGGAAACGAGGCCTCATAATTACAACTCAGGACAAATGCAGAGGTAGGCGTGATCCAGGGCCATGCTGAGGGGGTAAAGGAAAGAAACTGATTGGCAATAGAGAGCTGGGGCAGAATCAGGGCACTGCACGGGAGACCGTGGGGGACAGATTGTTGGAGAGGAGACCTAGGCAGGGCAGAATACGTGAAGTAGCGGGACCCGGGGCACGAACAGTCCAGGAGAAGATGGCAGGACTTGAGGTTGTAAGAAGAAAGTCAGGGCGATCAGAGACCAGTGGATGGGAGAGAGAGAAGACCTAGACGGGCAGAATTCCTGAAACAGGAAGCCCTGGGACACACAAGGTTGTGAGAAGAGAGTCAGAGCAAAGAGGTGGTGTGAGAGGGCACGGCACAACAGGAGAATGACTGGTGAGGAGTAAGATGGCAGAGGTTATTAGAGACTTCGTGATAAGAGACTGCAGAACAAGTGACATAGGCTAAAAGAATTATAAGCAAGGAGGAGAAAATGAGAGGGGGCGAGCAGAAGACTTGGGGTCCAATACCAGTCATCTCATGGATCTACCTATAAAGACTTCAAATGTGAGGACCAACATAGAGATGAGTCCTAAGCCAAACCTCTGAGGTGTGTGGGCCCCCAAGGGTGGAGAACTCGCCTTCACATAAAGTGCTAACCAGCGTGGACAGGCAGGGTTTACGCTTAGCTAAAAATTCCCCTGCACCACGATATCATCCACAGTTCTAGATTGGCACTCAAGAGCAGACCTGAGCTCAAGCACAGACCCCCTTGCAGTAACATAGCACTTCACTAACTGGCATTAAGCAGAGGCCATGCTTCAACCGCACAGCACAGAGCATACATGCATGCGGGCACAGCAAGTGAAGCAAACATTGTGCATATACTGAAGCTAGATCATGACGTGCACTTGCTCGGTTGGAGCAGATCATAGACTGTCTAGACGGGCCATCACAGTCTTCGAGCTCCCATTGGACGAAACTGATTTTCTCGCCAAACAGGTGAATACGGTTGCCATGGAGGTAGACAAGTGTCATTTAACTACTGACTGACTCAGTATAAAGGGCTTCTGCCAAGCCCAGTCCAGCTCCTATCCTGCCTTAGTTTAAGACAGAAAGGACCTTGGACAGCTTAACCAGGGAAGGAGGCCTGCACTGCACAGACTCCGCCAGGAGCCACCATGCACACACTTCCCCACCCAGACCTTTCACCACAGCACAGCGCACAATCCAAGTCATCTAAACACCCCACCCAGCCTCCACCATTCACCACAGCAGTGCACCCAGGCGACCACCTATCTAGCTCCACACATCCATCTGCCATGGTGCCCAAGATCGAACCCTCTGCAAAAAGCCTGAGCCTTTCTTGTAGCCCTGTTCCCCCGCAGGCTAACC
The DNA here is from genome assembly GCF_031143425.1 of Pleurodeles waltl. Taxonomy (NCBI): domain Eukaryota; kingdom Metazoa; phylum Chordata; class Amphibia; order Caudata; family Salamandridae; genus Pleurodeles; species Pleurodeles waltl. The sequence continues at coordinate 982,064,069 of NC_090443.1, read as the reverse complement.
TCGCCATGCCAGGGTGTCACAGGAATGACTGGCTTTGGGAGGGCTTTGTGGGAGCCTCATTTGAAGATGGCAAGTGATGATGTGGATATTTCTTCTAAGGAATACTGTATTATACAGGTGAGGTCTAAGTTGCATGTCTTATTACAGAACTCAAGTGGTTGCCTCCTCTCAGAAGTGTAGCACCATCCCATCTGGCAAACGCGAGCCGGTGTGCTTGCCTCCTTTAAGGAATGAGCTGCCATCCCGAAGGTGTGCGCTGGAGTGCTCCTCTCTTTTGACACATGTGGTACCATCCAGTATGTGCGTGATGGGGAGCTTGCCTCCTCTGAGGAGCCCAGTATCCTCACGAAGAGGACCAGCGGATTGGTGATGTAGCCGTAGACAAGTGGTCGCCTCCGCCACACCACCCTGCAGGTGGCGGCTGGAGGGGATGTGGTACCCCTGGGTGAGAACCTCATGGAGGGGCCGTGTCCACCAGGACAGGGATGCTCTGCCTCGTACCCCAGTGCCCGGGCACAGGTCACACTGTCAGCACCCCCTGGGCCGGCTGCACCCCGGCACGTCAGACGTGTTCTCTGTACTTTTCATTCCCACCATGCACACCCCGTGTCTGGGCTGCAGGCAGAGCTTCCTGCTTGGATTTCAGCGCAGGAGATCGAGTGGCCTGGAGGAATGCTGCGTGTTTATATACCAGAGGCCTTGTCATCTTTTCCACTCAGTGTTTAGTTTTGGGGGTGGGAGAGGAAGGGAGCTGGGAGAGGATGGAAGGCGGGGGGAGGCTCTCGGACGGCCGAGCGGCTTCAGCTGTTTATTCTACGCTCCGCTGAAGAGAAACATTGACATGAGCGATATTTATGCTGCTCCGGAGCCAGCCGGGGCTCCCAGCCTCCCCTCCCCCGGCTAAACAAGACCTCCCAGGTTGGGAGTCGGGCTGGGGCCGGTTCAGCCCGGGCCTCTCCCCCCGCCGGCCCCGGCGCCATCTTTGTTTACCTCAGCCGGGCCAGAGCGCGGCGGCCTCCGGGGCAAGGCCGGGCCCCCGCCCTGGGAGGGAGGGCAGGGCGCTTAACTTCTCGTGTAATCACCGAGTTCTTCGCTCCACAAATATTTATACGCCGCTGTCTCCCGAGTCCGCGTCACCAGGGCCGCGGCGCGGGTGGGATCATGGCGGCGAGCCTCGGGTCCGGCGAGCGGCCTCCGCGCAGGCGGGTTAATGAGCTGGGTCAGGAGAATATTTGGTGGGAAAACTGATCTCAAAGGGGGCAGGGTGTCAAGAAAGCTGTTTCTCTCTGACAGTCAAACTGTGTGCTTACACGAAACCCGATGGAAGGGCAGTCTGGCTCCCAAGGTGGGCAAAAACTAACAAGCACTGGCAAAACCACCATGTCTGGGTGTAATGTGCTAAGGCAAGCAGCAAGTTTGAGTGTAACACATGGGAGGCAGCCAGCAGGAGCAGACGGTACTTGTAAAGCAGCCCCTCCTGCAGTCCAATGGAAGCACCCGGCGGAGACGGAAGGATACACCCAAACAGCCAAAGGTGAGAGATAAATACCTAACAATGCTGAGCTAAGACATGACTGACTTAAGCCAATGGTTGAAAAAGGCTGGTTAAAAGAAATGCAATGGCTGAGGGGAACAGATCCACAGCCCACTCTATGTCTAATGTAGGGGATAAGTCTGTTTGAGAGCTGACCTTTCAAGACCAAAACGTAACAAGTATTTGCAATGCAACGGGTCTCGCGTTTGCTGGCGTTTTAAACTCCTAACCGGACTTTTCTTGCCACATGAACTGAAAAGTAAAACAGTTTCACATAAGGGAGCCAATGACCACCATGAAGCGTGATGGAAACACACAAAAGGAAACAGAAGTTCCCTTGCAGTGTCTGGGCAAAAGTGCAATTATCCATGTTACTGGCAAAAGTGCAATTATCCATGTTACTGGCAAAAGTGCAATTAGCCATTTAACCAGCAAAATGTCAATTAGCAATGTAACAGGGTCGACATCATGCAAATCGCTTTACTACTGACCAGAGAGATCGCGCTGCCTGCGATATAAAGATACAAAGTAGTACAGAAACCATACGGAAAACATGGAGCCTCGAATGTTTTCAGTTGGCTCGAGGAGGGCTAAACACCGGAAAAGGCATGACGTATGCATGGCTTCTACTAATGAAATGAATCAAATTGTAAAAGACAAGCCCACGAACCAACCAAACTCATGGGCTTGACATGGGCGTGGTTACAAGCCTGTGGGAGATAAGAACAGGGAAAGGGCGCTTTGCGCTCAACCCTAAAAAAGATCTTTTCACGATTCCTGTGACCAGTTGTAAACCAGCAAGCAATCCACACACTGGGACTCCGATCCAGCCACAAGGGGTGATCATCAAGGAGGGTCCAAGCCAAGAATGTGCATTTAATCAGCGCAGCACATCTGGAGATCATCCATGTGGGAAGCAGTGGTTCCAGACAGCCAAGACGCAATGTGAACTGGATACTGCAAATGCTTTGCATCGTTCCGTGCTACCCTCCCAGTAGCAGGGCACAGAACCATGGTGCAGAGCTGAAAAAATGTGACCACTTGTACCCAAGGCCCACCGGATGTGCTTCTTTAAACAATGAAGACAGGTCTGGTGGTATCTACCTCCACACTGCATCTTGTTCTGCAGGTGCCCTGTGCCCCTTCAAATCACACAGCTTTCATACATATTCTGCAGTGGTGCTGATGACCTCCAAATCTTTCTATGATTGCCTCTATACATTTTGTAAAGTCCTTATAAGCACTTTCCAGAAGCAGTGAAATTAGGCTCTTCACAACATACCCCATACTTGCCACCGTTTACATGCCTACATAGCTTATTTGTAAACGAATTGCACCGTGTGACACCACTGTGCAAACTTCTAAAACTGTATCCTGTCTCTGGAGTTACTAAAGACTGACTGTAATGCAGCACCATTTTTAAAAAATTTTTAAAGGGCCCCAACATTTATTATGTTCAGTCAGGTCTCTGTATCCTCTCTACAACTCTCCCCATACCCCCCCATGTTTTAAGCTCTCACATTGAGGGTCCCCATCGCTGTTCTTCTCGTCGTGAAGGCACACACACCTCTCTGCCCATTTCTAAGGCCCCACAATCTAACAACCATGACTGGCAGCACCATATTGGAAAATGTTTACAAACACAGCCTGTGCTTCCCTCTGCCTGCGCAAGACAGCTGCTGCCTAAGCAGATCTATGGTCTCAGTGAGATACATGCCAGAGGGACTACTTGAAATAAAAAAAAAAGGTGCAGAAGAGGATGAAGGATTACCTACAAAAAGATGGAATACAGGACCAAAAGAAGTTTGGAGATGAGGTGTTAGAAACAGCAGTTGACAGAGAGAGGGAAAGTAAAGAAGAGAGGGGAGTGGAGAATATCTGTGGAATAGAGAGAGAAGTATATTCCAAAAGTAGCACATGGTCGTACCTCAAGATGAAGTCAAATTCAGAGCCGGCCAGCATAAGCACTCCCAGGAGGGTGGAAATGGCACCATCCATCACTGGCGCAAACATGTGCTCGAGTGCCAGGGCTGATCGCAGGTTCCTGTTGCCAATGGCCGTAAGAAAGCCCTACATCAGTAAAAAACAAAAAGCTTTAAAAGAAAATATTTACTGTTTGTACATTCTTTGTCCTATTGTATCTGTCGAAATACTACAGAATATGTTTCTTTCTTTAAAGCCTAGAAAAAACGGGATGGGTTTATATTCTTATCTCCAGTAAATGTCAGGAAAAGATTTGACAGGATGTGAGCTAACATCGTACATTAACCAGTCAATGGGGGAAAACACTGTTGAACCACTGTATCAGCTTCCTTTCGGGCTATAAACAAGCTCTCAACACAGATCTACCACTTGGAGTCGCTGTTAGGACGGCATCTATCGGCCTCCTCCAGGGGCTCCCAATACCAAACCCAAACTGACCACAAGGCGTCACTGATGCGTCAACCTTTCTTAATTCTAGGACATACAAAGTTCCAAGAGCAGTCTAGTTACTAGGGGCCACTTCTTTGACCACAAAGTGACAGACTGGTAAGTAGGTGTTAACACCCGACCATGTATGTGTGCCATTCTGTGACTTCAGCCATCGTCACGCTTTGCCCGTCACACATTAAAACTGCAGCACATGCATGCTCCAAACCCAAAAGAAATTAGGAAGGCTGAAGGAACTTTTCTTCTGGCTTGAGAAAACTTGGGACTCTAAATCAGAACCAGCAGGAAACACATCTATCTCAAAAGAAGTGGTCTAGAATTCATAGAGATATGGAAAACCAAAACTGTTCAAGTGGTGCTGAAATGTCTCAGTGCGTAATGGAGTACGGCTACAGAATACTTACCAGAGCCACATGGACAGTGAACTCTACTCCGATGCCCACAGAGGCAATGAGGATCACCACAGGGATGGCGCTGAGCTTGATGCCGATCAGCCCCATGATTCCAAAGAGCTCCACTGTCATCATGGCCAAGACAAAAACCTGGAGGAAGACAGACCTCTGCGTAAATCGCCATTCCTCAAAACACAGCTTTAAGGACATTAGTGGACTCTCGTTTATTTTGGCTTCACACTCTACAGGGGAATCTCAATCATTGCCAGTCGCTAGGATCCTGGACTTCCTAGGGCATTGCTCCAATTTCTCACTCATGGCCCCGCGTACACCAGTGGAGTCTAGCTCAATGTGTCCCATTGGCCTTAAACACTTTAATGGAGGCTTCCTCATTCCAACTCAAAGGCATGTACACTTCAATGGACCTTCGCCTATTCAACCATCTCTGACCTCATACAACAGTGGGCTACCACACTCAATCACATTCACTGATCAGCATAGGCATCTGCACAAAATGGGGCTCTGTACTCACAATGATGCCTGCCGTCCAGGGATTGAGCAGCAAGATGGCACAGACCAGGAAGGTGCAAGCCAAAACAATGCTGATGGCCAAGAGGAACCAATGGCGCAGACCGATATACTGCTCCCAAAACAGGAAGGGGTAGCCGTTGGGGTAACTGATGACGCCCTGGGCAGCAAACTCCTCGCAGAGAGCACGGACACTCTCGATGGCTTCAATGAAGTCAGAGGTCTGGCGTAGGCCATTGAGGTAGAATGGGAACTGGGCAAACTCCAGAGGTTCCGCAGCAGGAACTGTAGAAACAAGCAGAACGAGACATTAGTGGGGGTAGCACTTGGTGCGTTACTCGGCTGTGTGCACTGTGTACCCAGAGGATACTGTAGCTGTGTGTGCAGGCCTTCAGCACTTCAGAGTTGTAACACAAGAAGGCCAGGCAGCGGGTGTTAGCAAGGGGTGACATGCTGAAGAACACTTACTTCTTAAGTTCTCGCCCGTAGTGTCATACTTGTCATGGATCCATTCCGGTGGCTGAGGGTAGAAGTTGGCCTGAGAGGCAGCGTACCCCAAAGGGTCGTTGCTCACCCACACTGTCAGGAAGATGTAGAAAGTGTCTGGATGAATGAGACCATTCTCATCTAACAGGCGACGTGTGGTAAGCTGTGGAGGAGAAAAATTGGGAGAGAAGATGTCAGCAGGAGCAATAATATTTCAAAAGGAACCCACAGGACTTTCTCCCATTGTTAATCCTACAACTCTGGAGTTTATGCTTCTTCCCTTCATGGTGCTTAGGTGCCAATCCAAAGGGGGTCCTGCTTATTTAATCCTTACTTGGCATGATAGTGCCAGCTGTTAGGGGTCCTCACTTCCTCCCTAGATGGTGCTGCTCTGCCAGCTGATATGGATCCCTACTTTTTTGCTACTTTGTGTGATAATGCCAGATATATGGGTCTCTACTTGTACCCTACTTAACATCATCAGAGATCAATGGTTGTTATGTCTCTGGGGTCCCCGTCCAAGGAAACTCACCTGGTTGTAGTCGAAGGGGACCTTCTTGTCACCTGTCTGGATCAGCAGCTTGTAGGCAAGGACCCCATTTTCTGTGCCATTGCGGTAGCTGTCACGGGTGATGCGTCCCGCTTCCCAGTCTTGATCAAACTTGGCTTGCAGATCTGGAGGAGAGGAAGACAGACAAGGTAGCAGGATGAGTCTCAGCAGGAATTAAAAGCCCCAACCATCATCAAAGGTTACCCAGCAGAGATGATACTAAAATAACCTCTGCATTACATTTCATTCCATCAGAGTCAGCCACCACAGCTAGTCTACATCAGCCTTTTTGCTACAAAAAAACCTGAATGATGTCTAGCCCCTGGTCCTACCAACAAGAGACGGCAGCTTTCTCCTTACATGGGTGTCAACAGCATCCTGTAAGTGTCTGTCAACCAATGATTTCACAAGACCACCATCAGAGTGGGCCAAAGCTAGTCAGGGTACAGATTCTTTACCATTCAGTCTCAGTCCAGTTCCCAGTGTGAAGGTACCCACTTCAGTAAAAAAACAAAAACAAAAAAACAAGCTTTTGCAATGCAATGGGTCTCACGTTTGCTCGTGTTAGAGCTAATAGCGTTTTAAATTCCTAACTGGACTTTTCCTGCCACATAAATTCAAAATGTAAAGTAAAACAGCTGACACAAGCAAGTCAATTCAAAGCGCTGCAGCCACCATGAGCGTAAGCGCAAAGGAGAGACACAAAAGGAAAAATATGTTCGCTCGCAGTCAAATATATTGGCAAATGTGCAAGTATCCATGTAACAGGGTTGATGGCCAAGGCGGTAACAAAACTGCCCTGAGGAGGGACAAACGTAAAGCATTTACCAATGTCATGAAAGGATTTTTGAAAGGCAAGCCCATGAACGAGTGAAAGTGATGGGCATGAGGTGGGCATGGTTAAAAGCCCACATAGATACCAACACGTCGGAAAGGCAGCACTTTAGCGCTGTCAGGTTTGACCTAAAAAGGCAAGCCTGGAATGGCACAGAGCCAGACGGATGGCCACTGGCCAGCTGAACTTAATTTAGCAACGCTCTTGAACGTAGCGCATATCACAGGATAGAATGATGCAGTGTCGGCCCCTCACACCTGGGCAGCAGGCACTGCAAGTGGCAACACCTTGACTTTTGAAAGCATCTGAAGTCAGGAGCCATCTGACAGCATAGGATATCCTAACTGGAGGAGCCTCTAGTAACATCAGATATTGCTAATGTTAAGGTCCAGGGTGGAGGCATCTTCTGTGAGCTCAGGAGGCAGCCCTGTTATGATCCAGAAAGGGGACCCTCCCGTGGCAGCAGGGGGTGTCAGTGAAACACCTGAAGCGGGGAACCCTTTGTCAGCAGAGGATATCCAGAGCAGGGGATCCGCCGTAAACATCCTTCAGATGGGTACTCCCCTGGGGGAAGTGGAGTCTACCAGCAGTGAGATCAGGAATGATGATCCTCTGGTGGGTTGCGGAGGCTGCCAGGAAAGACTTGAGGCAGCTCAGAAAAGGATGATGGATGCCAGGCAGTAACCTAACCCGGGAAGTGAGCTGAGCTGGCAGTGATGCGGAGAGCTGGGCGGTGTGCCTTCCACTGGGACAGGCTGTGTGTGGGCTGTGGGGAAGCTGAGCTTCCTGAAGGGGCCATCCCAGAGAAAGCTTCCATGTCCTCCCAACTAATCACTAGTTTCCTGGGCCAGCTTCCTGCAAGGGTTGCATCCCCTTTTACATCTAACTCACTTGGAAGATAAGTGTGGCAACTTTTGTGGTACAAACCTAGACAGAGCGGCGCACAGCTATGCAGAAGATTGTGGTAGGGAGCTCACTTTCTCCCCATTTCACATATAGCGCTTGTAACTGCAAACTCTGCAGAGTTCCCTCTCACCTCAGTGCATATACAACGCATGTAACTGCAAACTATGCATCAAGTTCACTCTCACCTCGTGTGTATGTCTGACTTGTTAGTTCAAGCTCTACAGAGGCCCTTCAACCTCAACCTCCTGTGTCTCTAAGGCATGGGGTGGTGTAAGAGAGAGCTCCCTCTCACCACAGTGCACGTAAGACTCATGTACTGCGCGCTTTGCAGGGAGCTCACTGATACCTCTGATGTCTGTCTGACCTATGTTGTTATACACTTTGCAGGAATCTCTTTCAGATCTCCCATCTCTGCATGTCTTGTGTTGTGGTGATGTCAGCAGAGAGCTTCTTGTCATCTCCTATGTTTGTAAGACTTGCGTTACTGCAGGCTCTGCAAACAACTCGCTCCCACAATAGTGCATATCACTCATATTACTCTAAGCTCTGCAGCGTTTCCTCGCACTTCCTGTACCGTTATTACTCGTGTTACTCTAAGCTCTGCATAGTGCCCTCGCATCTCCTGTACCGTTATCATCCGTGTTACTCTAAGCTCTGCATAGTGCCCTCGCATCTCCTGTAGCTCTGTAACTTGTATTATTACAAGCTCGGCAGACAGCTCCCTTGCACCTCCTGTACAGTTATCACTCGTGTTACTCTAAGCTCTGCATAGTGCCCTCGCATCTCCAGTACAGTTATCACCCGTGTTACCCTAAGCTCTGCATAGTGCCCTTGCATCTCCTGTACCGTTATCACTCGTGTTACTCTAAGATCTGCAAGGTGCCTTGTTGCACACCCCTGTATCTTTGTGACGTGTTAATGTAAGCTCTGCAGAGAGCTCCCTCTCATTTTCACTACCATTGTGTTGTGTGTTACTGTGAGCTTTGCAGGGAGCTTCCTCACACCGCTTGTATTTCTATGGCTCATGTTACTGTAAGCTCTGCAGATGACACACCCGCACCTCCTGTACGGTTATCACTCGCGTATGGTACCACTGTTTAAGATCCGTGGAGCGGGGAGCTCTCCCTCACACTGTGTCTGTATGGTACTACTGTAAGATCCGTGGAGCGGGGAGCTCTCCCTCACACTGTGTCTGTATGGTACTACTGTCAGATCCGTGGAGCGGGGAGCTCTCCCTCACACTGTGTCTGTATGGTACTACTGTAAGATCCGTGGAGCGGGAGCTCTCCCTCACACTGTGTCTGTATGGTACTACTGTAAGATCTGTGGAGCGGGGCGCTCCCCTCACAGTGTGTCAGTATGGTACTACTGTAAGATCTGTGGAGCAGGAGCTCTCCCTCACACTTTGTCTGTATAGTACTACTGTAAGATCTGTGGAGCGTGGAGCTCTCCCTCAGAGTGTCTCTGTATGGTACTACTGTAAGATCCGTGGAGTGGGGAGCTCTTCCTCACACTGTGTCTGTATGGTACTAGTGTAAGATCCGTGGAGCGTGGAGCTCTCCCTCAGAGTGTGTCTGTATGGTACTACTGTAAGATCCGTGGAGTGGGGAGCTCTTCCTCACACTGTGTCTGTATGGTACTAGTGTAAGATCCGTGGAGCGTGGAGCTCTCCCTCAGAGTGTGTCTGTATGGTACTACTGTAAGACCCGTGGAGCGGGGCGCTCCCCTCACAGTGTGTCTGTATGGTACTACTGTAAGATCCGTGGAGCGGGGAGCTCTCTCTCACAGTGTGTCTGTATGGTACTACTGTAAGATCTGTGGAGCGTGGAGCTCTCCCTCAGAGTGTGTCTGTATGGTACTACTGTAAGATCCGTGGAGTGGGGAGCTCTCCCTCACACTGTGTCTGTATGGTACTAGTGTAAGACCCGTGGAGCGGGGCGCTCCCCTCACGGTGTGTCTGTATGGTACTACTTTAAGATCCGTGGAGCGGGGAGCTCTCCCTCACACTGTGTCTGTATGGTACTACTGTAAGATCTGTGGAGCGGGAGTCTCCCTCACACTGTATGGTACTACTGTAAGATCTGTGGAGCGTGGAGCTCTCCCTCAGAGTGTGTCTGTATGGTACTACTGTAAGACACGTGGAACAGGGCGCTCCCCTCACAGTGTCTCTGTATGGTACTACTGTAAGATCCGTGGAGTGGGGCGCTCTCCCTCACACTGTGTCTGTATGGTACTACTGTAAGATCTGTGGAGCGTGGAGCTCTCCCTCAGAGTGTGTCTGTATGGTACTACTGTAGGATCTGTGGAGCGTGGAGCTCTCCCTCAGAGTGTGTCTGTATGGTACTACTGTAAGATCTGTGGAGTGGAGAGCTCTCCCTCACAGTGTCTGTATGGTAATACTGTAGGATCCATTAAGCGGGGCGCTCTCCCTCACACTGTGTCTGTATGGTACTACTGTAAGATCCGTGGAGCGGGGAGCTCTCCCTCACAGTGTGTCTGTATAGTACTACTGTAGGATCCGTGGAGTGGGGAGCTCTCCCTCACACCGTGCCTGTATAGAACTACTGTAAGATCCGTGGAGTAGGAATATCTGTCCCACCCATCTCAGTCATGCGTTTGTTACTGCGAGCTTCGTCTGCCACCACGCCACTCTCATCTTCTATGTCTGCATGTTTCAGTAAACTCTGCACGGCAGGCAGTCTACGCTCTGTGCCTCTAGGATGTGGGTTACTAAAAGTTATATGGAGTACAGACCCTGCTCAACCCATAAAAATCCGATACATACTTGTACATGTAAACAAACATGTCTTTTTGAATTCAGTGCAGTGTATTCACTCACCCCACACAAATAACAAGTACATGCCTGTCTCTAGAACTATTGTCAACACAAAGAGACCTTCCTCTTCAGGCTACTACAGAAATGATGTAGAGGCATGCTGTAACAAACCTCACCTCTGAGCCAGTCCTGGAAGTACTGCAGCCACATCTTTGGCAAGGCCCTGTCCTCGCCTCGCACCACAAATTTGATGGAGCTGAAGCTCTGGTGCAGTTCGTGCAGCGGCTTCTGCAACCTGGGGTAGTCAAAGCCGCCCTTGGTGACGATGAACATGTTGTAGAAGGAGAAGTACTTGAACTGGGCCGCGATGAAGCCATATTCCTTGGTGTCACGGGGCACTATGTCTGTCAGGTAGAGCCCGTCATGGACCATGGTGGTGCCATACAGGCTCAGACCCAGGAGAGCCATGAAGAGTACGACCACGATACCCTGAAAAGACATGGTGGGGTTAAAAAAAATATGATGAATTGTCCACACTGTCGCGCAGCGCTGCATTCCCCACCCCTGGATCAATCTCATCTTGGATGATATTCTGTTCTCTGGTGCCACAGATCCAGCGCTTTACCAAGAAATCCCCCCACGTTATTACCATGAATACACAACTATACAGTTCCTGTGCCTATTACGCAAGTTTGTTTTGTTGTCCCATTTTCATGGGCTGAGATAAAATTACATGCATTGAACTTTGTATTAAACTTTGTATGCAGACATTGTTCTAAGTACTCACCCGGCTAAAAAACTCAAAGGCCCTGTCTCCAAACCACAGTGCCATTCTACAGTTTTGAGTTATTCCAAAGGGTTTACCTACTGACTGTATAGATAAATTGTTGCTTTAATCCAACCAACAACCTATGTAAAGCAAGACGTACATTGATCTGTCATACACAACATGTGGCACATAGTATGACAATACGTACTTTGGTCTGCGTCTTCAGCAGCAGAGGGGCGTACTTCTCACGAGCAAAATCCGACAGGTTCCACTTTACAAAGGGCAGCGGTACACACTCTCGCCCCGCCTTTGTCTCATCCACCTGCGCAAGAAGGTCTCGTGTGGAGCTGGAAGGGGTAAAGACTTGGGATCCCAGGGGGTCCACAATGACAGAGGGTGAGGTACGGATCTGCGAGGTGGGCGGCAGAATGGTGACAATGTGCTGGCCTGAGGGGTCACACTGTGTGAAGGCCTGCACCGTGGTGGTGATGTGGGTACTGGTGGTGATGGTGGGCCCACCATAGGATGAAGCGTGGTATGTGCAGTTGTCATTGGCGTCCGCATACTCCTGTGGCTGGATCTGAATAACACGATTGGAGCAAGGGCTGAAACGAGATCAAGGTCAGGGGATAATGTCACTCACAATTAATGTACACACAAAAGCAGACTAGAAGCACTTGTTTGTGGAACCTGTGCGCAGTGCAGGCAAATACACACTCCAGGATCACAATGCATCGTGCTGAGTGTAGGTAAGGACACAGATGCAAGCTGAAAATACTGCACTATTTGCATTATGCGCACAACACAACAGGACACAGAGTAAATACTGCGCTGTGTGCTTTAAGCAGGAAACTTGATACACAATTTTTACCACATGGATGGGGTAAGCAAACACAGATACACAAGGGAAAAAATGCTAAATCAAAGCACTTCCTGTAATGAAAAATGCTGTACTCGGTACTTTTTGTTTTGTGACCTAGTGCCCTAGTCTCGTGGCAAAAACACTACTTTAGAATTTAAAAGAATGGACTTTTTAATTCAAATATCTTATAGCGTGTTCGGGTTTTATGTTGTACACACTATGACACTGCTCCCTGTCGAATAAGTGAAACTGTAACCAAAGTTTTTACACAGACCGCAGAGTCTGGCCACTGAGCATCACAGCCTCACCTGGCACGGAGGCTACCGCAGTGCTTACTCATAGCGCTCACTAAATCTCTTCCAGTGGGAGGGCTGCCAAGGGACTCAAGTGCTTCACAAGAAGGGATTTTGCCTCAACTTCAAGTTCAATACTTCTATTTCCTTCCCAGATGTGGAATTTTGCTTCCGGCCTGAACATATGGAGGCCCAGGTGAGGTGTTTGTGGCGGCCACACATTCCACGGAAGGGTCTGCCTGCAGCACCACGCACGCACACACCCGCACGCACACACCCCCGTCCCCGCACGCACGCACACCCCCCGGTCCCCACCCTCCACCGCGAGGCCGCCACTCACCTGTAGAAGCAGCAGAGGATGTCCAGCCTCTTGTCCTCGCGCCGCTGAAGGTCCAAGCTCAGGATGGCCGGGAAGATGAGCAGCACCATGGCAAAGTTGAAGACCACTACGATGGCCGCCTGCCACGACGAGAAGAAGAACAAGACACGCGTCACTTCGGACCTCAGTTTCCACAAAAGAGAAGGCCTTTTCTGGGCAAAGAACGGCCCACGGTGAGCCCTCGCAGCAGAGCGGGCCGCTTAATGTGGCCACACTGAGGTAGCAAGACTTAACTGCAGATCAGATGCAGGTAATTTACTCCCATAAATAGTTTTCAGCTTTTCGGGAAAGCATCCTACCCAGGGGCCGTGCTTTCAATGGAAATTCAGTAGGGCAGGTACTTACTGTGTAAAGTACCTTGTTTCTCCTGGACAGAGCCCGCGCCCTCCCATTAAATGTGCTGCGACAGTGCTCAGAAGTGCAGGCACTCCGTTCCGGACAGTACCTGCCCATTTAAAACACTGTCCGGATGGGAAGTTCCCGGGGGCAAAACCTGCTACTGAAGTCAGCATACGTGTGGGGCATTCCTCTATGACATAACCACCCATCTCCAATGTGACATTTTCACTCGGTGGCGGAGGCTTGTGCTTTCCTCTAGGGACACAGCGGACACTAGACCCTTCCACTGGGTCCCCCGGGCTGCAGGAAGTCTTGTACCACAGTGATCCCCACACCCGCCGTGGCCCTGGCCCCCACAGCACTCACCTGGAGTGAGAACGCCCTCAGAGCAGGGATGGGCACCAGCGCTGCCATGAAGAACGCAATCATATTGTTGACGGAGGTCAGGGTGACGCTGGTCCCCGTGCGTCGAAGACACTCGCCCGTCCTCTCCTGGGGAAAGACACACGAGGCAGGGATGTTACACAGACAGCTCATTTCCCCTTCTGATCCCTTTCCTCCTCCTCCAGGTGCTCTCTATCTGAGCCCGAGTTACACCCTCACGGTGCCCAGCTGGCACTACAACCCACCAAGGTCTTATCACCTTTAAAAAACGAGAAGTGACAGTGATGATATAAGCATCGTCAGCTCCCGAAGGGTTGCGTACAAAGGCCACTCCCTACAGCCAGGCCCACTGATAGTTTAAGTACTGTGTGTTAACTACGTCTAGATAATGGCACCAATCCCTTTTCACCTCTTCCGCAGTCCTATTTTCATTCATTGAGCCAAGTATGAATCTCCTTTCTCGAGTCGTGCGGATCTCCATTCTCTCAGTGCTCTACCATCTTCTTCAGAATCTCTGCTATGTTTCTCCCTCCTTGTTTCCTGCTTCATAACCCTGTGTACGTTCCTTACTCCGGCCTATGTCTCTTGTTCCACCTATCAGAGTGTTGTATGTGTGTCCTCCTCTCTTTAAGACCATATGGTGTCTCTATTTACCCCTTAATGGAGACGGTATGTGTCTGAATTTCCATTTATCCAAACAAAGACCAGGAGAACTAGTTTAATTTTAACAGCTCATCACAAGCTGTATCCTCACCTTGAAGGGGGTGCTCAGGCCTGTTTCCGTGAAGGCATGCGCCAGAAGAAACATGTCATCCACCCCAATGCCAAGAGCCAGAAAGGGCAGCACCTAAGACGAACGACAAAATATTTCAAAACAGCGAATTCCCAAAGTCAACATTCAGTGTGAAATAGGAAAACAAATCTGCAAGAGCAATTATCTACAGCATGCTCTGTGGAGGTGTGGGGTCTATTGCAAGTTCTGCACTGAGCTGTGGCGTCTACTGCAAGTCCTGCACTGAGATGAGCTATTTTCTGTGACAGATGGTATTTACAGACTTGTTTTGAGATGCAGGAACCCTTCACATGTCTCCTGAGAGAACAGGATCTCCCTGCATGTTTAGTGGTGGGGGGATCTCCAAGTAGGGTCTGATATGGAAGGAATCTGCAACGCATGTTCTATGATAGAGGGAGATCTCCATGCATGTTAAGCACTGACTGCCACGTGTGATGGCACAGGCAGAGGCTCGGTCATGTAGCTCTTCTGCTTACCTGGGTGGTGGCCGCGTTGAAAGAGATGCCCAGCAAGGAGCAGAGCCCGAGGCCAGATGCCACCGACAGGGCAACGAGCAGCACACCGGCCAGCCCCACAGCCCCCTGTGACTTGGAGCAATCCCAGCGCAGCATGGTCACACAGGCGTAGGCAAGCTGCAGAAAGAGGCGGAAACAGTGTCAGAAAACCTTCCTGAAAAGGGGCCAACAAATACAGTTCTACATATGGAGCCTTGGGTAAAGCAAAGCGAGTAGCGAAGGAATGTGCAGGGTGAATCGCTAGACAACATGGCGGACAGACATTGCAAACTGAAGCCAGAAGCAGCAGAGTTAAGCATCACGGGTATAACACAGCCTAGGAAAGTGAGATTATTTCTCACGATGAAGCATACTTTGTGCGCTGTTGAGGGTTTGACAACATGTTTTGTGACAGGCAGGGTGTACACACGTTTTGTGGTGGACAGGGAGGCGGTACACAAGCACAGTTATACATACACATGCTGTGGTGGAGGGAAGGGAGGCCCCAACTTGTGACTGGACTCATATGACCCCTCAGAAAGAAGCCCACACCCTGGCCCAGGTGTCCACAGCTCTTTATAGGCCTACAGAACCCAACCGAGCACCATGACTCATACTATCCGGTCATGAAACGAAATGCTGCTAAAGCAAACACATGATATCAGCGGTGCACATGCACCATATCCCACCCGAGCAGAAAGGGGACATACGCACCATCAGGAGGTACCCGCCAGCTACCCGGATCACGCTGATGTCGGAGAAAGACTTCATGATGTCATTGAGGGTGGTGGTGGAGAAGGCGTGGATGCTCTGCGAGGAGTTTTCCGGAGCAGACTGCTGAGCCAGCTGTAAGGGTGGGAGACAGCAGCATTTAATTGTCATCATTATTATTTACTGATTGTTGCTGAACCACGATGTACTATAGAAAAAAAACACTCTTAAATATTACAGATAAGGCAGTAAAGGCTTGTTCATATGACACTGCGATATACAAGCCCAAGAAGCTAATAAACGAAGACATGAGAAATGGTCTTTCAGGCTGTGTCCTTATTCCTGTGTAATACACAAATCCAGGACACTGTCCCTCAAAAGCTTTTTCTATAGAACAAGAACATATATGAACTCCAGAACACTCCTTGACACAAGCAGAGACACCCAGAGGGTATCAGAAACTTTCCAATTCCCATAGTGCCTTGTTGCCCTCTGAAAGAAGTCCCCTGGTGGCTTCCTCAATCCAATTGCTGCAGTAAGCACCAGTCCGACACACTATAAGTGCCTAATCATGCACCTCTGGAGCAAGTGACCCAAGTACCCTCTAACTAGGTGGTCTCCAAAGACCATACAGTGTCACAGAGTTACATGACCATCACTTTCGCTTGTGACACCTACAAGTCCAAGGCCATTGCAGATCCAGTCACAAGGAGGAGTAGGAATACCAGTGGTTGATGAGGGACCAGCAGTCTACACCACAGGAGTATCTGCACCGACGAGCGGTGGTAGAGCGTGCCAATAGAAAGACCATCCATTCACTGCTCCCCCTCCTATGACTGATTCCTTCTTCAGGTCATGCTGAAGACACATAAGGAGCATGTGGCCTTGAAAAGTTATTGGACGGAGGGATGGATGCACACGCCAAACCAGCAGAGTGCTTCTGGAAAGAGTTCTCCTTGCAACTGTTTCCTCCTCTCGCCCCTGTAAAATGCCCTGGAGGCAGAAAGGAGTCTAGCTGCTTCTGCAGTTTCTTACAGAAAAAAAAACCTTTTGCAAGTTTGACAAGTGAGAATAATGCTTGCAGGTGGGGAAGCTCAGAGGGCAGGGGTCAGCTCAGATCACCATATCCCTAGTGCCAGGACCAGTAAAAGCCTTCACTTTTACTAAAAAGGGCAGTGTACAGGGACGGGTACAAGATGGTTCCTGTCCTTCTAAATCTGCCTGTACATCTCCCTGTGGAGTCTCACATTTATAAATGATGATAACCGTCTGAGGCGGTATCTGTGGTCCGAAAGGTGTGGAACTGAAAGTACTCAGATTTCACTTAATGGGGTGACTCATGGTAACAGTCCTTAACTTTTATAACAGGGAGGATTTGTTCTCCAGTCTGGCATGTATTCAGTGCCAACCCCTACAAAATGCCTCCTCTCTATGGTCCCTGCAAATGGGAAGACTATCACGGCAGGACCGGAAGTGAAATAGTGCTGCGGTGCATGCCGGGATGACGGGCTGTTGGAACGCAAATGCACGAATCTGCCCAAGCTAAAGGCACGTGCCTTCGACGCTAAGGGCCTGTCTTCGGGGGGGAGGGGGGGCACAATGACCACGTTTATTTAACAGAACAAAAGAGAAAAACAATTATAGTGGCTGCTAAATTTCGGGCACGGATCCATTTCGACTCTTGAGCTCTAAGGTATGTGTGAGCGTGGATGAGCCTCGCCGGGCCTGCCTGCGGGCCTCTGCCGGGTCGAGCTTCCCCACTCAGTGTGCCGCTATCTCAGAAACAGCCTGTTCCCTTCCCTCGCCATGTGCCAGCGATGTGAAGGCTGACCTTGTTTCTAGCCTGCACCGAGGACAGATGGAACCCAGGAGAACTGGCGGCTACAAGCCGCTTCAGTAAAAAAACAATCTACCAAAAAAAGTAAAAAATTAACATTCCGCAAAAGAAAATAATCATTGCTGAAAGCGAGAGGGAGGCTGGTTTCAAGCAGTAGTAACAAACATACCCATAAGTTAGGAGGAAGTGTTTTCGCAGACAGAATGTGATGGGGTTTTTTCTGGAGATGTGGGATTTTTTTTAAACTTACTTTTACAGTGTTTTTACATTTTTAAAGCAAAAACGCACAACAAATATTTCAATGCTTCCATGTAATTATACCCTGAACAAATGAGCCTGTGCGTCTATTATTTTTTTGTCTTTCGAAAAACGGTGTACCAGCGAGGTTCATACTTCAACCAGGCTTTGGGGAGGCGTTACTGCTAGGGATGGAAGTGAGAAACAGGATGGCTCAGCTCTTTGAACATTTTCTCTCTCTCTTTGTCAATCTTTCTAACTCCCCATCTCCCCACTCTGTTTCTCTCCCTGTCGATCTTGTCTCAGGCTGCCTGTCTGCCTGGGGGATGGTGGTTACCTTTGCCCAAGTAAACCTTAGCCAATGGCACCCTATCTTCCCCCTCTGTTTCTCTCCCTGTCTATCTTGTCTCAGGCTGCCTGTCTGCCTGGGGGATGGTGGTTACCTATGCCCAAGTAAACCCTAGCCAATGGTACCCTATCTTCCCCCTCTGTTTCTCTCCCTGTCTATCTTGTCTTTGGGTGATGGTGGTTATCTATGCCCAAGTAAACCTTAGCCAGTGGCGTCCAAGGCACGCATGCTGCGGTCCCTGACTGCCAAGCGTCAATACCTATCTCATCGGCCACGGAGGGCTTCAATGCAGGACCCATCATGCCACAAACTGCTCTATCATTTACTGTGTGGCATAAACAATACTTATACCGCTTTACCTCGACAAACTTCCTCTGCCATGTTTCCAAGATGGCCGCCGCCTTCTCTTCGTTCCAGTTGATGTCATGGATCTCGTAGTTATCCCTGAAATGCTCATACAGCTGTCGCGAGCTCATGAGCAGGAACATCGTCTGGAGAGCTTCGGCGCTGCAAGGAGAGAGGGGGAAGTTCAGGTAAAGAAGGTATAAACAGTTTACAGTACACAGCACTGGCCTCCTGCGAGCATCTGCAACCCCCTTCTTCCTTAAGGCGAACTCCGCAGAATTTTTGGGCAGAACTGAAACCAGTTTATTTATTTGGGTTCTTATAACGCCAAAACTCCACCCACCCAGGTTTCAAAGCGATGTACAGTAGAAGGTACGAGAACAGATTTATACAGTACACAATTTGCCAGGAAGTACACAAGATTGCATAGGTAATGAGCAATAGGCAAGTATGCATGGAGAAAAGTTGGTTTCCAACCGAGTACAAGTTCATCTTGGAGCCTGCTGGCTCTCAAGTCTCCTACTGAGATGCTCAGTAAAGTTGTAATAGAATTAAAATAATTTTCCTGTCAAAAACCTTTATTTTGTGCAGAAATGCATAGAAGCTCGAGGGAAGGTCCAGTGAATTTGACAGAATATCGATAGATGCGTGTGTTGATCCCTCAGAGCT
Organism: Pleurodeles waltl; assembly: GCF_031143425.1. Lineage (NCBI taxonomy): Eukaryota > Metazoa > Chordata > Amphibia > Caudata > Salamandridae > Pleurodeles > Pleurodeles waltl. The sequence continues at coordinate 982,045,171 of NC_090443.1, read as the reverse complement.
AACTCAGTTCTGCATTTACAATCTATCTGCTTTCATAGCTGATTTGTGCGAGAAACGCCCCCATGCTGTACGAGGGGCAGAACGTGACGACATCTGATGACCCTGTGATGTCACAAATGAGGTTGGAATGGAGAAGCGGGTAATGAGTACCTCATACCCTGAGCCTCCAGCTTACTGTGAGTGAAAGAGGGGCATTATTAAATTCACCATTAATTTACCTTAGAGCGAGGGTATCTTTAAGCCAATTCTGAGTTTTAATGCTACAGCTAACAATACTGAAACAAGTAGTGTCTCTTCTGCATTATCTGCATGGCCCTACAAGTTCCAACTGTTCGTTGAAAGAACAAGACTATAATGGCATGGAATCAGTTGTCAGCTAGGAGGTGATATTACTGATATCAGGAGGATATTTCAGTCTCCCTCTAACTTTCCCTGGGCTGGGGGAGATCTGATAGCAGGCTACAGGACGGAGAGTTGACACCAGGCTACTGGGCTCTCACTAGATATTAGGACTGGTAGAAAACCGCAGTGCCACTCATGGCCCTTTATGTCGGTATAAGGCTTCAAGGTTGTACAAGGCCTCAGGGATTGGGGGGCCTGAAGGCTGGCAGCGGGAATTAGGGCTGGTGTAAGGATTCTGGGCTAGTAGAAGGCATTGGTGGTATTCACAAGCCCAATGGTTGGTAGTGCACTTCAGAGCTGGTAGCCAACATCAGCTCTGGTCACAGGCCTCCTAGATTGCATTAGGACTCGCTGGTGGGAGAAGGTATTAGAGGTGAACACAGGCCTCATGGTTGGTAGTAGACCTTGTAGATGGCAGCCGACATTAGCTCATGTCACAGGCCTCCTGGATTGCATTAGGCCTCACAGATGGGGCAGACTTTAGAGCTGGTCACGGGCCTCGGTTGGTAGTAAGCCTCAGGTATGGTAACAGACACTGGAGATGGTTAGGGGCCTCGTGTTTGGTAGTAGACGTTTGGCTTGTAGCAGAAATTTAAGGTGGTCACAGGTCTTGGGGCTGGTAGCAGACACTGGAACTAGTTAAAGGGCTTGCGGTTGGTAGAAGGCTTCAGCCCTGCTAGCAGAAATTAAAGCTGATCATCACAAGCCTGGTGGTTGGTAGTAGTCCCCAGGCTTGGAGCAGATACTAGAGCTGGTCACAGGCCTCATGGTTGGTAAGTAGGTTTCAGGGCTGATAGCAGGTACTGGGAGTGGTGAAAGGCCTGATGTTTGTTAGAAGGCCTCAGGGCTTGTAGTAGAAATTAAGAATGCCTCAGGTGGTAGTAAGCATCAGGGTAGGTAGCAGACATTAGAGCTAGTAAAAGTTCTCATGGCTGGGGTAGGCCTTGGGAGGGACTAGTATAAGGCGTTAGAGCTAGTAGCAGGCCTCTTGGAGGATGAAAGCCTCGGGGATGGTAGCAGGCACTTGGAGCTGAATAAAGGCCTCATGGCTGGTGGTGTGCCACGGGGCAGGTAGCAGACATTGGAGCTGGTAAAGGCCTAATGTTTTTCAGTAGACCTTGGAGTTTGTAGCAGGGCTGGTCACGGCCCTGATGGTTGGAAGTAAGCCTCAGGTATGGTAACAGACACTAGAGCTGGTGAATGGCCTCATGGCTGTTTGCGGAAATTAAAGCTGGTAATCACAAGCCTCATAGTTGGTAGCAGGCCTCAGTCAGGGCTGATAGGGGACATCGCAACTGGTTAAAGGCCTCGTAAAAGTCATTAAAAGTCATAAAGGCTAGTCACAGAGCTCTTGGAGGGTTCAAGGTGTCAGGTCTGGTAACAAGTGCTTGGGACTTAGCTAAAAGCCGACACTCGGCAGCGGGTCTAACTACACAGCTTGGTGAAGGGGAAAGGAGGTGACGGAGCAGAGCAAGCGTGGGCGGCAACGAATAAAGGAAACACTTCCAGGGATCACAATAAATTATATTGCAAAGCAATGCTCAGGGGATTTTTCTCTCTAGTTTAATGCCTTGCTGGGAGGGGACTGGATCTAAGGGTCAGGCTCTGGGCAGGGGACCAACACCCTCCCTCCGCTGCAGGTTCATTCGGAATAGCTGACCAGGTCCAGGCTTAGAAATATCTGCCTTTTTAAGGAAAGGTCGGAAGAGGCGAGCTCAGGTCACAGCCCCTCCCCGCCTCACCACCTTTCTGATCACGGTGCCAAGCCCCAGGGCAAGCCTTTCAGGAACACGTGCACCAAAGGGTGATGTGCTCACAGACGTGCCCTCCGCTCTAGTGGGGAGAGTAAGGCTTTGAGATGCCTGTGATGCAGGAGTCCTGCACACAGCACCCCTAAATATCCCTCACCAGCGAATTCCACCTCTCCCTCCGCAATCCTTCGGCTACAGGGGCCCCGGACGCAGCCCTGTCCTCATACACGTCCCCTCAGAGAAGTGACCAGTACCTGCATGCCCTGTGACACAGGGGCTTGGGAAGGACCCTGCCCACTCCTCCCCCGCCTCTCGTTCCCACAGATGCCCAGTGATACAGTGGTCCTGGGAATTACCCTGCCCCCCAACATCTCGTTCCCTCAGATGCCCAGGGATACAGTGGACCTGGGAAGTACCCTGCCCCCCCAACCTCTCGTTCCCTGAGATGCAGGGGCCGTGGGAAGAACCTTGCCCCCACCTCTCATTCCCCCAGATGCCCAGTGATGCAGGGACCAAGGGAGGTACCCTGCACCCACCTCTCGTTCTCTCATATGCCCAGGGATACAGTGGTCCTGGGAAGTACCTTGCCTCCCAACCTCTCGTTCCCTCAGATGCCCAGGGATGCAGTGGTCCTGGGAAATACTCTGCTCCCACCTCTCGTTCCCTCAGATGCCCTGTGATACAGGGGCCGTGGGAAGAACCTGCCTCCCTACCTCCCGTTCCCCCAGATGCCCTGTGATGCAGGGGCCCTGGGCGCAGCCCTGGTTTGTTGTACTCCACTGCTGAGAAGCCAGGCAGCCCTGAGCGCTCTGATGCCCTCCGACAATGTTATTCGCGATCAGCGCTGCCTTGGATTCATTTTGGCTCCATCAGGCTTTTGGCTCCAGGCCTAAAAAAAAGGCAGCTGTTCCTCTTGTGTGGGCCCAGGATTGTTAACAGTCGGGGGATAACCATCTGCAGCAGTGTCAGAGGGGCAGGAGCCCACTGCAGATCTCCATCAGTGGGGCAATAAAGAGATCAGGCCCGCCTGCTGCATCACACCCAGCCCTGGAACAGAGGCCTCTCACCCGCCCGGCCGGTCAGGTCTCAGGAAGGCTGGCCTCTCACTCAGGGTGGGCAGTCACACCTCTCACCCAGCTTAGCACGAGGGCAACCAGGCCTCAGACCGCTCAGCCAGGCCTCTGACCCCGTCCCATTCACTCAGGCCTAGACTATCACCGCACACATGTAGGCAGGTCTCAGACTTGCTTCAAGACCCTCAGCCCTTCCAGGCAGCAAGGCCCCACTCCCCGCCCCACCATGGTCGATCAGACCTAGACTATCACCCCACACAGGTAGCCAGGTCTCAAACTGTTACTCTCGAGCTCCTCAACCCTTCCGGGCAGGCAGGACCCACTAAAGGCCAGCCAGTGAGGCACAGCCTGTCACCACATCCTGGGAATTAACCTCCCTCCTGTTTTGTACTGGGCAGCCAAGGAGAGGCCCTACTCCCTTCCACCTAGGACACGCTGACCCAACATCCCACGGAGGCATCAAAGCGTGGGGTCCCCAGCTCAACTACCCTAGATGGCCAGGCCCCACTCTCACCACTAGCAGTAAGGCTTCGCGCCCAACCCCGGACAGCAAGGCCTACCTTGTATTGAGGGCAGCTTTTAACACACCAACAAGGAAAACCTATTTAAATCTCACAAGGAAACGGGGCATTAAGGGATTCTGGCTATCCTACCCCAAAAACAAAACAATGCTTTACGATCACCATCAATTGGGCATTAAGTGATATGGCCAAGCTTGTTCCTTACCCACTCCACCCCAGCCGACAAGGAAGGCAGGGCTTGCACCAGTTCAGTGACTGCGGAGACTTTCTAGAGCAGTCCCTGCAGAGACGGTCACTCCTCGCAATTATGGTTAGAGGATACGCTGAGCCCACTTATAAGTGGACTCCATGACCGCATAGGGACTCCGAGTGCATCGTAAAATAGATATGTGCTTAACTATAGATTAATCTCTAGAGTATCCATCAAAGAGCTCTGTGATTTAGTGCCAACTGCTATAGCAGGCAAGCGCCTCTGCAGTATAGCTCTAGTTCAACAGGCCCAGGCCAGAAAATAGTCCCAAGCAGCAAAGAGCTCTTCAGTGGACCTGTTTCCCCATCATCTCATCTCATGTCTTGCTCTGCAAACTGCGCCCGCCCTCTTTATAAGGGCATTGTCCTATTTTAGTCTTCCATGTTTTCTCCTCAGAAGCTCACACTCACTCCAGCTGTACAAGCCTTTTACACAACTCTCTGCAGTTTCCAGCAACTTTGCAACTCCTTTTGCTTGCAACATTTCCAACTAGTTCTAAGCCTCTCTGAGGAACCTGCCACATTCAGGGATCTCACAATGAGCTCATTTTTCTTAACCAATTCAATAGAAGTGCCTTATATGTTTATGGTGCATCCCAAACCCCTATCCCACGGAAAATGGAGGCCCATCTATCCTTCTTAATATGGTGGCGTCCATGTGTGCACTCCGCAGCGACCCTCCCCATCTGAAAAGTGATCTGCTCCCTCCCACACTAGATTCCTACGCGGTCCAGGGTTATTAAAAGGCAAAGACCACCTGCCCCCGCTCGAGACCGCCCTCTCAGCCTTACCTCAGCAGCCTGTCCTGGGAGTCCTTCACGGTGCCCCCCAGGATCAGCTCCTCCTGCCAGTGCATGAACCTTTTGGAGAAGCCGTAGCAGCCCCCAGCCAGCTCCTGGGCGATGTTGGGAACCTGGGGAAGGGATACAGAAGAGGGTCATGAGGGTTGGCGCCCGGCCTTAGGGCAGTGGGACATCGCTGCACATGTCTGCTTACCTATTCAAGTTTACGTTATTTGTAAATAAATACAATTTAACTAAGAATGCAGAACTGTGCTAAAAACTGCTCCACCACAGCAGAGCAGGCAATGGTACCACCGTTGCACCTCACAGCCACTATGAACTCATATAAGCGCGCCTGGTAAAATCAGTCCTCTAAATAAACACTATAGACAAGCAGTACAAGTAGCCCCCAAAATCAGCACATACAAACTGCGGTAAAAGCAGTCCTGGAAATGAACAGGTGTGGTAAAATGAGCCCCCCATGAAGCAGTGACACAATACCACATGGCTAACTCACCCGTCTCTTCTGCTTGTTGGGCGCGCTCTCTGGGCACTGGGGGTCCGCGGGGTCGAGGCACGGCCGCTCCATGTATGCCTGGCCCACGTCCGCCTTGTCCAGCATCTCCTTGAAGCCATCGACGGAGGTGAACTGCCCAAGCTCTTCCATCAGCTGCATGGGATTTAGGTTTTTCCACTGGATTTCGGGCCTCCCACTGCCAAAAACAGAGAAAAGATGCGTTACAAATATACTGCTGCGGGCCCCTCTAGCCCCATGTAAAGTCGATGTGACTTCCAATGACATCCAAAGGCATGGAGACTCCTAGTTGGCCGGTGAACCTGGCTTCAATGAACAGCACATCCACACTTGTGAACAGCTCCGGAAAGGAAGGCTGCGCATCCTTCAGGCGCACTGAGCACTGCGAATAGGTTATTCATGGAGGGGAAAGTAAAACGAGGGCAGGGAAGCCAGGCTGAGAGAAGAGGGCTAGGGCGCAGCGTGGGACTTGACGTGTCGAACGTAGTACCAGGTACAAGAAAAGGTCAGCTTTGCCTGGTGGGGAAGACTGAGAAAGAAGAGAATGGCCTCAAGGGCTGCGCAATTTACAGCAGCAGGAGATCTCGATCCGGGGAGAACTTGCAAGGCTCGGTAAGGAGCCGGGCTGAGGAGATGCAGATCCGCTCACGGAGCAGGAGGCCACACATGCTCCAGAACAGGGAGACCTGGGCAGGTAAGGTGGGCCGAGGAGGGGGGCACTAGGCTGGCTCGGAATAAATCTGCCAGAAAGCACCTGCCAGGCGTCGGCCTGCACGGAGGAGGGCTGGCGGGGCTGCACGGGCAGAAGCTTCCCTATAGCTGTGGTGCACGGAGTTAATCGTCCCCCTGTTCTGTTCTCCCGTCTCTCGGGCACCCCCTTAGAGCAGCGCTCCAGGACAGATGCACGGTAACCCGGCGTGCATGATCCTGTTACAGGGACAAACAAAGCGGGAACGGAGGCCCTGCGACGCCTCGTCGGCTCCCACTGCCCGACGCTGTGGAGCGCGTCAGGACAATTAATGGCAGCTCGGTTACATCTTGATACACAGGAGGAGACGGTACCCAGGCTCCGGGGAGCGCAGCCAGGACAAGCGAGGGGCACATCGGAGGCGGAGGAGCCGCGACCAGAGGGGCAGAGCCAGGCGGAGGACAGGCAGAGGGGCAGAGCCAGGCAGAGGGGCAGAACCAGGCGGAGGACAGGCAGAGGGGCAGAGACAGGCACGGGACAGGCAGAGCCAGGCAGAGGGGCAGAGCCAGGCAGGGGACAGGCAGAGGGGCAGAGCCAGGCGGAGAACAGGCAGAGGGGCAGAGCCAGGCGGAGGACAGGCAGAGGGGCAGAGCCAGGCAGAGGGGCAGAGCCAGGCAGAGGGGCAGAACCAGGCGGAGGACAGGCAGAGGGGCAGAGACAGGCACGGGACAGGCAGAGCCAGGCAGAGGGGCAGAGCCAGGCAGAGGGGCGGAGGACAGGCAGAGGGGCAGAGCCAGGCACGGGACAGGCAGAGGGGCAGAGCCAGGCAGAGGGGCAGAACCAGGCGGAGGACAGGCAGAGGGGCAGAGACAGGCACGGGACAGGCAGAGCCAGGCAGAGGGGCAGAGCCAGGCAGGGGACAGGCAGAGGGGCAGAGCCAGGCGGAGGACAGGCAGAGGGGCAGAGCCAGGCGGAGGACAGGCAGAGGGGCAGAGCCAGGCAGAGGGGCAGAGCCAGGCAGAGGGGCAGAACCAGGCGGAGGACAGGCAGAGGGGCAGAGACAGGCACGGGACAGGCAGAGCCAGGCAGAGGGGCAGAGCCAGGCAGAGGGGCAGAACCAGGCGGAGGACAGGCAGAGGGGCAGAGCCAGGCACGGGACAGGCAGAGGGGCAGAGCCAGGCAGAGGGGCAGAACCAGGCGGAGGACAGGCAGAGGGGCAGAGACAGGCACGGGACAGGCAGAGCCAGGCAGAGGGGCAGAGCCAGGCAGGGGACAGGCAGAGGGGCAGAGCCAGGCGGAGGACAGGCAGAGGGGCAGAGCCAGGCGGAGGACAGGCAGAGGGGCAGAGCTAGGCGGAGGAGCAAAGCCGGGTAAAGAACAGGCAGAGGGGCAGAGCCAGGTAGAGGACAGGCAAAGGGGGCAGCAGACAGCTGCATGAGAGGCAGAGGGGCACCAGACAGGTAAAGGGGCAGTAGCCAGGTAGAGGACAGGCAAAGGGGCAGAGCCAGGGGAGGACAGGCAGAGGAGCTGAGCCAGTTAGAGGTCAGGCAAAGGGGCAGAGCTAAATGGAGGACAGGCAGATGGGGCAGCAGCCAGGTGCAGGAGAGGCAAAGGGGCAGCAGACAGGTAGAGGGGCAGTAGCCAGGTAGAGGACATGAGATGGGCAGCACAAAGGTACACGGCAGGCAACGGGGCCAGGGCCAGCCTTATAGAGGGCAAAAAGGCAGTAGCCAAACATATGATGGGTGGAAAGGCAGCATACAGTCACAGGGCAGGCAGAGGCAGATGTACCTTGGGTAGAGGGGAAGTGGACAGGGCAGACAGCAGGGCTACAGCCAGCCTTACTGAGGGCAGAGACAGCAGCCAGACATAAGGTAGGTGGAGGGGCAGTGCAGAGGCGCAGGGCAGGCAGAGGCAGACATACCTAGGGTAGAGGGGACGTGTACAGGGCAGACAGGAGGGCTACAGCCTGCCTTACTGAGGGCAGAGACGGCAGCCAGACATAGGGTAGATGGAGGGGCAGCGCACATGCACGGGGCAGGCAGATTGGCTACAGCCAATCCTCATAGGCAGAAGTCAGGGAGTGCTGAGGGATCTCTATCAGTGGCACAACTTTACTGCAATTCAAAGTACTTGACACAGAAGACACTTCCAAAGGCCATTGCCTTTGAAGGATGTGAAGAGTCAGTCAAAAAGAAGTCTCTTCTCTGGAATCATAATTTACGCAGGACACTCTTAAGGAGGGACCATGATGCTTGTTTCATGGACCCACACTGGATAGCTGCAGCCAAACTGTCCACACCACCGTGATATCAAAGAACACAAGACAATGGATGGGACTGTGGGGTGAGAGAGGTACATTACTTATTTTACGTCTTTTTGCTGGCAGGTGGAAAGGGTGGGGTGGGGTTGCACGAGCACAGGAGGTTCAGGGCAGTAAAATCCAGCCATATACCACCAGCTCCACTGGCCAGGTCACCACAGCATAGGGCAGCTATCTAAGGAGCATCTATCTACCAGTACCACTCCATGCTATGAGCCGATCCCAAAGACCACCGCTGCGGCGCCCCACATACACCCGTCAAAAAAAGCCTCCATTGAAACAGGATGTGTCGCCGGGCGAGAGCTCCCAGGTGCACGCAGGCTGCCCATCCCCAGTGCCCCTGGCACACTGGTTCTAGTCGGTCTTGCGCGACACCCATGCGCTCTTTGTACGACTGCCCCGCTGTCTCTCTCCCAGGCCTATTCGTTTGCTGCTTTTGTTACCACTTCTGCTTGGAGGATTACGTGACCACAATATTTTCAGATGACGCTTTAGGGCACCATCATACCCAGCCTTTGCCCTTGCCAGCGCCCCTGATTTCAAGCAGTCTCCCACTTTTCTTAAGTCATTATTTGCAGTCTTGTGATTTCATGGAAGCGACAAGCCTCTTGGTTTGCTTCTTGAAGGGCTCTACTTCTGGGCACTTCCGCCAAGGGCAAGGTTGTGCAGCTGGTGAAAGCTCAGGGTCTGGTCCCTCTCAAGCTCAGGGTCTGGTCGCTCTCCACAGCTCTCTTCACTGAGTGCCTGTGGCCTTCTGTCCTGCTATCTTACTGCTTCTGTGGTGCAAAGATTCAGCTTCTCCACAAGCCACTATGAAGAAGCACAGACTGGAAGGTCTGAAGCCATCAAAGAGAGGCCGACCCCCCCTCAGTGTCACACAACTGTAGCCGATCCCCTCAGTGTCACACAACTGTGGCAGAAAGAGAGTCCGATCTCCTCAGTGTCACACAGCTGTGGCACAAGAGAGTCCGATCCCCTCAGTGTCACACAGCTGTGGCACAAAAGAGGCCGATCCCCTCAGTGTCACACAACTGTGGCACAAGAGAGGCCGATCTCCTCAGTGTCACACAGCTGTGGCACAAGAGAGGCCGATCCCCTCAGTGTCACATAGCGGGGGCACAAGAGAGGCCGATCCCCTCAGTGGCACACAACTGTGGCACAAGAGCTCAGTGTCACACAACTGTGGCACAAGAGTGGCCGATCCCCTCAGTGGCACACAACTGTGGCACAAGAGCTCAGTGTCACACAACTGTGGCACAAGAGAGGCCGATCCCCTCAGTGTCACACAACTGTGGCACAAGAGAGGCCGATCCCCTCAGTGTCACACAGCGGGGGCACAAGAGAGGCCGATCCCCTCAGTGTCACCCAGCTGTGGCACAAGAGTGGCCGATCCCCTCAGTGTCACCCAGCTGTGGCACAAGAGTGGCCGATCCCCTCAGTGTCACCCAGCTGTGGCACAAGAGTGGCCGATCCCCTCAGTGTCACACAGCTGTGGCACAAGAGTGGCCGATCCCCTCAGTGTCACACAGCTGTAGCACTGCTGCCCTGTTTGTGGTGCACATGATAATTTGTGTATCAGTCCAGTCCTGTCCCTCGGATCCCTCCCCTGGCTTGGAGGGAGAGGAGCGCCTCTGTCTTCCAAGCGCACCAGTGATTCATGGGAGCAGGTTCCCACATACCAAGCGGGCCGGCTCTGGCTTCCAGAGAGCCCCCTTTATCTGCCTTTTCTTGCTTCACTGAGCCAAGTCTGCTGCCTTTTGTTTTTCAACCAGATTGCGGCCTTTTGTTGTCCAAGTTGTCTCTCCCCTTCTGCTCTCTCGCTCCCGCTCTTTCACTCTCTCCCTTGCTCTCTCCCTCACACGCACTCTTTCTCTCTCTAGGCCCATGTAAGAGAGGGGCAAACCTGCCGAAGTGACCAGGCAGTGCTTAGAAACAGGGAAATCGACGTTGTTATGGAATCTGCCTCGGCTTGAAGTGCTCGTACTGCCTCACTGCGCGTCTAACGTGCCAGCACTGCCTTTTTAAAGGTGGTACACTGCACCAGTGCTGCAAGGAGTCACTTCTAGGAGCTGAAGAAGCGCCTCGTGGAATGTGCGCGATTGCAAGGCGCTGACTTTCTTCAGGGAGCGCCAAGCACTGCTCCATTCGGAGATGTTAGGCACGAGACATCCTGAAATGTCAGCGATGCCCTTCCGCACTCCTGGAAAAAACCAGCTCAGCCCCACTAGAGTCTCATTCAATGGGCTTCGATCTGATCTGCCAATGCTGCCCATTGACCTGACCTCAAGTTCTACCAGACTGTCATCTCCGGGTGCGACCCTCCTCTCGCCCTCTCTCGGGTTTTCCTTCTGTCATCATCTCTGGCAGCTGTAGTCTCTTCTCGCCCCTCTCTCCGAGGCGCTCTCGCGTGCTGTCCCTTCCGCCCCAGTCTCGGCCTTTGCACCTGCTTCTTCGTCCCCTCGGTTTCACTCTCCCGCCCCGTGCCTCCTCTTCCGTGGAGTCTCCATCCCTCCCTGTGTCTCCCTCTCCCGCTGCCCCTCGCCCTCGGGCTGGCCGGCTTGGGAAGGACCAGGCGCGGACCTCATTAGCATCAGAATGAGGGCAGTTACCATTTGCTGACAGAGCAGAGCCCCCCGGGCCCCTCCGGGACAAACACACTTGTAAACAGAGAGAATACCGCCCACTGTCGAGCCGCTTCCACCGGCTGCAGCCTCCCCCCTCCGCCGCAGGCCCCTCACACACCCCGATAGCAATAGAATGAGACGACGAGGGCAGCGGGGCCGGGCCGGTGCATCCGCCCCCCGCGTCTGCAGCTCCAGCCACCACGGTGCACCGTCCCACCGGCGGAGGCCACTCGCCACAGGGCCACCAATGCCAGTGGAGGCCGCTCACCCCGGGTACCCACAATACCACCGGTGGAGGCCGCTCACCCCGGGTACCCACAATACCACCAGTGGAGGCCGCTCACCACAGGTGCTCACAGTGCCACCACCAGTGGAGGCCGCTCACGCCAGACACCCACAATACCACCAGTGGAAGCCACTCACCACAGGTGCCCACAGGGCCACCAGTGGGGGCCGCTCACCCCGGGTACCCACAATACCACCGGTGGAGGCCGCTCACCACAGGTGCTCACAGGGCCACCACCAGTGGAGGTCACTTACGCCAGACACCCACAGTGCCACTAGTGGAGGCCGCTCACCCAAAGTTCCCACAGTGCCACCAGTGGAGGCCACTCGGCACAAGTGCACACAGTGCCACCAGTGGAAGCCGCTCACCCCAGGTACCCAGAGTGCTACCAGTGGAGGCCTTTCACCACAAGTGCCCACAGTGCCACCAGTGGAGGCCTTTCACCACAGGTGCCCACAGTGCCACCAGTGGAGGCCCTTCACCACAGGTGCCCACAGTACCACCTGCACTGCCGCTTAACACATGTGCCACAGTGCCACTTCTGAAGGCTGCTCACCACAGGTTCCCACTGTGCTACCTGTGCAGCCACACAGACCTCCATGACTACAAGAAGGTAGTACTAGGTGGAAACTCATCACGTTAACTGGCATTGCTAGGTAACAATTGAAGCTGGTGGTACTCACGGGAGGTAGGCAGAGCCGCCCTGCAGCAGGGCACCTTCCCAGAAACAGTCCAGAGGAGTGACGATGAGGCACGGAAAAAGCTTTTCAATCATCTGTAGAGGCAAGGAGAAGCGGGTTAGAAGATATCTCAAACATCCATCACCCAGCTCGCCAGAGCACCTCAATCCTGCTTTCCCTCCCCCCACTATTTTTCTACTGCAACCCATCACACATCTCTGTATGACGGATCTACCCCAGGCCTGCCCCAAAACAACCATTGCTAATAGAGTAATTGGCTCCATAGTACTCCTCTGCCAATGCACTCCAATGATCCCCTCCAGGATCCTTTGCTGTTCTAGCTATTGTCTCCATCACCCCGCTTGGTCAGTGTATCTCAACCCTGCCATCATTCCAGCTCTGGACTCCATCACCCTGCTCTGGGCAACCCTCCCCTCCAGGACCCTTTGATATTCCACCTCTGGGCTCCATCACTCCACTATCAGTGAAATTCAACCCTAACCGCCTGGATCCTTCCATATCCTACCTGTGACCTCCATCACTCTACTCTGCCAGTGACTATCAATCCTGACCTCCAGGATACTTTGCTGTTCTAGCTATGGCCTCTGTCACCCCGCTTGGTCAGTGGATCTCAACCGAACCATCATCCCTGCTCTGTGAGTATGTCTCAAGCCTTCCCTCCAGGATCCTCTGCTATTCCACCTCAGGGCTCCATCACTCCACTATCAGTGAAATTCAACCCTGACCCCCACGGTTTTGTGCTATTCCACCTCCCTGCTCTATCACTCCACTCCGTTAGTGACTGTCAATCCTCACCTCCAGGATACTTTGCCTCGCAGATCCTAGCTCCATCACACAGCCACAACTGAGATGCGCCCTAAGTTATGTTTGAGGGCTTGGAGATTTCATACAAAGTCTGTCCACCCTGGATACACAGGCACACAAAGTCACAGGAGCGAGGGCTGGGCTCTAAATCTCCCATGCACAAAGCACAAGTCGTGTGGAGGCGCTAGAATGGACAGGTCTGTGTCACCTGCACGCACAAATTAATGCCGAGCTGCAGAACTAGTAACATATCGGTTCGTCCACACTGTCCCGCAGCGACAACACTTACCCGCTCAACCATTGTGTTCTCGATGATGGGAACTCCAGACTTGTAGCAGAGCTTGTTCAAATCCCAAGACCTGTGGAGAGACAGGAAGGCGTCTGAGTGACAAGCTGCTGCAGGGCGGACAGACAGCCGAAGTGCGAGACAGACCGACGCGAGAGGTAAGTGACTCCTACACAGGTGGCAGGCATACCATGATTCTCACACATCTGTGTAAGAACGAGCACCTACACAAACACATACACTCAAACCTTGTAAGTGAAGACAGCATCGGTGCAAGATTCTCTCACACAGAGCAAGCGCCCTGAAGCAGAGGCATCGATCAGAGCACTTCCTCTCACCTATGTGCAGCTGAGTCCCTCCTCTCATACACTGATGTACAGCAGAGTACTTGTCATACACATATGTACAGCAGAGCACCTCCTCTCACAGTGATAGACAACAGAGTACTTCCCCTCACACACCAGTGTACAGCATACCCCTTCCCCTCGCACATAGAACCTCTCTGGTCACACACAAGTGTACAGCAGAACCCACCCCCTCGCACATAGAGCCTCTCTGGTCACACACAAGTGTACCGCATACCCCTTCCCCTCGCACATAGAACCTCTCTGGTCACACACAAGTGTACCGCATGCCCCTTCCCCTCGCACATAGAGCCTCTCTGGTCACACACAAGTGTACCGCATACCCCTTCCCCTCGCACATAGAGCCTCTCTGGTCACACACAAGTGTACCGCATACCCCTTCCCCTCGCACATAGAACCTCTCTGGTCACACACAAGTGTACCGCAGAACCCACCCCCTCGCACATAGAGCCTCTCTGGTCACACACAAGTGTACAGCAGAACCCATCCCCTCGCACATAGAGCCTCTCTGGTCACACACAAGTGTCCAGCATACCCCTTCCCCTCGCACATAGAGCCTCTCTGGTCACACACAAGTGTACAGCAGAACCCACCCCCTCGCACATAGAACCTCTCTGGCCACACACAAGTGTACCGCATACCCCTTCCCCTCGCACACAGAGCCTCTCTGGTCACACACCAGTGTACAGCATACCCCTTACCCTCGCACATAGAGCCTCTCTGGTCACACACAAGTGTACAGCAGAACCCACCCCCTCGCACATAGAGCCTCTCTGGTCACACACAAGTGTACAGCAGAACCCACCCCTCACACATAGAACCTCTCTGGTCACACACAAGTGTCCAGCATACCCCTTCCCCTCGCACACAGAGCCTCTCTGGTCACACACCAGTGTACAGCATACCCCTTCCCCTCGCACATAGAGCCTCTCTGGTCACACACAAGTGTACAGCAGAACCCACCCCCTCGCACATAGAACCTCTCTGGTCACACACAAGTGTACCGCATACCCCTTCCCCTCGCACACAGAGCCTCTCTGGTCACACACCAGTGTACAGCATACCCCTTCCCCTCGCACATAGAGCCTCTCTGGTCACACACAAGTGTACAGCAGAACCCACCCCCTCGCACATAGAGCCTCTCTGGTCACGCACAAGTGTACAGCAGAGCACCGCGTCTCACAGTGATAGACAACTGAGTACTTCCCCTCACACACCAGGGAAGTGTACAGCATACCCCTTCCCCTCGCACACAGAGCCTCTCTGGTCACACACCAGTGTACAGCATACCCCTTCCCCTCGCACATAGAGCCTCTCTGGTCACACACAAGTGTACAGCAGAACCCACCCCTCACACATAGAACCTCTCTGGTCACACACAAGTGTACCGCATACCCCTTCCCCTCGCACACAGAGCCTCTCTGGTCACACACCAGTATACAGCATACCCCTTCCCCTCGCACATAGAGCCTCTCTGGTCACACACAAGTGTACAGCAGAACCCACCCCCTCGCACATAGAGCCTCTCTGCTCACGCACAAGTGTACAGCAGAGCACCGCGTCTCACAGTGATAGACAACTGAGTACTTCCCCTCACACACCAGGGAAGTGTACAGAGTACTTCTCGCACACCTATGTACAGCAGAGTCCTTCCTCTCACACAGATGCACAGCATTTGCTTCCCCTCACAGACAAATGTACAGCAAAGCCCCTCCCATCATGCACAGATGTACAGCAGAATGCTTCTTCTCATACACACGTGTACATCAGAGCCCTCCTCTCACACAGATGGACAGCAGTTTACTTCCCCTCACAGACATGTACAGCAGAGAAGCTCCTCTCACACCGGTACAGCACTGCAAGGCCTTCACAGGGGAGGTATCGGAAAGAACAAACATCAGTCGCTGAAAAGGGGCAGAAGAACACACCTCCCTCGCGCACAGGTGCCGCGTACATCCAAGGCCAAACGGGGCCCTTTGCACATGCACCCGGAACAGCAGCGAGGACACGGCACTGGCCACCCACACCCCCATCCACGCGTGCGCCCCGCTCTGCACTCCCCGACTTACTTTCCGTAGAGAGACACCTGCACCTTGCTGGCGGCCAGGGCTGCCTTGAGGTGCATCAGGAGGGCACTTTGGCTCAGGACATTCTCGCCAGCAACCCGAGGCGTCTGGATCATCATCTGCGACGTGTACACGGCCTCCTCGCCCAGCTTTTCCTTGGTGTAGCGCAGCTCGTGGCTGACCCGGCTGCCCGCTGCAGGGGAAGGAGAGAGCGACTGGTGAGAGGGGGTCACTGACCGCACGGAGGGTCTGACATGCATCCATGAATGGCCACGAGCGCAGCCACGTGACGACGTCAGCCTTAAATCCGTGGTCGCTAAAAATGCTCAATCTGAGGTTCCATACAGACGTGCAAATACAGTTCCGGTAAAAGACAGTTCTGAATAAAGACACAAGTTTTGTACATGGACAGAAGAGAAGTGTGGCAGGAAAAAGCACGAGAAGAGATAAAGGGGAGATATAGGAATTAAGGAGGAGGAAGACACCAGGAACAGGATGGAGGAGAAGAAACGGAGAGAGGCAGGGGTGCGCTGGTGCATCTTAGAGACTGCAAGAGACAGAGAGTGATAAATAGTGCATATAAATGGACAAAAGGAGTAGCAGAAAGTAGAAGAATGAGGGAGGGAAATGTGAAGAAGGGAGATAAAGAGCAAGATGGAGGTAAAATGAAGTGAGAGAGAGAGAATGAGAAAGAGAGATAGCGAGAGAGACACCCCTAAGGCAACCAAAAAGATTTGGGAAACGAGAAACCAGAGACTTGGAGAATCACATAGAGGAGGAACGAGTCCTTAGAAAAAGGGAACAGCAAAGGTTGACCCAGACTTCAAAGCCTATGTAGGAAGACCCAATTCCTGAACCCCAATTAAAATGCAATGATGGGGTACAATCTTAGCTGGGGGAGACCCAACTCCACCTCAAAGTGGGCCTCCCTCCCCAAGCCCCCCATTGAAAAGGTGAATAATCAGGAGTCGCAAGAGAGCAAACTGCTGTCTTCTTCCTGAGCTGGTGCCAGTAGTGCCCGGAGCACCACAGGGTGGGTGAGAGGGTGCCCGGGCGGTGCACTCTCTACAGAGAGGACTGCCTTGAGGTCCTGGAGGGAGCAGGCCCGAGCGCCTAGACTTACAGGCCAGAATCACACTGTGCTGCCTTCTAGTATGGGAGCTTCCTGGCATCACTGCCGCATGGGTTTCAGCAGAGAGGGGGCAAAATCCACACTAGGAGTTGATCTGTATGGAAAAGGGGAGATTTCCTAACATGCCAGGGCCTTGGAAAAGTCTGAGAAGGTCTGTGGCACTGTCAGGCACATCTGTGTAGAGGCACTCCTGATAAGGTCCTCTTCAGCCAGCAAAGCACTAGCTAAACTGGCCCAGTTGTCCCTTGGGCACCTCAGATGTATCACTGGCAAAAGTTTTTGAAAGTTTGGCCAACAGGCCCCATCACTGCACCTTCTGGCAATCCACTGGTTGACTCCCCTTCCAACACAAACTTCATTCCCCAGGACCCTTTATCTCTGTTTATGTGTTCATGGAGTTACTAAGGACTGCGTGCCAATGACTCATCCATGTGGAAGAGTGTTCATGGCTCTTCTGAATTTAGGCACACTCTATGCACCTCTCTCACTTAAACTCATTTCTCAGTCAGGCATTTGAAAAACCTCAGTCTTTTTTCTCATGTCGGTCCTTGATTCTGGTGAAAGACCATGTTGCAGTAGATCCCACAACACTGATTTTAACACTGTCATTCATAGGTGGTTTCCAGGCAATAAGGCACACGGGTATATGACTGGTTATCTCTCAAGTGCACAGAATAGTGATTCTCTCAAATGCGCATATAAGTGATGAGCTTAAGTGAACATACAAAACACTGACTGAAGTCCACTTATGAATGTGCGCGCCTGCTTGGCTCAACCACACAAATGAGTAATCAATTTAAATCCAACTACAAGTGATCATTTAAATTGCACATAAGGCTAATAAGATCACATCAACATGCAAATGACTGAAGTGTACATGAATAACCTGTAGAATTTCACTGTAAACATTTAATATGAATTATTTCACTGTGTAACTTTCACAATGTGTACTTTCCTCTAAAAGAGAACTTAAAGTTACCCGGCCAGTTTCATAGTTTCCTGTTTTATCATCTTCAAAATCACCCAAGATTCTGCACCCTGTTTGATTCGTTTTAAATGCCGCTACTGAAGTTCTGCTAAAAGATCTGCTGCCCTACTAGAATGATGGGTTCTTTCAAGGTGAGTTGACACTTTCTGGGGTACCATTCAGGTGCTCAATCGATGATTTCATTCAACATTTCATTTTAAAGTAGGTCAAACATTTCCAACCCCTTTACTTCCCTAAACAAAACCCCCTTACACCAAATTTCAATGCAGGTTTTCACCTACTAATGTGTGTATTTGTCAAATACACAGCACTGATTTTGTGAACATCGTTTTCTTTGACTTTTTGAACAGCTCTGGATTTCAAAACTTTTTTTTTGCAAAACGATATCATTCTCTTAAAAGGGAGGTGCCCCTACTCCCTGTAACCTGATCCCAATTTTTACACAGCTTCACCTCTGCTAAATGGGTTATTTGTGCCACACATTGTATTTCTTTTGCAAAACTTAGGAGACATTTAGAAGATTTCGTTTTTAGATCCATAGTTAAAAATAGATTTTTAATTAGATCATTTTAAGCATTACATTTGTTGCAGCACTCAGGAACTTAAAAAGAAGTCCAATAGGCCGTATCATAATGAGCTGCCCCCAGTTATGTTTCATGCCCCCCTCCCACTCAACCGAATCAGTGACATGACTGTCATAGCTCACAATTTTAGGTGCACACAGATCACGTGATTCTATCACAAACATAATACCACGAAAAACAGTGTAATAAAGAACCCCAGGTGTTTTATACCAATAAGAAATCAACACAACAGCCCAATCTTATAACACAATACATAATGCACTTGTAACAAACAGTTCCGTCCACCTAATTATTCCCATCTGTTTACAATCTATGATTTCATTAGCGCCCAAGCTCCATTCTGAATTTTAATCTACCCGGACCACACAGGTGAAACCTCCTGCATCTTTGAGGGGTGGTCCCAGACCTTTGCCCAACCAAAGACCTACCGTGGACCCACTCCTCCTCACCACCAGGTAACAAGGGGGTGGGAGGGCGGTTTGTGGCTTGCAACCAGGAGCTATGAACTGTGAGTCTACACCCCATAACCCAGTGTGAGATGTTGCAGCACAATAAAGCTGGCCTGACACCTTGGGCTGTCCTGAAGGTAATTTTGAAGAGAGAACTTATCCTTAAAAAATAGCTATTACAGTGGCTTGCTGTTATGCCACATTCTCATGGGGTGGGTGGGTATTTGCGCAGGAGGCGCCTGTCCTAGTTGCCTCTGATTCTGTGGTCACAGTAGCAAAGATGGAAGCACAAGACAGCACCACATGAAGTTGCACGCCTGCTCCTGTGGCAGAAGGACCAAGAGTGATGCCCATACTGCACCTGCTCTTTCCTTCTACTCACCCCGCAAATCACGCATGAGGCGGGTGAGAGGAAGGGTCTGTCTGCCCACCTTTGTCACCCCCCTCTATACCATACCTTGGGCCTGAGTTGCGAGAACAGGGGAAGGGTAAGGATCCACAGGTTTGTTCAGAGCCCAGCATCTGTTTTTATGTACTTACATTGTCTAAAGTGATTTCATTGAACCCATTAGGGCTTAATTTTCAACACCACAACTTGGAAATAGTGAGCAGCGTTTGCCTTTTTTGTTTCTGAATTGGGTTGTTTAAAATAATGCTCTAACCTACAGTATTAAATCAGGTTACATTAATTTATTTTGCTCACTGCATATGCATAAGCACAAGCGCTCGGCTTTGCGCTAATGAAGGATTACACATTAGCACAAATATGACTGCACAAGCATCATAGGATGGTTGGCTGCACACGCTAAGTTAGGGTTTAATTTTCAGACAGTACAGCTCGGAAACACGAGAGGTGGTTGTCTCTTTCAGTTTCTGAGCTGCACCTACTGAGGAATATTGGGTTAAATGAATTCCCCTTACACACTGCAGGTAAAGGTGCTCAGCTCTGCGCTGAGCCAGTGACCCCATCCTGAGATGGCCCAGATGGGTTAATGCACTGGCACACAAGCCTATGCTCGCACAGGCCACAAACCAATGACTGGCTTGAGAAATACTCTGCAAACATGTCTGCCATGGCCACTAGGCCTAGGTTACCTTATGTGTCAAGGGGAAGCTTTGGAGTCGTGCTAACCTGTAAGGAGGATGGGAGGGTTATTCATATGAATTGACACAATTTCCTTGAACATGTCAGTAGCAACATGATAGTAAAGGCACGTGAGCGCGGATATACCATTAACGTTGTCTGAAGAGCAACACAGGACGATATCAGCTGCAGCCCTGCACCCCGCCAGCACAGATATTCATGCCAACCAGTGCCCACACTTCTGCTGCTTGTCACGGTCTCCCTCCCATGAGCCCTATGATTCTCCCAATCACTCGCCCTGTCTCTCTCCCCAGCCATGTAGCTGTGCACAAACTGGGGCTTCCGCAGACAGCCCTCAGCACCTAAGCAGCCAAGTTCTACACCAGGTGGAACACCCACCGACAGTCCTCAATATCCAAGAAGTCATGTTCTGCACAAGCTCAGCATCCGCGGACCGTCCTCAGCATCTAAGCAGCCACGTTCCACACCAGCTGGAGCACCCACCGTCAAACCTCAGCACCTAAGCAGCCACGTTCTGCACAAGCTGGAGCAAGCACCGGCAGTCCTCAGCACCTAAGCAGCCACGTTCTGCACCAGCTCAGCATCCACGGACAGTCCTTAGCATCTAAGCAGCCATGTTCTGCACAAGCTGGACCACCCAAGGACAGTCCTCACCATCTAAGCAGCCGCCTTCTGCACAGGCTGGAGTTCCCACGACAGTCCTCAGCATCTAAGCAGCCACGTTCCACACCAGCTCACCGTCAAACCTCAGCACCTAAGCAGCCACGTTTCACACCAGCTGGAGCACCCACCAGCAGTCCCTCAGCTTCTAAGCAGCCATGTTATGCACAGGCTGGAGCAACCACCGACAGTCCTCAGCACCTAAGCAGCCACATTCTACAAAGGCTGATGCATCCCCCGATAATCCTCAGCACCTAACCAGCCATCTTCTACACCAGCTGGAGCATCCACCGACAGTCCTCAGCACCTAGGCAGCCGCGGTCTGCACAAGCTGGACTGTTAAATGGGTGTTTCAGCATTTATGCATCCACTTTTTTGCACAATATGACACTTTCCATTGGCCTTTCGAAACTCCAGCAGCCAAAAGCTATTAAATATACAGGGATATAACAAACCTCACAAGAGTGTCAAAAATTGAAAACAGGAAAACCAAAAGGAAAGCTTATTTAAAACAACTATCCAGTCTTCTCTGGCCTTTCTAGTGGTATCTTTAGAAAACAGTTCATTGGGAGTTTCTTACTTGGTCTCCCAGTCTCCAGTAACACAACTATGAGTGTGTCTGTTTGAGTACCTAGTTGAAACTTATTACTATTTACTAACTTTATATTATGCTAACTAGTAGCATACTTGATATGTGAGGGACAGAGAGTGTTCCTTGTACGTGTATTACATTTTAATATCAATTATTATTAAAAATTACGATGTATGAAACAATAAAGGAAACGTTTCTACAAGACAAGTAGAGTTTGTGAAATGTATATAAAAGACTTTGTCCCTATCTAGTTTGGCGTGGATGGCACTGTGCTGATCCTGTGCTTAACAACTTTGCTAGATAAAAAGGAGGTGATCAAATTTAGAGTGTCGCAGGTGGTGCAGGGTGCTTCCTACTGGAGCTGCTCTGCAACTAAGCTTGGTAACTGCTCTAGTATTGTTGGCAATACTATCACGGGGTGGAAAGCAGGCACTGTGCAAGGAGGACGAAGCAGCAAAGTGATGGAGGCATCCGGAAGGAGGGGGAAAAATGGAAAGTGACAGTGACATTTCCTCGCTCGTCCCTCGGCAGACAGCCACTGTGCCCAGCGCAGCCCCCTACTGGGCCCGCGCGCCGAGGGGCCACTTTACAGATTGCTGTGACCTCGGATTAGCTGGATTAGGGAACCCATCAAAGGACTCCTGCTGCTCCGGAGGAAGTCTGACCCTGCACAATCTAAAAAAAGAGAGGCTTTTTACCTGTTCCCGGATATTGGTTGTAAGCTGGGCTGGCAGGATTTCATGCCCTTTAAGCTTTTTCCCCGAAGCATCCAAGAAGAGTGGCTAAATGGCAAGATATTTCTGGAAGACGTTACATTTTTATGCAAGCAAGGGGCACGTTTTTTGATATTTTGAGACATGCAAACAGTCTCTGCCTACATCCCTGGTTGTTAAACCTTTAAAACTACTGCCAATCTAATTGTTAAACAAATGGTGAGACATAATTGCGCAAAAAGTAGGCCTGTAAATCAAGACGTGGTAATTTACAGCAAGTTAAACACTAATAATTTGACTGATAAAGGCATCATTTGACTGATATAGGTATAATTTGACTGATATAGGTATAATTAATTACTCTCATGACACGAGTCCACTTCTGTACCTCACCTCTCCTTTTTTTTCCCCATATACATATTTTTATTGACATTCGTTCTTTCATCCACTGAGCCCCATACCCCCTTCCCTTGTTCCTACGTTCTCGCATTACCTAGCAGAATACCTGACTGGTCAACAAACACTGCTCTGGACATCACATAGCGTAGCAGTCACGTCTGTTCTTAAATTACACCTGCTGTGCATTTACTAAACCTTCTTTCCTAGAAGGTGAAATCTATGATTCTTGCGAAGAAAGTTAATTAGACCACTAAGTGGTCCCTAAAACAGCAGATGCCTAATATTTTGGGGCATGTCTGACCTAAAAAGTATTTTCACCCATCAGAAAAGCGATCAAGTTTGCAAGAATAGAGCATGGTTTTGATGCCATGGACATGAGGTCTCATCAGTTTTAGGTGCATATCTTGGGTGGAGGGTTCTAAGGCAGTGGTTCCTAACCTTTTGATTTCTGTGGACCCCCACTTTAACATTAATGGAACCCAGGGACCCAAAGGGAATCATCATTGGAATCTGGGGATCCCCGCCTGAGTCATTACTGGAAGCTGGGGACTTTATTTGTTAATATTTTTTAATCTTTTAAGCTCTCGCGGACCCCCTGAGAAGGCTTCGCAGACCTCCAGGGGTCCCCGGACCACAGGTTGGGAACCTCTGATCTAAGGCGTTCACCGGGCATAACATGGCTGGAGGGGGGCCTCTTGGCATGAAGCCAAGTCATTTTTAAGTCCATATCTTGGGTGAAGGGCGGCTTTGACTAGGCAAAACATGGCTGAGGGGGGCGTGGTCTTAGAATGAGGCCTATTTATTTTTAGGGTGCATATGCTATATGCTGGGTGGAGGCTCCTCGGGTTTTGGCTAGGCATAACATGGTTAGTGGGGCCCTTGGAAAGGTCACTGTCAAAGTTGGCCATGACACTAGTTAGGTGGAATGTGCCTAGGTGGGGGGCTGATGTCTTTGGTAGGTGACCCTGCATTGCAGGGGGAATGCATACACAGACCACAAAGGATTCTGCGACCAGTGTGGATGAAAACATGTAATTAAAATGTCTTTCAGTCCCACTCCCCCTCCTCACACCACACGCCTAGCTGTGCAGCAGATGGGTGTCCCCATGATCTGGAAGGCCCTCCAACACTGGCCGAATACGGCTCTTTTGTCCGGCCTCGAAGAATGCCTGCGAGTGTGTGTTCTCCAACAAACACCACCGAGAGGAGGGGCTGGCAGAAAAAAAAGCTTCACAAAAGCAGAACCCCTTCCCCTGACATAAACAAGGCGAGCGGGCTGACTTTTTTCTCTTTTACATAAAAAAAGGAGCGAGAGGCTGAGTGAGAAAGAGAAGGCCCGACCACGGCCTAGCCCTTCCATGGTCGAGGCTTGACTACCCCGCTTTGTTCAGGCCCCCGCCACACATCTCTATTGCGTGGAATCACTCCTCTTGCCTAAAAAGCTCACTCTCGGAGCCGCCACCTGTCTACTCGATTTCTTGGCAACAGGATTCCCCGTTTCGCCAGCGGCCCGCCTGGATCCTTCGTGCAACATTGGTGTATTTAAGACCCAGGACTTCAAAGTGTCTGCTGCAGGCCTGGTAAGGGCCCTCAAAACATCTCTCAAAATAATACTAGCATACGGGGAAAGCTACACAAGCTCGAGGGTAGGTTAGCACCCCACCACTCCGTGCCTCATCCACCCCTCAAAAAAAAAGAGGGGTGGTAAAAAATTCCGTTAGGAGCGCCCATTCACGGCCAAGACTCCTGACAGCACTGACATAAATTTGCACTGGTGTTGACATTTAAGCACTTGCTATTTCCATATGTATGGCCCGGCCCGGCCTAATTATGGTAATCATCCCCTCTGTTGGCTGCTCTGGGAAATGGACACATTAGTCAGTCCACTGCCCGCTAATGTGTCTTAATATGTGAGTGAAACATGCATTCAGGCGGCCCTGAATGCACGAATCTTTCCACATTGCTGCCTTCATTCAGACACGAAATGATTTTTTTTGGCGGCTCGGGAAACACTGTTCCTAGCCAAAAAAAGTAAAACTCCTTTTTTTTCTTTTAAAGTAAATGGAGATTCTGTACCTCGCCTCTCTTTTTTTTTCTATATACATATTTTTTATTTTTTATTGCCATACGTTCTGTCATCCGATGAGCCCCCTCCCTTGCCCTAATTCTCGCATTACCTAGCTGAGTACCTGACTGGTCTAAAAACACTGCACTGGACATCACAGAGTCCAGGACTAACATGCTGCAGGGTTCACCTTAAGGAAAGTACCTAAATAAAACATCTCTTTGTTCCTCGAAGGCTGTGTGGAAATGATAGCACCAACAGCAAAACATGCTGGTAGTTCACTAGTAATTTAAAAAAACTGATCCTCAGAAAGTGGAAGTATATTTGCAAAAGAGAGACAATGGGGAAAGTAGTTAGGAGAGCAAAGGACCAAGCATAAATGCACAAATTAGGTCTTCGAGTGTTTCTTGTCAATCATGGTTGCAAGACAATAGCTGTGCATACCGACATCAAGGGGGGTCTACAAAGAACATAAAAATATCAGAATGAGCTAAACTACCTGCAGAGGCGCTCGAGGGCTATTACTACAGAACCAATCTTTCAGGAGGTCACACTACTTATTGTATGTGCCTACAACCCAACATGGTTCAATGTGTAATTTTACACATAGGTGGAAATATAACAGACCTAATTTTTCACCCACCAGACATAAAGAATAATATCAGTAACCTAAGAAAAAAGCATATGGAACGATTAAAGTGAACAAGTAAAAAAAATCCATGAAAAAAGAATACCAAAAAATAAGCCAAGATAATAGGATCGGAATTAAAGGAGGATATGGCAACAGGTGTAAATAAAATGCAGGCTAGGACACGGAGGAGGCGTGGT
Source organism: Pleurodeles waltl (assembly GCF_031143425.1). NCBI lineage: Eukaryota > Metazoa > Chordata > Amphibia > Caudata > Salamandridae > Pleurodeles > Pleurodeles waltl. The sequence goes on along the minus strand of NC_090443.1, from coordinate 982,020,200 downwards.
GGGTCCAGCTGTGCAGCAGCATGGCATCCTCACTTCACTTCTCTCTCCAGGCAGCTCAGCTCTGTTTTGTTCAGGAGCCACAAACCTAGAAGGGCAACTGCAGACACAGGAGGCATTAAAGTGGAAACTCATGGTGTGCATAAGTGGTTTCAGGAGAGATAAGAGGTCATATATATTTGCATAGGTTGGGTGAAAGGAGATACGACGAAGACACTGAAATATCTGAGCAGAGGTGGGAGGGAAGTATGAAGTTGTGAATTGTTTTTATCACACAAACTTCGTGAAGTTTTTTAATTGCTCTTGAGGCTTCGCAAGCTACTTAAAGGCTGAGAAGATTAAATTGCAATAAAGAGATGTCCTCATGTCATAATTACTTTTTAAGGAACAAAATCTCATCAAAAATATGTTTTTGGTGTGTTTTCTTGCAAAAAAGTGTCTTTGCAAGAAAAGTCATTGCAAAAACTACTCTGGGAAGATTCTCTGCTCGTAAATAAAGTTTTCTGAAGTTACCTAACTATACAACCATTCTGAAGTTTGTAATGTTTGCAAAACTATGCACGTGAAATGCAAAATTGGGGTGATACTTTGACGGTATCTGTGGGCCATGCAGTCCCTACTGTTAACCGTATTGTCTAAAAGTAATCATTTGACACTAAGTTTCTAGAAGCCATGTTCTTGCCACTGAGGTCAGCCATGTCAGTAAGTGACTGAAAAACTATGAGAGGTACACATCTACTGATGGAAAAAGGAGGGAGGCTCATGCAAAGTGTGTGAAGTCAGGTATGATGAAATTGGAAGAAAATAAAGTATTTAATTTTGAAATGGTAAGGTGTCAGAGCCCCTTAGGGTATCCCTTCCTAATTGTGAGTCGCAGGGGGATGTATGATTGTTTTGTGACTGCAACTGCGGTCGCAAAACAATCGCAGTTACCACCAATTTCAAATTGGTGGTAATCCATTTGCAAACTGCCTTTTATGGATGGATGCGAAAATATTTTTTTCAGAGCAGGCATTGTCCCACAGACCACTGCCTGCTCTAAAAAAATGACAAAAAAAGGTAATTTTTTGGTTTTAGATGTATCCTGTTTTCCTGTGCTGCATTAAAAAAAAAACTGCTTTATTTAAAAAGCAATCACAGGCATGGTGGTCTGCTGTCCACAGCAGGCCATCATTCCTGTGAGTGCAGTCATTCCCAATGGCCTCGCAATTGCGACCTTCCTCACGAATATTAATGAGGTAGGTAATATGCGACCCCATTGGTAATTGCAAACACTGTGAGGTACACTGCTGTACATTAGGTTTTGCAACTCGCAAATTAAGTCGCAAATTACGAGTTGCAAAACTCTGGGTCATACATCTGGCCCAATGAATGTTGAACTGTACGATGCATGTCAGTCAGACTGTTAAGTGTAGAGAACATATGGAGAAAAGGGTGAAGGAAACTAGAAAGAAGGGGCTGTGCTCATGGGAGAGACAAAGGCGTCAAACTCTAACAAGCCTCCCGCAAGCACTGAATTCTGCATGCAAGCAAGTGTCCCCAAATCACAGTAATGTTAAGTTAAGCTTCACTGTACCAAGACTGACCCCAGTCACAAGATTTGCCTTTCTAAAGATTTACAAGCTGTGTTTTTTATGCTGGTCATATCCAACGCAATGTATACACACCAGAACAGATCTGACTCCTACTGGTGACAACTTTGTTGTACATTAAACATAGCTGCTCAGGAGTTATGGTGAGATGGGATGCCCACAAGACCAAAAACAAGTCTAAGTCCTTGACTCTGAAGAAGGTTTTGAACTGTACAGATAATCACTGGAGGATGAATCCAGAATGTTCTGCACGCTCTACAAGTGTTTTCTAAGTTCCACAAGGATCCTCCCTGAGCCAGACCCTCTACAACGCATACATGTTCCCTCTCACCAGCATTATCCACTCTCACAACATCAACATCCTCTCCAATGCAATGCCACATAACTCATTCACTCCCTCAGGGACAAGATGCTGCGTACCCAGATCAGGTTCAATGTCTGCATAACTGAAATTGCCCACTGGATGAAGACTAAGTGTCTAAGGTTGAATACACAAAACCAAATAGCATTTCACTGTGAGACTCCACGAGGTAGAGAAAGTTAGGACCACCAACCCCCACCACGCCTGCCAATACCCTTAGGATAGTCACTGACTGCAAACTTGACATGCCCACCCAAGTCAATTCCCCTCACCGCCTCATGTTTTCCATACCCTGAAGATGCTGAGAAAGATTTTCAAATGGCTTCCAATCAGCATCTGGAAAACACCCTGGTCACAAACAAGCTAGACTTGCACACACCCTAGGCCAGATAATAAATAAAAAAACTCACCAGAAGGCTGCAGACCCTTTATAACTTTGCAGCCAGAATCACACTCAACCTCCCACGCGCACTTAAACCACACTACATCTGAAGAAGTTCCACTGGCTTTTCATACACAAATGAGCACAATTCAAACTCCTCACCCACACTTTTAAGGAACTACATAACACAGTGGACCAGCATACCTTAACAGTTGCATTTGCTTTCACAAACCTTCCAGAGAACTCTGCTCACCTAGACTCCTACTTGCACAAATCGCATACATACTGAAAACCAGATCCATCAGTTGAGCATTCTCTTACATCACTCCTAAAGCATGGAACAACCTGCCACACATAAAAGCATCCTCTTCATTTCTTCTGAAGAAATTGCTTTTTAAGCAGTTCCACTAGGACCTAGGTTTGGTTGGGCTCACACCTGCTCAGCGCCAGGATACCCTCCCGGGTGATAGTACACTCTACAAACCTGCATAACATTATATAATCAGCACGGTCCTTTGAATTTCATTTATTATAGAGTGCTCAATTCCACTTTACTGTTGTTTGCAGGAAAAATAGTGGCTATTTGAATGGTATGGTTACAGAAGCTTAAGTTTTCTTTTTTAAGTAGCTTTACAAAAAAGAAATCAGTGGGGTGATTACTATTGTTAATGTTAGACTTTGATCCAGGGGATACTGCACCCAACACTGATTCTCAAACAAATCAATTCTATACTTCATTCAATTTAATTAATTTACAATCTATGCCCTAGACAGGGCACGGAGGCACACATTACATGCAATACTCCTTGTGTGTTCTCAAGCAACAGTACCTCACAAAGGCTAGCTATGATTTACTGCTGAGTGCAGGTAATTATATAAGGATTGCCTATAATGTCTGCTTCTTTGTATGTACTAAAATCTTGGCGGGCCCCACATTGTCTAAGAACAATTCTATTCATAACATTCACAGGCTAGTCCTGACATGAGATGTCTATGCCAGACTGTTTCTTAAAATCTTGCCATCTATTTGGTCTAACAGGGCATCTAGCCACGAGCTACCATTTGCTAAACATGGATTGTGCATCACAAGTACTACCCTAACAGCTCCTGAAGCAGGGCCTGCCTATGCCCTCACGGACCGCTATTCATTATGACAGTATTTTTGGCTTGAAGAAGTCCTAGAGTGTACAGCACATTCTTAACAAGTCGCACAAATATGAAGCATCATACCCATGTGTAAAAATTTCCCAAAGATTAAAAAAAAATCTTCAGCGGGTTCTATACATCGAGGATCTCTTTCCAGATTAGAACTGTTGGTTGCGCAAGCTCACACTCTTGCAGGTGTTTTATGAAAAACGTTCACAAAGCTTCTGTATATTTTTCACATCAGAGAAGAATTAGATGGAATTGCCCCTTGCAGGCATTTTCAAAAATAATTTATGGCAGCTGCTGTAATGCTACAGAGAGCACCCGGAATTCACAATGTTTGCTGTATATCAATGACTTATGGTCAGTGAGGTCCCACTGGAAATATCCACAGAGAACAGTGCTTCGAGGCCTAGATCTAGCCAACATGCACCTTGGGGTGTACCCAGCAGCCAGAGAACGGTTCTTTTACCACAGTCTACATCACTAATAATGCGCCCACTACTGGAAGTGCACAAATAGTGCTTTGAGGCCCAGGTCTGTAACACATATAAAGTTGGAACCCAAAGAGAGAACACCACAACTGGAACACTGTGCTATTTCCGAATACCTGGCCTGAAATATTGTGTCGATTTTGGGAGCCCTCATCAAGAGTATTGTGTTCAGTTCTGAAGACCAGACACAGAGTTGTGTCCTAAGGCCTCGCCAAGGTTTGGTGCCTTTCTTGTACGCCTTGCGTTGAGTACCGAGTCAAGTTCACTATACTTCACCTGAAGCCGAGTTCTGGAGGCCACAGCTCCAAAAGTGCATAAAGCTACGTATTTACACCAAATAAAGTTGAACAAATGTTTAAGCTCATAAGTCCTGTAAACCGTTTACCAATTAGAATAGATATACTTTGAAGAAAAACGAGTCTGTGTGAGGCATAAGAACGATACTCATTCTCAAGAGACTGAAAACCAAAAGAAGGGTCTTTCGGCATTTTGAAGCTAAAAGGCGGTGGAGCAGCATCATAAAATATATGTACACGTTCTCTCAAGGGGAGATTGGAAACATACCCCCCCCCCCGCAGCAATGATGGAGGCAAATAGTAAACGAATTAAATACAAAAGCCTGGGTGAGAGAGGGGCAACAGTACGATATGCGACAGGTTAAGGACAGAAACCACGTACGTTACGAGTGTCGAGAAATGACGTGAACTCAAAGTCTACTATCTATGGAATCGTCACTCTCCTAAGAAAAGGGCGAACTCTGGGTTCCTAGGCAGAGTCCACAGATCACGGTGCAGCCCCGAGTGTGAAATTCCGCACAAAACTGCATAAGCGCCCGTTCTGCCTGGGCACACCCGGGGCGTGCGGCCAAGCGCTTTAGCACACGCCCTGTCTTGTCTCGCTGCTTACACAGCAGATGTGGATTTCACACAGCACCTCCCGCTCTGTCATCAGGGCTTCCAAAATGCGATTGCCTTCTTCTGAGACTTCCTTCCCCCAGAACCGGGACCCTAACGCCAACCACACTCACAAACACAGCTGCATTCCATCTCGCCCCTCCACCTAAACACTTTGTAGCGTGCCAGTATTCCTAAGACCACCCAGCAGTTTAGGCCTGGCCACCCAGTAGTTCTTCACCACACTCTAGCAGCGTCCCCACCCCCCCTTCCCGGCCACACAGCTGCCCTGCCCATCGAAAATACGCTCTGGTCTGGCCGGGTATACGTTCCCCTTGCCCACACACCCCGCCCCACAGAGCTAGTTTGTTTATATAGTCGAGTACACAGCTCTCTGTATATTTATACTTCTCTTTCACCTCCCCGGGCCAGCTCTCCACCCACAGCCTGTATATTTATACAGCTCCTTTCCCTGCCTGGGTGTGCTGGACTGAGGGGAGCTACGTGTATTTGTACAGCTCGTCTCCCTCCGTGCGTGCAGAACCTCAGGAGTGTGCCTATGTGTAAAATCTTCTTTTAGTGAAGCTCTCTTTCTAAATGTCAAGCCTAAGACAGCAGCCACAATGTGGACTATATATTTAAGCATCTCCTGCCCTAATACCATCTGAACAATGCAAGTTGGGGCCCCGGGCTTTTAAACGCTGGTTCATCTTGAGAGCTCCACGGAAATGTATTGAAAATTACAGTAAAATGGGATTCGGACCTTTAGGAGGCGAGGTTAAATGAGGAAGTACCAGTGTACAAAGCTACCGAATTTTCTAATGCCACTAGTACCAAGCTGTGGCCAGTCCAGGCCCTACAAACAACAGAAGTGTGAATGCTCTGAGTTGATCAATTCACACCCATAACGGGAAGATAAAACTACAAGACCCAGAATGCTACGAGTTGATAAGAAATGCGAGTCTCGCAGAGATTATATGCAGTAATATTAGCGAGCTATTTGTGTTACAATATTGAAAACACAAGGCACTATCCCTGAATATTAGATGTAAACACATTTAGAATGTGGAGGAGTGGTCAGTAACCTGGCGAAAAGGGGAATACAAGAGCTGAAATTGGATCATACGTTCAAAGCTGCTTCTAAAAGGGTTCTTCCAAATCCTTAAGATATCCCCGCTTCCTCCGTATCCCAGAGAGTGCAATTTCCTGAAAACTGGAATGCTAAAGTCCCCACAAATTAGACAACCCACCACCAGATGAGAAAGCGACAGCCTCAAGGCTCTCCGAATCCTCCTCAGCCTCTTGCCCTCTACGTTCGCTAAACCTGCCCCCCCCCCCCCCCCCCCCCCCCCCACCCCCCCCCCAGCAAAGGCTTCCTTTCCCTATCTTTACTTTTAATTTCCCTATCTTTATTATTAGCCCGGTCTTTCACACTTTTTTGTCGTTCTTTTGTTTCTACTCTTCTCGGTCTTTTGCTTTTAATTTTCTTATTATGGTTTGCCTTTTCGTTTTTTACTGACTCCCTCTGTGTTACGCTATCGTTTATATTAAATGTATCAAGTTTAGTTCGCCAGGTTCCCGCACTCTCTCATTACCTCTTGCATTCTGACTCCACGTCTCCTCCGTCTACCTCTTTCCTACTCCAATACCTGACCCCTTTCGTACGCCCACCTCCCTCGATATTTTATACCCTGTCCCCCACACCATGTCCTCTCCCTCCGTCAACCCCCGGGGTCTCTTTCTTACACCGACTCCCACCCCACCCCCTCTCATTTCTAGGTCACCTCAGGCGTTTCCCGGGTCCCTCCAAAGCGTTTTTACGAGTCTCGGGCCTGAAAGCAGCCCTCAGAGAAGGGAGCCCTTTTATAGAGGAAAGAATGTCCCCCTCTCCGGAGCCTGGCGGCTCACCTCTGAAAGGCCCAGCAGCCTCGATTGTTTGTGTTAAAAATTAAACCAGCCTAACTACTATAAATCAGTCAACCGGCCTGCCCGGAATAGCTTTTACTTTCATACAAATTCTGGCCGGATTCCTTAGCCCCCCTCAGGGCACGCAAGGCCTGGTCAGGTGGCTGAAGCAAAGCGGAAGGCCCTGCCCGAGTCAGGCCGTGTGCAAACCTGCCGTAAGCAAATGTTTCTGCTCTGAAATTCACGTTGGCGCAGGCCAAAGTGGCACAAGGCCTGGAGGGCACCCCGGGTCTCTGGAGCAGGGGGTACCAGAGGTTTTAGCATTTTGCCGAGGTGCTCGTAAGCGCGGATCTACACTGAGGGAAAAAACCCTAACAGGCGAAAAGCCATGAGGCACGCCCGCAAGAGAGAACGTGACGCAATGACGCACGACCCATGCTCAAATACCCGCCACGTCTAGCTTTGTGTCTTACGCAGGCGTACGGCAGTTCAAGGGTGACCGGAAACGCGTTCACCTGCGGCTCAGGTCAGGGACACCGGAAATGCATTACTGCTGAGCTATGTTTGGAAAGCAACAGGGTTTGGGAAAAAACACAGCAAAAATCTAGGCCTTTGTGAATACTCTAATGAGTTCAAGGCGCAAGGGCAGACCTGGACATCCGGTGGCTCTGAGTGAAGTCTCCTCTGTGGCTTAACACCACAATCATGGAAACGTACGAGCGCAATCGATTATTCCGACCGACGTCGGGCAGGAAATGAACCTGTGGCACAGACAACCCGTGAAACCACTCTGTTGACCAGTCAGAAGTACATGCATGCCAACGGCACCATACCCGATTCAGGCGGGGTCCTCCCGAATCTTAAAGAGAAAAAAGGCTTTATTGTGGCTGTCTCCCTCCTGAAATCGCCTCTCCTTCAATATGTGTCAATGGGGGAAATATACTGTCTTGATTTTTTTTTTTTTATCATTCACTTTGCTCTTCTAAAATATTGGCCTGTATGGAACTGTGACAGCAACTGAGAACTAATGGTCACGGAGAAGGAGGTCAGACAGGCCTTGGACACAACCAGTGACCCAGACTGAGGCCTGAGAGTCATTGAACACAACCAATGTTCCAGACTGAGGTCTGACTTCCACTTTACACAATTAGCAGCCAAGACTAAGGAAGAACATTTACTAAACGCAATTTGTGGCACAGGCCGAGGTTTTAGAACCAGTGAACAAAATCAATGGCCTAGACTAATGCCTAGCAGGCAATGAACGCAATCACTGGCCTACAAGGAGGCTTAACAGCCCTTAGAAACAGTGATCCGGGCAGAGGACCGGTAGCCATTGAACACAAACAGTGGCCTAGACAGCCACCGAGCACTATCCGTTGCCTTGGCCCACAAAATAAATTAACTGGGTGTATTAAGTGACTGACAGATAAAAAAAGAACTGTAAAGTACTTCCTGTCATTGCACCTGCTCACGTCCCAGATGCTTTGCAATCACTGCGGCACTGTCTTTTTTCACATTACACTCCATTTATTTCTAGAAACCACATTTTGCACAGCTGCTGTTTTACGAATGCATCTTCTACAATCACCCTGCAATACTTATTCCTCAGTACACCATCTTTGCTAGTTTAGCTCCTATCTATTTATGGCTCAATGCAGATATCAGTTTTGCTTCAGTCATCTAGCTGCAACTGTTCCTTTTCTTTACACTATTTATCCACAGTATACACGAAGGCCCAGATTTACTAATGTTTTGCACAGGGTTAGTTGGATTTACTATCCAACACAAATCAGTATTTGCATTGAAAAGTTCCCCAAAGTAAAATAAAGTTGTGCTATGCACTACTTTGTGTCTGCGTGGTGTCCCCATACATCCATCCATGGGTTTTGACATAAATCCCTATGCTAACTCACTAAATATTGCAAATTTGCTCTCTCCCCTTGTAGCAAGGCAACTGTAGTTGTTGCGCTGCATTCGAGCAAATGGTAGTAAATCTGCGCCTAAGTCTCACTTCATCTATTTGTATTCAGTTGGAACAATTACTCATTTATTGCGGCAATGTATTTGGAATAGAACAAATTTAAACTTTTTTCAGTTATTAATCAGCACTTTTGGCAAGCAGCTTAACAGTAAGTAAAAAGAAAGTATAAAAAACACATTGAGTTGTGTGGTGTAAGCGGTGATGTCGCCTTTATAAATGTTAATAGGGAAATAATATCATAGAATTTATTTTATCAAAAGCAGCTAGATGCTGCCCTTTGAAGCTTAATCGTGTGGCCTTTGTCATGGGCCCCTGCCTTAACCAAAGTAGTTGGGAATCTGCTTTCACAGTGATTCCTGTTCGTCTCTTGACACCCAGGGTAGCCAGGGTTGATAATAGGTGTTTGTACAGCTGACAATCCTGAAAAAGATCCCTCTGTTTATTGAAATGCTGTATCACGTTCTGATCCAGTTCAGCCTAGACTTGAAACGCCAACTCAATCGATCTGTTATCATCTGAGAAAAACCTAGAACTTCTTTAATTATTGGAAAATGCTGCCCAGTTGGTTTCCAGGCTTTCAAGAAGGGAGCATATGTCCACAGTGCCGAGATCTTTACACTGGTAACCCGCCACTGCTTTAAAGCTGTGTCCGCTGTTCAGAATGTATTATATTTTAACAGTCCTGAATTTCTGTGAGATAAATCTGAGTGGTGCATCTCGATTCCTTGAAACACAGTCTCACATTGGTTCAGATAGTCTGTTCATTGACTTTTGACAGGGTTTTCTGCTGCAGCCTCAGTCAAAACATGGGCCTATATACCCCAATATTTACTAGAGCAGCCTAACCTCTGACATTTTAAAAGACTTATGAATACCTGTTTCTCATTAATCTTTCCTCAAACATTGCCTTTGATATGCTTTGCCAGGTTTTTCCTCCTTTATCTCTGACCTAAGTTTGGTAGTGTTTTAGTCAGCAACAAGCAACTCACTGAACATGCACTTAAACACTGAAACTTTGCAGTCAACGATTACATTAACATAACAAACTGAAGATTTCTGGGGAAATCTGAGTACAATGGGGGACATCGCAGGGCACCAAACACTGATGACACAGCTTTCTAAATAGGCTAGTTTATCACAGTGCATTAATTATTGACGTCAACGTTTTATTAATAAGTTTGGGCACCATAATGAACTAAACAATGCTAGCACCGCTTTATTAATCTGCTTACAATGCAAAGATCAATCGTGGAATGTTTGAATGATGAACTATTACTCAATGCGCTCCCTGGTGACCCAACTTTAAGAACAAGTCTTGACATCACAAAGCACCAACCAATGGCAGGGCTTTAATAATGCACCTTGACATCACAATGCACAAATCAACAGTGACTGAGCTTTAAAATCATAAAAGAGGACACGACAATGTACGAACCAACGACAACAGCGTTCAACAATGTACTATAACATCATAATACCAAAGCCAATGATGATATACATTTAAAACGAACCATGACACAGCTTTAAAAAGTGCCCAGCATAGCCCAAGAGGTACATATATGCCAAATCAAACCCTATACCCCCAACACCCACAAGAGCAAAGATACCCGCACTTGGTATTTCTGCAATAACAGCATTTCCTCAGGCCATTAAGCTAAACAAAAAGCTTGGTAACCCAACCCCACGGAAGCCCACCAGGGAATATAAGCACATGTATGTAATCAATCCTCATGTGTCACATAAAGGACCTCCAGTCCACTCCTCTCTCACCCACCATCACTGAAACCGGAAATACCTGAGTAACGTAGGAAGCGGAAGTGGAAGTTTGAAGGAAAGAAATAAAGAAAGTGCAGGATGATAGAATGAAAGAGAGGGGGGGGGGAGGGGAAGGTAGACCAAGGCAAGACACAGGTTGCTATTATTAACGACGAATTAACAATGGAAAGCTCTGCTGGAATAAACATTGGAAACATAGATGGAACTCTTTTTTAAGTAGATGAGAATTACACTAAAAGGGAAATGTACTGCTCAGAACAGAAGGCATAAAGCAGTGTGTTAATACTACCGCAAACATTGATTTACAACATTGGCCTGTCTGTCAGCAAAAATGCAAGCTGATCAGGAAAGTATTGGAGGCGCTAGAGGGTGAAAAAAGGATAAACAGACTGATCAAGAATGACAAACGAAGAAAAAATAAACAGTGACAAGGAGGTTGAGCGAGAAGTAAAATAATTTAAGGTACTACGAAAGAGAAAAGAACACATGAGATAAAAAACTAAACGTTATGAAGACTAGATGGGTGTAAGAAGGATTGAGGGGAAAACAGAAAGCATGATAAATGGAAAGCGAAACATACTGTAAAAATTGGAAAAAAATACCAGAGTATTGCAATAGGTAAATATAAAAGAATCACTGTCAAATAGAAAAGGGAAAGTAAAGAAAACACGAGTGAATGAATAGCACAAGAAAAAGAGAAACATTTTAAAAATGTAGGCGAATTGCAAGTGAGGACTAATTAAAGAGGCGAATGGAAACAGACGTGGGAAACTAGAGAAATACAATGTGTGTGAGAGAAAATAAACAGCAACGAGATCCAAACCTAAAGAAAAAAAACAGTGAAACAGGAATGCGCCAGTTCTTTGGAGCCTCATCCGCCCCACACCGCCAAGTGACAGCCCTGCTCCGGCTAAAAACATAGCAACCAAGGGGGCAGGACTGGGGGTCTGAGGTAAGAGGGGGGTCTCCGAATCCTGTTTGTATTTTCCTTTTCAGCTGCTCTGACTCCTTTACTGTGTGAAACAGGTGGGTAAACTTTACTGCATTCATGTCTGTGCGGGGGTGGGGGCTGAGTTTTTAGTTCGGGGGTGAGGGCAAAGTCTCATCTATTGTTGAAGGAAATCCAAGAGCAGTTTGGGAAATTGGGACCACACAGGGAGGGGAAGGGGTGGCGGGCTGGGGGGATGGGCCTTGGAGCACATCTGCTGCTAAAAAGCCCGGGCCTGCTCCAGGGCGGGGGAGGGGCCAGGAATGCATCAAGGGTGTGAAAATTAAAAACAACCTAGTACCCCCTGCACAGCCCTAGAAGGTGACCCCAAGCACCGGAGGGGTACAGCCCAGGGCACGATTCTGGAGCTCCAAGATGAGAGTGTGGGGGGGGAGAAAATAGCTCGGTAAAGTGTTCCCACATGAAGGGTCGACAGCTAGGGAGAGGAGGGGGGAACATGCTGAATCTATTAATACGAGAGAAATCATTTTTCAGAAAAAAGGTTTCCACAAGGAAATGGCAATTTGCTCCTGTCTGACCTGGGAAGAGCTCTGTCACCACGGCTCCTTTTATAGAGGGTAAAGCGAGCTGACATCTGGCAGCTTCTGCCCCAGCCCTACTGGCCTGCCAAGCACACCCCATTTCCTAGGTGTGTAACACTCGCCCCTGCTGTGCAGACAGTCAGATGCACATTGTCATTTTAGGTGAGGGCCTTTACAGTGCAAGTCACATACATACTGTAATTTAGAGTGAGAGCTCCACATAGTGGTAAGTCAGATAGAGGCTGTCATTTAGAGTGAGAGCGCTATACAGAGGTAAGTCACATACACACTGTAATTTAGAGTGAGAGCTCCACACAGTGGTAAGTCAGATACAGGCTGTCATTGAGAGTGAAAGCTCCATACAGTGGTAAGTCACATACACACTGTCATTGAGAGTGAAAGCTCCATACAGTGGTAAGTCACATACACACTGTCATTTAGAGTGAGAGCGCTATACAGTGGTAAGTCACATACACACTGTCATTTAGAGTGAAAGCGCTATACAGTGGTAAGTCACATACACACTGTCATTAAGAGTGAGAGCTCCATTCAGTGGTAAGTCACATACACACTGTCATTGAGATAGAGAGCGCTATACAGAGGTAACAAGTCGGCTACACAATGTCATTGGGTGAGAGCGCTATACAGAGGTAACAAGTCGGCTACACACTGTCATTTAGAGTGAGCTCCATTCAATGATGAGTAAGCTACATATTGTCGTTTAAGCTGAAGACCCATGCAGGGCAGTACGTCAGATATAGGCGGTCATTAAAAGTGAGGGTTCTTCTTGAGGGGGTGGGACTGAGGTTATGTTTCAGCAGATACGCTGGGGGTGGCGAGAGTCCCATGGACCGCTCAGTATATTTTGATGAGATCCCCATCCCTTTGCATCACTCCCCCTTAGAGATGCCTTTCTGCCCAGTTCAGGAGGCCCCTCCAGGATGACTGCCTCTGCCCCTGTAGGTTCCAGCACGATATTGAGCCACCCCCAGTAGAGTTATCAGGGGTGTTGTGACCATCCAGATGGAGGTGGGTGGATAATAAAGGGGGATGCTTCTAACCATATGTGGTAAGCTGGGAGGCTTAAGAATGCAAAGATGTGCACACTGGGGGGCAATGGGGGAGAGCAATGGAACCCCGGTCCCCAAAGGAAATAAAAGCAGTGCAGAAGCCACATTTAGTGGACAGTTCAGGTCAGGGCTGAGCCTAGGTGAAGGACACAGGGGGGTGAGAAGTACCAGTTGACACTGCTCCTTAGAAAGAGCACTTATTGCATGTTCCCACTATTCACAATTGCACTTTGCCATACCTTTAAAGCGTGTTCCATGTTTGTGCACTTAGTCACTGTACATCTGACCATCGCCCACTACTAAGCATTCACATGGCCATGTCCCTCCAGAGCACAATTCACTCATTGGTTCACGGAGGCCTTACCTTCCACCCAGAGCTGCTCGATGTCCGTTTCGATGGATGCCACCCGCAGCCCAACGGCCATAGCGCCGAAGACTAGTAAACCGATGAAGAGCACCTTTCCACAGTGTCGCTGAATCCGGCAGCCCAGGGAGAAGAGCAGCGCCTGGAAGCGGGCCCGGAGCCAGAGAGGGGCCTTCTGACCCACTGCTTTCCCCTTAAAAAGGAAGACAAGACAAGGGTGAGGAGGGAGGCAGGGAAAGAGCGGTTAGATCACAGCAGGCTCCTAAGACACGAAACAGAGTCAGCCTCTCAGCGCTACATCGGTAGAGCTGGCATTCATTCAGGCACCAGGGAGGGTCAGCAGACTTTGGAGGATCGCACTGGTTTCCAGAGGGTGTAGGGGGCCTGTGGGACTGGGGCACACAGACATGTTTGGAAACCCAAGACCTAGTCCCAAACAAGGGCCACCGGAAGCCCCTTGGTCATGCCAGGAAGTGGAAGTGGTAAAGAAAATGCAACAGTTCAGCTGTCCAAATTCATGTCACGAGGGGGACTCCCATGCAGTCCTGTTTTTTCAACAAAAACATTAATCATGCTTAAACCTGCAGACCCATATTTAGAACTGGAAAAGTAAAACTACAAATTCAAGTGTACATTTTAAATAAACATTTCGAGCTTCGGTATCACTTGTAACACACATCTTAAAGAAGGAACTTAACCAAAGAGTTACAAATGAAGTAGTTACCTAGAGAGCTGACGGTGTGTGATGTTTGTGTGATGACAGATAACGTTTACAGTACACACCAAAGCAAATGATGTGGTATTAGAGCGGATTTATAACTGTGCAGCGGGTGAGACCGTAACACATGGCATTGAGAGTGACTTGACAGTGTACTGTGTGGGTTTTTAACCCTAAAAATGTGAGTGCTTCAAAATCACCCTGAGAAGCCAGGGATGGTGGCTCTATTATCCTAAAAACACTCGCACCTCAAGGTCACCCTCAGATGACCGGGCCACAGGCTCAGTAACCCGGGCTGGCTCAACATCGCTGTCGTGTCATTGACAGCTAGTCACTAGTTGGTGAGGTAGACCTGTAACATCTGACCGTCCCCCATGGACTGGACCATTTGTTTTTATGTACACTGCACCCAATGCGGGCTGAGCCCTTTGTAGGAGACGAGGCACAGAGCTCCCAAGGTCACCGTCTTCCATTTCTCCATCACACATTATGCAACAGGACCACCACTGAGCTACACGCCGTGCTATATGTGTGACCACACCTCATGACACAACTATACTGCCTGTCACACAATGCTACCCAAGACCTCACTGACAGCAGATCAAATCTAGATGGCAAACGTTAATAATAAAAATGGCAGAGGGGTGACAGAATTCTACAAAGTCTAGGACTCCCAGAAAGCAGAATTGACACAAACATAGAAACCCGGAGCGTCTTGGAGTTGGGGACAGGGGAAGAGTGTGTCTGGGGACAACCTGTGTTTATCACATCACTTTCTCCAAAGCCTCACTTCATGGCGCGTTCCCGCAGGTCACCACCCCTAGAACCCAGGGATACTCCATGCTGATCCTGTTTATTGTGACTTCTCTGGTTTAGCATGTCTCTAGTGCCATTTCTAAAGCTGTATTCTTGTATCTCAATACTACATGAAGCGCTCACAAGACTGTTAGTGCTATTAAAAAAAAGACGTACACTTAAGACCACTCATTCTCAAAAAGCCCACATCTCATTCCAGGACACCTCAAAATGTATCCTTAAGGCGGCCTCTCAGACACACGACCATGTCCATGACATTAAACAAAAACGCTATGCCGAGAAAAATAAGTTAGAAACCCTAACCACAACAGTGGTACATGAATGACCAAACAGTAGCTGCAGTCTAATTTAGGAGCCATTAGCTGCTGTCTGTATGCACAATCCGGTCTAAGATCCTTGTCTGTACACTCGAGATATGACACTGGCCAACTGTACGCACCATCCTGCTTAAGAATGGTGAGCAGCCACCTGTATACACATCCCACCTGCGGCTGTACCCTCAAGACGTGATAGTGGCCAACAATATATACAATTCCTCCTGCGCCTGTACCCTCAAGATGTGATAATGGCCCCCTGTACATATACATACATAAACTCCTATCTGCGGCGTGACCCGTAAGGTATGTTATTGGCCAACTGCAAACCCAATCTCACCTGTGGCTGTACCCTCAAGATGTGATATTGGCCAACCATACACACACTCCGATTTAAGAGAGGTTAGCAGCGGACTTTTTGTAAAATCGGATATAAGGCATGTGGGTGCACAAATCGTGCACACAACTGAAGTTAAAAATGGTCGCCAGTCAACAGTATGCACAACCTGGCCTGTGGCTGTACACTCAAGATGTGATGTTGGACAATTGTATACAAAACCCAATTTAAGAATATTCAAAAGCTAATTGTATGCACAATCCGATCTAGGACACACAGCTGGGTGCAGTCTGATCTAAGGCATGATACTGGCCAACTATGTGTACAACCTAAGATGTGTTACTGCTCAGCTACACCCCACTATCCATCTAAGTTCCTTCATGGGCCAAAAGTACACACAATCCAATATAAAACTAGTTAGCAGCAAAAAGTGTGCGCAAACTAATCTGAGGCATGTTACTGGCCAAGTGTAAGACAACCTGACCTCAGACTTGATACTGGACAAATGTGGGTAGTCTCTTGCAGGAAGATTGCTCCAAAACTGCACAGTCAAGATGTGACATTGACCAACCCTATGCATCAACTAATGCAGGACTGTTTAATGTCTAACTGTGCGCACAATAGAACTAAAGACACGAGACAAGGAATCTGTACCCACAGTATGCACAATCCAATAAAACATGTTATTGGCCAACAGCATGCACAGCCTAGTGGAATGGACAACTTTACACAGCTCCTATATGTAAAGCTTCAAGCAATATTCCAGTGTAACAGTGGATTTCAGCTGAAGCAGCACAAGTACTGAAGTCTCCAGGTCATTAGAAAGAAAGAGATGAGCAAAGCCCAGGAGATTTGAGAGCGAAAGGATCACAGAATCCTCACCCAGTTGTCTGCTCGTAACATGGTCAGGTTTGAGCATGGCAGACTCAGATCCTCGTTCTTCTGAGGTCTATGTACGTTTACAACACTTATCACTGCCTTGAGAGTGGCAAATTAGTGGTAAGTGGAACGTCCACTGTCATCAGCTTTGACCAGCTACCTAATCTCACCAATGGCAGCATGTATTCTTTCATGGGCCCATGACCCGCTGAGTATTGAAGCGCTAGAGGTAGATGTGTGGATCCAAGGCTATCCTGACGCCCAAGAGCGGGGATCATGAAGTCTTTCATCGAAGGTGTAGCTTTTTCGCTTACCACCACTCCTGCCATTGCCTCTTACTGGACACATAACCACCGGTAAACCCAATGGAGGTGCGATTTTAGGGCTGTGAGTTGCAGTCTTGGAGAAAGCAAAGGCAGGCCATTGGCACCCTTATCCACCACCAAATTCTAGGGTCACCCCTTTATTGCCCCCTCCCAGAAATGCAAAAAAGGCTCCCTGCAAGACCACAGAAGCAGAGGAGCCAAACCCCATTCAACCAAAGACTGGATCCAATTGGCTTCACCCGCAGAGGCCTTTTTCAGGTGGTGCCAAATGATGGCCCATCTTGCCCAAGATGGACTTCAGCTCACAGCACATGATGGCAGCCGCAGCCAGCCAGGCCTCGCTCTCTGCTAGCTGGCAGCAGTGAGCCACAGATGCCTTGGATGGCCTCTCTGACAGCAGGCAACCAGAACACACCGAGAGAACTCCTGTTGACCTCTAGGGGTCTCTTCTCCTTCCTAGATCAACGTTCTTAAAGGAAAGCCACTGGTGGCCAAACACTAGCGACAATGGCTTTCCACCTAGACCCCTCATATCACCAACACCTATGAGCCATCATGGCACTCATTGGGCGTACTTCTCACGCTTGAAAGCACTGCTAACTACTGGGGATGGCCCTCACACCTGAGTGCACTATCACTCTTCTCACATCTGACAGCACTGATCATCGGTGGGCGGGGTGCCCTCACACCTGAGAGCGCTGTCACTCACCAAGCGTTGCTGTCACACAAGAGAGCACTGTTGGTTCTACATTTTAACTACCACGTTGGAGTACAAGACTTTTCTTCCCTTGGGGCCCGGGAGAGCGTAATCTCTGTATTCCCCAGTTGATCATGTCGTGTGATTTAGACTAAACAGATTTGCATCTCTTCATCACATCAATTGTGGTAAAACGGAGGGCGCTTGGAAACGAGGCACACCAGAAACAAATTAGTGCATGCTACTAAAAAAAACCGTCTCGATCACATCATTTTGTTCCATTCTTTGGTCCATAAAATGACTACAACGAGTTGGGGTAAGATTGAGGAACATCTGTTATTTACAGCGGCTCGAAGCGGCAAACATAGACAGAGAACGGCACAATGCGTTACTTGGGCACTAGCGCCCGCTATCTATTTTCCTGCACCACGTTCCTCCTTAGCCGGTCACATTTCACTAATTGGCCTGAGCCACGGAGGGGAAAAAACGCACCAATCACTTGCATCTCTGAGAAAATATACCCGCCTCGCCCCCCTAAACAAAACATGCAGCAGAAAGCAAAGGGGGCGGAGGAAGACGCCCAGATACCCCAGCTGTGCTAAGTGAGACCCCCCAGGAACCGAGGACAGTGTCCCCTCCGCCCCCACGGCCCGCCAGTGATGGGGAACAGAGGGCACTGAGGACAGAGACTAGGGGGCGGAGGAAGACCCCCAGCTACCCTAAGGGAGAAGCCCAGGAACGACAGTGTCCCCTCCACCCCCGCGGCCCGCCGGTGATGGAGACCACAGGGCAGGGGGTCGGATGAAGACCCCCAGATACCCCAGCTACCCTAAGGGAGAAGCCCAGGAACGACAGTGTCCCCTCCACCCCCGCGGCCCGCCGGTGATGGAGACCACAGGGCACTGAGGACAGAGACTGGGTGCGGAGGAAGACCTCTGCACCCCCCCCCCCCCCCAGCTGTGTTATCTGAGGGAGGGAACCCCAAGAACCGAGGACAGTGTCCCCTCCGCCAGTGATGGAGACCACAGGGCAGGGGGTCGGAGGAAGACCCCCAGATACCCCAGCTATCCTAAGGGAGAACCCCAGGAACCGAGGACAGTGTCCCCTCCACCACCGCGTCCCACCAGTGATGGAGACCACAGTACACTGAGGACATGACGTGTGTGTAGAGGAAGACCCCCGCACCCCACCAGCTGTGTTGTCTGAGGGAGAACCCCGGAACCGAGGACAGTGTCCCCTCCACCCCCGCGGCCCGCCGGTGATGGAGACCACAGGGCACTGAGGACAGAGACTGGGTGCGGAGGAAGACCTCTGCACCCTCCCCCCCCCCCAGCTGTGTTATCTGAGGGAGGGAACCCCAAGAACCGAGGACAGTGTCCCCTCCGCCAGTGATGGAGACCACGGGGCAGGGGGTCGGATGAAGACCCCCAGATACCCCAGCTATCCTAAGGGAGAACCCCAGGAACCGAGGACAGTGTCCCCTCCGCCAGTGATGGAGACCACGGGGCAGGGGGTCGGATGAAGACCCCCAGATACCCCAGCTATCCTAAGGGAGAACCCCAGGAACCGAGGACAGTGTCCCCTCCGCCAGTGATGGAGACCACGGGGCAGGGGGTCGGATGAAGACCCCCAGATACCCCAGCTATCCTAAGGGAGAACCCCAGGAACCGAGGACAGTGTCCCCTCCGCCAGTGATGGAGACCACGGGGCAGGGCCTGCGGGGGGCAGCGGTGCGCCATCAGTGTGACCCCCGCCACGGCATCAGAGGTGGTGGGAGGTGCGCGCCGGAAGCACGGGGCTCCCTGTCACACACCCTCCTCCAGGCTGAGGGATGGACGGCTCTCCCACGGCAGACAGAGGCCACGGGGATCTCACCACCCAGGGCAGAGGGATTATCCCCAAGAGGCCCTGCCCTCCGTTTGACTTCAGTTCATCCGCACAATGTTTTTGTTTTCCTCCCCGGAGCCCGTGGCCCGGCTGGCTCGCCCTCTCCACACTGGGAGCGGGAGGTGGAGGTGGCAGGGACGGGGGCAGATAATGCTGACTCCGGCTGCGAGAGCCGCGTCCAACCTCCGAAGCTTAGATATGAGGTAACGTGAGGTGTTTCATTCTCACGTTTCTATTCTGAACAGTAACTTGAATCCCGGTAAGTGATCTCGCCCAGGAAGGTCGTGCGTGTGGGCATTGGGACTGCCGGGAACCCCCCCCCCCCTCATCTCAGCGAACCATTTGTTTACATATAAGGTGGTCCCCGCCACTGGCCATCTCCGTGCGCCCCGTTTCCAAATCAGCAGGTTCAGTTGTGTCAATTAGGGGAACCCGCACCCTTGTCGCCTCTCCCCCCACTGTGTATACGTTTTAAAGTTCGCACCCCTTTTGGGTGCCACATAAGAGAAGCGTCGCGACCCTTCTCCCTGCTGTGATGCGGCGCCTTGCCTCTTCACACTGCCAGTGCCCCCAAACCCGGCTCGGCCCGCGTGTCCTTACTGGCCTTTTAAATCACAAGCACCCCTTTTTACTCGGGCAAAGACAAGCCCTGCTCCCCCCTTTCACTGACACTGGCTTCTAATATCAGGACCAAACCCCTGTCACCCGGGGCGGGCCCTGCGCCCCCTCATGTTCTTGAGTTTTTAGGATGCTTGAAATACAACTTCCAGCACCTCGGGAGCCGGATCTCTGTGTCCACACTCGCACCACTGCACCCCACACCAGGCACCCCCCCTGCACCCCTTTACCTTGGAGATCTGCTTCAGAGCATAGGCAGCGTGGCAGTAGCTGGGTCTCCTCTGCAGGTCCGGGTTGACAGTCGGCGGTGCAGGGGCGCTGTACCCGGGGGGCTGCCCCCCAAACCCTCCTGGGGGCGCAGGGGGGGCCCGGAGATCCGATGCCATAGGGGATCCAAGCACAAGGGGGGAGATGGTGGTGGTGGCGAGGAGAGGAAAACAAAATCACCAGCAGCCACAAAACGGAGAAATTGACCAAAAGACACAACCAGAAAGAAAGTCAGCCGCGGGCAGTCAGGGCAGATAATCCATGGAGGACGGGGGTGCCAGGCAAAGTGGGCATCACGGAGGAGACCCCTCGGAGACCCACATCTTCATCATCCCAGCTCCTCGGGGGACGCTGTTTTTTCGCTTTCCTTTTCCTCCGGATCGGTGCAGAATTTTTAAAAGTGGCAGAAGGGGCGGCGAAAATAACACCAATAAAAAGAGAAAATCAAAAATTGTACACACTCCAAAGAGGGATCATCTGCAACAAAAATATAATAAAAACCAAAGCACGGGCAGACATGGAAAATCAAGAGTGCAGAGAAAAAAAGGCCGCTCTGGGGGTCTCGGAGCTCCTCTTCACAGGCAGTCCCACCAACATTTGGTGAGAAGCTGCCTCCAAGCAGATCTTGAAAAGAAGTGAGAGGGGGGAGGGAGGGGGCCGGCTGGGTGGGTGGGAGGTTTGGGATGGAAAAGGGCCCTGCCTCCCCCCATTGGCTGAGGAAGAGGCAAATTACCCCATAAGCATCTCCTATTATTAGCTGCTAAGCAACCGGAGGGAGAGAGGAGACCACCCAAGCAGACCCAGCCCTCCCTCCTGCCTGGGCTCTGCTCGTTCTCTCTCCCTCTGTCCTCAGATCAATATGGTGTGGGGGGGAGAGGACCCTGGGGCGACTGGCGGGGGTGAGGGGTAAACCGAGGGCTGGACTCAGAGGCTGATCTGTTGGTGTTCTTCTGGTGTGAGGCAATGCTGTAAATCACCCTAGGAATTTTGCACCCTAACATTTTCGAATGATACACATTCATATCTCCCAACAGCTAGCGCCGCGCAAGCGACACACGTTGCATCTCAGCACTAGAAACACAGCCGCACTCACAGCACAGCACCACAAAGCCCGGAACCATACTGCACAACACAAAAACACTACGCAATCACCACGCACACAATTACCACACAGAAAACACACATATACACGCCACATAAACTATGCGTAAACCACACACATCATCGCCACACATAGACCACCAGCTCTTCCCAAACTTTAATAAAGACATACGCCGCCAACCAAACACAGAAAGCACCACATGCAGGATCACCACAACACACTGCGAGCACTACATAAGCCGTCACACCACCCACCCAGCAGCACCCCACCTACATCGACAGCACACAACATGCCTACAAGACCACACACCACCACACACATTGCCAGCAGCACAAACATATACGCGCACCAGCAACATGCATAGAGCATGACAAACACGTAAACATATATATCACTAGCAGTTAACTTACACACATCCACCCATCACCACACCCAAACACGCGAAACACACACTGGCTAAATCACACACAAAGCGGAATGTCAGCAGAGGAGTACTTCACCATATACATCATCTGCACTGCACACACGTTATACACCCACAAACAGCAAACACACAACACTTACACCATAAGCATCTACACGCACAGGATAAAGCACACTAGCACACAAATACACCCAAAACAGAGAAAACACAACTACTCACAACACAAGGGCAATGTGTACACACCACCAGCCCATTACTCAAGCATCATATATACCAGTGCAACGTGCACTGCAAACACAACTTGCACACACAAGACACAAATATTCTGTTATAACGCACACATCATGCCTACATAAAAGAAAAAAAATATATACACAGCAAACCCACAGCATTCAGCTGCAAACACAAACCACATACGCTGCGCACGAAAAATACACATTTCACGCGCACACATTTCAAAAACATGCACACAGCCGTCACCAGCATCAACCACACACACGCATGCACAGAAGAGACAATGTATCGCTAACAGCACACATTACAAACACACACCAGCAGCAACGCACACAGTGCATAAGAAAACACACGTAGCACATCGCAATCACCACACACACAGACACACACACACACACCATCTAATTCCAGCGTTACACATCGCCGGCACCCGCCCCCCCCTCCACACACACATGCACATATACCACCTTATTCACAGCGTTACACATCGCCGGCACCACACACACACACCACATCATCCACAACGTTACACATCGCCGGCACCACACACACACCACATCATCCACAGCGTTACACATCGCCAGCACCACACACACACCACATCATCCACAGCGTTACACATCGCCAGCACCACACACACACCACCTCATTCACAGCGTTACACATCGCTGGCACCACACACACACCACCTCATCCACAGCGTTACACATCGCTGGCACCACACACACACCACATCATCCACAGCGTTACACATCGCCGGCACCACACACACACCACATCATCCACAGCGTTACACATCGCTGGCACCACACACACACCACATCATCCACAGCGTTACACATCGCCGGCACCACACACACACCACATCATCCACAGCGTTACACATCACCAGCACCACACACACACCACATCATCCACAGCGTTACACATCGCCAGCACCACACACACACAGACACATACCACCTCATCCACAGCGTTACACATCGCCGGCAACCCCCCCGCCTCCCTCCCTACGCACACACACACACATACCACCTCATCCACAGCGTTACACATCGCCGGCACCACACACGCACTGTTTATTGTCCCAGCCTGACATGGCATTTATTGGGACAGCTGCAGGACTGGTATTTTTTCATTTATGTTGTTTTTATTGGAGAGACAGGGAACACAAACACATCTCCTGCCTCAATCCCAGACACTGCATTTTTTTTTAACAAAGGGGGAGTACATCGTGTTCCAGATGTGCCCTTCTGCATATTCCTCAACCCCCAACCATGATTTTGTGCCAGGCATTATTTCCACAAATTGTGTTTAAGGGGTTGCAGTATTTCACAGTGGGCTGGCACTAAGTAACCGGGGCTTCTGAAAAATGTTGGAGCACATTTCCACCATGATCCCAATACATGTTCATGGATTGAACAACACATTTGTAACTCCCACTTCCTAGATGTGAAGTTTAGTGGAGATTTTTATGATTGCATATTTTATGAATTGTATTTGGATCATATATATTTGAATGAAGCCTTATGTGATACATACAATGTGTTTACTATAACATTCAATTGAATTTTGTATTAATTAGTATGACATCTAGTATATTTTGTGCTCCAGACGCATATTGTATATTCTGCATGGTATCGTCTTCTAGCAATGTCCAAGATTGCACTCTTTTTGCAGCAGGAGTGCCGTCTGTTGTAGTACAAGATAGGCTTATTTACTGACAACCCTCTGTGGGAGGGGTCACTGCAGGTTTGTTGCCCCACTGCAGCCATTTGTAATAGTTTCTAAAAATGTTTCACGGGGCCATGGCAATCCACCTCACACAGGGTAACAGTCACAGCCTCAACTACCCCCACAAGAATGTGCTCATTCTTAAAATGGGGGAATCCAGCAACCACTTTGGTCTTCACATTAGAGTTAATATGTACATAAGATTTAGTAAAGTGCACTGAGGCAGTAACATTGGTCACAGCTTCTGGCGCTTTGGCGCGCATGCTGTGTGGCGCGGGACTGCATGAAGAGTGAATAGTGTGAATGAAGGCTGGAAGCAATGAGGGACACTGTTCCTTAGAGTGAAGTCCTACTTAAACCTAACCAGGGGAGAATGACCAGGTCACCTAGACACTTAAGTGCTAGAAGCAAGAGCCCTCACCCACCAACAGGTGGCATGCTTCATCATCGGGCCTGCTCCTCGTCGGGCTGGCGCTGCACTACCTGACGGGCCCCGCAAAGCTGGACAAGAGGGTCGTTCCCTTACATGTTGTGGTTTCCACCTTGTGGATGTGACAACCACCATGCTGTTGTCCAGGATAGATGTCTGGTGGGCTGGGGGTGTCTATATTTTCATCCTTTAGAGCAGAACACATGCCCTCAAACAGTAACTGCGCTCCTTTCCTTCTTTATGTTGTACTGCGCATCCCACGGGAGCGAAGAGGCCACAGCCAAGACAGTCTGATTTCCCCTTAGACCACAAGACGTGGCTTCATCAGCTCCTTCAAGTCCCAATTCTAACCTTGCAAAGGGCAAGAAGACAGTCTGTGTAAATGTATTCTTTACTGACTGAAGGGGAGTTTATAATGAAAGGGAGATTGGCCTTTTGTTGCTCCAACATTTCCACTAGTGCCATCAAAGAAGAATTAAAACTGTCCCTTTGACCCAGCCAGTTACTTGTACTTGGCTTGGGATTTAAGAATAAACTCTGCATCATCCCAGAAAGATGCCATGCCTTTCAAGGACAGACTGTGCACCAAACCAGAGAGATGCCATGCTTCTCAAGGGAAGGCGCTACACCAGCCCAGAGAGATGACATGCTTCTCACAACCAGACTGTGGACCAGCCCAGAGAGATGCCAGGCCTCTTAAGGTCAGACTGTGCACCAGCCCAGAGAGATGACATGCTTCTCAAGGCCAGACTGTGCCCCAGCCTAGAGAGATGCCATGCTTCTCAAGGCCAGACTGTGCCCCAGCCTAGAGAGATGCCATGCTTCTCAAGGCCGGACTGTGCGCCAGCCCAGAGAGATGCCATGCTTCTCAAGGCCAGACTGTGCGCCCTCTCAGAGAGACACCCTTCTTCTCAAGGCCAGACTGTGCCCCAGCCTAGAGAGATGCCATGCTTCTCAAGGCCAGACTGTGCACCAGCCAAGAGATGTCATGTTTCTTGAGGCCAGACTGTCTACCAGCCCAGAGAGATGCCATGCTTCTCAGGGCTAGACGGTTCACCAGCCCAGAGAGATGCAATGCTTCCCAAGGCCAGACTTTGCACCAGCCCAGAGAGCCGCCATGCTTCCCAAGGACAGGTGGTGCACCAGCCCAAAGAGACGCCCTGCTTCTCAAGGCCAGACTGTGCACCACCCCAGAGAGCCGCCATGCTTCCCAAGGCCAGATGGTGCACCAGCCCAAAGAGACACCATGCACCTCACAGCCAGTCTGTGCACCAGCCCAGAGAGACACCATGCACCTCATAGCCAGTCTATGCACCAGCCCAGAGAGATGCCATGCTTCTCAAGGTCAGATTGTTCACAAGCCCAGAGAGATGCCATGCTTCTCAGGGCCAGACGGTTCGCCAGCCCAAAGAGATGCCATGCTTCTGAAGGCCAAACTGTGCACCAGCCCAGAGTGGTGCCATGCTTCACAAGGCCAGATTGTGCACTAGCACAGAAAGATACCACGCTTCTCAAGACCAGATAATGTACCAGCCCGGAGAGATGCTATGCTTCTCAAAACCAGACTGTGTGCCAACCCAGCAAGATGACATGCTTCTCCACGCTGGACTGTGCACCAGCCCAAAGAAATGCCATGCCTCTCCAAGCCGGACTATGCGCCGGCCCAGAGAGATGCCATGCTTCTCAAAGCCAGACCTTGCACCAGCCCAGAGAGATGCCATGCTTTTCAACACCGTACCGTGCACCAGCCCAGAGAGATGTCAAGCATCTCAAGGCCATACTGTGTACCAGCCCAGAGAGACACCATGCATCTCATGGCCAGACTGTGCACCAGCTCAGAGAGATGCCATGTTTCTCAGGGCCTATGAAGTCAAGTATCTATTTCTTTATTACATTACTCCTACTGTAGAAGAGAAAAAAAACAAAAAAAAACTTTCACTCTCTCAAATACACTAATATGTCTCACCCTATACCTCTCCCAGTCTATCCTCTATCTCCACTCTCTGACTGATCCCAAACCTCATTCTACTACTATGATCTCCAAAATAACCCATTCTAGACCCTTTCCTCCTCTACCCCTCCTGGCTCACCCCAAGCCTCCATTTTACTACTACAATCTCCCAAACAACCCTTCTAAATTATTCCATCATATAGCTCTCCTTTGACTCATTTCAAACCTCCTTGTACTACTGTGATCTCCCTTATCAATTCCTTCAGACTCTTCCCTCCTTAATCTCTCCTCTTACTCATCCAAACCTCATCTTACTACTATGATCTCCCAATTAACACTCTCTCGAGCTTCCTCTTCTATACCTCCATTATTCTATTCAATCCAACTAACAGACCCACATGTCCACCACTCAAATTAACTCATATTTCCCTAAAGTCATCCACCCCTAATCCTTTTGGGTTCCGGAGTAGAATGCCGCTCGCCAAAAAGTGCTTCAACGCCTCGTTGGGGGTAATGAGCACTATATAAATACAATTGTAATTATATTTTGTAGTGATCTAATCTTGGAGGTGAGAATGGACCCACATCCTTAACACTAATTACCAACTATAACTGGCCAGTTTCAAGGTATGGGCCTTTGAAGTGTTGGTGTTCTCCGCAGGTGTACTTAGGTTTTGAATATCAACAGCCTACTTCCATTAACCTTGAACCTAAGTTCAGTTTGGTCGATAACTGGTGTTCTGTAAACTCTGCCAAGTGCCCCAGACACTGACTGTAGGGTCACTGGTAGCCTCATTAAGGGCCAGATTTACAAGGCCCTTGCGCCCCTTAGCGCCACATTTGCGGCAAACTTTTTGCTGCAAATGTGATGCTAACGGGCGACTACCAAACTAGGTTTGCGCCACCTTGTAAACCCTCCACATCATGCATAATATATACATCATGTATGTAAAGGGGGCGTTCCCTCATTAGAGGATCATTTAAAATGGCGCAATGGGATCTACAAGATTCCATTGGGCCATTTCTAGCATAATTATTAACGCCTGCTGGAAGCAGGTGTTAAAATTAGACTCCCATTGATTTCAATGAACCTCTTAACACTATACTGGATTAGTGTCATTTTTTTTACACTAATCCAGTATAGCGTTACAATAGTGTGATAAAATGATGCTATTGCCACTAACATGCACCATGGTGCACCTTATTGTAAATATGGCGCTACCATGGTGGTGTTGGGGCATCCCAGGGGACCACAAGAAAAGTGGCGCATCACTAGTGATGCGCCACTTTCTTGTACATATGGCCCCAAATGAGCTCATGTTCTCTTGACCTCTGGCAAGTACCCATGCCATCCTAAAGTATCATTTAATGTCTCAGGAGGGACTACTGCTTGTTTTGGGTGGTGAGTGTAGGAAAGTGCCACTATTGGCATGGTTGCCCCCCCCCACACTTTTTGCCCAGTGTTGATGCCAACTTTGATTGAAAGTGTGCTGGGACCCTGCTAACCAGGCCCCAGCACCAGTGTTGTTTCTCTAAAACTGTACATTTGTTTCTACAATTAGCACAGCCCTGGCACACAGTTAAGTCCTTTGTAAAAGGTACTCATGGTACCAAGGGCCATGTGGCCAGGGAAGGTCTCTAAGGGCTGCAACATGTATTTTGCCACCCTAGGGGACTCCTCACTCAGCACATGCACACTGCCTCACAGCTTGTGTATGCTGGTGGGGTGAAAATGACTAAGTCGACATGGCACTCCCCTCAGAGTGCCATGCCAACCTCACACTGCCTGTGGCATAGGTAAGTCACCCCTCTAGCAGGTCTTACAGCCCTAAGGCAGGGTGCACTATACCACAGGTGAGGGCATATGTGCATGAGCACTATGCCCCTACAGTGTCTAATCAAAACCTTAGACATTGTAAGTGCAGGGTAGCCATAAAGAGTATATGGTCTGGGAGTTTGTCAAACACGAACTCCACAGTTCCATAATGGCTACACTGAAATCTGTGAAGTTTGGTATCAAACTTCTCAGCACAATAAATGCACACTGATGCCAGTGTGGAATTTATTGTAAAATGCACCCAGAGGGCATCTTAGAGATGCCCCTGAATACCAATCCGACTTCTAGTGTTTGGCTGACCAGTTTCTGCCAGCCTGCCACAACCAGACGAGTTGCTGGCCACATGGGGAGAGTGCCTTTGTCACTCTGTGGCCAGGAACAAAGCCAGTACTGGGTGGAGGTGCTTCTCACCTCCCCCTGCTGGAACTGTAACACCTGGCGGTCAGCCTCAAAGGCTCACCCCTTTTGTTACAGCGCCACAGGGCATCCCAGCTAGTGGAGATGCCCACTGACCCCACTTTTGGAGGCAAGGCTGGAGGAGATAATGAGAAAAACAAGGAGGAGTCACCCACCAGTCAGGACAGCCCCTAAGGTGCCCTGAGCTGAGGTGACCCCTGCCTTTAGAAATCCTCCATCCTAAATTTGGAGGATTCCCCCAGTAGGATTAGGGATGTGCCCCCCACCCCTCAGGGAGGAGGTACAAAGAGGGTGTAGCTACCCTCCAGGACAGTAGCCATTGGCTACTGCCCCCAGACATAAACACACCCCTAAAGTTAGTATTTAGGGGCACCACAGAACCCAGGAAATCAGATTCCTGCAACCTGAAACAAGAAGAAGGACTGCTGACCTGAAAGCCCTGCAGAGACGATGGAAGACGACAACTGCTTTGGCCCCAGCCCTACCGGCCTGTCTCCTGACTCGAAAAACTGCAACAGCGACGCATCTAACAGGGACCAGCAACCTCTGAAGCCTCAGAGGACTGCCCTAAACCTAAGGACCAAGAAACTCCTGTGAGCAGCGGCTCTGCTCAACAAACAGCATCAATATTGCAACTTTTCTGCAACTTTCAAAGACCTCACTCTTCCCGCCGAAAGCGTGAGACTTCACCCTCTGCACCCGACGCCCCCGGCTCGAGATCCAGAGAACCAACACCACTGGGAGGACTCCCAGGCGACTGCGACCTCGTGAGTAGCTCGAGATGACCCCCCTGGGCCCCCACAGCGACGCATGCAGAGAGAATCCAGAGGCTCCCCTTGACCGTGACTGTAACAAGGGACCCGACGCCTGACCTAGCACTGCACCCGCAGCCCCCAGGACCAGAAGGAACCGAACCTCAGTGCAGGATTGACCACCAGGCGACCCTCTGCCTAGCCCAGTTGGTGGCTGGCCCAAGAAGCCCCCCTATGCCCTGCCTGCACCGCCACAGTGACCCCGGGTCCCTCCATTGAATCCAATACAAAACCCGACGCCTGCTTTGCACACTGCACCCGGCTGCCCCTGTGCCACTGAGGGTGTGTTTTGTGTGCCTACTTGTGTACCCCCCATTGCTCTACAAAACCCCCCTGGTCTGCCCTCCGAGGAGGCAGATACTTACCTGTAGGCAGACTGGAACCAGAGCACACCTGTTCTTCATAGGCGCCTATGTGTTTTGGGCACCTCTTTGTCCTCTGCACTGACTGGCCCTGAGCTGCTGGTGTGGTAACTTTGGGGTTGCCTTGAACCCCCAACGGTGGTCTGTCTGTGCCCAGGAACTGAGACTTGTAAGTGTCTTACTTACCTCACAATCTAACCAATACTTACCTCCCCCAGGAACTGTTGATTTTTGTACTGTCTACTTTTAAAATAGCTTATTGCCATTTTAACAAAAACTGTATATGTTATTGCTCTAATTCAAAGTTCCTAACTTACCTATGTGGAGTACCTTGCATTTTATGTATCTACTTCAAATCTTGAACTTGTGGTTCTAAAAATAAATTAAGAAAATATATTTTTTCTATATAAAAACTATTGGCCTGGAGTTAAGTCTTTCAGTGTGTGTTCCTCATTTATTGCCTGTGTGTGTACAACAAATGCTTAACAATACCCTCTGATAAACCTACTGCTCGACCACACTACCACAAAATAGAGCACTAGAATTATCTAATTTTGCACTATACTGTATTACCTCTAAGGGGAACCCTTGGACTCTGTGCACACTATCTCTTACTTTGAGATAGTATATACAGAGCCAACTTCCTACACTTACCTATTTCAAACAAGTAATGTTGATACCTGTATGAAATACTTAAACTTTTAAGATACTTAACCGCAACTTGAATCTTGTGGTTCTAATAATAAATTAAGAAAATATATTTTTTGCAATATAAAAACCATTGGTCTGGAGTTAAGTCATTGAGTGTGTGTTTCTTCTATTGTCTATGTGTGTACAACAAATGCTTTGCACTACCCTCTGATAAGCCTAACTGCTTGACCACCCTACCACAAAAGAGAGCATTAGTTTATCTACTTTAGCCTCTGCTAAGCCTCTTGGGACTCCTGGAATCTGTGCACGCTATACCTCACTTTGATATAGCTTATACAGAGCCAGCTTACTGCAGTGATTAAATGGGTTATTCCATTTTTGGGACAGTTTTGTAGGCACCTGGCACACACAAAGGGCCTTTGCACACAGCGCCTGTGTAAAACTATGACAAGGGACAGGCGCAGCACAGTGAAAGCCTTGGGACCAGATATTTCACCAGGATAGCTGATTGCATCAAAGCCTTTCTCCATAGGGTGAGAGTAGTCAAAGGGGCCACGTTTTTTGATTTATAGCTAATTGCTGCTTCAGCACTAGGACTGTATTTTAGTGTCATATTTCTGCCATATAAGGTGCTAGGACCTTATGGCTTTCTGTGCTTTAACTCCCTCCAGTTTGCTACAGGGTTATGCCTGGTTCCCGACCCCCCTCCTGTACTTGGGTTTGTGGTTGTGCTCACTGCGCACTTCTCTGCTTGGCGTTTAGACCGCTCAGCTACCCGCAGAAGAGAGTGGCTTTGGACAAATTGCTCTGACTGCCAAACAAGCGGTGGCCCGCACCTGAAGACGTCATGAGTGCTTAGTTTGTAGTGGCAGTGCCATTGCAGCGCTTGTAGACCACACTGTTACTGTGGACTCTTGATCCCTGAACTTGCACCTAGGACCCATGAACGCTTGAAAAACTGCGTTTTGTGTCTGCTTCATTTTGAGGCTCCTTTATCTTGAGCTACTTAGCCCCTCCACTGTGCCTGTCCAACCCGGGGAGCCTACACAAATGTCCATTCATCAAAATACCAGCGTTAGGGGGAGTGATGCCACATTCCTGTTGGCCTTAATGACATCACAGAAAGTGATATCATATGACCATTGACCTTTATTTTTTTTCCCTGACCTTCACCTGGACGATACATCGATTAAGTTTCACAATTATGTTATTATTACTGTAACAACAAAACATAGACATCTCTACACAAGATGTCTATTCAAGCTAAAACCTACATTATGGTTTCCCGCTTGATCTTTGAAAGTTCTTGGGGCATAATACTTGCCCTAAGTTGCAGCGAGCGAGCAAGCGAGGGGGGGTATGCTAGACCTCTCCTAAGGGGTTTCATGCACCTAAACGATTTTGAAAAGAAATGGATATAATAGTACATTTAAAGCACACTTTTCACATAAATTTGCCGTGGGAAAGTGCCCCTTTTGGATGGTCGCTCCCGCACTTTTTGCTCTAGATGCTGTTGGTTATGATTCTGAAAGTGCACTGGAGCCTGCTGACCAGGCCTCCTACCTAAATTGGTAACTGTGAATTGGTATCCCCAGTTGGCAAGTACTTTAACTCTCTTATTAGCCCCTATTATAAGGTACAAGTGGTACCCAGGGCACGGGTGTTAAAGGGGCGACCAGGACCTAAAGCACTGTTTGTGCCACCCTGCATGGCCCAAGTAAACTACTGACAGCAGGTCTGCCATTGCGCACTGCAGGAGCAGTGCAAACTGCTTGAACTCGACATGTGTGGCTCAGCCCAAGCACTATCATTAATATATGTCAGCCCCCTGAAAGGAAGGCCTACTGAGCCCAGCAGGCAGGGTGCATCATATTAATGGTGTGGACATGTAAGTGCAAGTTTATGTGTCCATTTAGTGGCCTTTTGTATTAAAGGCTACTATAAGTGAACGACGGTCCATAGGATACATGGGGGCACACTGGCAAACCAGAAGCCGCCACTGTGTGATGGTACTGCCGAAGTGGGTCATGTTTGGTATCAAACAACATGCCTTCTCACCCCTGACACAAATCTCATGTCAAGGGCAATGTGGCATGGACCCAGAAAGCAGCCTTAGAGTTTGCCCTCCAAATTACCCCAGTTTTCTGGTGCTCCGGCTGCCAATCCACAGCAGCTGCGGCCACAACAGGAATCCAACCCCCTGGGCAGCGGTGTAAACACTCCCAGGATTCAGAACAGTGATCTGGATGGGAAGGAGGCCACTCCTCCCTCCCTCCAAGGAAGGCTAGAGAAGTCGCACATCAAGGTGGTGAACTTCAAAGGGCACACCACATATGCAACAAGGCTGGGTCCAAGTGGAGGACAAAGCCACCCCCCCTGCTCTAGGCACGTTTGCACCCAGGCAGGAAGGAAGATCATTTAGCCAGGAGGCGTACACCACTAGAAGGCTAGCCGCATGCTTTAGAGTGTGCAGCCTGGTCTGTACCGCAGAGCAAGATTTCTGCCATCCTGGAAAGAGGCAGAATAGAAGGTTCTGGGTAGACAAGGTGCCATAACCTTCTGTTTGTGGTCACCTCAGGGGTAGATTCACCACTGGGACTAGTAGCCCTTGGCTACTTGCACCCACACCCCTCACATCCCTAAATTTAGGATTTAAGGGGCCCCCAGGCACCAGAACCTCAGATCAGCAACAACTTGCAAAGAAAGGACACAAGAAGACCCACATTGATAACGAAAGGACCCTGCCCTAACAGAAGGCGTGATACCTTGAACCTGTGGCAGCCTCCTGAAACTGCTCGACCGTGGCTTGTCCTGGGCCAAAGACTGCTTCTCCCAGCATGAGGGAACCATTTGTAAGCCGAAGGCAAGACCAGACTTTCTTGGAATAGTGGCACTAGTCCTCTGCCCACCACAGGTAAAAAGTATTCACCAGATCTGAAGAAGCGCTGGCTATCGGGCCCTCCGAGGGATCGTCCAAAGACAGGTGGTTCAGTGCATTGTGGTAAGTGTAGTTCAACTCCCTACCAAGTTACAGCCGGCTACCGTTTTCTACTGGACCTCCAGAAGGGGAGGTAGCTTCTCCTGCAGCTTATCACTGTCAGGGCTTGTTGCTGGCCAGTCCACTCGTCACCACCTTTACTCAACCCTGCAGCGAGAGGGCACTGCAACACCTTCATCCGTCGTCACCTGTGGATCTGTTGTTGAGTTTTTTCATCCGCTTCCTCACCCGCAGCGTCTCAGTGTTAAAACCAGCAAACGCAGCTCCCACTCAGCACCAAGGATAGGGAAGTACACCTCTGCACCCGAGAAGCAGAGGCTAGGTAGAGTTGCTTTGCCTGGTGAATCCGGCACTAGAGGCCCAACCAAGCTTAATCTTCAGTGGGCTCCCACAAACTCGACCTGCAAGTGACTGAATGTCCCAAGTACTCTTTTTAGCACCTGGGGCTTCTGCGTTCAGCAGCAAGGGCACCTATGGGCCTGGGCCCCATGACCCAGGTAAAACTGGTATTGACTGTTGAAGCTTGGTCTTGGGACCTGCACAACCTTTTATTTTTTTAAATAATTATTTTTATTGTTATTTAAACCATAAACAGGGTGCATAACGTCACATCAAGAAATGCATAGAGGGTACATACATGAGTTATATCACATCATACATCGTTATAGAAAGCTTATCATCCAGTCTTTCGTGGCCCTTTACCCGTCCTCTCGCTATCTAGACAAAGGATGGAATTCCTCACCTCATTGCCCACCCTCCTTACCCTCCCACAGGCTGTTAGCTATACCTGAGCCACAAACAGTTGCCCAAGCCCCCCATATTTTTTCCCATTTCTTAGGGCAGCCTCTACCCACATATATGACCTTCTCAATTCACTGGCACCAGTCAAGATCAAGTTGCCAATCTACTATTTGTGGGGTATCCAAACTCCCCCGGGCTCTCGCTATGTTACCTTTAGCCGCTCCAGCTGCCAACCTCAGCCATATTTCTGTATATCTGGGCCAAGTGGATTCCCCTGATACTCCCAGGATTAACCATTTAGGATCTAACGGAATTTCAAGTGCTGTGGTGCGTGACATCTCTCTGACCACTCCTGCCCAATATTCCCTTTTCTGAGGACATTCCCATAATATATGCATAAATGCTCCATCTTCTCCACAATGCCTCAGACAGCGCGGATTCTCTGCCCTCCCAATCTTAAATAGCAGAGTGCCCAGGTAGTATACTCTGTGCAAGATTTTTAGTTGTACCAGCCTGAATCCATCCCTGATGGCTATGTCCTTGGCACTGCCAATGGCCTCTCCCAACTCCTCCTCCTCTAATGGCCCCAAGTCAGACTCCCATTTCTCCTTCAGGTTATACAATGGGCCAGGGGAGTTATTAATTAGTTTTTTATAGATTACAGAAGTACCAAGCCTATGAATTGGCTACTGTAGGACTCGATCTTCCAGCAGAGAAGCGTCCGGCAAGCTATCCCCCTCCCTAATGTGTCTCCTCAACGTGTGTCTGAGCTGCATGTGCCGAAAGTGCTCCCTGGGTGCCAATGCATACTCTTCTCTAAGTGGCCCAAAACTAACAAATGCCTGTCTCCTTCACACATCTTCCAGGCGTTCTATGCCAGTTGTCTCCCATCTCTGGAATCCAGATAGGTCTCGCACCTCTGACAGCTCATCACTATGCCACAGCGGGGTAAGGTCAGTGAGCTTTCCATCCACCCCAGGTTTTTTG
This sequence comes from Pleurodeles waltl, assembly GCF_031143425.1. Lineage (NCBI taxonomy): Eukaryota > Metazoa > Chordata > Amphibia > Caudata > Salamandridae > Pleurodeles > Pleurodeles waltl. The sequence goes on along the minus strand of NC_090443.1, from coordinate 981,985,170 downwards.
TTGCCTCTTTCCAGGCCCATCTTACTGCCCTCGTGTGATGTGGCAGGACCCACTCCTGTCGAGTGTCATGGCCTTGGGACCCCCCACCACATCAGATGTCTTTCTAACCGGGTCTTGTTGGTCCCCAAACATCCAGTCGTTGACCACCAGGAGGCGCGATGCCCAGTAGTATTTCTGTATGTCTGGTACTGCCAGTCCCCCCTCATATGGGCCCCACTGCAGCTTGGTTAGAGCAATCCTCCATGTCCCCCGCCCCCACAGCAATCTCTGCACGTCCGAAGCAATCGTGACAAATACCTCACCCGGGAGGTTTTCCAGGGTGTTTTGCAGGACATAGAGAAGGAGCTGCAGGCTCACCATCTTATAGAGAGCAGCTTTTCCCATCAAAGTCAGAGGGAGATCATGCTAATGAGTCACATTTCCCCTAAGTTTCTCCAGGTCGACAGTTAGGTTTCTCCTCAAGAAGCCTTCGGGATCTCTGGTTACATTTATTCCTAAATAGCGAAAGCCCTCCTTCACCACGGGGGCTCCACAGTCCCGTTGGAGGTTGGGTTCCCCCCTCGCCAGGGGATGTACCACCAATTTGGACCAATTTATCGTGTATCCAGAATGGTCGCCAAATATTCTGAATATTTGCATGATCCTGCCTGTCGTCAGTGAGGGCAATGAGACATAAAGAATATCATACAAGTATAAGGATATCCATTCCTCCCAGCCTCCCAAAGTTTAGATTCCCTTTACCAAGGGATCCTGACAGATCCATGCTGTCTGTGGCTCCAGTGCTAGAGCAAAGAGCAGAGGGGACAGCAGACAACCCTATCTGGTGCCTCTCCCCATCTTGAATGCTTGTGACACCACTCCATTGATCCTCACAGGCGCCATGGGGGCTGCATACAGCAGCCTGGTCCATGTGCAAAACTGTGGCCCGAACCCCAGTCTCTCCAGGACCGCAAACATATAGTTTCAGTCCAGGGAGTCAAATGTCATTTTGGCATCCAGCGCCATCAGGGCCGCCTGAGCCGCCTCCAGCTCCTCAGTCAGGTGCAGTACACTGAACAAGCGCTGAAGACTGAGTCATGTGCTTCTGTCCAGCATGAAGCTCGATTGATCTGGATGCACCAAGGATCCTATTACTCCCCGTGACCTATTGGCTAAGACTTTGGCTAGTACCATGGCTTCTATATTTAGGAGGGATATCGGCCTACGATCTGCACATTTCCAGAGGCTTCCCCTCCTTGTGGATCACCACGATTGCCGCTGCCCTTTGGTCTGCTGGTAGGCAAGCCTTGTCCCTGGCCTCCTTAAACATCTCCAGTAATGGACTGGCAATCACAGTGGCCATTCCCTCATACAGTTCTACTGGGTTCCCATTTCAGCCCGCAGCCTTCCCCGTCTATAGGTCATGTCTCTATCGTCTTTCTTCAGTACCGGTTGTATATCCCTGAGGAAATCCTTGCAATCCTCAGCAGACATATCTATCCTGGAGGTATACAAGTTCTCATAGTAGTCTGCAAAGGTCTCTGCTATGGCTTCCCCAGTTGTTTGTTTGACCCGCTCTGAATCGCGTCTCCTTCTTTGCCACCTCCTGGACCGCCTACGTCCGTCCCCTCAGAACTGTCTCGAAGGCCTCCCATAACGTCCCTACCGATGACACTGAACCCCAATACTCAAAGAAGTAAAGGGTTGCACCCTCCTGCAGACTCTTTCTGACCCCCGGAGCCCTCAGTCCCCAAGCATCCAGTCTTCTCAGCAACGTATGATCCCGTTGTGGGCATAGCAGTTTGATCCCAACCGGGGAGTGATCAGAGACACCCCTCGCATGGATAATCGCATCGCGAAACCGGTGGGCATGTGCGCACAAAGTGAAAATGTAGTCCAGTCTGGAGAAACTCCTGTAGGCCACAGAAAAGTACGTGTATTGTCTTGTGTGTGGGTTACCTTCCTTCCAGAGGTCAATCAGAACCAACACCCCCGCAAACTGTGAAGTGTCCCTGAGCCTCCTTCCCCTCCTGGAGTCCCAGATCTATCTAACTCCGTGCTCATAGTTGGGTTTAAGTCGCTACCCAGGATAAGGATCCCTGAGGGTAAGTGTAACAGCAGATCCCCCACCTCTGCAAGGGTGGCTGCCTGCAATCTAGGGGGGAAGTATAAGGAGCACAGGTTGAGCGTGGTGCCCTTCCAAGTGCCCGAGACAGCCACGTTGTGGCCCATATGGTCATGCCACAACTGGTGTGTAATAAGGGATATCGTTTTTTTTCACCAGAATGCCTACTCCCCTAGCATCCGTAGTGTACCTTGCATGTGCTTTGAGCATGTAGCCAAATCTGTCCAGTGCCTTATACTGATTGCCTCTGAGGTGTGCTTCCTGAAGCAGGACCATGTCTGGGGAGTGGCACTTTATATGCTGTAAAACTAAGGTGCGCTTTATCCTGCTCCCCAACCCATTTATGCTCCAGGACCATATGGTCAAGTTATGTACCGGACCGCCCATATCGCCTCGTTGATTCTGTAAGGAGTCTGACCCACCTGCCTCTTGATGCATCCTCCTATTCCTCCCTTTGAACCGCACTGTGTGAACTACAGGTGCCCCCAAAATGTGGCATTAAGAACACAACTCTACCTAAATTCTTACTTGAAACCGCTCGCTTCCCCAACTCCCACTCCCTGCTACTCAGCTGTGTGAGTTCAGAACTGCCCACCCCCCCAACTTGCAGAGTGCCTGTCGCCCTAAACTATAAACTATATTTCGCCGGGGGTGTGCCGCCTATGAGGTGTCGCTCAGCGGGTCTTAGTTGGGCGCAAGCCCAATGCCTTCCCCCTTTATGCTGGCTGATTACCGTGTCCCTGGTCAATGTATATCAAGGTGAACTCACACTTCCCTTATCAATTCCGCCTGCCTGAAGGAGTTCGGTCACTCCAGTGTCCGCATGACCTGGGTGTTCTTAGGCCCATATTTATACTCGGTTTGCTCTGAATAAGCGTAATTTTTTTAACGTTAGTTCAGCGCAAACTTAACTCCATATTTATACTTTGGCGCTAGAGACATCTAGCGCCAAAGTTACGGAGTTAACGTCGTTTTCTGGACGTCAAAACCTACCTTGCATCAATGAGATGCAATGTAGGCGTTCCCGTCCAGAAAAGGATGACATGCCCTTAGCGCCATATTTATCCCCTGTGCTAAAATCCAGCAGGGGGGCCTTAAATAATGGCACTAAGCGTGCTTAGTACCATTATTTAATGCCTGGGTATGGGCAGGCGTAACGGGACCTGTAGGCAAATTTCCATGGTCAGAGACCATGGAAGGTGCCCACAGGTGCCCTTCCCAGGCCCCAGGGACACCCACACCAGAGGGACACCACAGGATGGAGGACCTATCCCAGGTAAGTCCCGGTAACTGACTTGGGGCCCCATGCAAAGCGCTCGCCCCAATTCATCCCCTGGGCACGACCATTGGGGTGGTGGGCATGGCTCCTGTCTTTACTATGGGAGTTGTGCACCAGAAAATGGCGCTACACTGCTTAGAGGCAATTTTTCTGCCTCTAAACATTGTAGCGCCATTATTTGGCGCAGAAGCCCCGGTTTCCCCTACGCATGGGGAAAAAGCATGACCATCTTCATTGGTGGCAAACTCCGTCCCGACCTGTACAACCTTAATTATATATGCTTCATTATTGACAGTTGCTTCAAGTATACCATGCAAAGTCTTTGGCCTAAGAAGCATTACTTCTGACAAGGGTAAAGAGGATACAGATGTAGGATCACTCATTTGAAGCAGGTGTTGGTTTTCTAAGCCGATTGGTTTTACACCTCCAGCCGATCCCACTCTGTTGGTTAAAAGATCCTTACTCTCTTTTGAGTTAATATCCACAAGAGAAATACTTTTACTCAGGTCACATACTCCACTGGTGATGGCATTGTTGGCCTAAGATGCCATCTGGGATAGGCAAGGTGAAGATAACGAATGGTGGTCCAGACGAATAGTGCGCCGCAAACTAGGCGGTTTTGGATCCTCCATGTGAAGCTCTGGCAAGAGATCCATAACCCTCAGCAGTTCGGGGCAGATTTATGAAAAGTTTTCTGGCACCCCTTAGTGCCCCCTTAATGCCACCATGTGTGCGCCGTATCTAGAATACGGTGCACCGTGGTGGTAGTCAGGAGGACTAGCGTCATTATTTTTTACGCTTGTCCCGCAATTTACAAAAATGTTGACGCTAATCCTGCAAAGCACCGAGAGGCCCATTGAAAACAATGAGAGCTTCTTTTTAAACCCTGCTCTTAGCAGGCATTAAAAATGCAGATAAAAATGATGCAAAGAAATCTCTTAGATTTCTCTGTGTAATTTTTCGCCCCCCTATCGCCGGAACATCCCCCTTGCATACATTATGCCTGGCGCAGGCATAATGTGGAGCAAGGGGTTACAAAGTGGTGCAATGCATGCATTGTGCCACTTTGTAAATATGGGGTGGCATGTTTGGCCTCATTGGGCCACATTTGCGTAAAAAACAAAATTACGCAAATGTGGCACAAGGAGGCAATAGGGGTTCTTAAATATGCCCCTAAATATCTTAGTCTCCAATTCACCCAATCTCTTTAAACATCCATCTCCATAAATATTGACAAATATATCAATAAAATAACTTCATTAAGTATTCAATGTTACCCCTTATATCTCTCTTAGTGGGGTCATCTCAGCACTACTAAAATGATGTTGGTACCCATTATTCTTTATACCATTTCCAACATTTTATTAACTATCCCCCTTAAAGGGCTACACAAAAATCTATAACATTCTCTCCTCTTTTCTATGGAAAAACTAAACGACCTGGGATATCCTTGCTAAAATAAAAGGTGGAATAAATTTTCCTGATTTCTCCAAATATCATAAAACATTTTTAATTGAGACAAACTACACATTGGATCTCATCCTCCAAGGAATATTGCCCATTGTGGGTTGATTTAGACCACAACTCCCTATCACCCTTTTCATTCAAAGAATATCTAACATTTACACAAAAACATCAAAATCTTTCAACTAATATTTTTAAAACCACCTGTACGTTATTTAGAGAGCATTTATCAAACACACCTAATGATCTCCACACATTTAGTCCTCACCCCATTTGGCACAATACTTTTATTCAATTAACCAATAGACCTATTTATAGGAATCCCTAGAGGAAAAGGGGGTTCATTTAGGTGAACCAACTATAAAATCCAGACTCCCCTATTTCGTTTACACAAGCTCAGCGTAGATTCTCTGTTCAAAATAAATTTCAACTTTTACAGAATACTATTTTTAATGCATTCACCTTCTTCAAATCCAACGTTCCATTTACCCTGGTTCCACAAACTCCTCTTGGTAATCTTCTTCACACAAATCCAAAGACCTCCACTATTTTTTCACTTTTATAATGTGTCTTAACAGATAGACCTAAAAGAGATATAGAATTATCATTGGAACATGACCTAACCGTTACTTGGCCCATCTCAATATGGAAACAGATCTAAATAAAAATGAGAAAATCCTCCTGAGCAGCAAACACAATGCAAACACTTTTTTACATATATAATAGGTTACGTTTCACCCGGATATCCATGCATAAAGTTTATTTAGCTATCCCAGACCCTTGTTGGACATGTTCATCACAACATGCTGATCTAAAACATTTAGGGACATATTTAGGAGCCCCTAGCGCCATTCTAAAGCCACATTAGCGTAATTTCTTGATGCTAATGTGGAGTTAGAAGGCTAAAAATGCCACACCATCTTTACAAAGGGGTGCAGTGCATGCATTGCGCCACTTTGTAACACTTTGCACTACATTATGACTGCACCAAGCAGAGTGTATGCAAAGGGGGCGTTCCCCTGTTAGGGGGCAACAAAATGCCCCCCCCCCCTTTTAGGGAGGCAAAAAAAAATGGCTCAGAGCAGGCGTTAAAAGGAGGCTTCCATTGGTTACAATGGGCTTCTGGGTGCTTTGAAGGATTAACATCAAAACATTTTACGGTAATCCTGCGAAGCGCCGACGAGCGTAAAAAATTACGACGCTAGTTCCCTAACTACCGCCATGGTGCACCATATTTTAAATACAGCGCACACATGGTGGTGTTAGGGGGCCTAAGGGATGCAAGAAAAGTGATTTTCCCAGAATCACAGGATGTGGAGCCCTGTGCTGAGACTCGAACCTGGTTCACTCTTCAGGAAAATAAAACCTCAACTTTCATCATGTTTATCATTAACAGCAAGATGGAACTGAGATTACAGTACTTTGTTCCTCCTGACCCCCAGACATCTGTTTATGGAGCAGAGTGACGACCTGTTGTTCAGGTGGTCGAAGTGTATGCAAGCAGTCTGTCTGTCCCCCACATTGCGATACATCTCCTGTAATTCTCAGAATCATCCAATTCCGATTGAAATACTGTAGATCTAAGAAGAAATGATAGTCTGGTATTTTTCTTCCAAGGGTTGTAAGGATTGTCTCCCTCAAAGTGAATAAATTGTATCTTTCTAGAGAAGGAAGAGAAGCAAAAGAAAAAGCAGAGGAGTAGAAAATGAACTGCTGCTAAAAGGAGCAGAAGAAAAGTCGAGAAGGAGACAAGAAAGAAGAAGGGTGACAACTGGATTATATTTAGGGTGCCTCTACAACCCTCAAGGAATAATCACAACCCTTGTCAGGGTTAACCCTCATAGTCCCTAAATAAACCTGAGCTCAACCGCCTGGCAGCTATGGGACAGAGCACAGAGGCCTAACTCAGTACAATGTATAACGCATTTATGCAGTAACAAAACAGTGATAAAGTTGAAATGCAACACAATAAAAATCCCTAACTGAAATAGAAAAATAAGGTAAAACGTAATAAAGAAAGGGCATAATTTAGAAAGGTGGAGCTGCATCCAATGCAGTGCCACTTTTCTTGTGCCCCTCCCACACCCTCCTAACGCCACCATGTATTTAACATACGGTGCACCATGGCGGTAGTTAGGGAAGTAGCGTCAACATTTTTTATGCTAGTTTGGCACTTTGCAGGATTAGCGCCAAAAGGTTTGATGCTAATCCTGCAACGCACATTGAGGCCCATTGAAAACAATGGTTTGCCTTCTTTTAACGCCTGCTCTGTGCAGGCATTAAAAATGCCACTAAAAATGGTGCAAAGAAATCCTTTAGATTTTATTGCGCCATTTTTTCAGCCCTCCCAACGGGGGAACGCCCCCTTTGCATACATTATGTGTGGCGCAGGCATAATGTGGCGCAAGGGGTTACAATGCATACAAATGCATGCATTGCGCCACTTTGTAAATATGGTGCAGCGTTTTTGCCATTACATCGCCACATCTGTGTAAAAAACTGAAGCTAATGTGGCGCTATATGGCGCTAGGCCCTCTTAAATATGGACCAAAATCACACCAAAATGACAAAAAGCCAGTAAGCAGAACCAGAGATATGAATTGCTAATGTTTTAGGTAAGAGTAGCGAAAAGAATCATAAATAACCAATGATAGTCAATGGCCATGGTAGGCTGGGTCCTAGGCTGACAACGATGAAACGTGCGTCAGATACGCCAACCAGTCTCATCCTGGCCAAAGATTTTACCTTCTGACTTAAGTCCTTTATCCCAATCCACCACAGGAGCACATTTCTAACCCCACCATCCGTACCTGAGGGGAGGCACCACAAGACCTTTAGGGTATCACAAGCAGAGGCCAAACAACAGGATCCAGTCAAGGTAAAGTTGCCACTGATCAGCTGAGCAGTTGCAGGAAAAGACCTTGTGTACCTTGTTCTGTCCGTGTAACTTTAACAGGAAGTCAGCCTTATGATGCTTAGGGACATATTTATACTCTGTTTGCGCTGAAATAGCATCATTTGTTTTATGCTATTTCAGTGCAAACCTAACTCCATATTTATATTTTGATGCTGGACCCGCCTAGAATCAAAATATTGGAGTTAAAGTCATTTTTTGCCTGCGGAAAACTACTCTGCATCAATGAGATGCAGGGTAGGCGTTCCCGTGCAGAAAATAAGACCCAGTCGCCTTATTTATCCTCCCGTGCAAAAATGGTGCACAGGAGGGAGGCGGGCCTAAATAATGGCGCTAAGCTTGCTTAGCACCATTATTTAATGCCTGGGTCAGGGCAGGCGTTAAGGGACCTGTGGGCCTTTTTCCATAGTCAGAGACCATCGAAAGAGCCCACAGGTGTCCTTCCCTGGCCCCAGGGAAACCCCCACCAACCCCCACCCACACCAGGAAGACAACCAAGGATGGAGGGACCCCATCCCAGGTAAGTAGAGGTAAGTATATATTTTTTTTTTTTAGGTGCCATAGGGGGGGCTAATTTGGGCCCCCCTACATGGCACTGGCCCCAATGACCATGTCTAGGGGCGTAAGTCCACTGGGAATGGCCATTGGGCTGGGGGGGCATGACTCTTGTCTTTACTTAGACAGGAGTCATGTCCATGGTGGTTGTGTGGCAAAATATGGCGCTAATCAGGTTAGAGTCATTTTCTTGACTCTAACCTGATTAGCGCCATTCTTTGAAGCACAACCTCCAGTTTTCCCTACACCTCACCCACCCGGTTAGTGTCAACTATTTTGACGTTAACCGGGCCTTGCCGCTGGCTGACATCATTAAATAAATATGACGCCCGGCCGGCGTCTTGGGATGGCGCTAGCCGGCGGTATACTTTTTGACGCTAAACTGCGTTAGCGCAGTTTAGCATCAAAATGTATAAATCAGGGCCTTGGAGTCTAATTCTTTGACCTGAGTGCAACAGAGTGCAGTCCTTCAGGGCTCTTTTCAGTTCGCAGACAGCAGGTTAAGTCCTCTGTTGATTGTCCTTCGTTCAAGGAGTGTTCTGTAAATCCCAGCAGATGGGTTAAGCAGAATTCAACATTCAAGCAGGATTTAACACTGTAATGTCAAAAAAGATAGTCACTGTCCCACCCTGCATATTCTGTCAGGTTCAGAGAAGTCATCTCTGCCCATAAAGGTCAGCCTACTGGCTGCTCCTGGGAGGTATTTCACACCTTTCTCATGCCTATTCAAATCAAATGCTTATTACTGCCTGGCAGAAGTGTTAGACCAAATGCAAATTTAGCCTCCAGGAACTTCAGGCAGAGAAAAGGTAAATTTCTAATGGCAAATTTTCCTTAACATTTATTAAATTCTGACTTCACCATTGGATTGGAGTTTTAATAACTATTAAAAAATAGCTATTTATTTTTTTCTAGCTGGTCCCATTCCCAGAATGGGACCAGTATTATGGTTTTAATCTGTACCCTGGTTATCTACATATGACAGCTGGGCCTGCCACAAGGAAAAATAGCTTTTAGGTGCTACTCACTATAAGGACATGTTAACATTACACTTCTACATGACCTACCTTTAAATACCATGCACCCTGCTTTGTTTACTGCAAGACCTACATAGGGGTGACTTATTAACATTTGAAATGAAGGTTTGATCTGTCAAAAGTGTTTATTTTGAGAAGTCGGATTGCAGTTTTTACACTGATACAGTCAGGCTACACTGGTAGGCCTGAAGCCATGTTTCATACCATCAGTGCAGTGGATGGAATAATATGAGCTGCGTCCACTAGTGACATTTATTATAAAGGCCCTGGATACACTCTGTCTCATATACTAGGGACTTACATGTAAGTTAAATATACCAATTAGGAATATGTCAATTCACCCATGTTTAAAGGGGGATCCAGGCACCAGCGAACAGGTAGGGCTTTAATAAGTGAAAACATGCAAACAGCCTGTTTTGGCACATATAGCTAGAACGGGCCTCGGAAAATCATAAAAATGTTACCAGACCCACCTACAACGGTGGCATCCCCACTCTGGACGTACGGTTTTATTATAGAGCTGCACAGCTGACTGTCCTGAATGTCTACTGGTTCGGGGTTTTGTGACCTCGCCTATGCGTCCAAGGGGTGGGTACTGGGCTCACAGACCCTATTGCATCTGTTAGATGGGGGTTTGTTCCTTAGGACCTTCCGTTGGCGACCAGGGTAGTCCTTGTAGCTTGGAGGATGGCAGGGAGCACTCTTGGGTTCGGGGGAAGACACACCAGGGAGGCTCCCCTCTTATGAGAAGGCACTGTCCTGTGCTAAGTGGCCGAGCAGCAGGGGTTCAGGCACGGGGATTTAATATGAATCTCCAGGTTGGGTGATGTTCTTGCTGGTAACTCAATTACATCTTTTGCCACACTTCAAAAAGTGTTTCAACTTTATCAGACCCAATTTTACAAATACCTGCAGCTTTCCCATACGCTTACACCGTATATCGCACACATATGGGACATCCCTGAATTTAGTCCCTAGAAGCTAAAATACTATAGACCAACATCCGGCAACATAAATCTCAGTCATTTACTTCTCTCTGGTGGTCAATGCCCAGACACCTTTCTGGCCATTCAGAAGTCTTGGGTTTGTGACCTGGCCCCCCTGGGGGAGTATGACTGGAGAGAGACGTTGGCCTCTCCTTGTGAGGCGACCATAGCTTCCCAGAACCACCTCATCCAGCGGCGCTATCTGCACAGCATCTAGGAGAGGTTGTGGAGGAGGGACCTATTGAATCTGCCATCTCCCTGTGCTGTCAGACTGAGACGTGAGACTTTATGCACTCAGTTTGGGGCTGTGCGGTTCTTGCCTTCTTCTGAAGAGGGATCTTTGAGTGTCTAGAAGTAGTGTTGTGCTTGACCCTGCCACGCTCTCCGAAGCGCACCTTACTGCACATTTCCGATGGAACAGATGGGAATAGATACCAGGAAATGCCCTTGTGGTTGGGCCTTACTGTAGGGAAACGTGACATAGCGAGGGCCTGGAAGGAGGTTCTGGCTCCCTCGTTAGAGGTTTGGAGGAAGGGTCTGGGCTGTTGCTTGGGCCTAGAACATCCTGTTTACATCACCAGCGACTGCCCTAAGAAATATTACACAATTTGGAAGTGCTGGGTGCATTACCGCTGGAACCATGACCTTTGGGGGATCTCTGGAGGCTGAAATTAGAGCGTTTGTGTTCTAAATGCTCTTCAGCGTGTGGGTGGGTGAGGGGGTTGGGGTGAGTGGTGCACATTCTTTCCTTTTCCCCAAATTGCTGTAGGAGGTGGTGCTAGCAGTGGATGCCTTGTAGTTGTTATTGTTTTTGTAATATGTGTTTCCTTTTATTGCTTGATGTACACGGTCAGTATTGGCCACACTGCAGGCAGGATGGCCCGCAACTCCGTTCATTTTCCTGCTGTATTAATTGCTGATGATTATTTATTTTTAATGTACCACCGTTTGCTATAAAGTCTTGATAAAAAAAAATTCTTAGGCCTGCAGGTCTAGTGACTTGAATAATCTACTCTACCTAGCTGTTATGTGCTTGACCCACTAATGGGTCTCAAAGTGTGTGATTCTTATTAAAATCTTTTATTTCCCCGAATAGCCTCTTTCTTCATTATCACATAAGAAAGCACTTAATATATGTGAGTTCACCGTGTCTGCTGTGCAAAAAAAATCTTTTTGTTTGATTTAATTGGCATAACGTTTACTCCATGCATAATGAGAATACAGCCCACAAATAGGGTTCACATGAAGGGTGACCGGCTTCTCAATTCACTAGATGCATTTTCATCAGGGCAAGGGTGGAATGTTGCTCAGTTCATGTTTACAAACTCTCACTTGTATAGTATATTACTAAAGCATGATGTGGCAGCACACTGTCATTTATAAACAGCACGATTCCATTGAAAAGTCAATGAACTTTCCCACTGACATGCAGTTTTACTGATAAATCTAAATAGCATATAAACGATAATGTGTGGACATTGTGTTTGAGCAAATATTCATCATTTGTACATCACCAAATAAAGTGTTCTGATTTGTTTTGTTCCTTTAAAAATATTTGTTTCCATCATACTTCTATGTATAATTCAGTTATGAGCTATTTAAATGTTGTGTGTTATAAAAAAACTGACATCCTGCAGCCTTTCATTTTACATTGTCTATACCCCAAATCCCCCACCTTTGCAGCCAGCGAAAGAAAATTAACACCAATCTCCAAAATACAAAACAAAAACTTGTAAGAAGACATAAGCTGACATTCAACCTGTTTTTTTGAGCACACAGCAAATGTGACAAGATAAAAGCAAGCTTTGGCAAAGCCAATAGGTCTCGGCAAAGTGAGAGCTATTGACACTGTCAATGTCAATGTCTTTTAGCCATGTGGTGTAGCTGCATGGCTAAAGGTTGTGGAAAAAAGTGGTAAAAAACAACATCCTGGCCACGACCATCAACAAACATGTCTAAATGAAGCAGCAAAGTAAGATCCATGACAAGGTATTTTCTCCAGCTTTTCCTACAGTGGCTGGGGGTGGGCACAGAGGAAGAACATGTGGATAATGTGTGAAACTCGGTGAAAAAGCAGAGGGTGACACCGGGCAGCTCACATTTAGCTAAACATCAGGAGCTATGCCTCTCTGGAGGTGAGGCTGCAAAACCTATTAAATCAGAAAGTCATGCAAGGCTTTGCAAGTCCTGCAAGATTGGTGAACATGTACAGTGAAGCCTAAATTGCTGTCTGACAGATGTCCAAAACTGGGACGCCATTCACTACTGCAGTGGTCACAACCTTGGCTCTGGTGGCGTGAGTCACTTCTTGGTCAATGCGTAGCAGATCCCAAAGCATAGAAAGATACATCTCAGGATGGTCCATTTCTGTACCGCTTTTCCTTTTTTATCTCCTATGTAGCCCACAAAGAATTGATCGCCCACCCGGAATACATTTGTGCGGTCAATGTAGAACAACAGTGCTCCTTTGGGTCCATATGGAGGAGACTCTCCTCCTCTTTGGAGGGATGAGGCGGAATAAAGAAGGTAGAGAGGGTGATATTCAGGCCTATATGGAAGGGAGTCACAACCTTCAGAAGAAAGGAGGAACTTGTCCTGAGAACCAGTTTGTCCAGGTAGAAGATGCTATAAGGAGGATGCACAGAGAGTGACTGCTGTTTCGCTGACCCTCCTGGCCAATGTTATGGCTACCCGAAACCAGAGTCCTCTGATTTCCATTTCACTCAGATGGCCGCCCCCACCCAGGAGTGATGCATCTGTCACTACAGTCAGTTCTGGTTGGGAAAAAGAATAGGGGTCTGCCACTGACCAAATTACAGTTCATCAGCCACCACTGCAGATCTTTAGCAGCTCCCTGTGAGATCTGGACCATGTCAGAGAGATTCCTCTGATGCTGCACCCACTGGGCCTTCAGGTCTCACTTCAGAGCCCACATAGGCTAACGGGCATGAGTAACAAGTAGGATGCAGAAGGGCATGAGACCCAATTGCCTCAGAGTCAGTCTCAGCAAAATCTATTATAGAGGGTGAAACATCAGAATCGTAGCCTGAATATCTTGTACTCACCGCTTGGGAGGATAGGCCTGAAAGTGCACTGTATGCAGAAAGGCTCAGGTGAAAGGGAGCATCTGAGAGGGAGTCAGGTGCGACTTCGAACACTGATAGTGAACCCCAGTTAGTGCAGGCGATTCACCATAGTCTGAAGGTGGGAGACTACTATTTGGTAGGGGAAGTCTGGAACCCCCCCCAACCTCTACAGATGAGCTGTAACCACCACCATCACTTTTGTGAACACCTGAGGGGCCCTGGTAAAGCTGAAAGGCAGCCTGGCAAACTGAAAGTAGTCCTGGCCCACCTTGAACCACAGGGAACAATTGTGGGCCTGCAGGACAGGGACATGTAATTTGGATTCCTGCAGGGTCAATACCACAATCCAGTCTCCTGGATCCATGGCAGAGACAACCTGGGCTAGTGTGAGCATCTTGAATTTGTCCTTCCACTGTGAGAAGTTGAAAGGTTGAAATTCTAAAATAGGGTCAATCCCTCCACCCTTTTTTGGCACTAGAAAATAGTAGGAGTAACACCCAATTCCGATTTTTGAGGCGTGACTCTCTCTATCACTTAATTCTCCAGAAGAGCCGGGATTCATGCAGTAAAATGGACAAATGGTCTTCTGAAAGTTGCTCTAATGCAGGTGGATAGGTGGTTTAATGGAAAGGAAGGCCGGGTGCAGCACCTTTGGACTATCCGCAGGACTCACCAGTTTGATGTTATTGCTTCCACATGTGGAGAAAATGAGTGATCCCGTCTCCCATGGAATGGCTCTGTCCCACTAAGAGTAAACTAAAGCGACTTGAAGAATGTCAGAGGGGCTTGGGACTGGGAATTTTGTTGCCCCTAGTGGCTTGAGCATTACCTGCTACATCCCCTACTCCGGCCCGTAAGGACTGGGTAACGGTTACTGGAGTTACGGACCTTGACGTTGCCTGAAGATAAGCCCATTGCAAAGCCACAAAAGGGGTGAAATTGTTGGTGTAGACACTTCATCACAGGTGTGGAAAGGCCAAGGGAGAACACAGTTGCTCTGCTTTCTTTTAAGCTGTATGCCCCTCGGAAGGCATACCCATGAGTGAGGCTAGAATGTCGTTGAAAAGCCAGTAGATCTCATCCATGCTTGGCGGCGGAGCTCCGTGCTAATGTGACCTGTAGGAAAGTACCCTCTTTCTTGGCATAGTTACCCCCATTTTCTGCCTGTTGTCAGTGTGTGTGACTGTGTTCACTGGGATCCTGCTACCCAGGACACCAGTGATTATGTTCTCTCCTTTCTAACTTGGTAACTTGGTTACTTACAGCCTGCATGAAAGGGTGCATGCACCCTGTTCACTACAGGTCACTGCACCAGGTCACTGTAAGTCATGCCTATGGCAGGCCCTCCTAGCACAGAGGGCAGGGCGCAAATACCTGTGTGTGAGTGCACCCGTGCACTAGCAGTCGTGTCCCCACAAACTCCATTTCCATTTTCCTGGACTTCGTGAGTGCAGGGATGCCATTTTATGCATGTACTGGACATAGGTCACTACCTATGTCCAGCTACATAATAGTAACTCCGAATCTGGGCATGTTTGGTACCAAACATGTCGGAATCATACCCCAATACTGTTGCCAGTATTGGAAGTATAATTCCATGCACTCTGGGAGCTTCTTAGAGGACCCTCAGCATTGCTCCTCCCAGCCTTTTGGGGTTTTCCAGGCAGCCCACGCTGCAGCCATCCCTCAGACAGGTTTCTACCCTCCTGCTGCTTGAACAGGTCAAGACCATGAAGGCAGAACAAAGGATTCCCTTTGGAAGAGGGGGTGAACACCCTCTCCCTTTGGAAATAGGTATTACATGGCTTGGAAGGGGTAGCCTACCCAAGCCACTGGTATGCTTTGAAGGGCACATTTGGTGCCCTCCGTTCATAAACCAGTCTACACCAGTTCAGGGACCTCCAGTTCCTGCTCTGGCACAAAAATGGACAGAAGAAAGGGGTGTGACCACTCCCCTGTCCATCACCACCCCAGGGTTGGTGCCAATAGATCTTCCAGAGGGTTCCTGGGTTCTGCCATCTTGAATCCAAGGTTGGCAGGGACCTCTGGGAGCATCTGAGTGGCCAGGTCAGGCAGGTGATGTCAGAGCCCCCTCCTGATAGGTGGTCACCTGTACAGGTGACCAATCCCCCTTTCAGGGCTATTTAGGGTCTCTCTCTTGGGTGGGTCCTCAGATTTGGCTTGCAAGATTCCAGCAGAACTCCTGTGCAACCTCTACTTCAACTTCTACCCACTGGAACCGCGACTGGACCCTCCAGTGCAGTGGTGGCTCCTCTGTATGGGTGAAAGAGGTTCGCCCCCCGCCAGCAGCAACTGCTGCAAACCCTTTCACAAGGAAAGGACAATAAACCATGTTTATTTTCCTTTCCTTGTGAAAGGGGCGGGCCTTGTAGGGTGACCTGGACAAGGGGAGTGCACTGTGCACTCCCCTCAGAGCGCATGTGTGTTTGGCTGGCCGTCTCGGGCCAGCCAAACACACATGCGCAATAGGCTGTCTCCAGCCCGGCAACTGTGTTGCCAGGCTGAAGAGAGCCTGCACAGACTCCCAGTCTCCCTGGGAGCGCCCTGGCTGGCCGCTCCCAGCCAATCCTGATGCTGCACTGAGCAGCGTCCGGATTGGCACAGGGCAGGCTGAGAGCCTGGACCCTGCAGGAGAAGACCAGCATGATGGTTGCGGTGCGGCGCAAGAAGGTAAGTGTATTTTTATTTTTAATTTTTAAATTTTATTAACTCCCCCAAGCCCCCTCCCTGCGCCGCCCCCTTTAGAACCCACGAGCTGCAACTTCTCCAGGAACCAACAATGTGCATCCACGACGAAGACTCTGCTTGCAGCATTGTTTCCATGGCTCCTTCCAGCCTCTGCAACATTTCCCCAGCTGTGCATCCTCTGCATGAGAAGGAAGAAGGAATCTCCCTTAGAGTGAAGGAGTTACTCCCCTGCATCCTCAGGCACCAACTGCAACGATGACCGGCTGCATGGATCTCCTCTCATCCTGAGCTGCGTGGATCCTGCATCACAGGTGGTGGTCCATAGTAGTTCTCTTTCTCCTCTCTGTCAGCTGTCCAACTTTGGTGGAGGAAAGCCCTTGCCTTCCCACACAGGACAGCATCCCCATGCACTGCGTCTCTTGCAACGGCCAAGGCTTGTTGGCATCTCATCCAAGGGATCTTCAGGCTCCGTGTAGCCTCAGCCCCCAGCACTCCTTCCTGTGATGCACAGCCCTATGCATGCTTCTCCTGTGGCGTGGGACCCTTCTTTAGTTGTGCTGCCTTTGCTCCTCAGCGACTCCTGGTACCTCATCCAGTAAGTCTCCTGTGGGGGCTGCCACTTCTTCTGTGGACTCTCTGCCTTGCTGAGGGTCCCCATAAGGCTCCCCCCATGGGTTGAGTCCTCCTGGACCTTACTGGTCCCCGGCAGCCCCACTTTTGCTTTACTGCAACTTCTGCCTTTGCCAAGGCATGTTGGTAGCTCTTCCACACCACTGACCGATTGTAATCATCCATCCGGTGTGGGACATTGACTGCATCCTCCAGGAACTCTTCACTTGCTCCAGGGCTGCATTCCTGACCGGCTTCGTCCTACCGTCGACCAACTCCTGCAACCACAGCTGGGTGGGTAGTAGCCCACTGGACTCTTCTGTGACTTCTGGCCTTGGTCCCCTTCTTCCACAGGTCTTTCTCTTCAGAAATCCACCGCTGGTTTCTTGCAGTCTTGTCTGGATGTTGCATTTTTTTCTTTTCCTTCCTTTTGGGTGGTTTGGGAAAATCCAGTAACTTACTCCTTTCTTCCTAGTTGCTAGGGGGCACTGTGGTACTTGCCTTTGGGGTTTCCTAGTACCCCCAGCTCCCCTCTACAAATTCCACTTGCCTAGGTGGGGGGCCTGCATTCGCATTCCATTTTTTTTGTATATGGTTTGGGCTCCCCCTAGGGTCACTATTGTCTATTTGCATTTGCACTGTTTTCTACCACTTTCTATGTCTATTGCTGATTACTAGTGTACATATATAGGGCCAGATGTAGCAAAAATTAAAATTGCGACTCGCATTTTGCGAGTTGATGCGACTCGCAAAATGCGAGTCGCAAATTGGAATGCCAGAAAAAAAAGCGATCCGATTTTGCGACTCGCAGCCGGACTCGCAACGCTGTGTGCGAGTCCGCAGTTTGCGAGGTCGCTGTTTGCGAGTGTGCAAAAACGAACTCGCAATTAGCGAGTGGGTGTCGCAAATTGCGAATACCTTCAAAATTGCTTGCAGATGCAGCAGAACACTCCAGAAAGCATACCAGAACACCCTGGAAACACTTCCTGGCACATGATGATGACATCACAGCCATGAAGTTAACAAATACACCTGGGAGGAGGGCTCAACAGTGAGCAGTGTCTCTGCCACTCACAGTAGGGTGCTGAGGAGTGATAGGCACAGCACCATGGACGCAGCAGGGACCAGCCAGGCTGGCAGGAGGGGCAGGAGATCATAGATAACAGCCAGGACAGATTCATGTGGCACATGGCGTTAATGTGCCACATGACTGGTTGGCATTTTCCTGCCCATGGACAATTTCAACTTGTATATAGTTTCTTCATGACATTAATAAAACAGTTATTTTTGTTCCACTTAACAAATGGTTAATAGGTGAGTATGGTGGGAGTTGACACGTACCGTCCAGAATATTGCGTTGCAATGTGGTCCCGTCTCAGTCTGCCTTGATTAGCTAGACTCCTATCCCCATGATGGTGATGTGGTTGTTCTTGCTCTTCATCATCAGGATCTGGGTCTGTAGGGGTGAGAGGTAGCCCACGTCGGGTGGCTATGTTGTGGAGGATGGCGCATGCGACCACAATTTTGAAACCGGTAATGGGGGTGTATTGGAGGGAGACTCCGCTGCGGTGGAGGCATCGGAATCTTGCATTCAGGAGTCCGAAGGTGCGCTCTATGAGGTTCCTGGTCCTCTTATGCGCACTTTTGTATTGCCTCTCTGAATCATTGCTGGGTGTTAAAAATGGAGTCATGATCCATGGCCTTAGAGCATATGCACTGTCACCTGTTGGGCACAAAAGTACACTGTTAGTAAGTCCAGATAGTCGTGCACAGTGACCTGTGTGTATGTCTGCAAGGTGTATGCAGCTCTACCTAGGAGGTATCCGTCTCCAAACTCCCCACGTTTCAGGCGTTGATGTATCCCACTATGTCTAAAAATGTATGAGTCATGGGTACTGCCTGGAAACTTAGCTACGATGTCCGTAATGACGTAATGGGCATCACAAACAACCTGTATGTTGAGTGAGTGGGTACACTTTCTGTTGCGGAAAATATGTTCCAGATTAGCGGGGGGCATATTTGAATGTGTGTCCCATCTACACATCCAATGACATGGGGGAAGTGGGCAATGCGGTAAAAGTCCAGCTTCGTGCTGTTAATTTCTGCCTCATTCCTTGGTAAGTATATGAACTGAGACCTGTGCGCTACTAAGGCATCTAGGAATGCCCTGAGGAACCTTGACACTGCACTTTGGGATACCCCACCTGCCACGGCAATGACCCCCTGATAGCTCCCTGAGGCCAAGAGGTGCAGTGCGCATAGTACTTGCACATGCGTAGGGATGGCGCAGCCACGCAGAGTCTTGTGTTCTAGCTGTGGTTTTAGTAAATCTATTAATTCTAGAATGGCAGCGCTGCTAAGGCGGTATTTATCATAGATCTCCTCTTCAGTTTGCTGGAAAAGGGTCTGCTTTGTTCTATATATCTTCTCCTGTCTGTGGCCCCTCCTCCTCCTCTGCTGGGCTGCGTAGACTCTCCTCCTCACTGCTATCAGGTATATCTCCGCCATCTTGAGTAACCCAGATGCCTTCTGGGTCCCCTTTTATACTTTGGTAATGGTTACCACCTGCTCTGAGTTAGTGGTAAATGGGACATGCAAACTGGGCTTTTTGCGACTAGTCGCAATTTGCGAGTTGCAATTGCATAAGGTTTGCGACTCGCAAATTGCGACTTGCAATTTGCGGGTCGCAAAATGGGGTCGCAACGGATGCGACTCGCAAACGGGTCCCATCGCTTTTTGCGAGTCGGAAATGGGCTTTTTGCATCCCATTTCCGATTTTGCACTGTCGCAAATTGCGAATCGGCCCGTTTGCGAGTCGCAAACGTTTGCTACATCTGGCCCATAGTGTGTTACTTACCTCCTATTGGAGGGTTGCCTGGTAATTGTGTCACTAAAATAAAGTAGTTTTATTTTTGTAACACTTAGGGGGTCATTCTAACATTGGCGGGCGGCTACCGCCGCCCGCCAGACGGGAACCGCAAAGCGGCTGCCAAGCGGCCGCCAGGCGGGCGCCATGCGGCCGCAATAACGCAGCCCCCATTCCAACATTCCCGCTGGGCCGGCGGGCGCTAACCATGTTAGTGCCCGCCGGCCCAGCGAGAATGAGGCCGCAACACAGGAGCCGGCTCCTAATGGAGCCGGCGGTGTTGCGGCGGTGCGACGGGTGCAGTTGCACCCGTCGCGCTTTTCACTGTCTGCCATGCAGACAGTGAAAAGCAGGCCGGGGCCCTGTTAGGGGGCCCTTGCACTGCCCATGCCAGTGGCATGGGCAGTGCAGGGGCCCCCAGGGGCCCCAGGACACCCCTTACCGCCAGCCTCTTCCTGGCGGTGTAAACCGCCAGAAACAGGCTTGCGGTAAGGGGGTCATAATCCCCAGGGCAGCGCTGCTTGCAGCGCTGCCCTGGCGGATTATCACCGCCGGGGGAAAATCGTCGGGACACCGCCGTCCCCGGCGGTGCGACCGCGGCTTTACCGCCGCGGTCAGAATGGGAAATGAAGCACCGCCAGCCTGTTGGCGGTGCTTCCGTCATTCTTGCCCTGGCGGCCCAAGACCGCCAGGGTCAGAATGACCCCCTTAGTGTTTTCTTTCATGTGTGTAAGTGCTGTGTCACTACAGTGTATTGCATGAGCTTTTATGTCTCCTAGATAAGCCTTGGCTGCTCATCCACAGCTACCTCTAGAGAGCCTGGCTTCTAGACACTGCCTACACTACACTAATAGGAGATACCTGGTATAAGGTGTAAGTACCTCAGGTACCCATCGCACACCAGGCCAGCTTCCTACACGACCACTCTGCCCAAGCAGTCCATCATGTCCGGTCCTGAGTGGATGATGTACTTGCCACATCCTGGCCATCCTGAAAGGTCTGTGCCAAATTGCTCTGAATTCTTCTGGTGACTTCAGATACAATTTCAGCAATTGAGTCCTATAATGTATAGGAGTATCAGCTGAGCAAACAGCTAGCTTTATCTAACCCAAATGCAGTGTCACCAGGAGCACGCCTATGGCGACTTGCCACTCGTCTGTTCACTAGTGGACAAGATCAAGGTTTGGACCAACTGCCCATGAAAGTGTCAGCCAGGGCCTTGTTAAATGGCAGCAGAGGTTCAGATGAGGACTGTCCGGGTTGCAGCCCCTCTGTGAGGATGATAGTCATTACTTCAACAGAATGAAGTTGGCAAAAGAAGCTGACTCTTCTGTGGAAGGACCAGGGCAGGAAACTAACCCCATTACTGGCAAAGTATCCAACCTACTGGCTTCTAGTAGGTCACTTTAAACTTTGTCATCATATTGTGGGGAAACATTGTCCCTACCATCAACACCAAAAACTGGTTGGTTCTAGTCAGAGTCTGACCCAGAGAGTTGTTGGATCACTGGAGGACACCTTCTAAGAAAAGGAAGTGTATTTTTGGGAATATGAATGAACAAGAGCTGGGCGCTTAGGAACTCTACTCATGCATGGCTTCGGCTGAGGTCAGGATGGATTCAGATCAGAGTCGAACATTACCATGGGTTCAACATCCTCTTGTAGTGTCAGTGCTGGCTTCGAAGCAGAGAGAACCGGTGTAGCTTGTGGTGCTGGGTGTGAAATTGACTCTAGAGTCAGAGCTCAACCTGAAGCTGTTTCAGGCACAGTCGACACTGAGGGCAGATCCATCAGCTGTAACTCAGCTGTAGGCCTCCACAGTTCGAATGGGCATCGGATTGAACCAGAAAGCTGCCGAAAATGTGAAGTATGGCCTCCTAAATGTCTCAGTTCATTGCAGCATCACCATTGGACCCAGGAACTCGGGGGTGTATCAAAATCAGCTCTGTAATCAGCTCCTAAGTAGGGGACCAGGAGCGAGACTGTGGGGCCCCTTGGTGTCCTCACAACTGCTCAGACAGGGAATGGTGACCTGGACAAGGCCTGCTAGTATACCTTGTGCTTCTTTTTTTAATGTGACTTACCCAAACACTGCGCACAGTGGAGATGTGACACCAGACCAGCTCAAGAGCGTGAATAGGTCCACGTCCATGACTTCAAGCTGGAGGAGGCTTTACGAAACATTCATCAGTGCTCGGTGTCGTACAGCTTGGCTTTGTCATCAGGACACAGTCACAGCATGGCCTGGAGTTGTGGTCCATCCCCAAACACCAGAGTCACACATTGTGGGGATCCGTCAGATATTTGTTTGTGAAAGTCCCTTCAGGTTTAATACCTGAAGTTTTAGGAGGGATGTATTTCACTGCTAGAAAAATGTTAGTCAACTGACAAGAAAAAGTGGGATTTAGCTCCAGATATGCATATGAAGGTGCAGAAAGAAAGGAGCTGGTGTCAGCTCGCTAATGTGGCATCTACATATGGCTATGATCTTCACTTTGGAGTAAAGTGGAGTTGAAGCAGAGCCACATGGCGCTACCTACTGGGGTGAAGAGGCTATGCTGAAAAATTGGTGGGTCAAGCTTGGTACCTGGTGATTCTCTAAGGCCCAAATTTAAGAAAAGTGGTGCTTCATCCAATGCAGCGCCACTTTTCTTGCACCCCTTAGTGCCCCCCTACCGCTACCATGTGTGGCCGTACTTAATGTACGGCGCACTATGGCACAGGGTAGGGGTAATAGTGTCAGATGTTTTGACACCACTGATGTACTGTGCAGGATTTGTGCCAGAAGTTTGTCGCTAATTCTGCAGAGTACATAGGTGTCCATTAACAACAATGGAATATCCCCTTTTAACGCCTGCTCTATTCAGGAGGTAAAAATAGCCGCTAAAAATGGCGCAGTGGAATCTGGTAGATTCCACTGCACCATTTTTGTGGTCCCCCTAACAGGGGAACACCACCCTGCATTCATTATGCCTGGCACAGGCATAATGTGATGAAGAAGTTACAAAGTTACAATGCATGCATTGGGCCACTTTGTAATTATGGTGCAGCAAATTTGGCCTCGTTGGGCCACATTAGCGTCATAAAAAATAATGCTGATGTGGTACAAGGAGGCGCAAGTTTCTCTCTTAAATCTGGGCCTAAAGGTGAAGAATCTGCAGTTAAAAGTATATATCAAAATAAGACTCTGCAGTAAGAATTAATTGCAGCTAAACAAGAGAATATCATTTAAAAGACTGGAAAGAAAGGTGCTAGTCACGTGTCCTTGCCTTCAGACCCTAAAAACACAGATCCTTGGACATTAGCACCTCCATTTGAGACACTAAGGGCCAGATGTAGCAAACGTTTTTACCCATTCTATGTCTATGGGAAAAAGTGTTCGTACATATGCCCCTAAGGCCCATATTTATACTTTTTGTCGCAATACTGCACATATGCAGTTTTTCAGCAAAAAGTATAGCACTGGCTTGCGCCATTCCACAACGCCAGCCGGGCATCATATTAAAGAAATGGCGCAATCCAGCGCTAAACTTGGGCTAGCGACTTTAAAGAAGATGCTAGCCGGGTGGGGGTTGTGTTAGGGAAGGAGGGGGTTGTGCATCAAAAAACGACGCTAGCCTGGTTAGAGGCAAAAAAAAAATCCTCTACCCAGACTAGCGCCATTTCCTGGTGCACAACCACCAAAAACATGACTCCTGTCTTAGAAAAGACAGGAGTTATGCCCACCACCCCAATAGCCAGCACAGGGGACAAGTGTTCCCTGGGCATGGCCATTGCACCCTGTGCCATCGGATCCCCAAGTTAGGGCCCCGATGGCACTTTAAAAGAAAAAGAAAAACATACGTACCTGTACTTACCCTACTCACCTGGGATGGGGTCCTCCATCCTCTGGTGTCCCTCTGGTGCGGGTGGGGGTGTTCCTGGGGCTTGGAAAGGGCACCTGTGGACCCATTCCATGGTGTTTAACCATGGAAATGGCTCCACAGGTCCCCTAACGCCTGGTCTGACCCAGGCGTTAAATAATGGTGCAAAGCAAGGTTTGCACCATTATTTAGCCCCTCCTCCCACCCGTTCATCATTTTAGCATGGGCGATAAATATGGGGCTATGGGGATGGCACCATTTTTTAGATGGGAACACCTACTATGCATCTCATTGACACAAGGTAGGTGCACGCATCCATAAAAAGAGGCAAACTCCCACATTCTGACGCTAGATGTGTCTAACGTCAAAATATAAATATGGAGTTAGGTTTGCGCTGAATTTGCATACAAAAATGAGGCAAATTCGGGGCTATTGAAGTATAAATATGGGCCTAAGGGCATCACTTACGAGCACTTAGCGGCACACTGTCACCGGAGCATCATTTTTTTTTATGCTTCATTGGCGCAGTGTGCCAGCCTACATTTACAAGGCCACGTAAAGCCACCTTCCGTGGCTTTCTTGGCGTTGTAAATATGGACCCCTTCACGCGTAACACTGCATCTATGGGGGCATTCCATGGGTGTTGCTTTGGGTATTCCCACGCAACACCCATGGAACCCAAAGGAATCTGACACCTTCCCAGATTTACAAGTCCGGGAATGCAGCAGATTCCTACACCACCTCAGGGGTGGCATTAGAGTGACACCACGGGGAGAAATATCTTTATTTCTCCTCATTTGTTCCTCTGTGTGCTGCATTCTGCATTCTGCAGCACACATAGAAAGAAGAAAGCACCATTATGATTGATTTTACACAGGAAGGTGTCCCTTCCTCCACAAAAACAATCATCCCCACAATGCAGGCACCCTTGCACCAAGGCGCAAGGGTGCCTGCGTTGGTGCACGGCAGCAATTTGTTCACCAGCGCAGGGGGAGTGGACAGATATGCGCTGTATCCTGTCGATATGGTGCATTTCTGCCCTTTCCCAGTGGCGCAAGGTGGTGCAGCAAGGTACTTGCTGTGCCAACCTGCACCACAGTCCTATTTAATGGTAATTCGAATAATAGTTGGTGTGAAGATCAAGAGAAGTTTACGTTACTGTTTAATAGGTGTCAGATAATTTTCTATGCAAACCCATGACCTTTCCAGATGAACTAACTAAAGCAGTTTTTTTGTCATATTTAAGTGGGAATTGTGTAAGCTGTTGTATTCCTATGATAGAGAGAAACAATCCTTTGCTCTATACAGTTTCTACCTCTTTTGACCAGATGTGTACACTGTTTGATAGGATGTCACAGAGGCCCAGATGTATGAAAAGTGGTCCTGCACCTAGTGCAGTACCACTTTTCTTATGCCCCTTAGCACCCCCTAATTCCACCATGTGTGTGCCATATTTAAAATACTAACCAAAAAGGGGGTTTGCCCAATTAACCCTACTACACCTGGGTAAAGTATCAACGATGTATGTAAAACATGGTCAAGTAGTAGGAAAGAATCTGAAGCTCATTCATAACCAATGAATCTATAAATCAGTCATTGTAAATGCAATTTAATTACATCATAAAATAAATCATATTTACTTCTGCCAACTCCAATGGCCATCAAATAAATTTTTGTCCAATGCAAAATCAAACCGAAAACAAATTAATGGTTTACAACAGAATATTTTAAATAACAGCAGAATTTTTAAAATAACCATATACACTAGGTTTTCCACTCATCTACTAAATTGTAACTATTGTGGTCAACTTCATTATCAATGACATAAATCCACATGAAAGAGATGCTTGCTGTCACATCTCTAAACCTCTTTGTTTGTTAGCCTTAATGACACCGAGATGTTTCCCAAAATCCCTATAAGTCAACTCTCTTTTCTTTGCAACCCCACTACTCAAAACAAGGTTGACGCGTTTCGGAGGAGACGTGATTGCTGGCAGAGAAAATAGGGTCGATTGTGTGTCCTGCGGAGTGGGTCGGTGTCATGACGAGCTGTTTGAGGCTGAGGTTGGAGAGGTTGTCGAGCAGGATGGCGGTGTTGTGCTGGTGTAGGAAGTTGGCTCTGTATATACTATTTCAAATAAGAAATAGTGTGCACAGAGTCCAAGGGTTCCCCTTAACGGTAAGATAGTGGCAAAAAGAGATAATTCTAATGCTCTATTTTGTGGTAGTGTGGTCGAGCAGTAGGCATATCAGAGGGTAGTGTTAAGCATTTGTTGTACACACACAGGCAATAAATGAGGAACACACACTCAAAGACTTACTCCAGGCCAATAGGTTTTTATATAGAAACATAACTTTTCTTAGTTTATTTTAAGAACCACAGGTTCAAGATTTACAACTAATACTTCAAATGAAAGGTATTTCACTCAGGTATGCTAGGAACTTTGAATAATCACAATATCATGTACAGTTTTGACAAAAATAGCAATAAGCTATTTTAAAAGTAGACACTGCAAAAATCAACAGTTCCGGGGGGAGGTAAGTAAATGTTGAGTTCACAGGTAAGTAAAACACTTTCAGGGTTCAAAGTTGGGTCCAAGGTAGCCCACCATTGGGGGTTCAAGGCAACCCCAAAGTTACCACACCAGCAGCTCAGGGCCGGTCAGGTGCAGAGGTCAAAGAGGTGCCCAAAACACATAGGCTTCAATGGAGAACAGGGGTGCCCCGGTTCCAGTCTGCCAGCAGGTAAGTACCCGCATCCTCGGGGGGCAGACCAGGGGGGTTTTGTAGGGCACTGGGGGGGGACACAAGCAGGCACAGAAAGTACACCCTCAGCGGCAGAGGGGCAGCCGGGTGCAGAGTGCAAACAGGCATCGGGTTTTGTATAGAAAGCAATGGGGACACCCGGGGGTCTCTTCAACGATGCAGGCAGGCACAGGGGGGGCTCCTCGGGGTAGCCACCACTTGGGCTAGGCAGAGGGACGCCTGGGGGTCGCTCCTTCACTGGAGTTCGGTTCCTTCAGGTCCTGGGGGCTGCGGGTGCAGTGTTGGTTCCAGGCGTCGGGTCCCTTGTTACAGGCAGTCGCAGTCAGGGGGAGCCTCTGGATTTCCTCTGCAGGCATCACTGTGGAGGCTCAGGGGGGTCGTCTCTGGTTACTCACAGGCTCGCAGTCGCCGGGGAGTCCTCCCTGTGGTGTTAGTTTTCCGCAGGTCGAGCCGGGGCGTCGGGTGCAGAGTGGAAAGTCTCACGCCTCCGGCGGGAAACGTGAAGTCTTCAAAGTCATTTCTTAGTTGCAAGAAAGTTGCAGATTGTTGAACAGGGCCGCTGTTCACAGGAGTTTCTTGGTCTTTGGTTGCAGGGCAGTCCTCTGAGGCTTCAGAGGTCGCTGGTCCCTGTTGGATGCGTCGCTGTTGCAGTTTTCTTCAAAGTTGGGAGACAGACCGGTAGGGCTGGGGCCAAAGCAGTTGTCGTCTCCGTCTTCACTGCAGGGCTTCAGGTCAGCAGTCCTTCTTCTGGTTAAGGTTGCAGGAATCTAGTTTCCTATGTTCTGGGGGCCCCTAAATACTGAATTTAGGGGTGTGTTTAGGTCTGGGAGGGCAGTAGCCAATGGCTACTGTCCTTGAGGGTGGCTACACCCTCTTTGTGCCTCCTCCCTGTGGGGAGGGGCGCACATCCCTAATCCTATTGGGGGAATCCTCCATCCACAAGATGGAGGATTTATAAAAGTAAGGGTCACCTCAGCTCAGGACACCTTAGGGGCTGTCCTGACTGGTGGGTGACTCCTCCTTGTTTTTCTAATTATCTCCTCCAGCCTTGCTGCCAAAAGTGGGGGCAGTGGCCAGAGGGGCGGGCATCTCCACTAGCTGGGATGCCCTGTGATGCTGTAACAAAGGGGGTGAGCCTGTGATGCTCACCGCCAGGTGTTACAGTTCCTGCAGGGGGAGGTGAGAAGCACCTCCACCCAGTACAGGCTTTGTTTCTGGCCACAGAGTGACAAAGGCACTCTCCCCATGTGGCCAGCAACATGTCTGGTGTGTGGCAGGCTGGCAAAAAACTAGTCAGCCTACACTGGAAGTAGGGTATGTTTTCAGGGGGCATCTCTAAGATGCCCTCTGGGTGTATTTCACAATAAATTGCACACTGGCATCTGTGTGCATTTATTGTGCTGAGAAGTTTGATAACAAACTTCCCAGTTTTCAGTGTAGCCATTATGGAACTGTGGAGTTCGTGTTTGACAAACTCCCAGACCATATACTCTTATGGCTACCCTGCACTTACAATGTCTAAGGTTTTGCTTAGACACTGTAGGGACATAGTGCTCATGCACTTATGCCCTCACCTGTGGTATAGTGCTGTAGGAGGCTGGACTGGCTTGTAGTGAGTACCTAGGGGTACTTGCACCTTGCACCAGGCCCAGTTATCCCTTATTAGTGTATAGGGTGTCTAGCAGCATAGGCTGATAGATAATGGAAGCTTAGCAGAGCAGCTTAGGCTGAACTAGGAGACGAGTGAAGCTCCTACAGTACCACTTAGGGCCGTATTTATACTCTGGTTGCGCCGAATTTGCGTCGTTTTTTTCGACGCAAATTCGACGCTAAACTAACGCCAACTAACGGCATATTTATACTATGGCGTTAGACGCTTCGGGCGCCAAAGTGCCCGGAGTGAGCGTCATTTTTTAGCGTGAACCCCTTCCTTGCGTTAATGATATGCAAGGGAGGCGTTCCCGTCTTAAAAAATGACTCCCAGGCCTTTACGTGGAATTTATACTCCCGGGCAAAAATGACGCCCGGGAGTGGGCGTGGCCAAAAACGGCGCATTTGCGCCGCTTTTTAACGCCTGGGTCAGGGATGGCGTTAAGGGACAAGTGGGCTCAAAATGAGCCCAGAGTGCCCTCCCCTGCCCCCAGGGACCCCCCCTGCCACCCTTGCCCACCCCAGGAGGACACCCAAGGACGGAGGGACCCATCCCATGGACATTAAGGTAAGTTCAGGTAAGTATTTTTTTTTTTATTTTTTGTGGCATAGGGGGGCCTGATTTGTGCCCCCCTACATGCCACTATGCCCAATGACCATGCCCAGGGGACATAAGTCCCCTGGGCATGGCCATTGGGCAAGGGGGCATGACTCCTATGTTTACAATGATAGGAGTCATGTTGATGGGGGATGGGCGTCGTAAAAAAATGGCGCAAGTCGGGTTACGACGATTTTTTCGACGCTACCTGACTTGCCCCATTTTAAGACGCCCTAACGTCATTTTTTCCCAACGCCGGCGCTGCCTGGTCTACGTGGTTTTTTTCCACGCAAACCAGGCAGCGCCGGTCTGCTTGCGCCGGCTAACGCTATTCCATAAATACGGCGCCCGCATGGCGCTTCAGAATGGCGTTAGACGGCGCTAAATTTTTTGACGCTAAACTGCGTTAGCGCAGTTTAGCATCAAAAAGTATAAATATGGGCCCTAGTGTCATATGCACAATATCATAAGAAAACACAATACACAGTTATACTAAAAATAAAGGTACTTTATTTTTATGACAATATGCCAAAGTATCTCAGAGTGTACCCTCAGTGAGAGGATAGGAAATATACACAAGATATATATACACAATACCAAAATATGCAGTAATAGTGTTAGAAAACAGTGCAAACAATGTATAGTTACAATAGGATGCAATGGAGACACATAGGGATAGGGGCAACACAAACCATATACTCCAAAAGTGGAATGTGAATCACGAATGGACCCCAAACCTATGTGACCTTGTAGAGGGTCGCTGCGACTATTAGAAAATAGTGAGGGTTAGAAAAATAGCCCACCCCAAGGCCCTGAAAAGTGAGTGCAAAGTGCACTAAAGTTCCCCTAAGGACAAAGAAGTCGTGATAGGGGAATAAGGCAGGAAAGACACAAACCAACAATGCAACAACGATGGATTTCCAGTCGAAGGTACCTGTGGAACAAGGGGACCAAGTCCAAAAGTCACAAGCAAGTCGGAGATGGGAAGATACCCAGGAAATGCCAGCTGCGGGTGCAAAGAAGCTTCTACTGGACAGAAGAAGCTGAGGTTTCTGCAGGAACGAAAAGGGCTAGAGACTTCCCCTTTTGTGGACGGATCCCTCTCGCCGTGGAGAGTCGTGCAGAAGTGTTTTCCCGCCGAAAGAACGCCAACAAGCCTTGCTAGCTGCAATTCGTGCGGTTAGCGTTTTTGGATGCTGCTGTGGCCCAGGAGGGACCAGGAGGTTGCAAATTGGACCAGGAGGTAGAGGGACGTCGAGCAAGACAAGGAGCCCTCTTAGCAGCAGGTAGCACCTGGAGAAGTGCCAGAAACAGGCACTACGAGGATGCGTGAAACGGTGCTCACCTGAAGTTACACAAAGGAGTCCCACGTCGCCGGAGACCAACTTAGAAAGTCGTGCAATGCAGGTTAGAGTGCCGTGGACCCAGGCTTGGCTGTGCACAAAGGATTTCCACCGGAAGTGCACAGGGGCCGGAGTAGCTGCAAAAGTCGCGGTTCCCAGCAATGCAGTCTAGCGAGGTGAGGCAAGGACTTACCTCCACCAAACTTGGACTGAAGAGTCACTGGACTGTGGGAGTCACTTGGACAGAGTTGCTGGATTCGAGGGACCTCGCTCGTCGTGCTGAGAGGAGACCCAAGGGACCGGTAATGCAGCTTTTTGGTGCCTGCGGTTGCAGGGGGAAGATTCCGTCGACCCACGGGAGATTTCTTCGGAGCTTCTAGTGCAGAGAGGAGGCAGACTACCCCCACAGCATGCACCACCAGGAAAACAGTCGAGAAAGCGGCAGGATCAGCGTTACAGAGTTGCAGTAGTCGTCTTTGCTACTATGTTGCAGGTTTGCAGGCTTCCAGCGCGGTCAGCAGTCGATTCCTTGGCAGAAGGTGAAGAGAGAGATGCAGAGGAACTCGGATGAGCTCTTGCATTCGTTATCTAAAGTTTCCCCAGAGACAGAGACTCTAAATAGCCAGAAAAGAGGGTTTGGCTACCTAGGAGAGAGGATAGGCTAGCAACACCTGAAGGAGCCTATCAGAAGGAGTCTCTGACGTCACCTGGTGGCACTGGCCACTCAGAGCAGTGCAGTGTGCCAGCAGCACCTCTGTTTCCAAGATGGCAGAGGTCTGGAGCACACTGGAGGAGCTCTGGACACCTCCCAGGGGAGGTGCAGGTCAGGGGAGTGGTCACTCCCCTTTCCTTTGTCCAGTTTCGCGCCAGAGCAGGGCTAAGGGGTCCCCTGAACCGGTGTAGACTGGCTTATGCAGAATTGGGCACATCTGTGCCCAAGAAAGCATTTCCAGAGGCTGGGGGAGGCTACTCCTCCCCTGCCTTCACACCATTTTCCAAAGGGAGAGGGTGTAACACCCTCTCTCAGAGGAAGTTCTTTGTTCTGCCATCCTGGGCCAAGCCTGGCTGGACCCCAGGAGGGCAGATGCCTGTCTGAGGGGTTGGCAGCAGCAGCAGCTTCAGTGAAACCCCAGGAAAGGCAGTTTGGTAGTACCAGGGTCTGTGCTACAGACCACTGGGATCATGGGATTGTGCCAACTATGCCAGGATGGTATAGAGGGGGGAATTCCATGATCATAGACATGTTACATGGCCATATTCGGAGTTACCATTGTGAAGCTACATATAGGTAGTGACCTATATGTAGTGCACGCGTGTAATGGTGTCCCCGCACTCACAAAGTCCGGGGAATTGGCCCTGAACAATGTGGGGGCACCTTGGCTAGTGCCAGGGTGCCCTCACACTAAGTAACTTTGCACCTAACCTTTACCAGGTAAATGTTAGACATATAGGTGACTTATAAGTTACTTAAGTGCAGTGTAAAATGGCTGTGAAATAACGTGGACGTTATTTCACTCAGGCTGCAGTGACAGGCCTGTGTAAGAATTGTCAGAGCTCCCTATGGGTGGCAAAAGAAATGCTGCAGCCCATAGGGATCTCCTGGAACCCCAATACCCTGGGTACCTCAGTACCATATACTAGGGAATTATAAGGGTGTTCCAGTAAGCCAATGTAAATTGGTAAAATTGGTCACTAGCCTGTTAGTGACAATTTTGAAAGAAATGAGAGAGCATAACCACTGAGGTTCTGATTAGCAGAGCATCAGTGAGACAGTTAGTCACTACACAGGTAACACATTCAGGCACACTTATGAGCACTGGGGCCCTGGAGAACAGGGTCCCAGTGACACATACAACTAAAACAACATATATACAGTGAAAAATGGGGGTAACATGCCAGGCAAGATGGTACTTTCCTACAAGTGCACCCTGCCTTAGGCCTGTAAGGCCTTCTAGAGGGGTGACTTACCTATGCCATAGGCAGTGTGAGGTTGGCATGGCACTCTGAGGGGAGTGCCATGTCGACTTAGTCATCTTCTCCCCACCAGCACAAACAAGCTGTGAAGCAGTGTGCATGTGATGAGTGAGGGGTCTCTAGGGTGGCATAAGACATGCTGCAGCCCTTAGAGACCTTCCCTGGAATCAGGGCCCTTGGTACCAGGGGTACCAGTTACAAGGGACTTAACTAGGTGCCAGGGTTGTGCCAATTGTGGAGACAAAGGTACAGTTTAGGGAAAGAACACTGGTGCTGGGGCCTGGTTAGCAAGGTCCCAGCACACTTTCAAGTCATAACTTAGCATCAGCAAAAGCAAAAAGTCAGGGGGTAACCATGCCAAGGAGGCATTTCCTTACAGCTGGTGTTCTCGAGGTGAGGTTTAAGTCCCCGAGGAGTATGTAGTCAGTGGATGCGAGAGCGTGCGTGCTGATGATGTCGCTGATAGAGTCGCTGAACTGCTGTTGGGGGCCGGGGAGCCCGTAGATGAGGTTCCCTCGGAGAGTGGTGTTTGGGTCAGTGTGGATCTAGAAGTGCAGGTGTTCGGCGGTGCTGAGGGTGTCTTCGGTGCTGGGCGTGATCCTGAGGGTGTTCTTGTGGATGATGGTGATGACTCCTCCTGGTTTGTTGGAGCAGTCCCTGGGGGTGATCTTGTAGCAGTCCAGGATGGCTAAGGCAATGTCAGGCCCTGAGCAGGGGGTTCATCCAGGTCTTGGTCAGGAAGGTGACGTCTGGGGAGGCTCGAATAGATTCCATAGCTCTACTGCATGCTTGTGGACGGAGCGGGTGTTGAGGAGGATACATCTGAGATGGTTGCGTCTTGCCTTGGTGGGTGGGTTGTTGGTGTGGAGGCTGGTGAAGGTGCCGTTCCGGAAGGAGAAGGGTCCACGGGTGGTCTGCAGGGAGGCTTGAAGGCAGGCAGGAGAGCGGCGGAGTTGAGGGCACGGAGGGTGGCGGTGTCGTAGTGAAGACGTGCGTGGCAGCGGTGGGGGGGGACGGGAGCCAGAGGTTCTGGCGCTGGGTGCGGTCCAGGCGCGGATGGGCGCAGACGGGCTTGCCAGCGGCCGCCATTAAGTATGGAGGTGGGGGGAAGAGAGGACAGCTGGGAGGCGGGAGCGGGGGTGAAAAACTGCCCGAAAAAGGGGGCGGGATGAAAAAAGGGGGGCAGTGGCAGCAGCGGCAGGAGTGCAGTGCGCGAGAGAGAGGAGGAGGGCGGGGCCGCAGAGGCAGCAGCGGTGAGGGAGAGAGAGTGGGGGGAGAGTGAAAGTGAGAGAGAGAGTGGGTAAGAGAAAAACAAGGAAGAGTGTAGCATGAATTGTAGCGCGAAGCAAAAGGAGCACAAAGGGACAGAAGTGAAGTGCGAAGCTAAAGGAGCAGAAAGGGACAGAAGTGAAGCGTGAAGCAAAAGGAGCACAAAGGGACAGAAGTGAAGCAGAATAGAGAGCAAAGCAGACAAAAAGGAGGAGAGAGGCAGAAGGTAGCCTAGTAGGAAAGCAGAGCTCTCCCACTAGACACCAGGGATGAGGTGCAGGCAGAAGCCTGCGGGTGGAGGAGGGCCTTGAATTCCTAACAGGAGTCAGGAGTTCAGAGGAGCCAGGTAAAGGGCTCTACTTACAAGGTAGAGCCACGGGAGGCAGAGCAGTGCACTGACCAGGTCAGTGATATAATAATGTGGCGCCACAGTTTACAAAGTGGCACAATGATTGAAGCCAATTTATTTATACTTGAGCCCAGATTTACAAGAATCTGGCGTATCCGTTCTGATGCGCAAGATTTCTTGCGCCTCCCCGCTGCCACCTAACAACACCATGGGTGCACGTTAGGCCAACATTTTTTACACTATTTTGGCGCTTTGCTGCATACGCTAGTGCAGCAAAGTGCAAGGAGGCCCATAGATTTCAATGGGTGCGTCCTTTTAACACCTGCTTTGAGCAGGCATTAAAAATGAGCCCAAAAATGGCACAATTAAATCTTGTAGATTTCATTGCATCATTTTTGCAGGCTTACTAATGCCGGAATGCCCCCATTGCATACATTATGCCTGGTGCAGGCATAATGTGGCACAAGGGGTTGTAAAGTGGCGTGGGGATTTTTGCCTCGGTAAGCCACATTAGCGTCCAAAAAAATGTTAAAGGCCTGAGCTGAACGCTTGAGCAGGCCTTTAATGGCCGGGATAGCCTGCTATGGCAGGCTAAAAGGCTATATTCAATGTAGCCTTGTTGAAACTCTGTTCTGTAAAATCACGTTTTGTTCCAAATCCTGTGACGGTTCAGGGGAATGGCGATAGTGAACATAAGGTACATAAGATTACAGATGCAAGGACTGTTAGGAAACAAAGGGGCATATTTACAAGAAAGTGGTGAATGGGTCCTGATGCGCCACTTTTCTTGAGTTGCTCCTGCCCCACCTAATGACACCATGGTTGCGCCGTATTTACAATACAGCGCACCATGGCGGTCGTTAGGACAATAACACCAACATTTTTTATGCTATTGTGGCGCTTTGCTGCACTGTAGTAAAACATTTTGACGCTAGTACAGCAAAGCACAGGCAGGCCCATTGATTAAAATGGGTGCGTCATTTTAAAGCCTGCTCTGAGCAGGTGTTAAAAATGATGGAAAAAATACTGCAGTGAAATGTTGTAAATTTCCCTGCGCCATTTTTTCGGGCTTCCCTGCGTGGGAACTCCCCCTCCGCATACATTATGCCTGGCGCAGGCATATTGTGGCACAAGGGATTACAAAGTGGCGCATATGGTGCAGGAGAAAGGCCTCCTTAATGCTGCCTTAGCATTAAAAAAATAAACGCAAGGGCAGCGCAAGGTGGCGTTAGGGACTTGTAAGTATACCCCTTAGTTCTATATTACAAGTGCTTAAGTTATAGTGCTCTTGTAATAAGGCGTCGGGATATCTCTCACATTTGTGATAGAGTAACCCATCCGTCAGTCTCTAAATCAGATCCTAAGTCTTTCATCATCGGAGAAGAGAAGCAGAAGGTAGTTATCTCCTCAATACAGGTGAAAGATTACATAACAATTATGTAGTCACTAACATATTGGTATATTTCAGAACATCAAGTTGATTACATGGAGATGCTCTTAAGGTACATCCATGTCAATGTCAGATGCAGCACATTAATGGCAGATCATTAGATATCTCATCTTACCTTTCAATAGCCACTTATACCTGTAGAGATCCATGCCCAACACAATGACAAGTCAGAATGTTGATATCCAGTGTTTCTTTTTTTCTCTTATCCCATTCCCGTTTTGGGGGAGAGTTATTCTTTTATCTGCGTTGTAAAACAGGGCAGATGAAAGTTAGAAATAAAATGTGCTTTGTGTGGGAAGCGCTGACCCCAAGGGGCAGCGATTCATTTTCTTAGAATGGGATTATGCTTTGCCCTCACAAAAATAAATGTTTAATTGTCTTACGTCTGAGCTGAAGTGCGCTGTGTGACCCTGCACCAAGATTGCCACAAAAAGGCCATGCAGAGCTGGGAGTGAAGCACCATTTGTATCTTTGTAGCATCCTGAAACCCGTTGGCATTATGTTTGGGGGCTTTTGTTTGGCTGGACAGGAAGGGGCAAGCAACAAAGGGGGATCGGATGGGGAGTGGACAGGGTAAGCAACAATAGGGGAGGGGCGGAGCAGACAAGCAGCATTGGAGGACAAGGCGGGTACGGTACGCAACAATGTGGGAGGAGAGAGGGAGGAAGGAGGTGAAAGTAAAAGAAAAATGGTACCTCCGAAATCGGTGAGAGTGGAAGGACAGTAGGTAAGGAAAGCAGTACTTGTACGCAGCTCCAAAGTAGGGTCAAACACATGAAGAGGAGGTGAAGCCAGCACTCACTGACCAAAGAGAAGCAAGAAAATGATAGCTACAATGAAGCCAGACAGTATTAAGCAATAGGCAGGCTCTAAGCCACCTGTAGGTAAACAAAAAAGCTTGCAAGCGACAGGGCATACACTGTCAGACAAGACCTAAAGTATACAGAGTGGGGGGGAAGAGAGAAGGAGAGAGGGCGCAAACTGTCAAAGGGACGAAGGTGCAGGGTTGAGTAGCGGTAAAGGAAGGTGCAAGTGACTTGAGGGTTTGGGTGGGTGGAAGTTAAGGGAGGTGAGGATGACTTGAGGGTTCGGGTGGGTAGATGTAAAGGGGGTGACCTGAGAGATCAGAGTGAGTAGAAGTAGAGGGAGATGAGGGTGTCATCAGCACAGGGGTGAGTACAAGTAAGGACAGGCGAGAGTGACTTCAGGGGTGGATAGAGCTAAAGGGAGTTGAGGGTGACTTGAGGGTTCAGTGGTGGATAGAGGTAGAGGGAGGTGAGGGTTATTTAAGGGTTCAGGGGACGTAAAGGTGACTTTAAGGTTTGGGGTGGGTAGAGGGAAAGAGTTCTGAAGGTGACTTCAAGATGGGTAGAGGTAAAAGAAGGCGAGGATAACTTGAGGGTAGAAGTGTGAGTAGAGGTTGAGGGAGGTGAGGATGACTTCAAGACTCAGGGGTGGTGTTGGACCTGGCCCTTTTTTCAGGGTTATCTCCAAACGTTTTGCCTTCTTCCTCCTATTTTTTCAGACCTGTTTTTGTTGGCTTTCAGACTCTGGGAACTTTACCACTGATAACCAGTGTTAAAGTGCTTATGCTCTCTCTCTCTAAAATGTATTGGCGATTGGTTTCTCCAGGGTTGACATATATGACTTACTCGTAAGCCTCTAGTACAGTGCACAGTGTGTGCCCAGGGTCTGTAAATCAAATGCTACTAGTGGACATGCAGCACTGATTGTGCCACCCACATGAGTAGCCCTGCATACAAGTCTCAGGCCTGCAATTGCAGCGTCTGTGTATGACGTTTTAAACTGCCATTTTGACCTGATAAGTGCACCCATTTGCCAGGCCCAAAACATCCCTTTTATTACCTGTAATTTACCCCTAAGGTAGGCCCAAATTAGCCCCATTGGCATGGTTCAGGGTATTTAAAAGGTAGGACATATAATGCTGTGTTTTACATGTCCTGATAGTGAAATACCATTAATCTTGGGTTTTCACTACTGCAAGACCCATCTCTACCATAGGGTAACATGGGGATTGCCTTGAAATATCTGTTAAGTGCAATTTTCTATTGAGAGCTGGTAGAGTTGGGGGTCTCTGTGGGGTGGGGGAGGGAAGTTTGGGGTCTCTGAACTCACAATTTAAAAATACATCTTTTGGTGAAGTTGGCTTTTTGAATTGTAAGTTTGAAAACGTCACTTTTAGAAAGTGGGCATTTTCTTGCATAACCATTCTGTGCCTCTGCTTGGCTGCTGAATACACGTCTGGGTCAGGATGACAGTTGGGCTGTTTCTGTATTCACTCTAGACAGTCACACAAAGGGACAAGAGCTATGCTCTACATATCCTTTTGGCCAATCACAAGGCTGACGGTTCTTCCTGAGATCGAGTGGTGGGAGGGGCTGACACTTGCACCTAAATAGGGTTGTCTGTCTTCACACAGAGCAGTCTCTTACCTGATGGAGTGTGTCTGAGGCCAGGGCAGGGAAAAGCAAGGTCTTGTGCACGACTTTTCTTTGAAGTTTGCCTGCTTCAAAGACAGAAATGAGTATAATTACTGGACCTCTGACCCCACAAAGTTAGAATCCTTCTGCACTGAGTACAGTCTGCCAGGATAAAGAGCTGAATGCTACAGGAGGGACTGCCACTCTGCCTGTTTCTTTGCTGTGCTGGCCTGCTGCTTGCTGCTTCTGTCCTGGGAGTTAAAGGACTGGACTTTGCTTTCTATATCCTGCTTTCCAATGTTCTCCAAGGGCTTGAACTGAGCGTGCCTCCTGTTAAGAAGTCTCAGGCACATCAAATACTTTATCTTGCAGTCCCTGGGCTCTTCTGCTGAGAGGCCTGACTTGCTAAGTGGGGCGAACTCCAGTCCTCGGGTCCTTGGAAGTGGAAGCTTGTCACCTGAAGGAGGAAATCCATGCACCCGGGCAGAAAAATTGATGCACTGCTTGCCCTGCGGCTAAAGAAGCAACGCAGCGCTGGTCTCAAGGCTGCAGAATGGGCACATCACCTGTTTCAGAGTGATTCCATCTACTCAGGATTTTCCACACATCACACCTGGGTACTGATTTCACATCGACTCCGCATCACAGAAAGGAACCGAGGCTGCATCACCAGAAATTGACACATCGTCTTTCCTGAAAGGAAAGAATCGACACATCACCTCCCCCACCAGTAAGGAACTGACACATGCTCTCACCTGCGAGGAAAGAATTGATGCGTCACCTCCCCTGCGCAGTAATGAACCAATGCATCACTTTGCTTTTCCGGCGCCTCACCTCCTATGTGGCCCCCATCGTCTTTATTTGTGACGCATTCCTGATACTGTGTTAAAAGGATACAACCATTGATTCCTGTGGATTAAGACTCATTTAACCTTTAAAAATGTGTATCTTTGATTGTGTATGTTGGATTTTTGTCATTTTGGTCTTGTGTTATTCAGCTAAATACTGGCTAATTTTCTAAACTAGAGAGGAGTCCTTTTGTAGTGTTTTCACTGTTACTGTGTGTGTGTACAAATACATTGCACATTGCCTTTGAGATAAGCCTGACTGCTTGAGCCAAGCTATCATGGGGGAGAGCTGGGGTTATCTTATCTGTGTGCCTCTCTTACCCTGACTAGACTGAGGGTCTCTACTTATACAGGGTGCAAACCACTGTCAACTCGAGACCCCATTTCTAAAAGGTGGATAGAGGTAAAAGGAGGTGAGGGTAATGAGGGTTCAAGGGTGGGTAAAGGGAAAGGGAGGTGAGGGTGAATTGCGGTTCCAGCCCGGGTAGAGGTAAAAGGAGGTGGCAGTGACTTTTAGGTTTAGTGGTGGGTAAAGGGATGTGAGGGTGACTTGAGGGCTCATTGAAGGTAAGCAGTAAAGGAAGGTGGGTGTAATTTGAGGTCTCATGAGTTGGTAGAGGTATAGGGAGGTGAGGGTGACTTTAGGGCTCAAGGGTGGGTGGAGGTGATGGGAGGTGAGGGGCCTTGAGGGCTCAGGGGTGAGATGAGGTAAAGGGAGGTCAGAGGGACCGAAGAGTAAGGGTGGGTAGAGGTAAAGAGAGTTGAGGGTGACTTGAGTGTTCAGGGTGGGTAGAGGTAAAAGGAGGTAAAGGTAATTTGGGGCTCAGGAGTGGGTAGAATAAAGAGAGGTGAGGGCATCTTGAGGGTTGAGGGGTGGGTAGGGGAAAAGGGAGAAGAGGGCTATCTAAGGGTTCAGGGGTGAGTAGAGATGAGGTGAGGTTAACCAGATACTTTTTGGGGAGGATAGAGGTAAACGGAGGTCAGGGTGACTTGAGTGTTCTGGGGTGGGTGGTTTAGGAAGCTGGCCTTGTGTGTGGTGAATGCCTATGGTATTATCACCTTGTACCAGGTCCAGGTATTCCCTTATTAGTGAAGTGTAGGCCGTATCTTGAAGCCAGGCTAGGGGGGATTAGAGGTAAAGGTAGGTGAGGGTGACTTGAGGGCTCAGGGGTGGATAGAGGTAAAGGGAAGTGAGGGTGACTTGAGGGTTCAGGGTGGATAGAGGTTAAAGGAGGTGAGGGTGACACGAGGGCTCAGTAGTGGGTAGAATAAGAGAGGTGAGGGTGTCTTGAGGGTTGACAGATGGGTATGGGAAAAGGGAGGTGAGGGTTACCTAAGTGTTCAGGGGTGGGTAGAGGTGAGGGTGACCAGATAGCTTTTGGGGAGGACAGCGGTAAATGGGGGTGAGGGTTAGTTCAGTGTTCAGGGGTGGGTAAAGGTAAAGAGACGTGAGGATGACTTGAAGGCTCGGGGTGGGTTGAGGTAAGGGTGATTTTAGGGGTTAGGGGTGGGTAGAGGTAAAGAGAGGTAAGAGTGACGTACGGGTTCAGGGTTGCGTAGATGTAAAGAAAGATGAGGGTGGCTTGAAGGTTCAGGGTTGGGTATAGTTAAAGGAAGGCAAGGGTGACATGAGGGTTCAGGGATGGTTAGAGGTAAAGGGAGGTGAGGGTGACTTGAGGACTCAGGGATGGTTAGCTGTTAAGGAAGGTGGGGGCGATTTGAGGGCTCAGGAGTGGGTAGAGATATAGGGAGATGAGGGTGACGTTAGGGCTCAGGGGTGGGTGGAGGTAATGGGAGGTGGAGGGGGTCATGAGGGCTCAGGATGCCTTATCCTCTATGGGGGTGTTGGGTCTATAGACATTGTCACTGTGACCAGGTTTGCATGGGACATGTGACATTATGGACAACTTGTTTGACATTTCTGTTGGCACAACCCCATGTTATGCGTGGGGTGCCATTTCTGCAATTAAGATATGAATAAATGATTTCAATGACAATTGCATGCACACTTCGATTTGTTTCAACATAATGACAGGGGACATTTACATTGGTGAACAGGTGTTTTATTTGGTGTCAGGGATGCCATGGTGCTTTTTACAGTGATGGGAGTGCGATACTGGTGAATGTCCATATTGGCTACATGGTCTCAGCGATTGTTGGCAGTGGTGATATGTCCATCTGTTATTTACAGTTTTTGGGGTTGTTATTGCACGGTGTGGTGGTGGTTCAGTGGCACACCTGGAGGACAGTTCTTGTCAGAGTCACTTCTTAGAGAGGGCCCTGGTCTTGGCAGGTGTTCCAGTGCCACATCTGGGCCTGAGGGACCGTTTGGGTGCCTGGTGTTGGCCTGTACAGGTTGAGGTGTAGGTCTCCTGTGTGTCCTCAGATGGTGGCACAAGTCTAGTTGCTGCTGTTGTTGGCTGGTATGTATCTTGGCCTGTAGTAGGGGCTTCCTGGTCAGTGGGGGTCTCAGGCTGGGTTGGGACAAGGTGCAGCAGCGCACCTGCTATGGTGGACATGGTGGTTTTGTGCAGTTTTCAGTGCTCCATGGTCTCTTGGTGTTGGGCTCTCTGCAGCCTTTGACTCTGCCCCAGGGTGGACACAATGTGGGCCAATCTGTCCTGGGTATGGTGGTATGCTCCCAGGACCTCAGAGAGCACGCCCTGGGCTGCAGCATCCATCCTGTGGCCTTCCCCCTGGGCCAATGATGCCCTCCCACTGGGCCTAGCCCCCTGTGCCTGTGTCCCCTGCACAGGTCTGGCGGTACCACTTTTACTGGGGCCATTGCCTTCCTGATTGTTGGTAGGTGGTGACTGTGGCCTCTGTCCTTGTGTTCCACCAGTCTGTGGCCTGGATACACAGGTGTGGGTCCGGTTGCCCTGGCCTGATGTTGGTGGGTGTATGGTAGGGGTGTCAGTGGTGTCCTGGGTGGGGCTTCTGGATGGTGACAGTACAGGACAGTGTGAGGGGCCAGGGTATTCCTCACTGTCTATGGTTCGTTCTCCAGTGTCCTGGGTGGTGCCTCTGTCTCCATGTGGGGTACTGCCACTCCTTGTCCTGTCCGTCAGGGTGGCATGGGTGGTGGTGCCTGTTGGGGGAATGGACATGTCTGTTACAATTGCATAATCGGATGGGGTGCACAAGGCTGTGCAGGTTTTCCACTTTTGGGCCATGCAGGGTGCCTTTGTGAGGTTGCCATTGCAATTTGCTTAGGATGTGGAGATGAATTGTAGTGGTGTAGTGCCTTTGTGATTACTTGCAGGGGTAGGTGGCTGTGCACAGGGGGAGGTATGTGGGCCTGTTGGTGGAATTGTGGGCATGCAGGGTGACTGGATGTTGTGATTGTGGCCTGGGTGTTGTAGTGTTCCTGGTGGCTGTTGGAGGGGTGGGGTGGTGCATGCATTACAGGTGTGATAGATATGGGGTAATTGTAGACGACTTACCCGAGTCCATTCCTCCAGTGAGTCCAGTGAGGCCCTCAGGATACAGAATGGCCAGTACCTTTTTCTCCCAGTCAGTGTAGTCTGGTGATGTTGGTCCTCCCCCAGTCTTCTGGACTGCAATGTTGTGCCAGGATGCCATGGACCTCACCTTCCCACGCAGGTCGTTCCATTTCTTGCGGATGTCGTCCCTCATGCATGGATGGTGTCCCACTGCATTGACCTTGTTGACAATGGTCTGCCATAACTCCATCTTCCTGGCGATGGGTGTGTGCTGGACCTGTGCCCTGAATAATTGTGGTTCGACCTTCAGTATCTCATCCACCAAGCTCCTTAGCTCCCTTCTGTGAAGCCTTGGTGCTTGGGGGGTGACATGGTGTGTGTTGTGAGTGGTGTGTTGTGTGCATCTAGGGGAAAGTGCTGTTGTGTGGTTGGGTGTGTGATTTGTCTGTTGTGGCGTTCAGTGTCTGCTTGTGGAGTTCTCAATCTCAGTTGTCCTATTGGCGATGCAAAGGATTTTGGGGGGGTGTCTGTGAGTGTTTTATGGTGTTGTGGATGGGTGTCAGGTGTGTGGGTTTCAAACTTGCCAATGTGTGCAATTCTTACTGTTGGGTCCCATTGCTGGCCATGGCGGTCTGTACCGCCAATGGTCGTTCGACTCCCACTGACCGCTGCGGTGATTTGTGCATCATTATTTGGAGGGCGGGGAGTTTGTGTGCTCGGCGGTGGTGGGGTGGGATGTCCTGCATCTTTGCCGACAAGGTCCTGGTGGTGACTGCTGGCTGAGAAATTTTTGAAGGATTCAGATTTTTGCATCTTTATATGGCAGGTTTCTGTTTACCGCCAATGGCAGGATTCTGTTCAGCGTCGCCACGGCAGGGAACGGTGTTTACCGCCATGTTCATAATGACCCCTATGTCACCTTTGGCATGTACTGCAGCCAGAATGGTAAGCAATAAAAGTTATATTTGGCTGTATGTTGCAAACATGGCACACCTGATACAGTGGGTGGTCTGGGACATCCACCATAAAATGATGGCTGTCCTGCTAGCGTATTTATAGTGCCACTGACATGAATGCAGTTTTAATACGGTGGGCTGGACTTCCACTGTTTTATCCACCGTCCCCCATCTGCAAAACTCTAAATAAGTCTCTCAGGCACAAAATGGTTTTAGTAGTAGGCAGAAAGAGAGTATGAAAGCCTTGGAGGCGTAGGCTCAAATTTATGGGGACTTAAGTCACCTTGCTGTGCTGCCCTGCATCAAAGTGAAAGGGCAGGAATGCCACTGTAACTATGGCGTACGGCACATTCCTGTGCTTTCCCCCTGCCCTAGCGCCATTTTAGCTGCCTAGTGCCAACACAGGCACCCATACACCATGCTGCAAGGGTGTCTGCATTGTAGGCAGGATTGTTTTTGTGCAGGAAGGGACACCCTCCTGCACAAAAAGAGTCCTGGGGGGCTTTTTCCTCTTTCTTTGTGTGCTGCAGAATACACAGTGCAGCACAAATAGAAAGAAGAAAAATCAAAGAGAAATGAAGATAGGCTCTTGTAAATTGAGGGATGCATCAAAATCCATGTGTGTTGTATGGAAAAACGCAAGGCAAGGCCCATGGAATGCCTCCCTGGAGCAGAGAAAGGCAACACAGCGATTTGTGCTGCCTTACCACATGTCTGTGAGGCCATTCAAAGCCACGCAAAGTTGTATGACTTCATAGATATGGTTGAGAGGTTTGTGCTGCCACTGTGTCATTAAGGGCCTGATTTAAGAGGCCCTA
Source organism: Pleurodeles waltl (assembly GCF_031143425.1). Classification (NCBI taxonomy): domain Eukaryota; kingdom Metazoa; phylum Chordata; class Amphibia; order Caudata; family Salamandridae; genus Pleurodeles; species Pleurodeles waltl. Next base: position 981,941,793 of record NC_090443.1, on the reverse strand, counting down.
GAGCTACCTTAGTACTGCCATAGCGTCATGTCTTTGAAGCTAAGGCAGCGCTAAAGTGGCTTTTTACATGTGCCATATTTACAAAGTGCCATATTATACATGTGCCAGGCATAATGTTTGCAAGAGGGGCATTTCCCCATTAGAAGGGCCGAAAAAATAGCGCAAGGAAATCTAATAGATTTCCTTGCGCCATTTTTTTGGGCACTTTTAATGCCTGCTTAGAGCTGGCGTTAAAAGGGGGCATGCCAATGAATACAATGGGCCCCTATGTACTCTGCAGGAGTAGCGGCAAAAGTTTGGCGCTACTCCTCCAGAATACATAAATAGCGTCAGGAATTCTGATGCTACTGCCCCCTACCCTGCACCATGGTGCACCGTATTTTAAATACGGCACACACATGGTGGCAGTAGGGGGGCGCTAAGGGGAACAAGGAAAGTGGCACAGCACTGGGTACAGCGCCACTTTTCCTAAATCAGCCCCTAAGTGATGCAACAGCAGCGCAAGCCTCTCATAAGTATGCCCCGTAATTACCGTGGGAAGAATAAAGATAGAAATGATGACTGCCGGGGTGCCGTATGTGGCCGAAAGGCCACAAACAGACCCAGAAGGCAGATATGTGATGGTTGATGAACAATAAGACATGCATATGTGCAGAAATTCAGCTAACACCTTACAAGTGGAGTTCTTTCACTCACTGTAGATATTGTCAACCATTTACAGACCCCAATGTTATGGGGGGGGAGTTTGCTTGTGTACGTGACATCACACTAGACAGATCACACGCTCCATTGCCGAGTCCCCAGAGTGCAGTAGCATCTGTGTTTACAAAATGGCTATGGCACTGGAACCTGATGGATACATCGAGGGCCCTACACCCAGGTGTATCGCAGCTCTTGTACATCTCACCAACACACATCCAACTCTCCAGACTGGACATGGTGTTAGACTTGTCACACATACAGGAGCAACTGTCTAGTCCTACATAGTTGGTCTGCACTATTAGAACCACTGTCCATTGTTGGTACAATTGGGGTAGGGCACATACTTCACACAAATTCCTACATGGAGATTACAGGCAGAACTGCTGATAGATGCAGTAGTTTTAGATACCATCAAAAACCGTACCCACTAAGGCAGCAGGGGAGCAGGGCAAGAGTAGCAGTCCTTCTTTTCAGAGCAGCCAGCAGTCCTCCTCAGTCTTCCACAGGTCCAGAGGTGTACTGAGGAGTTGGGTCTGAGGGTCCAATATTTATACCTTGTGCCAGCTTTGAAGTAAAAGAAGGTTTTGGAGGTTTCCACCCCTAGAAATTGAGGCTTGTCATTGGACCCAGGATACAGGATGAAGGCACCAAATGGTCAGGACAAGAAAATTCCAACTTTCTGAAAGTGGCAGGAGTGAGCCTGACTCCAGGTCAAAGAACTGCACCTAGCCCTCATGGAAACTATGAGGAAACAGCGATTTTGCTTTTATGAATTATATTTTGATGTTTGCGTTAAGAAAAAAACACCCGTGGCATCCATGCCACCTCCATGGATTCATCCGGTTATGTGGGTTGAAAAAAGCCCAGAGCTGCTAAAGTTTCCATAGGGCTGCTGAGCTCTGGCTCAAACACAGCAGCCACCCCCCATGTTTTTAAAACCAGTTTTATCTTCACATGACAAATGGGGTAAGAAAAGGTGGTGGAATCAATGCAAGCAGCACCACCCACAATTTCCCCCAGATCTTTAGTTTGTTATGCTTAAAAAGTCAATTTTTGAGATGGTTGACAGCTGTTAAATTTTCATGCTGGCCCAAAAATGGCAGCCAACCCTCATGGGAATTGTAAGAAACCTGCTTTTTTGTAGTCATTATTTGACATCCGCATAGCATTCTGGTTAATACAACAACACATATACAATACACAGATCCCTGGACTCTTCTGTTTCTCTGTGTTTCAAAAATATTTGGAGTTGGTAGGTTTCTGTGGGTGCGAATCAACCCCGGGCTCAAACACAGGAACCAACCCACATGCGATTTTTGATTCCATTACGAGTCATACAACTCAAACTAGTCAAAGACACAGTTTTGTCCCTTTCGTATACAGTATTCAAACATGGGGAGTACAGGTTTTTTTAATCAGGAAATGTACTGGAGCACTGGATGCTAGGACCTTTGCTGGTTCCAACAAATTGCATAGAGTTCCATCAAATAAATGTATGAAAATATTTTTTCATACAAAGCTTGACATTTGCATAGGATTCTCAAAAAGTCAAAGTGATGAACAATATGAACCACATCATTCACCATTCCTCTAGGTCTCTTGTTGGCCAACCCCTGAGCCAAAGATTGGGGTCCTGGTATCCTTAGGAAATTGGTTCATTGTTAGGCACAATGTTATGTATGCAGGGCGTCCTTTGTAGGAAATTGTGAAGGGACCTACCTAACAATACATCCTTACATTCCCCTGGCTCTTTAGTTTTCAGAAATGTCTGAGTTGGGATGCTTCCCTGGGTGCCAGACGAACCCCGGCTGGAATATTGCAACCATTCCCTCTGGCCCTGTGAAGAATTTGTATTTTTCTTTAAAGCTAGTTTGATATTTTCAGGGCGGGATCCACAAAAGAACATCTCCCTTCAGGTCCTTAAGAATCTTTGGTTTGTGCATCTCCAAGGGCACATGATGGGACATAAGTACCTTGATATGATTCCCCGTGGACTGAAATGGTGATGATGGACAGAGATCAAGGAAAGGGACGTTTCTGCCAGGGTTCCGAACTCCTCCTCAGTTTATTTTTGTTTCACACAAAAATAAGCCATGATATCCTATGATATCCCTGGGCATTCCTGGGCCCCTGAAATGGGCAGACCAGGAGATAACACTCTGGGAAACTCAACTGCAGATGGTGGATCTGTTTCCATTTTTCTGCTTGTCAAAACAGGAACCCTATTATCTTGGGGTTATTTCAGTTTCTCAGAAAAGGGCAGACTGGGTAGCACCTCCTCTGATCAGCACACCTCTTCCCCTTCCCCGGGAAGTTGAAATACAGATGTTAGGTAGAGGCCATAAAGACGCACACCTTATCCAAGGAAACCCAACTCCCCACCTCATTCCTTTTTTTCAATTGATAAAAAATAAACCCTAGTGTTCAAGGGGTATTTGAAGTATTTAGTGGAAGGAAGCCCAAGACAACGTTGTACCCACAGTGGATATGAGCAAAGAAAAGAACAGTCTCAGCTGGCGCCGGGGCAAAATGGAGTGGTGTGGGGGGGGGGGGGGGGGGGGGAGAGGAGGGAATCAAAACAAAAGCTATAAAAAAAATTAAAAAACAAACTTACCTTGACCCCGCCGCACCGCCGCTCTTCTACTCTCCGCTGCACTGCAGGCAGTCACAGGCTCCCAGCCTGCCCTGCGGCCAATCCTGAAGGGGCTGTCATGCAGCTGGCACCATGACAGCAGCATTAGGATTGGCCTGAGTGCCTTGGCTTTGCCCTCCCAGGCAGACTGGGAGCCTGTGCCTGCAGTCTCCAACCTGGCAACACAGCTCATGTTGGAGAGTGCTCAGTGTGCATGTGTATGTGGCCGTCCTGAGACGGCCGGCCACACACACACATGTGCACTGAGGGGAGTGCACACCACTCCTCTCCATGGCTGTCATCCCCCCATGGCCCACCTCAATAAAAATAAAACAATAATAAACATTGTTTATTATCATTTTATTTTGAAGTTTTGCAGCTGCTGCTGCTGGAGGGGGGCAACGCTCCTCCGCCATTGCGGAGGAACCACTGCTGGAAAAGAATATGTATTCTGCTCGCTTTCAGGTATAAGAAGGAATGTTTAAAGCAGTGAGAACCACAGACGGCAAAGTATGGAATATGTAAATTGGTTTGGTAGGCAAGAAAATTATGGAAGTGGCGAAGGGAAAGAGGAAGAGGAGTGGGAGTGTGGTGCTAAAGAAGAAAGAAGGATGAAGTGAGAAAGGTGGTTCGGAAGAGATGAATCAATCGATCAGTACTTCTATAGCGTGGGTAATCACCCGTGGGGTCTCAAGGCACTGTGACTGAAAGTAAACCAAACCAGAGAGACGTGCCGAACAAATCCAATCAAGGTCTGACGTGATAAAGGAGGTGTGTGGAATCTTGCTCCCCACCTTTGTATGGCGGGTGAAGACTCCGCCTCTTATGTGTAATCCACTGAGGTCGAGCATCTAGGTGTTCCCTAGTCAAACTCTTACAGGTGTATGTGCGGCCTATAAAAAGCAATACATAATTAGTAATAATTAATAGTGGAATGTTGAAGTAAGGCACAGTTGCAGTGGTCTGGGTGGAGATGGTGATGCCTCAGTTCTCGCTGTGCATTATCCAGTGCTTAATTTGTAAAATAGAAAACAAAATAGGTGCCAGTGCCCGCCTCAGGAGGCCACTGCAGGTTGCACCGCCCATTGCCCCTGCCAGCACTGCCAATGACAGTATCAACACATCTAATAACCATCAGACACCTGCATGTGTCACACATCAGGCTATTGCAGACCACTCAAAGCTTTAAGAATGACTTGGGCGGCGGCTATTAGTCATTTTAAACGTATACTGAATTATTAAATAACTGTTGTTCTCTCTCTAAATTAGAGACACACCCCCACCATGTACGAGAATGTCATAAGGGCTGGTGTTGACATTTAAGTGCTGGTGCTGAGCATCGGAAACCACCTGCTCAAATTAAGCACTGGCATTATCTTACGAAAGGAGCTTTGCCTTTAACCTACCTGCCTCTGAACGTGTCCATCTAAAAACCATCTTAAAGAAGGTTGGTTATTTCCTTGCTTGAATTATCTACAATTCCGACAGCCAAAATTGATGATTAAGTGGCAAGTTTGTTTCAGTGCAGCTCAGTTGTATCTCTATACTATTCTGCTTTCTTAGATGGGCTTTCCACATTGAAGACTGTGTCTGGATCCTAAGGGAGAGGGGCAACTCATCTGACCCGAAGAGCTAACTGTACCCTTCTGGCATCCAACCCTACTGGTTAGATGCTAAACCTGGTACTGTGCAGATATCTGTCCTGCCCTTTTTTGCCTCGCTCTGATTGATCCTGTGTTTTTATGTCAGGAAAGTCTGAATCCAGTGAAGGTTTTCCATATTGGTTTTGCTCCCTTAAACAGAAAAAGCCTCTATTGGAAATGGAGCACATTCAGGAGCTTATTTATACTCCATTTGTGCCGAATTTGCATAACTTTTTTACGCAAATTTGGCGCAAACCTAGCTCCATATTTATATTTTGACGTTAGACAGATCTAACGTCAAAATAATGGAGTTTGCACCATGTTTTAGATGTATGAACCTACCTTGCGTTAATGAGATGCAAGGTAGGCGTTCCCATCTAAAAAATTGTGCTAACCCCATAGCCCCATATTTATTCCCCGTGTTAAAATGGCTCACGTGTGGGAGGAGGGGTTAAATAATGATGCAAAGCTTGCTTTACACCATTATTTAATGCCTGGGTAAGACCAGATGTTAGGGGACCTGTGGACCCATTTCCATGGTCAGACACCATGGAATGGGACCACAAGTGCCCTCTCCAAGCCCCAGGAACACCCCCAGCAGAGGGACGCCGGGGGATGGGGGACACCCCCCTTCTGTAAACACAGCAGCGTTATCAGGCGCTGCGGGACAGTACATACGCGGTCTTCACTTGCCTTCCAGGATTCTACGGGGCGGCACAGGCAGGGTCTACTTAGACCTTTCAATTATTGTATGTCCCATACTGTGGGCATACCATTGGATTCAAAATCGTTACGCATAAGGAATACCTGTCCCCTACTTGGATGGAACGCGCTTTTACCACTTTGGACTTCTTAAATTTTTGAGAAAATCTCATCATTTGGATTTCAAACAGAACAACATTAGCTACTCTTTTCTTAAGTTTTTTTGAGCCTAGAAAAAGTCAGTGAGGACGAAACACGTGTTGGCTGTTTTGTTTTTCATCTATACCTGTTCATTCTGAGGATTCAGACTGTTGTTGTAACTCGTATATACCTTTTCATATGTGGACTTGAACATCTTAGAACTGCGATTCAACTACCGATCACTAAGGATTAAAACGTTTCACACAAAGCCACCCAACTTTGGACTTATTTGTTTGGAGTGCCCTGGTTGCTCTTTTCCTAGATTCTGTAACCTACAGCACATGACATAGGTGTTTTTTATATCCTCCTATGTTTGTGTGCACCTCGAAACCCTTGGTGGTTGGGTTTCTTGCACCAGGCTGGCACCCGCCACAGGACTTATTGATGACATACTACTTTTGTTGTTATTGGTTACAGATGTGCGTCACTAAGCATCAACCACCTCTCTTCAGTATTATTGACACCATCCCAGGAAAGTAGGGTAGATATGGGTAAGTTTTTTCGTTTTTTTAATTTTTTTTATTAAAGTGCCATGGGGGCCCAACTTGGGGCCCCCTGCATGGCACAGGGTGCTATGGACATGCCAAGGGGAAACTTTTCCCCTGTGCTGGCCATTGAGGTGGTGGACATGACTCCTGTCTTTTATAATACAGGAGTCATGTTTTTAGTTGTTGTGGGCCAGGAAATGGCACTAGTCTGGTTAGAGGCATTTTCTTTTTGCCTCAAACCAGGCTAACGCCATTTCCGGGCGCGCAACCCCCTACTTCCCTACCCCACCCCCACCCGGCTAACGTCTTCTTCTAAGTCGCTAGCCCAAGTTTAGCGCCAGCTTGCGCCATTCCATGAATACGGCGGCCAGCTGGTGCTGTGGAATGGCGCAAGCTGGCGCTGTCGTTTTTGCCGCAAAACTGGGTTTGCACAGTTTTGTGCCAAAAAGTATAAATATGGTCTTCAATGTGTACTTCCACCTGCAGTTGGAAGTATCACCATTGGTGGTGGCTTCTACAATGCTGAGACACAGATTAGTTTATCTGCACTCCTAGAGGAGGGCCAAACAAACATTCACACATTGGTCAGTAAGATTGGGGGTGGTGGGAGGATGGTAGCTTCAGATTTTCCAACAATCATGCTGGCAAATAATGTACAATTATATTACACGGGGGAAGGGGATATAAGAGGGGCAGTGGAAAGGCGAAGAATGCAAATTGGTAGGAGTACTAAGTGAGGGAAAACACAGTATTTTGTAAACTTACCAACATTTTGGAAGACGTTGCAAAGAAACAAAAAGGAGAGATTGTGTTTGCGTTTTAGCCCATGTGTAAACATTTGTGGTGAAATCCGACAGACACCTCCCCATATCTGACTGAGAGGACCTGTACCCAAGTATTTACCAAAAAATACATTTATTAGGAGAGTGTAACACCCCAAACACCCCCCTAAAGCTATGCCCCTGTGTGGAAGTGGTGAACTATATGATTTGTGGCATCTACATAGTGTGATTGTGGCCGGTACCACATGTCTGTGTGTGTATATGGTGTGGATATTTTTCAAGGAAAGAGCACAATTATTGGAGCACAAGATGGATTCTACACTCCATGGCCCATATTTATACTCTGTTTGCGCCGGATTTGTGTCATTTATTTTGGTGCAAATTCGGCGCAAACTTAACTCCATATTTATACTTTGGCGTTAGACCTGTCTAGCACCAAAGTTATGGAGTTTGAGTAATTTTTTGTACGTGAAAACCTACCTTGCGCTAATGACATGCAAGGTAGGCATTCCCGTGCAAAAAATGACTCTAAGGCATGTGTGAGTTATTTATCAAAATGACGCGCAGGAGGAGGCGGGCCTTAAAACTTGGCTCCCAGCCGGATTTGCGCTGTTTTTTAACGCCTGGGTCAGGGCAGGCATTAAGGGACCTGTGGGCTTTTCCATGGTGGGAGACCATGGAAGCAGTCCACAGGTGCCCTTCCCTGCACCCAGGGACACACCCTGCCACTCTTGCCCACCCCAGAAGGACACCCATGGATGGGGCGACCCATCCATGGTGAGTGCAGGTAAATGTTGGTAAGTATAATTTGTTTTAATTTTTTTAAGTGGCATAGGGGGGCCTAACTTGGGCCCTCCTACATGCCACTGTGCCCAATGGCTATGACAGAAGCCCCCTGGGCATGGCCATTGAGCAGGGGGGCATGACTCCTGTCTTTGCTAAGACAGGAGTCATTTCCATGGGGGTTGTGCGTCAAAAAATGGCGCTAGTCAGGTTAGAGCCAATATTTTTTACTCTAACCTGACTTGCACCATTCTTTGGCGCACAACCCCCAGTCTTCCCTTCGCCTCTGCTGCCCGGTTACCGTCATTTATTTAGACGCTAACCAGGCCGCAGCGCCGGCTAACCTCATTCCATAAATAAGGTGCCCGGCTGGCGCGTTGGAATGACGTTAGCCGGTGGTAAACTTTTTGACGCAAATCTGCCCTAGTGCTGATTTGCGTCAAAAAGTATAAATATGGACCCATGTCTTGTGGGTGTGGCGTCCACTCTTAACAAATCCCTGAATCCCATCTGGAAGTTTTGGAGAATTCAGATCTTTTTTGGCTCTGTTACTGAAGAAAGGACTTTCCATAACAAGTGTTGCTGCCTTCCGATTTCTGCTGCGTATGTCTGGTCAGTCACTTCTGAATACATAATCTTGACACCATCTGTTTAGTAGTCTTTTATTATTGTATAATGTCCTAGAAGTAGAAAACATATTAAAAACTTTAAACTGCCTCTCCAAGAATCCAGGTTCCTTGGGTCATTTGTAAGCTGCTCTCCCACCTTCTTTCTGAAAAAGTCTGGAAGATGTGCCCAGAATTTACTGGCAGATGTGAAACAGACATCTATGACAAAGTTCTGCAGATATCATGCTTTAAAGATGTAGTGGGATCCTGGCCACAAAGTTCAGTTTCTCAGCTTATGGTGAGAACCATTTGGTCCAGGAAGGGACCAAGGTCTTTTGGTGCTGCCACCACCAGAAACATCTGACTACAACCAGTATTTAACAAGATACAGTTCCCTAAAGCTTAGCATCCGTGGACGAGCTTCGTTGGAGGCGAAAGGGCCTTAATTAGAGTTTGACAGATGAAATACTCTGTCACAATAAATGTAGTGGAAATCCTGTCCGCTGTTATTAAAGCCCATTATATCCTATGGCAATTTAATGTAGTGGATGGAATATCTGCCATGTTTATGATGGAATATACCATTCTTCACCTTCTAAGTAAGAACTTTAGGGGTATATTTAAGAGCCCCTAGTGCCTCCTTGCGCCACATTAGCATCATTTTTTATGCTAATGTGGCCCAACGAGGCCAAAATCGATGTGTCAAATTTACAAAGTGGTGCAATGCATGCATTGTGCCACTTGGTAACCCTTTGCGCTACATTATGCCTGCACCGGCCATAATATACTTACCCCCCTAAGTCAGTTAGCGACTACACCTATAAGGAGTTGTGGTTCTGCTGAAAAAGACACATGGGATTTATAATTTTTCTTACTTTTTCATATGCTTCTGTAGACTTTGGGTCCCCATCAACTTGCATAATAATTAACTGACATTGCTGGTATTGAAACCGTGAAAAGCTATACCCTAAATATTCGTTTTTTACAACTTTTCATAGTTTTTAAATATCTTTTCGAAATCATTTTGTCCAAGGTTTTCTATTCTTTATCATTTACCATAATGTTTCCCGTCTCCCCCAGTAATGCTTTGACAGCTAAGACCCTTGAGTTCTTCCTGAGATAATGCTGTTGGGCCAAAAGGTCCTTCAAGGTGATGTACTGGCTGCTCTCCATTGCGAACCTCTGGATTTGTAATTGTATTTATATTGCACTTACTACCCCTGACTAGGTGTCGAAGTGCTTTTTGGCGAGTAGCACGCTACTCCTGAACCCAAAACGATTAGTGGTGGGTCAGTATAGGGAAATATGAGTACAGTATTAGTATGAGTTGAATTGAGCAGAGGATATGTGAGTTTGTTAGTAGGTTTGAATAGAGTAACGGAGGGATAGAGGAGGGAAGAATCCAGAAGAGTTAATTGGGAGTTTGTAGTCATAGGATGTGGCTTGGGATGAGTAAAGAGAGATGGAAGAGGGCAGAGTCTGTAGAAAGGGGTGTTAGACCATCGGACCTTATTTGGTTAATTAATTAGGGGAAGCGTTTGGAGGTCGATGGACCTTTTGACTGTGCTTAGAGTAGTTACCACCATGAGGCCCCGCACCAAGACAAGTCAATAACAATGACAATCAATAACATCAATCAATATCATAGGAGTCAGTAATTTCCACACACCATGACCTTTCAGTCATGAATAACCACACCTTTATGTAAAAGTTAGAATGTTTTTTTCCCTATTTAATGTCACGTATCTTAGTCTCAAAATCAAATGGTAAGCATACAGAAACAATACTGGCTGAACAAATCTCCTAAAGAAGCGCAATTTAATCAAAGCTTGGACCACTACACATTCTAAGGTTACAGGACAAATCAATAGCAAGAATAACTGCTCAAAGAAAAGACATCAACTGTTATGACATGTAGCGAGCATCATCAGTGAGTGCCCTAACTAACCTCAGATTAGAATTGCATGTTTGGACTTCATGCAAAACAATTTTAGACAACGCAAATTTGGAAAAAACATCTAACTATGGCTCTGTCCAAATTAGCGGTTGGTACCTAGGGACAAAAGCAAATAGACATAACAATCAGTAACATCGCCTTATACCTTGCCTCAATATGGTTCAGCAAGCTGCGAAAGTCTTCGTCAATTAGACATCAGTTTAGTCAGCTAGGCATCGGAATTCAGCATTAAAGTTCAGGAAAAGCAAAGTCTCTTCATGTGGTACAGAAAGAATAATAACTAAACGCTCAAGACAGTTAAGAAGAATATTGCGGAATGGCCTCTCTGGGCCGTTTGAAATTATAGAGCTAATGGCGTCTCAGGACGGTTAGGAAAGAAAAGGACAAAAAAGGCGTATCTCCTCTCGGTGCAGTCTGGCTAAGGTAGATTTCCTGAAACAAATTCCCACGTCGTCATTGGTCAAAGAATCATATGGTTATGATTAGTCCAATGAAAGTAGAACCCCAAGTCTAAGAATTTACTAGTACACGGTTCACATGTCGATGACTGGCTCCTCATTTCCTATTCCCATAGTTGGGCTTGTCAGGTATCAATATTGCATCAGCTTATACCCCAGTCAGTGCATCCATTGTCTTCTCCTGGGAAGGTCGCCTTTACACAGACTACATTATACATTGTATCCCTAGTTAGCACAGCATATTCTAGCAAGCAGTTCTCATGGGAAATAATTATAGCTATGAGCATTTCGTCAGTACAGTGGAAAATCACAGTTTAATTCTCTAAGCAGCCATTTTAAAATTGCATAAGAAATGCAACTTGACATGAGGCCGTGCAACTAGGCCCAAGACCTCGCTAAAGTTAGGCCTATGATTATTAAAGTTAACACATAATACAGGACCCTTAATATTACATATTACTACGTTAATCCAACCATGAGCTCAACATTTTATATCAATAAGCAGTTAATACGTACACTTCGTGAATACTGGCGGCCACTCAAGTAGGGACAATTTCAAATGCGTGCATTATTTCTCTAGGTTAAATCATTTTCCATGCAAATTCAACACTCAGAATATATGAATATTCATAAATAAAAATTCAGCATTAATAGGGGTTAGGGAGATCATAGTAGTAAAAGGGATTGTGGATGAGTCAAAGGTGAGATACGTGAGGGAGAAAATAGAAGGGCTGTTTGGGAGATCATAGTGAGGAGCTCAGGTAAAGTTTATTAATCATCTACCCAATCTTCCGTCCCTGTTCTGCCAGATAATTTCTTGCAGGAGCCAGGAACGTAGGAGAGGAAAAAGAAGGGGAAACAAGAGGTAGATTAATAGGAAGGGAGAAGGAGCAGAATAAACTGGAGACGGATTAGAGGATAGAGGATAGGAAGGAGGAGGAGTAGGAGAAGCTAATAAGGAAATGAAGCAGGATACAGGTGAACAATGATAATGAGATTTGGAAAAGAGAGAAAAAAGGAAATGGAGAAAGGTAATGAGAAGCAGAGGGGTGAAAAGATAATATTTCACCTCAGACTGCTGATTCCTTGGCATTCAAGACCACAGTTACCAGTATCATCTTCGCGGCTGGTATTGATTCGAAATTTCTCGTGGGTTTGTAACTCAATAACAATACAATCAGAATTATCTTTAATCAGGTAATTATTAAGTCTTTGCCTTCAAAGTCAACCCAACCCTACTCAGGTACAACTTTGTAATGGTGGTACAGTCAGACAAAGGAGAGACCAAACTGGTGAATCCTTCAGGACAGGTACATAGTCAACTCTAGAATAAAATGAATGACTATGCAATAAGGGCATGAAATCCTTCCCCAGTGGGTGACATTCCCTTCACAAGTCCATCAGTCCTCTCTCTCTCCACCGAGGAACTTCTGCTTTGCCTCATTTAAGACCATTCTAGTAAATAATTGTTCATGATATCTCTCTTTTACTCTAGATGCTAAAAGGTATAGTAATTAATCAAGATCTATTAGTGTGAATGATTAAGAACAATACACACGAGGCCTCCTCATGAAATGTTGTTGGCAACCAACAAACGGATAATTAGAATGTTTGTGATGTTCTATGGGCACAACCAAGATAGGATGGGAAAGGGGAAGACAAAAGGAAGAGAGAGGGATAGGACATAACACATCTCCCTCCTCAATAGGGTAACAAAACAAATATTTCTGGAGGATGCTCCAAGATGAAGTCCTGGTCGTTGCTAACCTTTTCTCTCTACCAGCAATAGAATCATTACGCTCAAAATCATTGTCAACTTTGGAAATACCACAGTACTCTCTGGAAATATTCTCCATAAACTTCATACCTCCAAGATCGAGCCATTCTTGGTGGTTTGGCTAAACGTTAAACGGTGGAAGAGGGAACCGCCTGAACGCTGGGTCTCAGATTAATAGGAAATTCCCAATCACATTCATACTCACTACCACAAGATGGAATGCATTTGAAAATCCTTTTAATATTCTAAAACTTCCCATTGTTGGGTGAGGACATGTTTTTTAATTGATATTCTTAACATTTCTGTAAGGGTGGGAGAATTTGGAAACCCCATTTTGCTATCTGATCTGGTTGGCGAATCTTGACTTAGTCACCCACAGCAAAATTGGGAGTTTTGACTCTGCTGGCATGATCAAAGTGTTCCTTAGTGGGAGTCTGATGAAACTTTAAACACCTCCTAACTTCTAGGGGGTCAGGTTTGAAAGTATAGGATTTGCCATAAGACTGTATACGCTTTGTCCACCATGGACATATTTCAATAAGAAGAATGGGCTGGTATCGTGGCACTATTGGGAGATATTCTGTAAGTGCACAACCACTCAGGGATAGCTACGGATCAGGCATTATGACCTTGGCAGGCTAGGGTGTTCCTGCCCATTGCACTGCGGGTCATATAGGGTGTTCCTCCAGTGGGTTATATCATGAAGACGGAATAAACCAGCCATATTGGTGGTAATAAGTTGCAACCGGTCAAATTTAACTATTGTTTCAGGGAAACTGTCCTTGCTAAAGGCTTCCTTATGGAATTCTAAAACTTTGGAGTTTGTTGTTCTCTCAACAAACTTAGGGGCATATTTAGGAGCCCCTAGCGCCACCGGAGCGTCACTTTTCATGGCGCTCCGGTGACGCTAACCACTGCTCCATATTTACTAGAAGGTGTAACAATACTTTTTTGTGGTGTTACACCTCCTTGTAAATATGGGCATCCCCGACGCAGTTTTCTGCGGCAGAGGGCCGTGCAATGGGTCTTGCTGTGGGCATTCCACCACAACACCCATTGCATTTTGACGCTGCCTCAGATTTACGAGTTGTCGTAAACCTGAGGCAGCGCCAAAAACGAACCCAAGGGTGGCATTAGCATGGCAAAACAGGGAGGGATGCTTTTATTCCTCTTCGTTATTTGCTTTTTCTATGTGTGCTGCATTCTGCAGCACACATAGAAGAAGCAAAATGCTATGGATGATTGTTTATGTGCAGGAAGGTGTCCCTTCCCGCACATAAACAATCATTAAAATTACGCTTTGGTACTTCTATGTGTGGTGCACTTTGCATCACACATAGAAGTGCAAATCACCATTATAGATTGTTTATGTGCAAGAAGGTACACATTCCTGCAGATAAACAATAAATTCCCTTCAACACAGACACCCTTGCACTATGGTGCAAGGATGCCTGCGTTGGCGCAAGCAGCTTAATTCCACGCTAGTGCAGGGGGAAATGCAGCTGTGCACCGTATTCCTCTAAATACGGCGCACCCTTGTGTTTCAAAAGTGCCACGGTGCTGCTACTTTTGGTGCAGCACCACTCTAGCATTAATCTGGGCCTTAACTTCTTGCCATTAAGAATAATAATTGAAGAGGAACAGAAAATACTGGATGTGAGAGGAAAGTTTGTGAATGGGTCTGGCACTTGTAAACTCCAACTTTTGACAAGCAAATTGGTTGTAAAGATGTACATAAGGTCTCCATATTTTTTTTCCGCTGGATATGCAAACTTGAAACGCTCTGACATAACAGTCAGCATCCTTTTCCATTGTGCATCCTACACAAACCCTTGAGCCCTGACATCCCCAGTTGTCCCTTGTGGCAAGAAGAAAGAATGTTTAACCACACACTCTTAGGAGGGAAACATATATTGTTACGAAAGACACATTATTTCACTTCACTTAACTCTGTACTCACTTGGGCTAAGGACTGTATAAGACCAGTTCCAAATAACCAGATTGGAGGGTGCAAACATTGATCAAATTTGCCACCACATCCATTTCGTCACCCCCTTGCCTTGTGCTTCTCCATGCTGACATTACTTGCAAGGTAAAAAGTAATCAGGTTGTCCCTTCCAGGGAATATCTGTAGTTTAGATCTCAGTCAGGCAATCTGTGCAATAGACGTTAAGCTAGCGTGAAGAGAAAAAAACGGACAAGGAGTTAATGGTCAGTCTGCAACTTGAACTTCTTTCTTCAGATGAAAAGGGGGAAATGGTTAATGGTCCAACCACAAGACAAAAGTTCACTCTCGATAACAGATTATGGGGCAGATTTGAAGATCTTTCTCAGCCTCTTCAGGGTGTGAAAGCAGAATGCAGTGACTCTGTTGGCTTGTGTGGTTGTGTCCAGTTTGCCGTTGATGATGATTCCTTCCATGGGCACTGGGAGTGAGTTTGGAGTGCCACTATTTGTCGATCATGTAGAGGTGCTCTTGCAGAAGATCACTTCTGCTGTTTTGTTTGTGTTCAAATTGTGACAGTTGGCTTTCTTCCAGTTAGTGATTTCGCCATAACTAATACATCATCCTGGATATATATATGGGGGCAGATTTGTGGAAAGTGGTGCTGCACTAAGTGCAGCGCCACTTTCCCTGAGCCCCTTAGCGCCCCCCGTACCGCCACCATGTGTGCGCATATTTAAAATACACTATTGATGTACTCTGCAGGAGTAGCGCCAAAATATTGGCGCTACTCCTGCAGAGTACATAGGGGCCCATCCTAAATAAAGGGGAGCCCTCTTTTAACACCTGCTCTGAGCAGGCATTAAAAGTCCCGTAAAAAAAGGCGCAAGGAAATCTCATAGATTTAACGGGGGAAAGACCCCTTTGCAGGCATATTGTAGCACAATGGGTTACAGAGTGGGGCAATGCATGCATTGCACCACTCTGTAAATACGGCACGGGAATTTCGGCCTTGTTGGGCACATTAATGTAAAAAATAATGACGCTAATTTGGCGCTAGGTGATTATAAATATGCCCCTATGTTTTACCGTCACTTCTTTGACCCAGTTCCCCAACCTTGTATTTTCCCCACCCCATTTAGAGGTGGGGGAATAGCAGGATTTTTTATGACAGAGGCTTACTTGAATGGAGCTGGTGGGCCATTCTCAACTAGGCGTCATGTCAGTGAAAACTTGGGGGTATATTTATGAAAAGTGCAGTGCCACTTTTCTTGCGCCCCTTGGCGCCACCCTAACACCATCATGTGTGCGCCATATTTAACATACAGCGCACCATGGCAGTAGTTAGGGAACTAGCGTCAACATTTTTGATGCTAGTTTGGCACTTTGCAGGATTAGCGTCAAAAATGTTGATGCTAATCCTGCAAAGCACCCAGAGGCCCATTGTGACCAATGGGAGCCTCCTTTTAACTCCTGGTCTGAGCAGGCGTTAAAATTGCAGAAAAAAATGACACAAAGAAATCTCTTTGATTTCCTTGCGCCCTTTTTTCGGCATCCCCCTAATGTGGGAACGCCCGCTTGCATACATTATGCCTGGCGCAGGCATAATCTAGCGCAAAGGGTTACACATACATGCATTGCTCCACTTTGTAAATATGAATCTTTGTTTTTGGCCATCTAACGCCACATTAGCGTAAAAAAAATTACGCTAATGTGTCGTTAGAATGGTGCAAGGCCCTTTTAAATCTGGGCCTTGGTATTCAGGCACAAACTTCTGTGTGACAGTTTTGTTCAGCGGGATGTCTGATTTCTTGTAGGAGGTTACATTTTCTGAATATTTAGCGGCATGCTGGGATAATCGTTTGAGTGAAGAAAATAGGAAATGATTTACAAAGAGGTGGTGGTGTGGCAGAGTATTGTATGTGACAATAATGGAGTCTAAATCTACTTACATATATTAGAATTATTTCCATGATTTAGAGGAAGTTTTCACACTAATTACAAATAGGCCTTCTCTCTAAAAAGGTGTTTATTAACTCTGCACAGGTGTTGATATACAAGGTCTGCATAGTCACAGTCACATCTCTATTACCTTTCAAAAATGTGCTTCAGTTTATTTGACTCTCCTACCATCTTAAATATTCAGGGGATTATTTATAGTGTGGCTAACAGGCACTGTATTTTAGGGTGGATGGGCTACAGGCCGCCATATTTAGAGATCCCAGCAAGCCCTGCAGGGATCCCGGCCTCTGATTACACTGAAAGCTTGGTGAGTTTGTTTTTGAAAAACAAAAAAAGCTAATAACCCTGACATCCTGGGTGAGGAGTGGTCATTTTTATCTGTTCTGGAGTGCCAGGATTTTCTGGGATGTCTCCAAAAAAAGATAGATAAGACCCTCTGCTCTAAATAGGGCAAACTTTCAGATGAACCTACACCGACGACCCCAATTCTGTTATGCCATCTGTGTGACTGGGGGTGAGTGTTTGACAATGTTCAGCATTCCGTCCATCACTTGTTGTTTTTGCATTTGTCACCCTAAGTGGGAAGGGTATGCCCAGACGTGGGTCCCGTGCTTCCCATGCCACTGGATTCAAGCTAGCCTGGCTGATGAGGGGTGAAACCCCGAAACCGGTCCCAGGATGCTTGTTTCCGGTCCAGTGAGGACCTGGCTTGGCAGTTCGGTCTGGACTGTTCCCATGAGAAACAGGGTCAAGACTGATTTGCATATGGCTGGGTCCAAACTGGGGTGGCATGGTGAGCAAAAGAACGATGGATTAAACCCAGATCTATGACTGGGGGTGAGTGTTTGACAATGTTCAGCACTCCATCCATCAATTGTTGTTTTTGCTCTACATTGGCAGAGGCAGCGAGGGACCACTGAAACATGGCAATCCGCCTGACTCTCAACAGAGTCGACAAACTGTCAGTTTGGCAGACAGGGTACTCTACACCAGTGGTTCCCAACCTGCGGTCCGGGGACCCCTGGGGGGTCCGCAAAGCCTCATCAATGAGTCCGCGACTGCTTAGGAAATTAAATAATTTTAACCGTTTAGGTCCCTACATTTCAGTAATGACTCAGTGGGGGGTCCCTGGATTCCAATAAAGATTCAGTGGGGGTCCCTGGGCTAAGGCAATGATAAAGTGGGGGTCCACAGAAATCAAAAGGTTGGGAACCACTGCTCTACACCATTTGTGGAGCAGTACCGTGTCTGGCAACCTCTAAACCAGACCCAGAGTTTGTAACTGGGTGTGTATGTATGTATGTATGTATAGCGATGTACAAAGCATGGACCTAGTAAAGCAGCATTATAGGAAAGTGGGGGGAAAATGAGAAATTTAGAGGGGTGAGGGAGGGGATCTAGACAGAAGAAAGGGGGGTTCATGCTCATCACCCAGGGGGTACGCATAGATGAGCTACTGCTTGAAGGAGAGGTTTTTTAAATAGCAGGTGCTGTATCTCCAGACTCTCACTGGCTTTCGTACAACGCATACACAAATGCAAGTCAGGCTTTCTCACACCTCGCCCCTAAAGCATGCAATGACCTTCCACTCCACCCCACATTAGGGCATCCTCATCGATTCCTGAATTCTGCAAAAAGTTGAAGATCTGGCTCTTCAAGTAGGCCCCTCGAGGCAAGTCCAACAGACCTGCAGGGCGCCAGGATACCCTCATTGGTGATTTGGCGCTATAAAAAGAAACAACACATAAAGAGGAGGAGCCTGTGCTTCGACTATGTTGAGAGTAGTGGTAAACCTTCTGAAATATCATGGTCCTGTACATGGAAAACGAGTTAAGTAGCTAATTCAACCTGTTGGAAAAGTTAAAGGTTGTACGTTGTCCAAAGTGTACTGGGACAAGTTAGTTCTCATGGTCAACCAAAGACTGAACTCCCCAATAGTGGAAATATACTTGTCTCCCTACTCAAAGCAACCATTAACTTGGTATATTTCTGTTTAAATCAATGATCTACAGTGGGTGGTCTGTACACTAACACTTAGGCCCTGATTTAAGGGAGGTGGTGCTGCACTGGGTGCAGCACCACTTTTCTTGCGCGCTTTAGCGCCCCTCTAACACTCTAAGATACAGCGCACCATGGCGGTAGTTAGGGGAACTAGCATAATTATTTTTGACGCTAGTTCGGAGCTTTGCAGGATTAGCGTAAAAAATGTTGGCTCTAATCCTGCAAAGCCCATTGAGGCCCATTGAACACAATGGCATGCCTCCTTTTAACGCCTGCTCTGAGCAGGCGTTAAAAGTGCTGTGATAAATGACGCAAAGAAATAATTTAGATTTCTATGCACCATTTTTTCAGCCACGCTAACGCGGGAATGCCCCCTTTGCATACATTATGCCTGACGCAGGTATAATGTAGTGCAAAGGGTTACAAAGTGGCACAATGCATGTATTGTGCCACTTTGTAAATCTGGCACAGTGATTTTGGCCTCCTTGGGCCACATTGGCGTAAAATAAAATTATGCTAATGTGGTGCAAGGAGGCGCTAGGGGCTCTTAAATCAGCCCCTTTCTGTCCTGTAAATCACATCCTAATCTCAGAGGCTCCCTAACACAGCCTGACTTCACGGACGTCTGACTCACATGTCTGTCACTGCCTGCCCTTATGTAGTGATTATTGTCGCCCTATGCCCGTGACCTATGAGCTGGGTCCCCTCCGAGTGGGTCTTGTTACCCTGTTCAGCCCCTTCTAGATATGGCTGCCGGGCCACAACTCTTGCTTTGTCTCCACATCTCTATGAATGGAAGGCCACGTGCATGTAATTTTTTTGCTTAGCAATTGTCTCAATGAATATTCAGGGTATGTTTATGTTTCCTGACGATGACGAGCACTATTTGATAAAATTGCCAGTTACCAAACCCCTAAAAACGGACTGCAATATTAATTTTTTTGTTTAAAGGTCCTTATTGTTTTCTTTGAATGCCCTTAAAGAGACTGCTGTTTTTCAGTAATTTAGGGCCAGATGTAGGAAGCAGTTTGCAAAGCACAAAACCCGTTTTGCGATTCGGTAACCTGGTTACCGAATCGCAAAATGGGTTTGCGAGTCACAATTAGTAAGGGGTGTTCCCTTCCTAATTGCGAGTCGCAGTTCAATGCAGGATTGTTTTGTGACCGCGAACGCAGTCACAAACCAATCGCAGTTTGCACCCTTTTGGAAGGGGTGGTAACCCATTCGCAAAAGGGAAGGGGTCCCAACGAGACCCCCTCCCCGTTGCGAATGGCACTGCAAAAAAAAATTCAGAGCAGGTAGTGGTCCTATTTCGTTTTTGTAATGCATCTCGTTTTCCTTTAAGGAAAAAGGGCTGCATTACAAAATAAAAACTGCTTTATGAAAAAGCAGTCACAGACATGGTGGTCTGCTGGCCGCAGCAGGCCACCATCCCAGTGAATGCCGCCACTCACAAGGGGGTCGCAAATTGCGACCCACCTCATGATTATTCATGAGGTGGGCCTTTGCGACCCCCTTGAGAGTCACAGATGGTGTCAGGGACAACATCCAACATTCTGACTCGCAATTTGCGGGTCACAATTCAGAATCTTCCTACATCTGGCCCTTAGTTTTGTTCAAGGGCCTTCTGTACACTGTTGTGTTACAGTGCCTGTTTTTGTTTTTTCGGACAATATTTTATTTCAGTGAATAGTGTTTTTTTGTAGCTGAACAACTTTTCAAAACCATAGCTGCCTTCACAAGATCTTATTTAAAAGCTGACTTCACAGCCTTCTGTCAAAGTCAGACTTCACATACTGTTCTTAAAGTCTAGGTACATGGGCCCATATTTATGGGGAATTGGCGTAGGGCAGCCACACAAGTCTTCTTGCTGCGCTGCCCTATGCCAATGTTAAAGGGTGTTTACACTGACCTTAGTGTGTTTTTCCTCTTTTCCCTCCTATACTGTTTCTATATATTTTCTTCTTATGTTTTTATTTGTTCTCTCTGGCTGCATTCTTAGACTTCCATATCCAAGACAGCATGCGTTAATGTTATATTTGTATTTTGATTTGATTTGTCTTGATGATCCTGCTATAGGATATTGGCCCTGATTTATACTTTTTGGTGCAAAACTGCACTAATGCAGTTTTGCACCAAAACGTTTAGCACCGGCTTGCACCATTTCTGTGCACCAGCCAGGCACCATATTTACAGAATGCTGCAAGCCGGTGCAAAGGGTGGGCTAACATCAAATAAAATGATTTTAGTCGGGTGGGGCTGGCGCTATGGAAGAAGGGGATTTTGCACCAAAAAATGACATTAAGCAGTTTAGAGTAAAAGAAAATGACTCTAACCTGCCTAGAGTCATTTTCTGATGCAAAACCATCCATACCACATGACTCCTATCGTAGAAAAGACAGGAGTCATGCCCACCACCCTAATGGCCAGCACAGGGGACCAGGGTCCCCTGGGCATGGGCATTGCACCCTGTGCCATGTATGGGGGCCCATTTCAGGGCCCCCTATGGCACTTTAAAAAATAAAACAAAATACTTACCTGAACTTACCTGGGATGGGGTCCCCCATCCTCTGCTGTCCCTCTGGTGTGGGCGGGGGTGTCCCTGGGGCCTGGGGAGGGCACCTGTGGGCTTATTCCATGGTGTTCCACCATGGAAATAGGCCC
This sequence comes from Pleurodeles waltl, assembly GCF_031143425.1. Lineage (NCBI taxonomy): Eukaryota > Metazoa > Chordata > Amphibia > Caudata > Salamandridae > Pleurodeles > Pleurodeles waltl. The sequence continues at coordinate 981,920,488 of NC_090443.1, read as the reverse complement.
ACAGGTTCCCTAACACCTCCCCTGACCCAGGCATTAAAAAATGTGGCAAAGCAAGCTTTGCATCATTTTTTGACCCCTCCTGTGCACCATTTTTGCCTCAGAGTATAAATATGGCGTTAAGGCCATAGAGTCATTTTTCACACGGGAGCGCTTACCTTGCACCTCATTAAGGCAAAGTAGGTTTCCATGTCCAAAAAATGACTTTAACTCCATAAATTTGGTGCTAGACGGGTCTAGCGCCAAAGTATAAATATGGAGTTAGTTTTGCACCGAATTAGAGTAAAAACAATTGAAGCTAATTCGGTGCAAACAGAGTGAAAATATGCCCCATTGTGTCTAAGCCGTGATGGTTTGAACCTTATTTACCTAGAGCTTATCCCTTTGCCAAGGGGAATATTCTTCTTCGTTATTATGGACTGTGAGACTCTTCTTCGTTAGTGCGTTAGGCTACGGTGACACGTAATAGGGCAGTGACATCACTACCCTAAGAGGTCAGCTCAAATCGTTTGACACAGACAGGAGTAATGAGATCAACCAATTAAACAATGAGAACCAATAACCGTAAAAAAATCAAAATATACAATGAGGAGTCAGTAATTTATACACACACTGACCTATGTGGTCATGAATCACCACACCAATTTAGTAAAGTTTAAACATGTATTGCCCTTATATTAACAATGCTAAGGTCACGTAAATGATGCGGAAAGCCAAATGATAACAATATAGAAAGAATAGAGACTGTCCAAAGCATCTGAAGAATCTCAATTATATAAGAGCATTCACCATTAAACACTCCAGAAGAATAATACAGAATAACAACAGAATTATTTGAGAAAAAGAAACAAAATACATTAGTTGTGCAGTTGACTCAATCACAATCAATTAATAAACATTTAGATTAATTGTTGGGTCAGACACCCTAGTAATCACTCTATTTCGAAAAGCATGTTTGGGGCTGGACTTTGTCACATGGAAAAATTTAAAATAAGACAAAATGTAATTTGGAAAACATCTAACTATGGCACTAACAACAATGGAGTTGGATTTCTAAGGGGTAAAGCTGCAAAAAGAAAAAACAAATGTACATTGGTAATAGCTCTCCTAAATGAGACGGCAGCCAGTAGAACCTTCATCAGCGGAGCACAGAAAAGGCAAGTCTTCAGTCATTATCAGGAACATGAAAGGGACAACAGTTCAGTAATGTTGGGCCTAAAGTATCTGAACTGTTAGAATCATAGACAAGAGCGGAATAATAGAACTGCAGAGAAGCTAAACAGAATCAAATCTGAACTGAACAACAGCTAAACAGAATCTAAATCTGTCTTATATCACCTAAAGCTTTGCTAAATTAAAGTCCCAAAAGTTGCCAGCTAAGCTTCTATTGGACAATACTATGAGGTGAGGTAGTAGGCAGCCAATTGGACGATGTCTGTGCTTCAGATGTCAGTCCTCTCCAGTCAGCAGTTTCCATAGAATTATTACATTTAGAAAGCAACATAAAACATGACTTTGAGCTAGCATTACTTCCTATCAGAGATAAAGCCCACTGTTAAAACTTGCGGTATTTATTACAAGTAAGTACGCAGCGAGAAAGCAAGAACAGGACAATAATCTTCCACTGTGAACATTTAACAGAATGCCTAATAAACAGTGTTTGCAAAAGTGTTTCAGAGAAGTCAGCATAACATTTAAATACTGTGCTTCTGGAAACACATTAAAACATAGGCCTTTTCACAAATGCTAATGTATGAAAAAAAAATAATAATAATAATTTCAAACCATTAGTTTTGTAGTACATTAATACTAATTTTCTTTTGTCAGTACATTTAGTTAGGATTCATCAAAATACATTTTCACAGTTGTTTATTATCTCACATAAAAAATCGTGATGGCGGACACCATGTCAACTATAATTTAAACATGCACATTTATTTTTCTAGTACATGTTTCTCTAGTTACGCCTTTCAATATACGTTATGTTTTTTAAAGTTTTTAGTCAATCATTTTTTAATAATGTTTCCTCTCTAACATTAGTATGATTTTCAGTATTTCTGTATTGTGCTGTGCTCTTTTGTACTTCTAAAGGCATTATCACTTGAATATCTTTTCACTATATATATTTTCCTGTTTGTATTATGCTGCATCTAGCAGCGTTTCCTAATACGTAGGAGTTAGGGTATGTCTTACACATTGCAGTCCTGATAAAGCTCATTATTGGGCAAAATGTGTTGGCTGTGCTTTGTATATGAAGATGAATAAAATATAAAAAAAACATAAAGGATAAAGAAAATCTTCTGACCATTATTATGCATTTGATTGATTTACTAAAACTTGTCTTCATTCCCTACTCATGTGTGTTGCCTTTCTACTACAAAAAAAGTGTTTTCAATGTTAGGTCATCTGGTAGCTGACATACAGAGGTGGGCAGCAACACTGTGGAAACTATAGGTAGTTCAGTACAGTGTTCCCTACCTACCATTGTTTGTCTAAAATACAAGGTCCTCACTGGTGCTTCCACTCTGGCCGTCGTTAAAAACTCTACAGCAAGAAATAACTTACAATATACATATCCCACAATTAACAAAGCAGACGTGGCACATTGTTGGTACAGTTAAACATACATGCTGGGTCTAAATATCTAAACCTATATGCAACAAAGTGGGATTGTGTGCAAAGAAAACATAGGCCCATATTTATACTTTTTGAGGCAAAACTGCGCTAACGCAGTTTTGCGTCAAAAAAATTTGCGCCGGCTAACGCCATTCTGAAGGGCCATGCGGGCGCTGTATTTAATCAATGACGTTAGCCGGCGTTAGCCGCCGGCGCTGCCTGGTGTGCGTGTAAAAAAACGACGTACACCAGGCAGCGCCGGCGTAGGGGGATATGGGGCTTGGGCGTCAAAAAATGGGGCAAGTCAGGTTGAGGCAAATTTTTTGCCTCAACCCGATTTGCGCCATTTTTTTTCACTCCCAACCCCCATAGAAATGACTCCTGTCTTAGCAAAGACAGGAGTCATGCCCCCTTGCCCAATGGCCATGCCCAGGGGACTTATGTCCCCTGGGCATGGCCATTGGGCATAGTGGATGTAGGCGGGCACAAATCAGGCCCCCCCATGCCACAAAAAAAAAAAAAAAAAAATGACTTACCTGAACTTACCTAAATGTCCCTGGGATGGGTCCCTCCAGCCTTGGGTGTCCTCCTGGGGTGGGCAAGGGTGACAGGGGGTGTCCCTGGGGGCATGGGAGGGCACCTCTGGGCTCCTTCAGAGCCCACAGGTCCCTTAACGCCTGCCTTTTGCAGGCGCTAAAAAACGGCGCAAAAGCGGCCGTACGTCATTTTTTTTGACCCGCCCACTCCCGGGCGTGAATTTTGCCCGGGAGTGTAAATACGACGCACATGCCTCGGAGTCAATTTTTTAGACGGGAACGCCTACCTTGCATCTCATTAACGCAAAGTAGGTGTCCACGCTAAAAAATTACGCAAACTCCATGGACTTTGGCGCTAGACGCATCTAACGCCAAAGTATAAATATGGAGTTAGTTTTGCGTCGCAATTGCGTAAAAAAAACGACGCAATTCCGGCACAAACAGAGTATAAATATGCCCCATAGTATTTAAAATAAACTCTCAAACACATTAATGTATATGCGCGCTGTGTGATGTTTATCTCTGTATCCTGCAACACTGGAATATTACAAGAGTTCATGTGTGCTGAGTTGAAGGTGTCCTGTATGCAGTGCAAGTATCCGCTATTAACGATGGGATGGAGGACACAACATAACATAAGATAACATATAACATATAACATAACATACAACATACATGATGTCTAACCTTGAAAACTAATTGGATCAAACTATATGCTGTGCTTTACAGCTGCTAATATGTGGTTACAAATAAATAACCTGAAATGTTTAGTTATGCTAGCAACAGTTCCTACATTTATACAGCTATTAAATGTAGCTCTATAGAGCACTGTGGACATGCCTGAGTACTTGCAAGGAAGAGAGAAATGTGTCATTCTGCACTGTCATCTTTTCTGGTTGTCCATTTAAATTTCTACCACTTGACTCTACAATCAAGTGTCCACTAGCAGCAATTCAAGACTGTGCAGGCATTCTCAGCAGAGCCCTAAGTTCTACTGGACTTCAGGTGCACCCAAAGTGTGCCGCCAGACATAGTCCAGAGTGGCTAATGTCTCAAAATCAAGGATATGAGTTGCTCGACGATCAATGGCAGGTGAATGGTTGTTTGTGGTCATTTTTTTAAAACACATTTTTTAGATTTTGCATAACATCATTCAAACAATCAACAATTCCCCCCTGATCCTAATAATGCAGTCTTCATCTGTATACTTCTGCTATAGCACAAGATTTCAGTATTATGCATTTATATTTGCGAAATCTGCAGTTAGTATCAAAATCGGTGCTTCGCGTCTACATCTACCTACTGCTTGGGGTATTACTATTAATCCTCCCTCCCTCAACCTCTCCTCCCACTGGTGTGGTGTGGCAGTACAGATAGTATGTTCTTTGAGCCCATGTGGGTGAGCAGCGCAGCTGTTGTGTGGCTACTGTTTTTCGCGACCTTCTCACTATGTCCCTCATTTTTGGTTATATTTCTTTTTACATACACCCCTGGTTGGGAAGGGGGGATATGCCCTCCTGTTTAAGATTCATTAAGTTCTCACTTCCTCCCATGGAAGTGTGAATTGTTCCAGGAGAGCCCTGGAATCCTCAAGGATGGTGCCCTAGATATCACTTTGTGAAGTTGGGATAAACGTCTGCCCTTTGGGAGCGGTATTCTATAGTCATATGCACATCAAAAAAGTATTCTGGTGTTTTACCAAAGGGGTACCTCTTACTAGGGAAAGGGCACCGCCTGCTGCTGTCTTTTGGGCATTAAGGCAACGTTCTAGAAACTGGTGATTCAAGGAAATCACAATGACATTGATGAGTGTGTGGAGGACCTGCAGAAAGCATTCAAAGACCATGACTGTGGTTAGTGAGTGTGTATCACTCATACCAATGAGATTGCGGGGAGAAACATTTGCAGAGGTTCTGGGCAACCACTTATTACAGTTCCACACCCTCCTGATAGTTTTACTGGTTAATCTATACCAATGGTTGGATAGAGAACTGCAGGTTTTGAGTCGAAAAATAAAGTCTACAGGAAAGTTGTATGCAGCTGAGGATGGTCGATCAGCCTTAGGTTGGATTTACCAAACAGCACTACACACAATATTGGACCCTAATAGTCCCAACCAAGAGCTAGTGGTGGGAAAGAGGATTTTGAAAGAATTTCCTGTTATTTGTCTGAAAAGACTGGTACCCTTAAAGGCTTTTTTCATAGAATGTGTTAAAAAAGGATGCAAAACCAAAGTGCACAAAATGAGAACTCGGCCATGGATTGTGAAACATGAAGTGACCGCAGAAATTAAAAGAAATATATATTAAAAGCTGAGACAGTAGAGACAGTCAAAGCACCTAAATGGATGGCTTCCTTGGTTGTGGCCAGAAAGCCTAATGGCAAGATTCAATTATGTGTGTTCAGAGACCTTAATGATAATATACTATTTGAGAGATTCTTTTTTTGCCAAAAATCAGTTACATGTAGGGAATGACTAAGTGGCTGCAATGATTTTCTTATCTTGAACTTTCACGTCCTACCATTAGGCCTGCCAGCATCCTGAGAGTAAAAATCTTACCACATTCAAGATGCCTATGGGGTTCCATAGGAATGTATGGGTGCTGTTTGGGGTGGCTTCAGCAGGTGTGGTAATCCAAAAATTGATGAACAAAATATTTAAAGGTCTTTAAAGAACTACGGGGGATATTTAAAATGAACTGGTGCAGTGCAGTACTGTGGCAAAATTGCCAGTGTTGCGTTGCGTCAGTTCTGAAAAGCAGACATGCACCGTATTTACAAAAATACGATGCACCTCTGTGTTTCCCCTCGCGCTGGCGCTAAATTTAGCTGCCAGTGCAAATGCAGACATCCTTGCACCATAGATAAGGGTGTCTGCATTGAAGGGAAGGATTGTTTATATGCAGGAAGTGAGAGCATGAGACCACCTATGACAGGTTACATGTCACATAATAAGGTAGTGACATAATAAGGTAATGACATATACTACCTTCAGAGGGTGACTTGAATCTTTGGACTCAGACAGAAATAAGAAAACATCCAATTAGACAATGTGAGCTAGTAAACATCAAATATATCATCCAATAAACAAAATATTCAATTTTGAGTCAGTAATTTATACACACCATGACCTATGTGGTCATAAATCACCACACCAGTTTAGTAACCTTTAAACATGTATTGCCCTCAAATTAACAATGCTAAGGTCACGTAGATCAAGCGCAATACCAAATGATAGAAATACAAAAACAACACAGGTTGTCCAAAGCGTCTAAAGAATCTCAATCTAGCTAAAGCATTTATCATTAAGCACTCCAAAAGAATAATGCAGAATAACAACAGAATTAATTGAAAATAGAAAGAGAATACATTTAATTTATGCAGATGAATTAAATACAATCATTTAAAAAACGATCAGATTTGGATCAGGCACCCATAGCTATTACTCGAATTCGAAAAGCATTCGTGGGCTTCATGCAAAAATAAGAATAAGACAAAAATTAATTTGGAAAACAACTATGGCGCTAACCAAAAATAAGCTGTTGGATTTTCTAAGGGAGAAAAACCTGCAAGAAAGACAAATGCACACTGGCTATACCGCTCCTAAATAAGACAGTAGATGGCAGAATCTTCATCAGTAGAGCACCAGAGCATCAGAGCTTCATTGGTCACCATCAGGCATCAGGAACATGAATAGGGCAACAGTTCAGCAATTATGTGGCCTAATGTATTGGAACTGATTGAATCGTAGGCAAGAGCTGAATAACATCTAAACAGAACTGAAGCTAAATGGAATCTGACTTACATCACCTAAAACTTTGCTATATTAAAGTTATAATAAGTTTTTAGTGGGCAAGACAATAAGGTGAGAGTGTTAACAGCCAATCAGGCTTTAATTGTGTCTCAAAAGTAACTATTTTTCTTACAGCATATTTTGGATTGGTTTACGTTGTCACTCCTCTTTCATCTCCGGTCCGCAGCTTCCATACGATTTATTACATTTGTTAAAAAGCAACGTAGAATATGACATTGAGCACTGATACCATTGTTAAAGCTTGCAATTATTATCTTGAGGAAATACACACAGAATTACATAATAAGCATCCAGCGTATGATACACTTAGGAAAAGACTTCTTATGCTCAGCGCTAAAGCTTTATTCAGTGCATTACAAAAGTTTTTGCAGCACATATTCACAGAGTATTTTGTAGAGTGCAACAGACGAGAATTTTGCAAAACATTTTTAAAGTTCTCTAAAAGGGCTACTCATAGAAGATGCACTGTATGGTTCATCCTGGGGTTGCAATCTGTTAGATCAGTGGTTCCCAACCTTTTGACTTCTGTAGACCCACGCTTTATTATTACTGGAACCTGGGGACCCCCCACTGAGTCATTACTGAAAGCTGGGGCCCCAATCTGTTATGATTATTTGATTTTCTAAGCAGTCGCAACCCCCCTGAGGAGGCTTTGTGGACCAACAGGAGTCTCAGGACCACAGGTTCGTAACCACAGCGTTAGATCATTCTGGGATTGCGATCTGTTGGTTTGTTCTGGGATTGTCGTTTAGTACATGTTGCACGTCAGGCCTTGGGAAGGAAGGCCTCCAGTAAGCCATTCCTCTAGTCTATTGCATTGATGAGAAAATCAAGGCTTGATTATGTTTTTCAAATACACTCTTGAAAAGAAATTCCTACTGTTATGTGTGACTTTCAGCTGAAAGTTGCACTGACTACAGTTTCAAATCAAGCATGGACCCTACAGATTCTGCAGCCAAGACAACTTTGGGTGACAGAACCATGCTGTTCAAGTAGTGAGACTGTTTTGCTCGTAAGAGATAGACAGAAGTCTTTTGGTTCAAACTGACAAAACTCCCCTTTATTTGTATATTTGTGTGTGTGTGTGATCGCATGCTTTGCTACATACATCACAGTGGATTTACAGCACACAAACATGTGTCACTACAACCCACACCGGTTCTCAGTTTATTGGCTAGGGAAGACTGAAGGTCAGAGTCAAGCCGCCATTCTCTGAGGATGTGGAATTAACAGCAGGTTGCACGAAGAACCCACTGAGAATCTGACAAGCTAAATGCTACACCATGGAAATGTCTGGGAGTGAGGGTGGCCAGAGGCTAATAGAAACCAATCTAAGCCATGGCTCTAGCGAGAGCAAAGCAGAGCATACATTATATTAACTGCTCAGTCAGAGGTGGTCTGGGGTAGACTGAGCCTGGGTATCCATCTCAAACACTGACATGGAGGCACTTGTCGCTATGACTAGGCTAGGCCTCTGAATACAAGCAGCCATGCTATTCACATATAACTTTCTACAGCCCCTTTCGCAGAGGTCCTCATTTACAAGAATCTGATGCATCAGCATCGATGCGTCAGATTTCTTGCGCTTCCCTAAGATCCCCTTACGACACCATGAATGCGCTATATTTACAATAAAGAGCTCCACGTCGCACGTTTCCACAAATGCGTCTGAAATTCACGCATTGCTGGAATAGCGTCGTAAAAATGACACAACTCCAGCAATGCGAGGAGGTTCCCATTGGAAAAAAAGCCCTGCGCCAATTTTTGCCTGCTCTGAGCAAGCAGTAAAATTCTGACGCAGTGAGGTCGCAGAACGACGCAGTGAAATGTTGTAAATGTCACTGCGTCAGTTCTACGTGGCTTTTTGCTCTGCAATGCTCACCCTGCATGCATTATACCTGGCACAGTTCAATCTGATCCAGGGCTTTACAAACTGACGCATTGGGCCCAATGTGTTAGTTTGTAAGTCTGGGCAGTGCACTGAACTGCTAGAGCCTCCTCTGCGCCAAACAAAATGACGCAATGGTGGCGCATAGAGATTGTAAATGAGGCCCAAGGTTTGCAGCGACATTGTTAGAAATTTCCAGGCACCGAGGGTGCTTTAGCCAAAAGCAGAGGAAAATGACTGCTGTATGTAGCAGGGCTGCAGGAGACTTGGGCCTCAACTCCAGCAGAAAAAATAAACAATATACATGTTGTAATTAGCGGGGGACGGGGCTTCGCTGCATAACTTCATGATCAAGGCAGACTGTGAAAATATTTTCCACCATGAGGCATTCTCAAGAAAATGGCTAACGTTGTTCTTTGGTACCACACAAGCTCCGTTGTGCGGCAGGGCACACTGCTCCAGCAACACGCGACATTAATACAGACTGATCCCCACTGCTCGCCCCTTCACAGAACGCTTACGTGATTTTATTTCCCGTCATTCACGGCCTTAAAATAACACTAACCCCAATCTCAAAACCAGATCTGCATCGAGAAGAGCGAAGAGTTCAAATAAATGTGTGCTGTGTGAAAATGCGTATCAACTGTGCGTCCTCACGAAAACACATAGGCCCATATTTATACTTTTTGACACTAAACTGCGCTAACGCAGTTTAGCGTCAAAAAGTTTAGCGCCGGCTAACGCCATTCTGAAGCGCCATGCGGGCGCCGTATTTATTGAATGGCGTTAGCCGGCGCAAGCAGACCGGCGCTGCCTGGTGTGCGTGGAAAGAAACCACGTACACCAGGCAGCGCCGGCGTTGGGGAAAATGGCGTTAGGGTGTCTTAAAAATGGTGCAAGTCAGGTTGGCGCTAAAAAATCGCCTCCACCCGATTTGCGCCATTTTTAACGACGCCCAGACGCCATTTACATGACTCCTGTCTTAGTAAAGACAGGAGTCATGCCCCCTTGCCCAATGGCCATGCCCAGGGGACTTATGTCCCCTGGGCATGGTCATTGGGCATTGAGGCATGTAGGGGGGCACAAATCAGGCCCCCCTGTGCCAATAAAAAATAAAAAAAAATAAAAAGATTATACTTACCTGAACTTACCTGAATGTCCCTGGGATGGGTCCCTCCATCCTTGGGTGTCCTCCTGGGGTGGGCAAGGGTGGCAGGGGGGGTCCCTGGGGGCATGGGAGGGCAGCTGTGGGCTCATTTTGAGCCCACAGGTCCCTTAACGCCTGCCCTGACCCAGGCGTTAAAAAGAGGCGCAAATGCGGGGTTTTTAGCCCCGCCTACTCCCTGGCGTGATTTTTGCCCGGGAGTATAAATACGACGCATTTGTGTCGCAGTCATTTTTTTGGACGGGAACGCCTACCTTGCATCTCATTAACGCAAGGAAGGCGTTCACGCAAAAAAATGACGCTCTTTCCTCATACTTTGGCGCTAGACGCGTCTAACGCCAAAGTATAAATATGGCGTTAGTTTTGCGCCGAATTTGCGTCGAAAAAAACGACGCAAATTTGGCGCAAATGGAATATAAATATGCCCCATAATTGTTGGTGAAAAAAAATCCTCCCGTGTTTGGCTTTGACAAGACCCCGAGGGGGTTCAGAGACCCCGAGAGGTCCCCTGGGTAAAACTGCAAGGGCTGGCCCTGACTCAGTACCTAAGGCCCACATTTATACTTTTTTTGCGCCGCATTTGCGTCATTGTTTGACGCAAAAGCGACGCAAACTTGCAAAATACAATTGTATTTTGTAAGTTTGCGCCGCTTTTGTGTCAAACAATGACGCAAATGCGGCACAAAAAAGTATAAATATGGGCCTAAGGGCCATATTTATACTTTTTGACGCAAAACTGCGCTAATGCAGTTTTGCGTCAAAAAAATTAGCGCCGGCTAACGCCATTCTGAAGAGCCATGCGGGCGCCGTATTTATTCAATGACGTTAGCCGGCGTTAGCCACCGGCGCTGCCTGGTGTGCGTGAAAAAAAACGACGTACACCAGGCAGCGCCGGCGTAGGGGGATATGGAGGTTGGGCGCCAAAAAATGGGGCAAGTCAGGTTGAGGCAAATTTTTCGCCTCAACCCGATTTGCGCCATTTTTTTCGACTCCCAACCCCCATAGAAATGACTCCTGTCTTAGCAAAGACAGGAGTCATGCCCCCTTGCCCAATGGCAATGCCCAGGGGACTTCTGTCCCCTGGGCATGGTCATTGGGCATAGTGGCATGTAGGGGGGCACAAATCAGGCCCCCCTATGCCACAAAAAAAAAAAATAATACTTACCTGAACTTACCTTAAGTTCCCTGGGATGGGTCCCTCCATCCTTGGGCGTCCTCCTGGGGTGGGCAAGGGTGGCAGGGGGTGTCCCTGGGGGCATGGGAGGGCACCTCTGGGCTCCTTCCGAGCCCACAGGTCCCTTAACGCCTGCCCTGACCAGGCGCTAAAAAACGGCGCAAAAGCGGCCGGACGTCATTTTTTTTGACCCGCCCACTCCCGGGCGTGAATTTTGCCCGGGAGTGTAAATACGGCGCACATGCCTCGGAGTCAATTTTTTAGACGGGAACGCCTACCTTGCATATCATTAACGCAAAGTAGGTGTCCACGCTAAAAAATGACGCAAACTCCATGGACTTTGGCGCTAGACGCGTCTAACGCCAAAGTATAAATATGGAGTTAGTTTTGCGTCGGAATTGCGTCAAAAAAACGACGCAATTCCGGCGCAAACAGAGTATAAATATACCCCCAAGTGTGCCAAGAGAGGTCCTCTGTACTAGGCCTCAGGCACAGAGATGTCCATTCTTCACTCCCACTGGTAACAATACCGTGGATCCAATCCACTGCCAGGGTCTGGCATCTCCAGGGATGCTGGGCTGGCCCTCGAGCAAACCCGGTAATTCTGCAGTCTCCCCCTTAGCTCTCCGGGAGATTGTGACTGATCTCAGGACCTCGGAACCCTGGAGGAAACATGGGAAGCACAGCCGGCTCAAGGGCGGTGCAGCCGGTGCCACCGCACCGGGTGCTGATGTGGGAGGGGGTGCAGTGTTTGCAAGTCTATGATAGTTTTAAAAGTCCCTTCTGCAGCGCTTCCTTGCCTTCAACAATTTTCCGGCAACAATAAAAATGTCAAGAATACCCTGGTAATTAATGTTTTGCCTGGAGAGAGCTGGGAGTTTTCTACAGTGGAAGTTTTAAGGTAGCGCAGAGGGTAAATATGCCTGCTGCAGAGGACGTGTACCATGCAGATCACAAAGTGCAAAAATGCCAATGGGTTACTGCTTTTGTCAGAGTGGTCGTTTTGTTAATTACAGTTTGTAAATCCTAATATAGAACAGTGAGCTATTAACTGTCATCAAACAACTGCCTGCATTCCCCAGGGTGCAGACTAGAGCATTCTTTTTTTCCCAGTCTTTCATTATCCTAATGTTGCAACAAGGGTTCACTTGGGTATAAATCAAATCTTATCATTAAAGAGAACCCCCAACCATGTGTTACGTTTTAGATTCAGAGTTTGTGCTTCTCCAGACTAAACACTTTAAAACTATACACCCTACCAGTATGGATGGCATGTGGCTCCTACATCTTGTAGTGCTCGGTTTTATGTAACATTTCCTAGACACTGTTTTACACACTTATGACTGATCGTCTGTGTAATGTGTGTGCACTGTAAAGTGCTCTGACACCCTACACTGCAATGAGTGGTGCTACAAAACTAATTAAATACATCTGCAAGACTCGTTATGGAGACCTAAAGGGCACATTTAAGGGTGGTAGTGATGGAATCCGTGGTGGTGGTGGTCATTGGGGGGTGCCAACAAACACTGTTGCACAGGGTGCCACCAACACAAAGGCCGGCCCTGAAGGAGATCAGTGGTAACTCTTAACGTCCTCCTCGGGAACTACGCGCCTCCCATAGTAATGGCTCAGTGATAGGAGCACCGGGTCCAAAGGGTTTACATTGATTTGTATTGAGCCAGTTATCAAATTTGGCAAATGGCTTTAAAAAGTGGGTGTCTGAATATGTATGCATAGATGATTGGCTGCTTTCCCTGGTTCACACTGCCTAGGGTTGTCTTCAACATCTATTTGTGCAGCGGGTGATTCTGGGGTTGCCCTATGCCCCATGGGAGAGGCGTGAATTTATGCCATCCCATTGAAATTTGTTTGTTTGATACTGTGCTGCAGAATCCCAGCCCTTGACAAGTAACAAAGGAGGGACATCACACCAGTGAAGTGACCTTGCAATAGAAAGCAAGAAGGTACTTGAGGCAACTGAGTGAGGAGAAATGCAGAACCATGAAAGAGGCAAGAGTGGACTCAAACATTGAGATGTTTGAGACTGAGAAAAACTGAGGGCCTTATTTACAAACCTTTGGCGTAGGGCATCGCCGCAAGCCTTTTTGCAGCACAGCTGTACACCAAATAGAAAGGGCAAGAATGCACCAAGTGCTCAATTTGTAAATAAAAACATGCCGATGCCCAAAGCTCTCTTCTGAAACACACCGCTGCTGCAATTAAATGTGCGAGCACGGAATACTGAGGCAGCATAATCCTGAAGTCATCTTGGGCCTCTTTAATCCATATACAGCAGCTCCCTGCCCCTTCAGCTCACTCTTGCAGCTTTCGGTGTTCTCCCTTTGTGACACTTTTTCCTTTTTCTCTTCCTCCATCTTTCCCATATGTGTCTTTTGCTCACAGTAAATGCTTGGGGCAGAAAAATAAGTGCAGCCCTCAAAAATAAGTGCTGGTGCCCCACACCAGAAACCACTGGCTCAAATTAACCAATGAATGCACCATATCTACAAGATACGGTGCATTACTGTCCGTCAGCCAGAAATTGGTGCCTAGCGCCAATGCAGGCACCCTTGCACCATGGTGCAAGGGTGTCAGTGTTGTTGGCACAATTTATTTTGTGCAGGAATGGGCACCTCAATGCTATGTTGTAGATCTAGTGCAGTGTCAAAATGCATGGATGTCGAGTGTGAACACCCACAGCAACGCCCAAAGCAGGCCTCCCCCATGCAGTGTGAGACAACATAGCGACGTGTTGCATTGCCTTACACCACATCTACAAGGCCAAGTAAAGTCACACAGGGTGGCTTTGCACAGCCTTGTAGATATGGGTCTGCACTGTGCGCCACCGGAGTGTAAAAAAAAGTGACGCTTCGGTGGCGCAGGGGCTTATAAATAAGCCCCTGAATTTTTTCTGGAAGGGCCACAATGACAGAAAGATGGAGGACTTGAGGGAGAAGAGCCCCACATCTTTACGGCTGCTGCTGCTGGGTAGAGCTCAGTGGCGGCTGCCGCAAACCTCAAGGGGAGGTGTGGAGAGGTGGGAAAGGAGAAAGAGGGGGAAAATAAATAGAAACAAATGTACCTTACCGCCGTCTCCGTCTCCTGCCTCCTCACTCCTCTTCCCTCCATGTGGTGTCCCAGCATTTGCAGGGACACCAACACAGGCCCCCCAGCAATCCTGGTGCTGCTTTTCATGCTAAACATAGCATGAAAGCAGCATCAGGATTGATCTGAGCGGCTCGGACTGCAGCTCAGACACAGCCCTGGGGTCTGTGCAGCCGGGCTAGAGAAACCTAAGTGCGCATGTGTGTTTCGTCGGCCTGAGACAGCCTACCAAACACACATGCACACTTAGGTGCACTCTCTCTTCCTCCCCCATCCAGTTGCCCTGACCCACCCCTCCCTGTACTGCTGGCTGAGCCAGCAGATGAAAAGTTAAAAGGTAGTGCAACTATTATTTTATTTTTCATCTCCTGGCTCCTGACCAGGGGTGCCACACTCCTTTGCCATTGCAAATGAGCCTCCCCTTGAAGAGCTGCTTTGAAGCATCTTTGGTTCAGTCCTTCTGGGTCCCATCCTTAAGGAAATACTGCTTCCGGGTCCCCAAAGGTGCCAGATATGAACAACAAACAAGGGTTTGCAATTTGTAGAGACTTGTAAGTAATGCCAGCTAGTCTGAAGTTTATTCTGGCTTCCTCAGGATGGTAATGAAGTCCCTTGAGGATCTGGGCAATGTGGTCGGGTTGCTTTGAATTTGGTGAATCTGACAGCTGTGTAAAGGACCGCTCTCAGAAGAGAAAGAGAGAGTTAGGGAAAACTTACAAGCATGGCGTTTCTGAAGTCAGTGTGATATACAACTTTGAATCACTGTGTGGCAATTACTTGAGAACGGAAGATGTTTTTGCTTCATCACCTGGGCCCTGATTTATACTTTTTGGTGCAAAACTGCACTAACGCAGTTTTGCACCAAAAAGTTTTGCAGCAAAAAGTTTAGCACCAGCTTGCACCATTTTTCTGCACCAGCCGGGCACCATATTTATGGAAAGGTGCAAGCCGGTGCAAAGGGTAGGCTAGTGTAAAAAAAAAAGACGTTAGTCGGGTGGGGCTGGCGGTATGGGAGGAGGAGGTTTTGCACCATAAAATGACTTTAGGCAGGTTTGATTAAAAAAAAACTACTCTAACCTGCTTAGAGTCATTTTCTGATGCAAAACCATCCATACCACATAATCCCCTGGGCATGGCCATTGCACCCTGTGCCATGTATGGGGGCCCATTTCAGGGCCCCCATGGCACTTTAAAAAATAAAATAAAATACTTACCTGTACTTACCTGGGATGGGGTCCCCCATCCTCCGCTGTCCTTCTGGTGTGGGTGAGGGTGTCCCTGGGGACTGGGGAGGGCACCTATGGGCTTATTCCATGGTGTTCCGTCATGGAAATAGGCCCATAGGTCCCCTAACGCCTGCCCTGACCAGGAGTTAAAAAATGGGGCAAAGCAAGCTTTGCACCATTTTTTGACCCCTCCTCCCTCCTGTGCACCATTTGTGGACGGAAGTATAACTATGACGTTAAGGCCATAGAGTCATTTTTTGCACGGGAACGGCTACCTTGCATCTCATTAAGGCAAGGTAGGTTTCCATGTCCAAAAAATGACTTTAACTCCATAAATTTGGTGCTAGACAGGTCTAGCTCCAAAGTATAAATATGGAGTTAGTTTTGACGCTAATTCGGTGCCGAGTATAAATATTCCCTCTGGTGTTTATTGTATAGGTTGCTTTCACAATGTGCATGATCTGAGCATATGCGGTGAGATGTGACCCTAACTTAAACATCTTCACAAGTTTTCCCCTGTTAGATGTTAGGAGAAAATAGACATTTTTATTTCAAATTCTGCTAGCCATTAGAGTTGAAATGGTGCTATTGTTTGGTACTGTGAGTATGTATTTTAGGTTGTCGGGGGTGGGGTTAAACATGAGCAACCTGGATTGACTCATTTTCAAACAAGATCTGATGAGGAAAATGTTTTAATCCAATGATGGAGCCCTACGGTCATACATGTCCCAGCCGTAGAGGCCTACACTACACACAGCCACAGTGCTACCTGCCATGAGAAGCATTACTTCACACAAATTCACTGACAGACTCTGTTCTCCTTCATCTCACTCTGATCATCAGAGGGAAAGGCGAGGCACACCTCTAGCAAAAATATTTTAAGTTGGTACATTTCGAGCACAAATATTGAAAGTTTTGCATTCCTGTTTTATTTTTTCCTTCCATCAGTTTTTATGGGAAACTGAAATCACACTTATTTTAATTCTATTTACTCAAGTTTGATGGTCATATGTTTAAGCGCACTGCCCTCATGGCCTACGATGATCCTGTAACACGTGAAAATACTGCTGTTTCTTTCTACAGGTTTGCATGCAGATTCAAAAATCCTCCACACTATTCCTAAAAACCTTGTATGAAAAATAACTGACTGAAAACTTCCAATTCTTCACTCTCCCTTTTCCTGGGAATGACTCTGCTCTCTTCCCACCCTCTGCATGCCTCCTCTACTTGAGCAGAGGCACATCTGAGTCACATGTGTGTTTCCCTAATATAGTACCTCTGCAAACTGCCCATACTTCATTTCAAAGATCACAAATTCTCCCTTAAAAGCCATACCTCGCAACCTAGCTATACTTGATCTCCTGTAGCCCATCTATGTATACCACCAACCAATGCATGAATTCCCCACTCTCACTAGGGGTCGCATATATTCATTTAATCTACTGTAGATAAACTAAAGTAAATGATCGGGATGGTTTCTTTAAGAACAGAAAACTAATCCCAATAACCAACAATAACAAAACAAACTACTAACCTCGCGTACCTCTGCAGGGGTAGTAAGTGGTATATAAATGCAATTACAATAAAATACAATGAATCCTCCTATCTCGTATTAATACTACTTCCATAACACTGGTTGTGGTTGGGCAGTTGATTGTGGTTCATACAGACTGCATATTAAGGGGCATATTTATACTCTGTTTGCACTGAAGTAGCGTCATGTTTTTACGCTAATTCAGCAGAAACAACTCCATATTAAAATTTTGGCGCTAGACATGTCTAGCGCCAAAATATTGGAGTTAAAGTCATTTTTTGCCTGCAGAAAACTACCTTGCTTCAATGAGATGCAAGGTAGGCGTTCCTGGGCAAAAAATTATGATATGGCCTAAGCACCATATTTATCCCGCCGTGCTAAAATAAAGCACGGGGGACGGGGGCCTTAAATAATGGCGCTAAGCTTGCTTAGCGCCATTATTTAACGCCTGGGTCAGGACAGGCGTTAGGGGACCTGTGGGCCTTTTTCCATGGTCAGAGACCATGGAAAGAGCCCACAGGTGCCCTTCTCTAGCCCCAGGGACACCCCCAGCCACACCAGAGGGACAGTGGAGGATAGGGGACCCCATCCCAGGTAAGTATAGGTAAGTAGAGGTACATTTGTTGTAAATTTTTTGTAGTGCCATAGGGGGCCTAACTTGGAGCGTTAGAGCAGTTTTGCATCAAAAAGTATATATCAGGGCCTAATTTTGTTACACTGCTTGTCACTCTCATGCTCATATAAGCTGCTACAGGTTGTGGCCATCACCCAGTACTCTACTTGCCTGTGTCAACAAAGAACCCATCCCCAACCACACAGGCATGGAACAACTCAAGAGATCTGCGACATGCTGCTGGCCAATGGTGGACTATAATTTAGTTCACCATCAGGTTCCAACTAACTACATACTATGACCACTTTTGACATCTCACAATGGCAATCAGATATGGAATGATAGTTACAAAGTCCATTCCACCAGATATCAGAACTGTAGAGCTGCTCAAAGCTGCCAGCTTACTGAAAACCATAAACTCTGTCCCTGTTTCCCATACTTTTTTATCAATCACATTGCTAAGCGCTACGTCACATAACATGATAACCACACCTCGGTGGTCATCACGCACAACACGGAAACTCTTCTCAAAGTATCAAAACAAAGACCACATCTTCTAACTACAAACCCTACACGGTGTAGCCTGCTACCCACGCAGGCTAGCCCTTCAGCACCCCAAGGAGGGGCAGTAGAAAATATATTAATGTGTTAATACAATACAATAATATTTGAGGGACACTGAAACATGCTTTGACACAACTGCTAAACTTGGAGCCTAAACTAGTAATGACAAAGACAATGGGTGTGGCCAATAATTCAACTGGTGACTGCCAACAAAAGTCGCCCAACATACAGTATGGCTAGAAGTCCAAATCTCCAGAAAAACTGGTGAAAACTTGCAGAAATGTTTTCCAATGTCTGCATGTAAGAAAAAAGTCAATATGTCTTAGTCTAAACTAAAAATAATACTGCACTGGAAACTGCACTCACTGCATTTATTTCGCAACATTTAGAAAAAAGTTAATTGAAACGTATGTAGATACTGTCTCCCTCATCAGATAGTATGGATAACAAGATCTCCATCTCCCTGAGAAAAGGGAACTGATTTAGAGCTGTGCGCTATAATGAATATATGAGTCACATTAAAGTGTTAGGTTAGTTTAATAGAATCTAGGTAGCCTGAGAGCCACCTCCGAACTGAGTGCATCGTCTATGCTGTACAAATATTACAAACAGAACTCACAGTGAGAGTGCAATGCCACCAGGCTAATAACACTACATGCAGTAAGGGGACATCTGGCAACATTTTTTTTTTTAAATGATGTCCCATGATCCATATTTGCATTCCACTGCCTCATTTATAGTTTGGGGGAAGGAGGAGCTTCTGTGCATAATCACTGTCAAACAGGGCAGCTTGCACCAGAAGTACTTAAATTCTCTCTTTCCATCTGGGAAGAACGCCCCAGCAGATAAAGGATATTTGTAAAGCAGGTATTTGGTGAACATTTCCCAGTGTTTGTGATGACAGAATCTGCAATTATAAACCTTCACACCGCCCAAAGACAATTGGGATCAGGTAGCCAGGAGCCACCTTAGACTAAAAGTCCCACCCTCAAGGGGGAGAAATTTAAGGCCCTCATTATGAGTGGACTGATGCAGGCCCTACCTAACCCCGACACTGATGTTTCCAATACCTTAGTATTAGACCTGTCACCCTTAGGGTGGTCTTCCCCCAAACCTTGTGCCTTAATTGTTCCTATTTTTTTATCCAGATCTCGTTTTTGTTGTCCTTAGGACTCTGGCCCTCATTCTGACCCTGGCGGTCGGCGGAGAGACGGCGGTCGGACCGCGAACAGACCGGCGGTATTAAAAATGGCATTCTGACCGCGGCGGTCCCCGCCGCGACCAACCGCCACTTCTCCACTCCGACCGCCACGGCGGTCATGACCGCGGGGCTGGAGTTTGCGCACTCCGGCCCGGCGGTCGTCCCAAGACCGCCAAGGGTATTATGACCCTGCCTACCGCCGCGGTTTCTTGCGGGCGGGAACCGCCGTGCGAACCATGGCGGTAAGCACTATCGGGGCCAGGGAATTCCTTCCCTGGCACTGATAGGGGTCTCCCCCACCCCCCACTACCCACCCGAGTCCTCCCCCCACACCCTCCACCCCCCTGCCACCCCCCAGAGGTGGTACGAACCCCCTCCCCACCCCCACCCCGACATGCACATACATGCACCCCGACATGCACACACCCCCAACATGCACATATACACACCCCCTACACACACATACACAACGGGGACACATACCCGCACACATACATGCAGACATGCGCACCTGCCGAACAGCACACATTACCCATAGACACAGCAGCACCCCCCGCCCGCATACACGCACTCACACACCCCCTCTACACACTCACACGCACACCCCCATGCACGCCCACATCACACAACACCCCCCCACCCCCTCCTCCCCTCACGGACGGTCAACTTACCTTGTGCGTTGGTCCTCCGGGAGGCGACGGGAGCCATGGGGAGGTGACCGCCAACAGAAGACCACCAACAGAAGACCGCCACACAGAAATGTGGGTCGTAATTCTGTGGGCGGTGTTCTGCTGGCGTGGCGGTGGAGGTTGACCAGTCTCCACTTTCCCGCCGACCGCCAGTGTGGCTGCTGGCGGTTTTCCGGCGGAACGCTCCCAGCGGTCAGAATGCGCACAGCGGCATACCGCCGCGGTCGGCGGTCTTCACCGCGGCGGTAACTCGGCGGTCTTGCGAAAAGACCGCCAAGGTCAGAATGAGGGCCTCTGTGTACTTTACCATTGCTAACCAGTGCTAAAGTGCTTGTGCTCTCTTTAAACATGGTACAATTGGCTTTCCCTAAGTTGACACATTTTAATTTAGTTGTCAGTCCTTAGTAAAGTGGTGCCTCATGTACCGATGGCTTGTGAATTTTCAATGCTACTAGTGGGTTTGCACCACCCCTTGTACAATCCACCTAAATAGTCCTTTAAATGCATCTCAGGTCTGCCATTGCAGCATGTGTGTGCTGTTTCAAACTGCTATTTCAACATGGCAAAATTAAAATGTTTCCAGGCCTACACCTTCCTTTTTAATACATTTAAATCACTGCTAGAGTAGATCCGACACAGTCCAGAGGGCAGAATGCAGTGTATTTAAAATATTGGACATATACTTTTAAGTTTTACATGTCCTTTTAGTGAACAACTCCTAAATTCATTTTTCACTGGTGTAAGGCCTACCTCACCCATAGGATAACATTGGGTTACAATATTACATTTAGTGAGTGATAACTTTCAATTGGGAGTAGGTAGGAATGTCGAGTTTGGTGTCTAAAGCACTGCAATTTAAAACCCTCTGAAATGGTAAAGTTGTGTTTTATATCACAATTATACAAATGCCAGTTTTAGAAAGTTGGCATCTGCTTGTCCTAACCATTTGGTGCCTGCAGCCTGTATCCTGGGGCACATGACTAGGTGTGACTGGCTTTGGCCTTTGTGTATTACTCCAAGACAGTGAGACAAAGAGGATGGGCCATCTCCGTCAGGATGAGGGCATAGAGTGGTCATCATCCACACTGCACATCACAAAGCCTCTTTCTCTGCAAAGTCACAAAGGGTTTGACACTACTCTTTTGTGACCCTAGACAAGCTGTAGTCAGGACGGGGAGGAAGGAAATTCCAGACATGTCGGTAGAGGGAGGACTTTAGAAGCTTCTCCCACTTCAAATTGGGCACCAGGTGTAAATAGTCGACCGTCAGCCCCAACTCTTCAGATCACTTCTGGGCCTGTGGACTCTGCCAGGAAAAAGGACTGCCCAGATGTGAAAACTGCCCAGCTGCCTAACCTCTCCTTTACTGACCAAGAACTGCTTTGCTGCCCAAGGCCTGCTGTTTGCTGCACCAGGGCTTTTCTGCTGCTGTGAGCTGCCCTGCTGAGTCCAGTCTGCCTGTGTGGACCCAGTACTCCAGGAAATCTTCAAGGGTCAGTCGGCTGGCCCTCTCTTCAAGCCACAGGGACATAACAGGCTTCTTCAACGTTGCGGCAACTCCTCACATCACAACACAGCTCACCACCAGCACTAGCCCGGCACAATGCATCTTGTCCCTGGCACTGATGCATCACAGTGCAAGGCCCCATAAGCCAGGTGTCTTCTTTGATGACACATCTCAATTCTGGTATCGGCCCAGCCTAATACAGCTTGTCCTCAGCGCCCTTGCTGCACCTTTGACGATGATGCCAGGCCTCGCATTGCAAGCTCTCGTCAATGGCTTTATCGACTCCGCCACTGCGCAATGCATCTCAGTGCCGGACCTCGCATTGCAGCTCGTTGATGACTCCTCAATGCTGGCCAACACAGCCTAATGCAAGGACTTAACATCTCGACGTCCCGGCCACAAGTTACTTTGCCAGCAGACTGAACTCAGTCCTATATCCAGCCAGTGCTCCATCATGGTCAGCCTAAACTTGGGACTTGGACCTGATCTACCGTGATCAGATGGCCACAGTTGGCTCTTTTTGCTTTCTAGCACTTCATTTTTACCTAACCCTTTAGAATTGCATATCTCCACTTCCACTTATTGGATTTTTGTCGTTTTGGTGTCGCTTATTTTTCTGAAGTTGCGCTGCATTAGTACTTTACACATTTCCTTTAAGTTAAGACTGACTGCTTTAGTGCGAGCTATCAGTTAAGCATCGGTTAATCACATTAGTGGTTCATCCTGATGGGGATTGTGGCTGTTGCTTGAAGAGAGTTCACACCCCCCTCAACCACCAACCCAGTTTCTCACAATTAGGGGCAAATTCATGAAAAGTGGCACTTTACCTAGTGTAGCGCCACTTTTCTCGCACCCCTTAGCGCCCCCCAGACGCCACCATGTGTGCACCGTATTTAATATATGGTGCACCATGGCGGTAGTTAGGGAACTAGTGTCAGACTTTTTGACGCTAGTTCAGAGCTTTGCAGGATTTACATCCAAACTTTTTACGCTAATCCTGCAATGCACCCAGAGGCCCATTTTACCAGCAGGCGTTAAAAGTGGTGAAAAAAATGATGCAAAGAAATCTCTTTAATTAATTTCTGCCATTTTTTCAGCCCCCCTAACAGGGGAACGCCCCCTTTGCATACATTATGCCTGGCGCAGGCATAATGTAGCGCAAAAGGTCACAAAGTGGCGCAATGCATGCATTGCTCCACTTTGTAAACATGGTGTGGTGTTTTTGCCCATCTAACACCACATGAGCGTCAAAAAATTATGCTAATGTGTCATTAGAATGGCCCTAGGCCCTCTTAAATCTGTGCCTTAGTTATCAGTAACTCACAGGAATGTAGTATGTGAGAATAAGGCGATGAGAGAATAGATGTCTGCCAATCCAGAGCTGTTTAAGGCTACGTTTATTGTACAGGAAAACCAAACAGATGAACAGGCATGCAGATCTAGATAGAGGAGTCGTCAGTATCTGAGACAGAAACCCACAACTCTAGAACAGTAAAAACATTACAAATTATAATATAAGATACAGATACATTGCAAAATACAATACTACATTACCTTCCCCTTTAACAAAACAAAGCAAAACAAAACAAACTAATCTAAATCATAATCTAGCACGTTAGGTAATTTGACTTTATGAACAGTTCATGTCAAGCCATGTTTAACAACACTTCTATTCTCATAAGACATTGCAAAAGCAGGTATACCCTTTGTAATCTGAGTATTAATCATTTTATCATTTTCTTGAATCAGAGGTGTATGCTCTGATTCAGACAGCTGCCCATGTTCTAATGATGTAGATCTTTCATTCGGACTGGACATCTGATTATGATTTCAAGTTGCAGATATTTCACTTGAACTGGGCCTTACCACAGTAGAAGTCAACATATAGTTCCCACATCGCCAACACTCCCATTGTGACAAGTATAAGTATACATTTCTGCCTAAAGATCTGAAATGGGAAGAAGAATACTTTTGTTCCACCTTCCTCTACCATGTAACAACACCGAAGATTTATTCACTTTATCAATTTTATTCTCCCTTTTCTAATCTTAACACATTTTATTTAATCAGCACCCAATTGCCAGCCCCAAAGTCTGCAATTTTCACATTTCTCCTTCTATCAAAATGTGCTATTTGTTTACTTTGTATGCAACTCTATCCCCATTCAAAGACCCTATCAGAAGACAACCTATTAAAATTACCATTAGTGCTTAGCCATTTATGAACAAGATTAGACTCTGGATTTATTTTCTTAACAAATTAAACAATTATACACCTGTAGTTGAATGTGGAAAGTATGAAACCCCCAAACTTTCTCCTTAAGAAAACTCTTAACATCATAATTTGCTGATAACGTTGTTGGAAGGCCTTCCTTCAAAAGACTATTCACTCTCTCGATCAGAACATTGGCAGAAGGTCTTTGAAGAGCAACTTGAAGATGTTTTATGCTATGTAATTCCAAGAAATTGCACATTTTATGAGATACAAAACGAGTGTAATTATCTGTCTCAATTTCTCTTTGAGAGCCTTCAAAATGGAAAACATGCTTCAGAAAACAAATAACAATTTTTGTAGAAGGTGAAACAACACAAGTAAAATGTATTCATTTAGAAAAGTAGACAAAATATGAAATGGTCCAGAGAAATTAAATGACAACTTGTTTCACGGACCATCTGGAAAAGCTACAGTTGAAAATGTTTTTTTAGCTGTTTTGCCTTGTTTGTCTGGCACAATACACTGTGGGCACACATTAAAAACGATTCCAACTTCATGGCAGGCCACCAATAATAGTGTCTCAACTTCTTGCGTGTAACTGAAATACCTAGATGCCCCCATGCGCAATCTTGAGAATACATTTACATAATTACGACAGTGGTATGAATGAGCCCATTTCTAATGCAAATCCCTTTTTCACGTGACAATTCAGAGGAAATTTGGACAAAAATTTTCAACTCATTTGAAAGATTTTTAAAGAGAGGCCAGCCCACCCATAAGTATTGGAAAACATCATGTAAAACAATTTCACATGATGCTGCAAATACCCAGTCTTCTCTCAAAATCTCTGACATGGAAATAACACACATTCATGATCTTCCTTATAGAAATCTTGTGACATTGAGGGGCATATTTATACTCCGTTTGCGCCGGAATTGCGTCGTTTTTTTTGACGCAATTTCGACGCAAAGCTAACTCCATATTTATACTTTGGCGTTAGACGCGTCTAGCGCCAAAGTCCATGGAGTTAGCGTCATTTTTTAGCGTGGACACCTACTTTGCGTTAATGATATGCAAGGTAGGCGTTCCCGTCTAAAAAATCTACTCCGAGGCATGTGCGTCGGATTTATACTCCCGGGCAAAATTCACGCCCGGGAGTGGGCGGGTCAAAAAAAATGACGTACGGACGTTTTTGCGCCGTTTTTTAGTGCCTGCAAAAGGCAGGCGTTAAGGGACCTGTGGGCTCTGAAGGAGCCCAGAGGTGCCCTCCCATGCCCCCAGGGACACCCCCTGTCACCCTTGCCCACCCCAGGAGGACACCCAAGGCTGGAGGGACCCATCCCAGGGACATTCAGGTAAGTTAAGGTAAGTTTTTAAAAAAAAACATTTTGTGGCATAGGGGGGCCTGACTTGTGCCCCCCTACATGCCACTATGCCCAATGACCATGCCCAGGGGACAGAAGTCCCCTGGGCATGGCCATTGGGCAAGGGGGCATGACTCCTGTCTTTGCTAAGACAGGAGTCATTTCTATGGGGGTTGGGAGTGAAAACAAATGGCGCAAATCGGGTTGAGGCGAAAAAATTGCCTCAACCTGACTTGCCCCATTTCTTGACGCCCAAGCCCCATATCCCCCTACGACGGCGCTGCCTGGTGTACGTTGTTTTTTTTAACGCACACCAGACGGCGCCGGCGGCTAACGCCGGCTAACGTCATTCAATAAATACGGCGCCCGCATGGCGCTTCAGAATGGCGTTAGCCGGCGCTAATTTTTTTGACGCAAAACTGCGTTAGTGCAGTTTTGCGTCAAAAAGTATAAATATGGGCCTGAATTTGGCAAAGGCAAACAAGACAGACAATCTGCTTGAATGTTTCTGTTACCTTGTATGTATATTACGTGCATGTCATACTCCTGTAGTTTTGACTAATCGTGAAAAAGCCTTGCCCAAACCATTACCACTTAACCTATAGACCAAAGGTTTATGATGGGTATAAACATCAAAAGGGTTCCTCATTCACAAGTTTAAAATTTCTGGACAACCCAAACAAATGCCAATGCCTCATGCTTTCAGCATCCTGTAAAGTCCTTGACACTATGGCGA
Organism: Pleurodeles waltl; assembly: GCF_031143425.1. NCBI lineage: Eukaryota > Metazoa > Chordata > Amphibia > Caudata > Salamandridae > Pleurodeles > Pleurodeles waltl. The sequence goes on along the minus strand of NC_090443.1, from coordinate 981,894,546 downwards.
CTGTAATCTCTTTACCTCCAACCCACTTGAGGGGAAACAGGCTTTTTGCAGGTTCAGACACACTTTTTGCTCCCATCTTGACCACAAAGCACTGATGTAGCCTCTGAAATGCCCTGATAATCAGGACTCAGTAATGTGCTTTGACCCTTAAAAATGTATGTTTAACTGGCGTATCTCCAAATGTCATAACTTGTTTGTAAGTCCCTATTATATGCTACCAGGAGTACAGTGGGCCTGTAAGTTAAGGTGTCCACCACAGGCTACAGCACGAGTTGAGTCACCAGAATTGTAAAAAGCAAACACATGACTCCCACCCTGCCACTGGTGGCTGGAAGAGCAGTTTTAAATTGTTAGCTCCAATTTGCCATTCCAAACCATGACAAAGCACAAGACTTCATTTTTATTGTTTGTAAACCACCCGTAAAGCAAGCCTACTGAGTCCTAAAGGCAGAGTGCATTATATTAAAAGATTGTACCACTAGTCTCATGTTTTAAATGTCCATTGGCAAGCTCAGAGTTAGATGGTGACACAAAGGACATCTACCTCTGTGGCCAAATGTGCCTCGGTATGTTAGTGGACCGAGGGGTGGCCTCCAGTAAATCCCTGTCACCAGAACTACAACCACAGCATCCTCGAGCATCTTCATCCTCCTGCATCCCTTGCATCAGGACCACTGCACTGAAGTCAATGGCAAGTTGCCATTAACACTGGAACGGGACTGGAGAGTGCTTTCTCTGGAAGGTTACAGTTCCTTGGGACTTTTTCAGTCCCCAAGCTGCTCCTTGCTGGAGTTGGTTGCCTAAAGTAAATGAAAGAGACCGTATACAACTTGCTCAAAGTTTGGTAAAAGTTTCTAAAATGTTTCTAAGTCCCATTTTCGTATACCCTTTCCAATGCTTGTTTGGGTTAAGTAAAAAGCTGTGATTTATTCTTTCTTCAAGTATTTATATCTTCAGAACCTTTTGGGTTCTAATGTCTACAAAGTCAAAAAAATACAATCTATTTTTATAAATTTGTGTCTGATTTGTGGAAAGTCATGTTCCCTTTGCTGCAAAGCCCTGAGACACCGGGAAAGAGCAGAAATGCACTGTATCTACAAGATACAGGCCATTTCTGTCATCTTCCTCTGCATTGGCGCACAAATTGCTGCCTAGCACCAACCCAGATACCTTTGCACAATGGTGTAAGGGTGCCTGCGTTGTGGGGATGATTGTTTTCATGCCGGAAGGGACACCTTCCTGCAAAAAAACAATCACAAGAAGTTTTTTTCATTCTGCAGCACACACAGAAAGAGGAAAAAACGGGGAGAAATAAAAATATTTCTCCCCATTACGTCACTTTTACGCCACTCCTGAGGTGGCGTAAGAATCTGATGCATTCCCAGAGTTGTAAACCTGGTAATGCATCAGATTCTTTCAGGTTTTAGGTGTTGCCTGGGACCATCCACAGCAACACCCATAGAATACCCCTTTCACGCAGTGTTATGCGTGAAAGGGGTCCATATTTACAAGGCCATGAAAAGTCACGCATGATGGCTTTGACTGGCCTTGTAAATATGGGCTGCAACACTGCGCCACCTAAGCGTAAAAGAAAGTGATACTCCGGTGGCGAAGTGTGTGCTGCTAGGGTCTAGTAAATGAGGCCCTTAGACTGAATTCCTTCAGCAGTCATGGTATTCCCTAAATAATCGACCTGCTGAACTGGTGTTCTTCTCTTTTTTGTGAAAATCAGTATCACCCTGTAATGCCTGAATGTCAGCTAAGTTTCCAAATAAAATATCAATTGTCTTTTGGAAGACCAAAAAAGTAAAATATAGTAACATCTTGTTATTCTGCACTAAGTCATCTGATGATATGGAGAACGGATATCAATGGTAGAAAAATACTTAAAGTCCACAATGTTGGCGATCATTTCGTGAATATGTGGCAAAGGGTGGCAATCCACGAGAATATTTTTATTAAATGGGTATAAATTCACAAACAATCGCTTGACCTTTTTTCTGGTCAAAACGACAGGTAAAACCCAAGTTGGTGGACCGCATCACTCGTTCATCACAGAATTTTTCCTGTAAAACTTTCAAATCTTTATGTACACTCAGAGATGTAGGTCTCACTTTGTACACAACAGAAGCAGCATCTTGATTTTACATGATACACTGAATAAATCACCTGACAGAGCTTATCGCCTTTCTAAACACCCCGGATATTTTGAAACATAGACTGGGGAACATCCTCACTGGTGTCTAAAGAAAGAATAACTTGAGATAGGGTTGTTATGACCAGGGTTTAAGAGAATGTCAAGTTTAGCCAAATCTTTCCATCTCACAGTAGCTCGACATTTTAGAGCAACACAGACTATTCCATGTTTAAGGCCCCCTGTTTTCCATAGTTTTTCCGATTTCTAAAGATAAATAGAGAGAAAATTACAGATAATTGGCCTTCTTGTGAGTGACTCTCCATGCTGTTCCTTCATGATTTCAAGGCCAACAGTTGAGCAGATAGACAGCAGATAGAGTTACAACACAGTTTGAGATTTCCTTAAACACAGGCACATGTTAACATATATTTGTATATAATGCTAATATTTACCTGTGGGTGTAGTGTTTTGTTTTATTTTGTTTCCTAACTTGCTAAGACGCAGCAGCATCAAAGTATGATTGCATGTTTATTCATTTAATAAATGTGGAAATATACCATTTTATAACTTCATTTTTTTCTAAAAACACAAAAAACATGCATAAATACCAATAACATGGTCAAATAATAAATATGGGTTAATACAGATGGTAATGTTAAAAAATAAATACTGTAAACCCTGAAGCCCTATCCATGTTTTCCTAGGCAAACACCCCTAAGAAGTATTGAAATACACCAATAAATATATATCTTGACTGCTAATTGCCTTTGGACTGATGCCAGCTTTTTTCTATGCAGAGGTTTTTGGACAATTTTTGAAAAAAGTTACATCAACCAACACTGTTATAGGTGCACCAGAATATGCCCTGCCGTTACGTCTATCCATTTTCCCCCTATAATGGCCTGACACAATAGACCTCTAACACAATTTAGGATTTCAGTTTTTGTCTCACATGTAAGAAAGAACATTAGTAAACTTGTTTGAGCACTATTGTATATCTACGGTTCTAATTTTTAACATTATCTACTTGTGCTCTGCAGACAGAGTGAAAATGCCTAAACTTGTTGCAATTATTACATTTTTCCCACAGCAAGCCATGACCCACTATTACTCAAATGAGTCCTTGAACCACATCTGTAAAAACTGAGTGTCCTTTCTTGACCTTACTGTAGGAAAGTAGCCTCATTCTAACATGGTTACCCCCACTTTTTAGCCTGTTTGTCAGTGTGTTTGACTGTGCTCACTGAGATCCTGCTAACCAGGACCCCAGTGATTATGCTCTCTCCTTTACATTTGGTTGCTGGAACCTTTTTCACCCCACATTTGGCATACTGGTACCCTCATGTAAGACCCTAGTATATGGTACATGGGTACCCAGGGCATTGGGGTACCAGGGGATCCCTATGGGCTGCAGCATGTATTATTCCACCCATAGGGAGCCCATGCAAAATGTTCTACCAGGCCACTACACCAGGTCACTGTACGTCACCCCTATGGCAGGCCCTAATAGCCCAGAGGGCAGGGTGCAAGTATCTGTTTGTGAGGGAACCCTGCACTAGCAGAGGTGCTCCCACAAACTCCAGGCCTATTTTCCTGGACTTTGTGAGTGTGGGGACGCCATTTTTTGCGTGTACTGGACTTGGCTATGTCTAGTAACATAATGGTAATGCCAAACCTGGGCATGTTTGGTATCAAACATGTCAGAACCATACCCCAATACTGTTGCACGTATTAGAAATATGATTCCTTCCATGCACTCTGAGGTTCCTTAGAGGACCACAAGCATAGCTACCATCAGTCGTACAGGGTTTTCCAGGCAGCCCAAGCTGCTGCCACCCCTCAGACAGGTTTCTCCCCTCCTGCTGCTTGATCTGATCAAGCCTAGGAAGGCAGAACAAAGGATTTCCTTTGGGAGAGGGAGGTAACACCCTCTCCCGTTGGAAATAGGTGTGACTGGCTTGCGAGGGGTAGCCTCCCCAACCCACTGGTGTGCTTTGAAGGGCACATTTGGTGCCCTCCATGCATAAACCAGTCCACACCGGTTCAGGGACCCCCAGTCCCTGCTCTGGCACGACATAGGACAATGGAAAGGGGAGTGACCACTCCCCTGTCCCTCACCACTCCAGAAGTGGTGCTCAGAGCTTCTCCAGAGGGTCCCTGGGTTCTGCCATCTTGTTTCCAAGGTTAGCAGGGACCTCTGGGAGCAACTGAGCGGCCAAGCCAGGCAGAGGACGTCAGTGCCCCCTCCTGATAGGTGCTTACCTGGCTAGGTGACCAATTCCCCTTTCAGGACTATTTAGGGTCTCTCTCCTGGGTGGGTCCTCAGAATCGGCTTGCACGATTCTAACAGGACTCCTCTGCAACCTCCAATTCGACTTCTGCCCACTGGAACTGCGATTGGACCCTCCAGGAACTGACAACGCTCCAATCCACGAAGAAGACTCTTCTGCAACTTTGTTTCCACTGCTCCTGCCAGCTTTGCAACAGTGCAAAGCTGGCCATGGATCCTCAGAAGACAGCAACTCTTTAGCCTGCACAAGAAGAAAAAGGAATCTCCCTTGGAGTGAAGGAGTCACTGCCCTGCACCCGCAGGCACCTGCTGCAATGATGACCAGCTACGTGGATCTCCCTTCATCTTGAGCGACGTAGATCCTGTGTCACAGGTAGTGGTCCGGAGTAGTCCCCTTGATCCTCTCTACCAGCTGTCCAACTTTGGTGGAGGTAAGGCCTTGCCTTCCCATGCAGGACAGTACCCCCGTGCACCACGTCCCTTGCTGTTGCCAAGGTTTGTTTGCATCTCCTCCAAGGGATCTTCAGACAACATGTAGGTCCAGTCCCAAGCACTTCTTCCTGTGACACACTGCCCTCTGTGTGGTTCTCCTGCGGCATGGGATCCCTTCCTGTAGTGCTGCGTGGGCTCCTTCTATGACTTCTATGACCCCGTCCTATGGGTGCTGCCTCTGCTCCTGTGGACTCTCTGCGATGCTGAGGGACCCCTGTGAATCTCCCTCCTGGGTTGAGTCCTCCTGGGCCTTACTGCTCCCTGGCAGCACCACTTTTCCACTAACCGCGAGTTTGCCTTTGCCAAGGCTTGTTGGTGGAATTCCTCTACTGACTCCCATCTGCAATCTTCACTCCAGCATGGGGAATCTTCTGCATCCATCAGGAACTCTTCTCCAGCTCCAGGGCTGCAGTGCTGACCTGTTCTTCATCACCCTTGACCAACTCCTGCAAGCGCGGCTGGGTGGATAGTAGCTCCTACTCCTCCTGGACTCCACTGTGACTTTTGGACTTGGTCCCCTCTCTCCACAGGCCTTCCTCTCCAGGAATCCACCACTGGTTTCGTGCAGTCTTGTCTGGGTGTCTTCTATTCTTCTTTTTCCTCCTTTTGTGTGGTTTGGGGAAATTCCAGTGATTTACTCCTTGCTTCCTGGTCACTGAGTGGTACTGTGTTACTTATCTGTGTTACTTATCTGTGTGGTTTTCTAGTACCCCCAGCTCCCCCCTACACGTTCCACTCCCGTGTCTGCATTCCATTTTTTTAGTAAATGGTTTGGGCTCCCCTGGGGTCACTATTGGTTATAGCTATTTGCACTGTTTTCTAACCTTTTCTATATCTATTGTATATATTTAGTGTATTACTTTCCTCCTATTGGAGGGTTACCCTTCTAGTATTTTGTGCCATTGTGTTCCAAAAATAAAGTACCTTTATTTTTGTACAAACTGAGTTTTCTTTCATGTGTGTAAGTGCTGTGTGACCCCAGTGGGTTTGCATGAGCTTTGCATGTCTCCTAGATAAGCCGTGGCTGCTCAACCACAGCTACCTCTAGAGAGCCTGGCTTCAAGACACTGACTGCACTACACTAAGAGGGGATACCTGGACCTGGTATAAGGTGTAAGTAACATAGGTACCCATCACACACCAGGCCAGCTTCCTACACTTACCAATCTAAGGGGCATATTTACAAGAAAGTGGCACATCAGCTCTGATGCGCCACTTTTCTTGCATCGCCCTACGCCCACCTAACGTCACCATGGTAGTGCTGTATTTACTTTACAGTGCACCATAGCGCATGTAAGTACAATAGCGTCATAATTTATGACGCTATTGCAGCGCTTTGCTGGATTAGTGCCTAAATGATGGTGCTAGTCCAGCAAAGCACAGGGAGACCCATAGGCTATTAGGGAAGCGTCACTTTAATGCCTGCTCTGAGCAAGTGTTAACATTTACAGAAAAAACGTTGCAGTGAAATCTTGTAATTTTCACTGCACCATTTTGTGGGCCTCCCTCTGTAGGAACGCCCCCTTGCATACATTATACCTGGTTCAGGTATAATGTGGCCCAAGGGGTTACAAAGTGCATTGCGCCACTTTGTAAATATGGCAGATGGCGGGGGCCTCTCTAACACCTCCTTAGCGTAAAACAAAATGACGCTAGGGAGGCGCAAGGAGTCACAAGGGGCTTGTAAATATGCTTGGGATGAAATCATTGACCTATGCTTTTTACTATATCAATAACCTTCCATAAAAATGGACTCCTGTATGTCAACCAGCTTTCTTGACTTTTCTTAGAAAGGCAGGCAAAACGAATTGGTCACTGATATAGTTATCTACACAATTTTCAAACTTGCATGTAGAACTCAGAACTCGCAAAGCAGGAATACATTCTTCCACCAATTCATCATTACTCTGTGTTTAAAAAAGTTGTGTCTTTCCAACAGGACCTTTGTGGCCCATAACTGGCTGCATCAATAGCCTCAAGATAGTTTTCAGAAATGTGCAACCATTGTATCCATTTCATCTCTGGTTTGCCTGTTTTGTTTTATAGAAAAAGTGGTGGTTGCATGACATTCTGACTTGCAGCCATGTTATTTGTTTATAAACTCCACCAACAGTGGCAAATAAGCTCAAAACTTCACACTTTTCAATACTTACCAGTTGTGAACTTCGCTAGGAACAATCTGGTTGTGTGCAACCACAGGCTACGAACATTCAATCAATCAGTGATTTGTGAAGCATGACTAATCACCCCATAGGGTATCAAGGCGCTGTTTGTGGGCGTGCTGCTCAGTCAAAGAGCCAGGACTTGAGGTCCTTCCTGAACTGCTTCAGTGATGCGTCTGCCTGAGCTTGAGAGGGTGCATGTTCTATGTACGGGCTGCTCGGTAGGAGAACGATCTTCCTCCGGTTGTGCTTTTCAGGATCTTGGGAACAGCTGCAAGGGCGAGCTAGAATGAACGGAGATGTCTATTGGGTACATGGAAGGTGAGGCTGTGGTTGAGGTATGCCAGTCCAATGTTGTGCAGTGCCAAGTGTGAATCTGGAGTTTGTATGTGATGCGCTTGTTGACAATAACGTTAGTGCAGTGAAACCGCGGCAAAAGATTTCCTTGTTTGTCAATCCGTACAGTCAAACTGAGCAAACCAACATAGCCACCGACATCTGACAGATGCACTAAGTAGCCCAGTGAGCTCACCATGCCATTTGTCTTCTAAATGAATCACATGCGCATTCCTAGTGAGCCCGGACCCCTGGAGCTGCTCCTCCTTGGGGTATCAATCACTGCGCATTGCAACCAGCTTGGGCTGCCATGTAAAAACCCACTGCAATGGCCACTGAATCCTGTTTGAAGGTAAACAAACACTGCTTCTACTGGCACCTGTCACTCATCCACACACTATGGGCACAGTTTCAAGGAGCAAAATGTATCTTATGTATGATGAGCTTGAATCGCATAAAATAATATGGTGACAGGAACCTGGACCTTGTGGTTGCCTTTTTCTAAACACCCCACTCCTGGTACCAAACTGTAGGATGTGAGAGCAAGGTGCTGTTAAAAGTCTATAAGGGGCATATTTCTGGGGAATTGGCAGACAGCGGCGCAGCAAGTCTTCTCACTGCGCTGCCCTACATCAATGTGAAAGGGCAGGAATGCACCGTATTTATGCAATACGATGCATTCCTGTGCTTTCCCCCTGCGCTGGAATTGGCTGCCTAGCTCCAGCACAGGCACCCTTGCACCATGGTGCAAGGGTGTCTGCCCTGCATGCAGGATATATTTTTGTGCAGGAAGGAGCACCTTCCTGCACAAAAAACAATCCCAAAAGGGGTTTTCCTATTTCTTTGTGTGATGCAGAATGCTGATGAACTAAATCTGGGGCAGCATCAAAATACATGGGTGCTGTGTGGGGAAACCCACTGCAATGCCTTTTGAACGATTCCCTGGTGCAGAGTAAGGTAATGCAGCTACTTTCGCGGCTTTGGCTTACTCCATATCCATGAGGTCATTCAAAGCCACGCAAAGTGGCTTTGCGTGGCCTCGTACATATGGTTGACAGACATGCATCGCTGGGACATCAAAAAAAAGTGACGTTCCATCAGCACAAGCCTCTCTCAAATATGCACCTTAGTTCATTGTACAGAAAAAGGACCAATGACGAACAGGCACACATGTCTAGACAGTTGAAGGAACTGTCAGTATCTGAGCCAGAAACTTACAACTCTAGAACAGTAAAAACATTTCAATTGAGGACAACAATTAAAGAGGCAAATACATTGCCCAGTATAATACTAGAGGGATGGAGACAATGTGGAGTACAAGTGGGCACCCTGACAAGGAAACCAGTGATATCGGTCAAATTGTCGAAATTAGCAGATGTTCTTGCAAGAAGGTAATGCAAATAGCTAGAAGCAAATTATTAGTACTTCCAGTTGCCGTTACCAAGCTGAAAGCCTGTACTCCAAACTTCTCTGATCCCTGGCAGATAAAAGAGCTGATGATGGGTATATTTGGAGCGAGCATGTTTCTGAGATGCAACAAATATTTATGCGGGTTGGTCAACTTTTCACTTTGGTCAAAATAAAGAAATAACACCTATACCAACCTTGAAAACTGCTCTCTCCACCTTATTTCAAGTTGACTCCAGGTCAGTTGCTAGAGTATGTCATTCCATGGATGATATTAGGAATGCAATAACAATTTGGAAGCCAGAAAAACACAGTGATTACATTTGACCAAGCCACGTTACAAACATATGACAGAAATACAATGGACAATAGAATGGAGCTGGCCTGATACTGTTTATAGATGGGGTTTGAGGAGAATCACTTCGTGGTTATTCTTGGTGGGTTCCACATCAAATGGACACACTTGAACTGCTCTGGAGACTTGTTAGATAACTCCAGCTGGACTGCAGTTTCTTAGGAAGGGAAGCAAAGCGAAAACCTCAGGGAGAGCAGACCTTCTCGAAGGCTGCTTTTGCTAACCGTGCAAGCACATCACATACCTGCATGCACGTTGTGAAACCTTAGGCATGGAGCTCACCAGGGGTACAAGTGTGCGAGTGGTGGACAAACTAGCATCCTTTCTGAGGAAGACTTTTGGAAGGCTCAAGAGGAAAAATACACTCAGTTTCAATTTTGGAACCATATACTTGGCATAGAACTGGAAATATTCTGTTGAAACACAGCTGTGCACGAGAGAGGGTCTGTACATATATCATTTGTCTAAACTTTAGTGTTTGTCCCCTGCCTTTGATCACTATAACTCTGCACAACACGTTGTTGTCCACCTAAGGAGTATGCTGTCCCTCACAAAAAGTACCCAGATATTTTTGAAAGGGTTATGAAAGGAAAGATCACTGTTAATCAGGGGTGGCTCCTCCGTTAGGGCGGAGGTGCGCCGCCCCCGCCAGCAGCAGAAGCTGCAAACCTTTCAGAACGAAAGGATAATAAACTTTGTTTATTATCCTTTCGTTCTGAAAGGGGCGGGCCATGGGGGTGACGTGCACTGAGGAGGAGTGCATAGCACTCCCCCTCAGAGCGCATGTGTGTTTGGCTGGCCGTCTTGGGCCGGTCAAACACACATGCGCAGTAGGCTCTCTCAAGCCCAGCAACACAGTTGTCGGGCTAAAGAGAGCCTGGACAGGCTCCCAGTCTGCCTGGGAGCGCCCTGGCTGGGCGCTCCCAGCCAATCCTGACGCTGCTCTGAGCAGCGTCGGGATTGGCCGCAGGGCAGGCTGGGAGCCTCTGCGTGGCGGTGGAGAAGGTAAGTTAAAAAAAAAAAAATAATACTTAAATGTACCCTCCCTGCTCCCCTCCTCGCCTTCCCCTCCTGCGCCACACCTGCCCCGCCCCTTATTGGCGATGTGAGCCACGACTGCTGTTAATAAAACAGGTTGCTGGATTTCCAACATGTCTCTTGATGAGCACATGAATAAAAAATCTGTTCTGGGTCAGTTTGCGAAGCTACCCACTCCAGCACAAACTGAATATTGCTCTTGCCATGATAACACTCCTGGCAGGCAACATAGGTTTCTGGATAAAGTCTTTAACCCAGACGTTGCCTTAAAGGAATTGGGTAATTAGATACAAGTGACTCCAAACACTGCTGAGATTCTGGAATAAGACTGTTATTAACACCATAAAGTCAATAAAAGGACCCGGAAAACATTTGAGTAGAAACTTCTTCAGTGAGAGTGTGGTGATATGTGAAATGCCCATAGAAATGGCAAGCACCAAAAACAGATTCCCTCGATTCAACCGCAAATCGCAAACAAAATCTAATTATTCTTCAGTAAAATTGTTAAAACACAACAAAACTGTGTTCCACAAACTATACATAGCTTGTAAGACTTGTCATGGAGATGCATACAACTTTTTTCTGAAATTAAAACAATACTTGCTCAACATGGAAGTCTGATGTACGTACGTGTATTGGGAACTTGGGGGCATATTACAAGCCCCTAGCTCCACCTTGCGCTGCCCTAGCATCATTTTTTTTTCACACAAAGGCGGCATTAAGCATTGTGCCTCTTTGTAAACCTGTGCCTGCCCCAGGCATAATGTATGCAAGGGGGGGGGTTCCCACGCAGGAAGGCCCGAAAAAATGGCCCAGTGAAATTTACATAATTTCATTGCGCCATTTTTGTCCGTAATTTTTAACGCCTGCTCAGAGCTGGCATTAATATGACACACCCATTTTAATCAATTGACACGAGTACAGCAAAGCGCCACAATAGTGTAATTTTTTTTAATGCTATGGTACTAACGACCTCCATGGTGTGCCATAACGTAAATACAGCTCAACCATATGCTCCTAGGTTCCAGCAGGAGATGAAGAGGGCGATGCACATCACAAGCCTGACGTCCCATTGATGATCTTCGATGGATCTAACAATGTGCATCTGATTGCAAACTTTTCAACTACTCCATGAAATCAATTGCCTGCACACAAAACCAGCTTAATAGACACAAATTTAAATGAATGTATATTATCTTTGATTTCTGTAATGCCTGAATTCGCCTCTGCAAGCTAAAAGAAGTAATTCATAGATGAGCTGAGCTGAAAAAACAGTGCCAAAGAAATAGTCTGAACTCCTAGGAGTTGAACAAATCACAGAAAAGCCTTTTGACCTACTGGCTTCCCAAATATCCAGAGTAACTTATCATTGAGAAGATGTAGTTACACAAGAGAGAGGGGTAAAATGCTCATAATCAGGTGCTGCAGCTACAACAGAGTGGCTGGGACCATACACTTAAGTGGAAGCCGACACAGAATGTTAATTGAGGCTGCAGATGTTGTTGCTTAAGGTAGGAAGATCATCCTCAGGCACAGGGTAGACACCGATGCTGTTGTGCGGACTTTACACTTTGCAAAGTAGCTGTGGATTGTATTCAGAGTGGGCAAACCCTTTCATATTTTTGATATTAGTCCTTATAGCTGGGGCCTTGGGAGTTGACAGATGAATAACCCTACCAGCCTTTCATGCACTGATGAGGAGACCAACACACCAAGGTTCTCACCAAGAAGCAAACTAGCATGCTAGACAACTTGGAATAATACCCAAGGAGTGCCACCAGATCGATGTGCCATTTCCACCTCACCTACATTACAAGAGACTGGCAGTTATGGCTGCTATGATAAGATTTATCTCCTTCTGAAGGACCACTGCAGCCAAGGAACACATGTTAGTAAGGTCAGGCTTGTGTTATCTCCACTTAAAAACATGGAATTAAATAACATGCCTCCAACTCGGTGTATCCTTAAATTGCATGTGCCTTGAGCAACCTACCCGGCAGGACATGCGGGCCAAGGTCTTCAGAAATCACCTCAACAACCGGACTTAAATATCTTTGGTTGGACCCCAGAAAGACAACCTTCGCTGAGGCAACCACGGCAGATCACTTAACCATCCGCCGGTGCTAAGTCGCAAGAACTGATCAAATGCACATGTTAATGCAGATGAGCCTCACTGCACAAACACACAAAGGCTGATCCAGTTTCCAGTGCTTTTTGTTTATGTGGCGGTTGTCACTGGGATGATTTTTCACTTCATGAACACACTTTTTTTAAAACTATTTAGTGAAAAAATACCTTTAAATTAGTACAAAGCTTTTAAACCTTAACTTAGTCATTACTATATTCAAAAATAAAGATTTACAGAAACAGAAAGCAAAAAAAGAAGCAATAGTAACTGTATTTGCATGGTTATCGTGCTTTTTATTTTGTGAAATTATTACAAAATGTAAATAACTGTGATACATTACTAACAGTAAGAAATGTCTAATTTATATGAACTTAGGTTTTAATTAAAATCCCAGTTCTGTTGTCCCACTTTGTAACTTAGTAAAATAAAGGGCTTACATGAACTACCCATGTTTTTTCAACAATATTAAGAATTTAAGAGCTTGAAACTGACCCCGCAAAATATGTTGTTCTTGTCGTTTTTGTAGAGAATTGGCTGCTGAAAAAAACCCAAAATGTTGGCATAAGTCAAAGTGCATTTTCCAATATGGCAGCTCGTGGTGCTTGGGGCCAATTCTTCAAACCTGAAATTACAATTTGGGTATAAACAACACTTTCTCCCAATTTCATGCTTTTACCCTAACGTGCAATGAGTTCTTGAAAGGCGGACACATCTGGACTAAAAGGGTTTTTTTCCCTTCCCATCCTAATCTTCAAAGAAGCTTTCTTTCAGCCATTTCTACTTTCAGATCCTTTTGTATCACTTTCTTCTACAGTTAAAGTAACATTGTATCTACCTCTGCAACCCTGCAACTAACAGTCATGATCTCTGTGAAAGCATGACTGAGGATTTCTAATACACAGATGTGGACGCAGGTTTCTTGAAGATTTCTTGAAGCCAGACTGTAGGGTAACATTCTCCCATTTATTTCGAGGGCCTGTGGCTATAACTCCGTGCCCAATCCAATAGGGATCACTGTTTGTAAATCATAGCAACTATATAAACAACTTATCCCCAAAAGAAACTCGATCCACCTGTTTGTCAGGGGCACTACCCTTTACTTTCTGTATTACAAAATGTGACACAACTAGTAATAGTGTCCCACAAGGTGCACAAGGCAAGCCTTCTCCAGCACCCGAGCTGTTGGAGGGGTAGATGTTAGAGTAGGTAATGAGGATGTCACCTAATACATGTCTTATGGACCTACTCTAACCTTGAACCCTACTGGACACTCCAGTGGGAGAAGCCGCTGCTGGGCTGGGCATTAATGGGCTTGACATTACTCTATCTGCACCCTTAGCAATATTACCTGATAGGACTGATAGCAAAATGTGTGGCGTTCATGCAGAGGTGGTCTTTCTGGCGGCTGCCAAGAACAGCAGATACGCACACAGGGAGCAGATTCCCCGCTTTAATAGGTTTGTGAAGTAAAAAAATAACTAACAGCTGCAACAAATACTGCAAGGTTCACCTGCAGGCTTGCTTAGGGACACTTGCAGGGTTTTCAAAACTAAATTTAGGAACGCTGTTCAGCATTTTTTGCACTGGTGCTCAAACAGGGATAATCATTCTAAATGTTACTTACATGTGGGTTCATGATCCACCAAAAATAGGGTCCCAACCACAATTTGGGAAGCTATGCCTTAGACTACGCAGGATTATATAATATATAATTTTCCAAATATCTCTATAATCCTAGGGTTGATAGCAAACAATGCTGCATACATATTGATCATGCAATAATTTACAAATAGTAGAGGAGTGGTTCTAAAGGTTGGCATTCACTTAGAAACACAGCACATCTGGTATGTCACGACTGATGGCATCCAATACTATAGTTCCCTGAATTTTTGTTTATTTGAAACGAGCAATTTTGTGAAGAAAAGGGAATTGTTATTCGTATATTCCTTCACACTTTCACCAGGCAGACAGAATTTGATGCAGGCGCCGCTCCATCGACAGCCATGTGCCGCATGGGTGTACATCAAGGGAAACAAGTAAAACATTTTTTAACAACCTGAAAATCAAAGCCGATATTCCTGCTTGGAACCAGTGAAACTATAAAAGCATCATTTTCCCTGATATTCTACTATTTTCTGAAAGAGGAGTTCGAGTGGCGAGGAAGAATCCTTTTCTGCTACTTCTTAACATGCGCACTTGGGCCTAGATCCTGGTAGGTGACAGGCAACGCAGCGCCCAAAGTAGCGGCGCTGTGCTGCGTGACAAGGAGCGAGCGGGAGAGCGCCACATTCGCATAGAAATGTGTCTCTCCGCCCCTCTCCCCAGCACCGGGGCTGATTTCAGCTGCCGTGCGCCACGCACACACCTTAGCGCCGCAGTGCTAGGGTGTGTGCATGAGTCTATCATAGCCTTTGTACAGGAGGGGGAGCATCCCGTACAAAATACTATGCCTAGATAATTGGATGTGCTTTTTCTAATTTGTATGTGTGCTGTACAATGCAGCACACATGCAAATTCAGAAGAAAACAGAGAAATGAAAACATTCCTCCATTTAACACCTATTTTTCAACAGCATTAATTTTTGGAGCTGAACCCTTTCTACTGATGTTTAAGATTAGGGTTTAGCGTAAGAAAACATGGGTGGTAGCACGGGTACTCCCAATGTGCCACCCATGTAACACCCCCTTGAGGCAAAGTAATGCAATTCAGCGTTTTGCGCTGCTTTTATTTTGTCACACAAACCAATGCAAACACCAATTTGCGTTGGTTTGTGAAAAAGAGATTAGCTTTATTTTTGTAACGCTAAACCAACACTAAACCTTTGAGAATGTGGGCCTTGGAATGTCCTTCTGAAGCAACTAGCACAACGACTAACGGACTATTTGCAACCCCAATGATTTCAGTAAGCTGACAGGAGGTTTGTCACTGGACATCTAACCCTTGAAAAGCTAGCTCCGCCCACTTCTGTCAGCACTCTGCTCCTCCCAGGATAGGCTGTGAGCGTCGCGAGCCGCGAGCGTCTGTGAAAGGTCGACTTAATCATTCACTCCGTGAGGCTTTGCACATATGGATCACCAGGTCCAATGTGAGAGGGCACCTCCCACTCAGGTTTTCATAACTCTCACTGAGCAATATGCCTCTTGCCGAGGTCACAGTGTACAAATGGTGTGCCTGCTCTGTAACTATAAGGGTTTTGGGTACCTCTATGATGTGCTCAAGCCCCAGTATCTGAGTCCTTTCACCTCCATGTACCTGGATGTGCAGTGTCAGGAAACTCCCTCACAACACACTGACTTACCTGGAATGCAGATGCATGCAGCAGAATGTCTTGTCGAAAACAGAGAGAATTTTGAACATATCTCCCCAACACTAATGGCGCTGCTTTGGCTCATCCTCCTCTTTACGTTGAACTGCATCACATGCCAGGCAGCCAGAACTGGCAGTCCTCTATACCTGGGAAGGAGATGAGCTAACCTCAGGTGGACAGCGCCACACCAGAAGCCAGACATCGCCTGCCTGGAAGCAGAAAACTGCAAACCAGAAGGTAGGCCATCTCAGTCTATACTCACTGGATACTCATCAATACTAGGTCTGCCCCAACTCACCTGCATTTCAGAAAGAAGCAGAAGGCCCACCTCTTCAGGAATCACTACATCTCCTCGGGGCATTGTTCGCCACCCAAGAACATCTTGTTTCATTGGAAATGATCCGGGATCATAACTCAGGTCTCCCATCCTTGTTCAGTGCTCTGCTGCTCTTTAGCTAGGTTTGTGCTCTATAAATATAGATATGTATGGATATACATCATTACTGTTAATCAGTAGGTAAAGCCAAGTTTCCCAGATGCTTAAAGGGAAGCATTGGTGGGGCGCCTGATCTCAGCTACCTGCCACTTCCCCATGTGTGGGACATGTCGGCCTCATATGGGGAACCTGGACGTGCATGTGACGCCTGCAGCTTCTGTAGACGATGAGAAGGAAGGCCACTAGGGAGAAAAGATGGAAGAACTGATCACTATTCATGAGCCCTAAATCTTGTGTGTGTGTGTGTGTGTCCCTCCACCCTGCGCGCCTTTGATGCACAGCTTTCGTGCCCTGGTGGAAGCACTACAATGCCTCATAGGGGTAGAAAGTACTATATAAATGCAATTACAATACAATACATTATGTAACCAGCATTAAAACTAATATTGTAGCACTCAGCAGTCAAACAATTTTAGTTTATACTGACTGCATAATAATCCCTCTTACTGCTTGATACTCTTACAACCAAATAAGAGAAAACTGCTAAGGGTTATGGCCATTATCCAGTATTCCCAGTCCACAGCAACAAACCACCTGTTACCATCATACCAGGCAAGGAATAACTGAAGAGATCTGCCACATACTGCTAGCCAATGGAGGACTTTAATTTAGTTCACCACTTTAGGTCCCGACTAGTCACGTACTACGACCACTTCTTGACATCTCACAGTGGCAATCAGATATGGAATGACATTAGCAAAGTGCATCCCAGGAGATCTCTCCATCACTTCTCCCTTTACCTTGTGACTCCGCAAAATCCAAAGATATGTTTTAAATCTCAGAACCGACAGTCCACTGGAGTATCCGGCTGAATAGATTATGAACATAAGAAATATCACAAAAGGGCCTTCAGATCTGCTGAACGCTGCCAGCTTACTGAAAACCATAAACTGTGAGTCTGTCTCGCACTTCTTCATCTGTCCCACTGTTAAGCGCTCCGTCCGTAACACGCAGGTCCTCACATACGCCATGGAAACAGTTCCAACATAGGATCAAAACAAAAACCACACTCTTCCAGCCACACAACCCACATATTCTAGGATGCAAGCGCATTAGTGCCCCAAACAGGGGTAGTAAGTGCTATCTAAATGTTGCAGTGCAATGCAAAGGAAAACAGAAGAGGCAGCGTAAGTGACAATCCGGTTACTCCCACGATTCCTTCCAAAAAACATATCCCAATAGCAGGAGACAGAAAGTGAAAATACCAGGAACAGTCACATTTATTTCATTTCCTGTTCTCACCACCTAGTGCGCATGACTGTAGCTGGGCTGCAAAGGTCTACTAGGAGCGAAGCTGTCGGCACATCTGCAGCCCTCGTGTCTCTCTTCTGTCCTCCTCTTGCTCTTCCTTCCCATCCCAGCCTCACACCTGATGCCTGTATGTAGAGGCAGGAGAGGGGCTGATCTTATCCACTTAACTAGCTACACAGATCTGCCAATCATCAATGGAGGACCTGGGAGGACCTGCAAAATCGCGCCCAGTTTCTTCAGGAGGGGGCTGATTCTGTTGATGACAGCGCCATACTTAAGTGGCATCCCAGAAGTGAGCACAGGGCGACACTTGAAACTGGCAGGGAATGTGGTCTGTTAAAAAACACAAAAACTGTGCACACTGCTGCGCCCTTCCATCACGCCACACTAGCTTGAGATACTTCTTCATTAAGGTGGACACACTCTTCCAAAATAATATTGCGTTTCCAAACCCAATACCTTACAATGTATTAGTTTATACTGGCCTTAATTAACAATGGATGGTAGGGGCTGGTTGGAAGGAATGCTCAGAAAATAGTCAAATACTGTAAGGTATGCCACAGTACATAAAGAAAGAAATAGACCACTATATACTTCCCCACTGGAACTAGAGACTGGGGGAAAGTTGGAATCTATGAGTCTCAGAGGATGAAAAGACATGAATATGGATCCCTAGTAGAAGCCTAGGCTTGCATCCTAAGCTCTTGTTCATCGCTAAATGTTGCCCTTTTGTGGAACATTTCCAGTGGACTTCACACCCAGGTCAGAGGTATCAGTGAAGATTGGTAGAGTTCTGGCAGACTTGGGGCCGTATTTATACTCCGTTTGCGCCGAATTTGCGTCGTTTTTTTTGACGCAAATTCGACGCTAAACTAACGCCAACTAACGCCATATTTATACTATGGCGTTAGAGGCGAATAGCGCCAAAGTTCCCGGAATGTGCGTCATTTTTTAGCGTGAACCCCTTCCTTGCGTTAATGATATGCAAGGGAGGCGTTCCCGTCTAAAAAATGACTCCCAGGCCTTTACGTGGTATTTATACTCCCGGGCAAAAGAGACGCCCGGGAGTGGGCGTGGCTAAAAACGGCGCATTTGCGCCGCTTTTTAACGCCTGGGTCAGGCATGGCGTTAAGGGACAAGTGGGCTCAAAATGAGCCCAGAGTGCCCTCCCCTGCCCCCAGGGACCCCCCCTGCCACCCTTGCCCACCCCAGGAGGACACCCAAGGCTGGAGGGACCCACCCCAGGGACATTCAGGTAAGTATTTTTTTATTTTTTTTTAATAATTTTTTTTGGCATAGGGGGGCCTGATTTGTGCCCCCCTACATGCCACTATGCCCAATGACCATGCCCAGGGGACAGAAGTCCCCTGGGCATGGCCATTGGGCAAGGGGGCATGACTCCTATCTTTACAATGATAGGAGTCATGTTGATGGGGGATGGGCGTCGAAAATAAATGGCGCAAGTCGGGTTACGTAACCTGACTTGCCCCATTTTAAGACGCCCATGCGCCATTTTCCCCCTACGCCGGCGCTGCCTGGTGTACGTGGTTTTTCTCGCGCACACCAGGCAGCGCCGGTCTGCTTGCGCCGGCTAACGCCATTCAATAAATACGGCGCCCGCATGGCGCTTCAGAATGGCGTTAGCCGGCGCAAAACTTTTTGACGCTAAACTGCGTTAGCGCAGTTTAGCGTCAAAAAGTATAAATATGGGCCTTGGTGTATCTCTGAGGGGGGGGTGAGTGAATGAGTGTTCCCAATGTAAGATTATCAGTGGGGATTAAATATAAATAGTTTTGAAGAACATTAACTGCTATAATTTGTCTACAGTGCTAAAACCCGCAGGCCTGAAGTTCCTGTCTCTGATTCAAGAAGCAGAGCCTCCTGGTGCCCTTGCTTGGGCGCTTCTTTACATCTATGCTCATATTTTGACAACTTTGAGGTTGCCTGGTCTGGTTCTCAGGAGCTCACCTTATCTATACCTTCCCAAAACCCCTCAGACACGTGACCCGCTCTAGAAACGTCTGTAACAGGGTATAAACGTGTCTCACTTCACCTCAGGGATTTCGAGTCCGGCTGATGTCGGGCATCCCCTTTCCTCCTGGGCCACCCTGGCTTCATTAGAAAGAACCCCTCCCTCAGATACATATACAGGGTGCAAGGTACAGGCTCCAGAGTTTGTCCTAGAATAAGCGAGGGCAAGAACCAGGCGGGCTAAAGGAAGAACAGTGCCAGCCTTGCGCAGATTACAAGGCGGAAAGTGCAGGGCAGACTACAGTGTCTCCTGAAATTTTCAGTGCAAATTCGGTGATTTCTGTTCTGCATCCCTCATGACAGGCATAGCTTAAGGATGCTGCCGACTGCGCAGGTTGTGGGGCAAGAGGGTATCAAGATTCGAGAACCTATACGAGTTCAATTTCAGGGATTTGGAGAATATTGACATTCCAATAGAGAAATATTGCCAGAGTCAACTGAAATTAATGAAACCATTAAAGATGGCTACATTGTGAAGGTGTGATTAATTTTAAGTTATATTTTGTTTTTCAGTACAATATACAAAAAAGGGGTTTTGGTGCTAATTAAATATAAACCGGATATAAGATATAAAGTTCGCCATTATGCAACAGAAAATATATTCTAAGTTTCTTTCTAAAGACATAGAAGAATGGGAAGGGATTGCAGGGCTACAGAGGGAGAATTCAATTCATGGGCCACCTCGACAGAGAAAGATCTATTGCCAAATGTTACCTTCTTAGTCTAGAGGGTCTTCATTAAAGATTTGTCACTGGAGCCAAACACTCAAGTGGGAGTGCAATGGCAACATTAGCTGCCAAAAATGGAGGGGAAGGAGAAAAGAAATGGATCATGCTAGGGCAAAAACCAAAGCTATGAAGATACTTCTCTTCCCAATCGGAAGCCAACGAAGGGACCCAAGAGTGGAAGTGATACAGCACCATTACCTAGATCCAGTTAAGAGGTGGGCAGCACTTTTTAGACTATCTGAAAGCCAACAATGTAGTTTATATGGTAACACCAGGTAAATGCCATTTTTACTGTCTATGTGGCTCTGGATAAGAGTGAAGACTGAGCGAAAGACGTGGTTAATGTCAGTAATATTCAGAGATGATTTTTTTGCTTCCACCAGTTTTAAAATCAAGTGTCATTTGCATTTCGGTAAAATCACATTCCCATCGAATGAAGAGCAGATGTTACGGATAGCATATATTTATATATATGTGTGTGTGTGTGTGTGTGTGTGTGTGTGTGTGTGTGTGTGTGTGTGTGTGTGTGTGTGTCTGCATGTCTGTGTGTCTGTGTGCGTATATATATATTCACGTTAAAAAAAACAAAGGTTACAGGGACGTTATAGTTAGGTTCTGAATTTATTTGCACAAAACCAGAGAATTCAGCAGTTATAGTTAGTTATTTCAAGCAACTATAACTCACAGCCTAATGTAACTATAACCCGTGTCCCCGCCATGCACAGTTTTTTCTTCAATAATTTGACTTCTACTGTTTCATTGATATGTTTATTGATGTTATAAAAGTTGTCATGAGTGCTGTATTAGCTAGGGTAATTAGCAGTGCATGGTGAGGGCGTGAGCTATAGTTACCTTAGGATGTGAGTTATAGTTACTTAATTTGTGCTCATGGTTATAGGTGTCGGCACTCATTTTTGGGGACCTAGTCTTATTTTTCAACAACACACTTTGTCGCAGACCAAGAGAGAGTGAGAGAGAGAGAGGGAGAGGCAGAAAAAGGCGATAGATAAAGATAGGGGAACAGTGACAAAAGGGAGACTGGAAGGATAAAAAAAATACATTGCAAGAGTAAAATAAAGAGGAACTGTATGTAGAGTGTGAAAGAAAGAGGCATGAGGTGCAAGCCATTCTGCTGTGGCATAGTGAACATGAGCCTTCGACCAACCCAGTCTTTGGAGAGTGGGCTATGTTTGCTGAAACACAGGGTCATACCTACAACAGATCCTTTGAAGTACAGAATAATGGTACCATTGTGGTCGAGAGCGGAATGTGTGTGAAGAGGCAACAAAACCATCCTGGACACAATGTCTATATGTATAATTCCAGAAAAATGTGGCCTCGTAGGATTGACAAAGGTTGGACCAAGGCATGCATCTCACTTAACGTATGGAGTGGCGTATTTACAAGAAAGTAGCGCATTAGCTATGATGCACCACTTTTCTTGCGCACCCGTGCCTCCCTAACGACACCCTGGTTGCACCATATTTACAATTTGGAGCACCATAGTCCATACTAGGAGAATAGCATCACAATTTATGATACTATTATGGCGCATTGGTTGACTAACGCCAAAAATGATGGCGCAAGTCCAGCAATGCATGGGAAGGCCTATTGGAAACAATGGGAGCGTCACTTTAGCGCTTGCAATGGGCAGGCGTAAAAAATGATGAGAAAATTGAATCTCGTAAATTTCACTGCTACATTTTTCTGGGCCTCCTAAGGGGGGAACGCCCCCCATGCATAATTTATGCCTGGTGAAGGCATAATGTGGTGCAATGGGTTACAAAATGGCACAATGGTTGCATTGGGCCACTTAATAAATCTGGCATGGGGTAAAGGCCTCCTTGGTGCTGCCTTAGCGTAAAAAAGAAAATGATTCTAGAGCGGTGCAAGGAGGAGGTAGGGGCTTATAAATATGCCCCGGGGAGTGCTAGTGAGGTGCAAGCCTTGGACAATTGTTAACCTGTCTTCTTAAACTGTTAGCAAGAGTAAACTTTTAGCAAGAACAGCACCAACCAATACTCTCTAGATCTGCTAAAAAGGCCAAAGATTCACTGAGCATATTAGCTGCTATATACACTGTTTTCGAAGCCGGTTGGATCACATTTGGTGCAGTGTTTTAATTTTAGCCAAGACAACATTGACCACAATGTCTACTGCACATTCTCCAAACAGTTTGTTTTCATTTTTTGAACTATAAACAATGCGACAAGGAGCCACTTTGCAGCTCTAAGACTTTAGAAAGTCGGGAGTTTTCCTTTCAGGACTTCGAGTCAGGGGTTGTCAGACAACAAGAAGGTAAAAAGTTTGTCTCAAGCCGATGCTAATCAAGTTCCCTATCTGGACACCTAGGGCCATATTTATACTTTTTGACGCAAAACTGCGCTAACGCAGTTTTGCGTCAAAAAAATTAGCGCCGGCTAACGCCATTCTGAAGCGCCATGCGGGCGCCGTATTTATTCAATGACGTTAGCCGGCGTTAGCCGCCGGCGCTGCCTGGTGTGCGTGAAAAAAAACGACGTACACCAGGCAGCGCCGGCGTAGGGGGATATGGAGCTTGGGCGCCAAAAAATGGGGCAAGTCAGGCTGAGGCAAATTTTTCGCCTCAACCCGATTTGCGCCATTTTGTTCGACTCCCAACCCCCATTGAAATGACTCCTCTCTTAGCAAAGACAGGAGTCATGCCCCCTTGCCCAATGGCCATGCCCAGGGGACTTATGTCCCCTGGGCATGGTCATTGGGCATAGTGGCATGTAGGGGGGCACAAATCAGGCCCCCCTATGCCACAATTTTTTTTTTTTTTTAAACTTACCTGAACTTACCTTAATGTCCCTGGGATGGGTCCCTCCAGCCTTGGGTGTCCTCCTGGGGTGGGCAAGGGTGGCAGGGGGTGTCCCTGGGGGCTTGGGAGGGCACCTCTGGGCTCCTTCCGAGCCCACAGGTCCCTTAACGCCTACCCTGACCAGGCGTTAAAAAACGGCGCAAAAGCGGCCGGACGTCATTTTTTTTGACCCACCCACTCCCGGGCATGAATTTTGCCCGGGAGTGTAAATACGGCGCACATGCCTCGGAGTCAATTTTTTAGACGGGAACGCCTACCTTGCATATCATTAACGCAAAGTAGGTGTCCACGCTAAAAAATGACGCAAACTCCATGGACTTTGGCGCTAGACGCATCTAACGCCAAAGTATAAATATGGAGTTAGTTTTGCGTCGGAATTGCGTAAAAAAAAACGACGCAATTCCGGCGCAAACAGAGTATAAATATGCCCCCTAACGTTCTGCGTGTTCTTCCTCCATGGGAGTTTAGGGTGAATCTGGTTTGAGTAATCAGATTTGCTTCCTTGATCTGATGTTGCAAATGGGTTTGTGGGAAACTGTTAACATTTGTACTTAATTAGGCCCAAGCACTCAAGGTTTGAAAATTGATCAAAGTAGTTTCAATGTAATTGTATAAGCAACTGGGAGAGATAACAGTACATTTAGAACAGGTGTAATGTGCTTAGGTTTCCTAAATGGCTGGATTTTGCTTTTTCTGAACTTTGGCGATGTCCATTTCATGTGCTCCCAGCTGATGATGTTGCATTAGTTGAATGGCCAAAGGACCAGAGATCTGTGAGTTCAATTGAGTTTCTTAACTGGTTGAGAAACAGGATCCTCTTACGTATTCTGAGATGATGGTCGATGATCTGATCTTTTGTAAAAGCATGTGGCAAGATTTTTCTCTGGATAAAGGAAATGGGAAGTGCCTCACTCTCTGGACCCTCTGAAATGGAAACTACTTTTTAGGGTATCGCTTGTTGTCCGGTTTTCAGCTTGTTTCTTTCAAGAAAAGGTACATCTCCTTCAGTCAATGGTGGATGTATGCCAAGTTACCTGGATCCATCTTAGACACCAATCTCGGTTTCTAGGAACATATCACCAAGAAAGCCAAGCTGGCCTGCTACAGGCTCTCTCTGCTAATGTCAGGGGAAACAAGCCCTTGTACTCTTGCATCTGCAGAATGACAATACCCTGCCCCGGGGCCTCACAGACTCCACAGTGGCTAACTTTAAAGGTACTCTAATTGTTCAGCACACCTCATTAAGGCCTGAATAAATATGACCACATTACCCTGTCAGTAATGAAACACCACTGAGACTCCTTGCAGGTCTTCACCATCTTACAAACCAAATTTTTCATATTCAAAACCATCACAATTGGCAGCACTGCCAATCTGCCTAACAAGGACGCAGTACCAGAAGCTCTTGGTGCACTCACAGCCAGGGCACCATTAGACTAGTGATAAAGATGTGCAAAAAAGGAAAAACAAGGCAACAGACATTCTCCATCTATGTGCCCTGGTTCTGAAACAACCACCTTGTATCCATCAGGACTGCCTCAACACTCCCCCGAACCTTAAAGAATACTGCATCAAATGCAGTAACTGTCCACTTTGGTCTTAGAAACAAATTGCCCTACAATCACAAGTTGACTGTATTTTCCTTTGACCCTGTAATGCGCTCTGCTGTTTTCTTGTTAGGTTATATAGATTATATAAACAGCACATACATAAACAAGTTGCCTTTATAAAGAAGACAAAACGCGCATGGTTGCTGCTCATGTCACCAATTCCCAATATTGTCCTTTTATCAGGCTTTTACTGATTCAACAATTTTTCTACCTGGAGCATGCTACCAAATGGAATAAGGGGCCTTCTCTGTTTATCTCCCTTTTTGATGCACATGCCACAGCATCCCACAGTCCGTAGGGCTGGGCTGGTGCTGCATAAGGCCTTGATGGTTTAGTTCTTATAACAATTTTAATTTGCGCCTCTATCTCTCACATACAGTCACCAATCACATCGCCAGGGGCTGCCTCCCATCACAGAATTACCGCTCT
Source organism: Pleurodeles waltl (assembly GCF_031143425.1). Taxonomy (NCBI): domain Eukaryota; kingdom Metazoa; phylum Chordata; class Amphibia; order Caudata; family Salamandridae; genus Pleurodeles; species Pleurodeles waltl. The sequence goes on along the minus strand of NC_090443.1, from coordinate 981,869,507 downwards.
TTAGTGGTTATCACACACATGAAAACACTCCTCACACAGGCTGAAAACAAAAACATCCTTGCAACCACACACTCTACAACAGAGGTCTTCAAACGGTTTTGCTCTGTGCCCCCTAAGCAAAATGTTTTAAAGTTGGGTCCCCCTGCTAAACTTTATGGCATGGATTTGGGCGAAGGCAATGCTGAGCACAGGGGGTGCGGTCTTTAATGGGGATTTTGAGATCATTTCAGAGATATTTTTTCTGGGACTTCATTACCCACACCATATGTGAGATTTATAAAACAGCAAATGCTCCAAAACAAAAACACAATCTGATCAACAAATACTGCTTCCCATAACTGGGGTACTGTAACCCCCTCGCACTCCTGGCCCCAATGCACCTGTACCTGCAGTGTTAATGATGGCTGTCTCCTCTGCCTCTTTCCCTCCTTCCTCGCCATGCCTGGCTATCACTCCAACCTCAAAACAGGATCTCTGTCTCTTCCGAAAAACAAAAGCTGACATGCGTTGCCCCTCGTCTATGCATCAAGTGTGCCATTGCCTCTAATGCTAGCAAGGAACTTGACCCTAGAAGCAGTGCCCTTTTTGTAAAGTAAGACAGTCACAGTTGTGATGCAGTTGGCCCCTCAACCCACTGGACCCCAGTAACACTGCACCGGCTCAATGATGATCGTTCCTCGCTACATTTTTTGCAAGCAGGCTGTCTCCTCTGCCCTTTGTAAAAATCATGGGCCCTCATCTTGCCTTATGCCCTTCCCCGCTATTTCTTTGAGGCTGGAGCTGAAGTTTCTGCTCTGCTTCAATTTTCCCCTCCGCTGTACCAGTGCGCCAGGACCCAAAGCAACACTGGAAGTGCAAAGGAGCACTGGGTCTTAATGCAAGCAAGGACGGATAGTAAAACAACCATAATTTGGGGTTAGTTGGTCTCTCACACTCTTGGGCCCTGGTGTAAGTGCACCTGCAGCACCGATGATATCTACAGGATGTTTGTCCCCTTTGCTCGCTCTACTGGCCCATCCCTCTTAGGCCTAAGACCCAAAGGGTGTAAAAAAAAAAAATGGGGAAAAAAGCCCCACATCTCGCCCTTTCGATTGCTTGGACTCATGCAGCCAGGTTGACATGGGCATTAATAGCAACGAAAATCAATATATGTCAACAGAGGTTGAAGTGGGCTGGGAATATGGAAACTGACATGCTCGTGTTTCTTTTTTTAATTTTACAAAAACTGTTTCCATACTTTAAAAAAACCAACAACAACCGTCCTGTCCCTGAACGATTAATGCGCACCATGTGGTGAAAGTGAGGTGGGAGGCAGGTCTACTGTGCTGTGACGCCTAGGGAGGCACAGAGAGTTAAAGAAGAAACAGGCCTCTCACCGCGGAGCATGGTAGCTGACAGAAGTGTAAATGTGTGCAGCTGGGTAATCGCCAAGTGTAAAGGCTGCTCGGGAGCCAGTATAGGTTCTGATGGAGTCACTTGAAACTTCATGGGGACAGATTAAGGGGCAGATTTATGAGAAGTGGCGCTTCACCGAGGGTAGCACCACCTTTCTTTTGCCCCTTAGCGCCCCCCTAACGCCACCATGTGTGTGCCGTATTTAAAATACGGCGCACCATGACTGTAGACAGGGGCACACAAACAAGAATGTGTGATAATAGGGATTTAACAACTAATTATCAATTGCACATGACTAAGGGCCTTATTACGAGTTCGGCAGACGGTTTAGGCCATCCGCAGAACTTCAGATGGGGAGGTTGCCGCCATAGTGGCCACCTCCCCGCCAGGCCCATTAAGAGTTTCCCTCTAGGTCAGTTGGTGGGAACCTGAGTTTCCGCCCACTGGCCTAGCGAGAAACAGATTACAGCATTGTCTCCAGGCTCGAGCGGGGGGCAATGCTGTAGGATGCAGGGTGCACCAGCACCCTCGCAATGATGCTGGCCAGGGGGGGGCCTGCACTGCCCATGCCAAATGCATGGGCAGTGCAGGGGCTCCCCTGGGGCCCCGTGCACCCGTTCTCTGACAGCCTTTTCATGGCGGTGCTACAGCCATGGAATGGCTGGCAAAGAACGAGGTTGTGATCCTCAGGGCAGCACTGCTTGCAGTGCTGCCCTGGCAGATTAGGACTGCCGTAACCACCGGGATCTCTCTAATCCGATCTCACTGCAGCCCGACCGCCATGGTCCTAATATGGTGCTCGGGACACCACATTGACGGCAGGGGGTCCGCCATCCGTGAGTGTGGCAGTCATGCGACCACCAAACTCGTAATGAGGCCTTCAGTGTCTTGATGTGTTTGATCCTATTCAAAATCTTTGCTTCTGTCACACTTTAGAATTACAAAGTCAGTGCTTCATTTGTGCTTTCTTAACTGTTGATATATTTTTTAATATTTGTACAATACATTTATTTTTACGTGTGTTATAAAAATATGGCATCCTACAGCCTTTCTTTTCACACTTCTTGTACAGATGCAAGATTATCACATGGTTCACTGTACAAAATCTGCTCACTTAGCAGTCAGAAAATGAAATGTAAACACCAATTGACATGTTCAAGGAATAAGCAGCAATTTGTCTGAAGACATGACCTGACATTTGACCTCTGGTATTGAACAGGAAGTAAATGTAAAAAAGGAAAACCAAATGGATGGCTCATTCACCTTCTGAACTCCAGTACGGTTAGTTCTGGGGGAGCCACAGCACACCCCATATCCCTATTTCCAGCACCTATGGTGTGACAGCTCTTTCAGACATGTGAGTTCAAACTGCCAGCTGTACAAAGTTATCATGTTTATTAAGTGCTTGCAGTGTGGCACTATAATGTGCCCTAATAATATGAAAGCTTTCACATATTTAAAAATATATTTTGGTCAACTCCGGAGACACTGGGCTATATTTAAGAAAAAGTGGCGCATCAGCTATGATGTGCCACTTTTCTTGCGCCGCCCTACTGGCACTTAATGACACCATTCTTGTGCGTTATTTATATTACGGCGCACTATGGCGGTCGCTAGCAGAATAGCGTCCACATTTTTTATGCTATTGTGGCGCTTTGCTGCACTAGCGTCAAACATTTTGATGCTAGAGCAGCAAAGAGCAAGGAGGGCCATAGGTTACTGTGGGTGCGTCATTTTAACACCTGCTCTGAGCAGGCGTTAAAAATGGCACAGTGAAATCTTTTACATTTCACTGCTTCATTTATGCAGACCTCCTAGCGCCAGAACATCCCCCTTGCATACATTATTCCTGGCGCAGGCATAATGTGTCGCAAGTGGTTACAAAGTGGCACAATGCGTGCATTGCTCCACTTTGTAAATATTGCTCAGCAGAAAAGCCACTTTAGCGCTGCCTTAGCGCCAAAGAAATTACGCTACGGCAGCACTATGGCGGGACTAAGGGTTCTTAAATATGCCCCGCCGTATCATATTTTATGTAGTTAGCTTTATGATTTACATAACTCGTATTTCTAGGGCTCGGCTCGTGCACGGGCTGTAAGATCCGAGCCCGACCCTTGGCTCGCCTCCCCCTCTTAATTTGTTGCCTCGCCCAAGGCCAAGAAAGGAGCTGTGGAGGAGCTGACTGACCGCTCCACCCTTTCCTTGGAAAGACAATAGGGAAACGTGTGTGAGAGAACGGGCAGGTCACATTCCCTCCTGTCCGAGGGTAAATGGACGCTGTGGGGGGCAGACCCCGATGTCCCCGAGAAGGGGGAACGCGCAGACGGCCCTCTGCATTGTGAGGAGAAATGAACGAACCCCACACTTGAGAACCCAAGAAATGCCCCTTTCAGGATGCGTTCTCGCTTCTTGCCACGCGGTGGCAGTGTATCAAACTTCTGCTGCAGAATTTGTGTGTGGCCATGTGCTGGAGCAAAGGACGAGATCACACTGTTTACACGCTTAGCAGGGCTTCTTGTGAATCGGCCATGCCCAGCTGCCCAACTTCAGGAGGTACCTCCCGGAAGGGCTCTGATTCTCTGAGCCCATGGACCTCACTCACCAGCCAGATACATTCATGAACGTCAGTTCGCCAAAATGCCAGGGGTAGCAGAAGTGACGACACACGCCTTGTGACCTTCCATTTAATTCAAATACACATCCTTACACATACACACACACACATTGTCACTTGCACACACACTCAAGCAAACACAAACTTGCACGCACCACAAACTTTTAAAAGCATTTTTATACTCACCTCAACTAACAGGGGAAATTATATTCCAGCTAATTGTACTCTATTTTCTGTTACACTACTTGTAAATAATGCTTCATTATTCACTATTAGAGTAACAAAAACACAGAAAAAACAAAGTAATTGGAACCCCAAACAACGTCTATAATGAGCTGCCCCTGTGTTCTTGGCACTGATTTTGCTATTTAAGCTCTTTCCCAAGTAAAACTTCGCCCGCTTCAATGCAAGGTATTAGACTGTACTGCAAAATGTCCTTTAGGAGAGGGTCGCACATGGCCTACCTAATGAGTGGCTGCATGTGGCTATGAACATAGAGACGGTGGCCTGCAAGGGACAGCTGTTCTCCATGGAAAATATTGCCTGTGTACCTCAAAAGAACAAGTGCTGCTTTAAAAACACATGCTTCTCGTTTGTGAAAATGCAGATTGGAATGTGGAATGATCCTGTGGAATTGAAAAGGAAATATTCTAGAAACCCATAGATTGGGGGCGTGGTGTGGCAGAGGAAAGGGGTTGGAGACATGGGGGGCAGAACTGTCAAAATCAGAGTTTGACAGTCAACTATACATTTAGGGGCATATTTAAGTAAAGTGGTGCTGCATCAAGGGCAGGGCCACTTTCTTTGCGCCCCTTAGCGCCCCCCTACCACCACCATATGTGCATCGTATGTAAGATACGGCGCACCTTGGTGCAGGGTAGGGGGCAATAGCATCATTTTTATTGACGCTATTGATGTACTCTGCAGGAGTAGCGCCAAAATATTGGTGCTACTTCTGCACAGTACAAAGGAGGCCCGTTCTAAGGAATGGAAGCCCGATTTTAACGCATACCTCAGAGTAGGCGTTAAAGGTGCTGTAAAAAATGACCAAGGAAATCTTTTAGATTTCCTTGTGTCATTTTTTCGGCCCCTCCTCTAACGGGGGAACGTACCCTTTGCATACATTATGCCTGGTGCAGGCATAATGTAGCGCAGGGGTTAAAAAGTGGCGCATTGCACCACTTTGTAAATATGGCGCAAGGATTTTGGCCTCGTTGGGCCACATTAGTGTAAAAAAAATGGCGCTAATGTGGCGCAAGGTGGCGCTAGGGGCCTATAAATATGCCCCTTATTTTGTAAAAATCTGATGCAACAAGGTAGCATTGTTGGGGCTTCTGGACGAACTGAGAAGACCAAGGGCAGACCGAGCCTTTGTGGGTATTGCTTGCCTAGTGGCTAAAAGGGATATTGCTCAATTGTGGAGAAACCCCACAGCACCATCGATGTCTAAATGGCAAGCCGTGGTTGACTGGTGTTCCCAACTAGAAAAAACGATACATGAATAGAGGGGATGCCCTCAGAAGCACAGAAAAATGTAGGAAAAATGGCGGGCCTACCATGATTTGTTCTTATAAATTGAACGATTTTGTTATTTATGGGGAAGATAGCAATTATCATGTGTATTTGCATGCTTTTGTTGACTTGACAGGCATATGCTCACTGCTTTTGTTCTGCCATTCTCAAAGAAATAAAGTTGATTATAAAAAAATCTGCTGCAAAGCAATGGACAGCAAGGAAAAATGTGACTTTAAGTCTGTTTTGTTCAATTATTTGGTCAAAATATCTTATGGGTTAAGGGACCTGATGATGAGATGTTTGAGTGCCTAGGCCATTTCAGAGGATAACAATATTTGAATGATAGCTATGGGGGCTAATGCGCTTACCAGAGAGATCTGTGTTCTATCTAGTCACAGTTTTGATTCAAAGTAGCAGAGGGGATTAATGTGTCTGCTGCAAAGCCCACCGTGTAAAATGCAGATCACAGATTTGTATTTTGTGTATATAGGTAAGTGGTTTACTGCTTTTGACACAGAGATCCTTTTGTTACTTCCAGTTCATAAATTGTAATCCTTCTAATATTGCACAGTGAGGTAGGAACCAACATCAAGGAGCTTGATGCAAACTGCAAGTCATAGGTTTAAAATCTTGTTGGTTTTTTTTTGTAACTCAACTTGTCTAAGTTTGAAGAAAAGGTTTCATGTTAGTCATGTTACTATAGACAGCCCCAATAAATGAATTACATTTTAAAGCATTACCTTGTGTTTTTCCCGACCATACCCTTTTAAGATATAGGCCCTCATTACAACTTCGGGGGGTCTTACAAAAAGACCGCTGAAGCTGCGGGTGCCAGTATATACCGCCAGTGCTGGCGGTATTTGTGGCTCCCTATTATGATTTTTCCGCTGGGCCAGCGGAAAAGTCACATCAACATTAAAGCCGGCTCATAACAGAGCCGGAGGCAATGATGATGTGCAGCGGGTGCAGCAGTGCCCGTCACGCATTTCAATGCATGATGGGGCTGTGCCTGGGGGCCCCTGCACTGCCCATGCCATGTGCATGCCAAGTGCATGGGCAGTGCAGGGGCCCCCATGGGCACCTCGAGTCCCCCTTACCACCAGCTTTTCCATGGCAGTGCTTACCGCAATGGACAGGCTGGCGGTTGGGGACTCATAATCCCCAGGGCAGCAGTGCTTGCACCGCTGCCCTGGTGATTATGACCGCCTGGCGGAAGCCTGGCGGTATGTTGCAGGGGCCGGCGGTATGGCCGTGGCTAATGTGCCACGGTCATAATACACTGGCAGTACACCGCCAACCTGTTGGCGGTGTTACCGCCAGTGTACCACCGGCCGCCAGGGTCATAATGAGGCCCATAATGTCTAAGTGTGGATGATAAGTGACTCCTACACCTTATAATTCTCACTGTCTTATTTAACATTTCCTGTACATTGTTTTACACACCTGTAAGATTTATTGTCTCTCTCTATGTGATGTTAAGCGCTCTGACACCCTACACTGGGATGAGTATTGCAATAGATGAATTAAATACAAAATAAATGCCATTTACATTGTTATTTGTGTAATTACTCGTACACACAGATGCACTTAGCATTCTTACAGTATATCCACATCTCTTAGATAGTGGGGATGAGCAAAGTCAAAAACTTGCCTCCAAATTCTATTGTTTCTAAGGTACTTATGCGTATGCGAAACGCTATGTGCTCTAGATAGCTCCCAGCCAGGGTGATACTTGAACCAAAGAAGGACCCTTTAAATGAAGCCTTTGTTTTGAGCCAAGCTGGAAGTAAAAATAAGAAAGCCCACTTGCCACCTGCAGGTTGTTGCTTCAAACAGAAAGCATCATTCACACAAAATGTTCTACTAGGAAAGAGAATTTTAAACAAAGCTATAAATGCAAAACATGGAAGATATATTGATCTATTATCTGATTCAATTATTGCCTTTCAAGAAATCATAATCATATACACCAAATTTCAAAGTATTATATTTCTCTAAAAAAGGGAAAAAAAGGTGCTCCAAGTGACGGCACAGTGAACCAGTGATAAACAGTGAACAATAACACAAATACAATATATATACACAATATACAAAGCCTGTAATGCTTTGGGTGCCCAATCCTCCTCGGATTACTGAATCCAGGGAATTAAACCCAACATGATACAATGTAGAAGTCCTGTATCCAACAATAAAGGCTAAGGGTAGGCAGGAAATGAAGTTGACGTTTTGACCCCTAATTAGGATGAATCCTCCAGGGCCATCATCAGGATAAAGAAAAGGTAGACATCAAGCCAGAAAAAATCAGGATCAAATTTCCTGAAAGGAATCCCATGCACATTTCTTTCTGTAGGTATTTTATGAGGGCCTCCATACACTAAACACGTCAGATGGTACGACCCAGGCAGCACCAGTGTGTGTTTGATAGGGGTGGATGAGTGGAAAGACCCAACCGAGTGTCCAAGCAGTTGCTGCTACTGTGAGAGTATCGGTCTGCTCACCAGATTGGGGAAACTTCAAAAACGCAGAACACAACGTGTCCGCATCAGTGTTCTCCAAGTAGCAGCTCCTTACAAAGGTGGCAAATCCTTCAGCATATTTCATTGGGTCGCAGATCGAGCTCTGAAATAGTTGCTGGAACTGCAATCCTGCAGGATCCCCCTAATTTTCTACATCATGTGGACCATTATCAGAACAACCTGAGGTCATGTGACATCATTCCCAGAGGTGAATTTGTCCTTAGAGGACAGCATTCCGTTTGCAAATCAATTACCACAACTCAGGTGTTGGCATCCGATCAATAAGTTGCCCCACAAATACAGTAGCAAATCGTTAATATATGTCATTCCAAATAGTATTAGGAAGGTACACACTTTTCGCTCCCCTTCCTAATTGCATTTAGGAAGGAGCCACACAACCCTTTTTACAAGATGGAAAAACATTTGCGACTCCCAAAAGAAGTTTAATAATTAGTAAAAAATCGCCTTTGTGGTCACAAATAAATGTTATGATCCCCTGGCTTTGTGGAACAAAAAGGCTTTGTACATCAGGGCCTAAATTGTCTTCCAATGTTTTTTTTAATTATTATTCATGTTAATGCTACTGAATTTAATTTAGACCTTCGTAAGAAGTAATACAGAGTTGTCACTGCTTAGCTTTCGATTACAAGCGATGAACCCAATAGCAGTAAGAACCAACAACAAATTACAAGTTTCCACAGTTGTCCGAATTTTTCAGTGAAAGTTCATATTTTCTGCATCAGCCATTTATTTCCGCTCTACTAGATTGTTGTAGCTGGTCTTGTGTTAGAATTCACCTATGTTCTCGTAACCAAAGGCTTTCTTTGTGTTGTTGCTCTGCAACAGTGCACTGCATTTCCTATGGGCATCACAAGATGGCTTCCTGGCTTTCTCTGCCACTATGAACACTGTAAGGAAATGTCATGATCTGAGGAAGCAAAAACTAGCCACGCAGAGTATGACTGGACATTGTCTGGAACCGATGAAGGTACGACCAAGAAGACTGACCTGTGGTGAAATGAGGAGGACTGGACAGTAGAGTCTGGGGCGGAGGCACAAGAGGAGGGACTTCCAGGTCAGGCAGTACCAATGGACCAATCAGGGTCATGGGACGCGTACAAGTCAAGAGGCAGGCGAGCAGGAGCAAGCTGCCTCACAACTGCTTAGTTGTAAGTTTTCAGTAAACCTGTTTCTATACCGTTGACCTCCTCTGGTGTTTGCTTCCTTCTGTTGGGATTTACCTCCATGGCAGCTACTGCGCGACTGCCAGACTCTGGCTTCAGTATTCCTGCAACCAGCAGCCACGCTTCTGTCAACAGCATCTCCTGGTGCTCCTGAGCTCAGGGAAGATCTCTGGATAGTCCTGGTGTTTCTTACTAGAATTTCCAACCGGGGCATGGGTTCAGCAGTTGTGTGAACAGGCCTCCTCAGTTTCCGTAAAAAGTACGAATACATTCTCTAGCTCTGGAAGATAGCTCGACTAGCCACATTTGCTATATCTGTCTGAACGTTACCACACCCGCTGCCATTTCCCATATTTGTGCTATGCTGAAGACATAAGATTGTCTGACATTTTTATCTGTTGAAATCCGAACAGCTCATTTTTAATTATTCTGTAATTTTACTCTTTGAGGTACTCACTGCCGATGAGCACTAGACTCCGAAAAACCTTTGGTACCAGCTACAGAGATCATTCTCCTCTCGTGCCGGTTACTTCTAAAATCACCAAGACTTGAGGGGATGCACTTAGGGGCATATTTATAGCCCATTTGTGTTGAATTTGTGTCATTTTTTTACGCAAATTCGGAGCAAACCTAACTCCAAATGTATACTTGGGCGCTAAACCCATCTAGCGTCAAAGCTTTCGGGTTAAAGTCATTTTTGCCTGCAAGGCAATGAGATGCAAGGTAGGCGTTCCCAGGCAAAAAATGACGAATGGCCTTAGTGCCATATCTAGCCACCGTGCTAAAATCAAACACAGGGGAAAGGGGCCTTAAATAATGGCGCTAAGCTTGCTTAGCGCCATTATTTAACGCCTGGGTCAGGGCAGGGGACCGGGAATGGTCCCACAGATGCCCTTCCCTAGTCCAGGGACACCCCCACCCACACCAGAGGGACGCCAGAGGATGGGGGGACCCCATCCTCTGGCGAGTAAGGTAAGTACAAGTTAGTACATATATATTTTTTAAGAAGTGCCGTAGGGGAGCCTAACTTGTGCCCCCTACATGGCACTGGGCCCTATGGCCATGCCCAGGGGACATATGTCCCCTGAGCATGGCCATTGGGTTGGTGGGCATGACTCCTGTCCATGGGGGTTGTGCGTCAAAGGATGACGCTAGTCTGGTTAGAAGCATTATTTATGCCCCTGCCCATATTAGCGTCATCCTTTGACGCACAACCTCCTGTTCCCCCTACGCCACCCACACCCGGCTAGCATCCTTTTTTATGACGCTAGGCAGGCCTTACCGCTGGCTACCATCATACCATAAATATGACGCCCGTCTGGCATCTTGGGATGGCGCTAGCTGGCGGTATACTTTTTCCACAAAACCTCGTTAGTGCAGTTTTGCATGAAAAAGTATCAATCAGGGCCTTAGAGACTCACAGGGTATCAGGCAGGGCCCAGTCCAAGTCCAGTTGACACTGGTCAGCTGGGCAGTTGCAGGAAAAGGCCTCGTATAGCTGCTGCATTAGCAGGAGGTCAGCCTTAAGCCCCTTGGAGCCCACTTCTTTGTATAGGGAACAATAGGGAGCAGGTCCAGTCATTTAGGGTTTCTCTCAGGTCACAAACAACAGGCCTAGTCCTCTTTTTTTCTTTCTCAGGTCCAGGAGTGTTCTGATCTTCACATATCGCTAGGTATTGCACCGCCAGTATGGAGCATGACTCGATGATGAAGCATGCCACCTAGGTGGATGAGAGTCCGTGCATCCTGAAAAGGATACGCCCAGTGTAATTTGTAAAACAAGAATAAATAGCAACTCTTTTCCTCTTGTTTTTTTTATTCTCAATATGACATAAAACTGCAGAACATCACATTTTTCTATAGCCAGTGTTCTGATCTTCTGCAGGTCCAAGAAGTGTTCTTAAGTGGGTGTCTGGCGATATCACAATTATGCCTGGCAGGAGCCAGTGGGTGGGAATGATTCCTGAGCACTCCAGGGAAAAAGTAACTTTCTAAAAGTACCTTTGCTTAATATTTATCAACAATCTGACATCGCCATTGAATTTGAATTTAATAACTATTAAAATACTGATTGAATTAGCTTTCTAGCTCTTTCCTAACCAAAATTAGCATTAGTAGATGTAATTATGTAACCCAGTGTAGCCAACCTTGCTACAGTGAAAATAACCTTTGGCCCTTTTTCACTGCAAGATCAAGTTTAACCTTAAATTCCAAAATGTCCTACTTCTAAATAGCATTCACTGTGCTTTGCGGGCAACACAACCCACACAGGAGCAACTTACACTTATTTAAAAGGAAGGTTTTAATCTGTCAAAAGGGGTTATTTTGATAGGTTGAACTTATAGTTTAATACTGCAACAGCCAGGCTGCAAATGGTAGGCCTGCAGTCATGTTTGCACTGTCACTGTAGAGGTTGGCACAATGGGTGCTGCAGCCCACTAGTGGCATTTAACTTACACTGGACAACCCTTTGAACTGTATGTTTGGAAAGTTCGGTTGTAATACGCAAGGTTCTGATATATGCTGCAAACATGGTTTAGTGTGCTTTGCATCATAAAAGTATTGAGTGTTGCAGAGAGTGTGAGTATAGAAGCAGCTGCGCATTCTGAATATTGTGGTTATAATGTGTGTATGAACCATGATTTTAATGCTCTCTGTAATTGGGGATGATTATCAATTCTCCTTGTTCAAACAGATATTGAGGGGCATATTTATACTCTGTTTGCGCCGGAATTGCGTTGTTTTTTTTTATGCAATTCCGACGCAAATCTAACTCCATATTTATACTTTGGCGTTAGACGCGTCTAGCGCCAAAGTCCATGGAGTTTGCGTTATTTTTTAGCGTGGGCACCTACTTTGCGTTAATGATATGCAAGGTAGGCGTTCCCGTCTAAAAAATTGACTCCGAGGCATGTGCGCCGTATTTACACTCCCGGGCAAAATTCACGCCCGGGAGTGGGCGGGTCAAAAAAAATGACGTACGGCTGCTTTTGCGCCGTTTTTTAGCGCCTGGACAAGGCAGGCGTTAAGGGACCTGTGGGCTCGGAAGGAGCCCAGAGGTGCCCTCCCATGCTCCCAGGGACACCCCCTGTCACCCTTGCCCACCCCAGGAGGACACCCAAGGCTGGAGGGACCCATCCCAGGGAACATAAGGTAAGTTCCGGTAAGTATTTTAAAAAAAATGTTTTGTGGCATAGGGGGGCCTGATTTGTGCCCCCCTACATGCCACTATGCCCAATGACCATGCCCAGGGGACAGAAGTCCCCTGGGCATGGCCATTGGGCAAGGGGGCATGACTCCTGTCTTTGCTAAGACAGGTGTCATTTCTATGGGGGTTGGGAGTAGAAAACAATGGCGCAAATCGGGTTGAGGCGAAAAATTTGCCTCAGTCTGACTTGCCCCATTTTTTGGCGCCAAAGCTCCATATCCCCCTACGCTAGCGCTGCCTGGTGTACGTCGTTTTTTTCCACGCACAACAGGCAGCGCCGGCGGCTAACGCCGGCTAACGTCATTGATTAAATACGGCGCCCGCATGGCGCTTCAGAATGGCGTTAGCCGGCGCTAATTCTTTTGACGCAAAACTGCGTTAGCGCAGTTTTGCGTCAAAAAGTATAAATATGGCCCTCAGTTCCAAAGTTTGGATGACTGAATGGAGAAAGAGATTTTTCTAATTTGTGTCTTTTTTTAAAAATGCAGCTTTATTTATTCTGCTTGATCTTGAACTGTGACTTATTACAAAGTGGTTTCACTCCTCCTCAGGATCGCAGAATGAAATCACAGCACAGAGGAGAATTTCAGAAAGCAGTAACCCGTATTATCCATATCCAAAAGGAGGGATGAATGTTTCCCCACTCTAAATCCACAGTCAACCATATACAAAATACCACAGGCCTTATAAAGGGGAATGGGATAAGAGAGAAAACAGAGACACTGTGCTAAGTCTGGTATTAGCCAAGATCTTTTGATTTTACTCAACGTATATGTATGAAATACTTACTTCCAGCGGCTTTCAGCCATCCCTCTTCATCCACTGTGGTCAGTTATTGTGATACTCACATTCTTCTTCAACACACTAGAGTATACAGCCTGGGGCAAGGCACCAGCCTGCTTCAGTCATTGGCCAACTTCACTGTGAATCACAGCATTCCGCCCTCCCACAGGAGGCCTCTCCACACACAAAACAATGTCCTTCAGTGCCAGAAACTAACTACTAAGGCAAAGGGTGCCTACAGTGAGAACAGTATGCTTTTAAACAATATTTTTTGTTCATACAAATATATATATGAGACCCAGCAGCATCCCCAATAATACGATTTTGCTGAAATCATGCTAAAACAAGCACTGACAAAGCCAAAAGTCTGTTAGCCAACGTCAGAGCTATTGCGTTGCCAATCACTGTATCTCTCTTGCAGCAGGGAACCAACCAAATCCACCCTTTGTCAGTCTTGGAGAAGCTAATTGAAGGTGCATTCAGGATTAAGCCAAACTGAATGGAACTCAAAGCTTACTACTTGCCATGAGTGAAAGTCCTGGTGCTTTACTGATAGCACTAACACGCTGTAAAAAGGTCCAAATTTACATTTGTCAGAAATGTGTTATTACGTTCAGTTGTGTGAGAGCTTATTTTGGTAAAATAGCTTAAAACATTTTGTCATAAACATTTTGTCTTCCCCTCAAATAGGTTTTTTTTCTATTATCAGCTATAATATCATATCACTAAATTTATATGTGTTAAGGGTGCACTCCATGAGTGATATGCAGCCCCAAATAATTCGTACCTAACTAAAATTCTTTATATTTCATTTACTGTACTCTAGAAATGATGTATAACGTTACCCTTAATACCCTTAATAAGTTTTAACTGGATCAGTCTGGTGTGTTGGATACAAATAGTCAGGTGCATCATTCAATTAGCCATTATAATGTATTATACAAAGACGTTTTGTGATGCATAGGGTGGTGGAATCCTTTTTCCAAATAAATGAGTTATTACTTTGTATTTTAAGCATCATTATTGCTCTAGGACCACTAAGGAGACATTGTATTTGCAGAGATTTGAAATGAAATTATAATTTGAGTTTATGTGGTGGTTGCCTGTATCTGAGAGCTTCGTAAAATCAGAATCCACTTGCACTGGGACCTGGGTGAAAACGTGTGCATCACATGAGAGATCTCCTTGAAGCACTAGTGACTTTTATGACGGAGGACAAGGCTAGGGGGATGAGTAACATTGAAACTATTGTACGTCTTGTCCAAGGGTCTTGATACAGAATGGGAACTAGCGTGAAGTGCAGTTTAGGACTATTCCACTAGGTCAAGGCACAATATTGAGATATATGGTGAAAAGTTGCTTCTGTGCTCTGCCAAATAGTAATTTAACTCGAAAACAACATTGGATTATTATCAAGCGCTAAATTTAAATAGGTGACAGGAAAAGGGGACAGTGTCATTGACACTCGAACATTTAAAACGCAGAGGAGGAAAACTGACCCATTCGTTGGATACCGTCTTCATTACCAGAATTGTGGTAGAGTGAACTAGACCATAGATACATGAATCCACGGTTTCGGATGGGTAGACCAGAAAAGTTACCCTGCATTGCATGGGAGGACACGCACCCCTGCTCTGAGTTTGTCATGCCGCGAGTCTCTGGTATTTGCTGGCTTTTTGGTTTCAGTTGCCTGTACACTGAGGGCCTACTGATATCCTATGCCTGGCTGCAGCATGGGATTCCTTAGTGGATCACCTTTGGGTGGTGAGGTTGGGGATAGTCTCTAGTGTGAATCTACAATGTGAGATGCAGTCTTCTTACAAAGCATTCCTCAATTCCTGATAAACTTTAAACCAGAGTGTGGAGCACAGGAGAAACAGAGCTCCCTTGAAGTTTAACAAGAGCCCATGGCCCCATGGTGCTCCTTTCTCCCTAAAGAGTATGACCTCAACAGGCTGAGAGATAGCGAAGGTGACAGCCTCTCCCTCTTCTGTGCCTTTATTTTGGGCTTCCTACCCGGGGGTTCCCTGCCCCACCCCTCCTTCCTGCGCACCCTAGAGGTCAAAGGCTGTGCTGTAATTGTAGCATACATAATTTCAATCTGCAAACCTGGTGTGCAAATGGTGCAGAAAACACCAGCCGTGCCAGGAAGTCTCACATATAATTTGTTGGATCCCACACTAGTGGAGACCAAAAAAGAGCTTTCAGCTCCTTGGTTGAAGTAGGTTTGACCATGTACACTACTCTGCTGCCTTTTGGCTAAGTTCGCGCTCCCCTTACCAGGTTCAAGAACAGGAAAGTGGAAGTCATGGAGCCTTGTGGGACCTTTTCCAGTAGTCCAAGAGCAATCAGAAGTTATTGAGCTCAGGTTGCATCAGTCAGAGCTGTTTTAAACCGGTGTCCTGGGGCTTAACTTTACTAGTGGACTCAAAAACTGAGAATGAAGTACACCCTGACCTCAGGGTGACCCTCTGGATAGGGCAGCAGAGCAGTTCAAGGCTTAGTCAGAGTGGTGGCGTGGGACAGAACTCAATGTAGGACACAAAAATAACTATCAAATCGTTGTCCAGTCAGTGTACATATTTGTCAGAAGGGATTTCCAAAAGTTATAGTGTTTACAATTAGTAATGATGCTAGGTTCTGGGAATAGTCTAAGCTGTCCCCTAGGGGAAGGTCTTCCTGTGTTAATGTTCTCTGGCCCTCACCCCTCGAGGTAGCTCTAGAGCAGCTGTCCATGAGCAGCTAGATCAACCTGTCTCCAAGATGTTGAGCCTGATTTCTACTTTAAACGACGGAGTGATGTCCTTCTGGATGGCAAAGGACATTACCTGCACCATTCCTGCTGTACTCTGCAAGTCAAATTTAGAGATGGCATCTACCTCAGTGGTCATCTCCATACCTTGAAAAGAATTGCTGTCACAGTGGTTCCCTTCATGGTACAAAAAGTTTGTAGGAGTTTGTAACTGAAAAGAAAAAAAACATTGACCGCGAAACCTTGGGTGATTTATTTGTTTTTTCCTGTGCCTCACCACTAGGTTTTAACTGACAGTGATGGATAGAAAAAAGGAGGACTTTATATAGTCCACTCCTAATAGGGCTGGTGGTGTAATGTGCTTCCACCGACAGCCCCCTACTTTGTCTGACCATCAGAGGAAGCTCTCCGTTGGCAGAGCGCTGGCTGGCTTCTTTGAAACAAAGCTTAGTGTACTCCTGTCTCTGAATGAAGTGGGGGAGGGCGGACTGGGAATTTGGCAGACACGGCGTCCTATCTGCCAGTCTCTAAATCAGGATCTTTGTCTTTTAGTCCCAAAATAATAAGTTTCTTCTCTCCCAATTAGGGTCACAATGGACTAGTACCTTTCTGTCCTTTGGGTATCATTTGGGCAGTCCACCCTGCAGCTGTGTATCGCCCGCCAAGCAGGACTTGCCTGTTCCTCTTCCAGCACCGGCTATGACCTGCGTATTCTCTCTCAGGGAAGGCAGGAAGGTGGTGCCAGTAACTGTGGTGGAGCGGTTGAGTGGAGGCTGTGCTGCTTGTGGTCCAGTGAGTCTTGTTTTGCAGATTTTTCCACAGCCCAAAGGTCAACCCCCTCACAAAGTTAAGAGCCCACCACAGAATAGACAAGTTGATCAATGTCCTTAAGTTGGGTCAGGGGTTGTCTCCTCTCCAGGCACCGTTGAATTTGGCAAAGCCACAGACTGTGGTCAGAATACTTCAGGCGCCTCATATGTCTTGGCACTAGCTTTTGGCACCAAGCAATTTGTTAATCTCCGAGGCGGCCCGAGGTTCTCAGGCACTTCCACAGCATCGTCATGAGTTGTGCAATTCTTCGCTTTGCCACAGTGGGTGTTGCTGTTCATCACCTCATCAGAAACCCACAGCACAGGCAAAATGGCAAGGGAGGCAGCCCCACTTTACTACCTGTTAATGTTTGGCTGTTATGCCTTCCAGAGGACAAAGAACCAGGAAAAGGTAGGGCCAAACTCCTTAGGCTTAAAGCAGCTCTCAGTCCATTCTCTCTAACACTCATTAGAGTTCTCAAAGAATCCTTGGATCCGCTGCTTTCATCTGCTGTCTGTACTCTCACTTCAATCTGACATTTTAGGTACCACATACAATGTAGCAAATACAAAATGGATCTCAGTGTGGCTATGTCACCTGTTTCCTGCATCACTCATGCTTAATGCATGCATCCTCTCAGTGCTTAATTTAATATGGGCCAGTGGTTGCAGGTGGGGCACGTGACATCATCTTGGGGGACTGGAGCTTATTTTTCCTCAAAAGATTGTGATTTGGAGCAAAAGAGAAACACAAAAGGGGTGAAGGAGAAGAAAGATAAAGATGGAAAACAGTGACAAAAGGAGGACGTAAGGATGAAAAAGATGCTGCAAGGGTAAGATAAAGAGACAGGCAGTGTCTGGTGGTGGATTAACTCAGCTTCCTGTCCTTTTACTAGCTGACCTTATGATGGTCTTGGACCATGTACATTACTCTGCTGCCTTTTGGCTAAGTTTGCGCTATAGAAATGCTATCTACATGCTTACATGAGGGGGCTTTCAGAACTACAGGGCCTCAGCATTCAGTGCCATTGACCCTTGATAGCACCAGCCGTGAGCTTCTAAAGCAAAAGTTTGGGCCCTTACTTTCTCACAAATTAAGCACTGTTCTACACCAAGTAAGCAAAAGTATGGGCCCTTACTTTCTCACAAATTAAGCACTGTTCTACACCAAGTAAACAGTAAACACATGTGACATCAATGTCCCACATGGATGAGGGAAGAACACGGTTGCAGGGGAATGGCAGACCAATTTACAAACACTGAAGGGGCTGGTAGGCCGCTCTCCAGGGAAGGCAACAGGTAAAAAGGGTCAGTACTGCTACTGGAATCATACTGCTGCCACCAGCGGCAGCCCTCATCAAAGAAGGGCTCACACTGTGGACCCCTCCAACAAAAAGCCCTTGGTCTGGGTCTAAATCCGTGACACAAAAGGTACCTCCTGCTCATATGCATATGAAACAGAGTTCGAAAACGACAGCTTGCTTCCGTGAATTTGAGGCGGGAGCATACACTCTGCAGAGCAATGCAGCAGATCTCTCTCTGTTACAACAATCTAGCTATGAAGGGCTGCCTTGCAATCTCCTGGAAAGGTGGAGCCCACTGATGCTGGAGAGGGCACAGTAGAGACCTCTATGCATGAAGGAAGTGCTGCTTAGAAGAGGAGGGCAGATCTCCTCCTCACTTTGACCAACTCCACTGACTCATCAGTGAAGACCCAAGATGTCTTTGAACTCATCTTGGGCTTTAAAATTAACACAAGAAAACCTCACCTACTCAACTTGACAGTCCTTGCTCAGGACATCCCTCATTTAAAAGCTCTGGCTCCTTTCCAATGGTCCTCCCATACTGGCTGATATGTTGATCCCAACATATCCTCAAGGGTCAATGGGAGGGCCAAAGCAAACTGGCCTGAATATCACAGACACTCAAGGTCATCAGGAGATACATACATATTTACTTCTCATGCTTAGGGCGAAATAATGTAGTCAAGGTGAACATTCTTCTGAGACTCCTCTACCTCTTTCAGTCAATACATACCCCCAAATCTCTGACATTCAGTTGCTCCAGGCCAGAATCCAATCCTTTATATATGGGGGTTGGCAGAGGTTAAAGACCTCGCATCTCAGCAAACTGTCATATGCTCCCGAGAGATGAAGGTGGTTTGGAAAAATCATGGTTCCACACGGACCACGCTGTGTGATGTGCACCACTCCCCATAGACACAAGTTTTTGTCACTGAGTGCAGACTGTGAGAGGGTAAGGAAAAGATGGTGAGAGGTGTTTTTAAGAACTCATCCATTGTGTAGCCCTGTGTGAGGGTGTCATTGCCCAGGTCTGGATTTTCTTCTGACAAACTATCCAGAGCGCTTCCAATGACATTCCTTTTTTTCCTAAAAGCAATATGGATCTTCTAGAAAATGCCCAGTCCCAAGCATTCCCTCTGATAACGTCTCGTCCTTCTGCATCTTTATCCTCCACATGCTTCATCAGATATTCAAATGACAACCCTAAAGCTCCAGATACACCATGAACCAGGCCCTCATCTCCAGCAGACTGGACTATGGCAAACCTCTCTATGCAAGTATCACAGCTCACCTCCTCTGACAACTACACACCATACAGAATGCTGCAGCCAGACTTGTCCTTGATCTCCTAGATGAACCCACATCACCCCCTACCTCAAGGAACTCCACTGGTTCCCTGTACAGAAAAGATGCCAGTTCAAGTTCCTGACCCAGCATACAAGGGCCTACACAACTGCGGACCCGCCTATTTGAACCACTGCTTGAACTTCCATCAGCCCACAAGACACCTCTGCTCTGCCTCCCTTTCTCTAACCATCACCACCCACATCCGATGTAGCAGATGCAGAGGGCACTCCTTGTCCTACCTAGCAGCGAAGACATGGAACAAGTTACCCTTTCATCTGCAGACCTCCCCATCTCTTCCAATATGCCTCCTGCAAAGAACATGTACCATGCAGATCACATAGTGCATACATTGCAAATAGGTAAGTGGGTTACTGCTTTTGTCAGAGAGATCCTTGTGTTACTTGTAGTTTAGAAGTTAAAATCCTAATATAGAACAGTGAGCTGTTAACTGTCATCAAAGAACTGCATGCATACTGTAAGGTATAGATTAGAGCGTTATTTTCTCCCCAGTGTGTCATTAGCCTATTGTTGTAAAAAGGGTTCATTTGGGTAGAAATCAATTAAAGAGAATCCCCAACCATTGTGCTACATTTTACATTTAGAGTTTGTGTTTCGCCGGACCAAACACACAAACTATGCAGCCTATCAGTATGGATGACATGATTCCTACACCTTGTAGTCCTCTGTCTTATGGGACATCTGTTATACACCGATTTAAACACCTATGAATGATTGTCTCTGTGTAATGTGCGTGCAATGTAAAGTGCTCTGACACCCTGCACTGGTCTGAGTGGTGCTATAAAACTAATTAAATGCAGCTGAGAGAGAGTGGTTATGTGGACGTGGGGGGCACTGTTCAAGGGTGGTAGTGAGGGAATCCATGCTGGAGGTGGTCATTGGGGGGGGCACCAGCAAACATTGCTGCACAGGCTGCCACCTTCGCTAAGGCTGGCCCTGTCAGGCATACTCAGAGTTTGGGAGGACATGCTTAAAGATCACTGATAGAATAACAGGGACAGCAATATGGTGTGGACAGAATATCATGTCATAAATTTTGAGGATCAGAATGGCAAATAGATAAGTATGGATTTACTATTCTTAAGTCCACATCTACGTGCATTGAAGATATGTATGTATATGCAAAAACGAAAAGAGAACTCTGGGTAGTTCCCAAGTTTCGGTGGAGAGCTTTTTTAGCTCCACTAAGGAGCATCCTGCAACACCAGTGACACTCTAGATTTGTTCACCTCAAACATCTGTTTATCTAGCAAAGTTTTTAAGCATAGGATCAGCACAGTGCTATCCACGCCAAGCTAGATGAGGACATAGGCCCTCATTATGACATTGGTGGCAAATGCCGATTACCGCCACGGCGACAGCCACCAACATACCGTCGCCATGGCTACCAGCCGCCAACCGCATTATGACCGTAGGCAGAATTCCGCCAGAAGACTGGCGGAATTCCGTCGACAGTCATGGCGGCAGATGTCGGTAAGGTGGCAGCGCCATGCCAGCAAAACACTGCCGACCGTATCATGTTCCATGATACGGCCTGGTGGTGTTTTGCTGGCGGATGCTACTGCTGGCAGCAGCACTGCGTCCCGTCTCCTTCCGGAGGACCCCCTGCAAGCAGGTAAATCGGGTTCTCCGACAGGGGAGAGGGGGTTGGGGGTGTTGTGGGAGTGTGTGGGGGTGTTGTGTGTGTGTGTGGGGGGGGTCTGTTTTTGTATGCGTGCATGCAGGTGTGTCACGTGGAATTTGTGAGTGTATGACTGAATGTGAGTGTACATCTCTGTTGTGTGTTGTGAATGCATGTGTGCGACAATGTATGTTAGTGTGTGTTGCGGTGTGTGGGGATGTATGTGTGCATGCGTGAGTGGCTGTGGGTATGCATGTGTGTATGAGTGTGTATGTCAGGGGGTCGGGGGGGAGAAGGGGAGGATGGGGGAAGATTCTGGGGAGGGGGAAGGAGACCCCTATCAGTGCCAGGGAAGGAATTCCCTGGCACTCATAGTGCCTACCGCTATGGTTTTCGTGACGTAAGATTGCCATGAAAACCATGGTGGTAGGCGGGATCGTAATCCCCAGGGTGGGATTGTGACAGCCGCCGAGCTGGAGACCGAAGTCTCCAGCCCAGCAGCTGTTACCATTCGGTCTCCAGCTCAGCAGCTGTTACCACCCTGGCGGACGGAGCAGTACATTGGTGGTTTGGCTTGAGCCAAACCACCAATGTCATAATTTGGGAAAAGGTATTGGCAGCCTGTTGGCAGTACCTTTCCCACAAATTACTGCCGTCCGCCAGGGCCGTAATGACCCCCAAAGTCTTTTGCCATTTGTACAGCAAAGTCTTTAAGCATAGGTTTGACACAGTGTCAACCTTGCCAAGCTGTAAAATGATAAAAGCCATTTACCACTCCAGGCACAGTATTACAGCTTTGGACTGGTAAAATACCATCCAAGCCAACCTGGAATGAGTAAAAGCAACCCCCAACACGTGTTTCGCTCTCATTAGAGCTCATCAGAGAGGTTTAGCTTTGTCCAGACACAATGGGGCACCCAGTATAAGTCAAAACAAATCCCTTTCAGGGTTAGAGTGACGCATAAATTATGCAAAAAAGAAAAGAGAACTCTGGGTAGTTCCCAAGTTTAGGTGGAGAGCAAAATATACATATCATCAAGGTACATAAATGTGGAGTTAAACATAGTAAAACGTTGCTTTCCCATAGACACTTACCTTCACGAAATTCTTGTCCTTGATATTTTTGACACAATATTTTGTGTACTTGATATTTTGGACTCATTATTTTGGCCAAACACTGATTGATACTGCAGACTGAATCTTAATGTTCATATGCATTCTGCTTGATTGCTTTACATACTTGGGTACATGGTGGACAAGAACATTTCCTTACTACATCTACAGAATGCAGGCCAGGTTCAGACTGATCACACAGACTCATTGAACCTTTCCTGAATGATCAGACCCATAGGGCCTCATTTACAAGGAGCTTGCGCTGCAGTTGCATCATTTTCCTTGACGCAGCCGCAGCACAATCAGTGCTCCACACTGCTCTGTATCTACAAACTGACGCATTGGGCCGAACGTGTCTCTTCATAGAGGCCTGCGCCACATTATACCTGAGCCGGATATAATGTATGCAGTGTAGGCGTTCCAATGTTAAAAGCCACGTAGAACTGACGCAGTGAAATGTATAACTTTTCACTGCATCACCCTGCGACTTGACTGTGTCAAAATCCTTACTCCTGCTCTGTACTGTAGATACAGCGCATCCATGGTGTTGTTAGGGCTTCTGCAGCAGGCGGAAGAAATCTGACACATTAATGCTGATGCATCAGCTCTTGTAAATGAGGCCCATAGTGTATGACACGGATAGCTATCCATCATCTTGCAATCTATCTTACGTGGAGCCCCACAGTGTTACCCTCTTTCCCTGCCCTTCACCACTTGTTTGGGTTTTGTAAACGATGCTGATACTGTTTCAAAGGGCAGTGTCGGAAGCTTCATATGTAAATATATACGTTTGACATGTGCTAGCTCCTTAGGAGTCATGCTTTTTTGGAAGACACTGGAATCGCCAAACCCGCTGAGTTGGAGCCCTAAGAGGAGGGGCCCTCAGGAGTGCGGGGTTTTCCACATGATCTCCCGGTTGGCCAGTTGGAGGGCCTCAGCTGGAACAGGATCGGTACAGGGAGGAGGAAACATTGGATTCACTATCTATTCGGCATCTAGAGGAGATCAAACCCGTGAGTTTCGATGAAAGCGTACTTCGAGTCTGTGAAAATGCTGATAATGTTTTGAGCAGCAAGAATACAGATGTCTGAGATCAATCTGTTCAGCAACCTGAGCAAAGTGTATAACTGATTGCTGATTTATTTGAGCAGACTACCAATACCAATGAAAGATGTCAATTAAAAAAAAGTGCAATTCATTTTTAGTTGTAAGTATGCATGGTTTGTCCACTTGTCCAGTATGTGCATCAAGTGAAGAGGAATTGAAGAACCTTATGAAAAAGATGAAATCCTGAAGAAACTGAGAGAATGTGTAAATGGTGGTTGGCCTGACAATATTTATATGCTTAGGGTGTAAAGCTGTATTGGGAAGTGCGTCGAGAATTCAGAAATGTATTTTGTGAAAAGGATGTAATGTGATACACCCCACTGGGATGAGATTGAAGATTTGGCACTGGTGTCATGAAGGGCACATGGGAATAGCTAGAACTAAGAGGAGAGTAAAGGAGTCATATTGGTGATTTATGGTGGATGTAGAAATATATGTGTCAGGAACAGGATTGTTTGAATTCTGACAAAAGCCTGTTACATTCCTATGGTAAGCCTTAGGATGCCATGGCAGTGGGTAGCAGTGATTGTTATGCAGCCTAGTGATGGTTGGGATTGATCAAACAAATATATAGCTGTTATCTGTTACTTATTTTCTAAATGGCATGAATTGGAACAGATGGACCATGATGATGCAGTTACAGTTTTTAAACTTTTAGACAAGGTTTTCCAAAGAGAAGGACTTTCTGCTTACATTTTTACTAAGATCAGATCAGAGAAAATAATAGAAAATCTGAAACAATGATGTTAAACGTAAGAGAATCTCACTTTAACATTTTAACACAGCTGTACCATTCAAGAAGCTAATAAAAAAAGATTGAAATGCAAAAATCATACAAACAATTTGGGCTTACGGTTCAATACTCAGTGATACTACAGCCCAAAGTGGATTTGCAATAATGAGATGAAGGATGACAAATTCAAAAACATCCAGATTAGATATTTAGATCAGTTAAGGTAGAATAGAAAATTGATGAAGAGTGGTATTGAAAAATCTTAAACTTTATATAAAGGAACTAAGGCCCAGATTGATACATTTTGACGCAAAACTGCTCAAACACAGTTTTCCGTCAAAAAGTATACCGCTGACTTGTGCCATTCCAGAACGCCAAATCTATGGAATGGCGCAATCCGGCGGAAAGGGTTGGCTAAAGTCATGGAAAATGATGTTAGCCACGTGGGGGTAGCGGTATGGGAGAAGGGGGTTTTGCACAAAAAAATGACATTAGGCTGATTAGAGTAAAAAAAGATGACTCTAACAAGCCTAGCGTCATTTCTTGACGCAAAACCATCCATACCACATGACTCCAGTCTTATAAAAGACAGGAGTCATGCACACCACCCCAATGGCCAGCACCGGGGACAACAGTTCCCTGGGCATGGCCGTTGCACCCAGTGCCATGTATGGATGGGCCATTTCAGGGTACTTTTCTTAAATCAGGGACATAGTGTGAAACCAGTTAATGCTCATATGGGTCAGTGAGTGCATATTAAAGAGTGTGGTTAAGGTATCCAAAGGCCATAATTTTTTTTGAACTAAAAGTAGTTCAAGTGATAAAAAATGCCATGAGACTAAGTGGTAGGAAGGTTGTGTGTTGTATTGGATATTACTAAGTACAACTTGTTCTGTATTGTGTTAGTGAAGCTTGTGTTTGTATGAGACAAGAAAGATGGATACTCACGTGGAGCAGAGAGATCTGGTGCTAAAGATGACTTCTGGGTTGATAGAGTTGAGCCTAGTATTTTACCAGATGTGCATGGATCAGCCAAAAGTGCTTGTGTGCCGTCCACTAATGCTAAGTTGACAAGTGTTGATCCAATATTAATTCCCACGGATGCAAAAGGATATTTACTCAAAACATGTACCAGCAACACAGCAGGAATGGTTTGCAACTTCAATCAAATTGGAGACTTTCAAATCAAAAGACCAAATCAGAAAGAGTTGTGAAAACACCTGTCAGACAGTTGAATTACGAGTGCAGATAGTAGCAAATTTTATTGTGTCATGGAGCATGTTCGATTATATTTATCTTTCTCTGTTGTTGCCTATGTATTTTATTGTCTTCGATTGTTCATAGTTAATAAGAAAGATGTGTGATATTGATCCTTATCATACAATTAAACACATTAATTGTATTCCACTGAGTGTTATAATTCTGTAAATCTTAGTTTTGTCCAGCTGGTGATGGATATGTTTAAAATTATAGGGGCATACTTTGTTGATCTTTGCTAACTTCACCAATCGCCTTAATAAGCCTTTTTTTTTTACCTGTCGTGTCTTTTTAGGCTTTACCTTGAATTTGGACATGTAAGGCTATGCCTCTTTTTACATGTTCACCCCCATATTTTTGGGCTGTTGCTGCTGTTTATTTTACTCTGAGACTGCACAGCGGTCTGCCAACCAGATCTCAGTGCCAGTGTTCTGACCCGACACAAATTGCTTTTTGAATCAGATACACCCTGGGCTGACTTACTCATAAGTACCTAGTATATGCTACCCAGAGCATGCAAGGCAGAGTGTCCACTCAGCGCTGCAGCTCTGTGTGTGCCACCCTGTGTGTAACAAGGTTCAAAATGGAATCCAGCCTGCCACTGCAGATTGGAAGGACAGTGTTTTCTCAGCCAGTTCAACTTTGCCATTCACTCCAATGCAAAGCCACCCTATCCCTCAACACTATATATAGGTCTCCCCTGTGGAAGGCCTATAGAGCCCTATGGCAGGGAGCTGTATTTTGTTAAGTTAGACATATCTTTTTGATATGTCTTAACAGCAACACTTCAAAATTGTTGTTTTGCTGTGGATAAACTTAATAGCCCCATTGGCTAACATAGGGTACCCAGTTGTTATTTCAACCCAGCTAACTCCGTAATGGGCTACCAAACTGGGTCATGGACGGTATCAAATGAATCGCGGCAATAAACCTAACCTGATGCCCAGGTCGAATTTAATACCACTATTAAAGGTAAACAACTTTTAGAAAGTTGCCACTCTGTGTTCCAGCTAGGCCAGAGGCCTCACAAGGGTCCTGGCACACAGACAGGTGTCCGACCACCCGGGGAGATGGGTGAACACTCCCCGGCACAGGAACAAAGGCAGTTGCCATGTAGAGAAGTGTTGCCTTCTCCCCCAGGATGGCCACTCCGGGTCTTAGCCTAAAACGTGAGCTTCAAAGCTGCCGCCTTTGTGAGGGAAGTAGCCCCACACCCCTGAGCAGGATGCCTTTTGGAGCAGGGTCAAGGAGGGAAAAGTCACCCCCAAACCGGTTCTATCATGGATGAGTAGCCCTCTGGTGAACACCTCCAGGTGGGCTACAAAGCTCCTAGCGACTGAGGAAGGGCCGTGCCATCTTGAAAGGGGCAGGAATGTGACACTCTGGGATGCCCAGATGCCTCACATCACAGGAACATAGTTACTAGGTAGGAGGGAACCCAGTAGCCCATTGGCTAGTCACTGCGTGGTCTCCTCAGGGCACTGTCCTAGGACATATATGGCACCCCTGGCACTCTGACCCTCAGATCATGCTGGAATTTGAGAGAGGTCTGAAGAAGGACTACCCAGCTGCCCTTGAACCTGCACAAAAAGAGGCTGCATGCCCAAAGGACTGAGCCTGCTGCACGTTGGGCTAGCAAAGTTTGAACAGTTCCTACGGCTTCTGTCTTGCAGAAAAGTTGATTCCGACCTCCAACAACAGCACTGACTACAAGGATCAGTTGGCTGATCTCCTGGAACCAGCTCCAGGGCAGAGACACAAGAGCTGCTTTTGGTCGCATCACGAAGTTGTTTGCCACTGCAGAGGTTTTGCAGCGACGAGTCACCAGGCACACAAAAGGGCAAATTTGAGAGCCAAAAGTTGCACCGAGTCTGCCTAATGAAGAAGTGCTATCCAAGTCTGGTTTGTTACACCTAAGGGACACTAGACCCCACCAAAGGATATCGCCCCAACCGCGTTGCAGACTGACCAGTAAGCCCAACATCATAGAGGACTTTGAGGGACCCCGATGTCTGTGGCCAAGTTCACCGTACTCCTCCCTTGGACTGAGGAGCACCCACAAAGACAACCCCATCGACCACACCACAACCGAAGCATCCTTGGAGTATGTTTTGACTGCTTCCATAAGCACCAGGACCACTTGTAGGAAAGTTCCATGTTGCCTGGCATGTGACCCCCATTTTCACTGTATGTATGTTTGTTTTGCCTGTGTGTCACTGGGATCCTGCTAGTCAGGACCCCAGTGCTCACAAAGTATGCCCTGTATGTGTTCCCTGTGTGGTGCCTAACTGTATCTCTGAGGCTCTGCTAACCAGAACCTGAGTGTTTATGCTCTCTCTGCTGTTAAAATTGTCACTGCAGGCTAGTGACTAATTTTACCAATTCTAATTGGCACACTGGAACACCCTTATAATTCCCTAGTATATGGTACCTAGGTACCCAGGGTATTGGGGCCTCAGGAGATCCCTATGGGCTGCAGCATTTCTTTTGCCACCCATAGGGAGCTCAGACAATTCTTACACAGGACTGCCAATGCAGCCTGAGTGAAATAACGTCCACGTTATTTCTCAGCCATTTTACACTGCACTTAAGTAACTTATAAGTCACCTATATGTCTAGCCCTCACTTAGTGAAGATTAGGTGCAAAGTTACTTAGTGTGTGGGCACCCTGGCACTAGCTAAGGTGCCCCCACATTGTTCATGGCAAATTCCCCGGACTTTGTGAGTGCGGGGACACCATTACACGCGTGCACTACATATAGGTCAACACCTAAATGTAGCATCACAATGGTAACTCCGAACATGGCCATGTAACATGTAATTGTCACCCCAATACCATTCTGGTATTGGGGGGACAATTCCATGCATCCCTGGGTCTCCAGCATAGAGCCCGGGTACTGCCAAACTAACTTTCCGGGGTCTCCTCTTCAGCTACCGCTGCTGCCAACCCCTCAGACAGGTTTCTGCCCCCCTGGGGCCTGGGAAGCCTGGTCCCAGGAAGGCAGAACAAAGGATTTCCTCTGAGAGAGGGTGTTACACCCTCTCAATTTGGAAATAGGTGTGAAGGGCCTGGGAAGAGTAGCCTCTCCTGCCCTCTGGAAATGCTTTGAAGGGCACATATGGTGCCCTCCTTACATAAGCCAGTCTACACCGGTTCAGGGATCCCCCCAGCCCTGCTCTGGTGTGAAACTGGACAAAGGAAAGGGGAGTGACCACTCCCCTGACCAGCACTTCCCAGGGGAGGTGCCCAGAGCTCCTCCATTGTGTCCCAGACCGCTGCCATCTTGGATGCAGAGGTCTGAGGGCACAATGGACAGCTCTAAGTGGCCAGTGCCAGCAGGTGACGTCAGAGACCCCTCCTGATAGGTGCTTACCACACCAGACAGTAATCCTGTGTACTGTGTGAACTGCAGCTGCTCCGGCTTCTGTGCACTTTTGCAAGACTTCCTTTGTGCAGAGCCTAGCCCAGGTCGCCAGCACTCCGTCCTGCATTGCCCAACTCGCTGAGTTGGACTCCGACGTCGTGGGTCCCTCTTTTGTGACTCTGAGTCGACCGTTGTCCTCAGATCTTCTAAGTGCCTGTTCAGGTGCTTCTGTGGGTGCTGCCTGCTTCTGCGTGGGCGCTTTGTATTGCTGAGCGCCCCCTCTGTCTCATCCTCCAAGGGGCGACCTCCTGGCCCTTACTGGGCCCGAGCAGCACCCAAAATCCTCAACCGTAACTCTTGCAGCTAGCCAGGCTTGTTTGCAGTCTTTCTGCGTGGGAAAAACCTTGCATCCTCCAGCACGCAGAGGGACATCTTCTGACCAAAGGAGAAGTTCCTGGCACCTTCCGTTGTTGCAGAATCTTCGGCTTCTTCCACCTGGAGGCAGCCCTTTTGCACCTTCATCTGGGGTTTAGTGGGCTCCTGTCCCCCCTGGACACTTGCGTGACTCTTGGACTTGGTCCCCTTCCTTTACAGGTCCTCAGGACGAGGAATCCGTCTTCAGTGTTTTGCAGTCAGTTGTTGTCCTTGCAGAATCCCCTATCTCAACTTTACTGTCTTTCTGGGGTAGTAGGGTAACTTTACTCCTACTTTTCGGGGTCCTGGGATGGGATATCTTGGACACCCTTAGTGTTTTCTTACACTCCCAGCAACCCTCTACACACTACACTAGGCCTGGGGTCCATTCGTGGTTGCATTCCACTTTTGGGGTATATGGTTTGTGTTTCCCCTAGGCCTATTTCTCCCTATTGCATTCTATTGTGATTCTACATTGTTTGCACTACTTTTCTAACTGTTACTTACCTGAATTTGGTTTGTGTATGTTACTTACCTCCTAAGGGAGTATATCCTCTGAGATACTGGCATATTGTGTTTTCTTATGATATAGTGCTAAGTGATATAAGTGGCATAGTAGGAGCTTTGCATGTCTCCTAGTTCAGCCTAAGCTGCTCTGCTATAGCTACCTCTATCAGCCTAAGCTGCTAGAAAACCTCTATTCTACTAATAAGGGATAACTGGACCTGGCACAAGGTGTAAGTACCACAAGGTACCCACTATAAGCCAGGCCAGCCTCCTACACCACTCCATTGTCGTCTATGGCGGTTGTCCTGTAAAGCTTACATTTTGCTTAAAAAATGCTCAGGTGGCCAGGTAACTTTCCACTCAGGCCCCCTAGACTTCTGTTCTGCTGGAATTTGGTTGCCCAACCAAGGCTGGAGTAGTCAAACTAATTTTTTCAAACTTTTCAAAGGTTTCCAAAGTTTTTGTTGACCAATGTTTTTTTGGGGTTGCATTTAAAATGAATAATAACTTATAAAATCTGTATCTCCGAACCCTCTGGTGCAGTGGTTCCCAACCTTTTGACTTCTGTGGACCCCCACTTTATGATTACTGGAACCCAGGGACCCCCACTGAACCATTAATGGAGTCCGGGGACCCCCAACTAAGTCATTCGTGAAAGCCGGGGACCTAATCTGTTAATATTGATGAATTTTCTAAGCAGTTGCGGACCCCCTGAGGAGGCTTTGCGGACCCCCAGGGGTCCCCGGACCACAGGTTGGGAACCACTGCTCTGGTGAATTTTGTTTATCAAGGTCTCTAAAAATGTATAAAAATATATCCTATTTTTAGAAATTGGTGTCTTCTTTTTTCATGTGTCATTGCATTCTTATTTCGTTGTTTGGTGCTGTTAAATGTTTTAAACATTGTTCCTTTGCTAAGCATTACTGCTCGCAGCCACGGCTACCCAGGGGTGAGTTTAAGATTAAATAAACGGACATGACTGGACACCCTCAAATCCTCACAGGTATTAACATGATTGTCAATGGCCCTGATTTTCTCAAGTGATGATCATTGCCTGATTTTAGTCTGGTCGTAGATGTACTATTTGTTGCTGTGTAGGTGTTAAGTTTGGATGAGTCTTCTATGGCACTCAGGCCAGTTTAGGAACCCAAAAGGCATTCCTTGGGTTAGGCATGGCAGTGAAAGATGAAAATATTACTGAGTTGTTAAGCAGGGTGAAAGCATCTTGAATGGTGTCCAGAAAGATTTGGGTAGAAGTCTAAACATGTCTGCTTTCATTTTTATATATTAATGGTTTGGAATGAGAGAACATAGTGGGCATACCACAAGATTGTAGAAGTGTTCAGAGGAGTAGACATATAATTGGTCGTTTTTTAGTACATGCTGGTATTGGCTGGTATATGGTGCGTACTTGGTTGTAGCAGCAGCATCGACAGGCATATATATGGAGGATATCTTGACATATAGTTCTATGGACTATATCTGGCACAACAGGGTATCCTGACACAAAAAGCTGTTGAGTATTATATAATGGGGCACACCTAATCACATAACAGTGATGCCATTTTAAGTTTTGGGAATAGGTGTGAACATGATGCCAATGACCGGCAATCAATAATTTAATAAAAATGAAAAAATGTTTTTAGAGACACAATTAGTGTATTTCATGAAAATAACAACTTGATACATAGGCACACAATTCGTGTATTCTCAGTAAATGATAATTTGATGTTTGTTTAAAATGTGTTAATGAAAGATTAAAAGCTGGTATTTGTGCAAAAAATAAATTTTCACAAAATGGCAAACTGGAACAAACTGCATTTGCCTATTTACAATCGCAAACTCATTTTTGAAGATAAATTATTTTTAAAAAAAACTCAATGCAAAAATAACAAATAACTGCATCTTTTAATTAGAACAAAAGTTAAAACCATTGACTGGTCAGGCAAGGGCAGCTGCCCATCAATACAGAAACGAAAACGAATTAATCAAGCTGTGCCACTGCTGTAAAATATGTAATTACCTCCTACAGTGAAATGGTAATGAAACCAGTCCAAATATCTAAACAATTCAGATATATGTCTCAGACTGTTGATCACGATATCAAACCACCCCTGAAAGCTATTAATTGAATCCATTTTAGTTAGAAATAGAGGTTATACAGATCATCAATTACTCAGTATCTCTTGGGAACATAAAAATAGGAGTGACATAGTCTGTTTTTGCAATTTTCCAATTTGCTACATGCTCTAGCAATCCATTTCATCAATCTGCCTACAGGTTACCAGCCTAATATTCTGCACATAGTGACATTTCTGGTTTTATTGTAACCGCACTGTACTTCCGAAATATTGCTTCCTATAAGATCTTGCTGGCATATTGCAATGATATGTATAAGCAAATCAGATAGATGCTACGTAGGTTCAAGTTTGCCCTGCAAAAGCTAAAGATCGAGTAGGAGACAGCACCCTTTCCCTCCCAGGTGGCAGTGATATCAGCAAGAAGATGTAGTAAAAACTGAAAACGGACACAACCTGGGCAAAGACGTGGCATGGGATGTTAGATCAAGTTCAGCCTGCAGCTTCTTATACGTTTCTATGGTAATCAGGCCATGTTTACATTTCAGACTGGCACACAGAGATTTTGCACCTATCTTTTACAACTCTTTGAATTTAGGCCCAGATTTAAGAGAGCCTAGTGCCATTCCAACGCCACATTAGCGTAATTTTTTTAACCTAATGTGGCATTGGAAGGCAAAAAAATGCCATGACACCACTTTGTAATATCTTGCGCCACATTATGCCTGCGTAAAGCATAATGTATGCAAGGGGGCACTCCGGCGCTAGGAGGGGAGCCGTAAAAATGGCACAAAGGAATCCGTGAGATTCCTTTGCGCCATTTGTATCAGCATTTTTTAACACCTGCTAAGTGCAGGCGTTAAATAGAGGCTCCCATTGTGTTCAATAGGCCTCTGGGTGCTTTCAGGATTAGGGTCAACATTTTTTACGCTAGTCCTGCAAAGCGCCGAACTAGCCTAAAAAATTATGATGCTAGTCCCCCTGACTACCGCCATGGTGCGCCATATTTTAAATACAGCACACACATGGTGGCGTTAGGGGGACGCTAAGGGGCGCAAATCTTTCATAAATCTGCCCGTTACTGTGCACTGCTTTCTTGCTTTCTTTCCCACAGGTCGTATATACCCAGCTTGTTCAGAATTTGATTTGTAAACCCACTGACTTACTGTGTTGTCTGCTTATTGCAGCAAGGGAAGGGAAAGGAAGCCGGCAGCTTTGGGAGGGGGGCGGGCGGGGCACTCTCACAAACACACACAAACATTCACACACACACACAGACTCATTCTTTCAGACACAGACATGCACGCTCATCCATTAATAACACTCATTCCATTCAAACATGCACGCACGCACCAAACATTCATTTGACAAGATCACACATATTCATTCTTTCACACACACACGCACGCATGCACGCACATCCATAAACAACACTCATAACACTCAAACATGCACGCGCGCACCAAACATTCAATGTAAAACATAACACACATACATACACACACACACACACTTACCTTTAGCCTCCAGGTCCCAGGAGGGTTGGGACTGCTGCCTTCCCTCATTGGCTGACATGAGGTCAGCCAATGAGGGAAGGCAGCAGTCCCAGCATCGTCACAGAGTGGGATGGGGTCAGTGAGACTGCTGACCCCACCCCACTCTGTGACGAAGTGTTACTGATTGACACTCGCTCTGGGCACTTCAGGGCTTAAACCTGAAGCGCCCAGGGAGAGTGTCAATGGGTGACGCTTTCCTTGTCACCCGAGGCACCTTTGCTGGGCCGAGGGGGTCACGCCCATAGGTGTTGTGATCTCCTCAGCCCAGCAAAGTTCAGCTCAGGCAGCCAGGAGTCTGCGCAAATCGCACATGTCTGCTCCTGGCTGCCTGACCTGAACATGAAGAGTGTCTGTCAGGCTGACCTTTGTTCAGCCTGACAGACACTCTTCATGGGGTGGGGGGGCGTGGCCCCTCCGCCCTAAAGGACGGGTCGCCACTGGTGCTGACCCCCTAGTGTTAGTGGAAGACTTTTTAGGGAGTGAAACATAGTCCAATATCTGCTGCCTGTATAAATTGAACAGTAAAGGGGGTCAGCACACAACCCTGTTCAAGATCACTTTTTGTAAAAATGCTTTACTGGCTCTTGAGTCATCTTCCACTTCAACAAAAAGTGTGATTTATCGAATATTTAGATCTAGTTTAATACAGCACAGGGAATTAACAGTGGGACGTCTCTCCTGGGTGATTACCCTGCACAAAATGCCCTGCTCCACCCTACTCTTTTTTTATTCAAATGATGTCCCCAGCCCTCTTCCACCAGGAAGAATACCACTTTATCATTTGTGCCCTGTCTTCAGTGTACCATCTCTAAACACCAACACAAGAGACAGCACAAGCAAACGGCATGGGCAAGTGAGAGGGAGGTGCGTTTCTTGAGGAGGGGGGGTACTGTGGAGTGTTTCCAGATGTCCAGGAAGGTAGGTGGCTGTGATGAATGAGTTGTTCACAATCGGGGCAGGGCTGCGCTGATGGAGTCCAGTTCTTGAATGAAGACGTGGTTAAAGCAGGCGTCTAAAGTGTATGGACTACATGGTTGTGGTTTCCTGAGGGGTGATGGTGGGCCAGGTGGGCCGGGTGATCTTCTAGGCATTGGTAGAGCTGGGCAGGAGGGATGCAAGGGTGGAAGGGTCCAGGGCTGCCTCAAACTTTTAGTAGCTGCTGGAGATCTTGTTGCTGAACCAGAGAGGTGAAGTCATTCACTATGGCAAGGACTTCCTTGGGGCTGCTGATGCTGCTTTCGATGCAGTTGGCGAGTGTGGACGGTTTGGTGGCTCTGATTTACTGATGGTAGCATCTGATGGCGGATGTGAAGGTGATGTTGTCAGTCTTGTTCTGACTTTGTCCCCATCTGCGTTCAAGTTGCTTGCGGTCCCGTTTGGTGAGCCCAAGCTCTTCTGTGTACCAGCTGGCGTGGGGTCTGATTCTCATTGCTTTGCTGGCTTTAAGAAGAGCCAGGGTATCTGTGCAGACATTGTAAAAGGGTGAGCAGTGATGATCTTAGATTACAATGTCAGGGTACAAGTGATGTTAATCTATGGTTGCCTTTCTAGACTAGAGTGGCGTTAATCTGTGATGTTGTCCTAGAGTAAAATTTACTTTCTTTGAATGCAATACTGAGGTAAATAGTGAAGTTATTCTGCGATTGTTATTCTGCAGTAAAAAGTCATATGAATTCATGATTGTCACTCTAGCATAAAAAGTGGCGTTATTTGATTGCCATTCCGGGGTAAGAACTGATGTTAATCTATGATTTGTAAACAGTAAAATTAATATATGATTGGCTTTCTACAGCAAAAAGTGATGTTAATCTGCAATTAATTTTCCCCGGCATAGAGTGACGCTAATTTAATATATCAGTTCAGGGGTAAAAAAGGTGATGTTAATCTATAAATGTTATTCTTTGGTAAACGTGTGCTTTAATCCATGATTATTGTTCTAGGGTAAAAAAGACACAGTTTATACAGTTTGTGATTGTTGTCAGGAACTCAGTTGCAGTAATTAAAAACAACACAAGGTAAACAAATAAACAGTATCGTGTATAAATTCAAACTGTAAGGAAATGCCTCTTTCTGCATGTTTACCTGCACATTTGTTTGACTCATACTATTGGTTTTTCGACTCTGAGAGTGCACAGGGGCCTGCTAACCAGACCTTAGTGCCAGTGCTCTAACCCCTTACAAAGTGTATGTCGCATTGGCTATTCCCAGTTGGCAAATACTGACTTACTTATAAGTCCCTATTATATGGTACCCAGGGTACCAGGGGCATGTAAGGCAGGGCGTCCATCCAGGGCTGCAGCACTTATTGTGCCACCCTGTGTGTGACAAAATACAAAATGGCTCCCAGCCTGCCACTGCAGACTGGAGGGGCAGTGTTTTCACTGCCAGTCGGACTTTTCAAACCAATGGCAAAACTACACTTTCCTTAACACTATATGTAAGTCTTTCCCAAGGAAGGCCTAGAGAGCCCTACGGCAGGGAGCTGTATATTATTAAGTAACATATATATTTTTATGTATGTCTTAGCAGCAACACTTCCAACTTGTTGTTTTGGCTAGTACAGAGTTACCAGCTGGCACTCCAGCTGGACTAATTTCTGAATGGGACTACCTAACTGGGTACTGTAAGGTATCAAATTAATTGTGCCATTAAACTCGACCTGGTGACCAGGTCGAAACAAATGTCACTATTAAAGTAATGCAACTTTTAAAAAGTTGCCACTCTGTGACCCAGCTAGACCAGTAGCCTCAATGGGTACTGGACAAGAGACAACTTTCTGCCACCCTGCAAAGTGGTGTGAAAGACTCCCAGGCTTAGGAACAATAGCAGCCTGGTGCAGGGCTGCAAAGGGGAAGCCATCTTTGGTGGGCAAATGATGATCACACTTCTAAGGGGCTGCCCTTCTTCAGCTAGGTGGGCTGGCGACAGGAGCAGAGATGGAAAACCAGTGCCCAAACCAGTTTTTCCATGGGCGTGTAGCCCACAGGTAGCCACACCTCTAGGGTGAGCTAGCAAGCTCCTAACAGCAGAGAAAGGATGCTGACATGTTGGTAGTAGGCTGAATAGTGCACTCTGGGAAAAGTTAGGTGCCACACATCGCCATGAAGTCATCACCAGAAGTGGACCTGGTAGCCCATTGGCTAGTGACCGATTGGCCCTGTCAGGGCACTTTCCTGGGATAAGTATGTCACCCCAGTACCCTGGACCTCAGATCACTTTGGAACTGGAACAAGGACCAAAGAAGGACTGCCCTGCTTACCCCTGGATTGCACAGAGGCTGCACAGCCTTCTGGGCTCCAACTGCTGCACCTTGGGAAAGCAAAGTTAGAGCTGTGCCTGTGGCTCCTGTTGTGGGGGAAAAGTCATGCCCCAGGCCCAGACCAAAGCAGCGACTTTAAGGATCAGTTGCCTGATCCCCTGGAACCAGCTCCGGGAACGAAAGAGCTGAAGAAGCCCAAACCGGCAAGTTGATAGCTACTTCCACAAACTTGCTGCTGACTGAGGCTGGGCATCCCAGGAAGCCGATCCTCAATGGCCAAAAGTTGCACTCACCCTGACTCAGGAGTGTCATCAGAGTCTGGATTGGTCACCCAAGAGAGACACTAGCCTCCACTAAAGGATGTCGCTCGAACCGCTGTGCTCGGAGACCAGTAGCCCAGCAGCAGCTCAGGACTTTGTGGGACACCAACTTCTGTGGCCAGAGTCGCCCCACCTCACCCGTTGACCGGAGAATCACCACAAAGGCACCCCCATTGACTGCACAGCAACCGCAGCATCTTAGAGCACATCTTCATCCTGTATCCCTAGCATCAGGACCACTACATTAAAGTATATGACGGTTGTGCTGCAAAGTTTGGAACTGGATTGGAAAACACTCTTGTGGCCAGGGAACTGTCCATCTACCCCAATCAACCCCCAGACCTTCATCCTTTAGGACTTGGTCATCCAAGTGGGCCAGACTTTAAAAATTCATAAAAATATAATCTAATTTTATAAATTGGTGTTGTATTTATTTTGTGTTGGTGGCTTTCTTATTTTGTTGTTTGGTATTGTTATATGCTTTCCACTAAGTTCCTTTGTGCAGTCCTTGCTGCTTAAAAGCCATAGCTACCCAGGGTTAAGCTTCAGGGTCTTCAAACGAGCCTGACTGGGCCCAAGACAGCTTTTGCAAGTGTATTCCACTGTAAAGGCTACACAGTCATTCCATATAATACACCCAAATCCTAGCTTTATCGAGAATTCCAAGGTGGTGGCCATAAGCACAACAAACTACAATCAGCGGTCTAATCTTTCAAATAGGTATGAATTCTGTGTAACAAAAGCATGTGAGCTGAGCAATGAGTGTTCAGTGCCCTTCAACTGGATCACCTCAAGAGCGAGCAATGTCTCATTTTGCCAGCTGCTCTGTGGGACCTTTTTTATTTGATTTAAGGAAATTCAGGTAGCACTAATTCTAGTGAGTGTTACTCCCCCTATTAGACCAACCCCCTTCCTATGAGTGCATGCACTGGGTTATTCCTCATTTTTGAGCTCATCTCTTTCAACTCAATATTTATCAAGTCAGAAAGTCAGGGAGAAAAGGCAAGAGAAACTACAAAGAAAAATGATATCTGAAGATACTCAGTAAGGATTTATTTAAAAGAACTGTGGGCCTCATTTACAAGGATTCTACACCAAAGTAGTGTAATTATTTTTTGTACATTATGGCGGCGCAAACAGTCACCACACAGGACCTCATTTACAAACTAGTGCACCTGTTTGTAAAGCCTTGTGCCACTTTATACATGCGCCAGGTATAATGGCCCATATTTATACTTTTTTAGCGTCGCATTTGTGCCGCTTTTTGACTCAAAAACTGCACAAACTAACAAAATACAATTGTATTTTGCAAGTTTGCGCCACTTTTGCGTCAAAAAATTACGCAGCTGCGGCACTAAAAAAAAGTATAAATATGGGCCTATATATGCAAGGAAGGCGTTCCCACACAAAAAGCCCCACAGTAATGGCGCAGTGAAATCTACAAGATTTCACTGTGCCATTCTGTGCCGTCACAGCGTCATTTTTTAACTCCTGCTCAGGGCAGGCGTTAAAGTGATGCTGTGCTGTTTTCAGTGGGGCCCCATTAGCATTGCTGGACTAGTGTCAACATTTTTTATGCTAGTCCAGCAATGATAAGGTTTAGCACCACAACTGTGTCAGGTGTGGACACTGCGCCATGGAGCACTGTATGGTAAATACAGCACTCCCATGGTTTTGTTAGGGGCATGCATTGCAGCGCAAGAAAACTATTGCATCAGTCACGATGCACCAGTTTCTTGTAAATGAGGCCCTGTATGTATTAAAAAAGACTATTCAGTATGACAATGGCAAGTTCATAGAACGAGGACAGTTAAGGAAGATAATTCTAGTTAGACATTGCACATTATTAAGGATTCCAACGTGCTCATGTAACAGAATAAAACAAACAGTTTCTGCAAAGAAACAAAATACTTAGAATACGCTTCAAGCGAGAAGCTGAGCCTTAATAACATATACATGAGGTACAGTTATCGTTTTTAATCTAGGTAGGACATTAAAAAGTAAGATATGAAAAATTATATGTGAAATGTTGCATGCAGAGAATTAGGGTGTGTTTGTGTTTAATTTTAGGGGTCGAACAAAACTCACCTTCAAGACCTTCTGGACTCCATAGAGGGAAATCTAGGACTAGTAGATAGAAAGTGGCATCAAATCCCTCTAGCAGTGTCTCTTTCTCTTCCCCTTCCCCTTCGCCCTTTGTTGGTTAGAGACAAGGGAGAGGTTTCCTGGTACTTAAAGCAGCGGAGGGGCACTGGAAGTACTCTCCGGCTCCGGTGGAACTTTGGCACCCAGGTTAGTTCTTGACATTTGTCATTCGGGTAAAATGGGATGTTAATTTGCAATTATTTTAGGGTAAAAAGCGACATTAGCCTAAGGTTGTTGTTTTAGGGTCATAACATTCTCTGATTGTCATTCTGGGATAAAAAGGGATGTTAATCTAAGAAGGGAATCATCGATTATTATCATTTACCCCAAACTGACAATCATAGAGGAATGACACCTTTTACCCTAAAATAGCCATGGTCGATTACTGTAACTTTTCACCCTAGAATAAAAATGTAAATCTATGATTGTTTTTCTTTGGTAAAAATTGACATTGATCCATGAATGTTATTCTAGGACAAAAAGTCACAAGTAATGATTGATATCTGAGGGTGAAAAGTGATGTTAATCTACGGTTGCCCCTCTGTGATGAAAAGTAACACTAATCTATGATTATCTTTCTATGGTTAAAGTAATGTAAATCTATGTTTATTGTTCTGTGGTGAAAAGTGACATTAATCTACGATTGCCATTTTTACGTAAAAAGGGACTTTAGTGTGTGATAGACAATCTGGGGTAAAAATAGTGTTTATCTATGATTGCTAGCCTGGGATAAAAAGCAAATCTAATCTTTAATAATATGGTGGGTACCTGTGGTAGACTGAATTACACAGTGTTCACCACAACACTTTAAAGTGTCCCTGCATTGACTCAGTTTTAACAATTAAACGATACACAGAACCATTGCAATCATATATTTATTTTACAGCAATGCACACTTTAAATCTTAGGATTCAACAATTACCTCTGTGGCTAGTAAAAAAGATTCATCTCTAAAAGTTTATTGCTTTAAACCTAACCTGCCTAAATCTTGACCAATAGGTATTTTGTAATTTATATATTGCTTCTTCAGGCTGACTTGGCCAAATTCTTTATATCTTTGAATCCTTGTGTTACTGATTTAATCTTTTAGGATTTTCCAATATGCTTTTTCGGCCTGGTGGACTAGTGATTGTTGAAACCTCACAATTTAGGGAGTGCATTGTTATAGAAAATATATCTATTTATTATGACAAAATTGCCTCCTGTTGTTTAATTGTTAAAACGAATCTATTGTTGTCAGTCTGGGGTAAAAAGTGATATTAGTCTGCGATTCTCATTATAGGATAAAAGGTCATTCTAATCGATAATTGGCTATCGAAGGTATAAAGCGACTTTACTGTATGATTGTTATTCTCATGTAAACAAAAATTGTAATATATGATTTCCATTTTAGGGTAAAGCGTGCTGTTAATTTATGATTGCAATTCTGGGATAAAAAGTGATAAGCTAAGACTGCCATTCTGGGGTAGAGAGTAATGCTAATAGATGATTGGCTTCCTAGCGTATAAGATCCCCTAATCTGTGATTGTCATTCCAGGGTAAAAAGAGATGTTAAATCACGATCAGTATCCTAAGGTGAAAAGTGCCATTAATCTATCCTTGCCAGTTTAGGCTGAAAACTGACTTGCATCTATAATTTTAATTCAGGAGTAAATGATAATTGTGGTAGATGATTAGCTTCCTAGATAAAGGTTGACTTTAACCTATGCTTGCCATTCTGGGGTAAAAAGTGCCACGAATATAAAGGTTCCACTGATGCACTGATTGCACCGACTGATTGATGCACTGATTGCATTCTGGGGTTAAATTGCTCTTACTCTATGATTGTTGTTCTAGGGAGAAAAATGACATTGTTTTTCTTGAGAAACTAAAACCAGAATTAGAGTAGAACAGAGTTGGTGCTCTTTGTGACCTAATGTTGTCAGTAAACAGTAGAGAAATCAATACATCTTTTCATAATATTGAAATGATTAGGCGTGCAAGTCACCTGATGCAATTTTTCAAAATATATTTGAAATTTAAATGCCAGTGAAAGATCCTACAGACACCTGATTTTGTATGATTTGCCACTAGGCAGACCCTACCTGGCATTTCTAGCTGCACATTGTCATCCTCCAAATGTGAATCACGAGCTCGGTTTTCATGTACAATCCGAGACTGGCTGAGTCATCGTAAGGCTCACCATATTCTAGCACATTTTACAAGCATCTGGTGCCCTAACAAATGCTGCTGACTTGCTTTACTTTTTATCTTCCTAGGTTGGTGGAAAGAGGGTGGTGGCCGCTTTAACCTGGTCAGTGGCTCCGCCCCATTGGTGTCACTATCTGGTACCAGCCTCAATGACAAAACCTTCCTCTGATAATATTAGAAGGGCAGGTGGAATGAGGGACAAGGGGTGGCGTGATGCTAGGGGTAAAGCTTGCCTCGTTTAACTCTGGCCTGACTTCCTCGTTTAACTCTGGCCCCTAAACAACCCTCCCATGAATAAGGAGAGGATGCAAGTTGGCCTTTGGTCCAGAAGCATTCGCCTTTTGGTGCCACTGGGGAAAGCACCCCAGCACTAAGGGCAGTCCGGTGACCCCCAACTCCCTCTATGCATGTCTTCCTTAACTACCTCTACTGTATGTCTCTTCCTTATCTATATGCTCCATCTCTCTTCCCTACCTACACTACGTCGCTTCCCTACCTACACTACGTCTCTTCCCTACCTATGCCACATCACTCTGCTACCTACACTAATGTGTCTCCCCTGCCTCTTCCCTACCTATGTAGTACATCTCTCTTCCATATATATATTACAGCTCTTTACCCTACCTGTTTACTACATCGCTCTTCTGTACGTATATACTGTCTCTCTTCCCTACCGTTACTATATGTCTCTTCCTTATCTACACTGCATGTCTCTTGCCTACCTGTGCCACATCTCTCTTTGCTACCTACACTACATGTGTCTCCCCTGTCAGTGCTACTTGTCTGTTCCCTAAATATATACATCTCTCTTCCCTACCTATTTAAGATTCCCTCTTACCTACGTACATACAGTGGCCCAGATTTATACTCTGTTTGTGCCGAATTTGAGTCATTTTTTTTCCCCCGTCTAGCGCCAAAGTTTTGGAGTTAAAGTCATTTTTTGCTTGCGGGAAACTACCTTGCGTCAATGAGATGCAAGGTAGGCCTTCCCGTGCAAAAAATGACGATAAGGCCTTAGCGCCCTATTTATCCCCCATGCTTAAATCAAGCATGAGGGGAAGGGGCCTTAAATAATGGTGCTAAGCTTGCTTAACACTTGGGTCAGGGCAGGCATTAGGGGACCTTCCCTGGCCCCAGGGACACCCCCACCCACACCAGAGGGACGCCAGAGGATTGCGGGACCCCATCCCAGGTAAGTATAGGTGAGTACTTCAACTTTTATTTTAAAGTGCTATGGAGGGCCTAACTTGGGCCCCCTACATGGCACTGGGACCAATGGCCATGCCCAGGGGACGCATGTCCCCTGGGCATGGCCATT
Organism: Pleurodeles waltl; assembly: GCF_031143425.1. Taxonomy (NCBI): domain Eukaryota; kingdom Metazoa; phylum Chordata; class Amphibia; order Caudata; family Salamandridae; genus Pleurodeles; species Pleurodeles waltl. The sequence continues at coordinate 981,827,079 of NC_090443.1, read as the reverse complement.
GGTGTTGTGGGCATGACTCCTGTCTTTACTAAGGCAGGGGTCATGCCCATGGGGGTTGTGCGTCAAAGGATGACACTAGTCTGGTTAGAGGCATTTTTATGCCTCTGCCCATACTAGCGTCATCCTTTGATGCACAACCTCCTGTTCCCCCTACACCTCCCCCACCCAGCTAGCGTCCTTTTTCGTGCCGCTAGCCGGGCCTTACCATCGGCTACCGTCATTCTATAAATATGATGCCCGGCCGGCGTCTTGGAATGGCGCTAGCCGGCAGTATACTAAAGTATAAATCTGGGCCACAGTATCCCTTTTTCCTTCCTTTACTATATGCCTCTTCCTTAACTACACTACATCTTTTTTCCCTACCTAAATACTACGGCCCAGATTCATGAAAAGTGGTGCTGCACCTAGTGCAGCGCCACTTTCCTTGCGCCCCTTAGTGCCCCCCTAACGCCACCATGTGTGCACCGTATTTAATATACGGCGCACCATGGCGGTAGTCAGGAGTACTAGCGTCATCATTTTTTACACTAGTCCGGCGCTTTGCAGGATGCTAATCCTGCAAAGCGCCCAGAGACCCATTGAAAACAATGGGCGCCTCCCTTTAATTCCAGCTCTCAGCAGCCGTTAAAGATGCAGATAAAAATGACTGTTTTTTCGCCTCCCCTTGCATACATTATGCCTGGCGCAGGCATAATGTGGCGCAAGGTGTTACAAAGTGGCACAATGCAAGCATTGCGCCGCTTTGTAAATATGGCGCTGCGTTTTTGGTCTTCCAAACCCACATTAGCTTAAAAAAATGACGCTAATGTAGGGTTGGAATGGTGCTAGGCCACCTTAAATCTGGTCCTACATGTCTCTTGCCCTTCCCTGCTCTGGTGCTGCATGTCTCTTCCTTATCTATATGCTTCATCTCTCTTCCTCACCTATACTACATGTGTTTTCTCTCCCATTCCCAGGGGGCCAATGAACAATTACCACAGGGCGCTGAGGCCGCCGCCCAAGCGACGTGTGTGTGCGTGTGCTGTAAAGGATGTTTACTGAGATTATTACATTAAATGCCCTTGCCTCCCCCCCCCCCCCCCCCCCAACGTGCCCCATCACCTTATCCCAGGCGGGCCCTCGCGCGCCCCCTGCGCCCCCGGCGCACCACGGGCCCCCGCCGTACATGCCTGCTCATTGTCAGCGATGGACCCCACCTTGGAGAGACAGGCCCGCCACCCACCGCCTGCCATGGCTTAATTGGGATGGTAATGCCTTTCTGCCTGCCTTTGTGGGAAGAGAATGCGCCTTTAAGAATTTAAGACCCTTTATATGGCGGTATTGTCGGATGGGGGATAGCAGGTGGCGTGTCCAAAAACGGCCCTTTGTCTTGTCCGGAGCCCTTTTTGTTGTATTTTTCTGTTTTCTGTCCGTGCTGGGAGGGAGGACAGAGGCGCCAGGGCCGGGGGTGTTTGTGTGCGTGTGAGGGCACCGAGATGCGTTTATTGAAAAGTCCCGGGCTTGTTCCACACAAAGTGGAAGTAATGCAGTTTGCAAATGTTTGTTCTGCGGGCCACCGAGGTTAAAGGAAGCCCCGGCCAAAGCTGCTCAGTTCTCCCCCGTTCCTTTATCACAAGGAAAAAAGAGGACACATTTCACATGAAAAAAGTGTAAAAGAGAAAAATAGCGCTGGGGAGGGCGGCTGTAGAAGGGCCCCTCCCCCACCAAGCGGCCGGCGGTGTCTTCTGTTTGTGCTGGGGCGTTGATGGTGGTGGTGACGGGAAAGGATGTGTCAGGCTGAAAGTGGGACCCCGTGTTACCGCCGGAAGCCCTATTCCGAGCATTTTGTCCAGTTCTGAGGCCTCTCCTGGAGGATTACATTGCACAGGGTTGTGGTGGACTTTCTTCGAGTATTGGTGGCCACCTGTGGGGTGCGGTGGACGATTCTGAAAGCTAGAGATGGGACTCTCATCTGTAATCATAGTGTGCAGTTCGGGGGACTCTCCTGGTGTATTGCATTGCATAGGGTTGTGGAGAACTTTCTTCTAGTATCGGTGGTGTCTTGGGGTAGAGTGGCCACTTCTGAAGGCCAGAGATGGGAGTCTCACCTGTAATCACACAGTGCAGTTCTGAGGCCTCTCCTGGAGTCCTGTATTGCATAGGGTTGTGGAGAGCCTTCTTCCAGTATTGGTGGCCTCCTGTGGGGTAAGGCTGGTTCTGAGGCTAGAGATAGAGGTCTCACCTGTAATCATAGTGTGCAGTCATGAGACCGCTCCTGGAGTATTTATTGTGGACATATCCAGGGCAATGCGTACATCTCTGGAGACCACACATGGAGTGTTGTGCAAAGCTCCGGAGTCCACATATTGAATATTGTGTACAGTTCTGCAGACCACATCTGGAGTACTGTGTATAGCTCTGCAGGGCACATACAGTGTAATGCTTGCAGCTCTGAGGACACGCGTGGTACTCTACAGCTGTTCAGGCCACATCTGGAATTTTGTGTGCAGTTTGTGGGCCTCCTCTTCAGATGGTTGAAGACAACTGAGACAGTCCCGAGACAGGCAGCCACAATGATGAAATGTTTAAACCACAGTGCACACAGTGAGATGCCAAGAAATTAAGCGGCATATTTATACTTGCTTTGCACCGTTTTAGCGTCATTGATGCTAATATGGCGCAAACGTAACATCATATTTGCGGCAAACTACCTTGCGCTAATTAGATGCAAAGTAGGCGTTCCCGTCCACAATATGGCACTACCCCCCTAACACCTTATTCTTACTCTGGCACAAAAATGACACACACGGAGTCGGCAGGCCCAAATAATGGTGCTAAGCCTGCTCAGCGCCATTATTTAACACCTGGGTCTGACCAGGCATCAGGAGACCTGTGGCCCCATTTCCATGGCTAAACACCATGGAATGGGCCCACAGATGCCCACCACAAGCCCCAGGAACACCCACACCCACACCAGAGGGACGCCATAGGATGGGAGACCCCATCCTGGGTAAGTAGAGGTAAGTATATATATATATTTTTTTTTTCAGTGCCATTAGGGACCCCTTACATGGGACCCCCTGCCTGGCACTGGGTATGATGGCCATTCCCAGGGGACAATGGTACCCTGGGCTGGTCATTGGGGTGGTGGGCATGACACCTGTGTTTACTTTGACAGGAGTCATGTTTGGGTGGTAGTGCATCAGGAAATGACGCTAGGCTGGTTAGCGGCATATTTATTGCCATTAACCATCCTAGCGTAATTCCTAACCCACTAATGCCTTTTTCTCTACCGCCATTCTCTCCCCCCCACAGCTAGCATTTATTTCTTAGACGCTAGCCATTCCTTTGAGCCACCTTGCGGCATTCCATAAATATGGCGCCTGGCTAGCGCTTTGGAATGGTTCTAGCAGGCGCAATGGATTTTGACGCAAGACTGCGCTAACGCCGTCTTGCGTCACAATCCATTAACATGGGCCTAAATGTGCACACTGATGGAGGAAGAGGTATAAGATAGAGGCATTTGGGCCAAGATTTACTAAGGTTTTGTAACAGCACTAGCACAATGCAAAGCAATGCAAACTGGTACAAAGCTGTGTACGCTATTTGCTATTCAGCACAAAAGCTGTTTTTTGTGGAAATGTGAGCATTTCACAGTGCAAATACTGCTTTGTGCCATTTTGTCTCTCATTGTGTCAAAGGGAGGTTACTGTGGCTGATCGATGGAACGCCCGTACGTTTTGACACAAAGGCCAGTTTACTAAGATAGCCAGACTGGACTTTGCATCAGAAACTAATGCCTACTTGAAGGAGGCACAAACAAGTAATAATGTGTTCATTTCCCAAAAGAAAAAGTTGCACAGCATGTGTTCTGCAGTGAATACATGCACAGCATACATCCTATGCATGGGAACATTCTGAGTTTGTCTATGCCTCCAGTTCAAATCCTTTCCTAGACAGTAAACCCTCACCTCTGCACCATGGGTGGAGGCTGTGCATCACTTAAGGCAGCCTGCTTGTGCGCCAGCGCAGGAGATGACACCAGTAACAGGCCAATCTTTGAAGCTACATGTGTTGTCTCTTCCATAATGCATCACAGCAAATCTGGATACTGCACTGCATTGCTTGCAAACATTGGTAAGGGCCTGATTTAGATCTTGGCGGTATTACTGCCAAGCTGCATTGGCGGTGGGGCCGAAAAGACCGTCACATCAGCAGTCTCCAGCCCTCCGTATTTAGGTGTATTGTGGCTGAGCTGCAGAGTGCCACGATGGAATGCTGTCCCTAGCCGTCAGGAGGCGGGTTCCCGCTAGCCGTATTTAAATGTTACAGTCGGAAAAGCGGTGTACTGACGGCAGAGGGAGGCCATCGCTGGACCCAATGGACATCGAACAATGGCAGTGTCTGTGGAATAAAGGTAAGTCGCACACAGACACTGTACCCTTCACATATGCATCCCCCTGCATCACACATGACACAACACACCACATACACACAATTATCCATTGTCATTACATCACAACACAACTACATGCCGCAAACACACATATATGTACATCCATCACACAATATACACACTAGTGACACTGCACCTACACACACACAACCTCAACAACCAAAACACTCATCTACACAAACACACGCACACACAAGCACAACTTCACACATCACAACAGCAACCACAGCACAGCAACATGCACCTGAGTTCTTCACGCAGCAACACAACACAACATGCATAACGTCCATGCCATATGCAAGTGGCACACATACTGACACAACCACATCACCCACTACACCTCCCTTCACCTCACCCAGCCAATCGCAGCGCACACACATATACCTGTTCTGAATCACACACACAACTCAAGCACAACATGACAGGTACCTGTCCCCTTGCAATGTGCACACATCAGCACAGATGACAAAGGTGAATGTACCATCATTGTGGTGCCAGCATTCATTTGGCAATGAATACTGACACCATAATGACAGTTGTGTATGTGTTCGATATGTGGTGTGTACCAGTGTGTCCCCACACGTGTCTTGCCAACCCATGTCCCTGCAAATGCATATCACAGTAATAAAAAAAATACTGTGACATGTGCATGTCTGCAGTCGTCCCGTGCCACTGTGCAGTGACCCCCCAAAGTACACAGCCAATGGGGGTTGCCTACCTTTGTGTCCAACGACGGGGGACGGGGTAGTGTTTTCTCCGGGGTCCTGTGGTAACAGTGACGGAGGGTCCTGTCCAGTCGTGTCCAGCCAGAAACGGAAGTTGAATCAGGAGATTCACCCCCTCTCCCACCCAATTTGCCAAGAAAGAAGTGGGGGTAGGGCCGCCACTTTTTGCTTGGCGGTGTGGCACATGCAGATCTGCTCAGCAATAAGTGTGGCTGAACTCCCACCAAGAACAACTCTGTTCTATGGCACTGTGACAGCGGATGGGATTCCTTGGTGGAGTCGACGGGAACCGGTGGGTTAAAGTCTATGGGACTGCCAACATCTCAATACGGCGGACGGACCATCATCACGGCGGGTGGGTTTTCAGTCAGAAAACCGACGGCAGGACTGTTACCACCAACATTTAAATTAGGCCCCAAGTCTCGGCTTTGGGATGCTAGAATAAAAGCTACCACTCAAAGTCACATCTTTAGTCAAGGATCAAGTCTCAGGGGCTGAAAATATTATCCACTCTGAAGGTGACAACTGCATGTATTGTAATGTGTCACAGCAGAAGCTTTGGGGACAACAACAGTAATGCATTTAATGGTACTGGAACAGAAATCAGTAGCAAAAGTGGAACATCTAGGATTAGTGTATGTGTACTAGGCTAGGAAAGGGTAGAGTGGGTGGACGTGACAGTCCACTTCTAAATGATGTCTGTCTGGACTACTTTATCTGGAACTAGAGAGGAGCAATAATAACAACATACAGAAATACCACATGAAGGGTTGGAACCGTATTTCACATTGTGGTGCTGAAATCATGATTTTAACAAGCAGCCTGTGATGCTACACTATAAACTGTGAAGTCTGAGGCTCTGGTACTGCCTCCCACACCTAGTTCCAGCAGACCTCTTAAGGGCTTGGGGGAAGGACCCTGGCCCAAACGTATTTTGGGGGCCCCTGTTTATGATCGAGTTTCAGCTCTGTCATGCCCTCTTTGGCCAGGTCACTAACAGCGAACAAGCACGTCCAAATTCTAAACGTGTTTACATCTAAATGTGTTTACACCCAATATTCAGGGATAGTGGCATGATCTTTTAATATTGTAACACAGCAGTAGCTAACTAATATGACTGCAAATAATACCAATTTCTCACATGTGAGGTTCCCTGTTTGGAACTAAAAGAAACTTTTTTATGGCTGTTGCATGAAGCATAAACACAACTTTTGTCTGCAAAATATCTGTAGTAGACTCTCGCATCACCAACATTAAAAATAAATTCAAGTGAAACTGCATTTTTAGCAGAGCTGTTTACGAATTATACAAGTTCATCAGGGAACAGACCTGACTCTATCAGAGGGCCCCCTGAAAGGCTGGGGGCCCTCGACCAGAGCCCACTTTGCCCATGCCTTAAAACGTATCTGCGCATCAGGGCCCATATTTAAGAAGCTCTAGCACCACATTAGCGTAATGTTTTTACGCTAATGTGGCGTTAGGCTTCAAAAATCACCACGCCAGATTTACAAAGTGGTGCAATGCATGCATTGTGCCACTTTGTAACCCTTTGCGCCACATTATGCCTGCGCATAATGTATGCAAGAGGGGCGTTCCCCCATTGGGGGGGGGGGCAAGAAAATGGCACAAAGAAATCTAAAAGATTTCTTGGCCCCATTTTTAGCGGCATTTTTTAACGCCTGCTCTAAGCAGGTGGTTAAAAGGAGTCACACCATTTATTAAAATCTATGTACTTTTTGGGACTAGCGTCAATATTGTTTATGCTAATCTTGCTAAGCGCCAAACTAGCTTCAAGGACCCCACCTCTCTTGTATGCAGGGGAGCCTTGCAATCTTTCAAGACAAGGGCATCCTTTCGTTCCCAACCTCCGTCAGGAACTTCTTTCACCACTCCCAACTAGCAGCCGAATAGTAGATTCTTCAGTAGGAAGAAAAAGCCAATTTCCTTAGCCTCAAGAGAGGCAAAGAAGCCCCAATGAGAGACTTCCATGGGTATCTCTGACCCGATTCTGAGCCATTACATATTCTTTACTCCTCTCAAGTGTGTGAAAGAGTTTTTTCCCAGTACTATCACTAGACACCAATAACCATCAAACCTTGCCTCCTCTGGATGGTGACAAGCGCTTTTTTTTCTATTTAGCTCACAAAGCCATCAACATCCAGGTTACCTCTGCCTCATTCAGCATCCCACGAACTTCTGAAGGTGATTGAGCGGCTACTCCTTAAGCAGGAAGAGAGTCTGTCCCACCTCGCAGAATTAAGGCTGATATCTTATTAGAAGAAACCGTGGAGGAGGGCTGTGCTCCATTCCCATTGTATATGATTGGGATCAGTTAATCCCTCTACAGAAGATAAAGATGCTAACTTTGTCTTATGCTCTAGTATCAACAGTAAGGACTGGCCTGATCTGCAGGGTGTTTACTTTCACATACCCCTCTTGCACCAACATATGAAGTACCCATGGTATATGGGAAAAAATAGACTTCGGCATACGGAAACCCGTTTCTCTGCCAGAGATAATAAGATGGTGGACTGCATGTTGAACAAGCCTGTGTCACCCTGGTGGCTTCAGAGAGTTCTGTGACTACAGGCATCCTGTACAGGGGTGACGGCCAATGCCAAGCTCCACGTTTGTTTGCTTTTATTCCATCTAGTGGATCATGGAGACCAGCTGCTAGATGACCATCCTAAGCTGTTTCCTTTTCTTCAAACCTTTCCCCCAGCCCTACTAAACAGTGTGCTGCTACTAATCTTTTGATAGTATACCCCTTCTGTCTGCCCCACCTACTCCTCATGGACAACCCACTCTCCAGAGTATGTTCAAGGGGCTCGCTGCAGTGGTCCCTAAAGCAGTAGTCTGTGGGACAGATGAGGTTCACCTCTTCACATAAACTAAGAGGAGCTAAAGGTTATGTTTCTGGCATGGACACCTTTCTTCTACCAGTGCTTAATTTGAGACAGTCATTGCAGATGGGGCCATCTGGGTCTCATCTTTGGGAACCCGCATTTAATTTTCCTCAACCACCTTTGATCCAGAGCAAAAGAAGGAAACACAAAAGTAGGAAAGAAGGAGGAATAGGAAAACAGAATAGCAGTGACAAAGGGAGAAACCTGCAATGGAAAGGAACCCATGAGAGTGAGATAAGGAGTGACTGGTGGTGGGTTAAAGCAATGCACCTCAAACACTCCAGCACAGGCCGTGGGCTACTGAACAAAACTTGGGGCCCGGCGCAAATTATGCATTGGCTACTAGTGGCTCATTCCAAGATGGTGATGATCCATACGTATAACAACATGGCCCTGATCTATGGAAGAAAGCAAGCAGCGCCCTGTATCCGCACATCTGTTGGTTGGAAATGGCATTATGGGAACGGGCTTTACAGCATAGCATGTTTCTGTTAGCTTCCCACATTTCAGCGATTCAACAACATTTTCACGCTCCATTTTAGCTGCGTAAAATCATCCACCCATATGTGTTTTGGTGCACCAGATATGATTGAAGCCAGATTTAGTCCCTGACGGCCTAGTGAATAGCTCTGGAGCCTAGATTCTTAAAGGATGGCCTGATGTTGGACTGAACAGAGGAATACATTGCATATCTCATAGCGGGCTCAAACACCTGGCGTGAATTAAAACAAAGCATTCCAGAAAGTCTTCTAAATAGACAAGAAAGAATTGAATTGTAAGGTCCCACAAAAGGGGTGAAATGGAAGAAAAGTATTACTACTGGCACTGTGTTTTGTACGTTTGTTCAAAATCATACACCTCCACACACATCGTGAGATTCACAAACACATGTGATAAGACACACATACACCCACTATGAGATGCCAGCACCTGTGCAGATACCTGGAATCGCCACAGATGTAATTAACCAGAGCACAATATTAAAGCAAAGGGCAGCATAGCACAGATGCAGTGGCTGGATACAGCACCAGTTGTGCTATGATACAATCACACTCATATCAAACATTTGCATACACATCTTCACACACCATCAGACTCACCCCTACCCCACACTGCCATCTCCTCTTGCATTGACCTCCTTCTGCTGAAGGAGCTTCTTCCATTCCTGGCTTTGGCTTTGGAAACCACCCCTGGCCTGGTATGGGAGGTGAGGCAATCACTCACCATTCTCCTTTGATGAGAGTAGCACCATCCTTCTCTACTTCATCCCTACTGTCTTGGGGTATTTCCTTCTCCAACATTGGTGGAGCTCTGTGGGCCTCCGCCCAAGCTTTGGGATTGATCATCTTTCCTTGCTCAAGCCCTCATGTTGATTTTCATGTCCCTGTACAGTGCCCAGCTCATTCCTTTTGAGGGTGGACAGGATGACTAGGTCGAACTCCCTGTTTTCCTTTCTTAAAGTGACATACAAAAACTTTTCAATAACTTTTTTGAAACTTTTTCAATTTTTTTGAATTCTTTGTCACAACTTCTAAAATTATGAAAAAGTTAGCAGCTTCTTGAAAATTGTGTCTCCGAGGACTTTGGAACTTGACTGCTAGTTGGAAAACACAAGGACTACTTTATAAGTGTCTTCTTGAGTGGATTCTTATTAGTGGCAACCTCTACCAAATGTATGGTTGCCAAACACAAGTCTGGATCCCACCACTGGCACCAAAGTGAGGAAATGGAAAGCATTATAAGGCGTGGTTGTGAAACCTCACCATGTGATACACTATCAGCCCCTTCAGGACCTGTCATGTTTCATTTGTCAAAATTTAACTGAACCCTCAGTAGCTGTGGCTTCAAATAGTTAGGCTGCAACAAAGGAGCAAGTGTAAAGCATTTAAACAGCACCAAGACAATTGAAGAACAAAGAACTCAACACTCAAGAAATCCAAACTCAGTTCATACAAATAGATTATATTTTTATGAATGTACGTATACCAAAATGAAAAAGATCCACCGGAGTGTTCTGGAGATATACATTTACAAGGAATAATGAATCAAGATTTTTAAAAACTGCGAACAAGCATTGGCAAATTCAATGAACTTGACACTAAGAAACATAGGCCGATATTTATACTTTTTGATGCACAACTGCGCCAACGCAGTTGTGCGTCAAATATTTTACCGCCGGCTAACGCCATTCCAACGCACCATGCGGGCGCCTTATTTATGGAATGACGTTAGCCGGCGCTGCGGACTGGTGTGCGTAAAAAAAAATGACTCACGCCAGGCAGTGCCAGCATATGGGAAAATGGGGGTTGTGCGTCAAAAAATGGGGCAAGTCAGGTCTCAGGCAAAATTCAGACCTCAAACCGGATTTGCGCCATTTTTTTTGACGCCCAACCTCCATTGACATGACTCCTGTCTTAGCAAAGACATGAGTCATGCCCCCTTGCCCAATGGCCATGCCCAGGGGACTTCTGTCCCCTGGGCATGGTCATTGGGCATAGTGCCATGTAGGGGGGCCCAAATCAGGCCCCCCTATGCCACAAAAAAAATCTTTAAAAAATACTTACCCGAACTTACCTTTACTTCCCTGGGATGGGTCCCTCCATCCTTGGGTGTCCTCCTGGGGTGGGCAAGGGTGGCAGGGGGTGTCCCTGGGGGCAGGGGAGGGCACCTCTGGGCTCCTTCCGAGCCCACAAGTCCCTTAACGCCTGCCCTGACCCAGGCGTTAAAAAACGGCGCCCATCAGGCTGTGCGTCGTTTTTTAAGGCCCACCCCCTCCTGTGCGTCAAAATGACGTCAGAGTATAAATATGGGGCACAGGCCTTAAAGTCATTTTTTGGAAGGGAACGCCTACCTTGCATATAATTAACGCAAGGCTGGTTCCCCCTTCCAAAAAATGACGCACATGGTGGAATTTTGACGCCCGTGGGGTCGGACGTCAAAGTATAAATATGGGGCAGGGTTTGCGCCAAATGTGCGTCAAAATTTTTGATGCACATTCGGCGCAGAGTATAAATATGCCCCATAACCTTTTAAAGAAAACATTGGGCTGTTACTTAGAGTTACTTTGGGCAACCAACTCTGGAAGGGAGCAAGTCATGGGGGCCAGTAAGGTCAGAAGAAACAGTTCTCAACAAGAAAAGCAGTCTTCAGTCCAGTTCCAGTGTGACTGGTTCCTTGCCTGATGCAAGGGATACAGGATGCTGAAGAACCTGTGTGGTCAATAAGGGGTCTTCTAGAGACCACTCCTTGGCCCATGACCCTGGTGGGGCAACATTAGCTGCAGGGGGTCATTGCCCCTCAAAGTTCTCTCTAGTCCAGCAAAAGTCCAGTTGCCACTGGAGTACTAGTCACCAGACACAACACTTTCGGTGGTTTCAATCTTTTGCTGATACCTCTCCTTATGGACGACCAAACTACACTCTGATGACTCTCTTGAGTTCAGCAGATTTGAGTGCAACTTATGAATATTGGGGCTTGGTCTCCTGGTGAGGAGCGATGATCTGGTGATCTGGGCTACCACCTCATCCAAGCAGACTTCTTTAGCTTTTGTGCCCCTGTGCTGTGAACAGGAAGTCACCCAACTGACTCTTTGAGTCTCTGCTTTTGTCTGAGCTCGGGGGACACCTTCTTCATGAGGACAACACACCAGGCACAGTCCTTTCCATCGCTAGCGCTGCCTTAGGGAGACATGAAAGACATTTTAGAGTTTTGGGCCTAATGAAAGGAAGGACCAGCCTCCGAATCAATGATTATGAAGGATTACTCTGTCCTATTCTTCGTACTGACTGGAAAATGGCAGACACCTGCTTACTTAAAAGAATCTGATCCGCAGGGTGGCCCCGGGACAACAAATAGGTCCGGAGACCAAAATCAAAGTGCGCTCCATTAACAAACCAGACACCTAAAAAAGTATCTCACGTTTGTAAATATGGCCACTTTTGAACTTCAAATTACACGCTCAATGGGTATTTTGCAAGGTATGGGAGACTGCATGTTTGTGTGTTTGCTGAAAGCAGTGTTTGTGGCAATATCAGGGAAATGAACAGCAAAAAACGCCATCCAGGCCATACAACAGGCCCACAAACTGACCTGTCAGACCAGCCGTTCTGGCACTGCCATTCCAACCCGATGATCCATAGGGAACTGAAGAGGCTTCAGATCAATACCAGGTAGTCACTTACAATGATTAATGAAGTATCAGTTCCATATATGACTGAAATATAGTCCACCTAACCGGACCACATGAATGGCTTCAACTTTAACGGCCTTGTGAACTAGGCAATGCAGCAAGTAGCTGCTTATGACGCTGCCATGGCTCTGCTGTAGCCTATTAGCTGCATGACCGTCTGCATAAACAATGCATTACCACTTCAGGACAGATTGCAGAATAGATTGCATAACAACATGTGCCGTCTTGATGTAGCAGATTGCCTGACAGGTTACTAAGCCCATGTGTATGAAAAAGTGACTAACTGTTATAAGTATGTTATGTTGGCATTATGCAGATTGTAGAGCACACTATCACCCGGGGGCGTATCCTGGCCCTATCCCAATGACTAGTGTGGTACCCACCGGCAAAGAACCTTAGAGCCTCAATAAGGGCAGAAAGTGCTCTATAAATGTTACGCCTATACACATGGGCGTCCGCATTTATTTCATTGGGGTGTCCTGAACTGTTTTTGGTGGGGGCCACGGCTGTACTAGTGAAGGCAGTGCAGTACTATGGCGGTCGTAGTGTTATGCAGCACTGTGAGCCCCCTCTTGCCCCCCACCCCCTGTGGACACCCAAGCCTCTACAGTGGTACTTCCCCAGGTCTATCCCAGGCCTTTTCAAATTCTGTCATTTAAGGTGTCTGCACACCACTGCCACAAAGCCATTATATGAATTTACCACCAAGAAGGGCGTTAGCACATAAGCATCCTGAGTTGTACTAAACTATGTAGGCATATTATTATAACATTTAGTCAGTAATCAGTGAACAATACATATGGCATTTTATACGATTTTAGTCACCTGTCTCTTTTAGGTGCATGGGTTCCATTTTGCTTTATTTTGCAGAGTTAGCTGAGAGTGCGTGCCACTGCTAGGAGGGTGGGATTGAGAAATGTCTTGAGTAGTGAAGTGGGCTACTTATGAGGCCTGATTTCTCACAGGAGGTGGGGGGTTTGCAGTCAATTGGGTGAGGGGTGGTTCTCAGTTCTTCTCTCTAGAAAAGCTGAAAAGGGAGCAAAGTATGTTGCTGGCAATTTCCTACTTTAACATAATGGGAAGCAATGTCAGACATTCCTTTCCCAAGTCCAGCCCTGGCCTGCTCTGCCGGGTGGAAAGGAAGGTGGGCAAGCTGGTTGATTTGGACTGTGCCTTCGGCCGTGCCCAGAAAGGTTGGGCCACCGCTCTTGCCTCAAAAAATGTGTGACGTAAACTGGATCTCAGACAAAGCTCTAATGTACTGGTTCTACATAGAAGCTGCAAAAAATAAATAAATGCTGCTGGGAGGGGTAATGGGTCTATAATTGATTATATTTTTGGCTTGCGGAGCTTTCTTTCTTTGATCAAGGCAGCTCAGGTCCTTGTATCCGCTTATAGCGATCATAGCCCACTAGCAGCCTGGATTGTGGTGCCTTTTAAGCATCATCGGGCTGTCCCAAGGAGTAACCAGGTGTTAGTGACCAAGGCTGTTGGGTGCAGGTTGTTCGGGCGATCTGCAGACATGAGGCTGGTTTTGAACCAGGTTGTTAGTTCCAGTGTGGACCTGGTGAAAGTGCAAGGTCCTCCACCTGTTTTAGATTGTTTTACTGAGCTCCTATCACGTAATAAACAGATATTAGCCAGGCCAGCAGGTAGGGTTTTTTTCCAAGGAGAAATCCTGGTTTGATAAAGATTGCAGAGCTGCCAATGATAGCTTGCGCAGTGCTTTGAAGCAAGTACCCAGAGTACTATCTCAGCTTGTAGAAAGGCTTATGCCTTGGCTCTAAAAAAGAGAAAAGCAGCTGTTAGAGAAATGGGAGGCTATGGTTGTTGCTTGACATGAAAAAGACACACATGCTTTTTGGAAGGCGGTGCGAGCTGGCTTATCCCCTGTACTGTCTGAGGTACTGCTGAGGCTTGGATAGATCACTTCTCCGCAGTTTACTCCACCAATGACGGTGTGTCACTTGATGGGGGACCGTGTGATTATTCCCTATGTGGCAACCTTACTTTTTATGCCGATTAAGTTGCTATGGCCATTTCCAATACCCCACGGACAAAAAGGCTCTGATGGAGTTCCCTTCGATTTGTTCAAAGAAGACCCTGAGTTTTGGTCTGCTGTGATTGCCGGTGTCTTTAATGCAGTCTGTCGAGAGGGGGCCCGCCATCATGGTGTACATAAAAAATCGTTCCTATTTTCAAAAAGGGTAACCCCCATCATCCTAGGTGTTACAGACCAATTTCTTTCCTCATTCTACAAATAAAATAATTGGTCGAGTGATTTTGGACTGACTTCTTTCTTGGGTTAAGGGGAGAAATATTATATCTCAGCTACAATACAGTATGGCTTTAGGAAGGGCCTGGGAACAACTGACCAGTACCTCAACTTACATCTTATAGTGGCCAAATACAAGTTTGCTAAACGTGCCCCCATCCATCTTGCATTTATGGACCTGTCGAGCGCATTTGATTGTGTTAACAAGTCCAAACTATGGCCTATCCTTGTGTCGATGGGCCTTGACAAGGGGTTGGTTTCTTTCCTTAGACTCCTTCATCAGGTCCTTTCGGCCTCTGTCAGGTTTGGGAAGGCTGAGGAGTGTACTTCATCCTTTAAAGTCAAATGTGGAGTATGCCAAGGATGTGTACTTGCCCCCATTTTTATTTTTGCGTTATACCAATGGTTTGGAAAATGTATTGGCAAATGCTGGGGCTGATGTGCCATGTGTTGGGGAAAAGGCCATGCCTGCCATACTATATGCAGATGGCATGGTTCTTTTCGCCAGGACAGCCAATGGTCTTAAGACTTTACTTTTCAGTTTTGTGGCCTTTATGAAGAGGCTTGAGTTAGCGACAAACTTCTCTAAAACCTTCACAATGGTGTGTGGCCCTACAAATACCACAGGTCCCCTAACGCCTGGTCTGACCTAGGCGTTAAATAATGGTGCAAAGCGTGCTTTGCACCATTATTTAGCCCCTCCTCCCACCCGTGCGTCATTTTAGCACAGGGGGGTAAATATGGGGCTATGGGGTTAGCACCATTTTTTAAATGGGAACTCCTACCTTGCATCTCATTGACGCTAGGTAGGTTCATGCATCTAAACAATGATGCAAACTGTAATATTTTGACGTTAGACGGGTCTAACATCAAAATATAAATATTGAGTTTACAAGAATTGGATGCATCGGCTCCGATGCGCTGCCCTCTGACTCCCTAACAACACCATGGATAAGCTGTATTTACAATACAGAGCTCTATGGTGCATGTTTTCACAGATGTGTCAGAAATTCTGATGCATCCGTGGTGCTAAACTGATGCATTGCTGGACTAGCGTAAAAAAAATGATGTTACTCCAGCAATGCAAGGAAGGCTCCCATAGAGAAAAGCTCTTTGTCAGTTTAACGCCTGCTGTGAGCAGGTGTTAAAATTCTGACGCAGTAAAGTTGCAGAACAACGCAGTGAAATGTTGTAAATTTCACTGTGTCAGTTCTGCGTGGCTTTTCCGGAGGGAACGCCTACCTTGCATACATTATACCTGGCGCAGGTATAATGTGATGCAAGGCTCTATGAACTGATGCATTGGGTCCAATGCGTCCGTTGGTAAATGTGGAGCAGTGTAAAGCATTGCTTGCACCACCAATCCGTAAAAAAATGGCGCCACAGTGGTGCAAAGGCTATGTAAATGAGGCCCATAGGTTTTTGCAGTTATTCATCAACATAAGCAGGCTTCTTTAAAAAACACGTTTCAAATACTTTCTGAAAGACTTGAACTCAGTTTCAGCACAAAGCTGACTTGGAAGTGAGTTCCACAATAAAGACACATATAAGATGCGCTTGCAATTTAATGTCACCTCTGTGTGTACCAGCCCGATCAGTGGATCAAATAAGGGCTTTCATTTGTTCTTTCAAGGGTTTAAACCAACTTTTTCATTCTTAAAAGTAATTTGGAGGCTTATTCGTAGCCCATCCACTTTAGGTCTCTTTTTTCCCTACTAATCACAATGTTTAGATCTTTCTTCTTTTCCCATGCATGTAGTGTTTAGGTCTTTCTTCTTCTTCTGTGCCTGATATGTTTAGGTCTTTCTTATGATTCCACACCTGGTAAGTTAGCACAAGTTTAATATAGAATGAAACCTTTGGATGTGCATAATCTAAACCTACCAAATAACTGGAGTAAGCAATACCTTTCGTTGTCCAGTATCATCCAGTTTTTACTGACGACCCATTGCCAACAAATCACATTTAAGGCAATGTGTATAGTTTATAAGTCTTTGAAGGATCCTGGCCCTGTATTTCTGACTGGACAATTTATGTACTATGTACTTGGGAGAAGCCCCCACTGTGCCTCAGAAAATTCAGAGTAGTCCCTGTATTTAGAGAATCTCCCTCAAGGGGCTGTAATTGGGTGTTCTGGTAGCTCTATGGTGAGAATTGCTGCCAATCACTTCAGACTAACCACTGGATCTTTCAAACAAAAGTGATAACCTTGTTACTTGTGAGTGATCCCTGTTTAGTTGGTGCCGGCCTTCTCCTTTTTTCAGCTAGCGCCATGGCATCTCCTTATGAGCACTACGGACAGTAGGTAAAGAAAATAGTGCATTAACTAAAGATATAAAAATACTTTACACCCTGTTCGGTGTTGGAGCAGGACCCCAACTTAAGGGTGCTTTACTTAAGACTCTTGGTGGGCAGTACTAATGGGTCCGAGTGGACCTCAGCAGTAACACCTTCTTTATACTTCCAGGTCCTCCACTATTAAACCCATAGGGGCAGATTTATGAAAAGCGGCGCTACACCTAGTGCGCCACATTTCTTGCCCCCTTTAGCGCCCCCTAACGCCACCATGTGTGTGCGTATTTAGGATTCAGCACACCATGGCGGCAGTAAGGGGTAGTAGCATCATAAATTTTGGCGCTAGTTCGGCGCTTGCAGGATTAGCATCAAAAATGTTGACGCTACTCCCGCAAAGCACCCAGATGCCCATTGAAAACAATGGGTGCTTCCCTTTAAGGCCTGCTCTTAGCGTGCGTTAAAAATGGCAATAAAAATGACGCAAACAAATCTCTTAGATTTCTTTGCGCCATTTTTTCGGCTCCCCTAGCGCCGGAACGCCCCCCCTTGCATACATTATGCCTGGCGCAGGCATATTGTGGAGCAAGGATTTACAAAGTGGCGCAATGTAAGCATTACGCCACTTTGTAAATATGATGTGGCATTTTTTGCCTTGCGTCACATGACGCCTCTGTGGACACTGTGCGTCACGGAGCTCTGTATCGTAAATACAGAGCTACCATGGTGTTGGTAAGGGGAACAGGGCAGCGCAAGAAATATGATGCATCAATGGCGATGCGTCAGATTCTTATAAATAAGCCCCTTCGTTTGCTACTTGTTTGCCGTAAGGTTCTCCATATGTGGCTTTCATGTTCAAATTGGGGGCTTTAAACGTAGTTTAAGTCAACAGAAAAACAAAGATCACCAATAGATGTCCACTTTCAAAGTCGTGGGAAAAACTGTTTTGAAGTTATTTTAGGAGAAAACCACACATCCATTTTCAACACCAACCAGCACCCACAAGGACGTACTGCCAATTGGTCTGGAAAAACTCTGCCAGTGTGAACGCAGAGCAAAAGCGGGAAATTTCATTAACTCATTTTTATTTATTTATTTCAAATCAAATCAAATAATCTTTATTCGATCTCATCAAAATGGATCATAAAAGAGAGACACACGTCCATCAAAATTCTCATAAGTTAAAAAAATATGTGCAAAACAGTTAAAAATACATCAAACATAAAACATAAACTCTCCATCAACTGGAAAAGGAAAGATTTTGTTAAACCGCACAAATGGCGGGCAGTAATAGCCAAGCCGTATAGTATAAATCAAAGCAGCATAACATTGGATAAAATATCAATCACTCCCTCTCTGCAGTTATACATATTAAAAGGAGTGTGGGCCATTAACATATATCATGACCATTGCATAGACTACATAGCAACATTTAAAATAGCATTCTCTTTCTCTAGAATGCCTTTCAAGATGCATCCAACCCAGAAACATGTATCATAATCGTTAAATTGCTGGAGAAAGAACAGGACAGCTTGACACCTTAGCCTACTTAAACCTACGCAGCAAAGGCAGCAGAAATGTTCTGGTATGAGGAAGATAAAATCTTCAAAAAAAACAAAGTACAATAGAGTCTGAGATGATTTATCTTTTTTGTTATTATCTCTGGATTCTCAAATAGATGCACCCAACCCAGTGCCAGAGCAGTATCTATAATATACTTTAACTATGGGATTTTAAGCCCGTGGCCACAAGAGGGACAATCTCTTATAAGAGCCTTGTTAAACTCAGCTTCGCTGTTATCCACATTGAGCACCGCTGCATTGATGAGATCTTGGGCCAGATGTGGCAACATTTAGAATTGCGACCCGCAAATTGCAAGTCAGAGCAACTCGCAATTTGCGAGTCGCAATTCGGAATGTTGGATGGTGTCCCTGACACCATCTGGGACTCGCAAGGGGGTCGCAAAGACACACCTCATGAGTAATCATGAGGTGGGTCGCAATTTGCAACCCCCTTGCGAATGGCGGCCCTCACAGGGATGGTGGCCTGCTGCGACCATGTCTGTGACTGCTTTTTAATAAAGCAATTTTTTTTTTTAATGCAGCCCGTTTTCCTTAAAGGAAAACGAGATGCATTACAAAAATAAAAAATGAAACGTTTTTGTTTCTTTGAAAAAAAAATTGTAGTGCCATTCTCAACGGAGAAGGGGGTCCCATGGGGACCCTTTCCCTTTTGCGAATTGGTTAGCACCCATTTAAAAAAGGTGCAAACTGCGATTGGTTTGCGACTGAGTTCGCGGTCACAAACCAATCTTGCATTGCACTGCGACTCGCAATTAGGAAGGGAACACCCCTTCCTAATTGCGACTCGCAAACCCGTTTTACGATTCAGTAACTAAGTTACCGAATCGCAAAACGAGGTTTGTGCATTGCGATGTGCTTTTTGCACTTGCGACGTGCAAAATGCTTGCTACATCTGGCCCCTTGAGCATAGACCAATCCTAGTCTCAAGTGTAAACAATAATGTGGAGTTGAAGGGGCAACCACCGACAAACGTTAGCAGAACCTATTTGCCTCCCCCTGGATCGCCCATACATCTCTGTAGCCCCAAATTCCCATCCCATGTGTTACAGCTGGTATACACTTCCTTTTATAAATTTCCAAAATTGGAGCAACCAGTTTTCGTCCAATACAGGCGGCGAGGGAAAAGGTTATGCTGATGGCATGGGAATTATGTGCTATTCTGCTTCTAAGGCAGAAAGACCAAGAACAGGCATCATCGAAATCCAAACCGAGATATGGGAAGGAACTCACTCTATCCAGTTTCCTTCCTCCTATGTTTAAAGTTCTATCCCATCACAGGTTAGTAGGGTAAGTATTTTTTATTTTAAATTAAAGTGCAATTGGGGGCCCAACTTGGGGCCCCCTACATGGCACAGGGTGCAATGGCCATGCCCAGGGGACCCTGGTCCACTGTGCTGGCCATTGGGGTGGTGGGCATGACTCTTTTTTAAGACAGTAGTCATGTGGTATGGATGGTTTTGCGTCAGAAAATGACACTAGGCTGGTTAGAGGCATTTTTTTTGCCTCTAACCAGCCTAGTGTCATTTTTTGATGCAAAAGGCCCCTTCTCCCATACCTCCACCCCCACCCGGCTAACGTCATTTTTTTGCGCTAGCCCACCCTTTGCGCCGGCTTGCATCATTCCATAATTTGCCGCCCGTCTGCCACTCTGGAATGACGCAAGCCGGCGCTATACTTTTTGATGCAAAACTGCATTTGCCCAATTTTTGCATCAAAAAGTATCAATATGGGCCTGGGTTTGTGCTGATAAAGGAATGAAAATTACATTGTACATACCAGGGACACTGTGGATACTGAAATGGCAATGGTGTGTTACATATTGATGGAGAAATGCGGAAACTGGAAATGGTGCTTTACATGGGGATAGCAATGAGTCTATCTGGTATGATTTACGTGCTTGTGGATAATGTGGATACCCCTCCTTTAAGTATACGCTTCCAATTCCTATTTGTTTCAGCATTGTCTCCTGCAAAAGATGTTGCCTTTTATCCTGAGGAAAATCCATGCTATGGTGACAGCACTAGTGTAGTCTCGAAGATAGGCTACAGTAATGCACTGTATCTTGTACTCCATGAATCATTTTCACCAAACTGCAGAGATTAGCTTCTAAGCTCCACAAATTTGCCCATATCCCAAGGCTTGTGACTCTCTACACTGGCTGCGGGTGAAGAAAATAAAATAATAAAAAAAATGTATGCATTGTCCACCATGCATTTTACAAGACCGGCCCAGTTTTCTCGAACGGCGAGCAGGTCTCCTAACTCTCGTGTGAGGAGTTTAGGATATAGCATGCTCCGTTTCTTAGGGGTTTAGGGGACTAAACTATACAACAGTGGCTCAATCTAAATTGATTACATTGCACAACGTCTGCAGCTCCACATAGCGTTGAATATGTCTCCCTGCTGTTGTCCTTTTTAGGTCGAGCCTACTGAACAGTCCGTGCGGCATCTTTTGCAAGACATATTTTGACCTTATCAGAAAGGTACAGGCGCTTGGAGCCTTACTATTGGTTGGCTTTCCTGTCACTCTCATTTGATGCTTATTCGTGTCCCAGGTGATCAATCTTGTGTTTGCTGCTTCCATGGAAGATAGCCTCTTTATCATCTCTTTTGATTGACTTTCTTCTATGCTTCCACTGCTTGCTCTCCAAGCACTATTTTTTTTTGCTGGGTTAAGCACTACATGTGTTTTCCTACTATCTCTATTATTTTCCTTTCTAGTTTTTAGGTTTGATTTCGGAGTCTACAGTATGCAATATTTGAAATAAATACAACCATTCATTAATCACGAAAAAATATTGGCTGGGGAAGTGTGTCCACATTAAAACAATGCAATATCGTATTTCTGGCCATCCAAATGGTTTTGTAGTTTCTGCAGCCGTATTAGTTATAATCCCCCTGTTCTTACAATTCTTGAATCCATTGTGTAATTATTGATGGGAGGAGGGGGTGGTGTTCCTTTCCCTTTCCGAGCATACTACCAGCATCTCTATAAAAACAGTAGTCCAGGCTTGCTTTGGAATATTACTTTCTATAGGTATTTATCCTTACATAGCTGTTATTGCATTTTCCTTATCTTGTACTCTACCCCTTCGAGATCTGGTTGTAACCAATACCTAGTAGGAGTCTAAATACGGATATGACCATATAATTGGTGTGCATGTCTGTAGGGCTCCAAGTCCAGAACTAGCTCTGCATGGCTATGTTGGTGTCCTATTAATGAAAGAGCAGAGGATGCTAGAGGCCTGGGTCGGTCAGTGCTCCATAATGTAATAGCGTAGGGTTAAGTAGGGCTGCGTTGCTTTCCAAATGCGGAATACCCAGAGTGCTGCATTGCTGTATGAGCAGTAGCATAACAAAACTTGAGGGGGACCATGCATAGTACATGGAGCGGCCCCCTTCCAAACTCACTCAGGAGCTCTCAGGCCTAGGTACTGTGCTGAGGCGGCCCCAGTGGAGCTCGGGGCCCCACACCACAGGGGCCTTTGTTACACCACTGTGTATGAGTAGAAGAAATCCTCCTGGCACTCTGAGAGGAGAGTGGCTATCTTCTCACACTGGCTACACTCTCACAATCTTCCCTGGCTCACCTTCGGACAAACTCATCCTAGCTCAAGATTAGCTTTGAGGGAGGTTCTAGGGATTGCATGGATAAACTGCTCATTAAAGAGTCAAACAAATACAGAATATAAATTCCAAATGAGGTTCCTCAAACAGAAACATTAGGTAACTACCACAAATTAAAAAAACATGAGGGCCACAAGCATTTAACCATTTAAATGTAAGTCCACAGGGGTCACGACTAAAACTAAGCTGAAAATTACATTTCAGCAGGACCCTGGGTAGAGATCACTTCAATCGAGAGCGCATAGAGTCACATGGTGGTCTGTGCTGGTGAACAAAGTTACTGTAGAATGTACTTTTTTTGGGACCTCAAAGTTCACCAGTGGAGAAGGCCACAAACTTATATATCCAATAAGGGACACAAGGCACTGGAAACAACTCCTTGGTGATGTCACTGGAGCCATACCCAGTCCTGTGCCCTGAAATGATGTCAATTTTTGCACACCCTTTCACACTGATCTGGAGCTCTCCCTCTTGAGATTATATCAGTGTGTTTTCACACAGATGTTTCTAAAGGCAGTGCAACGCCATAATATCAGACAGATTTTAAACCCTGTAGGGATTTTAATCGACAGATGTCCATTTAGGACCTCTCTGAGGTGTGACTTTGGTGTCTCGGGTCATGGCATGACTTGAGTTTGTGCAACAAGTATGGCAACATGCACCCCACGGTAATTAAGGAGTGCAAGGCCTAACTCTTCGTGGCTTGGCAGGAGCATTTATCCCAATCTCAGTGCCGCTCATGTTCCAGGACAAGATCACCTTGCTAATTTTCATCTTCATCAAAGCAGTTGAGATAAAAAATATATAAGCACAAAAAAAAGAAAAGGAGTGGGGATTCCTTGCCTAAGAGACAGTTCCCACCTATAGGTAAGTTCCCTCGACGATCCGCGCCTCCAGTGAAGTAGTGTTTGGAGCCTGAACTGGTAGCGGTAACTCCTCCTCAGGAGCATCTACCAGAGCAGCCACTGGCACCTTCTCCAGAGCCTGTTACAGTTCCTCAGCCTGCGGCACTTCCTCCAATGCTGCCTCAACCCTACCCCAAAGTTTCCGGTTTCAGGTGCCACCTTCTTCATGCAGCCAATGAAGGAGTTCATCAGGCATGCCCCCTCTGGATCATCTACTTGTCCAATGAGATCTTACTTCTCCCCGTTTTTAGTTCCACCAGTGGGTCTGCACTGCGTTTGTTTCCTTTGCCCCACTTGGACTGTCACTGGTGCCATCAGTAAGTTTCCAAATGCTAAGATCTTTGTCAGTTTACCCTCTTCCTGCGCTACACACTGATTTTTTTCACCCTTGCCATATCCTTCACAACAGCTCAATTGGTCCCTCCTACTGAACAGGAAGCTAATGTGCAAGGACCCCGTTAAAGGAGCAGGAAGGATGCTCAACGAATAGTTGAGGAGGAAAGACTCAGAGAGCAGAAAGGTGACAACTCACACCAAGTTATTCTGATCCATCCCCACAGGGCACGGACGGGAGTGAGGGTGCAAATCTATTTCTACCTCCATCCTCAAACACCGGACTTACAACAGGCCACTTGACTGGCCACATCTCCAGAGCTGGCGATGTATATACCTTCAGGTCTGGCCTCCCCAAAGAGGCATCTTTTTATGCTGTGTTGCAAATCTTCTAGAGTTGCCTCTTCCATTGATGGAAATCCAATCCAATGTCCTTACAGAGGTTCTACAACCCTCTACTAGGGTATCGGAGCCTTTACTACGTTTCAGCGAGGTACTTTTGCACCCGGTGATGGTGGCTTGGGAGAAACCAACGTCCGCCCCATCAATAAACCGGCTTATCGCCAGGTGCTATAGACCAGTGCCCAGTGACCCGACCTTTTTGTCCACTTACGCTTCCCAAAGAGTTTAGGTCATACACGCTACTTCATATACAAAATAGAACCCTGGATCCTTTCCACAGCTCGTCTGGATAAGAAGCAGGAGGCACTTAGAAAAAAATGCCATCTCTTCTGGCAGCCTATCTTTCTGCGCTCTCAACGCGCCCTGTGTCTTAGGCAGGTACATGCATGCCCACTGGGGCATGTCCCAGATGTTGGTACCTAGTTTACCTGACCTCCTTAGGGATCACTTTGAGGAGGTGGTGCAGCACAATGGGATGCCTGCAGACAAATATCAAGGGCTGGCCTGGATAGAGTGAGTTCGTAACCAGAGTAATCGATCCATAAGTGGCCCTCAGCTGACATGGTTGTCTTTGGTCAGTTGGCTTTTCTGAGAATGTTCAGAACATGGCAATGGATATTTCCTTTGATGACGCATGGCTCTTTTGGAATGAGACATGCTCAGATTTGGGGCTTTTTAAGGCTGGCAGGATGATTGCATGATGTTTAGGCATGCAATCCCCAGCAATGGAGTACTGTTGGTTAAAGAAATGTTGGGGGTTCTCTAAGGTTTCAACTTCCAGCAACATCCTCCTACACTGCAGTCCCAACAGCCTCCTATACTGCAGAACTGGCTTGTCAGTAAATGTAGAGGTAAGGAAAGAGGTTGTCAAGCCCAGCAGCCCTCATCCTCCTTCTCTTCCTTCCTTGCACGACCCACAAGGCCCATTTAGCTTACCTTTGAAGGAGCATGTATAGCCCATTGGAGGACAAGATTCTTCTTCTCTACATGCCCGGAAGCCCATAACTTCAGACAAGTGGGTCCTTCAGATTGAAGACAGAAAGTATACCCTTTCCTTTCAAGAGATTCCTTCCCACAGCCCACCTCAACAGCCCCTTCAGTCAGAGGACTATCTGTGAATACTGCAGGAATATGTGGCAGCCCTGCTGCAGAATGGAACAGTGGAGATGGTGCTAGAGCGGGAAATTGGGCAATGGTGCTCTTCCCAGTATGTCCTGGTTCCAAGAAGAGCTGCAGTCTTCATCTGATCCTAGAGCTCAGGCTCTGAAACTTTCACCAATGAAAGGAAAAGTTCAAAATGCTGAAACTGACCCAGGTACTTCTGGCACTGGAAACAGAAGACAGGGTTTTTGCCTCTCGACTTGGAGGACTTGTATTTTCACATACCATTTCAGTGGTCACACAAGAGGTACCTGCATTTTTGGTAGGGTCCTCTCACTACCAGTTTTCAGTCATCACATGTGTATTGACATTGGCACTTCAGGTTTACACAAAGGTGATGGTAGTGGTTGAGGCCCATTCCAGGACCTGGACATGGGCAACTGTCTTCTAAAAGCAGATTTGCCACAGAATGTGCTATACCACATGCTGGTAACAGCATCAGTGCTATTCAACTTGGTTTTTTTAAATCTCCTGGTCTCGCTTAGAGCACCCTCAAAACATTCTATTCCTAGGGACGGTGCTCAACACAACATCACTCTGAGCATTCCATTCCCTGAAAATTATCTGGTTCATTCAGAATTTGACTCTGGTGTTTGAGTCAGAAGCTCAGATTCCAATCTGAATGTCTCAATGCCTGCTAGGTTCTCTGGCTTCATTAATCCTACTAGTAAAGCACAGACACTGTTAATTGTGGGCTCTCTAGTGCTGCTTCTGCAGGCAGTGGGGAGAGTTGACAAACAAAATTGTGATGTCCCTGCAGTGGACTGAGTGGTATGCTCATCTGGAGGAACTGAGGATCAGAGGCCTTTGGACTCCAGAACAGCATCTACTTCAAAACAACATGCTTGAACTTTGGGCAATTGTGCTCCTGCTCAACACTTTCTCCCTTCCATTCCTGGCTAGTCTATCCAGATCTTGACAGGCATATGACTGTGATGTGGTACATCAACACGCAGGGAGGAGTGGGATCTCACCTTTTGTATTGGAAAGCATTGCAACTCTGGTAATTGGCACACCAGCATGGAATTTGGCCATTCGCTGACCATCTGGCCAGCTCTTGGAACACCAGAGCCAACAGCTTCAGTCAGCCTAATTTTGCTTATAAGTTGCGTCTCCATCCAGAGATGGTTCAGGACATATTTGTCTAATAGGACACCCCTCATATGAATGTCTTTGCCACACAAAGTAATGCCATTGCCTGCAGTTTTGCGTCCTCCAATATCAGTTGCAGGGACCCTGGGGGATGTGTTTAGATTGAATAGAAGCTTTCCTCTTCACTATACATTTCTTCAATGTTGGACCTGGCCCTTTTAACAGGGTCATCCCCAAACATTTTGTCTTCCTCCTCCTATTTTTCTGACCTCTTTTTGTTGGCTTTAGGACTCTGAGCACTTTATCACTGCTGATCAGTGCTAAAGTTCATGTGCTCTCCCTTCTAAACTTGATATGATTGGCTTTCACCTGAGTGTCATGTTTAATTTACCTCTATAGAGTGATATCCCTTATACAGAGGGCCTGTAAATTAAATGCTACTAGTGGGCCTGCAGCGCAGCTTGCCTCACACACAGAAGTAGCCTTCCAAACCTGTCTCAAGCCTGCCACCACAGGGCCTGCAAGCACAGTTTCTGCCACAGGGACTTGGCACCTAAATTGACTTGTCAGGCCTGGAACTCCCCTTTAACTACATATAAGTCACCCCTAAGGTAGGCCCTAACTAGCCCTCTAGGCAGGATGCTGTGTATCTAAAAGGTAGGACAAATGTCTTTATGTACTACATATCCTGGTAGTGACAAACAGACTATTTAGTTTCTCGCTACTGTGAGCGCTGCTACTGACATAGGATTGCATTGGAAATGCTCTAACATATCTCTAAGTGGTAATGTCTGATCTATGAGGGGTGGCGTAGGCATGTTTGGTATGGTTAGAGTGGTAGTGAGAAATGCAGCTTATGGTGAATTTTTATTACCATTATAGAAATGCCACTTTTAGAAAATGAGCATTTCTCAGTGCTTATGAGTCTGGTGTTTTGCAGTTTGCCTCCAATCCATGTCTGGGGCAGAGTGACAGCTGGGCTTTGTGCATACTTCTCAGACAGCCTGTACACAGGGAGGGTGGAGGTGTCACAAGATGCGTTTTCATACTGCATGGCCTTCCCGGGCTGGGAGAGGGAGAGGCGGGGCACGCCTGCATCTGTAAATACTGTGCCTGGCCTC
The DNA here is from genome assembly GCF_031143425.1 of Pleurodeles waltl. Classification (NCBI taxonomy): domain Eukaryota; kingdom Metazoa; phylum Chordata; class Amphibia; order Caudata; family Salamandridae; genus Pleurodeles; species Pleurodeles waltl. Next base: position 981,800,034 of record NC_090443.1, on the reverse strand, counting down.
ACCCAAATGGCTCGTTTACCCACTAGTGATGTCTGGAGCCAGTGCTGGAGGAGGAAGGGTACATTCCTGGAACCGGTTAGTGCTGATTGGAACCCCCTCTCCCCATTTTGTGAAAGCTGCGCAAAATGAGTATAAGTACAAGAGGTTGTCCCTCACATTTTTAGACACTGCATCGACTTGTACCAGGATGATGCATGGGTCGACAATCCTCCACCATTACGGAGCAGCCGCCCCTGATGGTACCTAAACCCGGTTTTAACCTTTTTGGTGGGTGCTTCTTTTGAGCACCTCCACAGTTGTTAGTTACAAATGTTGACTCTCAAGACTTGTTCTGGTTGCAGTTACCTTGTTGAAGCATGTCAGTGAGTTGCAAGTACTAAGCGTCCGCCTGTTCTCACATGCTTCTTCCTGGACAAACTTGTCCTTTGCTCTAAAGCGGCTTTCCTTCCCAAGACGGTGACCGATCTCCACCAGGGCAACCCATTATGCCTCTCACCTTTTGTCCATCTACCCATCCAGCCAAAGAGCAGGAGTGATTACACCGGTGGGAGGTCAGCTGCTACATAAACCCTACCAAAGAGATCAGGTCTGATAACCAAGGCTTCTTTTGATACACAGGCAGCTAGAAGGGCCAGGAAGTCCAGACCATGACTTTGTCCCACTAGTTAATTTTATGCACCAATTTGTGATACATCTCTGCAGAGAAGGAACCCCCAGAAGGAATCTGAGCCCCTTGCACAAGGGTAAAGATAAACCTCTGCTTTAGTAAAGTGCGTACCCGTGGCTCACATTTAAAGGGTGGCGCTAGAATATTCACCAGAAAGATTGTTACTAAAGGTAACTCACTATTTCAACTGAACCCACTAGAGAGGTGAATGAAAAAGACTTGGAAGGAGTGGGGTGTTGAGACGAGAAATTAAGTTATTAGCAAAGAGTATTGCATTGTTCCCTTACCTCACATCATTAATTGAAGAAGACAACTTCAGTATGTCCATGTAAAGCATTGTTTGTATTGAGTGGGGCAGCTCGGAGCACTGCTCCCCTGGTGACACCGACATTGCCCGCACCAATCCCACCTCCTCGTGAGCAATAAAAACGTGTACCCCGTCCTACCATGAGCAGCTCTCTGCAGCTTTATGGACAGTTCTTTAAAATATACAGAGTGAGCTTTGGCTCCACCCAGGAATACGTCTCTGTCAGCTCTTGCTATTGGCTGCTAGGTGTATCATTCCGCTTGCTGTGGGGTGCTTGCATTGCATTCCATGAGGACTATTTCACATCTCAAAGTACGGTGCATTAGCACACATTTAATGCTTCTTACATCCTGGTTAAGAGCATTGGCAAAGCCAATAGATCTGGATCTAATATGCCAACAGAGGGGTGCACAGATTCTGTTTGCACATTATCACACATTAAAGCCAGACCTACGGGCTTTGTCGGTGCTTCTTTAAGTAAGCTACCCACATGCATATAAGCCCCAGGGGAACTTGGAAGGAGAGGGAGTTAATATTATGGGACCAAATTAAGGAGGAAGCCTTGCTAAGGAGGACACGCAAGCCTCAGGGTGATGGGTAGGGAGTACAGGGTGAGAGTGATCTCTTGTGGGGGAGACGGGTCGCTAGGTGGGCCCCAAGACATGTTGTTGAATGATGGTGCGTGATTATATTGTACTGCAGACTTTATGATTTATGTAGTGCTTCTGCCTGCCACCCACGCCTTAAGTTAATGCGCCAAGAGCTGAAGAAAAAACCTTCGATGTGAAACTTGAGAGGGAAAGAGATCCCCTTCTGGAGCTGAATGCATCATGTAAATCAGAAAGCCTGGGAGTTTTCACAGCTTCTTCGCTTGGCAAAATGTTGTGCTCTTAGGCACATATTTGATTTCACCTTGCTTCCTGTTTGCACTTGAGAGCACTTGGTAATACTTGAGCTCAGGGGGTGTGCTGCACAAGCACCTCTGTCATATCTGACTATAACTTTGCTGCAGGTGGGAATCTAGGTCAGGTATAGGGCGAACATGGCAACTGACTTGCCTCCTAATTCACTAATGACATTGTTATCATGGGGAGGGAGTGGGGCATGAATAGTTGTAAGTTCACGTTTAAAAACTGTCGCTTTAAATAAATGCCCCATCAGCGCAGGCTACTACTAATTTGGAACGCTACTGCATGTTAAGGAAATACAATTTTGTGAATTTTTTAAAGAGTCTCTGTCATATTTTATATGGTGGTCTCTGCACATTTTAGGTTCCAAACATCAACAGGGCTCGGCTCGTACATGAGCTCTTAGAGCGCAGCCAGCCCCTCGGCTCGGCTCTCCCTGTTACAATGTTGCCACCCAACCTCAACTTCATAGGCCTGACAAAGCAAAGCGCTGCAAATCACGTGTTCCTGGTGCCCTTTTAGGCGCGGGTTGCAGCTGGGCCCATGTGGGAAGTGCTGGGTGAGGTGCTTGGGGTTCGGAGAAGCGCTTTAAACATGCTGCGCGTGCTGGTAGCTGCTCATGAGAAGAAAAGTGTGAGAACAGATGCAGTTGTGCATGCAGGTACATATAATCTCTTTGGGTCTGGTGTACAGCAAGACCAGGGACACTGGAGTTATGCTATAGTGCGCATAGTTACAGATTTGCCGCATTTGCCACATAATCCATGATCTGCCGCGTAATCTGCAGATTTGAACAAAAACAAGTTTGTTTCTAGTTCAAATGGTTCAGAGGTTAGTAAAAAGTCTGTGACACATGGAGGCGCTCAGTAGAAGGACCTTTCCACAGGTTGACAGGTCACCTTTCTATAACGTATTGCTATGTTTGGGTATTAAACTGGTACAAATGAAGTACAACTGATGCCCAGACACTGTTAACAAGTTAAAAAATGCTAGAATAATGAAGTAATACTATCGTAAAATGTGCAGCATAATAGTCCATAATTTGCCTTTTCTTGCTGTATAATTTACTAAACCCTGCTGCATAATTTGACACACCCTGCTGAATAATTCCTGTGGCCCAAGCCAAGACCCCTTTGATTTTACTAAAATACGACTGGTGTGTTGTTGTTGCATGAAGCATATCCCTCCCATGAGTCTGCTTACTGGTGTGTGAGTCAGCATTAACAGACTACGCTGGGGCTCCACAAACTATATTAAATCCAAATAGCTGCTTGATAGTCTGCTATCTTGTATTTCAGATATTGGCAACAAAGTTATACAGCCAGCAATTTGTCCATTGTCGTGAGGTTACTTTAGCAATTTCACGGGCACATTATTTTAGCTTAGGCCTGAAGATTGTGCCTTTTCACTCCGATACATGGTCATTTTATTCTTATTATTATTTTAGCAAACGCTTCATTTTAGTGGAGATGTTTTTATTATTTTATCAGTTGTCCTCTTGCATAGAATTCTGTTATTCTTTTCTCTGCATGATAGTTTCACTCTGTGCTTCACTCAAGGCTGAATGTAATAAGTGAACAAGTTATTGCCAGCACCAAGCGTTCATCATGTCCCCAATTCTTATACACAGAACTATACCTGTTGTCATGTCAGAGCAGTTTTCTCAGAACACCAGGGGCCATATTTATACTTTTTAACGCACAACTGCGCCAACGCAGTTGTGCGTAAAAAATTTTAACGCCGGCTAACGCCATTCCAAAGCACCATGCGGGCGCCTTATTTATTGAATGACGTTAGCCGGCGCAGCTGACTGGTGTGCGTCAAAAAAAAATGACTCACACCAGGCAGCGCCGGCGTAGGGGAAAATGGAGCTTGGGCGTCAAAAATGGGGCAAGTTAGGTCTGAGGCAAAATTTTGGCCTCAACCCGATTTGCGCCATTTTTTTTTACGCCCAACCCCCATTGAAATGACTCCTGTCTTAGCACAGACCGGAGTCATGCCCCCTTGCCCAATGACCCTGGGCATGGTCATTGGGCATAGTGGCATGTAGGGGGGCACAATCAGGCCCCCCTATGCCACAAAAAAATAACGAAAAAAATACTTACCTGAACTTACCTTAAGTTCCCTGGGATAGGTCCCTCATCCTTGGGCGTCCTCCTGGGGTGGGCAAGGGTGGCAGGGGGTGTCCCTGGGGGCATGGGAGGGCACCTCTGGGCTCCTTCTGAGCCCACAGGTCCCTTAACGCCTGCCCTGACCAGGCGTTAAAAAATGACGCAAAAGCGGCTGGATGTCATTTTTTAAGGCCCGCCCACTCCCGTGCGTCATTTTTGCACCGGAGTTTAAATAAGGCGCACATGCCTTAGAGTCATTTTTTAGAAGGGAACGCCTACCTTGCATATCATTAACGCAAGGTAGGTGTCTGTAACGGTACGAATAGTATAAAGGCAACTGAGAGGCACTGAAAGTACTCAGGTAAGTGTTTATTTTTAATTGTAAGGGTTTAAATGCTGGTTTTCTGTGGTTGGGTGATCTTTCTTTAAGAGTCGGTAAGTATCTCCTTCTATGGCTGATGGTTTCTTCTGTTTCTTTTTATTTCCTTTTTTTCAGGTTAACGTTCCAGTGGTCTCCCGGGTGTTTTCCAGACTCGAGTACCGGAAACAGAAAAGGACAGACAATACCACGGTAAGTGGGGTGGACAACCTCCTCTCCTTCACTATAAACTGGGACGGACTGGGAATTTTATAGGGAAAAACAAAAGGGTGGGATTGTGCCCGTGAGGAGTGGATGGGGACCAAGTGCTCACGATAGGGGATTTACTCTGTGTCGTCAAGTGATTCACACGTGCAATCCCCTTGTCACAATCCTTCTTTTCCCTTCCCTCCCCTCAGCCCTTGTTACCATCCCTCCCCAGTCCTTTTCCCAGTGGTGTCCCACTTGTGTGCCCACAGGGACCGTACCTTGCTAAGCCACGACCCTCCAATGTCGTGGCTGGCTTCCTCGTGTTCCTTAAGCTGATCTCCTTTGTTGAGGTGACTCGGCTCCGACACTTCTGTGGTCCCAGGTTCTCTTCTAGTGGAAGTCTCTGGCCAGCCGCCTCGGGGAAACACTTCCTTGTTCGTCGGTTTTCTTTGTTCTTGTGCCGCTCCTCCCGAATCCTCCGTCTTCTCCAAAGTTGCCGCCCTCTCCTCTGAACTCCCGTCCCTCTTCAAGCGCTCTGGGCGGAAGTCGACCGAGGTTGCCTCGGCAACCTCCGGACGCCTGCCTCCGTCTGGCCGCGTTTCCTTGGAGATGCCGGGACGCGGAAATGACGTGTCGGAAGATCCCGACACATCATTTTCATGCCGTTCTGCCGTCGTGACCGGGAACGCCCAGTCACACACCTCTTCCCATGAACGGTCCTGTTCGAGGACCGTGGTCAAGCCCGGAAAACGAGACAGATAATCAGCAGGGGCCTGCTGGGATCCTGGTAGGTGGCGTACCTGAAAGGAAAATGGCTGCAGTTCAAGGAACCATCTCAGAATCCGGGAATTAGTGTCTTTATGTGCAGCCAACCATGTGAGGGGAGCATGATCCGTAAAAAGAACAAATGGTCGACCCAACAGATAATACTGTAAAGCGTCCACGGCCCACTTGATGGCTAAGCACTCCCTTTCAATTATGGGAAAATGGCGTTCTCGTGGAAACAGTTTCCTACTGATGTATATTATCGGGTGATCACGTCCTTCCCCGTCAGGTTGTGCTAGAACCCCGACCAGTCCTACGTCGGAAGCATCCGTGTATAGATGGAAGGGTTTCGAGAAGTCGGGACATCGCAATATGGGTTCTTTGGTCAGATAGGATTGTAATTGTTCAAACCTAGCCTTCTGGGAATCAGTAAAAGGTGCCAACTGGTAGGGGTGTGCTTTAGACAATAGGTCCGTGAGGGGAGCTGCAAGGGTGGAATAATCTGGTATGAACCTTCGATAGTATCCAACTAACCCTAAAAACGATCGTAAGTCTTTTTTAGTTCTGGGGCTAGGGGCGTGGAGAATGGCTTCTACCTTCTTGTATTGGGGTTGTAGTGTTCCCTGGCTGATTTTATATCCTAGATATGAGATGTCTGGTTTTCCGATAACACATTTTTTTGGGTTAGCAGTTAGCCCTGCTTTCAAGAGAGTGTGGAATATGTGATGTAAGTGAGTTAGATGATCTTCCCAGGTTTCACTAAATATAACTACATCGTCTAGGTAAGCCGCTGTAAAGGTCTGAAAGGGTTTTAATAGTTTATCCATTAACCTTTGAAACGTGGCAGGTGCTCCATGTAGTCCAAACGGTAGAACTGTGAAGTGATACAGTCCGGACTGTGTCACAAAAGCCGTTTTTTCTTTGTCATCTGGGTCTAAAGGGATCTGCCAATATCCTTTTGTTAGGTCTAGTGTGGACATATATTTGGCTTTTCCCAGTTTTTCTAAGACATCGTCTACTCTCGGGATGGGATATGTGTCAAACAAGGAATTTTCGTTAAGCTTCCGGAAATCGATACAGAATCTGATAGTACCATCCGGCTTTGGTACCAGAACGACTGGTGAACACCAGGGACTATTCGAGGGTTCCACTACTCCTAGTTCTAACATTTTCTGTATTTCCTCTTCCATCATCTCTTTCCGTGCCTCTGGGATACGATATGGACGTATCCTAACTATTTTACCTGGGGTGGTTCTTATCTTGTGGTGTATTAAGGTGGTTTTACCCGGTGTTTCCGAAAAGAAGGGTTGGAACTGTTTCAGTAAGCTATATATCTGTCCCTTCTCTCGCCTTGTTAAATCTTCATTTATCAAGGGTAGACCCTTTTCCTTAGGGGAGTCGGTGGGACAAAACTCAATAGTTAGCTCTTTACTGGGACATAGGAACCTATTCACTCTTGTGGGACTGGTAGGGTTATTGGGTTCTTCCCATTTTTTAAAGAGATTTATGTGATAAATCTGGGTTTTCTTAGGATGGGACGAGATTTCAATTAAGTACGTAACAGGAGAAACTGATCGGATTACCCTATGAGGGCCCTGCCACCGTGCTAGGAGTTTGTGTTCTGATGTGGGACGCATTATTAATACCTGATCTTCAGGTTGTAAAACCCTCAGCTTACTTCCTCTGTCGTAATACTGCTTTTGGGTTCTTTGGGCCTGTTCCATATTCACTCGGACCTCTTCCCATATGGTTTGTAGATGGGACCGTAGGTTGTGGGCATATTCTAATAGGGGTCTTCCCTCTCCTTCTGCCTCCTCTTCCCATGTTTCTACTGCCATATCTATAAGGGAACGGGGTTGTCGACCGAACACTAATTCAAAGGGGCTATAGCCGGTTGAGGCCTGCTCATGGGTTCGGATAGCGTACAAGACCAGGGGTAATTTCTGATCCCAGTCTCTCCCTAAGTCCTGTACTACTTTTCTCAGTAAGGTTTTTATGGTTCGGTTGTATCGTTCTACCAATCCATCTGTCAGTGGATGATAAACCGAGGTTCGGATTTGTGCAACCCCTAACGTTTTACAGACCTGTCTCATTAAATTAGACATAAAAGGAGTCCCCTGGTCGGTAAGTATTTCATGGGGAAATCCAATTCGAGAGAAGACAGCTATCATCGCTTGGGCTACTGATTTGGTAGTTATACTTGTCAGTGGGATAGCCTCGGGGTATCGGGTGGCGTAATCAACCATAACTAGAATATATGTATGGCCCTTGGATGAAGGTACTAGGGGTCCAATCAGATCCATTCCTATTCTGCTAAAGGGAATGTCAATGATGGGAAGGGGCATCAGTGGGGCTTTTTTCGGTTTCCCAGGTTCCGTAAGCTGACACCTGGGACACTGCGAACAATATTTTCTTATGTGTGCAAACACCCCCGGTCAGAAAAACCGCCTGAGGAGATATTCCTCGGTTTTCTCTCTCCCATAATGACCCCCACCTGGTTGATTATGGGCCAGGGTCAGGACATAATCCCTAAACTGTGCTGGTACCAATAGTTGTTGTTTACGTTCCCCCATACGACTAGTGGTTATTCTGTATAAGAGGTTTTTCTTAATCAGGAAGTAAGGACCCACCTCATCGGTTTCTTCTGACTTTGCGGACCCCCAGGCCTGAGTGAGGGAGGGATCGTCCCTTTGGGTTTGTTGGAAACTGATAGGTGCTTCATGTATTTCTGCTACAGTTCTGTGGGCTTCTTCGGGGCCCTTCTGACCCCGAAACTGTCCTTTTCCGTCCCTTTTCTCTCAACGTGAAAGTTTCCTACGTATGTCAGGGCGCTCAATATCATCGTTCGAGAATGGTGCTTCCCTCCACCAGCCCTCTGTCACCTCGGGTTTTCTAACCTGATCCAGGAGTTCTTGGAAATGTTCATAGTCAGTTCCGATGATACATTCCTCAATCAATTGTGTCATGATTCCCATAGGCAGGAAGTCCCGGTGGTTACCCCACACTATTGTCAGTATTTGCAACGGATACTGCTCCCTGTCCCCGTGAATACAGCAAATATTCACCCACTGTTTTGGTTCCTTGTCAATGGGTCCTATCAGATCTCTCCTCACCACTGACTGGCTGCAGCCCGAGTCCACTAGAGCACATACTGATCGTCCGTTAATGCACATTACTTGCTTAAACTTCATGTTACCTCTTCCGGTACACAGAACCCGTCGTCGGGTTACTCCGATCTCCATTGGCTCACTACTGTCCTGTTTCCTTGGACACATACGGGCTATGTGTCCCCATTCCCCACAGTTATAGCATTGGGGTCCCGGTACCGGCGGGGTTTCTACTGGTCTACGGGGAACGGTCTCGTCAGGAAGGGCTCTTGGAGTACTTTTTGGACTGGACACACCCATTCTTATACCAGGCTTGGGTGGTACACCCCTCACATCCACGGAACGATGATATGCACAAGCTAAATCGATTGCCATTTCTGTATTGACTTTTGGATGCTGGCGAATCCAATGTTTGGTGGATGTAGGTAAGGCATCTAGGTACTGTTCAAGGACAATGGTTTGTATCACCTCCTCGCGGCTATTCCCGATAGGGCCTAACCATTTCAGAGCCAAATCCTTTACTCGATAATAGAAGGTGCGGGGATCCTCACTTGGTCCCCATTTGATTTTCCGGAATTTGACTCTGTAATATTCTGCATCATGTCCCACCGGTTCCAGGATGCTAGTTTTTATCTCTTGGTAGGGTGTGGTGCCCCCGGGGTTGGCAGCTTGATAGGCAGCTTGTAACAGACCGGTGAGCAAGGGGGCGACGTACTGGCCCCATCTATCTTTAGGCCACTGGGCGGAGGAGGCCACTCTCTCGAAGTTAGTAAAAAATGCCTCTGGGTCTTCTCCTTCCTGGTATTTCTGTAACACAGAGCTGGGTACATTGGGGTGGACCTTACTGATGGCAATGGTCTCGGTTAATTTCTTCATAGCGGTCTCGTGTACCAGCTGGTTATTTGCAAGGATGGTCGCCTGGCTCTTCAAGGCCGACTGTAAGGCTTCCCGGTCTTCTTTTGCTTCACGTTGGTGGGCCTCCCATACCAGCTGTAAATGTCGCTGGCCTTCTGCCAGTTGTTTGATCATATCTTCCAAAGATGGGTTCTCACTCATGGCTCTATACTGTTCGTACCTGGAGTGGGTACTTCCTAAAATCCCACTTCTGACACCACTGTAACGGTACGAATAGTATAAAGGCAACTGAGAGGCACTGAAAGTACTCAGGTAAGTGTTTATTTTTAATTGTAAGGGTTTAAATGCTGGTTTTCTGTGGTTGGGTGATCTTTCTTTAAGAGTCGGTAAGTATCTCCTTCTATGGCTGATGGTTTCTTCTGTTTCTTTTTATTTCCTTTTTTTCAGGTTAACGTTCCAGTGGTCTCCCGGGTGTTTTCCAGACTTGAGTACCGGAAACAGAAAAGGACAGACAATACCACGGTAAGTGGGGTGGACAACCTCCTCTCCTTCACTATAAACTGGGACGGACTGGGAATTTTATAGGGAAAAACAAAAGGGTGGGATTGTGCCCGTGAGGAGTGGATGGGGACCAAGTGCTCACGATAGGGGATTTACTCTGTGTCGTCAAGTGATTCACACGTGCAATCCCCTTGTCACAATCCTTCTTTTCCCTTCCCTCCCCTCAGCCCTTGTTACCATCCCTCCCCAGTCCTTTTCCCAGTGGTGTCCCACTTGTGTGCCCACAGGGACCGTACCTTGCTAAGCCACGACCCTCCAGGGTCGTGGCTGGCTTCCTCGTGTTCCTTAAGCTGATCTCCTTCGTTGAGGTGACTCGGCTCCGACACTTCTGTGATCCCAGGTTCTCTTCTAGTGGAAGTCTCTGGCCAGCCGCCTCGGGGAAACACTTCCTTGTTCGTCGGTTTTCTTTGTTCTTGTGCCGCTCCTCCCGAATCCTCCGTCTTCTCCAAAGTCGCCGCCCTCTCCTCTGAACTCCCGTCCCTCTTCAAGCGCTCTGGGCGGAAGTCGACCGAGGTTGCCTCGGCAACCTCCGGACGCCTGCCTCCGTCTGGCCGCGTTTCCTTGGAGATGCCAGGACGCGGAAATGACGTGTCGGAAGATCCCGACACGTAATTTTCATGCCGTTCTGCCGTCGTGACCGGGAACGCCCGGTCACAGTGTCCACGCAAAAAAATGACGCAAACTCCAAGATCTTTGGTGCTAGACGGGTCTAACGCCAAAGTATAAATATGGAGTTTGCTTTGCGTCGGATTTGCGTAAAAAAAAACGACGCAAATCCGGCTCAAACAGAATATAAATATGCCCCCAGATGTTTTATTATAAAACACCTCACTGCCCCCTATACCATAGAGGGGAATTCCAGACAGTTGTCATTGCATGCTGCACGTCGTCTTGCAGTTTCTGCTGAGACCTGGCATCTTTTCTGCCTCCATGTGGGAGTGCTCTCAATAGACCAACAGACCTCTTCTTTACCTACAAACACAGGTATGAGGGACGAGTTCCTTCCGTGGGGCCTAATGGGCAGATTAGGGCTTACACTGCCATGCTCTTGTATAGAATATTAGTAGTGCAGGTAGGGATTCTAGAACCATTATTATGACAGTATGGTGGGACCTTTCCTTTGTTTCACTTTCCTTGTCACTACTTTGCTTTTATTGTGTTTTATCATCCTTATAATCTCAATACATGCCTTTTTACATAGAATGTTGTTGATTCAATAAAACTTATTGAACCTAGTCCTGCTTCTGTTTGTCTTTGTGTGTGTGAGACATATGTGACTGAGAGAAAGGGGTAAGATCAGTCCCACCACGGTTTCCCTTAGAAATCTAGATGTCATGCGAAGGGCTGCCACAAATCACCTTTACTCTTGGTTACTGGTGAGTTGCTACTAGCTGGCCGGAAGAGTTAGGACAACAGCTGTCCCATGGCACAGGATCAGACTCAGCTCCCCGCGCTCGGTGGTGCTGACATCCAAATCCAGCAGTCTTGTTACCATACCGGGAGTCTTTACGACAGCATACCTTGGCAATACGTTAGCTCAAAAGACCTGTTTGACGCATTTATTTTAATGCAACAGCAGCAAATAATGGCTAAGAAAGAAGCTACTTATGTCATGCTTAACATCGAAAAGTTGGAAAAGTTACCTTTTACTGTGGCAGAAATACCATCTGCTGTCTGGTTAATTTATGAGGTCATTAATCTGTCTATTTCAACACTCCAATTCACATCGTGTTTGAAGCACATTCCAGTAGGCAGATATGAAAGGATAGGGAATAGTTACATTAATGAGGTGTGGGAGCTGCCTTTCCTGTACAAATGTTTCAATGGCATGAAAGAGGTCTTTCTTTGCGGAAGCATGTGAGACTTCTGTGAGACATTCGATGATTTGTAACGGAGCAAGTACTTTGGAGCACCACTCCTGGAAGAGCTGGAGTGCAACTGATCTCTGTCATTCAGACCAATTATGAACTGTGTGCAGCCCCCCTTTCGTGGCTTGTGGTGCCCTTTTGAACATGCACCGGAAGTGTGTCTTGCTACGCAGCGCATACCTTCTTTGAACGCTGATCTGTTGATGTTGTCGCTGAGGGTGTCATATGGACTCTCGTATCGCTACGGGACTGCTGGATTAGGGGTGGTAGCACCTCTGCTTGTAGATGACTTGAGTCATTTCTACACCAGTTGGCAGCTGTCGGTCCAATCTTTCCAGCTCTAAAGCAGCACCTCACCAAAACACAAATAGTAAAGGCGATTTCTGGCAGCCTAGCACATGAATTCTGAAAATCTCTCACAGAAAATCGTGGTGGAACAAGTCTTACCTTTTTCTCTCATTAGCAATAAGTCTCTTACACACACACACAGGCAAGAAAGAAGATGCAGGATAGTTTTCAATACATTTATTGAAAATACTTCAATCTATGAAAAAAGCATGTGCTGCAATGATTAGGATAATGATGAATAACAAAATCAGGATTGTGAAAACAAGTGATGTAAATATGAACAACCCCAACATATTGCAATAACCATGAATATGCAAATTCCTCCCTAAAGCGTATATTTTACCCTAAAGAGAGCAAGGCGTGATAAACCTAATCTGCCCATGCCATGCCCATGAGAAGCGCCCTCAAACCCCGTTACCTTAGGACAAGTTCATCCTCCAGTCTCTAAATCAGGCTTCATAGAGACACAAAGGCTGAGGCCTGATGCAAATGCCTGACATGTTCACATTCTGTTCTTGTCCAACATAAATCAAAGAACATGATGACAATCTAATACGTACATTACTGATAATGACGCCTTCACTGAATGGCAACTGATAAAGAACTGAAAAAATTTCTCCTAAAATGCAAGCAGTGCTAAAATTAATAAAAATGATTAATAAAAATTGGGCATGTTATCTAGGTAGAAGGGCACAGGCCTGCAAGCCGAAGCTAAACTAAACTCCTGTACCCAAGCAAACTAAAATGGACCCACGACAAGGGCTCATTACAAGACATGCGCATTGAGATTGTGTTTGCTGTGGGAAGCTTCCTATGAGCGGGCCTTCATGGACCAAGTGGCTCTTGGTGCTACGACATCTGGTACTGCACTTGATGCTGCTGGCTTGGCTGGGGCTGAGGCAATGGAACATGACTGCTCTCTCGCTTTCCTTGTCAACGACTTGGTTTAATTAACATCTGCTGAAGTGGGGTGTTACCTGGATTCCATTACACTTGATGAAATTGGTGAATTTCTAAAGGACCATGATTATTGTTGAACTGCTGACATTTGGCTTAATTTTAATTGATATGTTTTTAAATTCTAAATTGACCAGTTTTGATTTGGCCTGTTTGCTTGTCAACATAGACATTTCATGTTATACATTTGAGGCTTGATTTTAAGATTATAAATGTAGATGTGTTTGTTTTTGCTTTAGGCTTTGTTAGGGACCTCTACACTTTGAACTGAGAATGGGGAATGCAATTACACTGGCACATTATTTTAGCTTAGGCCTGCAGCTTGTGCCCTTTCACTCCGATACATGGCATTTTTATTCTTATTATTATTTTAGCAAACGCTTCATTTTAGTGGAGATTTTTTATTATTGTATCAGTTGTCCTTCCACGCTGAATTCTGTTATTCTTTACTCTGCACAACCTTTTCACTCTGTGCCTCACTCAAGGCTGAACGTGATAAGTTTACAAGTTATTTCCGGCACAAAGCATTCATCATGTCCTCAACTCTTATACGCAGAAATAAATGGGTTGTCACATGACAGCAGTTTTCTCAGAACCCCAGATGTTTTATTCTAAAACACCTCACTGCCCCCCATACTACAGAGAGGAATTTCAGACAGTTGCCAAAGCATGCTGCACATCGTCCTTGCAGTGTCTGCTGAGACCTGACGCCGTCTCTACCTCCATGTGCGAGGACTCTCAGTAGACCAACAGACCTCTTCTTTACCTACAAACACAGGTATGGGGGACGAGTTCCTTCCAGGGAGCCTGATGGGCAGATTAGAGCTTACACTGCCATCCTCTTGTATAGAATATTAGTAGTGCAGGTAGGGATTCTAGAACCATTACCGTGACAGTATGGTGGGACTTTTCCTATGTTTCACTTTCCTTGTCACTGCTTTGCTTTTATTATGTTTTATTGTCCTTATAATCGCAATACATACCTTTTTACATCGAATGCAGTTGATTCAATAAAACTTATTGAACCTAGTCCTGCTTCTGTTTGTCTATGTATGTGTGAGGAATATGTGAATGAGAGAAAGGGGTAAGATCTGTTCCACCACAGTTCCCTCAGAAATCTAGATATCATGCAAAGGTCTGCCACAAATTACCTTTACTCTTGGGTACTGGTGAGGTGCTGCTAGCTGGCCAGAAGGGTTAGGCCGACAGCTGTCACATGGCACAGGATCAGACTCAGGTCTCCACGCTTAGTGGTGCTGCCATCCAAATCAAGGAGTCGTGTTACTATAATGGGAGTCTCTAGAACACCACCGCCCTGGATGAGAGTTCCAAGATTCTTAATTTAGCACCATGGTTAAGCATAATAATTAGTTATTTCTGATTATATATCCTAAAACATAGCCCTGTGCAGATTGATTTCACACCTAACATACTTGGCTTGTCTTCTGCGGTCTACTGACCACGTGTTCCTCACTAGATTGTACCTTCTTGTTGGTCCCTCTTCTAAACATATGCTCGAAGTGGGCTAGCAATTATTTTGAGAAGTCGTAACTGGAACGTAGTTAGATTATCTGTTTCCATGGAGAATATGATGGCTATTTAAATGTCTTTGCCAATAAATTTTTACCAAACGTTTGTTGTATTTATAACATCTATTGCCCTATAGAGGTTCAAAATTCTTAAATGTTTCCATATGTTATGTCTTTGATTTAGCAATTCAGGATTTGTATCCCATCTTGTTGGTTGTGTTATGGGTGACTTCAGTGCCTGTATTGCAATCAAGTTTTAACTCGCTGATGGTCCACCATGTCTGGTTGAACGCGGGGAACTCTATATGCCACAGTTGTTGAACATTGGAAGTGATATACAAGGATGCCTTCTATTAACATGAGCTTTGATATTCTATATAGCAATATTAAATGTCAGAATACCTGGTGATCAGACTGTTTGTGCCTGCAAAGGTCTAAAAAGCTATTAGCTCTACAATTAAATGAGTTTTCATTTTCTATCTAGATGTTAAATGTATTTGAAACATTGTAGTTCTTGATTCTTACAGTTCAAATTGGTCTCTTGGTTTCTGTGCAATTTGTACCTTTAAAACAGTTGTTTTCTTCTCTCCTGGCTTTTATCCTAAATTGGTCTAAGGCTACTAAAAGCCCCTGCCCACCCCTCCACCCCCCTTACAATCTAAAAAGACAAAATACACGCCTAAGGCCAAACAGAGTGTGTTGCTTGCCTTCTTTCTTGTCTCTTTTTTTCCTTCTTTTCTTCATTCACCCATTCTTTCTCAAAGGCAAGGTCTGTGTTAGGCCAAGACCTTTTATTTTATTAAAAGTATGTGTATGACATAGCTACTTATGGGGATTCAGCCATACCCCATCAATTAGTCTGTAGTTGGTGTCATTCATAGTTTTCTTCAACCCACTGCAGCATGCATTAAGGGGCAATGTATCACCCCACTTCACCCACTGTCTGACTTCACCACGACTAGTGACACGCTGCCCTTTCACGAGGAACACACCCACGCAGAGTACTTCCCTTCAGTACCAGGGAGCACTATGATAATGTGAGTTTTTAGACCCAAACACTGATTTGCCTGTAGCAAATTATTTATTTTCAGACCGATGAGGGATCGGCATATACCCAAACCTTAAGGCCCATATTTATACTTTTTGACGCACAACTGCGCCAACGCAGTTGTGCGTCAAAAATTTTACCGCCGGCTAACGCCATTCCAACGCACCATGCGGGCGCCTTATTAATGGAATGACGTTAGCCGGCGCTGCAGACTGGTGTGCGTTAAAACAAATGACTCACACCAGGCTGCGCCGGCGTATGGGAAAATGGGGGTTGTGCGTCAAAAAATGGTGCAAGTCAGGTCTGAGGCAAAATTCAGGCCTCAAACCGGATTTGCGCCATTTTTTTTTTTGACGCCCAACCTCCATTGACATGACTCCTGTCTTAGCAAAGACATGAGTCATGCCCCCTTGCCCAATGGCCATGCCCAGGGGACTTATGTCCCCTGAGCATGGTCATTGGGCATAGTGGCATGTAGGGGGGCCCAAATCAGGCCCCCCTATGCCACAAAAAAAATCAGAAAAAAATACTTACCCAAACTTACTATTACTTCCCTGGGATGGGTCCCTCCATCCTTGGGTGTCCTCCTGGGGTGGGCAAGGGTGGCAGGGGGTGTCCCTGGGGACAGGGGAGGGCATCTCTGGGCTCCTTCCGAGCCCACAGGTCCCTTAACGCCTGCCCTGACCCAGGCGTTAAAAAACGGCGCCCAGCAGGCTGTGCGCCATTTTTTAAGGCCCACCCCCTCCTGTGCGTCAAAATGACGCCAGAGTATAAATAAGGGGCACAGGCCTTAAAGTCATTTTTTGGAAGGGAACGCCTACCTTGCATATAATTAACGCAAGGCTGGTTCCCCCTTCCAAAAAATGACGCTCATGGTGGAATTTTGACGTCCGCGGGGTCGGACGTCAAAGTATAAATATGGGGCAGGGTTTGCGCCGATTGTGCGTCAAAATGTTTGACGCACATTCGGCGCAAACAGATTATAAATATGCACCTAAATGTTTGCACACAAAAAATGGCAAAAACTAAAGAATAGCCAGACCTATTGGCTTTGACAGCGCTTGTTTTTTGGGCCCTGTGGCCTAGATCACTCGAGTGTGTGAGTGGAAAGAGGCAGGGTTTTCTAGCGCTCTGAAAGTCGAGTCTGTAGTCTGTACGAGGAGCTGGCGCAGGAGGTTCCAAGGGGGGGCTGGTCCAGGCCAAAGGCAGTCTGAAGCCTGGGGCTGGTATGAGCCCCGAAATGAATCACAGTGACGTTTAAACGAGAAGAGCCCTGATAATGCTGAGCTCTGGTTCCTGACTAATAACGAGTGGGGTCAGAAGGGTGGACTTTAAAGACTGACAAGGATAATGTGACAAATTCACGTGCGTCTGGGTTTCTTTTATGCAGTGAGACATCCTGCCTCTTTCCTGCACTGATACCCTTAACATACTCATAAAGGTTTGTAATTAAATAACCAGTGTCCTCGCGTACCTGTCAGCGGGCCTGTCTAGCAGCAGGTCACACTCGTGTTACCAGTGACGGAAGGACTGGTCCTTTTAAACACCACCACATGGGGCCAAGGTGTGCGGTCAGCAGTGGAGGTCAGACATGGGGGCACAATAAGCAAAAGGTTTAAGGGGTCAACCAAGGGCAGATGGGACCCTCGGCATGTCCTCAGCACTGGGCGTGTGCGCTGCTTGGGCGTCCCACTGCTGCAATAGTTTCATGATTGTGGGTACCCCAGTAACAGTAACAATTACTACACGCCTATCACCCAGGATATAGTTTCTCTTGTCTCTAGCTACGGTACTCTGATTATGCGTTCCTTACTGCTTAACTCACTTTATCAACTTCAGAAGGATGAAAGACTGAGTGGTACCGGGGTTTGAACCAGTGGCATTCATGCCACGCTACCCTCTGATCTATCTTGGTATCTCCTGCTGGAATGGCAGGGGTGTTGAGCTATGGGCAGGTTTCTCGGTGCTGAAGTAAAGACGACTCTGTATCCCAGTCCCGGGACTGTAGATGTGGCCCAGTACTGAGACATCACTGCTCGAGGGCCCAGTACTGCCATAGAAGACACTGCACGGCTGTATGCGTGTCCCAGTACTGGAATAGCAGAGTAACTGGGTATTCCAACACGGTACTGCGGGACGGTGTGCATGGCCCAGTGCTGGAATACCATGAAGATTGCTGGGTTTTGGGGAGGACCCAGTACTATAGTAGCCTGTGTTGCAGTGCTGTATCACTACCCCCTGCTGGACTAGAGTTAGGTAATAAAGATTCCTGGGTTTTGGGGAGGTTCCAGTACTACAGCAGCATTGTGTTACGGGGCTGTATCAATACTTCCTGCTGGAGTAGAGATGGGTAATGAAGATTGCTGGGTTTTGGGGAGGTCCCAGTACTACAACATCAGTGTGCCGTAGGGCTGTATCAGTACCCCCTACTGGAGTAGAGATGGGTAATGAAGATTGCTAGGTTTTGAGGAGCTCCCAGTACTGCAACAGCAGTGTGTCGCAGGGCTGTATCAGTACTCCCTGCTGGAGTAGAGTTAGGTCATGAAGATTGCTGGGTTTTGGGGAGGTTCCAGTACTGCAAGAGCAGTGTGTCGCAGGGCTGTATCAGTACTCCCTGTTGGAGTAGAGTTAGGTAATGAAGATTGATGGGTTTTGAGGAGCTCCCAGTTCTGCAAGAGCAGCGTGTTGCAGGACTGTATCAGTACTCCCTGCAGGAGTAGAGATGGGTAATGAAGAATGATGGGTTTTGAGGAGGTCTAAGTACTACAACAGCAGTGTGCCGTAGGGCTGTAACCTTACCCCCTACTGGAGTAGAGTTAGGTAATGAAGATTGCTGGGTTTTGGGAAGGTTCCAGTACTGCAAGAGCAGTGTGTCGCAGGGCTGTATCAGTACTCCCTGCAGGAGTAGAGTTAGGTAATTAAGATTGCTGGGTTTTGAGGAGGTCTCAGTACTACAACAGCAGTGTGCCGTAGGGCTGTAACCTTACCCCCTACTGGAGTAGAGTTAGGTAATGAAGATTGCTGGGTTTTGAGGAGGTTCCAGTACTGCAAGAGCAGTGTGTCGTAGAGCTGTATCAGTACTCCCTGCAGGAGTAGAGTTAGGAAATGAAGATTGCTGGGTTTTGGGGAGGTCCCAGTACTACAGCAGCAGTGTGTTGCAGGGCTGTATCAGTACCACCTACTGGAGTAGAGATAGGCAATGAAGATTGCTGGGTTTTGAGGAGCTCCCAGTACTGCAAGAGCAGTGTGTCACAGGGCTGTATCAGTACTCCCTGCTGGAGTAGAGATGGGTAATGAAGATTGCTGGGTTTTGGGGAGGTTCCAATACTGCAAGAGCAGTGTGTCATAGAGCTGTATCAGTACTCCCTGCTGGACTAGAGTTAGGTAATGAAGATTGCTGGGTTTTGGTGAGGTTTCAGTACTGCAAGAGCAGTGTGTCACAGGGCTGTATCAGTACTCCCTGTTGGAGTAGAGATGGGTAATGAAGATTGCTGGGTTTTGGGGAGGACCCAGTACTATAGTAGCCTGTGTTGCAGTGCTGTATCAGTACTCCCTGCTGGACTAGAGTTAGGTAATGAAGATTGCTGGGTTTTGGTGAGGTTTCAGTACTGCAAGAGCAGTGTGTCATAGAGCTGTATCAGTACTCCCTGCTGGAGCAGAGATGGGTAATGAAGATTGCTGGGTTTTGGGGAGCTCCCAGTACTGCAAGAGCAGTGTGTCATAGGGCTGTATCAGTACTCCTTGCTGGAGTAGAGTTAGGTAATGAAGATTGATGGGTTTTGAGGAGGTTCCAGTACTGCAAGAGCAGTGTGTCCTAGAGCTGTATCAGTACTCCCTGCTGGAGCAGAGATGGGTAATGAAGATTGCTGGGTTTTGGGGAGGTCCCAGTACTACAGCAGCAGTGCGTTGCGGAGCTGTATCAGTACCCCCTGTTGGAGTGAAGTTACGTAATAAATGCTGCCTGGGTATTCAAAACGAGAGGATGCAGCTGTGCTGAATGGGTGTCTCAGTACTGGGGTAACACGGAGTGTCGCAGGGCTGTGTGTGTGTGGCTTGCTACCAGAATCCATGGTAGTTCGTTCGGCTGTCCTGGTACCCCAAAAACTGAGGGCGCTGTGACCCGTGTGGGTGTCTGAGCAATGGAAGAGCAAAGTGGCACTGCATGGCTGCAAGGGCAGCCCAGTACTGTAATAGCAGGCGGTCGTGTGGGGCTGTGTGGGTGTCCTAGTAGTGGGATAGCATGTTATGGACCGTGTCGGCGTGACAGTACTGTATTAAAAGAGAGGTTTGCAGGGCTGTGGGGGCGGTGGGACCTCTACTGGAACACAAAAGGTTATTGTATGACTGCTGGTGTCCAAGTAATGGACGGGTGGGGGCGAGTGTTCGTTGATGTCATGGCGTGTAGTGCCTGAGTGTGCAAGTACCTTCATGGATGCGTGTGCTGCACGCATGTGCGGGTGTGCCGGTACTGAAACAGTAGAGGGTAATGTCCAGCTGTCTGTCCCAAGACAGGACCAGTAGCTGAACTATACCCTTCATTGGCTGTTTACGTAAAAGGGGTGCTACAGGGCACTTCGAGGCTCCTAGTACTGGAGTGGGGAGGAATGCAGCAGGAGTGCAGTACTGGGATAGCACGGAGTGCTGGAAGTCGGTTTCTAGTACTGGATGCACGGGGGTTTGCTGAGGTGTCTGTGTGTCCTAGTACAGGGTTATCAGAGGCTTTGAAGGGCTGTGTTTGTATCCCAGTACTGGAAACACAACCCCTTTGCTGGGCTCCGTGGCTGAACAGTACTGTAATCAAAGTGGGTTCCATGTCTAAGTGTCCAGTAGTCAAATAACAGGTTTGCAGGGCTGTCTCGGTGCTGTGGGTAGGGATGCTGCAGGATTGTTGGTTGTCCCTGTACTGGAAGGCAGCGGGTACTGTAGCTCTTGTGAATATCACAATACTGGGAGCTGTGGGTGCTGCAGGACTGCGTGGGTGTCCCGGTACTGGAAGGCAGTAGGTGTCGCAGAATTGTGTGGGCGTCCCACCACTGGAAGGCAGGGGAGACTGCAGGACGGTGTGGCTGTCCTAGTACTGGAATGCAGGGGAAGCTGCAGGACTGTGTGAGTATCCTAGTACTGGAGGCTGGAAGGCTGCAGGACTCCGTGGGTGTCCCAGTACTGGGGGGAGGGAGACTGCATGACTGTATGGGTATCCCAGTACTGGAATGCGGGGAAAGCTGCAGGACTGCACGGCTGTCCCAGTACTGGAGGCTGGGAGACTGCGGGACTATGTGGCAGTCCCAGTACTGGAGGCTGGGAGGCTGCAGGACTGCGCAGCCTCCCAGAGACTGCAGGACTGCACAGCTGTCCCAGTACTGGAGTCTGGAGGGCTGCAGGACTGTGTGGGTGTCCCAGTACTGGGGGCTGGGAGACTGCAGGACTGTGTGGCTGTCCCAGTACTGGAGGCTGGGAGACTGCAGGACTGTGTGGCTGTCCCAGTACTGGAGGCTGGCAGACTGCATGACTATGTGGGTATCCCAGTACTGGAGGCTGGAAGGCTGCAGGACTATGTGGAAGTCCCAGTACTGGAGGCTGTGAGGCTGCAGGACTATGTGGCAGTCCAAGTACTGGAGGCTGGGAGGCTGCAGGACTGCGCAGCCTCCCAGAGACTGCAGGACTGCACAGCTGTCCCAGTACTGGAGTCTGGAGGGCTGCAGGACTGTGTGGCTGTCCCAGTACTGGAGGCTGGGAGACTGCAGGACTGTGTGGCTGTCCCAGTACTGGAGGCTGGGAGACTGCATGACTGTGTGGGTATCCCAGTACTGGAATGCAGGGGAAGCTGCAGGACTGCGGGCTGTCCCAGTACTGGAGACTGGGAGGCTGCAGGACTGTGTGGGTGTCCCAGTACTGGAGACTGGGAGGCTGCAGGACTGCGCGAATGTCCCAGTACTGGTGACTGCAGGACTACACAGCTGCCCCAGTACTGGAGGTTGGAGGGCTGCTGGACTGTGTGGGTGTCCCAGTACTGAAAGGCAGAGGGCGCTGCAGGTTTTTTGAGAATTCCAATACTGGATGCCTTGGCTGCCCCTGTACTGAAAGGCAGCAGGGGCTGCTGGGCTGTGTGGGTGTCAGAGTACTGGAACAGCAGACAAGAAGTACTGGTGAGATACTACGATGCTCTACCAATGGGGCATTAAAGCCCAGACAGACATATACCTGCAGGCCTCCAGAGCTGAACACAATGCTCCAGGTGTTACCTCCAGAACTGAGTGTAGTACTCCAGGTGTAACCTCTAGAATTGAATACAATATTCCATGTGATCTCCAGAACTGAGCACAATCCTCCAATTGTGAACTTAAGAACTAAATACAATTCTATAGTTGTGACCACCGGAACTGAACACAATTCTTCATGTGGATTTTTCTTTAACGTTATAATCAGAGTTTAGAAGAGAAATTGGATGATATAAGTTCAGATCTTTTGGGTTTTCACACTTTAAAAAAAAACTAACCAAATTCTATTTGTTAAAAGAAGAGAGAATCGCACCTCCAGCTAAAATAAAATTGGCATGCCTTAAAAGATGAAGGTTCAAAACGTGAAAAAAAGTCTTACAAAATCTGTGTGGTAACTGTCAGGGCCACTCACTTTACCACAAGGTAAACTGGCAATTACTTCCGCCAAATCCTGCATAATAAAAGGTCCTAACATGAAAGAAGCATCCTCTTGTGAAAGCCACGGGTAGAGTGAAGGCCGGATCGCGGCCATCTTGAAGTGCTAATAGTGCTTTTCGATACTTTTTTCAGGTCTGCCAAGCCATAAATCTACCTGCACACTCTCTTTCTTCATATAATTTCTGAAGATACTTAGAAATGTTTAAATAACTCTCAGAGTAGAAATGTTCATACAAAGAATATTTAAAGGATTCAGAGCCATTCTATTTTCCTTTGTTTTATATAACAATATTTTTTCATATGTTCTTCTGACATGTGATCAGTGAAATGCTCACGCTATATATATAATTATACAATTATTCTTGAGGTGATATCCTTCTAAACCTCGGGTAGGTCGCTCCCCTGCTCACGCAGCGCCTCCAGTCCCTGACTGCCTTCCTCTCCTGTGAGTGTGCTCCCCCCCTTCTTGCCCGTGTACCCCGAGTGCTTGAGCTTGTGCTGACTGAAATCCCTTTTTTCTCCTTGTATCCCATGCGTGTGCCCCCGAGTGACTGAAATTCCCCTTTTCTCTCCTTGTATCCCGTGCGTGTGCCCCCGAGTGCCGTGCGCCGTCCTCCCCTCTCAGCCCCTCCTTTTTTAGTAGTTTTAGTAGGCTCTTGTTCCCCTTTCGCCGTCTTGCCGCTTTTCCCGCCGCTCCTACCGCGCTTTTCCCGCCGTTTTTTGCCGCTCTTTTTTGCCGCTCTTTTTTTGCCGCTTCCAGTTCCCCTGCCCGCCCACCTCCCGCCTCCCAGCTGACCCCGCCTCCCCACCTACCCCTTAAATGGCGGCTGCTGCGAGGCAGAGGTAGCGACCACTGACCCTCGGGTAGGTCGCTCCCCTGCTCACGCAGCGCCTCCAGTCCCTGACTGCCTTCCTCTCCTGTGAGTGTGCTCCCCCCCTTCTTGCCCGTGTACCCCGAGTGCTTGAGCTTGTGCTGGTGCTGACTGAAATCCCTTTTTTCTCCTTGTATCCCATGCGTGTGCCCCCGAGTGACTGAAATTCCCCTTTTCTCTCCTTGTATCCCGTGCGTGTGCCCCCGAGTGCCGTGCGCCGTCCTCCCCTCTCAGCCCCTCCTTTTTTAGTAGTTTTAGTAGGCTCTTGTTCCCCTTTCGCCGTCTTGCCGCTTTTCCCGCCGCTCCTACCGCGCTTTTCCCGCCGTTTTTTGCCGCTCTTTTTTTGCCGCTTCCAGTTCCCCTGCCCGCCCACCTCCCGCCTCCCAGCTGACCCCGCCTCCCCACCTACCCCTTAAATGGCGGCCGCTGCGAGGCCGCGCAGCGGACGTGCGCAGCGGGCGCGCCGCTGGCGCGCCGAAGGCGCGCCTAAGGCAAGCCCGTCTGCGCCCGTCCGCGCCTGGACCGCGCCTAGTGCCCGAACCCCTGGCCCCCGCGCCCCCCGCTTGACCTATGACTCCGCCACCCTCGCCAACCTCAACCCCGGCCGCGCGCCGGGCTGCTACCGCGCCACCCCCAAACGTACCCACGGACCCTTCACCTGCAGCAACTGCCGCTTCACCTGCCTACGGACCCACACCGCCACCACCGAGAACGACGCCCCCGGAAGCAACCTCGAATGCATCCTGGTCAACACCCGCTCCGTCCACAGGCACGCCATCGAACTATGGAACCTCATCAACTCAACGAACCCAGACATCGCCTTCCTCACCGAGACCTGGATGAACCCCTCCTCGGCACCCGACATCGCCATAGCCATCCCCGACGGCTACAAAATCATCCGGAGAGACCGCTTCAACCGCACCGGAGGAGGCATCGCCATCGCACACAAAAGCTCCATCAGCATCTCGACCCACACCGACAACTCACTTCCCGACGCCGAACACCTCCACTTCGCGATCCACATCGACCCCAAGACAACCCTAAGAGGCACCCTCATGTACAGACCACCAGGACCCCGCACCAAGTTCAGCGAAGACATCGCAGACTTCGTCAACCCCCACGCACTCTCATCCACCGACTACATCCTCCTAGGAGACCTCAACTTTCACCTGGAGAACCACACCGACAACAACACCACCGCCGTTCTAGACAACCTCGCCAACCTGGGACTGAAACAACTGGTCAACACCCCCACCCACTACGCCGGACACACGCTCGACCCCATCTTCTCCTCAAGCAAACACATCACCTTCAGCCACACCACCGAACTCACATGGTCGGACCACAGCTGCGTCCACTTCAGCTTCAAGAAAACCACCGTGCATCACCACACCCGGCAACCACCAAAAAGATACTGGAACCGAATCACCACAGAACAACTCGCAGTAACGCTCTCCCTGAACCAACCCACCAGCACCAGCAACCCCAACGAGGCCGCCAACAACCTCACCAACTGGATCTCCGACTGCGCCAACCTCCTGGCCCCTCTGAAGACCCAAACCAACACCAACAACCACAAGAAAAACTCCTGGTTCACCACCGAACTCAAAAACTCCAAGAAAGAATGCCGCCTCCGCGAGAAGACATGGCGCCTCAACCCGACAGAGGAAAACCTGACAGCTCTCAAGGACACCACCCGCCAACACCAACGCCTCCGCACCGCACGAAAAACAGCCTACCAGAACAGACTTGACAACAACGCCCACAACAGCAAGGAACTTTTTGGCATCATCAAAGAGCTCTCCAACCCGGACGCAGAAACCAACCCCATCCCTCCCTCACAGGACCTCTGCGACTCCCTCGCGACCTTCTTCCACCGTAAGATTGCCGACATCTACAACAGCTTCACGACCACCAACATGAACCCGCCCCCGGAAGCCGCAAACGACATCTCCACCATCCTCGCCTGGAACCCTACCACCACCGAGGAAACCACCCGCGTCATGAACTCGATCCACTCGGGATCACCCTCCGACCCCTGTCCTCACCACATTTACAACAAGGCCGACAACATCATCGCACCCCACCTCCGAGACGTCATCAACGCCTCCCTCACCACTGCTACCTTCCCTGAAAGCTGGAAACACGCAGAACTCAACGCCCTCCTGAAGAAACCTACAGCAGACCCCACCGAACTCAAAAACTTCCGGCCTATCTCCCTCCTACCGTTCCCCGCCAAAGTGATTGAGAAAATCGTCAACGCTCAACTCACCGCCGCCCTGGAAAACTCCGACTCCCTCGACTCCACTCAGTTCGGATTCAGGGCCAACCACAGCACCGAAACCGCCCTCATCGCAGCCACGGACGACATCCGAGCCCTGACCGACAAGGGTGAAACCGTGGCCCTCATTCTCCTGGATCTCTCTGCAGCCTTCGACACGGTCTGCCACCGCACCCTGATAGACCGCCTCTGCAGCGCCGGCATCAGAGGCAAGGCCCTGGAATGGGTCATCTCCTTCCTCTCCGGAAGGACCCAGAGAGTCCGCCTCCCCCCCTTCAGATCCGCAGCCACGGAGATCATCTGCGGCGTACCCCAAGGATCCTCCCTCAGCCCCACCCTATTCAACGTCTACATGACCCCCCTGGCAAACATCGCACGCAAACACGGACTCGACATCATATCCTACGCCGACGACACCCAGCTCATCTTATCCCTCACCAACAACCCCACATCAGCAAGGACCAGACTGCACGACGGCATGAAGGAAGTAGCGACCTGGATGACAGACAGCCGACTGAAACTGAACACAGATAAAACGGAGGTCCTCATCCTCGGCCCTACCCCCTCCGCATGGGACGACTCCTGGTGGCCCCCCACCCTAGGCAGCACTCCCCAACCGACCAACCACGCATGCAACCTCGGCTTCATCCTGGACTCCTCCCTCTCGATGACCAGACAGGTCAACTCGGTGACCTCAGCGTGCTTCAACACCCTCCGCATGCTCCGCAAGATCTTCCGCTGGATCCCCATCGACACCAGGAAGACCGTCACCCACGCCCTCGTCACCAGCCGCCTGGACTACGGGAACACTCTGTACGCCGGCATCACCACCAAGCTGCAGAGGAAACTTCAACGGATCCAGAACGCCGCAGCACGACTCATCCTGGACATACCTCGCCACCACCACATCTCCGGACACCTGAGAAAACTCCACTGGCTCCCGGTCAACAAGAGGATCACCTTCAGACTCCTCACCCACGCACACAAAGCCCTCTACAACCTCGGACCCAAACTCATCAACTCCCGCGTCTCCTTCTACACCCCTCCGCGCACTCTGCGCTCCACCGGTCAGGCCTTGGCAGCCGTTCCCCGCATCCGCAAAACCACCGCCGGAGGAAAATCCTTCTCTTTTCTGGCAGCGAAGACCTGGAACTCCCTGCCCAGTCACCTTCGCGCCATACCCGAACACCTCCCCTTCAGAAGGCAACTCAAGACCTGGCTCTTCGAGCACTGACCCCCTCCCCCCCAGCGCCTTGAGACCCTTATGGGTGAGTAGCGCGCTTTATAAATGTGATTGATTGA
The DNA here is from genome assembly GCF_031143425.1 of Pleurodeles waltl. NCBI lineage: Eukaryota > Metazoa > Chordata > Amphibia > Caudata > Salamandridae > Pleurodeles > Pleurodeles waltl. The sequence goes on along the minus strand of NC_090443.1, from coordinate 981,773,324 downwards.
TTGATTGATTGATTAAATTGTCAATACTTTTAGAGCACCCCAAATCATATCAACTGTGATCATTCTCCGATTCCTCGAAAATAAATTCTCCACGGATCTGCTAACATCAGGTCTTTCTAATAACCCATCACCTTGCTAGCCTAGGCTTCTGTTCCCTCATTGGATGTTGTGGCATCAATATCTGGAGCTAGAGGGAAATTAAAATCAGCTCCAATATCAATTCTTCCAGAAAGAAGAACTGAACAAGGGTAGTTAGAACCTACCCATCATTTAAATGTTGTAAATTTAGATAATTTGGTGCAAGGAATAGGTTTCTCTTGTAGCAGAATAACTGACGGATTGTGAGTCAGAGCCCGTGCTTCAGTGGCATACGTTTTTCTCTTATTACTTACCCCGCTGGTGTTAAATGAAAGAAATCTTCAATCTATCTGATAATCAAAAATGTATTCTATTAGCCTTAATCAGACACCCAACATTTTATATAAGATCATTTTTTAATAATGAGGCAATAGGAATTTTCCTCAAATGGCTGAAGAAAAGGGAATTGCCCGCATAAAGTGCCCTTGCGAATTATAGAGCCTAAAGTACAAAAATAATAATTTATCATACAAACACTGTTCTGTGAAATATATAAAACAACTGACACAGTATATCATGCAGTAAAATAGAAAGAAAGAAGAAACACAGCCACCATCAAAACCAATCAGCAAAATGTGTACTGATAAGCACAATAAGCATAATTTGCACATAAAAGTGTGTTGACTAATGCAACATTCCGGAAATATTTTGTAAATATTCCGGAAGCACATGTGTCCGTATCAATGCCTCTACAAAAGCTATAGAGCCAGCATTGCCCAGCTGACACTAATCGAAGAAAGCTCTCGAGCTCCCAAATTTCCTCCCACAGTTCTAAAACCAAAGATGTTAAAAGAAAGAGCAAAAATAATTCATAATCTAATAAAGTGCAAGTGGGTATAAATCCTGTGTATAAAGCAATCAATTGATATTTGACTATTCTGTGTATCCTTTTACAATGCAACCACAAATAACCCTTCAAACCCTGTGCTTTAGCAAGTGACCCGCTGATCAACCAACACTTAGCACCTCAAGACAAACCAAAATTCACTAGCATCATTCCTTAGTGCCAGAATCCCTAATTCCTGCTGCCGGGGCCCCTACCTCACCTATATTATAGCTGTCTCAGAAACCAAACCCACATCCTAACTTTGCCATAAGCACCTATTTCTTCAATCAAAGCAACAACAATCCAGATCATTTCGGTCTTTTCAGAAAAGCATGGGCATCTTAAACATTAATGAACAGTTGATACCAGCCCTTGAATAGCACCTTTAATTTGGACAACAGGCCTACAGAGGCCTAGGCCCCCATTGCTTGAAATTGAGGTATCATAGTCTTAACATCCTTATGCCTCTGGGCCGTTTCCACTGATATCAGAGAAGATGCAGAATGAAAACTAATTTTGTACAGAACAAGCATTTTCTTTAATAGCTTTAGCCAGTATCAGCTCCTTAACTCTACAATTAGTGTTTACTAACTTTTTTGTGGGTGCTATGAGTGGGCATTATTGTGAGATCTTGCAAATATTCCAGAAGGACATGTGTCCTTATCAATGCCTCTACAAAAGATATAGAGCGAGCATTGCCCAGCTTTCTCTCAGGGACTACTGACACTCATCGAAGAAAACTCTCATGCTCTCAAATATGCCAAGGTACTGCTTCCGAAGCGCCAGAACTCTATCATGCAAACCCATCATTGGAGAATTAAGAGGACCGCACACACAAAAACTGAGTTCGAGGAGAGGTGGGGCCAGCCAGCAGCAACCGCAAGGTTCACAGAACGCGCAGGATCGGCGGAGTTATGTCCTCAGCCATTTTTATTAAATTAATAGCAAATAGGTTTAATAAGGTATTGTATAACTTAATTCTTCCAACTCAAAATGGTTTTAATTCAGGTTGTCAATTGTTTACAAATACAAATTGTTTAATTGAGGCCCTGGACATTTTTGCCATAACAGAAATTCCCTTTTATGTGTACTTGATGCCACGAAGGCTTTTGGCCTTGTGGCCTGGGAGACTCTTTTTTTGCATTTTTAGAAAATAATTGGTTTTCCATCCCAGATCTCGGCTTTGTGGCCTGGGAGACTCTCTATTGTGTTTTAGAAAAAAATGGTTTTCTATACCAGATCTTGGGGGTCGTACCTCATATGTATAAAGGAGCAGAGGCTATGTTAATATTAGATTAACCTAGGCATGTTTAAGGTTCATACTGGTATTAGGCAGGGATGCCCTCTCTCTAATTTTATTTACTATTTTATAGAGCTGTTAGCCATAGATATTCGAGGAGATAACATATTTCACCTGCCAGTCCCTCAGATGTTTTAGGATTAAACTCTATGCCAATGATGTAATGTTATTTTTACCCCGTATGTGGGAATACAGAACAGATTTCAAGATTTTTTCTACATCCTGCGGGTCTATAAAGTTAATAAATCTAAAACCACAATTATTTTATGTAAATGTCCTCCAGAAAATGTATTACTAAGTTACAAAGTTATTTTCATGATCGACCGAAATGGTATTTAGGGATTAAGTACTCAGGGAATATAGGGGATCTCTATGATTAGAATTATAGGCCTCTTTAAATGCAGGTGAAAGCGCTATTACTAAAATGGAAGCCACTGTCTCTTCTTATTGCAGAGTAATCTTAATCAATATGGCAATTCTTCCATCATTTCTTTTTTTTTTTGCAGGTTCACCATATCTGCTATATTCAACTTTCTTTTAAAAAAATAGAGTCTATGGTTATGTCATTCTTACGGCAGGATTCAAACACTAGATTGTCACTAGGCACTCAATATCCGCCTATTTTAGAAAGAGGCTTAGAGCTTCCTAATATGAAAAGCTACTACTAAGCATATTTTGCACAATATTCATTTAAATTCAGGAAAGTGCACCTTTCTCATTCTGATAACAAAATAATGGGCATGATATTAAATGATAACATCAAAGGTATTCTTAGGGTAATACACTCTCCTAAGAAAGACATTACAATGGCTCCGTAAAAGGAAAGCACAGTTTCATAAAACTTTGTTCATTTCCCTATATTAATATCACAACTCATCTTGAAGATATAGAACTTGGAAAGCAGACAGCGATCAATCAAGCTATTATAATGAAATGGGAGGCAAATCATTTTTCAAAATTAACACAATTTTTGATATGTGACAGATGGGATACCTGGGCAGATATAACGATATCAGTTACAACAGGTAAAAACTGGTTGCAGTTTTTATACAACTCTCCATACCTTGCATTGAAGAACATTGATCCAAGTCTGATTTATAACAACAAGGTTGGTTATTAATTTAATTGAGCATCCAGTATGAAGTAATGTAGAGAATTGGAAAAATATATTTCACAAATAACCAAGTAGATGTATTCATAAAAAATCTCTTGTAAATGGGCTATACAGGAAGATATAATTCTATCTTCAGATGTTTGCAATGAAATGAATGAGTTAGGTTTCCTGGCACTAAAAGGTGACAATATTCTAAATATGCAATTTTATTTGAAATAACTGATGTATCATACCCCACAGTATTTTAAACAAGATTAATGTCAAAGTGTTTTTAGAAATGTTTTAGATGTGAATTAACCGATATAGCAAATTGGTTTCAAATTATATAGCGATGCTCTAGATTAGATTTTTTTTGGTTTTCAGCATTTCAGTATCTTGAATGTCAATTGCAGATTTTGTGGACTCATATTCCCTGAACCCCTATTGTACCACTGCTGGGCTATTTTCTGATAAGGGGACCTCATTGAGATGCCAAACATTGAATTATATTTCAGTGCTGGAAACGTGATCACTATTACTACTACATACATTACCTCTTTTTATATTGGATTGGATAAGAAAACACGAGAATGTATACGCTGCACGATCCGGGATCAGTTTGTATAATCGAATAATATCTGCCACTTTTGCACTTCATAATTATTAACAATGTCTTGTCAGTGTCTGTATGTACACAATCACAGCTATATTTTTATAATATGGATATTTGGTAATAAGATCCATTTTTTGTACCTCTGAATAAAAAAATATTTAAAAAGAAATTGTTCATTACGTGTAACCTCCAGAAATTAACACAATACTCAAGATATTGCTTCCAAATCTGGGCCTACTACCCAGGCTGTAACCTTCAGAACTGAACATAGTACTCCAGGTGTAGCCTGCGGAAGATGACACAGTTGTGACATCACTACTCACCTGAAACAAAAGTGAGGTCCATGCTGTTAATGCCTGTCTGTAACATTTTTATTACATTCTAGTTGTGTCATCACTACTCACCTGAAATAAAAGTGAGGTCCCTGCTGTTAATGCCTGTCTGTAACATTTTTATTACATTCTAGTTGTGTCATCACTACTCACCTGAAATAAAAGTGAGGTCCCTGCTGTTAATGCCTGTCTGTAAAAATTTTACTACAATCTAGTTGTGTCATCACTACTCACCTGTAATAAAAGTGAGGTCCCTGCTGTTAGTCTCTGTCTATAACATTTTCATGACATTCTAGATATATCACTACTCACCTGTAAAAGAGTGAGGTCCCTGCTGTTAATGCCTGTCTGTAACATTTTTATTACATTCTAGTTGTGTCATCACTACTCACCTGAAATAAAAGTGAGGTCCCTGCTGTTAATGCCTGTCTGTAACATGTTTATTACATTCTAGTTGTGTCATCACTACTCACCTGAAATAAAAGTGAAGTCCCTGCTGTTAATGCCTGTCTGTAAAAATTTTACTACAATCTAGTTGTGTCATCACTACTCACCTGTAATAAAAGTGAGGTCCCTGCTGTTAGTCTTTGTCTATAACATTTTCATGACATTCTAGATATATCACTACTCACCTGTAAAAGAGTGAAGTCCCTGCTGTTAATGCCTGTCTATAACATTTGTATTACATTCTAGTTGTGTCATCACCACTCTCCTGTAATAAAAGTGAGGTCCCTGCTGTTAGTGCCTGTCAGTATCATTTTTATTACATTCCAGTTGTGTCATGACTACTCACCTGTAATAAAAGTGAGGTTCCTGCTGTTAATGCCTGTCTATAACATTTTTATTACATTCTAGATATGACATCACCACTCACCTGTAAAAGAGCGAGGTCCCTGCTGTTTTTATTATATTCTAGTTGAGACATCACTTCTCACTTGTAAAAACGTGAGGTTCCTGCTGGTAATGCCGGTCTATAAGATTTTTATTACATTCTAGTTGTGACATCACTACTCACCTGTAATAAAAGAGTGAGTGCTGCGATACCTCGTAACAGTTGAGCTGCCAGAGCCCACATGGGAAACACGAGCTCCGTGGCCAAAGCAGCCGCCTTTCTGCGATGAAAGGGTTGCCTCGCTATCCAGACCCCCCTCTGCTGAAGGCCCCTTCCACATAAATGCGCGTCTCGCAGATAATATGATACACGCTGCCGCATGTTTGCTTAGCGCGCAGCATGAGACGGCTGCTTGCATGCACCGCACATTCCAACCCGCAGAGCGACCTCTTATGTGCTCCACGGCTGTAAAATAGCTTTTAGAACAACTTAAAATCCGCATAAGGTGTGTTTGTTTCATAAGTAGGTGGCACATTTATTCCCTATATCTGCTCCCAGATCTGTTTCAACAGATGAAACCAATGACCGCAATCTAGAGTGATTTAGTATTTTTTAGGGCTTGAAGGGAGCATGATGTATTATTAGGAATGAAATACCCCCCACGTGCATGGAAGGACACCCGGGCACCAGGGAGCTCCCGGGCCTTGGAAAGGAGCTCGCCCTGCTGCCTCCTTCCTCTGATTGGTCACGACCCTCTGAGTGGCTGCGGCGGAGTCAGTCCCGAGATGGGGCGATGGAGGCACACGTGGGCCCATATTTATACTTTTTGACGCTAAACTGCGCTAACGCAGTTTAGCGTCAAAAAATTTAGCGCCGTCTAACGCCATTCCGAAGCGCCATGCGGGTGCCGTATTTATGGAATGGCGTTAGCCGGCGCAAGCAGACCGGCGCTGCCTGGTGTGCGTGGAAAAAAACCACGTAGACCAGGCAGCGCCGGCGTAGGGGGAAAATGGCGTTAGGGCGTCTTAAAATGGCGCAAGTCGGGTTGACGCTAAAAAATCGTCTTAACCCGATTTGCGCCATTTTTTCGACGCCCAGACGCCATTTAAATGACTCCTGTCTTAGTAAAGACAGGAGTCATGCCCCCTTGCCCAATGGCCATGCCCAGGGGACTTATGTCCCCTGGGCATGGTCATTGGGCATAGTGGCATGTAGGGGGGCACAAATAAGGCCCCCCTATGCCACCCAAAAAAAAATGAAAAATATAAAAAATTATACTTACGTGAACTTACCTGAATGTCCCTGGGGTGGGTCCCTCCATCCTTGGGTGTCCTCCTGGGGTGGGCAGGGGTGGCAGGGGGGGTCCCTGGGGGCAGGGGAGGGCACCTGTGGGCTCATTTTGAGCCCACAGGCCCCTTAACGCCTACCCTGACCCAGGCGTTAAAAAGTGGCGCAAATGCGGGGTTTTTTGACCCGCCACCTCCCGGGCGTGATTTTTGCCCGGGAGTATAAATACGACGCATTTGCGTCGCCGTCATTTTTTTAGACGGGAACGCCTTCCTTGCATCTCATTAACGCAAGGAAGGCGTTCACGCTAAAAAATGACGCTCCGGGCCGTATTTATACTCCGTTTGCGCCGAATTTGCGTCGTTTTTTTCGACGCAAATTCGACGCTAAACTAACGCCAACTAACGCCATATTTATACTATGGCGTTAGAGGCGAATAGCGCCAAAGTTCCCGGAATGTGCGTCATTTTTTAGCGTGAACCCCTTCCTTGCGTTAATGATATGCAAGGGAGGCGTTCCCGTCTAAAAAATGACTCCCAGGCCTTTACGTGGTATTTATACTCCCGGGCAAAAGAGACGCCCGGGAGTGGGCGTGGCTAAAAACGGCGCATTTGCGCCGCTTTTTAACGCCTGGGTCAGGCATGGCGTTAAGGGACAAGTGGGCTCAAAATGAGCCCAGAGTGCCCTCCCCTGCCCCCAGGGACCCCCCCTGCCACCCTTGCCCACCCCAGGAGGACACCCAAGGCTGGAGGGACCCACCCCAGGGACATTCAGGTAAGTATTTTTTTATTTATTTTTTATAATTTTTTTTGGCATAGGGGGGCCTGATTTGTGCCCCCCTACATGCCACTATGCCCAATGACCATGCCCAGGGGACAGAAGTCCCCTGGGCATGGCCATTGGGCAAGGGGGCATGACTCCTATCTTTACAATGATAGGAGTCATGTTGATGGGGGATGGGCGTCGAAAATAAATGGCGCAAGTCGGGTTACGACGATTTTTTCGACGTAACCTGACTTGCCCCATTTTAAGACGCCCATGCGCCATTTTCCCCCTACGCCGGCGCTGCCTGGTGTACGTGGTTTTTCTCGCGCACACCAGGCAGCGCCGGTCTGCTTGCGCCGGCTAACGCCATTCAATAAATACGGCGCCCGCATGGCGCTTCAGAATGGCGTTAGCCGGCGCAAAACTTTTTGACGCTAAACTGCGTTAGCGCAGTTTAGCGTCAAAAAGTATAAATATGGGCCTCTTTGCCCATACTTTGGCGCTAGACGCGTCTAACGCCAAAGTATAAATATGGCGTTAGTTTTGCGCCGAATTTGCGTCGAAAAAAACGACGCTAATTCGGCGCAAACGGAGTATAAATACGGGCCGTAATGTTATCATCGAGCCGTGCAGGGGTAGGAGAGGGGCCTGTTGTGGTGGGAGGAGGCGGGGGCGGAGCAGGCTGACCAGTCATTTCTGGGTATGTTTTATGGAGGAGGAAATTGCTAGTGATTCGGGAACTCGGGAGACAAATTTAGGAAGTGATGAGTGATGTGGGGCTGAGTCAGCGGGGCAGGCCGGGCTCCCTGCTCCTGGGTGGGCCGCACGCTTCTTTCTGCGAGGCCTCTCTCTCGCTGCTGCTAATTCCTTGTGCATGACAGGGCTGCCCCTTTTATCTCATCCTCCTGCAGGGACCCCCCAACCCTGCCGGGCCTGTACTGCTAATAACACCGCCTCAGCAGCACACACGGTGCACGCACAGGACACCTCGGTGCCGCAGGGCAAGCGACGAGCACCGCGGGCCTGTAGGGGGCGCTGCCTCTGGGAGGCCGGTAGGGCTGGGGAGAATCAGTAGATTTCCTGGCAGACGGTAGTGCAGGGGATGGGGCAGCAGATTGTCTAACAAGGGCCTCTGGAAGGTCAGTAGAGCTGCGAAGGAACAGTAGATTTACTGGCAGTCTATAGAGCAGGGGCTGGGGCAGTAGACCGGCTAACAAGGGCCCCTGGAAGGCCGGTAGGGCTGGGGAGAATCAGTAGATTTACTGGCAGTCTATAGAGCAAGGGATGGGACAGAAGATCGGCTAACAAGGGCCCCTGGAAGGCCGGTAGGGATGGGGAGAATCAGTAGATTTCCTGGCACAAAGTGGAGCAGGGGATAGGGCAGTAGATTGTCTCTGGAAGGTCGGTAGGGTTGGAGTGGGGACAGTTAGTTGGTTCCCCTCGGAGCTGTACCTCTGGAAGGCCGGTAGGGCTGGGCCGGCATTAGTAGATTTCCTGGCACACAGTGGAGCAGGGGATAGGACAGTTGACTGTCCCTGGAAGGTCGGTAGGGTTGGAGTGGGGACAGTTAGTTGGTTCCCCTGGGAGCTGTACCTCTGGAAGGCCGGCAGGGCTGGGGCAGCATCAGTAGATTTACTGGCAGGCGGCAGTGCAGGGACTGGGGCAGTAGACCGGCTAACAAGTGCCTCCGGAAGGCCGGTAGGGCTGGGGATTGAACAGTTGTTTCCCCTTGGAGATGCACCTCTGGGTGGGCTGGGGCGGCATCAGTAGATTTTTGGCAATCTGGCGAGTCCGAAGGTCTGTCAGAGCCAGGGCAGTAGACCTGACGTCACTGCCTACGGAAGACCCTGGCATGATATAGGCTGTCCTCATGCCAGTGCCTCTGAAAGGCTGGTGGGGCTGGGGAAAGGGTCAGTAGGTTCACTGGCAGCTCAGTGGCTGGTAGAGAAGGGACATGATCAGATGAACTGTAGACCGCCGTCAGACTGGAGCCTCTGAAAGGCCAGTAGGGCCGGGGAAGGGTCAGTGGTTCACTCCCAAATGCCTAGTAGAGTAGGGACATGATCAGATGACTCCTAAAGGACGGTAGAGCTGGGGCAGTCAGTAGATTTACTGGCGGGCCTGGGAGTCTGAAAGGACCGTGGAACTGGGACAGTGTCAGTAGATTTACTTACGGTCCTTGGAGTGTGAAAGGAAAGTGGAGCTGGGGCAGTGTCAGTAGCTTTAATGACAGACCTGGGAGACTGAAATGACAGTGGAGCTGGGGCAGTGGCGGTAGGTTTACTGACAGGCGTCGGAGTCTAAAATGATAGTGGAGCTGGGGCAGGGGCGTAGACTAACTAGCAGCCCCGTGAGTGTGAAAGGGCGAACTATGAGTTTTAAAGGACAGTGGAGCCGGGCAGTGTCAGTAGATTTAATGGCAGGCTTGTGGGTCTGAAAGGACAGTGTAGCTGGGGTAGTGTCAGTAGCTTTACTGACAGGCGTGGGAGTCTGAAAGGACAGTGGAGCTGGGGCAGTGGCGGTAGCTGTAATGACAGGCCTGGCAGTCTGAAAGGACAGTGGAGATGGGGCAGGGGCGGTAGCTGTAATGACAGGCCTGGCAGTCTGAAAGGACAGTGGAGCTGGGGCGGTAGATTTACTAGCAGGCCTGTGAGTGTGAAAGGGCGAACTGGTGGTCTTAAAGGACAGTTGAGCTGGGGTAGTGTCAGTAGATTTTTGGCAATCTGGCGAGTCCGAAGGTCTGTCAGAGCCAGGGCAGTAGACCTGACGTCACTGCCTACGGAAGACCCTGGCATGATATAGGCTGTCCTCATGCCAGTGCCTCTGAAAGGCTGGTGGGGCTGGGGAAAGGGTCAGTAGGTTCACTGGCAGCTCAGTGGCTGGTAGAGAAGGGACATGATCAGATGAACTGTAGACCGCCGTCAGACTGGAGCCTCTGAAAGGCCAGTAGGGCCGGGGAAGGGTCAGTGGTTCACTCCCAAACGCCTAGTAGAGTAGGGACATGATCAGATGAACGACAGATTTAGAAGCACGACCATGACTCCTAAAGGACGGTAGAGCTGGGGCAGTCAGTAGATTTACTGGCGGGCCTGGGAGGCTGAAAGGACCGTGGAACTGGGACAGTGTCAGTAGATTTACTTACGGTCCTTGGAGTGTGAAAGGAAAGTGGAGCTGGGGCAGGGTCAGTAGCTTTAATGACAGACCTGGGAGACTGAAATGACAGTGGAGCTGGGGCAGTGGCGGTAGGTTACTGACAGGCGTGGGAGTCTGAAAGGACAGTGGAGCTGGGGCAGTGGCGGTAGGTTACTGACAGGCGTGGGAGTCTGAAAGGACAGTGGAGCTGGGGCAGTGGCGGTAGGTTTACTGACAGGCATGGGAGTCTGAAATGATAGTGGAGCTGGTGCAGTAGCAGTAGGTTTACTGACAGGCGTCGGAGTCTAAAATGATAGTGGAGCTGGGGCAGGGGCGTAGACTAACTAGCAGGCCCGTGAGTGTGAAAGGGCGAACTGGGAGTTTTAAAGGACAGTGGAGCTGGGCAGTGTCAGTAGATTTAATGGCAGGCTTGTGGGTCTGAAAGGACAGTGTAGCTGGGGTAGTGTCAGTAGCTTTACTGACAGGCGTGGGAGTCTGAAAGGACAGTGGAGCTGGGGCAGTGGCGGTAGCTGTAATGACAGGCCTGGCAGTCTGAAAGGACAGTGGAGATGGGGCAGGGGCGGTAGCTGTAATGACAGGCCTGGCAGTCTGAAAGGACAGTGGAGCTGGGGCAGGGGCGGTAGCTGTAATGACAGGCCTGGCAGTCTGAAAGGACAGTGGAGCTGGGGCGGTAGATTTACTAGCAGGCCTGTGAGTGTGAAAGGGCGAACTGGTGGTCTTAAAGGACAGTTGAGCTGGGGTAGTGTCAGTAGATTTCCTGTGGCAGGACAGTGGAGTGGGGCAATAGATTAGCAAACAAGACGGTGCCCCTGGAAGGAGAGGGCGGCCGCGGCATGACTGGGTTATTGGTAGATTTCCTCCACCCTGGTACTGCCCGATGGCCAGCGGCTCGGGCAGGCGCAGGTAGGCCGGGGTCAATACACGTATCTACTAATTGGTGACGTAGAAAGCTGGTGGGGCTGAACCCTGGCGGGTCAGTCGATCTCCCGAAAGGCCAGCGGTATGTTTCCTGATAGACCTGTGTTTTATGGAAGCTGGTAGGTCTGGGCACGGTCAGTAGACTGACTGGCTGGTCGGGGCGTCAGGAGCGACGGCAGGTTTGGAAGATATCGTGACAGAGGGGTGCCTCTGAAGGAGGGGTACGATAGGGCCGACGCGTGACTGGCTCTGCCCCGGCCTCACTAGCCTGGGATATTGTCAGATTCCGCTAAAGATGCTGAGGGGTCGGCTGCTGCCCCCAGGGTAGAGCGGGCCAGGGCGATGGCCAGGGTGCACGGCCTGTCTCCGGTCTCGTGCCTCTGTGAGGTCTGACATGGGGGCGGGGGCTCCGGAAGGGGCACATATTGAATTCTGGGAGGTCCAGAACACGAGGTGGGGGAGGCAGGCCGACACACAAAGGGCCCGAAACAACAAATAAGCGAACAAAGCTCTGGTAAACAAGGTAAAAACAATCACAAGTAACCCACACACGCTGCTGCAACCCACACGCCGCACAAAAGGGCAACCGAGACGCCCCCACACTGCCCAAGCCCCCACAAGCTGCTTCGCCACATGCACCATTGCCCTTCTGTTTCCTCCTCGTGTTTCGGCAGTTTGTACATATCCTGTTTATTCCCAAATAAGTTGTCTTTCTATTTGTCGCACTGTTGCGTTTTCCACACTTAGCATCGGGCGCTTTTTTACATGAATATCAACGAACAAACGTTTTCTTTCTTAAACATATTTATTTAAACAATTGAGGTGTTTCCCAAAAAATTAGGCCTATATTTATACTTTTTTTTTGCACCGCATTTCTGTCACTTTTTGACGGAAAAGCGGCGCTAACTTTCAAAATACAAGTGGACTTTGTAAGTTTGCGCCGCTTTTGCGTCAAAAAGTGACGCAAATGCGGCGCAGAAAAAAGTATAAATATGGGCCTCAGTCTAAACTACAAGGACCTCTTCAGGGTTATGCAGGAGTTTGAAATGCAGACATCTTTTTTTTCTTTGTATATATGTATCCAGCTGTGCACTGCATGCGTTATTTCGTAAAATATTCTGAGTCAGAAATTTTTTGTAACTTCTATATGAAACAGACAAGGCAGCGATCTTGCACGTTCAGAAGCGCCAAATGTCAGCAGCGTGAATTATAGACAAGAGTGGAAAGTTGACTTTAGGAAGAGCAATAGAAAGGCATCCCAAAAGGCACCAGTGTGTAATCACCTAGAACCACTCCCGCGTGTTTGACAATGCAGGAATGCCCTTTTACTCCCAAAGACCACAGTAGTACCTTCCGCAAGCGCGACCTAGTTCATCAGCCATTGCCAGCACCGGTGTATTAATAAAAAGTATTAACGCGTGTTCATGTATTCTGAATAAGGGATTTGTGTAGAAAATATAACGTAGAAAAATAATACACGCATTTGAAAATGTGATTACGAAGAGTGGCCGTCAATGTTCACAAAGTGTACTTGCTAGTAGATTAATTTTTGGAAATGTTGAATATATGTTTGACTAATATAGTAATATGTCATATTAAGGGTTATGCATTATGTCCTAGCTTTATTAATTGTAGGCCTTAACTTAGCGAAGGTCTTGGCCTACTTGCCAGGCCTTATGTCAAGCTGTATTTCCTAATGTTTAATAAATGGCTGTCCCAGAGAGTTACACTGTGATTTTCCATTTTGCATTGTTTAAATGTGCTCATAACTAAAGGTTCTCATGAGAACCGAATGCTAGAAGATGCTGTTCTTGCTAATGTAACATTTTGTGTGTAATGTGTGTGACACTGACTTTCTCAGGACAAGAACAAAGGAGATACTGGCTGGAGTGGAAGCTGCAACAATATTGTTACCTGACAAGCCGGATGATGAGAACATTGCAGGACAAACCAATCAAATCCATGTGAATAGAGTAATGGTAGAATTTATAGATTTGGGGTTTTGGTTTTATTGGACAAATTGTGAACATGCGATTGAGTGACCAATGGGGATTTGGGAAATAGTTTTACTAGTTTTGATTTAACTACACTGCACAGACAGACGACTGGTTCATTGCCCATTTTTTTGCTGGCCAAAAGGTCAACATTTTCTTGTGCTCCCTGACAAGAGACGTGCTTAACTTTACAGCTAAAACTTTGCGTTTTCTGAACTTTGATGCTGAATCCTGATTGACTTGCTGATCGACTGATGTCTTGAGGACGAAGACTGACTCTGCCTGCTGATCCACACTGAGGATAGGTATTATGAATTAGAATATTGATTATCATGCATATTTGCTTTTCTTTTCTTGGTACAAATTGCACTGTTTTGATAGAGCCATAGTTAAATGTTTTTCCAAATTTGTGTTACTAAATTATTTTGCATGAAGCTCAACATGTCGATGCTAATCTGGTGTTATAATTATGAAAAGGTGGTTTAATGGGAAAATGGCGCTCACAATCTAGTACATATAGTAATAAATGTGGACATGTTATAAATATGACATTTGAGTACTAGACGGTGCACTGAAAAGGTAACCACCCAAAACCTTGAAGTAACAGCAATGGTTGGTACAATTTGAACAAAAATCAGGCACACGTCTTATATCCAATGCCTTCAGTAAATCAGTTTATTCCACTGATATTTCTTTGTAATTCCACATTCAGCCTGGCCAACACGTGTTTCGACTATCACCTCACAACTTTTTCAAGGCTTGTCAAGGCTTTTGCAAGAACTCCCTTATTCATAAAAGATACTCTCTCTTATTTTCATAAGCATAGTTAGTAATGGTGCTTACTTCACACATCTGTTACTTTTACTGGAACTATTCAACAAAGACTAATCTGGTGTTAGTTAAGGATCCTCAATAATGAAATTGTGCTAATAGGGAATAATGCTTGATGAATTTCTCTGCTGAATTCGAATGTATGCACTCACTTTGACGCAGTTGACTTTGCTATTAATATGCCCCATAACCTTAGAATGTGTTGTAGTACAAGCTTTGATTAGGTTATGTTTCTTTCACCGCTTTGGACAGCCAGTATTGTTTCTGTATGTGTTTCATTTGATTTTGAGATTAATCTATTTGACCTTAGCATTGTTAATATAGGGAAATATTTCAACTTTTACTAAAAGGTGTGGTTATTCATGACTGATAGGTCCCCTTTAAAAAAAAATTATAGTTGGTGGCCTGGATGGGTGCACGTTGCCACATCACAATCAGTGACCATTGTGTAATGATTTCCCTTTTTCATCTGCCATTTGGCAGAACTCAAACCGTCATTTCTTGGTCACCCAGGATAACAACACTGATCTTCACTATCCCCAACTGTGCACCAGTGGCCCTAAAAAACACTGGAATAGGATACACACCAGGGTACCCTGAGTCCCCTGGGTCGCACCGTGGCACTCTACTTAGTTGTTATGTTGGTGGCATTTGTATAGCGCACAGTACTGTAGGGAGCATCTCAGTGTACGAATCATTGGTTTCCATCGCTCTGTGTCATCCAAGGGTGTCATGTTCTGGGGACTGGGTTCTGGTCTGTTTAAGACTAGATAGTGGTGTCCTTATCCGTGTGCTGTGATGTGGTATGGTAACTTACATGTCTGAGAAGTCATCACGTGGCATTTTCCAGGTGCTTAAGCACACCTTGGGCAGGTAACATGCACTTCGTCTGACAATTACAGATAGCCCAGGCCTGGTGTTGCTTCCTCTGTAGATACTTGAGAGTGGTGTGTCATAATTGCTAGTAGTAACATGATAACAAAATATAGGGCATATTAGCGCTGTGCTGGATGTAAGTGGGATGTTGTGCACTGTTGGGTGGGGTACAAGCTTCAGTGGGGGTGAATATTTGAACTTCTGTTGACCGTACCAATATATAGCACAAAACTAGTCATAAAAGCAACGTAGCACTATGTTTTTTTATTTTTAAAAACTGAATTTTTGGGCATCAAGTGGCACTTACGCAGTTCATCCCAAAGACCCACGATGAGGTAGCAGCTCCACAAAGGCACCAACAGGGCCAGTATCATCAGTTCCTATTTGTCTGCATTCCACAGATGTAGTGACATAGCGGGACTCCTAGGACCTTAATGCAAGTCAGAAGGATGGGTTTCATGCTCCCTTTGGTAGTAGTAGTGCACAGCAGGACCCCCTCTGCACTTAGGATAGTTATGCTCCTACACGGACGCTAAGATTTGAAGTTGAGCATTACTCGCCTTATTTTTATGTCTCATGCATTCAAGACCTTATGAACAAATACACATAGGCGGCTTTGGATCAGCCCCCCCATCCGTTATCTTACTTCGGGCCACAATCGCTGTTGGATAGTAAGTGAATCCCCTCAAGCAAGATTTCAGCTGCATCATGACTTGACTGTAGCCATCTTACATGAGGGGCTTCCCCCTCCTAATCGAGTGGGGTTCCACTGGAATCTGAGGGTTGTAGTGTCTTAGGACTGTGAGCACTAAGATCCTGTTGCCCTGGGCGGACTCAATGAAAGTGTTACGGAATCATTTTGGCAGACCCTGATGCAGAGATCTGGCCCAGGCAAGGGTTCAAGTCCCGCCTCGGCAGGTCTTGGGCTCAATTCCCCTGGGCCAGATAATTCTCGCCTCGGGGCCTTATCTAATTAATGGGTCCCACTCTGTAACTCTGGGCAATAGCTTGCTTAATCTCCACAACGGCCCCAACTGCGCTTGGCTGCCTGGCTTCACCCTGGGGGTGCCCAGGAGTGGGCACCTTACAGGGAAAAGCCAGGAGGGGTTCCATAGTGGTATGCATACAGCGCCTTGAGACTCTAACGGGTGAGTAGTGCGCTATACAAGTGAGAAGGTTTTCTACAGTTTATTTTGGGAGGTGTTACGGTATGGTTATTAATGGTTATGAGACAATGAGAAGTTAGTTGAATGTTGTATGCTGATAAATAAAGATGTTAGCTACAAGTTCTTGTGCCTACTCCCAGGCTGGGGAGGATGCGACAGCTGGTAATAAGTAGGGTATATGTGACCCGAAGAAACAAGGTTGCTCTACCTGAGAGTTTGCATGGATATAGCAAACTGCTCATGCGTGCCACATGCGCCCAACCCCATTCAAAGAAGCCTGCAGCTGGTGTATGTGGAGTGCAAGCTCCACTCCAGCCCGTACAAGGCCTCGTAGAGAAGTTGAATGCCTGACAGATAAGCACCATCGGAAAAGCCCACCAAGACTTACTGGCCAGGCTGAGTAAATACAGTGCTGTGCCACAACACTGAGCCATCCTTCATACAAAGAGAACAGTAAAGTCTGTGACAACTAGGTACTACATAAAAGGCAGTTATAACCGGAGATAATGCTAGAAGGCAGCAACAACCAGGTCCAAGAAATAGGAATGTACTCACCTGCGAAACAAAATATCTTACAATTGCAGCATCGGATATAACAGCAGAGACCTGCTGGAGAAGCCAATCTGTGCAAGAGAACAGACTACGTTCCGAATCTCGCCTCGAGCAAGGCGATTCAAATACACAGCCCACCATTATGAAAGTCATAGGTTGGGCCAGTAGCATTAAAAGCTGTTGAAACACCATAAAGAAATGATTGAACTGAAACTGAAAGACGGAAACAAAGAAAGGGACATGCAAGAAACAGAAAATCTACTCACCGTCAAAAATGAAGAAGGCGCCACACGACCGCTGAGCCAGTCAGGCGACCCTAGCTTAAACACGAAACCGGTACTTCCAGAAGGCGCAGATTCAGATGCACAATCAGCACTGCCTGAACAGCACATGCTCTCAACGGCAGGAGAAAGAGGTGTGAAATACACAGCAGACACTTTTTAAAAATCTCTGCAGTGATACGAGACCTCTAAAAACCTGAATATTGGCCCCAGATGGACCACGTGAATCAAGACGTTTGATGATTTCATAGACGCACAGGAAGAAGTAAATGATGAGAAAACCATTAAATAATTAAAGAATCTTGCTGAAGATGAAGTAAAAAAAGTGATAAAGAAAATCTTACAGTAAGAGACAATGTCGTACCGTCAGATCAAGGAAGCATTAGAAGCCAAGTTCAATCTGATGCCAGATGTTGACTATGAAAGGTGCATTTTCAATCAAGCGAGACAAGTATGTGAGATGATGGGTGAGTTTGTTGAGAGTTGTGATGTGCTCATCAAAAACTGTAAGTTTATTGAATTTAACAATGAAAAAGCTATGCACCTTAGAGTCATTGATGGTTGCTTGTTGGACTTGTTCAGAAGACGTATGTCGAGAGAGACACTCAGTCTAGAAAAAGTACTGATGGCTGCCAGAGCCAAGGAACGAGGAGATCGGCAAGCCGCCGACATGGAAGCAGGAACAAACAAAAGTGAATCGGCGCTAGTCATGAAGAGCAAACACAAGCACCAAGTAGATGCCCTTAAGTCGACATCTTGAAAGAAAGAAGGATTGTGTTTCTGAATTGGATTTTCATTTCCACATGAAAGCAAATGCCTTACCATATTACAGATGTGCAATGGTTGCGGAAAGAAGAACCACTTTATGTGACGCCGCGCTTAAGCGCGTCGTCTCTTTTTTCGTCCGCGGTAGGACCGCGACTCCGATTATCGGAGAACAGTCTTCCACGTTTTTGCACCACATTTATGGCGCGTCTCGGGAAGCACATTTCGTGCTCCTGGTTGTGTCGTACTTACCTATTCCCATGACATTTCTTCTTGCTTGTCGGTGGTGGACTCCTCTTCTTGTCTTTTTCCTTCTTTTCTTCTGGTTACTGTGCACTTCATCTCTTCTTTCTCCTGGTTCCATTCTGTCTTCTTGCTAGTTTCCATATTGTCTTCTTTCTGTTCCTTTTTCCCAGCATGCCTTTTTTTCTTTTATACTGCCACCTTTTTCCTATTCTTTTCTATGGGCCTTTCCCAATCGAAGAAGGTGTTGTTTTCTCTTTCCTGTGTTGTCACTTCCTGTCTTCCAGTATATAAGTCACTCAGTCCTGATCTGCTCTGCGTTGCAAACACTTTCTTCTGGTGGTGATCCTCGCCCCTGTTCTTCGTGTTTTCTCCAGTTCCTATTGCTTTTTTGTTTTTTTCCTTATTTTTTTCCTTTTTTCTCTCTTGTTTTTACCTCTTCCAGGAGTTCCTGTTTTGAGTTTTTTTCCCACATTAGTTGGGTTTTTTCCCTCTGGGACTCCTTCTGGAGGGTACGGTCTGCTTAGGCGTTTCCTGTCAAGCAGCACCGTCGCTACTAGAAAGGGTCATCCTTATCGTGGTCAGTCCAGAACCAGAAGAAGACTGGGTGCTCTTTCAAATTCTTCAGTCAAAGGTGAGAAGTATTGTGCAGACCGTGACACTTTATAACGGTTTGCAAAGCAAAAGAGAAACCAAGTGCATCATGGCGAGACGAGAAAACAGAAGGTTCCAGAAACACTCTTGCCACACCCAGAAAGACAAAAAGCAACCTCAGCTACAATAGGTGGGAACTGAACGAAGTTGGTCATCATCAAGTTCATCCTCCAAGAATTACTTAACGTCATCATTGAGCGACAGTGAAGTGAATGAATGTGCAATGCTCATGTCTAAAAAGGAGCAACATTCACACATGGGCCTTGCCACATGCAAAGAGAACAAACAAATGACAAAAACAAGTCAACAAAACAAAATAACTCTTATGGACATTGCCCCAGGATCAGACTAAGGCCCGTATTTATACTCCGTTTGCGCCGAATTAGCGTAGTTTTTTTCGACGCAAATTCGGCGCAAAACTAACGCCATATTTATACTTTGGCGTTAGACGCGTCTAGCGCCAAAGTATGAAGAAAGAGCGTCATTTTTTAGCGTGAACGCCTTCCTTGCGTTAATGAGATGCAAGGAAGGCGTTCCCGTCTAAAAAAATGACGGCGACGCAAATGCGTCGTATTTATACTCCCGGGCAAAAATCACGCCCGGGAGGTGGCGGGTCAAAAAAACCTGCATTTGCGCCTGAATTTAACGCCTGGGTCAGGGTAGGCGTTAAGGGACCTGTGGGCTCAGAATGAGCCCACAGGTGCCCTCCCCTGCCCCCAGGGACCCCCCCTGCCACCCCTGCCCACCCCAGGAGGACACCCAAGGATGGAGGGACCCATCCCAGTGAAGTACAGGTAAGTTCAGGTAAGTATAATTTTTTTTAATTTTTTGATTTTTTTTGTGGCATAGGGGGGCCTTATTTGTGCCCCCCTACATGCCACTATGCCCAATGACCATGCCCAGGGGACACAAGTCCCCTGGGCATGGCCATTGGGCAAGGGGGCATGACTCCTGTCTTTACTAAGACAGGAGTCATGAAATGGCGTCTGGGCGTCGAAAAAATGGCGCTAATCGGGTTAAGACGATTTTTTAGCGTCAACCTGACTTGCGCCATTTTAAGACGCCCTAACGTAATTTTTTCCCAACGCCGGCGCTGCCTGGTCTACGTGGTTTTTTTCCACGCACACCAGGCAGCGCCGGTCTGATTGCGCCGTCTAACGCCATTCCATAAATACGGCGCCCGCATGGCGCTTCAGAATGGCGTTAGACGGCGCAAAATTTTTTGACGCTAAACTGCGTTAGCGCAGTTTAGCGTCAAAAAGTATAAATATGGGCCTAAGGGTCAACAGTTGTCCCATAGCCTTTGTAATCAACAGTGATGCAGCAATCAGCCTCATGCCAGTTGAACAATAACAGTTTATCACCTGTACCACAACTCAAAGCATCTAATACAAATGTGTATACACAGGCTGCTTCAAAACTGTGGCAGAGTCAAGGCTCATTCACAGCCATCTTGATGTTTAAGAAGACGTGTGGACAGATCACAATCCAAGTTCTTGAAGGTACTCCATCCAGTGCATGCCAACTTAGTTTTGTAACTGCTGCTGGCATGGGACTGATATTTTTCAATTACAACCTAAATACCCAACCTAAACTTGTGAGTTTCCATCACTATTTCATGGCCTAGGCAGGCTCAAGATAATGAGGGTGCAACTTCACATTAATGAAGACATCTGACCTGTTGCACAGTGACACTGCAGAATAGCATTTCATCTACAAGTAGCGGTTAAGAAGGAACTAGAAGCCCTGTAAAAACACAACATAATTGAGCACTCAACAGGTCCCACACCATGGGTGTCACCCATACTGGTAGTGATGAAAAAGGACAATGGAGATGCGGTGCGCATCTGTGTGGATATGCACCAAGCCAACGAAAGACATCCTGGTCCAGACTTTGCAGATATGATCATGCAGCTGCATGGAGCCAAAGTCTTCTCCTGTCTTGACCTGAACAAGGGATACTACCAACTCGAACTAGGAGTAAACTGCAGGCCCATTACTACTTTTTCAACTCATGTTGGGTTGTTCAGATACAAAATATTGAGCTTTGGAGTGTCATCTACTGCAGAAATATTCCAAGATAATAAACATAGAATCATTCAATCTGTTACACATGCTTTCATTTACAGTGATGATATACGGTGTTTGGAACAACACAGAAGGAGCATGATAAGGCTCTCAAACAAGTATGTCAGTTACTTACAGACAAAGGTCTCACGCTAAATACTGAAAAGTGTGAATTTCACAAAACAAAAAGCAAGTTCTTTGGACAAGTATTTTTTGATGGAGGGATGACACCTGACCCTGAAAAAGTGCAAACCCTATCAGTCACCAATCCACCACAAGATGTCACCATGTTACTGTCCTTCCTGGGCATGGCCAGTTATTGCTCAAGGCACATTACTGACTTTGCCACAGTGAGACCCTATTGCGAGACCTGACAAAATGACATTTTCAGTTTCGATAGTCCTATGAATGAGACCACCGCGTCAAAATAATAAAGCATGTGATTGAAAATGCGACGGAGATGGTTTACTTTGATCCTAAATTACACACTTGCTCAGAGCAATGGACATCCTAATGCTCAGAGACACTCTGTGGCGTATGCCATCTGTAGCTTGTCTGACACAGAACATGCCTATTCCAAGCTGGAAAAAGACAGTCTGGCTGTGGTGTGGGCTTGTGAAAATTTTCATGTGTTTCTCTATGGAAAGCATTTCACAGTTGTCACATACCACCAAGAGCTGCTCACCATATTTGGGAGTCCAAAGGATAAGATGCCCTCTTGCATTGAAAGGTGGGGGTTGCATTTAGAAGAGTTCGACAATACAATTGTGCATAAGCCAGGCAGATTATTTCTAATGAGTACCCCTACAGAGGCACAGCTGGACGACGAAAACTGCTGAGGAATACATCAACTTTAATGGAAAATCTAGCACGCCACTGGCTCTATCCATCGAACAGATTGTTGCTGCTACAAAAGCCGATAAGGACATGCTTGCCCTTGAGGATGTTATTTCAGCACAATCAGAGAGACAGAGCGTTCAACCTCTAAGTGACAATGTTGAGTTTCAAAGGTATCGAAATGTACAAGATAAACTGTCTGTCATTAAAGAAGGTATTGTTCTAAGACATACCAGAGAGTCTGAGACAACAAATTTGTTTGTTTGTTTATTGATATTTTGAAACATTAGTTTCATCATCAAACGGCACATCGATAAATCATGAAAGCATATTACAATCTTTAAAACAATTTAAAACAACAATAAATATAATCTAAAAAGTCACATGCAGCGTTTCATCAAACAGTAATAGTCACCTAAAAAGCAGCTCATGCAATAAATCATCTAGGGCATGGCTTTTGCGCCGGGCCTGATACTGTGAATCTAATTGACCAAGCTATATACAGGAATTTGGAAACAGCCACAACCACAATCGAGGAGATGTTGCTTTTGCATATTCTGTAAACTTCTCCTCGAATTAGTAAACTACACAGGGGAACAATCTATTTGTTTCTAGGTGTAACATAGAGGGGGCCAAAAAACAGCAAATGCTCATCATTTTCTCATATGTTTTTACAATAAAAACAATGGTAGGATCCCTGCTTCGTCTTCCCCCAGTTGGTAGTAAAGGCTGCTACTGGGAGAATCCCATACCTGCATTGGAGATACAGGAACCGGGCATGTGCCAGGCGGATAAAATACTGAAATTCCTCAGCTTTACTTACAGATTTATGAAGAAGAAAGGAACTTGTTTAGCTGTCTTGTGGGGTTTAGTGCTCCCTATTACTGGTAGCTTTCTTCTGGACCAATTTGTTAACTTTAGGGGTGTCTCCTCGACCAATAGATTAGGGCTCACTCCAGAATTTCCCTAGACCCAGTTCATTCCAGGCATCTTTACATGATGCTAGCCATCTGACTTTCACCGCACCTCTGGCCATGATGACTTCCTGAAAGACCCCCCCACCAACATGACACAGTTCACAAGTACTCCAAATACGAATCCAGAATAGTGGTCTTAACACTATCAGTGCTGATATCTTGGGGATTCCCAGATCCAAAACAAGTAGCACCAATGGCGTGCCCTTCTCTGAGACCAAGAGTCCTCTAATAAAGTTGTTTTTTGCTATACTCAGGGCACTAGTATTACAATGATCCCATAATTCTGCCCTATACAGCACTGCCCCCGTAACCTTGGCCTTAGACATTTCAATGGCTGGACTTACCGGGGTCCAGTTTGCTCTTTTTAGCAAATTAATTTATAGCTCCAGCTTGATGCTTCACAATTTAGGGTACTCTTGGAGATCTGCGGGTCCCAAGATCCTGTATCATTAAACCTGATGCCCAAGTAATTGACTCTCAGGGCCGTATTTATACTCTGGTTGCGCCGAATTTGCGTCGTTTTTTTCGACGCAAATTCGACGCTAAACTAACGCCAACTAACGCCATATTTATACTATGGCGTTAGACGCTTCGGGCGCCAAAGTGCCCGGAGTGTGCGTCATTTTTTAGCGTGAACCCCTTCCTTGCGTTAATGATATGCAAGGGAGGCGTTCCCGTCTTAAAAAATGACTCCCAGGCCTTTACGTGGTATTTATACTCCCGGGCAAAAATGACGCCCGGGAGTGGGCGTGGCCAAAAACGGCGCATTTGCGCCGCTTTTTAACGCCTGGGTCAGGCATGGCGTTAAGGGACAAGTGGGCTCAAAATGAGCCCAGAGTGCCCTCCCCTGCCCCCAGGGACCCCCCCTGCCACCCTTGCCCACCCCAGGAGGACACCCAAGGACGGAGGGACCCATCCCATGGACATTAAGGTAAGTTCAGGTAAGTATTTTTTTTTTTTTTTTTGTGGCATAGGGGGGCCTGATTTGTGCCCCCCTACATGCCACTATGCCCAATGACCATGCCCAGGGGACAGAAGTCCCCTGGGCATGGCCATTGGGCAAGGGGGCATGACTCCTATCTTTACAATGATAGGAGTCATGTTGATGGGGGATGGGCGTCGAAAATAAATGGCGCAAGTCGGGTTACGATGATTTTTTCGACGTAACCTGACTTGCCCCATTTTAAGACGCCCATGCGCCATTTTCCCCCTACGCCGGCGCTGCCTGGTGTACGTGGTTTTTCTCGCGCACACCAGGCAGCGCCGGTCTGCTTGCGCCGGCTAACGCCATTCAATAAATACGGCGCCCGCATGGCGCTTCAGAATGGCGTTAGCCGGCGCAAAACTTTTTGACGCTAAACTGCGTTAGCGCAGTTTAGCGTCAAAAAGTATAAATATGGGCCTCAGACTCTTTCCAATTTTCAGGCCCTATGTTAATATCCTCTCTCACCCTGCCTCTCTTAGTGTAAATCATGTATTTGGTCTTGGACATGTTAATATCAAAGCCAAAGTCTCCACAAAACTGGTTGAAACTATCAGTCAAATTTTGTAGGCCCTCCTGGTTTTGGACAGCAATAACGTGTCATCTATAAAGAGCAGTGCCAGTATTTTT
Source organism: Pleurodeles waltl (assembly GCF_031143425.1). Lineage (NCBI taxonomy): Eukaryota > Metazoa > Chordata > Amphibia > Caudata > Salamandridae > Pleurodeles > Pleurodeles waltl. The sequence goes on along the minus strand of NC_090443.1, from coordinate 981,749,212 downwards.
TCCTCCGCCAGGGAAGGGGAATCATTGACACAATTTAATAAGTAGACAATACAGTTGTTTATGTATAGGAGGAAGAGGTTTCGGGCGATAACACAGCTCTGGTGCACACCTTGCTTTACGCATCATCCATAACTTCCCTCTGGGCACCAGGTCAAATGTGGCATGAAGACTGATAAATGCGCCACGCAAAGATCGCCTTTGGCCAGGTCCACTTTCTTCCATTTTACCAGGAGAAACCGGAAGGCTTGGTGTACGGCACTTGTCTTATCCCTAAATCCTGCTTGCAGACCTGAAATAATGTGGTTTTCATTGCACCAATCCAACATCTGACCTAAGATCTGGTTGCAGAATTTGTTTTCACGTTTTCTGTCAGACTGACAGGGCATAGTTGGAGGGTGCCTTGGGGTCCCCTTTTTTGAAAACTGGTATGATGTTTGCCCTCCTTTCATGATGGAGGGATGGTGTTTGAGACCACATTAATGTAAGGAACCACACCCTAAGATCTGAATTGAAGACACCTGCAGGGATTTTGTCAAGACTTGGGGCTTTCACCGTCTGGAATGAGACCACAGCTTGCTCAGTTTCCTCAAGGGTGAAGACTACTGGGGAAGTGGTCTGGTTTATTCCTCTAGGAGATCCCACACATACAGGGCAACCCTCAGGTGCAATGTTAGTGGACTACAGGCTCCCACAATGGGTGACCCAGTCGCAGGATAGGATGGATGTCCCTGCAGGATTACCTGGCCTCCTATCACTCATGCTAACCAGGAACCAGAATTTCTTCTTATGATTTGCTACAGCACCAAAAGGTCGGACCAAATACCGTCTTCCCAAGCTGCTTTTGCTTTTCTTAGACTAGCCTGGCAGGTGGCCCTATGTTCCATTACACCATGTGTGTCCTCTTTTATAGCGTTTAGGAGGTCTGTCTTTGCTTTTTTTCATGAGCTGTTAAACCATCCCCTTGTGGGCAATGTATTTTGGCGCTCCCCGGACTCCCTAGTAAGCAGATTCCACAGCTTAGGAAATACCATGTTATGCTCATCTAGAATCAGATCATTTTTCCAGCAGTTGGTGGATATGCTGTCCATGTGGGTGGCCAAGATTGAATATAGGGCCCTAAATCCAGCAGGAGAAGAGACCACTGTTCTCCATTTCACATTCATCTGATATTTGTGGCTACGAGCTGTGCGTGGCCATGGTTTGCTGGTACCGGGCGAGGCAGGGTCATTGATTCTTTTAACTTTAGTGACAAAGAATTATGGTCACTCTCCTCTCACACTACCATAACCATTTCATCAAGCTTACTCCACAGTCTTACATCCAGGAAAACATAATCAATTATACTGTGGTATAAGCCTCCTCTGAATGTGCAAGCAGTTTATCTGAAGGGGATTGCAAATTGCATGCCCGAATTCCATGCGTTAGGGTGAGGACAACAACCTGGAGCAGTGCCTCCTGGAACGGCAAACAAGATCTGGGCTACTCCAGGTTAAGTTCTCATCTCTAGACAATTCGCAAGCTGTTTGGCTCAAATGTAAGATTAAACTCCCCTACTACAAGCAGGTAATGGGTATTTGAGTATTCACATAGCACCCTATCCAATTGCAACATTTTGGATTGCTATTTGTAACTACTACTCCTATTATAAGTAATAATTATCATGAGAGTTTTGGAGTTAGAGCAAGAAAATATTTAACCCTTGGACATCAGGAGAATCCACATGGAGTGGCGTAACAGTAAAGCAATTGGTGGATGGGGCCAGGAATAGTAGTCCACCAGAGTAGCACCCAGCACTAGATTTAATAGCTGGGATACTATAAGTTTTGTAGCAACACCTGTTCACTTGGTCTAATGCCCACATTTCCTGGCATAAACAGATGTCATAACCATCAACAAAGGTGCCCCAGTCAGGAACCCCCTGACTTGCCCAGATACCCTCAATGTTTCAACTTAGCAATGACGTCTGCAGGGGTAAGGAGGAAGAATGCTGCAGGGGGCATAAATAACACTGATCAGGGGACATTCTACTGTATTAGCAGGCAATGATAAATTGTCTAGGCCTAGGTTAGCCAATAGGCCTGTGGCACCGATAGAAGATACTTGCTCTTGAGCTAAAGGTCCAGGCTAAGACTATAGCTAGCGCTGTCTGAACTCTGCATCCCATTGCTATTGTGGCCCTTCTGTTTAGTAAGGCGTCAATCAACCTCTGTTAGTGAAGAGGGAAGTTCTGTTATAACAGGGTTTCTCCGCTGGCCTGCACATTCTGTCCTGGACCCATTTTGCTGACCTGCTAGCAAGGGCTGGGGGACATGCCCAGACCTATCCTTGAGATGGTGATAAAAAAAAGCCCAGAGGCAGGAGAGAAATTTTAGATCCTGCCTGTTTTTTTTATGCGTACATCTGTTAAGGAGGTTGTAAACAAAGGATGGATCCCTGATATTTACAACAACACAATCGCCCCCATAAGACTTGGGTAGAGGCCCTACCCAGTTCACCCTCCTATCAATATATGCCGAACATCCAACAAAGGTAGGCCAGCATGGGTACAAGGTCAGTGCAGTCTATTTTAAGTTGTGAGAATGATTCCTCTACCCCATTTGCTAAACAGGGTACATTAGACACTATAGCAACATAGGGGCGGGAATCTGGAGACAAATTCAATGACATAGGTGGTCATTACGACCTCGGCGGTCTTTTTTCCAGACCGCCGAGGCCGGGGGAGACAGAATACCGCCATTGCCGGCGGTATTCATGCCTCCCTATTCCGACATTTCCGCTGGGCCAGCTGACGGTAACAGCGTTACCGTCAGCTGGCCCAGCGGATATGGCACATCAACATTGCCGCCGGCTCGTAATAGAGCCGGCGGCAATGTTGATGTGCAGCGGGTGCAGTAGCACCCGTCGCGCATTTCACTGCCCGAAATTCGGGCAGTGAAATGCGCGACGGGGCAACGCCTGGGGGCCCCTGCACTGCCCATGCCAAGTGCATGGGCAGTGCAGGGGCCCCCAGGAGCCCCGTGCGTCCCCTTACCGCCAGCCTTTCCATGGCGGTGTCTACCGCCACGGACAGGCTGGCGGTCGGGGACTCATAATCCCCAGGGCAGCGGTGCTTGCACCGCTGCCCTGGGGATTATGACCGCCAGGCGGAAACCTGGCGGGAAAATGGAGGGGCCGGCGGTATGGCTGTGGCTTTTGCGCCACGGTCATACTTGCTGGTGGGACACCGCCAGCCTGTTGGCGGTGTTCCCGCCAGCAAACCGCCGGCCGCCAGGGTCAGAATGACCCCCATAGTCTTGTGACTTTTTGCTGGATCCCTAGTTGGGCATGACACCCCTCTCACCCATCCACCACCCCTCTCTGGCTCAGATGTTGCCCCATTAGGTGGTATTCCCTTCTTCCTAGCTTGCAGGGGGGCGGCTATCTCTAGTGTCATTTGCTCCAGCTGCAGGGTATAACTGCTGGCACGCCTCACCCCCCTTAGGTGACAAGTGGGGAGAAGTGGCCCTGAAGGTTGGGGAACCTAGGCAGGGTTCAGGCATTGCATGCTTGGAAATTACTGTCTCCTCCAGTTCCCTAATTTCCAATACAAGTGCGATGAACTTGTCACACACGTCCTGTAATCCTTTGTGCGCCTGCCCAATGTCCCGTCTTCTAACGCACCCACTGTAGGAGGCTGGCTGTCTATGTAGGGTGCAAAGCTAGGCACACTGTGCAGAGAGTACAGGCAACCATACATCTATTTACAGAGGTAAAAACTAGACCACCTAATGCCCTAATATTTATGGTAGCTTGGTCGAGCAGTTAGGCTAATCTTGGAGAATTGCAAAGCATTTGTTGTAGTCACACTATCAACAAAGCAAGACACACACTCAAAAGAATAACTCAACACCAATTTACAAAAATACTTCAGATTTTGTACAATTTTTAAGACCAAGATCATCAAAATCGGGTAGGTATTTTTTAAGTTATGAAGTTTTGAAATTTTTATAAAAATAGTCACCATGCACCAAAGGAATCAATAGAGAAATAATTAAAAAATATACATAAAATCAGGCAATGCGTGTACCAATGTCTCCTTTTGCAGGTATGTCGAGGTTGTCAGGTGGCACTATGGACCAGCTGGAGAAGTTTGGGCGGCTCCCAGTATTGGTGTGAGCAGCTGCAGAACGTCGTTGGAGCTGGTGCCAGGCCACTGCGGGGGACCATTTGGAAAAGCACTGCACAGGCAGACTTAAAGGTAAGTCTGATGGGTCCACTTTGGGTGTCGATGTCGCAAGGGGTGGGGGAACCCTAGGGCACAGCTGGATCATCTATGCAGGGCAAAGGACGGCCAGGTGCAGAGTGAATCGGTGAGCCAGGAGCTGTGCGCAAAGGCACTCTTTGAAGCAGGAAGTAGGTCTCTTTGAGGGTCACTTGCAGGTCAGCAGGGGCACTCTGGTGGGAGTTCCTGGTGGTTCTGAAGTCCCTCGACTGGGGCTTCCTCCTGGTCCTTTTACAGTCTGGAGTGAACTGTCTTTCTTGGTGTCCAATGTGAGGTGACCAGCTCCTAGAGTTATTGCATGGCTTGGCCACTGGAGGGCACAGTACCACCAAACTTGGCACATTTGCAGGGTTTGTCATTGCAGGCCATCGGGTAGAGTTTGGTCTGGCTGTGGCATCCGGTTCCTTGGTCAGCAGCTGATCAGTAAAACGGCCTTCACTGGGTCTTTGGTTCTTTGTTGCAGTAGTAGTGATGCCTTCACTCAGGAGGGACTTTGTTGGCGATTTTCGAAGAGTGAAGGTCCTCCGGGGTTTTTTAGAGTCCAGCCAGTGTCCAAGCAACCCCTCAGAGGCTATTGTCGGGTCCTGGGTGCAATAGGCAGGGTTTGTTGCCTTTCCTTAGCGCAGCAGGACTTCAGTTTTTCGAGCCTTCCTTGTTGCTGGTCTTCTTTTGTCCTTGGAATCTGATTTCTTAGTCTAGGAATGGCCACTAAATATTGTATTTGGTGGGCGTTTAGGGGAGTACCTAGTAGCGACTCCTCCTGTCCTTTGTGTGCTTTCCTGCCGTTGCTCCCACCAAAAGTGGGGGTTTACAATGGGGGGCGGCCATCTGCTGCTAGCAGCAGGCTTGGGGGTCGAGTTTCAAGGGCAGTGAGACTTTTCAAACTTGCTAGCAGGGAAGTGCACATTCCTGAGGGAGGGGGTGTTTGCACCTCCCCCCAGGAAGGGCTTTGTTCTGGGACCCAGAGAGCAGGATCTCTCACCCCACGGATCCAGAATCTTGTCTAATGGTGGGAGACTGGTTGTGACCAGCCAGGAACCATGCCAGGGTAGGTAGCTTTTGCAGGGGGCACCTTTAAGGTGACCCCTGGGTCCGTTATGTAATAAATCCAATACTGGTACCAGTTTGTTTAGCACATGTATTAAAATGGATGCCCTGTTCACATACTATGTCCCAGTTTTGGCAAGGACACAGTAGGGGCATATTGCTCATGCATCTATGCCCACACATACAATATAGTGCACCCTGCCTTAGGGCTGGAAGGCCTGCCAGAGGGGTGACTTACCTATAGTGCATGCAGTGTGTAGTGGACAGGGCATACAGGCTGTGTGCAATGTTGAGTTTGTCTTTTAGGAGTGCATCAGAACACTCAGCCTGCAATGGCAGTGCTGGTTGCTTCTGGATGCATGGCCCTAAAGGGTGGCACAATCTGTGCTCATGCCCTCAAGCGCCTACCCTTAGTACCCCAAGCCCTGGGTACCTAAGTACCATTTACTAGGGACTTATAGTGGCAACTTAACGTGTTACCAATTGTGTCATTGTGCCAATTGTGCCAATGCATCATAACAATTGTAAGGAAAGAGATCTGGCCCAGGGAACCCGGTTAGCAGGGGCCCTGGGCAATAACAACATTGCGACTACATCAAATACCAGGCAAAAAGTGGGAGTTAACCTTGACAAAGAGGCCTTTTCTCACACCCACCACCACATGGGTCAGAGGACACAGTCTCTATGCTTTAATGTTGGTAACTGGCTTCTTCCTTTTGCCTCCTATTCCTTTAACTGGTGCAGGGCTTGCCAGGTGCGGGGGAAGACTCAGTAACAGAACTTGGGACCCTTCTAGCTCCTCAGAAGTAGCTTATTTTTGAGGACCGGCACTTATTTTTCTGCCTCAAGCATTTACTGCGAGAAAAAGGCACATATGGGAAAGACGGAGGAAGAGAATCAATGAAAAAACGTCACAAAGGGAGAAAGCAGAAAGCTGCAAGAGTGAGCTGAAGAGGTAGGGAGTGGCTTGAAATGGATTGAAGAGCCCCGAGGTGGCTTCAGGATTACGCTGTCTCAGTATTCCGTGTTTGCACATTTAATTGCAGCAGCCGCATGTTTATGAGTAGGGCTTTGGGAACCGGCACGTTTTTATTTACAAATTAAGCACTGACAAACACACAAACATCCATACATACAACAATGCATGTCCCCCAACATTACAAAAAAAAATGTACTGAGCTGCCTCCTGGGTAGCACGAGGGAAGGCTTTGTTCTGAAGGATGGCACAGAAGAAATATCCCACCGCCTCCTCCTCTCAAGGAGCTTCCTTACCTTGTCAGAGAGTGGTATGGAGTCAGTGAGATTTGCTGACCTCACTCCATTCTGTGATGAATGTCACTGAAGGACACTCAGCCCCGGGCACTTCAGGGCTTAAAACTCAAGCACCCAGGTCCGAATCTATCAGACGCTGGCCTCATTATGAATGGGAGGCTAGGCTGCAGAGGTCACGCCCACCAGGCTGTCAAATCTTCAGTCTGGCAAATTTTCAACTCAGGCAGCCAGGCGCCTGCACATTTAGCGCGTATACAACAGTTGGATGCCTGACCCAAACATAAAGGCCCGTATTTATACTCCGTTTGCGCCGAATTAGCGTTGTTTTTTTCGACGCAAATTCGGCGCAAAACTAACGCCATATTTATACTTTGGCGTTAGACGCGTCTAGCGCCAAAGTATGGGCAAATAGCGTCATTTTTTTGCGTGAACGCCTTCCTTGCATTAATGAGATGCAAGGAAGGCGTTCCCGTCTAAAAAAATGACGGCGACGCAAATGCGTCGTATTTATACTCCCGGGCAAAAATCACGCCCGGGAGTGGTCGGGTCAAAAAACCCCGCATTTGCGCCACTTTTTAACGCCTGGGTCAGGGTAGGCGTTAAGGGGCCTGTGGGCTCAAAATGAGCCCACAGGTGCCCTCCCATGCCCCCAGGGACCCCCCCTGCCACCCTTGCCCACCCCAGGAGGACACCCAAGGATGGAGGGACCCATCCCAGGGACATTCAGGTAAGTTCAGGTAAGTATAATTTTTAATTTTTTAAAAAAATTTTGGGTGGCATAGGGGGGCCTTATTTGTGCCCCCCTACATGCCACTATGCCCAATGACCATGCCCAGGGGACATAAGTCCCCTGGGCATGGCCATTGGGCAAGGGGGCATCACTCCTGTCTTTACTAAGACAGGAGTCATTTAAATGGCGTCTGGGCGTCGAAAAAAATGGCGCAAATCGGGTTGAGGCGTTTTTTTTGCCTCAACCTGACTTGCCCCATTTTAAGACGCCCTAACGCCATTTTCCCCCTACGCCTGCGCTGCCTGGTCTACGTGGTTTTTTTCCACGCACACCAGGCAGCGCCGGTCTGCTAGCGCCGGCTAACGCCATTCCATAAATACGGCGCCCGCATGGCGCTTCAGAATGGCGTTAGACGGCGCTAAATTTTTTGACGCTAAACTGCGTTAGCGCAGTTTAGCGTCAAAAAGTATAAATATGGGCCAAAGAGCGTCTATCAGGCTGACCTTTGCTCAGCCCGAAAAACACTCTTCATGCATAGGAAAAAGGTGGAGGGGCGGTGCCTTCCCACCCTTAACGATGGGCATCTGTTGGCTTATCATGTAATCTTAGCTTCATCACACTAGACCAGACTGATGACGGGACTAGTACAATAATAACAAAACCTCTATTGAAAAGAGTGGGTATGAAGCGTGCACATATGAGTGAAAGAGAAAACAGACTATGTAGCATCTGGAACAGACAGAGAGCTTTAGCAGGACATGTAGTGATGCTCCAAAAACTTCACTTGCTAGAAGCAGCATTTACCACCCTTAAGTCAAATACACTGACGAATAGGGGCAAAGGACACCCAAAGGTGAAATAACAAATGTAGAAAGGAACAAAGATATTGGTGCCAAAGTCAAAAGTGACAGATGTCCCAACACAAGTAGAAACATAGTATATCAATACCAGGATTAGAAAAAAGAAAAGATGAGTATGAAAACGCTGAGGCTCAGGTGAATAGTTCTGTATGCTTGTTTCAGGAAAAAAGGGCTGCAAGTCAGTAATCAGAAGTGATATAAATAAAAATATATCCACACAAACAAATATATACATGATCAAGGGATTCCTACTTGATGCAAGAACTAATTTGTCTAGAAACTCATGGTCTGGACCCTGGACGCACAGGGGACCTTATACATATTTTGTGATACCAATTAATAGATTACAGACTACAATGAGTAATCCTGTGGAATTGATATCACATAGAGGATGTCACAGTACAGTGGCAAGAAAGAAGGAATCCCAGGCAAACACACTATGGAGTATTGATGGTAAAACAATGCACACTGGAAAATGGGAAGCTACGGAGTTTGTAATGATCAATGTGCGATGAAGCACAAGGCAAACACATCTAGCATTTCCTCCCCTCATTGAAGAATGTGTAAAAGAAGCTGTCCAGAACTAGAGACCAACAAATTGCACTGCAACATAGCAGGTTCAGGATCCAAAACAGAATGTATGCATTGGCTTGAATTTATCCAGAATATGCATGTATTGCTTTCAAGAAACATGGGCTCTGGCTCCAGTCAAATATTAAGGGCCATATTTATACTTTTTGACGCAAAACTGCGCTAACGCAGTTTTGCGTCAAAAAAATTAGCGCCGGCTAACGCCATTCTGAAGCGCCATGCGGGCGCCGTATTTAATCAATGACGTTAGCCGGCGTTAGCCGCCGGCGCTGCCTGGTGTGCGTGGAAAAAAACGACGTACACCAGGCAGCGCCGGCGTAGGGGGATATGGGGCTTGGGCGTCAAAAAATGGGGCAAGTCAGGTTGAGGCAAATTTTTCGCCTCAACCCGATTTGCGCCATATTGTTCGACTCCCAACCCCCATAGAAATGACTCCTGTCTTAGCAAAGACAGGAGTCATGCCCCCTTGCCCAATGGCCATGCCCAGGGGACTTATGTCCCCTGGGCATGGTCATTGGGCATAGTGGCATGTAGGGGGGCACAAATCAGGCCCCCCTATGCCACAAAAAAAAAAAAAAAAAATGACTTACCTGAACTTACCTTAATGTCCCTGGGATGGGTCCCTCCAGCCTTGGGTGTCCTCCTGGGGTGGGCAAGGGTGACAGGGGGTGTCCCTGGGGGCATGGGTGGGCACCTCTGGGCTCCTTCAGAGCCCACAGGTCCCTTAACGCCTGCCTTTTCCAGGCGCTAAAAAACGGCGCAAAAGCGGCCGTACGTCATTTTTTTTGACCCGCCCACTCCCGGGCGTGAATTTTGCCCGGGAGTGTAAATACGGCGCACATGCCTCGGAGTCAATTTTTTAGACGTGAACGCCTACCTTGCATATCATTAACGCAAAGTAAGTGTCCACGCTAAAAAATGACGCAAACTCCATGGACTTTGGCGCTAGACGCGTCTAACGCCAAAGTATAAATATGGAGTTAGTTTTGCGTCGGAATTGCGTCAAAAAAAACGACGCAATTCCGGCGCAAACGGAGTATAAATATGCCCCTAAGAGTATAGCTCAGAGGGTATACTTCAAACATGGCCCTGCAGAGGGTTAACTCTCTGGCTTTCGAAAAGGTACCATGCCAAGAAATACAAAGTCCAAGTGACCGCAGGTATATGACACACGTTCTTCTTAAGGGGTTTAGGAGCATAATCAATCAGTTGACTATCTGTGATAATGATCCTGACATGGATGGTAACCCAGCTACTTTAGAATCATTATATGACATCATAAATACTTCAAGAAGAACAAGCTGCCATCAGTATTACATTAATTATCTCTTGCAGGGAGTTTAACACATCAACTAGTGCGTGTGACTTTGAAAAATAGATATCGAGTATCCTAGGGGGATAAAGAGGGTGTCCTGGACTTAAATAAACCATAGGTACCCAATTCAGCAAAAGACTGATAAATCTGTCGATAAATAGTGCTGTTCAAAGGTCTCTTATCTAAAGAAGTTATGAGCCCACCACAATAAATTCTGGCATATTTAAGAGCACCGAGTGCCACCGGATCGTCACTTTTTGTGACGCTCCGGTGGCGCTAACCACTGCTCCATATTTACAAGGAGGTGTAACGCCACTTTTTTGTGGCGTTACGCCTCCTTGTAAATATGGGCCCCTCCGACGCAGTTTTCAGCATCAGAGTGGCGTGCAATGGATGCTGCTGTGGGTGTTCCACTTGCAACACCCATTGCTTTTAACACTGTCTCAGATTTATAAGTTGTTGTAAATCTGAGGCAGTGCCAGAAACTAGCGTCACCCTAGGGGTGGCATAAGCATGGCAAAACAACGAGGAATGCTTTTATTCCTCCTCGTTTTTTGCTTTTTCTATGTGTGCTGCATTGTGCAGCACAACTATAGGAAGCAAAATGCCATGGACGATTGTTCGGACACCTTCCTGCACATAAACAATCATTCAAATGATGCTTTGGTACTTTTATGTGTGCTGCACTTTGCATCACACATAGAAGTGCCAAATCGCCATTATAGATTGTTTATGTGCAGGAAGGAACACCCACACGTATCTGCCCCTCTCGTTCCTTGGGTTTCCTTATGGGCTAATGAGAGAAAATATTATAGTTTGTCTGAATTGCGAGAAGGGTCCCACCATTTCCTGGGTGAGCCATATGAGGCCCATGGCTAAAGAAATGAGGTGGGAGGATATGTTTTTAATCCTGGACTCCCTCACTAAGGCTAATGTGCTTAAGGTTAAACATCTTTTGGTGTCTCATTTTAGTACATCCAGGGAGCAGGAGCAAGTATGCAGATCTGTTATGCAGGGCTATGCTTTTATACAGACCTCACCCAACCTTGAGCAATACTTGAGCTGGGTTGTGATTCCCTGGAAACGCACACTTCTGACTAAGGCCCAAATTTATGTGGCGTTGGAAGGCCAAAGACGCCGCTCCATATTTAAAAAATGGTGCATTGCTTGCATTGTGCCGCTCTGTAACCCCTTGCGCCACATTATGCCCGCGCCACTCATAATGTATGTAAGGAGGGCATTCCGGCGCTAAGGGGGCCGTAAAAATGGCATAACAAAATCTAAAAGATTTCTTTGCTGCTAAGAGCAGGAGTTAAAAAAAGGCTCCCATTGTTTTGAATGGGCCTCTGGGTGCTTTGCAGGATTAGCCTAATAATTTTTTACTCTAATGCTCCAAATCACTGACTACCGCCATGGTGCGCTGTATTTTAAATACGGCGCACACATTGTGGCATTAGGAGGGTGCTAAGGGGCGCAAGAAAAGTGGACCTGCACTAGGCGCAGCACCACTTTTCATAAATCTGCCCCAAAGTTTCACTTAGGGTCAAGTAGATCGCTACTTTGCTTTCCCCTGGGTCAATTTGATACCAATACTGTGTCCATTTGTCCATGTGACAAGACTGCTGTGCAATCACTTGAGCACTTTAATTTCTTTTGTAAATATTATGCTGATTTTACTCTGAAATTTTTCAAACCAGTTCTTAACTTGTTGTATTGCTTACTTTGGGTAATAAAGTATTGGACGCCTATGCTGCTAGTGTGATTGTTTTTAAATAATGAAATAAAGCTTATTTGATGTTGATGATGATGGTAGTGATACGGTAGTAATGAAGATTCAGACTAATGTACAAGGCTCTGCGTTGTGATGCTGTCTGCGGCACAACTTATGTTAAGTAATTCATAGATGGTCTGAGGTGTCGCAGGTGTTACATGGTTTGGGGAAATTGTTCTGAAATTTTTTCATTTCATTATATGCCCACCTATCGGAATGTGTTTGGGGTGGAGGTGGAATGAGAGAGCAGGATTGTCTAAATATCAGGACAGCATGCTGTTTCCAAGAGTTCTGTTGGCATTGTAACTCTTGGATGTAACAATTCAATAAAAAGATGCTAAAAACAAATAATAGAAATCTTGTCAGCTAGTGCAGGACCTGCAGCAACCAACTGGTATCATGAGCCAGCCCCCTAGGAAGGCCTATGCCAGGACTCAACACCCTACAGATGCAGTCGGCATCACAAAATAGTTTTGACGCACTATTTAACAATGTGGGACATGGTTAAAAGTTTGGGAGTGCTTCACATAATAAATTACGCAGAAAATAAGATTATTGAATGTCACAATCACTCAAAACAAATGGCAGTGAAAACAAGCTCCCTGTAATCACACGTTGAAGGAGGATAAGGTGGTTTTCAAGTTTCTCGTGAGCTGGATGTACTGAGGGATGGTTAGGATGGATGAGGAGGAGAACTGAAAAATACAATGACAGCCCCTGTAAAGTCTGCGTCGTTGTCATCTAGGAGTGAAACATGCCACCTCCACTTGATATTTGCTTGACTATGTAGTGCGCATAGACTGGGGATTTTAAGCTTACTGGCAATTGTGTGGTTGAGTGCTTTGCAGACATCCAGCAGCATATTTATACTTTTTGGACTAACGCAGTTTTGCACCAGAAAGTTTATCACCAGCTTGAACCATTTCTGAGCACCAGCCAGGCACCATATTTATGGAATGGTGCAAGCCGGCGCAAAGGGTAGGCTAGCATTAAATAAATTGACATTAGTCGGGTGGGGCTGGCGGTATGGAAGAAAGGGGTTTTGCACCAAAAAATGACATTAGGCAGATTAGAGTTGAAAAAAATTACTCTAACCAGCCTAGCGTCATTTTCTGATGCAAAACCATCCATACCACATGCCTCCTGTCTAAGAAAAGACAGGAGTCATGCCCACCACCCCAATGGCCAGCACAGGGGACCAGGGTCCCCTGTGCATGGCCATTCCACCCAGTGCCATGTAGGGGGGCCCATTTCAGGGCCCCCACTGGCACTTAAAAAAAAATATATATATACTTACCTGTACTTACCTGGGATGGGGTCCCCCACCCTCTGCTGTCCCTCTGGTGTGGGTGTCCCTGGGGCCTGGGGAGGGCACCTGTGAGCTTATTCCATGGTGTTCCACCATGGAAATAGGCCCACAGGTCCCCTAACGCCTGCTCTTACCCAGGCGTTAAATAATGGTGCAAAGCAAGCTTTGCACCATTATTTGACCCCTTCTACCCCTGTGCGTGATTTTTGCATAGGGGGACACATATGGCGCTAAGGCCATAGAGTAATTTTTTGCACAGGAACGCCTACCAATCTCATTAATGCAAGGTAGGTTTCCACGTCCAAAAAATGACTTTAACTCCATAAATTTGGCGCTAGACGGGCCTAGCACCAAAGTATAAATATGGAGTTAGTTTTGCACTGAGTTTATGTCAAAAAAATGACGCAAATTCGGCGCAAAACAAATATAAATATGCCCCCTAATCTTTAAACTAGATAGAAAGCCAATGAAGTTCTCAATAGACACATGATCCAACTTATGAGCCACTTCCACGAGCTGTGTGGTAGTCTCAAAGACTGCCTGCAAAAGGACAAGGACATTCTTGGACATATACACATATTGAATAAGCAAAAGTCCTATGACAACCTGCAGCAGAACCTAACACCATATAAAAGGAGCCCGTACCCTGTGACAGCAACCAGTACCCTCTGTACCTCGTGGTCAGAGCAAATGCTCACAGCTTAAGGCAGGAGCCAAAACTATGACAGGTGTGAATTTACTAGATAGCATTCTACACCGATTGAAGCATATGGTAGTAGCCAGCACTCACCAACAGGAGATATAACAGCCAACGCCCTATGACAGACTATAGAAGTCAGCATTTTACAGGGGCTTAATTCAGATGCCAACAGCCTGTGACAACCTACTGCAAAGTTTAACAGCCAGCAGCATTAGACAGCATATGGCAGGAGTCCAACAAGAGGAGCCAACATTCTAAAGAGCTGGCAATGGTCCACAGCAACCTACATAGAAGCAAATCCTGTATCACACAAGCCAGAACCTACAACAGAAGCCTTTGACTGCAGCCATAATGCCCATGTTCAGAGCCAGTACCGTATGATCAGCAGCCAGGACTACATGGCAGCTTGAAGTAAACCCACCACCATATAACAGGAGCTAACACCTTACAACAGCCTGTGACAGGAGGCACTATGAGCCCATAGCCTGTGAAAGAAGCTACCCCCTACAAATCCTACTGCAGAGTCAAGCCCAATGCAGTCACCGCCGAGTGAAGTCACCGATATCACATACACATTGTAAAAATAAACTTGATACATAACGCATCTTGGTAGTCATCCCACCAAAGATTTTCACTATTAAAAAAAGCCTGAACTATTGGTTTTGTAAATGTTCTTTAAGGACTGTTCAATCATCATGCTTCATCAGTGTGAGCATACCCTCCTGGGTGATAGTACGCTCAACAAATCTACATTTCGAACACATTTTTTTTGTGTTTTATGGAACGTTAATGTTTGGTTTATATTTATTTGAGTGTACAAATGGGTGAACATTATCTGTTTTTTAAAATATTTGTTTTTATTTTATTGAAGCAAGAAGAACACTGCATCACCTTCTACTCCCCCACCATATCTCTCGGCTCTGCTCAACAAGCACTGGCTACTGTACCTCGCATACGGAAGACCTCGGCTGGTGGGAGATCCTTTGCCTACTTCGTGGCAAAGAGCTGGAGCACCCTGCCCTTGCACCTCAGGCGGTCACCATCACTACCCCAATTCAGGAAGGACCTTTAAACCTGGCTCTTCGACTGAAGCTCAAAGGACAAACCCCCTTAGTGCCTTTAGTCCATTACGGGGGAGTAGTCGCGCTTTATAAACCCTGATTTGATTTGATTTGAACAAAAAAGGCAGGCGTACAGTGCAGTTATGTTGCATCCATCTACTGATAATGCTGTTAATGTGGCGGCTTACTGTTTGCCCGAGGAGAGGCATAACAGGTTAGAACTGGATGTGAGGGGGGCTGGTGGTCAGGGGTTGCGTTTGTGTCTTGCCAAGTTTATGTGGACAGCGTGGTGCTGAGTATGTATGACTGTAAATGCAAGGATACAATGTTGGATAGGTGCAGAGCAAAAGTAGAGACAGGCCCAATAGATACCCAGCTGTGTCAGGGAGTGGCAGTGCCAGCGAGAATGATAGGGTGCTGTTGCTGATGTGAAATGTACGGGGTATCATATCAGGGTGGCAAGGTATCATCACATACATGTTGTTGGAAATGAGTAAGTATTACTTCCCAGTTATTAGAGATGGGGCGGTGTCATAGGCCGCAAAGTTCTTCACTACGCAATACCTCTTCTGCTGCAGCCCATTTACTCAAGGCCCCTTTCCAGGCCTCCACAGGTGGGGGGAGGCTGAACGCCAGTGCAAGGTAAGAGAGCGAACGGCTAACAGGAGCACCAGTGCCGCTAAGCAGGAGTGCACTTTGTGTGTCTTTTGCGCCCAAAAATGCCCAGTGTGCAGGCTTCCCATGTCTGATAGTTCTGTCACTTCTCGTAGAGTTATGTGAATAGAGGACCAGTAATGGTGAAGTCTTGGGCAAGTCCACAGCATGTGATAGAGGTCCACGCCGAGTAGGGGGCAGCGCAGGCACGTGATTTGTGCCAAGGGATAATACCTATTCAGTTGGGCTGAGGTGAGGTATGCCCTGTGGAGAAGGTAAAACTGAATGTTCTTAAAGTGAGAATTGCGGGAAACTCATGGGGTGTGATAGTGGAGTTTCCCATTTTTTATCTCTCAGTTTCCTGCCTATTTCTGCTGATGTGCCAGTGGAGTGTCCATTATTTCGCTGATGGCTCTGCAGAGCCAGGCTATAAGGTGCCAACCTGCACCCATTGTATATATGGCCTGTATTGTAGAAGCCTAATTATTCAGCACCCATTCAGGATACAAACGACCGTTAGCCAGCTCTTCTAGATAAACATAATATCAATTTATTATGGATAGAATAGAAAGACATGTACATGGAGGATGCTCTGTACTAGTGTACACTCGAGCAGCCTAATACAAGGAAGTAATACATGATCTTTTATAGTATTAAACCACAAACATAATTCAACGTCTTATTGGTTCTTTGGCTTTGACGTATGATTGACGCATGACTACTTCTCCATTATGGCTGAGGTCGTTTTTCCTATCATACTATATATAGTAACAAAAAGCATAGAAAAGGATTTTACACAAGGTGGCCTACGTGCCTAATATCACATGGTCCATCTTGTGACAGAACTCGAGAACATCACGTACTCAGACTGGTACTTTCCAGAAGGGAGATTGCTTCAGCTAGCATGCAATGACGAGGATCTTTCATGATGTCTGTTCAGAGGGCAAGCCTTGCAACATAATGCGTTCCTAGCAGTAGCGAATTACATTTGTAGGCCTCTTTACTTAATGATAGGCCTGTGCAGAGATTGTCATTGTGTATCACAGGGTCCACTTGGCATAGCATACCTAAGACCTGTAAAATGCGATTCCACATTCCGCCCTCTGATACTCAATGACAAATCTAAGGGTCATGGTGTATTTCTCTCATTTATACCTCTTGCTTGTCCCTGTTGTCATCCTTATATCTTTTTCTTTGATAATGTGTGTGTTTCTGGTGACAGTTTCTTTTTTTTTTTTTTCAAGAGTAGGGCCAGGAAGGATGGACAAACTGGTATGAGCACACATATCGTTATCAGTGCCACGATCCCTATCGCTAGTACCTCTACCAACCAGGTACCCCAACCCCTGAACCATGCTGCTACTCGATCCAGCATTCCTCTGACGTCTGTCCCATCTGCCACTTTCCCAGCTCCTTCTTCCTTTTTTATATCCTCTATTTCCTTTCTTATATTCCCCACGTTGGTGTCCTCTTCCTGCGCACCCCGCCAAGTGTTCTCTTTTCCTCCTTCTGTAATTCTGTTCTATGTGCCATTTTTGGTAGCACAAATGCTAAGTAGCAGGTACCTTGCCAACCTGCTGGCAATTTAAAAAATGCAGATGTCCCACATATAATAAATATTCCTTTGGGAGGTGTCAGGCCTATGGACAAGCCTGTTGTGTCATTTCTTTTGTAGTCCAGGCTCAAAGTTGTATTGCAAATACTATGTCCCACATCAATTCCGTGTTTGCTAGTGTTTGCGTTACCTCTTGAGCATTTGAAACACCATGGTGCCTTTATTTCTGTATCTATGGCCAGGCATGGTATTCGTTGTTCTGAGCCATGATCCCTTTCAGTGTAACCCTTCCCTTTTTCTGTTGTAAATGCATTCAATAAATTCTCTTCTTCTTTCTTCGGGTTCTAATCTCCTACACTTCTTTCTTCTCCTTCTATCTTTTTCCTTCAATTTATTTTACACTCTTTCTACCAATTTTCCTTGCATATCACCTACATAAGGTTCATCTTCCAAACCATACTCATCCCTTTTTCTCCTCATTTCTCCTTTGTTTATATTTTCTCTTATTCTCTCCTTTTTTTTTTTTTTTTTTTCTTTTCCCTGTACTCATTCCTTTTAAATTTCCCCCTAACATATTATCTAATATGTTACGTGCCACGAATTCTGTGAGGGGCATTTAAGTGTAATTTCTTTTCTCCTGGCTAGTGGTCGGTAGGTGGGTACATATATAACAATCAGACACATTTGCTAGTTCTTTGTACATTGATACCATTTGCACAAATGTATTGTCCTTATAATCTTCTCCATCTTCTCCCCATTTTGTATATTTCACCCATTTTGTTTTATCCTCCACCCTCTCATGTTATTTTGAGATATTGTTGTTCTCACCACCTGTTGTTCTTTCACCTTGGCCATTTTTGGGGATGTAGTGTTCCTGGTCGAGCCATGGAATGTGTATGTCGTCTTTATATACTATCAGTATTGTTGTTATTACTATAGCTGCTACTGGGGTGAGTAATGCTGTGACCACCACAGGCCACTTCTTCTGCTCCTTTTTCTTATGTTGTAATCTTAAATCCATGTCGCCTTATAGGGTGTGGTCAGATGTTGCTAGCACTTGAAACCAGTTCTATTGGTATGTAACCTTTGGTACCTCCTTATTCCTGTAGGAGTGCCACACGAGTAGTCTATTCCTTCTGTATATTTTCGGGGCGACGTTGAATGCTATTTGACACTTGTAGTTATGCAGAGTATAAAGGGATGAATCCCAGTGTCCAGTTCTAAGGGAGTTGAATGCGATAGTCCCGAGGGATGGCCCTTTTGTCCTATTTTTGCTATATTCCTAATTGGAAGAGGCACCTCCCAATGGGGCTACAAACCGCACTGATCCTAGTGACCAGCCGCTTCCGTAGGACTGGGATCTGTACCTCTTGGCGCAAATTTTTCTAGCGGACTTTTAGTATTCTGTTCATTTATATCCTGATGTCTTTAATACTTAAGTGGCCTTTCTTGACTCTCCGACTCCTGTGGAGAGTAGCACGAGCAGTTCTGAAAGAATATCCTGGTGTCTTGAGGACCCGCTTGCACCCTCCGACTCCTGTGGGGTTGCAGCACGAGCAGTCCAAGAACAATGCTCTGGTGTACTGGGGAACCCGCTTACACTCTGACACCTGTGGGAGTGTAGCACGAGCAGTTCCGTCAGTGTTGACTGGTGGCGCTTGTCGAACGAAGGTTGTACCGCTGTGGTGAAGGTGGCATTACTCTCATTGGCAACTTTGTTGGCGGCTGGTCGTCCTTTGGTCCAGCGGCCTTCTTGGTGTGTGAGGTATGGACCCAGGATGTGATGCCCTCACACTTGACTGCTGTGGCTGTTGTCAACAGGACTTGGTATGGTCCCCTTCACCGTAGTTGAAGGCAGTGACGTCTGGTGTGGCCTTTACCCACACCCAGTCTACAGGATGCAGTTGTGTTCCGGTGGTGTACCTTCTTGGTGTAATAGCTGTGGATCCAGGAGGTCATTCCCTCCTACTTTTCAGGAGACCCAAGCCCAATCTCCCTGTTGGAGATCATGTCCAGGTAGTGCTGTCCAGCCAGGAAGGGCCTGCAGCACCTAATGCTGAAGGTAAGGCAAACTGCTGTCAAAATGTCCTATCAGATAATAACTTCTCAGCACCAGACATGTTCATAGGCCAGTCAAACAGTATCTCAGTCGGTGCGCACTTTGACAACTTTGTCAAGGGTGCCTTTCTTGACCAATGAAGCAAGCGGTATTGCATCAATCTAGAACCGCTCAGCAGATGCACAAAATCTTATAAAGGGACATATCTGACTTGTTTATGGGATAACTAGCACACTCTTAAACTCAAATAAACACTAAAAAATAAATAACAATTACACTCAGTAACAGTGGAATATTCACACAAACTATTTCACCAAACAAATGGTGATCCAAAGGTCAGGCGAAAACACATGTTACACTGGTATACAGCCAGTATAATTTTTTAACATAGCATTGTATCCTATTATTCTATTTCAACACCCAGAATATCTGCATCAATGCTGGAAGGGTTGGGACTTTGCAGGCATCACCGCCATCAGAAGTCACTTCCCCTTTCTCGTACAAGTGTGATGTTCTGAAATGCTGATGTTCCTTTAAGATATTATATTTATTTTATTTATTTATATTTGGCACCCTCATCATCAGAGGTATATTACTCATAGCTGTATTGCAGTACTACATAGCACATCCTAAGGTAGTAATAACTCTATCCTAATATAGGTATTTTTCAATACCCAAAACCAGTTTTTGAGAATATTTAGTTGCAATCTACCAACACATGAAGGCAATCCATTTCACTGCGCTCATTTAAGATGTACCACGGAAGACTCCCATTAATTATGAAAACATAAAACGTAACATAGACAGACGGATACAGAAACCACATCTTCTCGTCCATGTTCTGAAACCTAGGGAAAAACATGGATAGAAAAATACTCCTACTTAGATACATACATCCTGCGTCCAGGGTGTATATAAAAAAAAAAATCCTATTCCATTCAGCTGTACATTTATTTTACATTTCTACTTGGAACGTCATGGTAACATATCGCAACAATCCGTGGCTTTGCCCTTGGAGTCATGCCCAGAGTCTGTGGTTTTCAGAAATGGGGAAGGTAATCTTTACTGCTACAATTTAATATAGGGACGGGACCTGGCAGATAAATGCACAAAATAAAATACCATAAAAATAAAACACATTTGTGACAAATGTGCTGCATTTATACCCATTCATTGCCCTTTTGACACCCTGGTTGCACTCACATGACTTCAACATACTACATGTACTGCAGATGTTTAAACATCCACTTGTGTTATTTTCTTTTAGCCTCTCATTAAGTGAAATCGATCAGTCACTAACACGTCATGTGTAATCATTATTACTGCACTAATGTGTTTATTTTAAATATCAATACACCTTAGTAGAAGTTTGTTATCACATAATTAACTCACTCTACACCCCAACAATAACCCACATTTTTATATATCTCTTATTTACTTATATTATTTACAATTCATCACATTTAACACTTCTTTTAATTTCTATATCTCTTCTTTCATTGAACATGACTAAATTATTAGTATGTACTCTATAGAGCTATGAAGAAATACACAACCAGGTATGGAACTACCGTAAACAAATGCCCAGCACAATTCTTCCAGAATGCTCTCTCATCAGATGCAAATATCTGCAGAAGCTCGAAAGCACAATTTTGTTATTCCTTCCTTTCAAAATACCTTCACAAACAATGTAACTAGGAAAGAAACATTCTGCTAAACTACCATGATATTTTAGGTGTCATTTCTTTGAAGCATCATTTAGTAAAATGTGCGGATGCATGGTGGTATTTCCAACATTTATATTCATAACAGGAAAGATCAATGTAACCTTTTCATCAAAGTTACACATTGCCACAGTAGTTCCTGGCATGAACAAAACTACTTTGTGCCAAAACTACTTTGTGCCAATATTCTTCGTATGGAAGAGCAGAATGGTGTCACTACCACTGAAGCCAGCCAATAAACAGAGAGACAGAATTCAAATAACAAAAGATCTGTGATAACCAGTTTATGGCAGAATTCTCAAAGAAAATCACAAAGTACACCCATGGTATCTGTTCCTGCATTAGTGCAAATTTACAGCTTTTATACATGAGCTAGCATTTAATGAGGCAGACCAGGAAATCGAACTCCTAGACAATATTTGTAAACACCATTTTAGCAGGAGGAAAATATGCATGTCTTTTTACAGGACAAGTAGACTGATGACACAAACTGTCCCATGGACAATTTAGACATTTTATAAAATTCCACACTCCTGACAACATATTGTTAACTGCTGCAAATGAATCCTCTGTTCCCTCCAGACTAAATTTGTTCACTGTAAGAATTTTGGCAACCTTTGCATGGGTCAAATATTTTTAAATGTAATCCCTACATAAGAAAGTTCTAATTTGTTGTACACCTGTGGTTCCTAACCTTTTTACTCCTGGGGACCACCAGTGAAACGTTACTGGAAGCCAGGTACCCCCAAGCAATTTGCACAATTTAAATTTCAAACATGAAATCATTCTTTTTATATTGAAAAAATATGCAAAAATCTAAACATTTTATTGGAAATGTTGGTGCTGCATCTTGGCGACCAACTTTTCAATTTTTAACCATAAGTGCCTCTCTTCTCTCCCTATCCTTTTTGTCACATTTAATTAATTTTTATTATAGCATCTCTCATACCAGTGTAGGTGTTGGAGCACTTTACAGCACTTTAAAATGAAAGACTGGGAAAAAACAGCTTTCTAATTTGTGCTATGCAGTTGGCATGCAGCTCCTTAATTGCAGTTCATAGCTCAATGTGCTAGATTACTATTATGAACTGTACAGTAACTAAAGAATCTCTGTTACAAAAGCAGTAACCCACTGTGCCATCCACATAAAATACTGTTTTTTTTTTTTTTTTTTTTTTTTTTGTTTTTTTTTCATAATACACATCCTATGCATCCTGCATATTAACCATCTGCACTATCTTTCAGTCAAAAATGCCACTGTTCAAAACTCTCATTCCTCCCCAGCAGGTACATTAATCACTGGAGTTATCTTGACGCTTTTATTTTCGCTGTACAATGCTCTTTGCAGTGCTTTTAAAGCCATTAACAAGTAATAAAGTCTGAATTTTGTGTCTCACTACGTGTGATAATTTAACAATTAAACTTACATTTTTTCCCAGTGTGTAAGCATGTTACAGCCATCCCTTGTCTACTTGCAAACCTTTCCCATACTCAGTCTTGCCCCAAATCATAGTATAGTAATTGGAGTAGTGGTCACATTTTTCAGGCCAGTGTATCGCCTTCTTACAATCCTCCCACAAATCTCATGGTACAATAATGCTAAACAATGTATCCGGATCCTTCCAAAGCAGCCCTTCCCATGGCTATTATTCTGTTTAACTCTCTACATTTTTATGTACGTCGAGAGACTGTGTCTTGTGATCTCCAGCTGTGTTTTTTTTATTGCTGAGCACCTCCTTCCACATCTTGATGTTATGGATTGTGTGATGTGCATACGTGGACATATCCCATAGTAAATTGTGTGATCCCTCTCGCCCCTTGCCAATAAATTTTTCCATTTAATTTGATATCTGTTCGTACTTCTGTTCATTTTTTTCTTATTGCATTAGCCACTTCCTCTTTACCCTGGCTATGGAATAACTGTCTAATTCTTTCACAAGGTCTCTTACATTTTGCTTTTATTTTTCACTTCCTCATCCATCAAACGCCATTCCAGGGTGCGGCTTTCACGTTCCGTCTCTGCCTGCTGTTGTAGAGGCAGCTCAGAGTGTTTGGTCCCTGCTGTGGTGCCCTCACGCTGTAGTGTATTTCCCAAATGTCTTCAAACAAAATCGATATTTTGTTCCTGTGACTGTGCACTTGTCACAGGAAGAGAGCTTGACAAGCCCCTATGGATTTTTTTTTTTATCCTCCACATACAGGACAGCCCCACATTCAATGCACATCCCATATGCAACTAGCATGTAGGCAGCATTGTAAAGCACCACACAGGGTGCATAGGAGGTACTGCATGAGCAGCACCCCATAGTGTCCGCATGGTGTTACGCAGCTGTTGGTAAGTAGTCAGTTATCCAGACGGTAGTTTGTTATCTGTGGTTAGTTGATCAAATGAGAGGAGATGGCCATCTACTGTGCAGGAGTTTGCTTTTCATGGCATCAGTGTACGTACTCAATAATGGCCCGGGAATCGAGGGTGAAACAATACTGGGATGTCTGGAGCATAACATGGCCTGTCTCATGAAAGTCGGTGTATGCAGAGCATACAGGTCCAGGCTGTCGCTACCTATAGGGGCCCGGGTGAAGCAGGTGATAGTTTTGGGAGAAGTAGGTTGTGTATTGTGGTCAGTTCAAGGGCGCCCGAGAGTCAGTGGCTTCTCCCATGTGATGTCCAGCGATCCAGTGCGACAGCCACTGCAGTTGTGCCGCTTCGTAGAAGAGAGCTCCCAGCCCACTGCGCTCCATAGGGAGTTGCAGTGCCACGAGGGCTACTCGGTGCTGCCATGAACCCTAAATCAGGGAGCCCGACGGGGTGTCCATCTCCCTGAAGAAGGCAATAATAAGTGCTATCCTGACAATGGGGGCAGGGGGGAGTGACTGACAGAACGTCATTGGAGCTCTGACTCCAGCAAGTGCTTTGCGTAGTTTACCCTCATATAAGTCTGGCAGTAAGTGACAGAGACAAATTCCCAGGTAGCTGATCGCCCCTGGGCACCACTGAAGGTGCATCTGACCTAACATGTCTTGTGGATGGATTCCCTGGGTGTAAGGGGTAGACTGTGGTTTCTGTCCAGTTGATTCTAAGGCTGGAGACCTCTGCAAATTCCATTACGGTGCTGTGTAGTGGCATAAGGGTCACCCATATATCTTTAATGTACATGAGCATGTCATCCACGTAGAGATAGACTGCATGGACAAAGGGATGCCCAGTATTTCCTCTCAGGGGCCGATTGCCTCTGGTTCTACTGTCAGTACAAACAGTAGGGGAGATAATAGGCATCCCTGCCGCATGCCACATTGAATCAGGAATGGATCAGATACTAAGGGGCCTAAACGTACTCGGGATGCAGGATTGCTGTATCGCAAGGAGACGTTTCCCCACTCCCATGTGAGCTAATACCTGAAATAAGTAGTCCCATGAGAGTGTATCAAATGCTTTTTCCACGTCCAGGATAAGGGCTGTGGCATGGGGAAAGGAGTCTCGTGCCTGGTCCTGAATATGGAACAGTCAATTGATGTTTTCTGAGGTGTTTCATCCTGAGACAAAGCCATTTTTGTCACCATAAACTAGTGCTGGGATGATGTGGAGGAACTGTTTGCTAAGATTTTGCCCAGGATTTTATAGTCAGCTTCTAATATGGCTATTGGCCAGTAAGTGCCCAGTAGAGATGGAACTTGGTTGGGTTTTGGAATAGGGATCATAAGAGATTCCCAAAGGGATCCAAGTAGGGCTCCTAGTTCGAGAGCCTCCTCATATATGGCAGCCAGTCGTGGGGCTAACCAGGATGCAAATACAGAGTAGTACTCAAGTGTTAGGCCATCTAGGGGTTTTTTGCATGCTAAATCTTTAATGGCCTGATAGACCTCCTGTACTGTGAATGAGGCATCTAAGTCTGTCCTGGTGGTGGGGGAAAAGCGTTGGATGGTGATAGCTGATAGAAATGCAGTTAGGACTGTTGAGGGGGGTGGCTTTCGGGGCTTTATAGAAGTTGGTGTAGAATGTGGAGAATTCCTGTAGTATCGCCTCCTGTGCGTGGATCATTTCTCTGGTCAGGGATATAATCTCCGTGATCCGGCGGGGAGGGCAGTTGTTCCTTGCCGTATTAACCAGGCCAGCAGTTTCACAGCCTTGTCTCCCTTCCGATAGACCCTGGCTGCACGTGCCGCAAAGTTGAAGCATCCTAGGCGTTCCAACTGAGACTCAAGGGATTCTTTCACTTTTATACATTGAGTAGAAATGTCAGTACAATCATTTGGGAGCCTGTCTAGACTGGCGAAGGTGGATTCGGCCTCGCCGATCTTGTGTTTCTGTGTCCTGCGGGTGCCCACTATTTCTTTTATGCAAATGCCCCAGGTGACAACCTTAAACACATCCAACTCCGTAGCCTGACTCCTGGCGGTGCTTTGGTTGTTGGCAAAATAATGCTGAATGTTGGTGTCCTGTGCATCACAGAATATTGGGTCGTCTAAGAAGTCGCATGGGAGGCACCAGAGGGGGACTGGGGGCCGTGGTGGTAGCCAACCCAGGTCTGTTACATGCACTGCATGGTCTGCTATGACTATCCCTCGATAGTCTGAGTGCTGCACACTTGAGAGAAGGGAGCTCAAGCACAGAGAGCAGTCCGGACGGATGTAGAGCTGGCGAGGTGGGGAGTGAAAGGAGTAAAGTATATCAAAGGAAAACAGCATTCGCCATATGTCCACAAGGGACTAGTATTTGGCCCACGTGCGAAGGCATGCCGTTTGGCGGCACAGAGGTGTGTGTGGTACAGGGGATGGGATCTGTCCAAGGACATATCCAGGACACTTAGGCCCATATTTATACTTTTTGACGCTAAACTGCGCTAACGCAGTTTAGCGTCAAAAAATTTAGCGCCGTCTAACGCCATTCCGAAGCGCCATGCGGGCGCCGTATTTATGGAATGGCGTTAGCCGGCGCAAGCAGACCGGCGCTGCCTGGTGTGCGTGGAAAAAAACCACGTAGACCAGGCAGCGCCGGCGTAGGGGGAAAATGGCGCTAGGGCGTCTTAAAATGGCGCAAGTCGGGTTGACGCTAAAAAATCGTCTTAACCCGATTTGTGCCATTTTTTCGACGCCCAGACGCCATTTAAATGACTCCTGTCTTAGTAAAGACAGGAGTCATGCCCCCTTGCCCAATGGCCATGCCCAGGGGACTTATGTCCCCTGGGCATGGTCATTGGGCATAGTGGCATGTAGGGGGGCACAAATAAGGCCCCCCTATGCCACCCAAAAAAAATTGAAAAATATTAAAAATTATACTTACGTGAACTTACCTGAATGTCCCTGGGGTGGGTCCCTCCATCCTTGGGTGTCCTCCTGGGGTGGGCAGGGGTGGCAGGGGGGGTCCCTGGGGGCAGGGGAGGGCACCTGTGGGCTCATTTTGAGCCCACAGGCCCCTTAACGCCTACCCTGACCCAGGCGTTAAAAAGTGGCGCAAATGCGGGGTTTTTTGTCCCGCCACCTCCCGGGCGTGATTTTTGCCCGGGAGTATAAATACGACGCATTTGCGTCGCCGTCATTTTTTTAGACGGGAACGCCTTCCTTGCATCTCATTAACGCAAGGAAGGCGTTCACGCTAAAAAATGACGCTCTTTGCCCATACTTTGGCGCTAGACGCGTCTAACGCCAAAGTATAAATATGGCGTTAGTTTTGCGCCGAATTTGCGTCGAAAAAAACGACGCTAATTCGGCGCAAACGGAGTATAAATACGGGCCTTATAGTCTCCCCCCAGGAGCCAGGGGAGGTGTGTTTTGTGTGCAAGGAGGGCCGACAGCTCCTCCCAAACGAGGTGATGGTCAGTATTAGGGGCATAAATACTACCGATCAGTAATGGCTTACCGTCCAGTTGTCCCTCTAAGAGGACAAAGCCACCCCCTGTCAACAATGACACTTGTTTCCTTGAAGGGGAGGCTGGATCTCACCCAAATCAGTGCCCCTCGGGCATATGTGGAGTAGATGGTCACATGTAATGTCCCTCGCCAGCGACGGAGAAACCTTTGAAGCTCTTCTACTGAGGCATGTGTCTCTTTTAAGGGTATTATATTGGCATTATGTTGGCATACATATGAATAAGCTGAGTATCTTTTCCTTGCTGTGTGCATGCCCCTCACATTAAGGGGCATATTTATACTCTGTTTACGCTGAATTAGCGTAATTTTTGTACACTAATTCAGCGCAAACTTAACTCCATATTTATATTTTGCCGCTAGACATGTCTAGTGCCAAAATATTGGAGTTAAAGTCATGGGGAGGTGCCTCCTGTCTCAACTAAGACAGGAGTCATGTCCATGGGGTTTTAACATCAGAAAGTGACGCTAGTCTGGTTAGATATATTATTTATGCCTCTGCACATACTAGCGTCATCCTTTGACGCTAACCACCCAGTTCCCCCTACGCCTCCCCCACCTGGCTAGCGTCCTTTTTCATGACACTAGCCGGGCCCTACCGCCAGCTACCGTCATCCCATAAATATGATGCCCGGCCAGCGTCTTGGGATGGCGCTAAGCGGCGGTATACATTTTGTTGCTAAACTGCGTTAGCGCAGTTTAACATCAAAAAGTATAAATCAGGGCCTTAGTGTAAGGAGTTGAATATTCAAGGGTGATCTCATGAGGGACTTGTTTGGGGTGGGAGGAACTGGGTGTGGGGGGTCAACCAAAGTGGGACCCGCATAGGCTCTGTCAGTGAAACCTTTTGATGTAGGTGTAATAGATATGCATCTTGTGACCACCGAGGAGGAGGGGGGAGTAGTGTTCTTGCGGGAGCAACAATGCACGGAAAACAGACAACAAGGATATCGCTATGCAACGGGCAGAGTGCCCAAACTAGAGATGAGCATCATCATCTGTCTGTATAGGGGGGCATAGTAGCACTTTGCAGAGGAGCGGGTCAGTACTACGGCCTCATATATGACTGTGCGTAGTTGTGCAGATGGTGCAGTGGCAGCAAGTTACCAGAGGAGCAGAGAGGCCGCTTAGTGCTGGGGACTTAAACTACTCAGATATCCTATAGGAGATTAGAGCCAATCTTTTAACAGTAGTAGCTTGGGGTTAAGGTACATTGAACTTGTAACATATCAGATAGCAGGTAACTGCGGCTCTCTTCACCCTCTCAATTTCAGCACTTCTGTAGCATCTGGGGAAGTGGATACTGAATATTGGTGTGAGGAGAGAGTAGGCAGTCTAGGCATTCAGCAGTTTGTGGAGTGACAGCAGGAAATGTCTGTGAATCTTGAGGTGTATTGACCAAGTCCATTGAGTCCTCTTTCCGCTATCCCAGTGCAGTGCACCTTGCTGTTGTAGGCCTCAGCTTGGCCGCACTGGTCCGGGTGGTTCTACGCCGTGATAAATGTGGGGAAATGGAGGGCTGTCAATGCCACTCCTTCCAGCCAGAGAGTCCGCATTGTCTTTAGAGTGTTGTCAAGTGGTGGGGGAAGGTCGATGAGGCATCTGCAAGAATTATTGAAGCTTTTGCGGGCCTGAGATGAAGCGACATTAGCTCGCGTACGCCACGATGGCAGGCTTGGCCATGCCCCCAACATCCTATTTAATACATTGCGCCAGGAATTACTTTGAAATGAAGCTAGTGCATTGTTAATAGGAATTGGTGCTTACTGGAAAACACATGAAACCCTAACTATGAAGTGACTTATTCAAACCAGTCTCAGTTTACTTATTATTTTGTTTGTCCTCTTCAAGATGATAACAAAACTCAGTCACGGCACATTTAAAAAATATTCACAAAATAGCAATAAATAACAGTCTAATAATTCCTTTCCGTATCCTAAGGTTATAGTTAGTAAATAGTTAAAAAACAATTAAATATTCACTAGTAGACAGAAGGAAAAGGTGGTGACAATTATAAATCATCATGAACATCAGTTAACAATTTATTCGCGAGTGTCATCTGGAAGCTTTTGGTGGCCTAAGTAGCTATTTGCTAAAAACAAGAAGTGACTTAAGAGGGAGGTACTCAGAATGATCATTGCTTGGATAGGTAAAGGGGACATCACTTGTTCCACTTTGACCAAAAGTGAACTCTGCTCCTGAGCACACCTCACCTCTCAGCGGGAAACACACCTTTCCTCTGCTAACAAAGAACAGGAGGTTGAGCAGTTCTTTAACTATTGGGATGAGGCTTAAGCGTATGTTATAACCTTTCCTGGGACTTAACAAGGTAGAAATAGAAGAAAAACTAGAGTGGGTTTGCTTAGGAGCTTGTGTTCACAACAAGCATTTTGCAAATGGACATGGCATTTTCTCCATCAGACTAGTGGAAAGTCATCAACGGCGTATAAGACATTGATTGGCATGGTTCATATTTGGCCTCTGATGCATGGACCGCATTACAACCACATAGAAGACTCTCCACTGTTTGCTGAGAAAAACATCATACTTCAGATCCCTGCAAAGAGCTATGGTTATTGCAGTGCCCGCATCATGATACCGCTTCAAGATTATCCAACCCACCCACCAAACCAGCCCACCACCGAAGTCCATCTCAGGCCCACAACCAGATCCAAATCTTGGGCACCCAAGGCATAACCCTCTTATGCAAGACTTTAACAACATATACAATTACAAAACAGAGGATTTCAATTTGACTGCAGAGTCAGACTTCCTTATCATTAAGGTAGACGCCTTGCTGGTTGCAGCTGATCCTATGACTCTCGAGCTTCCCGTACTACCTCGAAGTTGTCGAAAGCAGGCATTAGGCACTTTCATATGTGACTGATTAGGCAGCGTTTCTCCTTCACAGCCCATCTATACTTCGGGAACCAAGACAGTGCCTGGAGAGTGGGTGCAAGGGGAAAGGGCACAGAAAGAATTCCAAGTGAAAAGATACAAGAATAATTAACAATCAACACAATTTACACTTATTCTACAATATTGAAAAATAAATAATGGAATTAATTCACTAAAAGTTTCCTTCCTAATTTTGTAGGAAGACACTGTACGCCGCTGCAGGAGCCCCAGTAGTGCAGGGATAACCTTAGAAATGTGTATTCCAGCCCACTTGGCGCGCTGCCAGACTGACATTCATGAATCAAGGCAGACATAACAAGTGCCTCGCAGAAGGGATCTTGGCAGCTTTACAGCGTGTGTGCGTCAGGCTGTTCAGAAGTCAGATTGACTCAGTGCCGGAGGATGTCCAGGGTGTTGTGTAACCCCCACAGCGTTTTAGGGCAGCTGGCTGGGCGTACAACATCAAAGGATGGATATTTCATTTTGCATGATTTGTTAGTGACAGAAGCATGCCACCCTGACTGGAGCTGGATGCAGGCTCAAAGAGCTGGGCACAGTCACCGAGTGATGCAATGAGAGCTGATTGGATGAAGTGTCAGATGTGTTTGGCAAAGTGATTTAGGGATGCTGGATGAAGTGTCAGATGTGTTTGGCAAAATAAGTCAGGGAATACTGCGAGCATTTTCGTCATTTCTTCAGCTGGTGTCCGAGTGAGGGCAGCAGTGCTTAATTTGGGCTTGTTGTTTCCGGTGCTGAGCACCGGCACTTATTTTTGAGGGCCGGGGCTTATTCTTCTGCCTCAAGCATTTACTACGAGCAAAAGACACATATGGGAAAGACGGAGGATGAGAAAAACGAAAAAGCATCAGAATGGGTGAAAGCAGAAAGCTGCAGGAGTAAACTGAAGGGTCAGGGAGTGGCTTTATATGGATTGAAGAGGCCCGAGGTGGCTTCAGGATTATGCTGCCACAGATTTACGTGCTTGCAGATTTAATTGCAGCAGCCGCGTGTTTAGGAGGAGGGCTTTGGGCACCGGCACGTTTTTATTTACAAGTTAAGCACTGGAGGGCAGTCTCTGGCCTACTCGAGTTTGAGGTCCTGAATCTCCAGGTGTGGACGCCGGGTTCTGGAAATGACCCTGCCATCTAAGAGCAATACCCTTACCATGCAACAGCAATGCCCAACAGCAAAGCAGATGCTAACGCCGGCACTACGTGCTGGGTGGGTGAGCACATTGATATGTGTGGGTGCAGACACATTTGTCAAAGAGAGATAGGAAAAACAATAGTCCTTGTAAATTACCCTAGATGGCAGTAGATTGGCCCATCATTTTTAGGGTCGAGTCTGCGCTAGCATGTGCTTGCGCATGCATATCGCTTGCGAGACGCTTTAGTAGTTAGAAAAGGGCACGGAGCCCCTTCCATGTCACGTCAGTGTCTGTCATTGGTTCGTGGGCTTGCCTTTTAAAATCTGCTTGCTTTCATTAGTGGAAGGCATGCATACGTCATGCCTTTTCTGGTGGTTAGCCCTCCTCGAGCGCAGCAACCAAGTACTGAAACATACGAGGTTCGCTGTTTTTCTGCCCGGTTTGTGGACTACTTTTTATCTTTTTTCGCAGCGCGATCTCGCTTAGCAGAAGTCGAGCGCTTTCCATGACATCGACCCTGTTACATAGTTAATTGCACTTTTGCCGGTTACGTAGATAATTGCACTTTTGCCGATATGTTTCACTACGAGTGAACTGTAGCAGCACGATCGCGCTCTTTTTTTCCATTTAATGTGGCAAGAAAAGTCCGGTTGAGAGTTTACAACTGCTAATAGCTCTAACTCGGAGAACTGCAAGACCCATTGCATTACAAATGCTTGTTTAGCACTAGGAGCACAGAAAGGCGAGAAGAGGTCAGGGATTGACTGAGGCTAAGGCACTGGAAAAAATTTAGCTGTTTGAATCAGACATTTTGACAAACTAGCGAGATCCACAAAAAACAGCTGTAAGGGCAGCAGTAGGTCGGCAGCTATAGCCTGAATATGTGTGACCTGAGATCCCCAGGTGCTCAATTTCGGGGGATTATAGAAACACATCAGTGGGCGCTTGATGTGTCCTTTGACTCTTCAACTGTACTACTAGCTGCACACAAAAGATTACTTTTCAGATGCACTGAGCGAGGCCAAAATTTACAGTCCCAACCACTTTAGGTTAGAAGATAAAGAAGCGGAAGAAAAATTATTCGCGTGTGCTGAAAAAAGTTGGAAAATTAGACAATGGACAGTAATTAAATTACGTTCATCACGGGAATGACTTGATATCTATAGAAATTTGCTACAGTCTGTAAAAACATGTAAAAAGTAGAAAACACCCCTTGCATGTGTTGGTGCAAAAATCTATCTTTATCTTAAATACCTGCCCCTAAGATGCACCAACATCTAGGGCCAGAGCGGTGTATTCCCAATACGGACTTTGGTGCTCCCTAATTGGAACCTTCATTAGTAATTTGTTAAATTCATGCAATGATGCTGAGACATTCTCATAAGAATGACAGACAAAAGGCTCTTTCAATGTTTTATATAAGATTTAGGTTGCAAGTATAAACAAGCATTGGCAAAGCGAATAGGTCCCACCTACGTGAGATCTATTGGCTTTGCCAATGTTTCTTAGCCATGTTGAAACATGAAAGAAAAGATAAAGAAAAAAAGCTCTATGATACAGCCAGCATTGACAGTGTCATAGCGCCTTTTTTTTTACTTTCCGCCATGCTGCATTGAAGCCAGCGCTGATGTACAATATGGCTAAAATCAAATCGACAAAGCCAATAGATCTTATTTTAAGTTGTTTTTAGCAGCGCTTCTTGACACAGAACTCATAGTTTAAACCGTGCATCAGTTTTGTCGCCTGTCACTGGACTGCTTTCAGTGTCTCCTTACTCTTCTGGAACTGTGGCTCCAAAACTGAACAGTATTTTCCAGATAAATTATGTGGGCTTCAGAAGCAGACAAACATCTAGATTGGACCTCAAGAACAAGTATAATACTCAAGGCATGGAATTTTAAAGTGGTAAAAAACCTCCCTTTTGGTCCGGATATACCTGCTCCTTGTGAAGTGAAAAGGGGAAAGGGACACTGAAGTGTAACGTGCCCAGTTCATCCGACGAATAACATCAAGGAGTGCCCAAGGCATCTTTTTGATAAAAGTGCAGAGGCTGAGTTAGGAAGCCTACAGCGCACGTGTCACATTTATTGGAGGTTATATGTTTTTGGGAACTACTCCTCTTGTAGGGTGGAGTCCCGAGTGCTATTATATCAAGGTTTGCTGTGGAGAACTGATGTGCATTGGCAGAGCTGTATATACTGGGCCCCTCCCGAGAATTAATTGGATGTTGCACTTAGCTGCACAGAAATGAGAGGAGTGCTGCATGTGTGAATTTTAGTGCCTAGGCAGAGAGGTAGGAGAGAAGAAGCAGTTCATTGCTAAAACTAGCATGTTCATTGGCTTTATTGTTTTTATTAATTTTGTCCATGGACTGCATCACCCAGATTGCATTGTAAACCTTTAGTCAGGTATGCAAGGACCATCCAATCAGTCCTGTCAGACCATCAGTCCAGTAAAAGAAGAATTTTTTTTATCTCCAAGAGATGCAAACAGCCGACACTTGTTTCGTTGCTGAAGGCTAAAATACTCAAATATTGCCACAAGTCTGATTCAACATCAAGTAGGACCTGGTAAAGTCAAATGCAGTGACCACAAGTGTATCCAAAACCAAGGAAGGCTCAAGTACCCTGATACAGTTACTCAAACAATTTCAGAGGTTTAGCCATGAAATCTAAGTACACTGCAAGTCTGAGATCCGGTAGCCAAGTAGCCAAGATGCTAAGACGCCGCCATTTGATTGAATCCACAGCATTTCTATGCCAGTACTCGGGGGGCTTATCATGGATTTGTTGTATGCTTAAACATAGCATCTTTGCTACCGGATCTCAGACTTGCAGTTTAATTTAAAGCTGAGCCATTACCGTGGATGCAACATCGACAATTGGTTTATGGCAGAACACCTTGAACGTGGAATCTGAAAACCAATCAGCCATGGCCATAATGTCCTCTAGACGAGAAAGCGTGCAAAAAGCTTTAGAGGGCACATGCACAAAGAATAAGTTCCAAAAAGGGACCTATCAACTCCAGATTCTTCTAACAACCATATGACCCAAAGGCCAGAGTTGTAGCTGAAACTGGATTAAAAGGGCTCTGTAGGGATATGAGCAACTGACTAGTGAAATCTCTACGAAATTCTTGAGTACATTCTTCATATACTTTCAAGCATATCACACATAATGTTTGATTATGAGGAAAAGTGGGCTAGGAAATACAATGACATAGATGAAGCGTCAGCTTCGCAGACAATTGCTTACGTGAGAGATCTTCGTTGGCAGTCCAAGCTTCAAAAGCCAAACTACGTCAACATCACAGAATGTAGTATATTTTGATTGTGGGGGACGGACCATCCTAATACCTCAAGAAGTTTACTGACCAAGGATTGTACCCCCACAGGTCTATCATCTAAATGTGGATGACCTGCCGAAGCATCAGATCCAAAATTGTTAATGGTCCGGTATGCCAAACCTTGGTTGGCCAATTTTCGATAGAAACTTTACAATCATATGTATCCCTGCCCCCAAGCGACCAATACTCTGTTCACTACACCAATGTGTCCATATCTTCCAGGATGCCTTGTATCGCTTCTGAGTGGAAGGAGCCCAATATTGTGACAAGAAGAACTTTGCATTCTCTGAAACTCCTGGCATTTGCCAATGTTGCTGGAAAGTCTCCAGGCCACGTGGGACAATTGACCCATCATCACCAACCCCAAGGGGTCGCAGAGAAGAGCTTGGAAGGACTGAATTCATGCTGGAGGAGCACAAGACAACAACATTGCTACTGGGAACCACGACTGGGCTTTCCAACACAGGGTCACCAAGATCATCTCCGCCAATTGCCTCCTCACCTGAAAGAGTACTCTCTGAATCATGGATCGGGGGAAAATGCATAGAGGAGCCCTTTCGCCCAAGATTGAAGGAATGCATCTGAGCCCACTTCCAGGGGATCTGGTCTCCAACTGTAAAAGAGAGGGAGCTTGCCATTCAGTTAAGATACAAACAGATCTATTATGCACAGACTCCACAATATATTCAAGGTGTGAAAGACGCTGGGACAGAGTTTCCAGTCACTGGCATCCCGCAGGAAGCAAGAATTCCAGTCTGCTACTACATTGGAGCGCCCCAGAATATATTACGTTGTCACATAAATCTGATGTTGAAGACAATAATGCCGAAAATCCTCAGCAATCTCAACCAGAATCTGTGACTTTGTTCCTCCTAACCGATTTATGTACCGGACTGCTGATATATTGTCCATACAGAGAAGAAGGCAGCAGTTCACTTTGCGGGGAGAAAGTGATCGGATTGCAAATGCTCCCACTGGTAACTCTAGACAGTTGATGTGTAGACTCAGTTCCTCGGGTCTCGGAGGACCATCTGCCAACATCACCCCCCCACTCGTCTCCCATGAACCACACCAACCACCCCAACGGGTGGCCTCCGATTCCATGACTATTTCCAGAGTTGATGCGAAAATGGCTGTGCCGTTCCATGCATCCATGTGATTTAACCACCAGGCTATCTCTGTCTTGACCTCCTCCAACAGTACTATCTGTTCCGATTATGATAACCCTTTCTGAAGATGTAAAATCTTTAGACTCTGAAGAGCCCAGTAATGGAGGGGACCCAGAACTATGGCTTGGATGGAGGATGGTAAGAGGCCCTTCAGGTGTACTAGAATCCTTAATGATAAAGTTGGAGAGGCAAGGGCTCTCCTCAACTCTTTTTTGATGGAAATCCTTTTTCGTCAGAGGTGATCTCAGTTGAGCCCTGATGGAGTCTACCTGAAAGCCTACGAACTCTATGGTTTGGGATTGACTCATTACCGATTTGTCTGAGTTGATGACAATCCTGAGGTCTTGCAATAGTTGGATAGCCCAAGAAAGGTGCAGTAGGATCATGTTTTTTCTTTGTTCCATAATCGGAATATCATCATGATATATAATGAGGCGTACCCCTCTTTCTCTGAGACACTGAAATACCAGCCATAGCAGTATGGTGAAACACCACGGATCAGATGAAAGACCAAAGGGAAGGACAGTGAACA
This sequence comes from Pleurodeles waltl, assembly GCF_031143425.1. Taxonomy (NCBI): domain Eukaryota; kingdom Metazoa; phylum Chordata; class Amphibia; order Caudata; family Salamandridae; genus Pleurodeles; species Pleurodeles waltl. The sequence goes on along the minus strand of NC_090443.1, from coordinate 981,713,347 downwards.
CGTTACCACAGGTTTCACCAACAAAACTGAAGGAACCGCAGATTAGGGGACTAAATGGGGACTGTTAAGTATGTGTCTTTGAGATCAAGGCGCACCAACCAGTTGCCTTCCTGCACTAGATCGCAGAGCAAATGAATGCCCTCCATTTCAAAATGGCGGTACACTAGCCAAGAGCTGAATGTTTTGAGATTCAGGACCAGACGGGACTAGCATCTTTTTTCTGAACCAAGAAGATTGTACTGACAAGCCCTAGGGGATGAGGTGAAGTCTCGACTATCGCTTGTTTGGAAGGAGCAAGCAAATTTCATGGTCTATCAAATTGCTGTCTGTTTGGGAAAAAAGAAGAGGGGAGGTGGGACTCCCTTGAAGCGGGGTGAAATAAAATTCTAGTTTGTATCCCTGCACTATTTGAAGAACCCATGGGTCTCGGGTAATTAGTTCCCATGCATGTAAATGAAACCTTATCCTTCCCACTAGAATAACCTCTGACAGTTGGATCACTCTTACTTGAGTAAGTGGAATCAGAGGCATAGGAACCTCCAAGGTATCCACCTCGGTGGGCATGACCACAACCTCCTCTGGAGCGGGTGGAGTAGAAGTTGAAATTAGTTGTAGTAATTACCCCGACCTCTCTGTAAGTATTCTCTTGAAACATGGTTGAAGCCACGGCCTGGCACTCGGCCTCTGAAGCATCCCGCCTTAGCAAAAAGGCCACTATTAAACATCTTTTTCATGTACCTTTGGGCTTTGTCCAATGAGGAAAAAGTAGCAACATATTTTCCCAGATCTTTCAAAAATTTGTCTCCAAACAAGAAACCATTTGCCAAAGTGCCTGCCTCTGCAGAGGCCAATTCAGCCAATTTCAGGTTGATGCGCATTAATAAGGACTTCTGGCGTTCTCTGGACATGGCACAGTTGGCATTAGTCAAAAGGCATATAGGTCTCTGGGTCCATTCCAGGATCGTTTCTGGGTCTAGTTGACAAATTTGCCTCCTTCACCTTGACTGCGAGTTCAAGCATCTTTGTAAGAGGGCTATAAAGGTCCAAAAGTTTATCTTGGCATCCTCTCCAAGCTCTATTGAGACCTTTCTTGGGGTCCTTTGTAAATCTCTTAAGGGAGGTCACCATATTGGGGTACAGAGGAGAGAGTAGCAAGGGCAATCCGATCCTAAGGTGTTGCGTACATTGCATTTCCCCTTTCCTCAGCCTGTCTTTCCTCAGCCTGTCTTGCACATAATGTGCCACCTCCATACATGGGGCCCATTCAGTGGAGCATGCGTGTACAATATTTTCTGGGTCAAAGAGCAGATTTTGTGGCCCAGGGACCTCAACATTTAAATGATGAGTTTTGTGTTTTCGTATGGTTGCAGGTTTTGGGTCCTCTTGAGCCTGATCAAAATTGGAGGACTGAGATGAGGACGTGGGAGATACCCATGTTGTTTGTGAATTTGGAACGGAGGAAGATCCGTAAGGTCATTGAGAAGTAAAGCTCCCATATTCATGGTCAGAAAGGACTGAGAGGGTATGTGTGCCAGTATTTCAGTGAATGATGTAACCCCCGAGGAGGCTCTCTGAGCAATGCCCAACTTGGGAGTTTGGCTGTCTCTGGACAAGGTATCAGGAGGGGAGCTCCCATCAAATCACGTTGACCAAATCTCATCAATGGTTGAGGAAATGGCTTCAGAGCCTTAATAAGAGCCAGATTCATGGAGTCTTGCACATGGTTATCCAGGCCTTCCACTAATATTTCTTCCATCTGATGCTCACAGGGCATCTTGGGCATGCCTTGATAGTATTCGTCTTCTTCAGCATAGTACGCCATGGGCATGATTATTCATGAGGATTGGAAAAGTTGAAGGGGGAGAATAAGCCCCAACACAGGTATAGTCTAGACTCACAAAGAGAAAATGCGACAGGACACTTTCTCTGCCTTCTAAATAGGATGTGGAGGGAGCACCTGTATTAGTTCCCTGCGGCAAACCCCTTCACACAATTATTCAGCCTCGTCGGCCATTTCAGTAAAATTGGAGCACTTGGAACGTCACCGCCGCAAGTGACGTTGATTGGGCATAAATTAGTACTCTGGTCAGCTTTGCATGCATTTGCAACATCGGAAATAAAAAGAGGAAGCAGTCCTCAATAGAAGCAGTGCGCTCGCTTGAGAATCCCTGCAGCCGCTCCACAGCTGGTGTATGCGACTGGGTAATCACACGAAAACCCCCGAGGGTGAATTGCCCAGTCACTGGTCTAAACAAGTTCAAATATGTGCAATACTGTATAAAATAGTCAAGGGAGTAGAAAGACACTTATTTCCAGCTGTTACAGCAGCAAAGGAAGAGGAAGGACTATGGTGGCAAGACTATATATATAGGGAGCAGGTCCTTGATTAAGTAGGACACTGGACTAATGGGGTTCAAGGGTTATGTAGTCTTGAGTTTTAACTGTTTTAATTGTCTGCTGTAAATTACTCAGTAAAGAAAGAAGCATAATCCAAAGCCTCTGGTCCTGATATAGAATCAGTGGCTTACCTCGTCTACCAAAGTCAGAAACCAAGACAGGAGTGTTGAGCAGGGGAAGAGCATTTATGAGAAAAAGTAAACATAGAAGAATGCTATATTATTGGGGACTTTCAGCCCCAGAGTGTGGTTAAATTCTCTGATCCAGAGTGAAAAAAGGCTAAGAGAACACAGAGCAATCCTATTGCTCAGAGCAAAAGCCCTTACACATCCACATGGATGCCATGCTTCATCATCGGGCTTGCTCCTCGTCAGACCGGCGCTGCAATGTCTGACGGGCACCCCACAAGGGGGGATCTTTCCCAGAGATCTTTTCTCAATATTTGTGTGCCGTGAACAGAGATATGGGCACATAATAGATAGGAGGGAAAAAGAAAAAAGATAAAATTGGCTCAAAACCAAGTACAAAACAATTATTTATTGATCTACAGCGGGTCTTGGCCAAGGTTAAAACAACGAGGAGAAGTGGGGAATGAGAAAATGCTCATTCACTCTCTGAATCACAATGAAGAAACAGGGGAGGTAACTACTTTACAACCCCTTCAATGGGTCAACATGTTTCACATCTCAAGGGTCCATACGGATCCAATGATGCTTCATCAGGACCAGGTAACTCAATACTTCTCCTTAATTTTACACATAGGCCACAATCAATCTCCAACTATCAGCCTCAACATCTCTGGTAATTTACAAAAATAAACTGCACGTCAGGCTAGTCACATGTAAAGGCCAACCTGTGAAACAATAGACAGAGGGCAAACATCTGTAACCTAATGTATATAATGTCATACACTGTATGAACAGATGGAAGTGTGACACTCAGTGAATCAAACAGTGCTGTCATGCTCAGTGGTAGCATGCAATACAGAGATGTATTTGCTTACAGTCCCCCATTATGGATCCGGCTCCATAGGAATCCACTTGCCAGGAGACTAGCGCAAATACTATAATGATAATAAAAACAATGTATATATATATATTTTATTACATAGGTGTAATGACAAGGGATCCCCCAAGCTCAATAAATAGGCTGGTCTGAAACCAAATTAGTATAAATCAAGGTACCTCCGAGATTATCGTTGGGGGCAGCTGTAAGGTATAGCTGCCCAAACATTGACTCAAACACATACAAAAGTCTGGCCCCTTTCTAACAAACAGTTCATCAAGTATAATAAAAATAGTAGAAAAGATTCATCAAATTGCCAAGGACTACAATGGTCACTCAACATTGACACTCAAACGGGTGTCGAAAATTGTGAAAATAACAGAAAAAGTATACTGTCAAATCCAGTAAAATCATTAGTTCGTCAACCAACAGAAAGCCCTCCAAAGCGGTAAGCCTAATAGGCTTAATAAAGCCCCAATGAAGGGGGCGGCTCATTTCCTCTCATTCAAAATGTTACTCATGTAAAAGCTGCTAGGTCTCCGATAGAAGACTTACCCCGGGGCCATGTTCCTGCAATAATGCATGGAAACACTTTTGGGGAGGGAAGTTATGCCGATCAAACCAGGAAGTGAATCGTCCAAGTCCATGCCGATTGGTTGTCTCAAGTCAGCTGATACAGCGTTGCCAAAATAGGCAAAGGACTTTGGCAAGCGAGTATCCACTATCAAAAGTAGACAGAGGACTCCATTACCCCTGAGGCTCAGAACGCAGCATGTAGAAACTCTCCGTCCATGTGGGAGTGCCCATAGTCACGGGGTGTGACAAAAATGGGACGTAATGACCATGGAAGCGACAAAGATTGCATTGAGAAAAGAAGCAGAGAACACGGCACCAAGACAGCTTCGGGCTGGTGCCAAGCTCCTGGCATACATGATAAGCCTATCACAGTGATAGTAACAACAGAAAATTGAAAGTTATTTCAAAGAATTAAAAAGACACAGGCAACATATACAGGACCCCAGTCCAGGGTCAAAAGCTCTCATATTTCATGTCAAAATAAGGTACGGTTCAGGCCCATATGGGAGATGGAAATCGCATTCCTACACAAAGTCATTGTCCCAGAGAAATAAGTGGTCTTGTCTAGGACAGCTGGATTAGAGGGAGCTATCAAGGAAAACTTATCCATGGGATGTCATCATTTAACCCATGGATGTGCGTCCCCAATTTAAACACCCATCGTTGTTCAATTTCTAAAAGGGTCTCACACCACTGTTTATGTATTTGTGGGAGTCCAAGACTACCCACCACATATCATCAGGAGTGTGATTTACTTCCGAATAATGGACACTTCGTTTAGTAGTGGCACGGCCACATCTGATGTTACTGCGTTGTTCATTGATTCTCATTTTGACTGCTCTGGTGGTCATTCCAATGTAGCGTAGGCCACAAGGACAAGTAATCATATAAATATGATTACAAGTGTTGCAGTTGGTATGCTTGACCAGCCGCCATATACCTATAGGTACCAGCTCTAGAGTGTCCAGTCATTGGGTAAGTGGACAAGTATTGCAGTTGCCATAAGGAAAATGTCCTGAAACAGGGGGAAGATCCCAAAGTGTCATTTGTTTAGAGTCCACATGGTGAGTTTGCGAGCGAGTATGTACCACCATATCTTTAATATTAGTTGTCCTTTTGAAAGCAAAAAGAGGTTTAGGGATACATTCCCCTCCACTCACTAGAATGGGCCATCTCTTATTGATCAGTTTCTTAATGGTATTAGACAATGGAGTATATGTGGACACACACGTCAGACGGGTGTCAAGTGTCTTGGGAGTAAAAGTCATCAGTGCATCTCTGTTAATATTCCGTGCCCATTTGCGGGCAGTATTGACTACACGACATGGACAGTTTTATTCACGTAGTTTAGTTGTAGGATCACTAGCTTGAGTTTCAAATGACTGGGCACTGCTGCAATTGCGAAGTAGTCGTAACAACTGCCCGTAGGGTAAGTTATCACGTAACGCTTTCGGATGATGACTCTTGTAGAGAAATAAACTGTTCCGATCAGTGGTCTTATGATAGGTGCATGTTTTCAATTTCCCCTTATCAATACTGATCATCAGATCCAAAAAGGAATATGAGTCACTGAGACAGAGGAGGTGAAATTCAAGAAAGGGTCAGGGCTATTGACCCACGTTGTGAAGGAATCTACATCTACGATCTGGCCTTGCCATATGATCAAGATGTCGTCGATATAACAACACCATAGTTTGATATTATCCCTAAAGGGATTGGTAGTGGGAAATATGTATCGTTTTTCAAAATCGTACATGTTCAAACAGGCCAAGCTGGGAGCAAAAGTACTCCCCATCGAGGTCCCTTGTATCTGATGGAACAGAAGATCCTCAAATTGAAAGTAATGTTCAGTCATGGCTAAGGTAGCACAGTGCATAATAAAATGAACTGGTGTGGAAGAACCCCATGTCCCGGCAAGGAGGGCATTACACCTATGTAATAAAAGATATATGTATATACATTGTTTTTATTATCATTATAGTATTTGCGCTAGTCTCCTGGCATGTCGATTCCTATGGAGCTGGATCCATTATAGGGGACGGTAAGCAAATACATCTCTGTATTGCACGCTACCACTGAGCATGACAGCACTGTTTGATTCACTGAGTGTCGCACTTCCATCCATTCATACAGTGTATGACATTATATACATTGGCTTACAGATGTTTGCCCTCTGTCTATTGTTTCACAGGTTGGCCTTTACATGTGACTAGCCTGACATGCAGTTTATTTTTATAAGTGACCGGAGATTTTGAGACTGATAGTTGGAGACTGATTGTGGTCTATGTGTAAAATTAAGGAGAAGTATTGAGTTACCTGGTCCTGATGAAGCGTCATTGGATCCGTATGGACCCTTGAGATGCGAAACATGTTGACCCATTTAAGGGGTTGTAAGGTAGTTCCCTCCCCTTTTTCTTCAGTGTGATTCAGAGAGTGAATGAGCGTTATCTCATTCCCCACTCTCCTCTTTGTTTTAACCTTGGCCAAGACCCGCTCTAGATCAATAAATAATTGTTTTGTACTTGGTTTTGAGCCAATTTTATCTTTTTTCTTTTTCTCTCCTATTATGTGCCTAAATCTCTGTTCATGGCACAAAAATATTAAGAAAAGGTCTCCAGCAAATAGCCTCCCTTGTGGGGTGCCCATCAGACATTGCAGCACCAGTCTGACGAGGAGCAAGCCCGATGATGAAGCATGACACCCTTGTGGATGTATGAGGGCTTTTGCTCCAAGCAATAGGATTGCCCAGTGTTCTCTTAGCCTTTTTTCACTCTGGAACAGTGTATCTTTGTTTGTTGTTAGTATCAGAATTGGGCGGCAGTACATTGGACCATTAATCTCCCTGTCCCTCATTTGTAATATATATGTTAAATTCTCTGAGACAGGAATGTCTCAATCTGTAAGGACTGGGACAAGGACAAAGATGAGGGGGTATTGTGCACTGTGCTTGTGGTGTTCATGGAGATGACAGTGATATGTATGATGCCCCATGAGAGGACGTCCTACATGCAATATTAGATGGTGGTTCTCATTAAAGACCCTTTCGGCTTGCCTATATATGGAAAAGCCTCAGGCGCAACAACTCAGAAACCCTGTTGTAGCTGCATCCCTATCTGTTTTCTGGATGCAACATAACATACAAGGAGAAGATCGGAAAAGGTTAGTCTGACATCTGCATATCTAGTGGTCACGGGGTGGGAGACTTCCTTACTGACACTCCAGGACTAATAATGTGGTTAGTAAGCCTCACTAACCCCCTTCGACTCCATATCAGTATTTGTTTTTGTAAGTGTGTGTATCATCCCTTTTCAACACAAGAGGGATTCTAGGGGTTTCACTTTCAACGTAGGTCTCATTATCAGGGAATTGCCACCCTGATTCCAGAACTGATCAATCCTTCTTTCTATGTGTTATTGTTGAGGACATATCACAATTTAAAGATAAAACTGTCCCATAAGCTGACATTCGCCTTGCCAGGTGCTATTGGAAACCAGACGGTGCAGTGTGCCCGAGGTCCCAAAGGTCCCCCTGCTACAGAAACATTTCACTTGCGATCAGCAGCTCATAAGAACCTTACCCAGACGTCTGGCACTCTACTGGACAGTCTCTATGAGATTTCCAGCACCAATATTTGTGGCATTGAGGATTCGTGTCAGCTGAAAGTGCCTTCTATTTTACCATGTCATTAACTACCAGAGTCAAGCAGCTACGTTTAACTAGACACTGGAATTCCTATGTTGGACCAGTTCGTTGTAACCACAAACTAACCTTTTGTGTGTACTGGAGTTCTATCTTATTTTTGGGTGGCATATTGAAAGCTCTTTGCACTTTGTGACTTTTGTGGCAGCTTCTTAACTGCCTGGGATCAAACTCATTGATAATGACAAAGGTCAGATGCATTGTAGAATATATGATACATTGCAAACTCCATCTACTAGCTTTCAGAACCAACTCTGAGGCCACCATAAGGTGGTTATTAAAGCTTTACAAATCCCTAAAAAAAAGTTGACCATGACTAGACAAAGCAATAGTAAGAGAACTCACACCTCAGTGGTTCTGCATACTTCAGAGACCATATAACCATTCCTTCTAGGATAGCATTGTCAACCACTGCTATCTTGAGTGTAAGGACTTGCTACCCACAATCGTGATGCATATATTTGGGGGCACTGATGCCTTGCAGGTGGGCAGTACCGTTGCTGCTGCAGATTCACTCTTCCTTTAGACGAGCGCTCTGTCTTTTATCAGACAATTTTGCCACCTTTTGGCATGGTTCGTAGTGTGCCTTCTATATTGACAGCCAGCTTCCTTTTGGCCACCCTGTTGCAGCGATTTTTTTAAATCATGTTGCCCTTCTCCACGAAACACAAGGGTTCCAGTAGGCCAAGTTTCATATTGTTTCAGATGCGTCTGAATCTTTTTCCATCCTGATGAGGAGCCCTGGATTCTCTCTTGGGTTGAAATGTTGACAACCTATAAGTGGCACTGACATTCTTATTTGAGCTTATATGTTATTGTTTATTCAGATTCTAGCTTTGGAATAGTTTGTGCCACTTACAAAGCTTCTTTGGGCCAAATATATATATATATATAGTACTGCCATTGTCCTAAGCACTGCGCCACATGTACTTTATTCACTACTTTAATGAACTTCAACTATATTGGTCACAGCTGAGCTTCTACCATGTGTGTTCCTTGAATTGAAAATGTGATATTGGCTATTTGCATATGGAAATTGTTACCAAAAAAACATGATTGTGAAAATTCAGGAGGAACTGCTTGTTGCTGTTATGATGTTGTACCCTGGCTCATGTTTGGGTCCGCCTGTTTTCCTTTATAAACCATTGTCCCTGTGACAAACACTGATGAATTAAACTCCTGGTTGCCTGCTATTGTTTTTCACTGCACCAGAAGCAGTAAATTGCTGAGGCCGCCTCTGAAATCAAGGAAATCTGTACGTTTGGAGGCTGAAATCGATAGCAAGCACTGTTTGTTGAAAACAGTAGCCTACTGCCCAGTTCATAAGCCCTGACAAGTATGCATGTTTCCATCTTCAGTATGGAACAATGTATTGACACAGAGGTTAGCTTCCTCACAAAATTACTCTCCCTCCGGGTCTGTTTTGTTGCCTCAACTTACACAGAGGTTGTGGTTTGCTGCCAATATTGTCGCCTATTTACAAGAATTAACACCCTCCTCTCCTTTTCAGGTAGGGCGCGCAAACGCGCTGGCCTGTTGTAATATTGTATTATTATTTTTAGGCGCTCTTATTCTGGTGGGGAAGAAACGGGGCCACGTCACGTGCCTGCCCCCGGGGTCACGCCGGTGACGTGCCTGCGCCGAGGTCACGCAGGGTTCAGAGGCAGGCCCGAGCCCGAGACAAGACGTTTGCCTCGCGGGCGCTTCTGGCTGCTGGGGACGCTCGGCTCCTCCCGGCGCCCGTGGGCACACTGGCAAACCCTGAAATAAATCTCGCCTCTCTGGCTGCTGCGCGGGCCACACACCTCGAAGGAGATCAATAGCGGCTGTTCGCTTTTGATCGGTTTGTGGTGGGAGCTCTCGCCCACGCGCTTTCATCTCACCCCAGATACCTGCAGGTGTATAACGGCAGCAGGGAGCTACCGTGCCCCCTTCCGCGGCGCTGCCCGACAACGGCGCATTCAAGCTCTCCTCGCCTCATACATGAGAAAACTGCAAATAGCACGCTGCGGTCTGTAGATGTCTCCAGCTCGTGGGGACTACAAACATGGAGGCTTTCCGCAGCCCACCAACCGATAGACGTTTGCCCTCAGCTCACCACCCACCGTGGTGGAATAATTCCGTCTTGTGGCATGGACCTACAGGAGCGACGTTTACAAAAGCGTGTAGAAACAGCCAAGCACTGTTAGCAGAGTCTGCCTGGAGAGAATGCCAGTTGGCCTGTTACTGATGGTACTGACCCTCTTGCAGAGTTGCCATCTAGAACGCAGTCGTCAGAGCTCCATGTTTGCAGCCCTGGTCTTTTCTATGTCAAATTACCCCGAACTAACACTTGAAGGAGACACCAGGTTGTCAAATCAAAACCGAGATCTGGAAACCTGGGAGTATATTTCTGATAATGTTACATCACCCTGTAGTAATCACTGCAGTCTTATTTTGATGTAGGTTCTTTATTTAGCAGCCCCAGACAACATCGTACAGGCAGAGGATCCTTCACCACCAGCTTCCTCCACTCCAACCGCCACTCATAGAATTCCCCATACCAAAGGTTCTAATGTTCCATCATAGCGCAAGACCGTGCTAATCTATCAGTATACATAAGTGTAAAGAATTACATACATTACCTACGTTACAACACATCTTCCCTTTTTATATTTAAAAAATAATAATAATAATAGTAGAACTTCCATACACGTATATCTTATCACATAAATACACTACAAGCAAGTTACACATTTCTTTTTAAATTCATACAGGTTGATAAAAACAGAAATTTTAAAAAAATCTAACAGAAACAAACATATTTTTCCATTAAACTGTATTAACACATACAAAGTCATCAAACCTCTTTGGTTTGGAAATAATCCTACCAAACCTTCCAGTGTTGATCTGACTGTCATTGTTTGTACTGTTTGTAAGTTTTGTGTACCTGTCGCTTCACTTTCATGCAGCGAATGCGGAATACTATCATGCATTGGTGTTTCAAGCGCACGCGTTTTACTGTCACTCCTCACTAAGCTACTGTATAAATTTACCTCTTCACTACTCGCCTTTGCATCTTTTTCCAATCAATCATAACTCTTGACATTCTCTGTTTCAGCTTGTTTAACATTCCTACAATTGGAAACCCTGCCCAAATGCCACACTTTCCCATCACTTAATTTAATTGAGTTATGGAATACTTCATATACTTTCAGAGGCTCTGAATATCTGCTTTCTCCTTTTTGGACTTTTCTCTCTTTTCTCACTTTAACCCAATCTCCACATTTTACTTTGGATTCTCTTGTTCCGATTTTCTTGTCATACCACTCCTTATATGCTTGTTGAGCCTTGTTCATTTTCAATCTTACTTGATCAGGTGACCATTCGACTCGCTTACCAGACGATAGCCAACCAAGATCCTTGCTGATAGGTTCACAACCTCTCATCAAGCAAAATGGACTTTTCTCAGTGACGCTACTGGGAGTAATTCTGTAAGCCCAAATTAACTTACATAGCTCACTTTCCCAGTTCAAACCATTACTCTTGGCCAACTGGATACTCCCTTTGATGACCCTGTTGAATCGTTCCACTAAACCGTTTCCTTCTGGATGGTATAATGAGGTAGTGATATGGATTACACCATTTCTTTTTAATTTATTTTTAATTTCTCAGCCACAAATTGAGGACCATTGTCAGTAATCATAGTTTTAGGTAGACCTTCTCTTGTAAATATTTGGTCTAAAAATGTAATCATCGCACAGGCAGAGGATCCTTCACCACCAGCTTCCTCCACTCCAACCGCCACCCATAGAATTCCCCACACCAAAGGTTCTAATGTTACATCATAGCACAATACTGTGCTAATCTATCAATATACATAAGTGTAAAGAATTACATACTGGATTTCTTTCCTCCACCACCCCTCCATTACTCCAGTCAATCTAACTAACAAACTCTCATATCCGTGGCTCAAATTAACTCAAAATAATACTAAAACTGTACTCATTATTTCCCGATACTAATCCATCACTAATTCTTGTTGGGTTCCAGAGTAGCGTGCTACTCACCGAAAAGCGCTTCGACGCCTCGTCAGGGGTAGTAAGCGCTATATAAATATGATTACAATACAATACATACATTACCTATGTTACAACACACCCTTGCACCATGCAAGATGATGCAAGGGCAGCACAATAATAAAGTCAGATTTATCAAGTCACACAAGGCCACCTTGCCTGGCCCTGCATGGCTTGATAAATCCGGAGTAACGCACTGCAGCACAAATCGCTGTCTTGCGTTACTCTGCCCCAGGGAGGTGTTCTACGGTTGGATTGTAGGTGTTTCCACGCATCCATCCATGCATTTTGGCACATTCCCAGATGTATCATTAGTGGTAAACCTGGGAATGGATCAAAATGCTGTAACAAGGAGAAATATCAATTTCTCCTCATTGCTTCCTCTTTCTACACTTAGGGTTGTTTTTGGGCAAAAAGGTGTCCCTTCATGCATAAAAACAATCCTGCCAGCAACACAGGCAGTCTTGCAATATGATGCAAGGGTGCCGGTGTTGGCGCTAGGTAGAGTGACTAGAATTTTAAAACCAAAAACCGTGACATTTCACAACAACAGAAGAAGGACTAACATTTTACTTCAACCGAGCGCACAGAATGACACCGCTCATCGGCATAGAATTACAGAAAAGGCACTAAGAACATAAATCAAATTAATTTTTTAAAGCCAGTGTAGTGCCTGTTAATAAAATTGCGTTCTGATAACACCTGCGAAGTATCTATTCTTTGGAAAACAAAACAATCACCTCCCACTTTTTTCAGGTGACTCTTTAAAAACCGGGACATGAGTTACATTTCCTAAAATCTGCCGGGACAGCTGGTGATAAACGGGACCATCGCAGCAAATCCGGGTCGCCTGCTCACCCTAGCACTAGGCAGCCAAAAGTGCGCCAGCCCAAGAAATGGACAGGAATGCACTATGCAATATTAAATACAGCATATTCCTGTCCTTTCTCACAGCACAGCAAGGTAGTTTGCTGCGTGAAAGGTTGATAAATATGCCTCCTGTTGTCCTGACAATGCAGAGGCTGCTGCAAATCCTGTGGGCTAGTTCCTTAAATATGGAAGGCTGTTGCACATTTAATAAACTTGTATGGAAAAGTGAATTGACCCCTTACAAATGGATGCTAATCTGCATTATAGCTATTATTTGACCATCTAAATAACTACTATGGAAGAATACCCAGTTTACTGGTTACAAATGGTTTTGACTGGACCAAGGTGGCCTGCTCTGGAAAAGTCCATTTGTCTCTTAGAGTTGATTAATTATTTCTAATGGTGAAAATTACTTCAATCTCCCTTTGTTTTGTCTTTTTGGTGGACAGAGAAAGTCCAATATCCAGAAACCCACGTGCTGTGACTGGATCCAGCAGAAGCTACATGCAACTGGTTGCTGGAATTTTCAGAAAGGCAAACTGGGCTTGTGACCAGTTGCACAAGTAGGACGCTAGCGCAACACAAGTCTGCATCTATTAGGGTATCTTCTTCCTCAGGTACAACTGTGAGCATCACTTCTTAAATGACATTTTTTGTGGGTTCTTGCTATATAATACTTTAGGCATTGTTTGTGCAGTCCAAGTTTAGTGTATCATAGTTATCATCATTGAAACGTTCTCACTTTCACAGTGGTCACTAGGGCGTGTTCAAAATCAAAGGATTGGGGACACAAGAACTCTGGAAGTGAGCCATATTGGATCAGAAAACGTTAGATACAACAACACATGGGTACTGCCTCCAAGAAAAATAGAAAGTAGGGACACAGGAACAGATGTGTTCCAACTACAGGGAGATGGAGGATTTAAAACCAAGGACATTGTATTGGAACAACAGACAGCTGAGAAGCAGACAATGCTTGAACAGCTTACAGAAACATTCTGAAAAGCATCCCCCTAAAATCCATTGAACTTGTTTGACAATGCTGCCATGTTAGGCAGAGGATGTCAAGACCCAAACGCTCCCTGCAAATCACCGCATGCAGATAATCCACTAAATACACTGCAGCCACAGAGCTCAGGTTCGAAGTTCGACCCTCTCATAAAATCCAGGAGGATAAATTTCACTCCTTAAAGCTTCTGCCCCCAATAATTTAGTCTGGGAAGAAAATCCTCAGCTGGGAACCTCCAGTGGATGAACCCAGCCGCTGGTCCATGAATTCACAAAGAGGCCTATTTATTACAAAGCTAGAAGTGTAGCGTTCAAGATCCTCTGCTTTTCTGGGGGAAGGACCTAGCCTCCTTCACTGTGCATGGTCTATTGTACACATCACAGCAGACCATATCCTGTGGCTTTTATAGACTAGGACACCCAGATTCAAAAGACCTAAATTTGATGGTGGTTTAGGGGTATTATTGCTATGAAACACCTTGCTAGCAGCAAAGATGACGAGACCATCACCGAAACCCGACATTTTAGCACATCTCTAAAGATTTTAATCAGATTTCTCCAGATGTTTCACCATTGTTTCTCACGTTACCTGCTGGTTTACCTCCCATGACCTCAATTGGGGTAAGCATGCTGAAGCACGGATGCAAACTATTCACAGGGAAGGAAATACATGACAAAATAACATTTGTTAAGTACATTCAGCACTTATACAGCACATTTTAACATCTGTATGGTGGTCTTCTACTCTCTGATTCATGGCACACTTTCCTTACAGTTCTGGATTTCTCTTTCAACTTAAGAGTCATGGTGTTCAGGTGTCCTTGTGTTTAGTCTATGAACATTAGGCTGTCTGATATATTCAGTAAGGGTTTGTATTAGTAATTGGAAAGAATGTTATCTATCTGATAATGACAGGGATCTCTGGTCATATTCTGTATGTATGGGTGTATGTGTCGTAGAAGTCTATCATATATCTTATTGGCAGGAGTTAACAGCTGTCAGTGGCTTGGCCCATCGTGCCTGCTGCGAAGCATCATTCTTTGCTAAATACTGAGCTTCAGTTTACTATCGTCTGCACACATACATTATGATTATGCTAATGTGTTCTGGATGGTTCTAAGTTGAACGCTCATTTTAGAAGAAGGGTTTGTTTTTAAATAGGAAACCATTTACCACTGTTGCTTTAGTATGGTGTTGTGCATGAGTGTGTACAGAGGTCTGTGTAACATATTCTGTGTAGGTAGAGTTCAGTGGCGTAGAGTGGTGTCAAGTGCAGTGGCATAGTGTAGAGTGGCGTAGCGTGCAGTGGTACTGAGTAGATTAGAGTGGCATGGAGTAGTGCAGAGTAGAATGCAGTGGCATAAAATATAGTGGCACAGTGTAGTGGGGTAGAGTACTGTGGCATAGAATACAGTGGTGCAGAGTAGAATAGAGTGCAGTGGGGCAGAGTATATTGGTGTGGCATGTAATGCACTGGTTTTCAGTAAAGTGTTGTACAGTGCAGTGGCATAGTGTAGAGTGGTGCAGAGTACAGTGGAGAAGAGTGGAGTGGCGCAGCGTAGGTTGTAATGGTGCAATGTAGAGGGGAGTAGTGCAAAGTGGAGTAGTGTGCCATAGAGTAGATTGTTTCAGAGTAGAGTGAAGTGGCGTTAAGTGGAGTGGTGCAGGGTAGAGTGCAGTGGCATAGAGTACAGTGGTGCTGAGTAGATTAAAGTGGCATAGAGTGGAAGGATACACAGTGCATTGATATAGAGTGCAGTGGCATAGAGTGCAGGTTGCAAACTGGAGTGACAGTGGAATGGTGCAGAGTAGAGTGCAGTGGCAAAGAGTCGAGTGGTGTAGAGTGTATTGGCTTAGAGTAGAGCAGCATGAAGTGGTGAGGAGTGCAGTGTTGTTGAGTGGTGCAGAGTAGAGTGGAGTGGAGTAAAGTGGAGTATGTCATGTTCCTTAGCAGATGGATGTCTGTTCGCAGACTTTGAGCGGCTGGTAAATCAGTGAGTCCAGGTTTTGACTGTCCTTATGTGCCAGGTGTAGGGGCGACCCCTTCTGGTAGCCACAATGCCGCTGACAATGGAACATCTAAACAGCTAGTGCCTTCCAGAAGGAGCCCACAAAAGGAAACACCCAGAAAGGGGAAAAACCTCTGATGGCTATTGGAGACTCGCAGGAGGCTGATGAGGACTGGTACTGATGGTAGAAGAGAAGGACTTCAGGAAGCTGAGAAGGCGCAAAAAGGCTAGTGGAATCCCAAGAACCAGGAGAACAGAAAGATTAAGAAGGGAAGCAAAAGGAGCAAGAGCAACCAGCACTGGTGAGGAGACTCCAGCAGGAAAGAGGACACACCAGCAGGAGCAAGGGCAGACCAGCAGGAGCTAAGAGTGTTGCTACACAAATTCTGCACATAGGAAGAAGCAAGGCTTCCATGGTGGATTGGATAATGCTGGCAGGAATACATGATAAAGCCTCCATGATGGATTGGTTAAATAAAAACCCTTCCCCAGGAATTCTCGAAAGAAACTACAGAAAGCAAGGATATGGCCCCCAAGCAGAGGAATGCCTCCATCCCAGCCGACAAGCAAGGTGAAGAATGACCCTCTGCAGCCCCTTGCAGGACTCCCTAGGCTGCAGGTAAGTGTTTGGGGTATCCCGTTGTTTCACGCTGGAAGCCAAGAAGACAGTGGAGCAAGCGATTGGTCGTGCTGTGACCCATGGCTTGACAGTATGCCCCGCCCCCCTCCAGAAGACCCGGGCTTATCAGGGAATTTACAAAAAAAAAAATCTGTAAACCAGGATAGCAACAGTAACAGAGGCAACATCTTCCCAAGATTTCTTGCTGGGAAGATACCCTTTCTAATAAATCAAAAATTGTAAATGGTTTTGAAAGAACCACGAGTCGCAAATATCATAAACTTCATGTTTAGAAACATCGTCCACATGACTGGTGGAGGTTGAGAGAAAATACAGTGATAGGTATTAGGAATGTAGGGCTTCAATTGAGAGGTATGAAAGATAGGATGCACCTTTTTTGAACGTGGCACCTGAAGTTGGAAGGCCACCAGGTTTATGATGTGCACTATTTTGAAGGGCCTTTAAAATTGTGGTTTAAATTTGTTTACGAAGAGATGGTGAGGCCGAGTATTTAAAAGAAAGACAGACAAACCTTGTCACCCACTTCATAGGACTGGGGTTGTCATTGGAGAGTAACAGGGATGAACTTTGGTCTCTGCTTGAACTCCTGGAGATTAAAGAAGACTTATCTTTTGAAGGGGTTGGGTAAAAGAAGCAGGTCCCGGAACTGAAGTTGATTCCTGTAAGCCTGATGGAATGGTTCTCGGATGATATCCATATAAACAAAAGAAGGGAGTTGTTTTTAAGGCGCTATTAACTGCATTGTTATAAGAAAATTCAGCCAGAATCAGATAAGTAGTACTGCCACTTTGGGTGCAGTACAAAAACCACAAAGGTATTGTTCTAGGCTTTGGTTTAGGCATTCGGTCTGACCATTGGTTTGCACATTGAATCAATACGATAGAGCTGCATTGATGTATAAGGATTACAGAAATGTTTCGAGAAGCAGGATATGTACTGAGGATCTCGGTCTGCGATAATGGTTTGAGGAAGACCGTGGAGACAGATCATTTCATGCATATAAAATTCTCAAAATTCTTTAGTGAAGGCAACTTTCTTAGACAGGTGAAATGTGTCATCTTAAAAAAAGAGTCTACATTTACCATTATGACTTGATTACCTGCAGATGGGGGTAAGGTTGAAATTAAATCAATGTACACTATGCCAAGATGCAGGAGGAACCAGTAGGGGATGCAACAACCCTAAAGGCTGGTCACAATACAATTTAGCTCGAACACAGATTAGACAGCAAGTGACATATATTTCAGTATCTTCATGAACAGATGGCCACCAGAAAGATCGAAGGATGAACTCTGTGGTGGCATTGATGTCTTGATGACCAGCTATAGGTGAGTTTTGAGACATCTGAAGGGTCTTGAGCCATGATTCTTTGGTTGGAAGAAATAGGGCCTATCCCATATAATAATGTTTATCTTGTTTATGGACATGGTTTGGTAGAGAATTCCAGTCTTCCCTTGTTAAAGATGTTTATACTGCCTGAACTCTATCTAAAAAAAGATAAGAGTTGTTCCAATTATGCATTGTGGGTCCAGGATATTCTGCTGAAAAGTAGTTGGACTCTCAGGATATTGTTGGTAAAGAGCATCAACAATTACATTCTGTGATCCTGGAATATAGGTTATACTGAAGTGTATTGACTGAAAAAATAGACCCATCTTGCTTGGCAGCTGTTCCGACATTGCATGTTGGGAAGGCACTGTAGATTCCGATGATCAGTCCTGATTTCAAAATGTTCTTTGGTTCCCATTAGGAAATGTCTCCAGTCTGAACAGGCTCATTTCATGGCCAAGAGTTCCTTTTCAGGAACTGAGTAATTCTTCTCTAAATTGGACAAGGCATGTGGCAGGCAAAAAATAGGTTGCTCTAGCCCATTTAAACTAGACTGCCCCAACTCCTCTATCTGAAGGGTCCATCTCAACTATAAACTTTTTGGAGGCATTGGGATGATGTAGAATTGGAGATTGGGTAAAGGCTATTTTCAAGTTTTGAAAGGCTCTTTTTGCTTGTTCTGTCCACTTAATTCCATAGGTTCTCTTTCTTGAGAGTTTGAGAGATCAGGCTAGTTTGAGAGGCAAAATTCTCAATAAAGTGGCGATAGAAATTCACTAAACCAAGGAAGCGTTGAGTCTCCTTAATAGAGGAAGGAGAAGGCCATTCAAGAATGGCAGATACTTTTTGGGGGTCCCAAGCAATTCCAGTTTCATTTAGATGGTATCCCAGATATTCCACATCAGGCTGATCAAGATCACATTTTTCAGGCTTACATACAAGTCTATTTTGGCATAGTCTGTTAAGGATTTGACAAACATGATGGTGGTGGGCGGAAGGATCAGATGAATAAATGAGAACATCATCTAAATAAACCACAACACACTGGTTTAACAGATCTGCAAATATGTAATCCGTGAAGCACTGGAAAATTGATGAAGCATTGCTTAACTCAAAAGGCATAACAATATTTGAAATGGCATAGGGGGTTCTGAAAGTGGTCTTCCACTCATCTCCTTCCTTGCTACAAAGGAGATGGTATGCTTCCCGAAGGTCTAACTTGGTAAACGTTTGGGGTCGTCTGACTGTCTCTAAAATATCCTTGATAAGAAGTAAGGGATACCGGTCTTTTGTGGATACTCTGTTCAATCCTCTGAAATCAATACATGGCTGTAGATCTTTGGTTTTCTTGGGTACGAAAAAGAGAGAAGCCCCAGCAGAAGATGAGGAACGTGTGCTGAGTCAGTTTTCAAAAATCTCAAGATAATGCCTTAAGGTCTCCTTTTCAAATTCAGAAAGTGGATAAAATCTTTCAAACAGAACAGTAGCACCAGGTTTGAGGGGAATAGAGCAGTCAGATTCACGATGGGGAGACTTCTTTAGGTGTCTGAAATACATCTGCATACTTCTGCTAATGAGCTAGAACTCCCTGTATGATGCAAATGGTACCACATTCAGGTCCATATTTATATTTTTGACGCAAAACTGTGCAAACATTCAAGCTGGAAATTAGGTGTTGCATTCTGTCGAGTTCCTCAGTGTATCTATGTCTTTTCCTAGCCTCGGAGAGATGGCAAAATCAGTGTGTCCAGGGGTTGACTGTCCCTGTCTTCCAAAGGTAGGGCCACAACGCCACTGGCAATGGATAGATATTTTGAAAAGACTGAATAAGAAAGAAATGTCTTGTCTGGTAAATTTAATATTTTATTTTCATGTAGAAGTAAGACCACTAAGAAAAAACAAGTACCTTGGTAAGAAAAGGGGTCTCTAGTTGACGGTGGGTTGCACCATGTCCAAGTAGAGACCCTCACTCTAGTCATGGTAGGGTAGCCACAATGCTTAACAACTTGGTAGCTTGGCACGAGCAATCAGGCTTATCTCAGAAGCAATGTGTAAAGTATTTGTATACACACACACCCAGTAACACAATGAAAACACAACAAAAGGACTACACACCAATTTAGAAAAAAAGTCAATATTAATCTGAATAAAACAGGACCAAAACGACAAATAGCCAACATACACAAGCAAAGATATCACTTTTAAAAAGTTGCAAAGAGTCTTAATCCAGAGGAATAAATGGTTGTTTTTTTTCAACACACTGTACCAGTACCATCAAAAACAAAGACGATGCGGGGTGCAGAGGAGGTGAGGTGCCGGAAAACAAAGTGATACGTCAGCCCTTGCTGCACAGGGGAGGTGATGCGTTGGTTCCTTACTGACAGGGGAGGTGATGTGGTGGTTGTCTCCTCGCAGGAAAGGTGATGTGTCGGTTCCTTACTGGCAGGGCAGGTGATGCGTCGGTTCCTTACTGGCCGAGCAGGTGATGCCTCGGTTCTCTCCCCACAGGAGAGATGATGAGTAAGTTTCCGGTCACGCAGCCTTGGTTCGTGGTTTGTGTAAGGACAGACACAGCCCATTTCAGGTGCAAGTCTCAGCTCCTCCCACCACTCTAGCACAGGAAGACCCATCAGGATATGCAGGGCACACCTCAGCTCCCTTTGTGTGACTGTCTAGAGTAAATTCACAAATAGCCCAACTGTCATCCTAACATAGATGTGTATTCCACAGCCAGGCAGAGGCACAGAATGGTTAAGCAATAAAATACCCACTTTATAAAAGTGCAATTTTTAAACTTACAATTTAAAAAAATAATCTGCAAAATATGTATTTTTAAATTGTGAGATCAGAGGCCTCAAACTCCACATCTGTATCTGCTCCCAGTGGGAAATTACACTTGAAAGATATTTAAAGGCAACCACTATGTTAACTTATGGGTGAGATAGGCCTTGCAATAGTGAAAACCATATTTAGCAGTAAAACACACTAGTACATGTCCTACCTTTTAAATACACTGCACCTTGCCCATGAGGCTGCCTTGGGCCTACCTTAGGGGTGACTTACATGTAGTAAAAGGAAGGGGTTGGGCCTGGCAAGTGGGTGCACTTGCCAGATCAAACTGGCAGTTAAAACTGCACACACACACAGACACTGCAGTGGCAGGTCTGAGACATGTTTACAGGGCTACTCATATGGGTGGCACCATCAGTGCGGCAGGCCCACTAATAGCATTTGATTTACAGGTCCTGGGCACACACTGTGCACTGTACTAGGAACTTACTAGTAATCAAATATGCCAATCATGGATAAACCAATCACCAATACAATTTAGACAGAAAGCACTTGCACCTTAGCACTGGTCAGCAGTGGTAAAGTGTCCAGAGTCCTACAATCAACAAAAACTAAATTCAGCACAGGATGAAAAACAGAAAGTCAGAGGCAAAAAGTCAGGGAAACCCTGCAGAAAGGGCCATTTCCAACAACTTTGAACACAGCCTTTCTCTTTTTTTGTATTGGATGATTGGTACCGGGACTAGATACAACCTTTAAATCGAGGTTACTGATTGGTCCTTTGGTGAGTCTTCTTGAGTCCCCAACTTCTGTAAGTTTGTAATTCTACTACCATTAAATAAATGCTTTTAAAAAACACTGGTGCTTTTTATGCCCTGTTTTCCTCTGCGCTTCTCTTTTAATATGCACAAAAGTTGTGTTTTGTTACCTTAGAAATATAGAAGTGAACGTAATTTATGGCTTTGAAAAAGTGTCTAGTCTACAACCCTGTATTTTACAATGATATATTTTGATACTTACTGCTCTTTGATATTTCCTAATGTAAACTAGGTCAGTGCAAGATGAAACTCAATTTCTTTGCATTACGTTATCCACATTCATTATCCAGTGGAATGTAGCATCCCTACCTTAATTTCGTCCAAGACCTGGGGTTTTGATGTGGATTGGAACCAATTGAAAGAATGTTTTGAGGAGTTGTTAGTTGCTATTAAAGTTGAGGTTTTTACACAAAAAATATGTATTGCTTCATCTCTTTTTAGGTTCAGATGGCAGAAAAATCCTCAAGCATCTTCTTTGTGGGACTGTTAAGAGCGAGGGCAATGCAGTTGATGAACATAATGAAATGCTTGACACTCACTCAAACCAGAAGAATGTTGTTATAGAAAAACATACATTTTATGGGAGACATCAATAACCTGGAGAGCCTATTGGAAGATCTGTTGAGACATTATGTATTTTGGCTCTAATGTGATTACAAGGAATTTGAAGGTTAAATGTTTAGAGCCCAAATATTGAAAAACAGTAATAGTGAGGAAATCCAGAAAACTTTGTTGACAACCACCAAAATAGAACTAGCTGCTGGTATCGAGAGTACAACATAATATATGGGTGAAACAGCTCTATAATCACAAACAAGCCCATGCAGTTCATAGTGTTCTTTTAAATGATACATCCTATAAGGAAAAGGGTGCAAATGTTGCGAGGAGGAAACCTTAGGGTGTAGAATGTTATTGTTGTGGAAGCAACAGTCATTTAGGCAATGCATCTTTTTCTCCTGCATTGGAGTAGTTGAGCAAAACTGCAAAAAATGACAGCGGGAGCCATCAGATGCCATGGTGTGTGTGAGTGTAGGGTGGCTCCCAGCCATCCTTGCACCCACCCACAGGGGAAGGGCTGGCGCTCCCCGTGGGCCACCCATCTAAGCCTCCCCCACCAGGGATGGCAGCCGAAGTGCTTCCTTTGCCACCCTGACCCCCACCAGTTATCTGATGACGTTGGTTCCATCAAAACCCACGGGGACCACGCTAGAAGCCGTTTTCTTCTAGTGCGGTCGGAGGAAAAGTGAGTATTTTCCTCCAGGGAGGGTTTGGGGCTGCCAAAAAGGCATTGGAAGAAGGGAAAGGGTTTTCCTTTACCTCAGTGTTTCTTTGGAGTGCATTCCTGGTGCAGGATCATGCATGCGGCGGCAATCGTGCAGCAGAATTGCCCACTAGAAACCAGGGCTTTCTTTTCTTTGCAGATGTTGTTGACTTGGGGAGCAGCCCCTTGGACAAGCGTCACTTTCCTTTTGGGAGTGAATATTTTGACCTTTTCTTTCTCTCTTTGGGGCACTCCTTGTTTAGGGAGAGGCCCCTATGGGTCAAGGGTTGCTCCCTTTTGGGGTGATTATTTTGGCCCCTTCTGCCCCCCTTGGAGGCAGATCAGCCATATATTTTTAGGCAAGGGAGGCAGAAGCTATTCTACACCAGGGAGTTTTACTGAAGCAATTGTTTTTTGGAGAGCAGCCCCAAGAGCAATGGTCGATCTCCTTTTGGGGGTGGTTATAAGATTGGCCATATGTTTTTTGGCCCATCTGCCCCCCAGGGGGGCCGAAACCACTAGACACCAGGGAGTTTTTACTAAATGCGATTGTGTTTGGGGAGCGGAAACTTGGGCAAGGGTCACTACCCTTTGGGGGTGTATTCTTTGGCCATTTCTGTCACCCTGGGGGGCAGATTGGCTATATTTGTAGGCCCATCTGCCCCCAGGGAAACTTTCTGTGGTCTGCGTGTACTGGATTTTGGCTGGCTGGCTGGCTGTGTGTGTGTACTGGCATTTGCCTGGCGGTGTGTGTGGACTGGCTGATGGTGTATGTTGACTGGCTTCTGGCTGGCAATGTGTGTGGCTGGCATGTGGATGGTCATGGTGTTTTATCATGTTAACTGTTTGATTTTTTGTCATTGTTTGCATTTGTGATTGTAATGTTTTATTTATCCTTTTTATTCTAGTGCAAAGCTTTTGACTTCCTTTGCTGCCACTCCTGCTTGCAATTTTGGCACTGGTAGCTCTTCAGTTTATGTAGTTGCATGTGTTTGGTAAGAAAAACCTTTTTGAACTGTTAACTCCAAATGAGTATCATTGCCATGCATGAATGAGTCTATTGTAAATTGTGTAATATTAGCAGCTAATTTAGCTTCTGTTTTATTGGGTGTTAAATTCTCCTTGGCTTTGTGCACAATGTGTATTGTGTTGTCTAGTGTGTAATTTTCCTTTGTTTTTCCTTTCTAGTGGGATATCGTGGTGCTTGCTGTGTCCGTGCAGAGAAGATGCATGTGATCTTGAGTCTAGCTGTCCTGGCAAGCAGGTGGTATTGTGTTTGAGTATATATGTTTTTGTGTGCTTTGTATTGGTTGACTTTTCCTTCCAGGTTACTAAATGCCAGTAGTTTTACTTTCTGTTTGATAAAGCAACACTGTTTATTACTAATTTTACACAGTGTTGGTTATTGTTGACATTTTTGTCAAGTTACTTTTATTAGTAAGTATTATGGCTAGCCGCAGGATTACCGCTCAGCAGGTTGTTGGTATGCTTTTCAAATCCCATTCAAGGACCCCTCACTTTCATACGCCTGCATGCCTGACGCAGCAATCACACCAGGTGGTGGCTGATAGAGTGCTTAGACTGGCACTTGGCTGGCAGTGTGCGTGGACAGGCACTTGGCTGCCATTATGCTTGGACTTGCACTTGGCTGACAGTGTGTGTAATCTGGCACTTGGCTGGTGGTGTGTGAGAGCTGGCATTTGGCTGGCAGTGTGTGAGGAGTGACTTGCTGCAGGTCACTACACACACTGCTAGCCAAACGCCAGTCCACACACTCCAGCCGCCAACCTGTTTGACTGCTGTGTCAGGCATGTGGGCGTATGGAAGTGATGGCCCCTTGAATAGTGCTTTATGTTGATGTGAGTGTGTGGTGTTATGTGCTGGGCTTGCGGCTGGCAGTATGAATGGTGTGTAAATGTCCTGTAAAGTGGTTGGTGCCTTGATGCGGCTTTGCAGCTCACGAGCTGAGTCATTGGTTCAGTTTTTTAACCTTTCAATTATTAACAGTGTATTTTATCTTTGTGATATCTCATGTTAATAACATTTTACATTTTGAACCTTCACTCACCCTCGTGCTGTCACGGAACTGACCCTGATTGTAATCAGTCTTGCCTGTTCAACCTGAGGCCAAGCCAATCAACCACAGGCAAGGTGTCTTACTTAAAAAGCGTCATAAGTTTATTGCATTGTACAATGCGGGGTGATGCACTCAGCAGAGGTCCGAGAACGTGTCACACCGTGTACTTCGTCAAACACGTATTTATACACTTTTTCCTGTTACATATGGTTGGCAGAAATGTTCAAGAAGACATTTCAGATCATAAATCATACCTATCATATGAATGAGAGTAACAGAGAGATGGGCTCTGGTATTTTCCTGTGACCCTTAGGATACCACAGAGCCTGCTATTCTGTATTATCTGACTCAAACCACATTCCAACCAGTCCTTCACCTGCAGAGCCCTTCGGTCTCCCAGGGCCCAAGGCAGGCAGGCAGGCAGAGAAAGCAGAAGCAGGTGTGCACACATACACAGGTAGTCAAAGATTCAATAGGTCACAGTACCAAAAGTTCAGACAAGAGTTCAACAGTTTCACTGTAGCAGGGGTCCAACAGTTCATCACAGAGGAGTTTGATAGTTCACTTAACTTTCCCTCTCACTGCCTCCCTTTGAGCGAAAGATGGCTCACGTCTACACGTTTATTGACATCAGTCCATTTATTTCTTGCCTTTCATGATCATTGTCCTCCTGCATCCTCTGATACATCCAAGCCATCTTGTGCTTTGTTGGTGACAATGCCTTGGCTGACGATGGAGTGAATAAACCTTGTCGGCAGAGGTGCTGTAGCAAAGAGCAACAACACAGCAATAGGCACAATCCAAGGATGATGCTATTATGATGCCTATAACTGCTATCACTGCCTTCTTAATCCACCCTTTGGGCAGTTAGGACCACAACCATGAAAATCATAGGCCCTCAAGGTTTCCCTGGCCCCTCTTTGTGAATATTTCCACAGCTCCCTTTATTCTAGTTACATCGGTCTTCACATTTCCAAATCTGTTGACTTAGTGACAACAACTCTTATTGATAAGTCAGCTTACGCCTCCCTGCTGTGACATTATTAAATCAAGCGTCAATCTGTTCTGCACCGTCATGGTGGCTACAGAGTCAACTTCCACTTGCAGTCCTAGAATAACGTCACTGGTGGCATTGAAGGCAATGGCCTACTCTGTAGAAATGTTAGCTACAGCTTGTTCTAGGTCATATATCCCAAATCCAAGGACCTACATATGGAGGACCTTATAAAACACATTCTGTCTTGTCTCCAGTATAGGGGTACCTCTTTTGTCATGATGTGCAAAGCTCCCCAAATTCAGAAGCTCATGAACTGCTACACGTGATATTGGGTAAAAGAGCAGTTCCCTCCCAGTCCCTGGGGATCACCTTATAGGCCCTATTGCCACACACCAAATACACGCCTCCATGCACTTGTGTGTCCATCTCATAATATTCTCTAGTGAGGAGGCCTACCCACTCTGGCAGATCATGATGGAAGTTGCTACATCACCTGTAGTCTCCAGGTCATTTTCAAGCCACTCACACTCATCCAAGGGGAAGCGTATGAGCATCGGGCTGTCCAAAGCAGGAACTCCAGGAGTCTGAGACTATTTGTGGAGGGGTAGTACTTGAACTCGGGGCCTCAATCAAGGGATCATATATGGGCCCCTTAGTGGCCACCAGCACATATCTCCTTTTATAGTCAGGTTCCAATAATGGACTGTACAGTTGAGGCTCCATGACCCGGTAACAAGGGTCCAGTTTCTACCCTGTAACTCTTTCCCTTCATATCCCAGTTCCTTGTGACAATGTCAAACTCCAGTAGGTTAAGACACTCATCCTCCTCCAAGTTTCCCAGATGCTGGGCCTCTGGATTGTGCCCCAGCGACTGATGTTGGAAGCACAATGGGAACTTGTCTTGGGTAGTGTTTTCCCGAGGAGAGGGGGACAACTCATACTGGGCCTGGACTTTATTTCAAGGTGCAACGGGGCTGCCACTCATCTAACCCTGCAGCACACATCCAGGTGATGCCTGGTACATGGCAGACATCTCCTTCTTTATATTCGCCCATCCCCACAGGTGTGGCATAAGGCCCTATAGGGTTCCCTGGATGCCTGGACACTTGTCGACAGATCCAACTGTTCTTAAGACTCAAACTTTTAGCAAGCTGCTCATGAACCTTGATCAAGGGGTGCAATGCTGGCTTCTGCAACAAGGAGATAACAGAAAACCATCAAGTTCCTCAGGGAAACACATCTCTGCCACCTCATTTTTGATTATAGTTTGTTATATCAGTAAATATTAATATGGGACCCCTTATCGAGATTTCGTTGTCTACAGTAGACTTCACTCAACACCATCTGGTGGCGCTGGACTCCTTTCTTTTAACATGTGTTAGATGAATCCAGGTTGGACGTGCATCCACTTTGATCGCATGGTGGGAGGTTAGTAGAATCTGGCAGGGTGCACTCCACCTTAGTTCGAGGCAGTCTTTCCATCTGAACTCCCTTACGCAGACCCAGTCCCCTGTCTATAGATAGTGGGAAGGGACTGCAAGAGGGAGAGGTTGGGCACTTTTAGCAACATTATGACATTGGTCATAGCCCTTTGCATCCTTATGCAATACTGCACCAGGTCCTCCTACCAACCCATGAGAGAAACATATGGAAGTCTAAAGTGCTCTGAATGTGGAAATGGTCTTCCAAAAAGTATTTCATAGGGAGATAACCCATGGGGCTGAGTCTAATGTTCATAAGGACCACAGGGAGAGCTGGCCATTTGCGTCCTGTCTGGATACATTTTGGCCAGTTTATTCTTGATCTGCCCATTCATCTTCTCAACCGCCCTGAAGATTGGGAGTGATAAGGAGTGTGCAGACTCTGAGATATCACTAGACACTTAAGAATGTATTTAAACACGAGCTACGAAATGGGGGCCGTTATCTGAGTCTATGGATTCTGGGACCTCCAAACAAGGGATGATATCAAACGTGAGCTTTTATGCCATAGTTATTGCATCCGCTTTCCTGTAAGGGAAGGCCTCCGGCTACCCCGACATTTTATCCACAATCACTAGCACATATTTGTAGCCTTGTGAGGGTGGCAGATCCATAAAGTAAATCTGAAGATGCTGCATTGGCCATTCTGCCACTGCCTTGCACCCTCCCCTTGCTGTCTTTATGCCTCTCCTGGGTTATTCCTCCTACATGTGATGCAGTTGCAGGTCACTTCCTTCGTTATCTGGTGTATCCTGGGGTCATACCAGTCTTTCAGTATCTGATTTGCAATTCCCCCCTTGCACCTGTGTGACATTGAATGAAACGCATGTGCCAGCTGACGTTGGAACACGGCAGTAATGGCTGGCCTGCCGTCATGAAAAACATACAATTTGCGAAGCAGGGTCTATGATGCAGCCCTGGGAAGACCAAAATGCTATAAGTTCAATAGTGGCCTTCTGTTGCATTGCAAGCAGGTCAGAGACAGAATGAGACAGGGGTTTCTTCAAAGCACCTATGTAAGTGAAAGTGGCAGAAGTCCCCTGCAATGCATTATGGCGTGCAGCGGCATCTGCTCGAGTGTTCTCTAGTGTGGGCATGACAGTGGACAACTGCAATTTATGTAGGGAAGTGAATAGCATCAAGCAAAGCTTTAATATGTATAGCATGAGAAATAGTGGAACCAGAGGACATAAGAAACCTTTTCATCTTCTGTAGCTGACTAGTAGCATGAGTCATTAAAAGCATAAAGTGAATCAGTGTAAATAGTGACCCGAGTTGCAGCAGACAACTCACACAGTCTAATGAGAGCAACTAGTTCTGCAACTTCAGCACTGTGGGCTTGTGGGAGGGCAGCGGCCTCTAGTGTAATGGATTTTGAGTATACCACGTAGCCAATGCATAGACCACCAAAATCGTCCCACAAAGTAGAACCATCAGTGGCATGATTGAGGGTGGTACATCTAAATTTGTGAGGTTTGTCTCTCCAAGAAGCCTGTTCATAGTGGGTTTGGCCCTGGACTGAGAGATGCTGGGTACTAGAGCGGAGAAGCAGTGCTGCAACTGCATGTGACACTGCAAGAGTCAATGGATGTCCCAGGACAATATCAGCCAATCGCTTCACAAGGGTGGCTGCTGAAGTGACCGCACAAAGACACAGTAGCATGCCCTGGGCCACGGTGTCCAGTTAGGTCAGAATGATAGACCTTTTCAGATAAGCAAAGACCAGTGGGCTATGTAAGGACACCAGAGGCCACTCCCTGGTGCTCATGGCAGTACAATGTGAATAGCTTTTTGTAATCGGGGTGACCCAGAGCAGGGGCAAAGACCAGGGCTTGCTCAAGAGCAGTAAACGCCTCCTCCTAAAGAGGTCCACCGTAGTGGGTATGGGGTTCTGTCAGCAGTTAACGCAAACAGTGGTTTAGCAATCAATCAGAGTGAAATTTGGGATCCACAACCGACAATATACAGCAGCACCTAGAAACTGGTGCACTTGCCACTCGCCTACGGGCTTGGAAATGGCGAGCACTACTTGCACACAGTCAGGGGTCATGGAGGTGGAAGCATACGAGATGACATTACTTAGATATGTGACCTCGAGAAGGCAAAACTGAAGCTTGGAGAGTGACGCTTTGTGCCCCGCTTAACAAGCTCAGTAAGTAGGGCAAGAGTATCAGAACGGCAGACTTTAGCAGAGACACTGGACAACAAAAGATCATCAACGTAGGGTATCAGGACAGAGCCCTCTAGGAGCTCAAAATCTTGCAATCTTCTGGGAAAAGATGATTGGACTCTTGCAATACCCCAGGGGGAGCCTTGCCCAACAAAGCTGACAGCCCTCGAAGGTGAATGCAAATAAGAACTGAGAATCAGGGTGGACTGGGATAGAAAAAGAAAGCACAGCAAAGGTCCACCACAGTATAGTGGATAGCACTTGTGGGGATAGTGGTAAGAATAATAGCCGGATTGGGAACCACTGGAGTGCAACAGATGACAAATTTGTTCCTTGCCAGGCATACAAGAGCAGATCAGTAGTTTGTCATTTCCCAAGTGAGGGCTCAAAAGTCCCAAAGAATTTGCAAACTGCTCACATAGTTAGGAGATTTCTTTGTCTCAGCGTGTTCTGTGAACACCAAACACAATTAACAAACCAGGTGTACATCCAGAGCGGTGGTTCTGAGGTCTCAGAGGAACTGCAATCTTTTTGTGACAGTCATAGAGTATGTGTGATTTGTGTTAGTGCGTCCTGGTATTGTGGGTTTGAGTGATGAAAATTTGTGTTTGATTTGTCGTCCCTAATTGATTTAAATGCTGTGAAGGAGGAAAATGTGGTGGACTTACTTTTATGACTGTGTGTGATGTGTTCCATTGTGGATTATTAAAGCTCAAGGCTAGTGGGACATTTTGTGTCAGTTGAAATCATGAGTCATTTGTGTGATATTGTTTATGAATAGGGTTGCACTATTCATTGTAATATTGTTTAATTCACTCATGTGTTCATTTTAATAATTTATATTTCATTTATGTATTTTGTTCCATTAGTTTTGGTATGTTCCTCCTCCCCCTTGACTCCATTACTGTTGTAGTAGCCCTGAAAGTAGTGGGGTTCCAGAATTGGAGGGGAAGCTTGTATGTTGGATGTTGCAGGTGTGGGTGGAGTATCTTAATTTGTATTTGAACTGGAATAAACCTCATTACAATGCGAATTCAAACTGTCCGGATTTCCTTCACCTGTGATATTGGAATTCTTCACTTCATTTTTGGCGACAAGTTGTACATCGAACCTGTACATGGATTTTCACAACTTTAATGAAACTCCAACACACTCTATCTACAAAAAGGTACTTTGATCTCTTCAACTTTCAACTCTTTTGTTCTACAACAGGAATTATCTTATTTCTTCCGCGATTTCTGTTGAAACGCTATCTTAAAAGTAAACATTTCCAAAGCGCACGGCCTCGCGCTTCTCTCATCTTAATGCCTTTGTCCTCGGAAGGCATTTCTTGTCTGCGACCACCTTTCCCTGCAATGGTTGCCATTAGTTACCTGACGCTCTCTTCGTCGGCTTGGCGAGCGTGCAGTTTTCCACAGTTGCCATTGGTTACCAGACGCTCTCCTCCAAAGCATTTTTCTTCGGCTCTCGAAGTGTTGCTGAGCGTTTCATTTCTTCTATTTACATCGACACGGCAGCATTTATAGGACTTATCTTCTGTTCTAAGAGTGTCTGGCTGCCTACATTACTAAAGGATTTATTTTGGAACACATGACATTTTTTTCTAAGGGTTCCATTGGCCTGCACTTCTCCTGGGTATTTAGACATTGAATCAGAAATTCAACTTACTGCATACGTGAAGAAAGAAATATTTAATTAGACTATAAACTTACTTTTTTTTTTATTTTAGTTTTTTACTTTTATTAACTATTTGTTTTCTCTTTCAACAGGTTGTCCTTTTTTTTTTCTTTTTCATAATGCAAAATATTACTCCACCTCCTTTTTTTATCTATCCCTGGAGATACTCCCATTTAATGGCCTAAACGGAAAAGAGTATTTTTAACTTACATTCAAGTTTGTGGTAGCAATTTATCTGCTGAAAGGAAGACGTTGGTTTTACAACATTGCCTAGGAGCAGAAGGACAAGAAATTGTGGAAACGTTACCAACAATAACTTCTCCTAATGGTGCTGAAGGGGATACTTCTCTAAATGATTTTGGGACAACTTCACTTAGATTAGACAGACACTATTTACCAAAAATGTATATTATTCTTCAAAGGTATTATTTTGGTAAACGTAAACAAAATGATGATGAATCAATTGAAGATTTTGTGACAGCTTTACGTAAACGGGCTGCGTTATGCAATTATGGTGAGAATGTGGATGAGTGTATTCGTGATCAGTTTATGCTTGACTGTAAGAGTGATAAAATTAGAGAAGCACTTTGGTCTAAGAGTGATCCAACGTTAGACAAAGTATTAACAGTAGCCAAACAAGTTGAACCCTCTATGTTATGTATTGAAGACTTGAAGAAATCTAAAAGTATTCCTGTTAATGTTCAAACACTAGATGTCAAATCCAAAAACAAAATTCAGGTCAGCACTAAGGCAAAGTTGTCATGCTTCAGATGCAGATCTTCTTCCCACCTGGCCAATAGCAAAGAATTTCCTGCACTTAATGTTGTTTTTAATAAGTGTGGGAAGAAGGAGCATCTTGCAAAATTTTGCAAGTTTGTGACAAAATCAAAATTCAAAGTCAATGAGGTTGATTGTGAAGAGGCACATGATTTTATTCTTCAAATTGTAAATTATGTAAACTGTGTTTCTAGTATTCAATGTGAATATCCCTCTGATTTGGTTGATGTGAAAGGTATCAGCATTTCAATGATGATGGACTCAGGAACAAAACTATCACTTGTATCTGAAGTTGATTATGCCAAATACTTTAAAGGAAAAGTAACGCTTCGAGATCCAGATGTTACACCCTACAGTTATGGAGGCAAACCTATTGAATTGAGGGGGTATTTTGATGCAACTATTGCGTTTAAGGGGAACAAAATGTTTGGTAAAGTGTATGTTCCTGTTGTAGGTGATAATATTTTAAGTTGGCCCCATCAAAAATTGTTGGGAATCATTTTGAATCCAAATTCAGTACCGCAAGTGCAAGTACAAAAAATTTGCAACATAGGTGATGAGCTTATGAACACATTTTCAGATGTTTTAACACCAAAATAGGGTGTATCAAAGGTTACAAACATCGTATTTGTTTGAAAGAAGGAGCTCAACCAATTGCTTGTAAAGACGGAAGCATTCCTTTTAGTTTGAAAGACAGGGTAAAACTAGAACTCCAGAGATTACAAGCAGAAGGCATCATAGAGGAAGTTGAGGCAGCCCAATGGATTTCTCCGATTGTGGTTGCTACTGTAGAAGCCTAATTATTCAGCACCCATTCAGGATACAAACGGCCGTTAGCCAGCTCTTTCTAGATAAACATAAAGAATTTATTAGGGATAGAATAGAAAGACATGTACATGGAGGATGCTCTGTACTAGTTGTACACGAACAGCCTAACACAAGGAATTAATACACGATCTTTTATAGTATTAAACCACAAACATAATTCAACTTCTTATTGGTTCTTTGGCATTGACGTATGACTACTTCTCCATTATGGCTGAAGGTAGTTTTTCCTATCATACCATATATAGTAACAAAAAGCATAGAAAAGGATTTTACACAAGGTGGCCTACGTGCCTAATATCACATGGTCCATCTTGTGACAGAACTTGAGAACATCACGTACTCAGACTGGTACTTTCCAGAAGGGAGATTGCTTCAGCTAGCATGCAGTGACGATGATATTTCATGATGGCTGTTCAGAGAGCAAGCCTTGCAACATAATGCGTTCCTAGCAGTAGCGAATTACATTTGTAGGCCTCTTTACTTAATGATAGGCCTGTGCAGAGATTGTCAATGTGTATCACAGGGGCCACTAGGCATAGCATACCTAAGAACTGTAAAATGCGATTCCACACTGCGAAAAAGTCGAGTGAAATCATGTTGTGTGTTGACCTCAGACACCTTAATAAGGTGGTCATTGAAGACAAATTTCCACTGCCCAATATAACCATGATGGTCAGTTCTTTGGGAAATGCAAGATATTTTACCACTTTAGACCTAAGCTCTGCATACCATCAGGTTCAATTGTGTGAACAGTCCTAATTGTTAACTTCTTTCATCACGCTTTTTGTTGTTTACAAATTCAATAGGATGCCTTTTTGACTCTGTTCTGCAGCGTCAGTTTTCCAGAGATATATGAATGAGATTCTTGGGAAATTAGGAGGAGTCAAGTTTTTCCAAGATGATGTACTTATCTTCACAGATACCCTTGAACAACACATTTTGAAACTTAGAGGGGTTCTACAAATTTTTCGGTCAAAAGGCATTACGTTAAAAGGTGAAAAATGCAAATTTACTAGACCAGAGATAATGTATCTAGGACATGTCATATCAGGTGATGGTGTGAAGCCTAAGGATGACTTGGTGAAGTCAACAGTTAATTTAACCAATCCAGAAAAGAAAGAACATGTTCAAGCTTTCTTGGGAATAGCAGAATTTTATGCTAGATATATTCCTAATTTTGCCAGAAGGTCTTGCTCCATTAGCGGACTGCTCAGAAAGGGTGTAGAATTTGGTCAGAAGAATGTCAGAAAGAGTTTGATGATTTAAAGCATGCTTTATCTTCTATCCCTTAGCAGTTTTCAGCCAGGTGTGCTGTGCTGTGTTATCACAGATGCTTCTGATAAAGGTTTGGGATGTGTTCTCAAGCAAATAGATAATGGAAAGGAAATCACTATAGCTTTTGCTTCAAGGGCTCTGAGGAGTGCAGAATTGAGATACTCCACTATTGAAAAGGAGGCGTTAGCTTTTTATTGGGCAGTTAAGAAATGTAAGCAGTTTCTTTGGGGGGTACATTTTGTAGTGCAGTCAGATCATAAGCCATTACAAGAGCTTTTTTAGAAAAAGGGTTTGGATTGTATATCTTCTCACATTTGCAAGTGGATAGTTGGTCTGCTGGATTTCCAGTTTGTGGTTAGGTATGTTCCTGGTTGTGAGAATAAAACTGCTGATTGCTTGTCCAGAATGAGGACTGAGAGCTGGGAAGTTGAAGATGGAGCTTTGTGGTGGATTTATGATGATGTCAAAGTTTGTAGTGTGAAAGATGGCTGTATTTCAGAAAAAGAATGGATGGAGGAGTTAAACAAAGATGAGGAGTTGTTGAAAATCAGGGATTTGATGGCTTCAGGCAATGTATTGGTAGGTCAAGAGAAGGACGTCTTGCAGTTCAAGAAAGTTCGGAGTGGGGGCGTGGTCTGGCCGCGATCCATGATGGCTGCCTGAGAGCCGAGCTCCGCACGGCGGTGGGCCACGCGGCGGGGACGGCGGCGCCAGAGGCGCACCAGAAGATCCCCGAACGCAGCGGGGGCCGGCGTAGAGGTCGGAGGCAGCGGGCGGCCGACATCCGTGATGCGGGGGGAGCGCCCTCCCCGGAGACGCCGAGCAGAGCGAGAGGAGCAGACTCGAGGCCTGCGGCAGGCCTCTGAGCCGCAGCCCGAGTGCGGAGTCATCCCGGCGCGGAGTGACGCGTCCCCGGCTGGAGCCCGAGGTAGGGGGGCACGCCCTCCGCCCCTGCCTGCACCTTGGCGGCGGCTCGCCTGCGGCCCCCCGGAGCCGGCAACAGGCCGGGGCGCCACCTACCCCTCCCTTCCTCTCGGTCGATCGGTGCCGGAGAGGGGGAACGGAGCTGACCGGTGCCGCGCCCCAGCACAACAACAACAACAACAGGAGGTGACCCGGTGCTAAAAACATGCCTCCCAGTGCCTCCTCAACCCCCCTCCCTTTTTGCTGGGGGCGACGGGATCAGCGATAAGAGGCCTCGCCATCAGCGGCGCACAACGGACGACTGCCCACACCCCCCAGCCTTACCTGCTTCAGAGGAGGCCCCCTCAGAAACGGCAGAGGCCCCAGGGAAGACGGAGGAGCGAGGGCCGAGTCGTGAGCCAGAGAGGATGAGAGACACAAGGAGGTGAGGGTGGTGAATGAGTGAGAGAGAGGCCGGGAGAGAGAAGAGAGAGAGAGAAATACAACAACGTACAGAGAGGGGAGGAAAACGATGGGAAGAGGAAAAGGCAAAGAGTAAAGGAGTAAACGCCACCTAATAAGAAGAGGGCAGGTACAGGAGAGGGGAAGGAGTAAGGACTAAAAAAAGACACTAACAGCAAAAGTGAAAAGGCCAGAACTAACGAGGCATGGAGAGCAAAGAGGGCCAGGAGTAACAACGGGCCTCGGCTCCAGAGCAACCCCTCTTTCCACAGACCCACGGACCCCTAAGCTAACACTTGAGAAAGCAGCAAGAAACTTCACCCCCACGCGGTCCGGACACAGCCCAGTGGGACGCTGATCGTTATAGAGCCAACACTAGGATCCTTCCCCTCGTATACACCAATAACAGCCTTCTCCAGGAGGCCACTTGGAGAGGTACTCACTTGAACTCATCAATTACTCCGAGCCCCCCCCGCCACCCTCTCTCTTCTGCTGCCCACGCGCCCATGCTGATCGCCCTCACTGTGACACGGACGAGCACCACCTCAGATCCCCATCTGTACGGAGAAACCCGCAATGCCCAGAGGCAAGACGGCGGGTAAAGTACCGGGTAAGCCTGCCCGCCAACTACTCTTCTCTGAAGCCCTGCGCCAACAGAAACACCCTTCCACTGCAGACTCTCCACCCCCCTTACACGCCACCATGTCAGAAGACGCTCAAGGATTATCAATGGATCGCATACTGCAGGAGATATCGGCAGTAGGTCGCAAACTGGAAGGTATGGACAATGCCATGACGGCATTAACAGCGGAAACGAGATCCATGCGCCTGGAAATAGCGGGCTTCCAGTCACAAATTTCCGGACTGGACCATCGAGTAGCGGCTATGGAAAGTCAAGTGGCCTTACAGACTGACAGAGATCAGGAACTCTTGCACCTCCGCAGCAAGTTAACCGACCTTGAGGACAGAAGCCGTAGAAACAACGTCCGTTTCCTTGGATTTCCGGAAGGCATTGAGGATACAGATATCCTTTCTTACTTGCGAGACACGCTCACCAAACTAGCCGACATAACATTCAACCCCCCTCTGGAATTTCAAAGAGCGCATAGACTTGGTCTCAAGAGACAAAACGGAAAAGACCTCCCTCGCCCAATCATAGCCTGCTTCCTCCGACATGGGCAGGTCCGCCAACTATTACAGATGTCCCGAAGGCAAGGCCCACTCCGGCTCGGTCCCCTCGAAATCCGCCTTTCAGCGGACTTCTCTAAAGAAACAGCAGACCGAAGAAGAGCCTTTCTTTCTCTTCGCCCTCGCCATTTGGATGTTAAATTCGGCCTCTTCGAGCCAGCCAGGATGTGGATAACTAAGAACGGTGAGTCACGAACCTTCTATGACCCAGAGGACCTGAAATCATTCCTAGAGGGGCTGCATGACCCTACACAACCCATGGAATCAGCAACCCAAGACACACAGAACCAAACCAGGGGCATGGGCCATCCGGAAATTGCTCTGGACACCGACGGAAGACCCACCACAGACCCTCAAACCAGGGGCAGAGACCTGGAGAGATTAACGAAAAGCTTTGATGACAGGGGTCAAGTCCTACAGGCGGTGGCGATGCACACACAGCTGTCAGACAGAGACAAGTCCCGATCCCCTCTGAAACCCTAGGTGCCCGCCACCTGAAACCAACATGGGTACGGTTTTCCTACAAGCCCTCGATATCAACAACCACAGACTGTCATAGAAACGTTGCAGGAAACACAGGAACTTTATGGCGAAGGAGTCCTGACACAGAGAAGTGATGAGTACTCTTTTTCATGCATACTCTTCAGACATTGTACCGCTGAGAACCACCTCTCCCCCCCCTCCCCCCCAGGAGGCTTTGATCGTCTCGGACTGCTTAGACTGTTCGGATTGTGTGATAGTTTTTGTTGGCCCCCGAGTGCTCTTGTTTCTCTCTCTCACTGCCCCTCCCCCTCATGTCAGGTAACACTTATCATACCCCATACCACTTCATCCACCTGGAATTAGGCTCTATTATACTCTCTGGGAAGTGTGGGAACTGACGCAACACCCTTGCACATCACTGGCTTGCCTTAGCTGGGGTGGGACCAAATGATTTCGAACTGGGGTTGGGCTCTAGGTCCCGGTCTGCTAACAAGCGCAGTAATGATCTAACGATGGGAGCTGGTGCAAAGCAGAACAGACTACAGATGCTGAGTCCCAGAGTATACACATGCCGCAACCCCTCAGAACAAGCAAGGGGAAGCGACCCTAGCAACAGCAGCACCTGTCCCTGTCTTTCCCCCATGCTTCCCCCATCCCTCCCCCTCGTCGGGATGCGGCCAACACGCGGCCTCCCCCCCGCCCTCTGGTCACAAGCACATCCCCCCCCCCCCCCCCCGGACATGACTGGAGACACCTACACGGAGGTTAGAGGCGCCTCGTAGGTGCCGCCCCACCCCCCCTGCACGGTGCCCGCTGGCCGGGCCTCGATGCTCATTCGGCCTAGGTTTTAGACCCACTGGTTAAAGTTTGTGTAATTCGGGACCCGTATCCCGTTCTTCCTTTTCTACCTTCTTCTTTATTTCCTGTTTTCCCCACTGATCCACTGTCTCTTTTTTATTCTTTTTTCAACTCTTCTTCGTATTCAACGCACCTGTCGTTCCCCCTCTCCTCTCCCCGGTATCCTCTTCAGTTTACAGAGTCTACCCCATCTCCCCCGATCCCATACCCCCGGGTGGGTTGACACAGGAAGTGAGGATGCCCAACCAGATGGGAGCATCGGTAGTACCTCTCCGGGTTATATCATGGAATGTAAACGGTCTCACACACTTCATCAAACGGAAGAAAGTCCTATCCTACCTTAACTCTAAACAGGCAGACATTGCCTTATTACAAGAGACACACCTAGACAGTCTTGAATCTGATAGATTGCGACGTGACTGGGTGGGTACCGTCCTGTTTAGCTGCAACCCACCCTCACCCGGTACGGAGAACATCCCAAGAAAAAGCGGGGTGGCGATCCTCTTACGTAAAACCCTCCCTTTCACGGTCGTCAAATCGTGGACGGACCCTGAGGGCCGATACGTA
Organism: Pleurodeles waltl; assembly: GCF_031143425.1. Classification (NCBI taxonomy): domain Eukaryota; kingdom Metazoa; phylum Chordata; class Amphibia; order Caudata; family Salamandridae; genus Pleurodeles; species Pleurodeles waltl. The sequence goes on along the minus strand of NC_090443.1, from coordinate 981,675,144 downwards.
TTTACCAAACTGAAAATCGGGGACTCAACATTGTGTGTGGGATCAGTCTATGCACCTCCAGCTCAATCGACTTCTGACTGAGATAGGGGCATCCTGTTACGTTATAGGAGGAGACTGGAACCTAGCCAGGGACACAGCACTAGACAGGACGGGGCCTCTAGACACGAGCAATAACGCAGACAGAGCCATACAGACTGACATACTCGCGGATCATGGCTTAGTCCAGTGGTTCCCAACCTGTGGTCCGGGGACCCCTGGGGGTCCGCGAAGCCTCCTCAGGGGGTCCGCGACTGCTTAGAAAATTAAATAATATTAACAGATTAGATCCCCAGCTTTCAGTAATGACTCATTGGGTGGTCCCCAGATTCCAATAATGATTCAGTGGGCGTCCCCGGATTCCAGTAATGATAAAGTGGGGGTCCGCAGAAGTCAAAAGGTTGGGAACTACTGGCTTAGTCGATCACTGGAGGTTAACTCACCCAACGGACAGAGAATTTACCTTTCTCTCGCCGGTACACGGTACCCAATCTCGGATTGATTATTTTCTCCTATCCCATAACCTTGTGGCCCACACCCTGGAGGACGATATACTGGAGGGAGGCCTTTCAGATCACTCCCCAGTCTTTGTAACCATCCGCTTAGGCCTGGTATCTCCGGGCCGAAAACCCTGGAGATTATCGATCCATCGCTATCGATCCCCCCCAAGGTAAGTTGAAGCTACAGGATCATGCAACCACTTTCGCCTAAGACAACCTAGGTACAGTTGACTCGAGCCGAAACATGTGGGCCGCAGCCAAAGCCTCGATACGGGGACAGCTCATGCGAGATGCGGCGATATCGAACAAAGACAGAAAAGAGCAACAAGCGGCACTGGGACTCGACATACGTCGACTAACCAGACAATATACAGCATATCCCTCCCTCCCAGGCCGCCGAAGCCTAGAGCAAGCCCAAATGGCCCTTAATGAGCTGTACACCACCCAGGCCGAATTCGCATTACAGAGACTCCAAGGGAGACACTATGAACAGGGTGAGAAGGCGGGACGACTGCTTGCAGCCCAACTTCATCAAAGAACAGCCGCTTTAGCCATCCCAGCCATTTGTTCTCCTTTCGGGGACATACTGACCCACTCACAGGCAATTGCAAACGAATTTGCCCTGTTCTATAGACACCTTTACACGCCGGAAACCACGACCAACCTGGCACAAGCTGCCACCTTCTTAGAGAAGCTAGACCTCCCCTCCCTAACAGACGAGGGCCGTAGCCTACTAGAAGGGGAAATAAGCAGACAGGAGATAGATAAAGTCATCTCTGACCTCCCGTACCACAAATCACCTGGGGAGGACAGATACCCGGCAGAATTTTATAAATGGGTAGGGACAGAGGCAATCGACATTTTATGCGAAGCCCTCAATGAAGCCTGCGAAACACAGACACTAGGGGCCATATCCAATAATGCCACAATAGCTGTCATACCGAAGCCTGGGAGAGACCCTTTATTATGTGGCAACTACCGGCCCATCTCTCTACTAAACGGGGACATCAAAATTCTAGCAAGTGTCCTGGCAAATAGATTACGAAAAGTAATCCCGTCCTTAATACACTATACACAGGTGGGGTTTGTGCCGGGCCGCACGTCTAGGAACCATCTACGAACCCTATGCCACACCTTATGGGCGGCCAGAGACTCCCCGGAGTCGGCACTGGCCTTGTCCTTAGACGCCGAAAAGGAATTCGATCGCATAGAATGGCCCTACCTATTCGCGGCCCTGGAGAGATTTGTTCTGGGCAGCAAATTTATCTCCATGGTACGATTGTTCTATGATCAGCCCGCGGCCAGAGTCAACTGCGGGGGATTCCTCTCGGATCCTTTTCCTATCCGGAGGGGTACACGGCAGGGGTGCCCCCTCTCACCTCTCCTGTTCCTTCTTGCAATGGAGCCCTTGGCGGCAGCCATTCGGTCCCCCCCCTCCATAACCGGCCTACCACTACCCGAAGGCACCTCCAAGATATACCTCTACGCTGACGACATCCTCTTAACACTCACGGACTTGGAAAGATCCATACCGGCCTTATTAGAGGTAATCGAGGACTTCGCAGCCCTTTCGGGATACCGCATTAACTGGGACAAAAGCGAGGCACTTCCGCTATCGCGAGTAACCACAAAAGCAGCACTCCTAGGCTACCCATTTTGGTGGACGCCAAAACGTCCTAAATACCTGGGAGTGCTTGTTAACCCAGGACTGGCACACATGGTGGCGGACAACATTGGCCCTCTCATCACGCGGGCGAAACTGGACTTTGCGAAATGGTCCCAGTTAGGCCTCTCCATGTGAGGCCGAGTACAAGCGGTTAGAATGGTGACGGTACCCCGCTTCACCTATATCCTGGGCCTCCTCCCTTTACAAGTGCCCCTTTCTACACTACAAGGCATCGATGCGCTAATTAGATCATTTGTGTGGGGCACAATGCGACCACGGCTATCACCAGCTAAACTTTTGGCCTGTCGTATAAATGGGGGAATGGGACTCCCATTGGTGGAACACTACTCTTTAGCCCTCCAAATGTGTCAGCTATCCAATACACTATCGAATATACCAGACCCCCCCATGTGGATAGCAGTGGAAAAATGACTCCTGGCTGCGAATGAAGGACTTGGTGGAACCTACCGTGCAGACTTCCCAGCCACTAACTCTGTGAACCCTATCCTGGCGGCGACCAGGGCATCCTGGCGAAGGGCCCACTGACTGTTTGGGGTTCACCCCCTCATACATGCCCAAGCGCCCCTGTGGCACAACAGTGGCATACGCATAGGTGGCGAGGTACTCCATTGGCCGCAATGGAAACAGGCAGGCATCCTCACCCTCTCACAGGTCCTAGAAAATCATGTGCTCAAACCCTTCCCCAAGCTGCGGGAGGAATTCGACCTGCACCCGAACCAGGAATGGAGATATATGCAACTTAAACACTGCCTCTCCCGGGGTAATACACCTCCCCTACGGGGATCTCTGTCTTCACCGATAGTGGCCTACCTGCTGCAATGGGGGCAATGCAAGGGAGTAATGTCGGGCCTCTATGACCTAATTATTCGACGACTCTACTCCCAGCCGCTCGTGGACAAATTACGCCTACGGTGGCAAACCCGGCTACAGCAGGATCTAGACCCAGATGATTGGGAAGCTATCCTAGAGGCACTAGATAGAGGTACCCGGGAGGCACGCTTGAAATTCTGCCTCTTCAAAATTTTACACAACTGGCACTGGTCCCCAGCGAAACTACATAGGACCGGACTCCTCCCGCACGCAAACTGCTGGCGATGTCCAGAGACATCTTTTGACCTGATGCATATCTTGGTAAACTGTACAACAGTACGACCACTCTGGGATGCTGTGAGCTCCACTCTGGCTGAAGTAATGTCACTTCTGTCACCACTTCCTCCTGCCCTCATACTTCTGCAAGATACAACCTCCATACCAGACCTCTCGAGACCACACAAGAGACTGTTGCACACAGCGCTAGCTACTGCAAAAATTTGCATACTCAGACACTGGCGGTCAGAGACCCCTCCAACCCCGGAGGAATGGATCACAGCCAGGACCCGCACTGGTACACATGAACGAATCATCTATAACCTACAAGATCAAGCTCAAATATTCATACAGGTATGGGCTCCCTTCCTTACAAGGGGGCAACAGTGCCCTACCCGGAACCACCACTGTTTCCTCCTCCCTTCCCTCTCCCTCCCCTCCCCCACATTCGTCTTTCCCCCCTCTCCCCCTCGCTTCCCCACCCTCGCTCTCGTACCTCCCTCTCCCTCTGCACCCTTCCCCCCTCTCCCCCTCCTTGTTTCCCCTTCTTTTCCTTCTCTTTTCTCTTCCTTTCTTTTCTTTTCCTCTCCCCCTTCTTTTCTCTCCTTCCCCTTCCTTCTCCTACTGTTCCTTCTTCTCTCTTTCTTTTCCCTTTCTCTCTCTCTCTCTCTCTCTCCTTCGCCCCTTATCTCCACGTCTCTTTTTAAAAACCCATTAGAGTCTGCATGTCGCCCTCCAGCAATACTCCAAACAGACCTCCGTGGTAGATCCTTGCTCCTATGTCGTTCGACAGACACCTGGCTTCAGCTGGAACTGGCCACAGAGTTGACAAGAGCCGCAACACCCATCATCCGCGCAGCGACACCCCCTCCTCCTCTTTTGGTAATTGACACCCTGAGACACACTATCAAAGCGACGCCACATTCTTTTCAAGGCGGCACTCGCCGGTGCCCCCGTCTGAGCAGGTACAACCTACTCTCTACCCTCATATCTTCATCTTCTTTATACCCCCCACATCGCCTAACATATGCTGGAAGAGAACTCTACCTCAGGTTTTCAAATTACGAATGATACCTTGTTTGTGCCTTATGCGTTTTTCAATTTCTTTAGCTTTCTAATATCTCTGATGTGCAATTATTTTCAAATGACGGGACCCTGATCCCTCTGCCTTTTATCACATTGTGTTATTATCAATAAAAAGAAAGTAAAAAAAAAAAAAAGTGAGCTTTCTGTGGAAAATGGCTTGGTTTTGGAGATGGTAGATTGATACCTTCCTCTAGCTTGTGTGAGCGTTTAATGAACCTGGCACATTCAGGTCATTATCGCATATGCAAAACCAAAGAAAGATTGAGAGGCGCGTATTGGTGGCCAGGAATGGATTTGGCTCTGGAGAGAAAGGTCAGGGACTGTGTGGAATGCAAAGTAGCTGATAAAGCTTTGAAAACAAGGACGTATTCCATTGTATTGAGGGAGATTCCTAATGAAGTATGGGAAGAGGTGTCATTAGATATTTTTGGTCCAGTGAGCTGTGGTTCTGTTTCCAAATATGTTGTAGTCTTGATGGATACTTTATCTCGTTGCCAGAGGTATTGATAACTTCAGAGGTTATGTCGATGACGATCATGAATTTTCTTACTGATGTGTTTGCTAGAGAAGGGAACCCCATGTATATTCTAACTGACAATGGAGTTCAATTTACGTCTAAGTTGATGTGTGATTTTTTGGTATCAAGAGGTATTGTTCATAAAAGGTGTGCTTTGTACCACCCTAAATCTAATGGTATGGTGGAACGTTTTAACAGGACTTTAAAGGAAACTATTCAACTGTCTAAGCAGATGGTAGTGAGCTGGGTGGATTTAGTCAAGACAGAGGTAGAAGATTATAGGTATACTCCTCATTCCAGCACTAGTCAATCTCCATTTGTATTGTTCAGAAAACGTGTTCCGCACACAAAAGTGAGTCCACCATGGGCAATTGGGTATGTTAAAGGGGTGTGTGATTGCGAGGAACAGAAAAGCATTGCCTGGAAAAGGAGAAACATGTTCAAAAAATAAGAAAACACACATATGATATTCGCAAATCTGTAAAGAAAGTAGAAGTGGCAGTGGGAGATTCTGTTAAAATAAAATTGCCGGGAAGAGTAAGCAGTGGACAGTCGCATTTCAGTAAGATTTTCAAAGTTATTAAAGTGTTTTAAGGAGCAGTCAAGGTTGATGATGATCACATTTGGAGTTTAAACAGAGTTGTGAAACTCAAGTGAATTTCGTTTTTCTTTCTTTTCTTTTCCCTTCACAAAGTATTTCTTGTGTTATCTTTCTTTCATTTGTTTGTTAAGGGGGGGGGTAGTGTGATATTGTTTATGAATAGGGTTGAACTGTTCATTGTCATATTGTTTAATTAGTTCATGTGTTCATTGTAATAATGTATATTTCATTTAGGTATTTTTTCCAATAGTTTTGTGTTCTCTTGGTATGTTTCTCCTCCCCCTTCACTCCATTACTGTTGTAGTAGGCCGAAATGTAGTGGGGTTCCAGAATTGGAGGGGAAGCTTGTAGGTTGGATGTTGCAGGTGTGGATGGAGTTTCCTCCTTTGTATTTGAACTGGAATAAACCTCATTACAACACGAATTCAGACTGTCCGTATTTCCTTAATCTGTGATATTGGAATTCTTCACTTCAATTTGCTTCTTTGCCCTGGCTCTGTTGGCTGCGTAACGAGCTCCAATAATCCTTCATACTAAACTCACCCTTGTCTAGGGCTTCATTCAAATAGAAATACAGGGCATTCGAAAGATATTGTCTTTGAAACCCCTGCCCACCCCATTTGTGGCAAAACATTAGGGCCCGTATTTATACTTTTTGACGCTAAACTGCGCTAACGCAGTTTAGCGTCAAAAAGTTTTGCGCCGGCTAACGCCATTCTGAAGCGCCATGCGGGCGCCGTATTTATTGAATGGCGTTAGCCGGCACTAGCAGACCGGCGCTGCCTGGTGTGCGTGGAAAAAAACCACGTACACCAGGCAGCGCCGGCGTAGGGAAAAATGGCGTTAGGGCGTCTTAAAAATGGGGCAAGTCAGGTTGAGGCAAAAAAATCGCCTCCACCCGATTTGCGCCATTTTTAACGACGCCAAGACGCCATTTACATGACTCCTGTCTTAGTAAAGACAGGAGTCATGCCCCCTTGCCCAATGGCCATGCCCAGGGGACTTATGTCCCCTGGGCATGGCCATTGGGCATTGTGGCATGTAGGGGGGCACAAATCAGGCCCCCCATGCCAAAAAAAAAAAAAAAAATGTATACTTACCTTAATGTCCCTGGGATGGGTCCCTCCATCCTTGGGTGTCCTCCTGGGGTGGGCAAGCGTGGCGGGGGGGTCCCTGGGGGCATGGGAGGGCAGCTGTGGGCTCATTTTGAGCCCACAGGTCCCTTAACGCCTGCCCTGACCCAGGCGTTAAAAAGAGGCGCAAATACGGGTTTTTTTGCCCCGCCCACTCCCGGGCGTGATTTTTGCCCGGGAGTATAAATACGACGCATTTTCGTCGCAGTCATTTTTTTAGACGGGAACGCCTACCTTGCATCTCATTAACGCAAGGAAGGCGTTCACGCAAAAAAATTACGCTCTTTCCTCATACTTTGGCGCTAGACGCGTCTAACGCCAAAGTATAAATATGGCGTTAGTTTTGCGCCGAATTTGCGTCGAAAAAACGACGCACATTTGGCGCAAACGGAGTATAAATATGCCCCTAGATCCACACCCTCAAAAGGAAAACTTGATAGGTTTGGTAAACGTGTAGACAATGGCCTGGTGCTCCCGTTGCATCTTCTCCTGTCTGATTTTTTTTAACTTTTTCCCCCTCACGTTACCTCTTTTCACAACATTTTCTGCTGGTGGCCTCTGGTCTCCACAAACTTACCAGGATCAAGTTTTAAGGTGTTGCTGGGCAGAGTTAAACTCTTCTTGGCAGAAGAGCCCCCCATAGTGATCCCCCTTATGATATCCTAGACCAGTGGTTCCCAACCTTTTGACTTCTGTGGACCCCCACTTTAACATTAATGGAACCCAGGGACCCCCCACTGAATCATCATGGGAATCCGGGGACCCCAGCCTAAGTCAATACTGGAAGCTGGGGACCTAATTTGTCAATATTTGTTAATATTTTTTAATTTTCCAGGCTCTCGCGGACCCCCTCAGCAGGCTTCGCGGACCCCCAGGGGTCCCCGGACCACAGGTTGGGAACCACTGTCCTAGACAGTAACCAAGCAAGTAATGGCAATTGAATGAAGATAAGAAATAGGCAGTCGAGCTTTTTCTGTACCTGTATGAGAAAGGTCCACTAATTCCTCGCCTCCATGACTAGTTGCACTGTGAAAACACCAGTACTCAAACTTTTCCCCTTCATCATATTGATCTGTGAGTGTGTGTGGGTGCAATATCCAGTCTCAGAATGTTTGGATCACATTGATATGCATGAGAGGCCATGCATATCAATTTTGAAAGACTAGCCCTCATCCCACTGTGGCTATGTTGTGGGATGGTTCCACGGATTCTTTCCAGACACTGAAAGAGTAATTTGGGCCTTATGAACCGTGTGCCCATCCTCTGCATTCTTCTTCTAGTAGGAGCTGACGTTCTGCTGCCCAGATGTTGTGGATGAGTACAACATATTCCAGCAGAAAAACTGAATGGGCGCCAGCAGCAGTGTAAAACCTGCAAATATGACATTGTCAAAGGAAGTGCTAACACAGACAAGCCATTCAGCTCCTCGAAAACAAATGTATGCTGGACCTCTAGGCGCCATACACCAGGATGCTGATAAACTTCATTTAGGAGACTTGTTCTGGTGGTTCTCAGAACAAGGCATATAACCTCTTAAATGCATTCCCTTCACAGCAAGCAACAGGCTAGGGTGAAGCTCTGTTCAACCGAACTGCCTGTTGAAGAACAATCCTATGGAAGCCCCAGTGCCAGGGGCTGGAGATCAAGCACATGACTCCTTTATTTCTCCGTTCCATATGCTGTGGATGCTACCTGAGGTAAGAAGACAGGCTTAGGTGGAGGAGTAGAACCAAGTGTCCAAGAGAACGGCTTGACGATCAAGACAAGTATGGGTGAGCAGTAATGACACAATCTAGTGGGTTTGCGCCTCCCTATACCAATGTAGCTTTCTCCAGGGAAACCCCAATCCCTTTTCTCCACCCCATTTCGTGGCTGGCCCAGACAGCTGGTGATAAGGAGTCCATGCTTGTACTCATGGCTTTGAATGCGTCTGGAGAGTTAGAGAGGTTCCTCTGGTTGTCAAGACTTTGAAGATAATTAACCCATTTTAACTGCTAAACTTTGCTTTGCCTTTGGAGCTCTTTTATAATCCCAAAAGGAGCAGACAGTGAGACCCACTACTGCCCAGTCCTACTCCTCTTCCAGCAGAAACCCTGGCACTCAAGGTAAAGCAAGGTGATTTAGGTGCATATTTATACTCTGTTTGCGCCGGAATTGCATCGTTTTTTTTTACGCAATTCCGACGCAAAACTAACTCCATATTTATACTTTGGCGTTAGACGCGTCTAGCGCCAAAGTCCATGGAGTTTGCGTCATTTTTTAGCGTGGACACCTACTTTGCGTTAATGATATGCAAGGTAGGCAGTTTCCCGTCGAAAAAATTGACTCCGAGGCATGTGCGCCGTATTTACACTCCCGGGCAAAATTCACGCCCGGGAGTGGGCGGGTAAAAAAAATGACGTCCAGCCGCTTTTGCGCCGTTTTTTAGCGCCTGGACAAGGCAGGCGTTAAGGGACCTGTGGGCTCGGAAGGAGCCCAGAGGTGCCCTCCCATGCCCCCAGGGACACCCCCTGCCACCCTTGCCCACCCCAGGAGGACACCCAAGGATGGAGGGACCCATCCCAGGGACATTAAGGTAAGTTCAGGTAAGTAATATTTTTTTTTTTTTTGTGGCATAGGGGGGCCTGATTTGTGCCCCCCTACATGCCACTGTGCCCAATGACCATGCCCAGGGGACAGAAGTCCCCTGGGCATGGCCATTGGGCAAGGGGGCATGACTCCTGTCTTTGCTAAGACAGGAGTCATTTCAATGGGGGTTGGGAGTCGAAAAAAATGGCGCAAATCGGGTTGAGGCGAAAAATTTGCCTCAGCCTGACTTGCCCCATTTTTTGGCGCCCAAGCTCCATATTCCCCTACGCCGGCGCTGCCTGGTGTACGTCATTTTTTTTCACACACACCAGGCAGCGCCGGCGACTAACGCCGGCTAACGTCATTGAATAAATAGGGCGCCCGCATGGCGCTTCAGAATGGCGTTAGCCGGTGCTAATTTTTTTGACGCAAAACTGCGTTAGCGCAGTTTTGCGTCAAAAAGTATAAATATGGCCCTTAGACTTAAGATCTGACAATTTGTTTTATAGTAATATAGTAATTTTGCAGAAGAGAAGATTGTATTGTTTTGGTACTTTTATATACCTTGCTAATATTACTCCACTAGAGGTGTACAAATCCTTTGTGAATGGTTAGAACACGATAATCAGTGTTAATGATTTAGTGAAGCATAAGATTAGTCAGACGTTATGTCGATTAAGTTATTGGTTTGTAATGTTACTCTTGTAGGGTGGGAAACTTTTTGTAAATACCGTAGGTGGATGTTAATTTCACGCCCCTCAGATAGTGGGTTGTTTCATATTGTTCTCAACGTTGCCATGGTTACGGGTGGTATTAACCAACGGGAAATTGTTACATGAATTTCGTATTTGAGTTATATTGTTTGCTTGTTGAATCTTCAGCATACAGTAAACTCTTGAAGTCAGAGATGTACATTTATGCGATATCTCTTTGTAGTTCGTGCACTCCGTATGCTTTTTGTGTATGGCACCCAAATGAACGTCGTGTGTTTAACCTGTTTATTAACAAGGCACAAATGTTTAGTGAGATGCAGATTTATTTATTGCATCTGTGGGAGTTAGATCTTTATTTGTTAGGCATGATTATGTGCTCCCAATCCACTATTCGCTCACAGCTAGTGATATTGGCCTGTTGTCAGTGACAGACTCCACACGGAGATTGATGACCCGTATTCTGCCCGGAAGTGAGTTCCATAATTTGCTTGTTTGGACCTAAAATATGTGCTTTCGATTTCTTTTTCTTGTAACGTGGCATGATTAGTAGGGAAGCTAAGCTGGAATGCAGTGTCCTTTAATGACAGTATTTCTCGAGCTTGTTCGGAATGAAACTTAGACCCTCTCCTTTTATTGGTAGGTGTCGATGGGTAGTATTTTGAAAGCAGATATTCTGGTAACAGGGAGCCAGTGGAGGGCTCACAACACAGGAGAGAGAGAGTTGTGAAGGTCTATATGTAGGTTTTGTCTTGCCACTGCATCCTGGATTCGCTGGAGGAGTCTCATTTTTTAAATTGATACTCCAAGGTGCAAACCACTGGTGTAATCCAGTTGTGACATAACAAGATAATTAATTACATTGATCATGTGTGGGAAACCCAACTGCGAAAAAATGCACAATAGTGTTCACATGGTGCTGAATGAGGATTTTGTTAACTTGACAGTTCATAGTCCATATTCGTTCCTAAGCATTTACTTCTTTTGACGTTGTGGGTGGTTCCCCTAGTTCTTTGGGTAAGGTTGTGAGAGGATCATAGTTTTGCACTCAGTTTAAGCTGGTTGTTTACCCTTTAGCTCTAAGGGATAGATCTAGGTTTAAAACTCCAGAGTGGTTACGTTTTTCCAATTTAATGATTAGATGTGTGTTATCTGCGTTAGTTATAGCATTAAAATGAGTCCTTTGAGTAGGCTAATGTACATGCTGAAGAGGAATGGCAAGATGATTGAGCCTTGTGGTACTCGAGCTTTGATCCTGTACGGTGCTGAGGTGAGCAGTGGTCTATAAAGAAGGAACTGCATTGGAGCTGGTTTCCATCAATGCCAGATGTTTGTAGTCTCTGTAACAGTGTTTCATGATGATGGAAAGGCTGAGGAAAAGTAGTGCTGTAAACCAGTTTTTATTCCCCTTTGTTTCCAGATCATCCCACATAGAGTTCGGAGTGATTCATTACTGTTCCCAGGGTGGAGGTCCATATGCTTGTTGGATAATACCATGTTGTCCTTCAGGAAGTTTGATATTTTTTTGAAAAATGCTCTCGATTATAGTCTTCTGAAGAGAGGGCTCTTTGATATTGGCCTTTAGATGCTGAGGTCTGCTGTTCTAGGTTACCTTTCTTAGTTAATGGTCATACATATTATGGGCCTAATTCTGAGTCTGACGGGCGGCGGAGGCCGCCCGCCAGACTTCCCCCCTCCGAAATACCGCTCCGCGGTCGAAAGACCGCGGAGGGTATTCCGAGTTTTCCCCTGGGCTGGCGGGCGGTCTTCGCAAGACCGCCCGCCAGCCCAGGGGAAAACTCCCTTCCCACGATGACGCCGGCTCGTAATAGAGCCGGCGGAGTGGGAAGGTGCGACGGGTGCAGTTGCACCCGTCGCGTATTTCAGTGTCTGCTTTGCAGACACTGAAATACTTTTAGGGGCCCTCTTACGGGGGCCCCTGCCGTGCCCATGCCATAGGCATGGGCACGGCAGGGGCCCCCAGGGGCCCCGCGACTCCCCCTCCCGCCATCCGGTTCCCGGCGGGAGAACCGCCAGGAACTGGATGGCGGGAGGGGGAGTCGGAATCCTCCAATGGCTGCGGAGCGCGCTCCGCAGCCATGGAGGATTCCTACGAGCGGCGGAAAGTCAGCGGGAGACCGCTGGCTTTCCGCGTCTGACCGCGGCTAAACCGCCGCGGTCAGAATGCTCGTAGGAGCACCGCCAGCCTGTTGGCGGTGCTCCCGTGGTCGGTGGCCCTGGCGGCCACCGACCGCCAGGGTCGGAATGACCCGCTATGTCTTGAGTCCTGCTGGAAATGTGCCTGGCAACGTGCTGTTGATTATATTTTTGCTAGAACAGCAACTGCAGATGATAGTCATATTATATTAATCTTTGGAGAGGGGAAAATGGATCCGATGGTGAGCAGCAGCCCCTCAAGCTTTTTAGCAGATAATATTGTTCCATTAGGGTTGGATGATTGGAGGAGGTTAGCATAGTGGGGGCAAGGGGGTTCTTTCTGGAGTACCTACATTAGGCTGGTGTTCAGGTCGGCAGCTGGTTGTTTTGTTCAGTAGAGACCAATCTAATGTTTTGGTTTGCTGGTGAAGTGAACTGCCATTAGGTCTCAGAAATGTTGTGACTGAAGTATGTACGCAGGGGTGCATTGCAGATTGCAAAATTCTATCTGTATTTTGCAAAGTTCATTTATGTGGCACTTGCGATCCTCCTGTTTGTATAACAATCTCTTTTTTAGGATGGTGGATGCATAGAATCTGCTGTGTCCTTGAACTCTTTGCTTTGTTCTACTGATACTGAAGGGAACACACCATTGGAACCTGACTTGACTGTGCCAACTCACTCTGTTTGGGTCCCCTTTCTCCCTAGTTCTAAGACTCCGTCATTCAGAGCTCTGCCGCAGGCTTGTGGCTGTCTCTTTATCACGCCATACCTCTTCTACAAGCAATTGAACCCACTCCCCATTAAAAACCATACTAAAGAGCCATGTGCTGGACACATGGCCACCCATGGCCAAGTTCCTTATGTTTTTATCGGTTTCATTTCCTCATTCGCCCCTGAAGTTTTGCATTTCCTTTTTATTAGACAGATGTTTTCAGAGATTAATCTGTTGAAGTCCTTCTTTATCCATTCGTACGGTTTTTCTACTGTTATGTGTATCCGTGTGTACTTTTTTAATCTGTATTTACCCGCTATCCGTTCAGGTGAACAATACACTTTAACTGTAGAGACTGTAGGGGTAACTAAATTGTACTGGGTGTTACGTTGTAGGTTTTCCTATTTTGTGTAATAGCATTTATATAATGTAAAAGGCATGTGTTCTGTTTCTCACTCCTTTTCCTCCTGTTGCACATACAGGTGCTGCGAATTAAGACGAGCACTCACCCACACCATAAGAAACAAATAGGCCACTCTGCAATCCAGAGCTCTTCCAAGTCATTTGAGATGTATTCAATGATGTCACTGACTATGTCATGAGTAATGTAATATGTGATGTCATAAGCAGTGCATTACAGGGGTGCAAGTAATAGCTCAGGTAACTATAACTTCTGAATTTCTCTGGTTTTATGAAAGTAAATTCAGGCCCTAACTAGAACGTCCCTGTAACCTTTGTTTTTTCAGTGAATTTCTAAGCTTTTTTAAATTCTATTTCCTAACTATAACGCCCCTGTAACTTTTGTGTTTTTCAGTGAATTTCTATGTTTTTTAAAATTCTGTTTCTTAACTATAATGTCTAGATTTTGTCTGACTGTATATCTAGAGACAAAATTTTGTTTTCTAATAAGAAGGTATCTAAAGAGAATGAAAATCCAAAACTAGACTAATTTTAACATACAACAACAATGTAAGAGCAGCGAAGAGAAGTGTGTCTAAATATTGGGATATTGTGAAGAATGACAACATTGTGGGTCCCATTTTAAGAGCGAGACCTAGCATCACGTTTCGGAAGGCGAGATCGTTACGTGATGTTCTGGTACATAGTGATACCACTGTAAGACAAGTTGATACAAAATTTGGGTTACAAGGTTTCTTTCCATGTGGAAAGTGTAAAGCATGTGAAGCACGTCAGACAAAAAAGGAGTATAGAACTTTTGGTACACATACACGGTCCATCAAACAATTTATAACGTTTACTACACAATATGTGACCTATGTGTTAGAATGTCCCTGTTCTCTGAGATACGTGGGAAGCACAACATGCACAGTGAAAAAGCGGGTTCTGGAGCACATGCGTGCTATAGAACATGGAGATCAAAAGTATCCCGTAGCAAGACATTTTGAAGACTATCATTTCAAAGATCGCACCAAACTGTTGTTCTATGGTATTGAACAGATCCCGATTAACCCTAGGGGCGGGGGTAATCGGGTTGCACAGTTATGTAGCAGAGAGTCAGAATATATTATAGATTTACACACTCTCATGGCTAATAGACTTAATCTTGATGAAGGTCTGAGTACACAGCTACATTAGTAGATTAATATTATCAAGATATCCATTTAGAATCATGTATCAGTCAAGTTTGGTTTTGAATGAATTATGTGATTAGAGGTTTCTTCTCTTTTTGATGCTTCCTCTGTGAAAAAGTAGCTTTTAACATTGGTGTATATATTTTTATCCTTCTTATCACGTGAGGTGTGGTGTAATTGAATAGCACTAGTTGTTTTCTTAATGAAGGATGTCGGACACTACAGATGTAGTTTCTTGTGGAGGACTGCCGGCGAGATGTATTGAGATAAAATATACTGCTGGAGAGTATGATGAGTAGTGGGGTCGATGTACAATTTTATTCAAGATATGAGACTTTCTGTTGAACAATTTATGGCAGAGCATGGGATATGTATACATTTAACCTGTGGGCTAATAGATGGTATAAAGCCATATTTATTACTCCTAGAGATAGATAATTAATTAGTAGAGAGCATGATTATGTATAGAGATCTATAGGCCAGGTAATGTCAATGATCCCGATATTGAACACTATCGAGTTATGAACTAATACCCGTAGACGATCCCACTATGCATGTTTACATTGCTATGTGTGAAATCTATTAAATAAATAGGACAATGTTTTTTAGAAGTATTTTTGTAGAGATCAATACAAAGTAAATAGGGGGGAGATAGTTTGTGAGCCCCGGTACTTGTAGGTGTATGGTATGATAAAATATGTTACTTATTGAGATGGCGCCTACATAAAAGTATAGAAAAAGTATTGTGAAAGATTCCGTTATCGATTGTTAATGAGGTGTGAAATAGGAAATGTAGATGATTCCACCATGCACACTTATATGTCAAAGTTTTATTTTCTTTGCAAATAGAACTATGCGTGTGAAAAAATTTTTTGCAGACGATCGATTTGCATGAAACAGCCAAATGTAGACTATGTACTCTCGGTTGTATGTCAGAAGGAAATGAGGTATACATCAAGATGGCACCCACATTAATGTTAAATGGAGGTTGATATGTTAGTCCGTCATCACTGTTTATGTAGTAGATGTGTATTTCACGATGTGTGCACGGTAAAGTGATTGTGTGAGCAAGGCCGTTGGATCAGCTGAAACACGTCACGAAGGAAAATAAAACCTTTCCCTAAATATCGTATCCATGCCTGAGTGGGTGCTTTATATTTGATTTTGGACTAACGAATATATATCTATCTCACACTATGGTGGTCACCACTGTGTAGTTATAGATGGCACTGTTTGGCGAATTTGCACAAAACTTTGCAAATACAATTCATCCACCTCAGTTCTTTCCTGGAAACTTTTGTGGTGATCCAAGAAGAAGGGGGCCAAGAAAATGGGAGGTCCAAAAAAAAAAAAAGAAACAGCGATTTTCTCATGTTAGTTCCCAAAGGAGATTTTGAGAAGCAATACACATAAAATGGCTGAATAGAGTTACACAAAATGACAGAGTTACAATTTACTCAGAAAGCATGCTCTTCATTATTTGATGTAAATCCGTTCAGCTGTTTTCAAGAAATTTGCATTTTACAAGATGCTCAGGTTGTCATTAAGGGGTGAAAAAGTTAGTGATAGCTGGATAATTGGTGTCCAGATATACTCCGATTAGCCACTTTAAAGAGGACTAATCAGTTCTGATTGGCTGGCCACACCTGACTAGTATAGTTTGCCAGCTTTTACAGGGCTCAGGGACATGGACCCTGGGTCCAGAAAATTAATAATAATGAAAGAAAATGTGTATATATATATGGAAAATGTCACTTGCCCAGTTTACATCTGTTTGTGGCATGTTCCGCTGAAAATTCACATGCTGTGCATATACTTCTGCCATCTAGTGTTGGGCTCGGAGTGTTACAAGTTGTTTTTCTTCGAAGAAGTGTTTTCAAATCACGGGATCGAGTGACTCCTCCTCTTCAGCTCCATTGCGCATGGGCATCGACTCCATGTTAGACTGTTTTCCCACAGAGGGTAAGGTAGGAGTGATTAACACCAATATATATATATTGGCTCCCCACAAGTATTAGGAAATTTGAAATAATGAAAACATTTTACAGCATGCGATCCCCATAGACATTGTCGAATGGAAATATGCTCACGTTGTGATAAACGGGGTAATCGAGTTACGCAGAGAAGTGTCGTACGTGGAGAGCGACTGGTACGGCTGCGGGGTAAGACTTCTGTTGTGCAGCACGCGTCGCTGGAAGGAGAAAAAAGGAAATTCCAGTTGCGTGAAAAACAAGGAGAGTCGTACGCTGTGAGTGACCGGTACGGCTGCTGGGCAAGATTTCTTGTTTTATAGCACTCGCCGGTGGAATGAAGAAAAGCAAGATTCCGGGTACGTGTAAAGCGAGCAGCTGGAGTAGCACGGAGTTTTGTAGACTATTGAAAGGTCAGGCTTCGTGTTTGGGATACACAATTCCGGTTTGGAGAGCAACAAGGTAAGTGTGAACGGCACGATTTGTGGGTAACCCTGAAATATAATTGTCATTCTATTTACAGTGAATTGGCAGTGCTAACAATTTTGGAGCTTTAAACTAATACAGCAGTTGATGGATGACGCAAGGAAGCAAATGTATTGTTTGCTTCAATTGATGTTATATGTATAAGAACTGCCTGTATGGAGTATTATAGAATGAACATCTGTCCATCGGTATTGAGTGGATAAGTGAACTTTTATGCCAATAAGGGGTTGGAAGACTCCTTCACTTCATTGGGGTATCGCGTTGTGAAGTTGATCCTGCTAAATACACTTGGAGAAACTGTGTACTTGTGGAAGGGAGTGGGCTAGATGTAATAGATGCCCACATGTGTGATTATGATATAAAGTATAGAGTTTCACTAGGGTGGAACATAATTTAAGCAATGGCATTTGCATCAGAGGTTCGACGCAAGGAGAAATCCAATAAATTATTTTTTGTGCAAACTGTGGATACTAATCGAGGAAACCCAGGTGTATGTAATACTAATACTACACTTAAGGTACAGTTACTCTATGACAAAATAGAGAGACTCTCTAGGAAGGAACTTTCAAAATGGTGGGAAATAGAATCACTGCAACAATATATTAATGTGGATAGAGTACCGAGGGGTCTGCGAATTTACACCATACCTACGTATGAAGATCCGGACCCAGATATGTTGGAAGAATGGGCTGAAAATTCAAAGCAAAGCTCAATGAATATGATGAGAATTTTAATCAAATATGCATCTAAAGACAGAAAAAAGATAGTTGAGGAAATAGAGAAATTATCCACTGAGGTACTGACTTTAGTATCAACCGAGGTCTGTGAAGAATTTTAAATCAATCTAGACAAGAGACTGGGGAAAATTGAAGAGGACATTACAGCGAAAAACAACATCAATTTATTCGGGACTTCAAAGATTATCAGTCGGGAAGGATTCTAACTTTCCACCGTAAATATGATCATATGTATGGTGATAATCAAAAGGATGTACCGGATAACCAGAGGGATGTTAACATGGGTGATCAGATAAGTGAAGTGGAAAAGAGTGATGTTTCGTATAGTAACCAATCAGATATATCTGACTCCATTTCAGGTAAAAATTTGGAGGCAGAAAAGAGCAGCAACAAATCAAACAATTTTGCCTCCTGAACCAAGGACAGAAAGGAAAGAGCCTCTTCCTCAGAGAAACAGAGGTTGAGGAATGAGAGGCAAAGGAAGAGGAACTACACAACGAAAATACGAGAAAGGAAAAGAAGATCTCAGGCCAGGAGGGGTACTGACAAGAGCCCGGGAGGGGATGTAATGACTATGGTGAATTTAACTAAGAGAATACTAACTGATGAGGAAAAGAGTCTTCTAGCATTAGGGCTCTCTTTCTGGCCAATGAATCAGTTAGATTATGTGCAAACCAGGATTGACCTTTTCCATTTTGTGAGAAAACTAAAGTTAAAGAAATGGTATCAGACTAAGGTGATTGAAGACTCAAGAATGGTTGAGAGAGGACCAGTTAGTAACCTTTGTATTTTGGACATAGAATTGCTACATACAGTATCAAGTTTAGATGAGGATGTGATATCACATGATGATCCGATAGTCAATTTGCATGGGTTCGGATTTGAATTAGATGCAATATGTTCTACCCCTTTCAAACCAAAATCTGTGTTTCCACCGCGAATTCATTGTGAAGCCATTAAGGTATTTGAGAGGGATATGATTAAGGAGTTAAAGAGAATCAGATACCAGCCAAAAAATAGGAAATATGATAATCTTTCTGTGTCACAAAAAAATGCGTTATGTAGTCTAAAGGAAGATCCAGACATTGTGATAAGACAATCAGATAAAGGAGGGAATATTGTAGTTTGGGACAAAGATGCATATATAACAGAGGGAGTAAGGCAATTAAGTGATTGCAACTGTTATACACAGGTACAGCTGGCTGATGTGAAGACAGCTAATACAGTGTATTATGAGAAATTGTGTGATTGGAAAGACAGGGACTTATTGAGTTGGGATGAATTTTGCTTTTTGAAGTGTGACGATTCAGTTATTCCCATTATGCATCTGTTACCGAACCTACATAAGAACATAAAGTCTCCCCCTGGTAGACCTACTGTTTCTGCTATGGGGTCGTTGTTAGGAAATACCTAAAGTTATATAGATTATTTCTTAAGACCGTTTGTGGAAAGCCTCCCGTCATATGTGAAAGATACAACACACTTTCTGAAATTGATAGATGGCATTCAATGGGAAGATGATTATATACTCTTGACTTTAGATGTGACTAGTCTCTATACGAGTATTAAACATGATGCAGGTATAAAAGCTGTCAGACATTATATGAGGGCCAGATCAATATCATATTTATTTCATACTGAAATGATTTGTGATATGATTAACTATTGCCTTAAAAACATTTTTTTCTTGTTTGATTATCAACTGTACCGCCAACTACAAGGAACAGCAATGGGTACATGTTGTGCACCAAGTTACGCAAATTTAATGATGGGTTGGTGGGAGGAACAGGCATCTGTGAACATACCAGATTTTGAGGATAAAGTAATACTATGGTGTCGCTTTATCGATGACATCTTTGTAATTTGGAAGGGTGAGGAACAGGCCGCACACAGGTTTGTGGCGGCTTTAAATACAAATCAATTTAATTTACAGCTATATGAGACATTGAATAACGAACAGATCCATTTTTAGATGTGACAGTGTAAGATCATCAGTTGATTACTAAGATACATAGAAAAACAACAGCTGGGATCAGCTTGTTAAGTGCTAAGAGTGCATATCCACCGAAGCTGATAAAAAGCATCCCATATGGAGAACTGTTGAGAGCTCGCAGAGTATGTAGTACATGGGATGATTACCAAAGAGAAAGTCAGCGTATGTGTCTTAGATTTAGAGAAAGAGGATACAGTATGAAAACCATACAACAAGCGAAAAACAAGGTTGATATCGTGGAGAGAGAAGAACTATTATACAACAGAGAGGAGAAGCGAGAGTCAAAGGAATGTTTGAGATTTATTACCACCTTTTCAAGTCAGGCATGTGCAGTAAGACAGATCCTATTGAAAAGTTGGCATATTTTGCAAACAGATTCTGTTTTAGACAAATACATTTCAGAGAAACCATTAGTGACTTTTCATAGGCGTAGGTCCTTAAGAGATGACTTGAGTCGAAAAATGGTTACAAGTAATCGGATGGAAGGAAAGTTGTCTGGTAGTCCCTCAGGCTTTTACTGCTGCAAAAGATGTAAAGTGTGTAAATACAGCAGAAATTGTGAGAAAGTGGAATGTGACAGTGGTAAGTAGACTTATCAAATCAAGGGGCAT
The DNA here is from genome assembly GCF_031143425.1 of Pleurodeles waltl. NCBI lineage: Eukaryota > Metazoa > Chordata > Amphibia > Caudata > Salamandridae > Pleurodeles > Pleurodeles waltl. The sequence continues at coordinate 981,654,959 of NC_090443.1, read as the reverse complement.
TTTAGTTGCAATACAGATTTTTGTGTATATGGCCTTCAATGCCCGTGTAGGAAATGGTATGTTGGTAGCACCATACATAGGGCCAAAAAAAAAAAAAGAGTATTAGAGCATGTAAGGGCTATTCGTAATGGTGATCGGAATTACCCCGTGGCAAGACATTTTCATATAACACATAAAGGGGATGAGAAGATGCTCAGCTTTGTGGTTCTAGATCAGGTTAAACAAAATATATGTGGTGGTAACAGGGAGAAACAATTGCAAATTTTTAAACTTAATACATTGAATCCGGTGGGGTTGAACTCCAGTGAAGATTTAAATGTACATTTGGGTTGAAGTGGGTTGAATGATACAGGTAATTGCAGTTTGTAACCTCTAGTATGCATGCACAAGAGATATAAAAACTTTTGATAATTGTTTTTTTTTTTTTAAACATTTAGGGTGATCTGAATTTTGTGGGTTTGGTTTGTTTTAATTGGTTGTCAGTAATGAGTTGGGTCACTTTAGGGTATTATATGTATGACACATTGGGGATTGGATAGGCATATACTATAAATTATCAATTGATGACAAATTATTTTTTTCATTGCCACGATATTACCTGCATATATGGAGATGTGCACTTGCATTTATTATATGAATGATTTGGAAAACTGTATAAACTTGATACAATGTTTAAATAATCTTAATAGATTGGTTAAATGTGAAGGTAATTTGTTATTGACAAAATGTGATATTTAGTTTGTGATAAATACAAAGTAGTGGCAAAGATTAGGGTGTATTATAATTGGAATGCCTTAGAAAGTCCTACTCTCCAAAATGGCGCTCTGGTGAGACAGCGACTACAATGGGGATATGCTTTATATTGTGAAGGTAGTCCTTTATTGGTTTTGTGACTGTGTTTATATGTGTAGGTTGATCGAACAAACCATTTCACACGTGAACAATGCTACGGCTGAAACGCGTTGTGTAGTGGTATTCGCTTTATAAAAATACAGATTTTTGATCACACGTCTGAGGACTTTTGTATTACTTGGAGAAAGTTTTGATTATATATATATATATATATATACATATATATATATATATATATATATATATATGGAAAATGTCACTTACCCAGTGTACATCTGTTCGTGGCATGAGACGCTGCAGATTCACATGCTGTGCATTATCCTGCCATCTAGTGTTGGGCTCGGAGTGTTACAAGTTGTTTTTCTTCGAAGAAGTCTTTTCAAATCACAAGACCGAGGGACTCCTCCCATTCGGCTCCATTGCATATGGGCATCGACTCCATCTTAGATTGTTTTACCCGCAGAGGGTGAGGTAGGAGTTGTGAATATACTAAATGTGCCCATGCAATGGAGTAGGTATGTATGTACATAATGTGTATTAAAATAATATTTATTTACAAATTTACAGTTTTTATCCAACTTCTAACGGCTACAGGCTCCCCGGGAGGTGGGAGGGCGCATGTGAATCTGCAGCGTCTCATGCCACGAACAGATGTACACTGGGTAAGTGACATTTTCCGTTCGATGGCATTTGTAGCTGCAGATACACATGCTGTGCATAGACTAATAAGCAGTAATCTCCCCAAAAGCGGTGGCTTAGCCTGTAGGAGTTGAAGTTGTCTGAAATAATGTTCTTAATACAGCTTGTCCTACTGTGGCTTGTTGTGTTGTTAGCACATCTACACATTAATGCTTTGTAAATGTATGAGGTGTAGACCAGGTGGCTGCCTTACAAATTTCTGTCATAGGTATATTTCCCCAAAAAGCCATTGTGGCACCTTTTTTCCTAGTGGAATGTGCTCTTGGTGCAATAGGTAAATCTCTTTTTGTTTTAATATAGCAAGTTTGAATACATTTAACTATCCATCTGGCAATGCCTTGTTTGGATATAGGATTACCTGCATGAGGTTTTTGGAAGGCTACTAACAATCGTTTTGTTTTACGAAATTGTTTTGTTCTGTCAATGTAATACATTACTGCTCTTTTTATGTCTAATGTATGTAAGCCTCTTTCGGCTACTGAGTCTGGCTGTGGAAAGAAGACTGGGAGTTCCACTGTTTGGTTTAGGTGGAATGGTGATATAACCTTTGGTAGGAATTTGGGATTTGTACGGAGAACCACTTTATGTTTATGTATTTGTATAAAGGGTTCTTGTATAGTAAATGCTTGTATCTCACTTACTTTTCTAAGTGATGTGATCGCTATTAGAAAGGCTACTTTCCAAGTTAGGTATTGCATTTCACAAGAGTGCATGGGGTCATATGGTGGTCCCATGAGTCGTGTTAATACAATATTAAGGTTCCACGAAGGTACTGGTGGTGTTCTTGGGGGTATGATTCTTTTTAATCCCTCCATAAATGCTTTGATAACTGGGATTCTGAAGAGCGATGTTGAATGTGTAATCTGCAGATAGGCAGATATTGCTGTGAGATGTATTTTAATTGAAGAGAATGCTAGTTTAGACTTTTGTAAGTGTAATAAGTAGCTTACAATGTCCTTTGCGGAAGCATGTAGTGGTTGAATTTGATTATTGTTGCAGTAATGAACAAATCTTTTCCATTTGTTTACGTACCAATGTCTTGTAGTAGGTTTTCTAGCTTGTTTAATGACCTCCATACATTCTAAGACTTCAGGAGCCAGATTGCTAGATTGAGCGATGCTGGATTCGGGTGTCTGATCTGTTGTTTGTGTTGAGTTAACAGATCTGGCCTTTTTGGTAATTTGATGTGAGGTACTACAGATAGGTCCAGCAGTGTTGTGTACCACAGTTGGCGAGCCCAGGTTGGTGCTATGAGAATTAGTTTGAGTTGGTTTTGACTTAGTTTGTTTATCAGATAAGGAATGAGTGGGAGAGGGGGAAAAGCGTAAGCAAATATCCCTGACCAACTGATCCATAACGCATTGCCCTTGGATTGAGGGTGTGGGTACCTGGACGTGAAGTTTTGGCATTTTGCGTTTTCTTTTGTTGCGAATAGGTCTATTTTTGGCGTTCCCCAGCGTAGGAAGTAATCCTGTAGGATCTGGGGATGAATTTCCCATTTGTGTGTTTGCTGGTGATCTCGACTGAGATTGACGGCCAACTGGTTCTGAATGCCTGGGATGTATTGTGCTATTAGGCGAATGTGATTGTGAATTGCCCAGTGCCAAATTTTTTGGGCTAAGAGACACAGTTGTGACGAGTGTGTCCCTCCTTGTTTGTTGAGATAATACATTGTTGTCATGTTGTCGGTTTTGACAAGAATGTATTTGTGGGCTATAAGTGGTTGAAATGCTTTTAATGCTAGAAACACTGCCAACATCTTGAGGCACTGGGTCCTGGAATGGCCACCCTTTGTTTAAATTTATAGGGTTCCACCATTGAAGCGAAAAGTGTGTCTGGCGGTGTATCAACACTAGATCTTGGAGTTGACCCTGTGCCTGTGTCCATTGTTTTGCTAGGCACTGTTGTAAAGGTCGCATGTGTAATCTCGCGTTTGGGACAATGGCTGTGCATGAAGATATCATGCCTAGAAGTTTCATTACAAACCTTACTTGGTGGTGTTGGTTTGGCTGTATGTTTGATGTTATATTTTGGAACGCTTGTACTCTTTGTGGACTTGGAGTAGCAATCGATTTTTGTGTGTTGAGTGTTGCTCCAAAGTATTGTTGTATTTGGGATGGCTGCAGATGGGATTTCTGGTAATTTATAGAAAATCCTAGTTTGTGGAGAGTTTCTATAATGTATTGCGTGTGAAGAAGACACTGTTGTTGAGTGCTGGTTTTTATTAGCCAGTCGTCTAAGTATGGGAATACGTGCATGTGCTGTCTCCTTATGTGAGCGGCTACTACTGCAAGGCATTTTGTGAATACCCTTGGGGCTGTTGTTATCCCGTACGGTAACACTTTGAATTGATAGTGTATGCCGTGTATTACAAACCTTAAGTATTTTCTGTGGGAAGGATGTATGGGTATGTGAAAGTAGGCATCCTTGAGATCTAACGTTGACATGTAGTCCTCTTTCTTTAGTAAGGGAACCACGTCTTGAAGTGTTACCATGTGAAAGTGATCTGACTTGATGAAGAGATTCAGTGTTCTGAGGTCTAATATAGGTCTTAACGTTTTGTCCTTTTTTGGAATTAGGAAATATAGGTGGTCATTCTGACCCTGGCGGTCTTTGACCACCAGGGCGGAGGACCGCGGGAGCACCGCCGACAGGCCGGCGGTGCTCCAATGGGGATTCCGACCGCGGCGGTAAAGCCGCGGTCGGACCGGCACCACTGGCGGGGTCCCGCCAGTGTACCGCCGCCCCATTGAATCCTCCGCGGCGGCGCGGGGATTCCGACCCCGCCTACCGCCATCCAGATCCCGGCGGTCGGGATCCGGATGGCGGTAGGGGGGGTCGCGGGGCCCCTGGGGGCCCCTGCAGTGCCCATGCCACTGGCATGGGCATTGCAGGGGCCCCCGTAAGAGGGCCCCTACATGTATTTCACTGTCTGCTGTGCAGACAGTGAAATACGCGACGGGTGCAACTGCACCCGTCGCACAGCTTCCACTCCGCCGGCTCGATTCCGAGCCGGCTTCATCGTGGAAGCCTCTTTCCCGCTGGGCTGGCTGGCGGTCTGAAGGCGACCGCCCGCCAGCCCAGCGGGAAAGTCAGAATTACCGCCGCGGTCTTTCGACCGCGGAACGGTAACCTGACGGCGGGACTTTGGCGGGCGGCCTCCGCCGCCCGCCAAGGTCAGAATGAGGGCCATAGTGAGTTGACACCTGTTCCTTTCTGATGTTTGGGTACTAACTCTATTGCTTGTTTTTGTAATAATGCTTGGACCTCTAGTTGTAATAGGTCTAAGTGTTGTTTGGAGATATTGTGTGTCCTTGGGGACACATATGGTGGAAAATTTATGAATTCTATGCAATAACCATGTTGGATAATGGCTAGGACCCATGCATTCGTAGTTATGTGTGTCCAATTTTGGTAGTATGTAGTAAGTCTCCCGCCACTGGTGTTAAGTGTTGGGGTTTTGTGACATTGAAGTCACTGTTTGGGTTGACTTGTCTTAGGTGTTTTAAATTTTCCCCTTCCTCTTGGGAATTGTCCACCTCTGTATGAGCCACGAAACCCTCCTCTCTGGTATTGTCCCTGATAGGTAGGTCTGGTTTGCGAGGTGAAAGGCTCTGGTGTTTGCATTCGAAACCCCCCTCTAAATTGTGGCTTTCTAAATGTGCCTCTGTTCTGTGGGGAGTAGAGCACACCCATGGCTTTGGCCGTGTCCGTGTCCTTCTTTAATTTTTCAATTGCTGTGTCCACTTCCGGCCCAAACAATTGTTCCTGGTTAAAAGGCATGTTTAACACAGCTTGTTGAATTTCTGGTTTGAAGCCCGAGCTTCGTAACCATGCATGCCTGCGAATGGTTACCGCAGTGTTGACTGTTCGTGCCGCTGTGTCTGCCGAGTCTAATGCAGACCTTATTTGGTTGTTGGATATTGCTTGTCCTTCTTCCACAACCTGTTGGGCACGCTTTTGGTGTTCTTTAGGCAAGTGCTGTATAATGTGTTGCATCTCGTCCCACTGTGCCCTGTCGTAGCGAGCCAGCAGGGCTTGTGAGTTTGCGATCCGCCATTGATTGGCTGCCTGTGCTGCCACACGTTTGCCTGCTGCATCAAACTTCCTACTCTGTCAGGCGGTGGTGCTTCTCCTGACGATTGAGAGTTTGCCCTCTTTCTTGCTGCTCCTACAACCACCGAGTCTGGTGTAAGTTGCTGTTTTATAAACACAGGGTCCGTTGGGGGAGGTTTGTATTTTTTCTCCACCCTAGGCGTGATAGCCCTTCCTTTAACTGGGTCTTGGAAGACCTGTTTTGCGTGCTTGAGCATGCCCGGGAGCATTGGCAGACTCTGGTATGAAGTGTGGGTGGATGCCAAGGTGTTGAATAGGAAATCATCCTTTATTGGCTCTGAATGCATTGCTATATATAATATATATATCATATAAGTCCCATGCATCCGGATCATCCTGTGTCATCCCTGTATGAGTAGGTGACTGCATCGGAGGTGTTGTTACCGGGGACAGCTGTGGTGAGTGTAGTGGAGAAGGTTGTGGTGAAAACCTTGGTGGTGGGGTTTTATCTCTTGCCACCTTTGCCTTCGGCTGCATTTCTGACTCATGAAATGCCAGCTTTCACTTGGTTTTAATTGGAGGAAGAGTTTGTATTTTTCCAGTCTCTTTCTGGATATGCAACCTCCATTGGGTATGGTCTGGTTCCCCCATACTTATTTCCTGTTCAAATCTCTGTGTATGCATTTGGCTGGAAAGTTCTTGCTCTTCTGTGTAAGAGCTTCTCTTCGGCTCCGAAGCTGCTTTTTTCGGTACCGATGCTTCCGATAAAGTCTTTTTCGGTTCCAACGTAACTTTTCTCACCTTGGGTGAGTCGAATTCTCAGTGCCGAGATCGTTCGGAGCCTGAATCTCAACCGGAGTCGGATGTCTTCGGCAATTCTTTGACCTTTTTCGGTGCCGATGTTTGGTCACCTTCTTTTCGATGGGTTAAGCCATGGCCTGCTGGCGGTGGCATCACCTTGGCCTTAACGATCTTTGTGTGAGTCTTGGACGGGGCAGTTTTACTCACTGTTTTCTGCATCGTCGTGGGTCGCTCACTTTCGGAATCGTCTGAGTCTGTCCCCTGGATGGAAATTCTTTCCTCCTCTTCGACGTCCAGTTGTTCTCTCGGTGTCAACGCCATTTGTAGTCTTCTGGCTCATCGGTCCTGTAGGGTCTTTTTAGATCGAAACGCCCGACAGGCCTCACAAGTATCCTCTCTGTGTTCTGGTGATAGACACAGATTACAGACCAAGTGTTGGTCTGTATAAGGATACTTCGAGTGGCACTTCGGACAGAAGCAGAAGGGGGTCAGGTCCATTAGTTTCGTCGATGGACGTGGTCGGGCCGACCAGGCCCCGCTGAAGAGTGGAAGCTCCGAAGGGCCGCCGGAGCGCTTCTTCTATCGGTGTCGGTACGCTAACACTAAACCGGTACCGAGCGCGAACAATATCGTAGAATTTTCGATTTTTAGCTAACTTTCCCGATTCGAAATACGGAGCGAAGAGGAACACGTCTGAACCCGATGGCGGAAAGAAAACAATCTAAGATGGAGTCGACGCCCATGCGCAATGGAGCGAAAAAGGGAGGAGTCCCTCGGTCTCGTGACTCGAAAAGACTTCTTAGAAGAAAAACAACTTGTAACACTCCGAGCCCAACACTAGATGGCAGGATAATGCACAGCATGTGTATCTGCAGCTACACATGCCATCGAACATATATATATATATATATATATATATATAAATGTTTGTTAACTTAAATGGCTACAGGCTGCCCGGGAGGTGGGAGGGTGCATGTGAATCTGCAGCGGAACATGCCACAAACAGATGTACACTGGGTAAGTGACATTTTCCGTTTGATGGCATGTGTAGCTGCAGATACACATGCTGTCCATAGACTACAAAGCAGTTAGTCCTCCCATAAAAGTGGTGGTTAGCCTGTAGGAGTTGAAGTTGTTTGAAATAATGTTCTGAGTACAGCTTGACCTACTTTGGCTTACTGTGTTGCTAAAACATCTACACAATAGTGTTTAGTAAATGTATGTGGTGTCGACTAAGTAGCTGCTTTACATATTTCAGCCATTGGTTTGTTTCCTAAAAACGCCATTGTAGCACCTTTCTTCCTTGTGGAATGTGCTTTAAGAGTAACTAAGTTGTCTTTTGGCTTTAACATAGAATGTTTGGATGCATCTTACTATCCATCTTGCTAATCCTTGTTTTGAAATGGGGTTACCAGTATGAGGTTTTTGAAAGGCTACAAACAGCTGTTTAGTTTTTCTGAATGGTTTTGTTCTATCTATATAGTACATTAGTGCCCTTTTAATATCTAATGCATGTATAGGTCTTTCTGCCACAGAATCTTGCTGTGGGAAGAAGACTGGCAGTTTCACTCTTTGATTGATATGAAAAGGTGATACTACTTTTGGAAGAAATTTGGGGTTAGTTCGTAGTACGACTTTATGTTTGTGTACTTCTATGAACGGTTCTTCAATAGTGAAAGCTTGAATTTCACTGACTCTTCGCAATGATGTAATTGCAACTAGGAAGGCAGCTTTCCATGATAAGAATTGCATTTGACATAAGTGCATAGGTTCAAATGGCGGACCCATAAGTCGAGTAAGCACTATGTTTAAATTCCAAGAAGGAACTGGAGGTGTCCTAGGTGGAATGATGCATTTTAAGCCTTCCATGAAGGCTTTAATAACAGGGACTCTAAATAAAGAGCTGTGCTGTACATTTTGCAAATATGCTGAAATTGCAGTAAGATGTATTTTTATGGAAGAGAAGCTAAATTAGATTTTTGCAAATGAAGCAAATAGCATCCAATATCTTGTATTGATGCTGTAAGAGGGGCAGTTTGTTTAGATTGGCAATAATAAACAAATCTTTTCCATTTGTTAGCATAGCACTGCCTAGTAGTGTGTTTTATTTCTTGTTTAATTACTTCCATACATTCTGATGGTAGTTGTAAATACCCAAACTCTATGACCTAGAAGCCAAATCGCTAGATTGAGTGTGTTGGGATTTGGGTGTCTGATCTGTCCTTTGTTTTGTGTCAGCAGGTCTGGTCTGTTTGGAGTGTGGTACTACGGTTGACGGGCCCACATTGGTGCTATGAGTATCATATTGAGTGTGTTTTTACGTAATTTGTTGACTACAAGTGGAATGAGTGGGAGAGGGGGAAAAGCGTAAGCAAATATCCCTGACCAATTGATCTATAGAGCATTGCCCTTGGATAGGGGATGTGGGTGTCTGGATGCAAGGTTTTGGCATTGCGCGTTTTCGCTTGTGGCAAACAAATCTATGTTTGGTGTTCCCCACTGTTGAAAGTATTTTTGAAGTACTTGAGGGTGAATCTTCCACTTGTGTGTTTGTTGATGATTTCTGCTAAGAACATCTGCTAGTTGGTTGTGTATCCCTGGAAAGTATTGTGCAACCAGGTGAATTTGGTTGTGTATTGCCCATTTCCAAATTGTATGAGCTAGGAGGGAAAGTTGGGACTAATGTGTCCCTCCTTGCTTGTTTAGGTAATAAATGGTGGTCATGTTGTCTGTTTTGATTAGGACATTCTTCTGAGTGAGAAGAGGCTGAAAAGCTTTGAGTGCTAGGGAGACAGCTAACAATTCTAAATGATTTATGTGTTATTGTTTGTGTTGGGTATCCCATTGTCCTTGGATGTTGTGATTGTTGAGGTGAGCTCCCCAGCCAATCATTGGTGCATCCGTTGTAATTATGGTCTGAGGCACAGGGTCTTGAAAAGGCCGCCCCTTGTTAAGATTTGTGGAATTTCACCACTGAAGGGACACGTATGTTTGGCGGTCTATCAACACTAGATCTTGAAGTTGACCGTGTGCCTGTGACCATTGTTGTGCAAGGCACTGTTGTAAGGGCCGCATGTTTAGTCCTGCATGTGGAACGATTGCAATACATGATGCCATCATCCCTAAAATTTTCATGACAAATCTGACAGTGTACTGTTGACCTGTGTGTATCTGTGCGATTATATTTTGGAATGCTTGTACTCTTTGTGTATTTGGACTTGCTAGCACTTTTTGAGTATTTAGTATTGCACCTAAATACTGTTGTATTTGCGCAGGTTGCAGTTTTATTGAGTACCCTAGCGTGTGCAGGGTTTGTATTACGTAATGCACATGGTTTTGACATTGCATATGATTCTTTGATTTTATCAGCCAATCGTCTAGATATAGACAGATATGTATATGTTTTCTTCTTAGAAAGCCTGCGACTACTGCTAGGCACTTTGTGAATACCCTTTGGAGCTTTTGTTATTCCAAAGGGTAACACTTTGAATTGATAGTGCTTTCCTTGAATAACAAACCTGAGGTACTTTCTGTGCGCTGGATGGATGGCTATATGGAAATACACATCCTTGAGGTCTAATGTTGCCATGAAATCGTGTTTTTGAATAATGGGATAAAATCTTGGAGAGTTACCATGTGAAAGTGCTTTAACAGGATGTAAAGGTTGGGGATCCTGAGATCCAATATTGTTCTTAGGGCGCCATCCTTTTTGGGAATTAGGAAGTATAGTTAGTAAACATCCGTCCCTACTTGATTTTGTGGCATGAGTTCTATTGCTTGTTTGAGTAGTAGAGATCTGACTTCTTCCTGTAACAGACTGATGTGTTCTGTGGATAATTTGTGCAGTTTGGGTGGAATGATTGGGCGAGTTTGTATCAATTCTAGGCAATAGCCAAAGCGGATAATTGATAGTACCCAATTGTCTGTGGTAATGTTTTGCCAATTGGTGTGGAACTTTTGTAGTCTTCCTCCCACAGGGAAGGTGTGGAATGGAAGGCAATGAAACAAGTCACTGTTTAGTGTGTTCTGAAGTTTGTTTAGCTATTCAATACTTCCCTCTACTTCTGGGATACTGCCATCTATATGTGCTCTTAAAACCAACTAATTGGTATTAAGGTTGGTAGGCTGGTTTTGCCTGTGATGTGGATGCCTCTGCCGTTTGAGCCCGAAATCCTCTTCTAAACTGAGGTTTCCAAAAGGATCCCCTATATTGTGTGGTGTATAGTGCACCCATAGCTTTTGCAGTGTGAATCCTTACGCAATTTCTCAATTGCAGTGTCCACTTCTGGGCCGAAAAGTTGTTTTTTGTTGAACAGCATATTCAACACCGCTTGTTGGATTTCGTGTTTGAAACCAGAGGACCTGAGCCATGCATGCCTCCTTATTGTTACTGCTGTGTTGACGCTCCTTGCAACTGTGTCTGCTGCGTCTAAGGCAGACCTGTTCTGATTATTGCTGATGGCTTGCCCTTCCTCCACTATTTGCTGTGCCCTTTTTTGATGTTCTTTGGGGAGATGCTGGATTATATCTTGCATCACATCCCAATGGGCCCTGTCGTATCTAGCCAACAACGCCTGGGAGTTGGCTATTCTCCATTGGTTGGCTGCCTGGGATGCAACTCTCTTCCCTGCAGCATCAAATTTCCTACTCTCCTTGTTTGGTGGGGGTGCATCACCTGATGACAGAGTGTGCCCTCTTTCTGGCAGTGCTTACCACTACTGAGTCTGGAGGGAGTTGCTGAGTTATATTGACAGGATCAGAGGGAGGTGGCTTGTTTTTTTTTCTATTCTGGGAGTTATTATTCTTGCTTTGACTGGCTCGCTGAATATTTGATAAGCATGTTTTAGCATGCCGGGAAGCATAGGGAGCGACTGATATGTTGAATGCGTGGAGCAGAGAGTATTAAACAAAAAGTCGTCCTCCAGTGGTTCAGTGTGCATGGTGACACTATGGTATGCTGCAGCCCTAGCTAAAACTTGATTGTACACTGTACTATCCTCAGGTGGTGAAGGCTCAGAGGGATAGCAATCAGGGTCGTTGTCGGAAATGGGGTCTGGATCATAAAGATCCCATGGGTCTACATTGTCTTGTTGCGAGCCAAACTAATGTGACGGTGACTGCATTGGTGTAGGACTGGTAGTAGGAGAGATATGCAGGTGGGGAGAATGAGGAGGAGAATGAGGGAGAAAATTGAGGAGGTGGTGGTCTCTCCTTTGTCTTTGGTACTTTAGCTGGAGGCTGTGTAGTGTCCCATTCCTCCTGAAAGGCTCATTTCCTCTTAGGTTTTAGAGGAGGTGCTGTTTTGATTCTGCCAGTTTCTTTATGGCTATGAATCCTGGCTTGCCTTTCGTCCATTACTTCCAGTATTGGCTGTATTTGGGAGTCCTCCTCAGACGTTTTATGGCTTTCTTTGAGTGCCTTAGAAAGTCCATGCTCCTCTGTGTAACCTGCTCTTTTCGGCTCCAAAGCTGGCCTTTTCGGAATCAAAAAAGATGGCGTTGTGGATGGTCTCGGCTCCAAAAGGGATTTCCGAAATTTAGACTCTGAAGAGCGGTGTTTGCTCGAGTCAGAGACAGAGCTTTTGGTCGACTCAGATGGCTCGGTGCCGAACTGGGGGTTTGGTCACCGGGTGTCTTCTTTCGGGTCGGGCCATGGCGTTTCGGCAGTGGCGTCCCCAAGGCCTTATATTTCGGTTTAGATGGTACAGGGGCAGGCGTACTCACGTGCTTTCCTGTCGTGACCAGTCTGTCTTCCTCTGATTCCTGGTTGGAGTCGGATCCTCGAACTGAGACTGCGGTCTGCATGTTCTCTTCCTCTTCGACGTCAAGATGTTCGGAGCTTTTTGACGCCATTTCGATCCTTCAAGCTCTTCTGTCCCGAAGTGTCTTTTTTGATCAGCAGGTCTCGCAATTTTCTTCCCGATGATCTGGGGAAAGGCAAAGATTACAGACGAGGTGTTGGTCTGTATAAGGGAATTTGGCGTGGCACCGAGGACAGAATCGGAATGGAGTCCGAACCATGAGGCTTCCACGTGGTTGGCCCGACCAGGCCAGGGTTTGGCGCGCAGGCCCCGAAGGGCGAGTAGAGATGTCTCTTCCGACGGTACTGAAGTGTCGATAGAAGATTTAACCAGATCGATACAATACTGACAAAAAATTAAGCGTTTTCAGAGTTTTCCGACTCAAACTATCGGAGCGAAAGGAAACATGTCCGAACCCGATGGTGGAAAGAAAACAATCTAACATGGAGTCGATGTCCATGCGCAATGGAGCTGAAGAGGAGGAGTCACTCGATCCCGTGACTCAAAAACACTTCTTCGAAGAGAAACAACTTCTAACACTCCGAGCCCAACACTAGATGGCAGAAGTATATGCACAGCATGTGTATCTGCAGCTACACATGCCATCAAACATATATATATATATATATATATATATATATATATATATATATATATATATATATATATATATATATATATAATATGCAAGGGAACCACACCTTGACCACAAGGAGGAGGTGTACCCTCCTCCCACAAACCCTCACCTTTAACAAGCTGGCCACAATATGTTGTGTCAGCCATTACAGGACTCGGGACATGGTCCCCATTGAAGTGTGTACAATGAAAGCCTTTTGAGAGTAACAAAACACAACAAATATAAAGGATGATAACATGTTAGTCACAATATAAACCATTTGTTTGTATCATACTCATTTTAAGAATTGGGTTGAGTTCTCTGTGATTTTACCCTGTGAAAAAGCTGACCTGTGGGATCTGATTTAATAATCCTTAGAGAAAACTGATCCAGGATTTTCACATAAAGGTTATAGAAGATGCTCCAGACACTGAAATGCAAGCACATTTTCTATATGTTTACACTATCTTCCTCAGTCATGAGAAAATAGCTGATATTCTGAGTAAAACATATGCTTCCAACAGCAACAACAGCCTATCAGTTGATTACCCAGTGTTCTACTGCAGCTTTCCATAGTGTTTTAATGAACAACTAGAACGCTAACATTCTGTATTTAAGACACAAGAGTGGCACACCTGACGTCAGTTTGATGGATTTTAAAGCTTTAAAACTTAAAGCATTTCCTTTAGACAGTAACAGTATGAGCATGTTTGTTTTTTCAGAGTATGGTTAGTGCTCTAGGAAGCTCAAATGATGACACATTTTCTAGGAGTTCTTAAATATTTTTCTTATCCATGTCAGTAAAACATGCTGTCATACAGATTCAAACATATTTTCAATACCAGCAGACGTTCGTCACTTAACTCCCCAGTGTTCTACTGCAGGTGTCCACAAATTCTAAAAAACAACTAAAGCGCTAACATTCTGTATTTATAACAAAAGTATGGAAAATGTGAAATCATGTTAATGAAAGCAAAGTTGCTCAACCTAAAGCATTTTCTTTAGCGATTAACAAAACAAGGTTGTTCTGTGTGTCATCTAAATTATGCTTAGTGCTCTCAAAAGCAAAGAAATCGAACACAAGTCAAAAATCTTTCTCATCCATGGTAGTAAAACATTAGTGACATGCAGACAAACATGTACTTTCAACACAAGCAGTAGCTTGTTAGTTACCTGCCTAGTGATCAACTGTACCTTTACCACAAAGTTCTGATGAGCAAATACAACTCTAATGTTTTGTATTCAAGACAAAAGCGGGGCACTCCTAAACACCATTTTGTTTGAATGGGAGCTGTTGAATGTAAAGCTTTCCCTGAAGAGCAGGCTAAGGTAAATGAAAACTGACATTTTAATGCAGGCTTCAAACCAGAGAGTTAAATTATGAGGGGAGGTGTGTGCGCATTTACTAATTTGAAGCATTATGTATTTTAAAGCGGCTAGAAATATGTAAATAAAGACCACTGCTTACTCATCCTACCCACCTCTGCAGTCACTTACCAGCTCCCCACCTAATTGTAATATTTTAAAACTATAACATTTTGGTAGACAAATGTATGTCCGTGTATATATGTACATATATGTTTATGTACAGATAGATAGATTTATAGATAGATAGATACGCTAACACGATCTTAGCTTACATTAAAAAAAGCTTTAGAAATTCACTGCCAAAGGGCAAAGTGACATTATGAAAACTAAACAAAAATCTAAAAATCACTGGTTCTATTTTACTGACGCAATGGTATCTTGCGACCCCGCCGCGCACTACTTGTGACGTCACAGCTGCAGTGATTCTCCTTGTGGACTCAGATAGGCCATCTCCCACAGATTGAATTGTGACGTCCCTGATTGCTGGAGTTGGTTAAAACGTACGAGGCACTGTGGTAGAAGACAGATCTGCACCAGACCATATTTTCTGCTTTTGTAGTTAGGGAAAGACAAACCGGTTTGGCTTAAAGTAGTAGCACATAAATTGTATTCTTTCCTTTGCAGAGAAAAATGCTGAAAACACATTTTAACTTAATTTTGTTTCATGTATAAAATATGAGTTGAACGAACTCAATTTGTTCCACTTTAACATTCTGGGAATATGCTTAAAATACAGTTCGTTTGTGGTTTTACCAATGTGAGGGGGACAGTGAATTTTCCCCATTTTATCATGGTGCAAAATCTCTATAAATTTGGCTATCATAATCAATAAGTACCAGATGTCAGTGCGTGCTGTGTATCAGTTACTTACATACACATATTGCAGAAAAGTTACAGACTCCTTGCTAGTGAGTATAACTTCAGAAACAATCCTGGGAGAAGCAGGGAGCCTGGATGCACAGCGTCCAGTCGCTAACCCGCATCCCGCCATGCGCGCTGGCCACAGTAACAAAATGGCAGAACTTGTAAACATGTGTCCTTTATTGAGAAATACGAGGAGGCCTAGGAAAGAGTGGACCCTGGATAGTGGTCACTGGATTTCTGCTCTTCTGTGACTTTTCTGGAGTTTCTCCTTATAAACGTCTTGAAAATGACAGTGTTGATTTTTTATTCTTTTGAGTCAAAAGTCAGTCCACTAAATCTCCATCAGTTGTTCACTGCCCACGATGATTTCGTTGACTCGTTTGGCTGAAAGAGAAGAACAAATAGCAGACTTGTCAGAGCGGGTGCATAAAATCTGTCAACCTGGCTGTTGAAGGCTAAATTGTACACACTCAGGTTAAGATAGGCTGCTGCCTCAGGAATACAGGTTCATTACTAGACAATCCCTGAGTAATGTGGAACAACAACAAGTGCAGTCAGATTCCTGCAAGACCCTTTTCACAAGGACGTTTTACTCTCTTTTCTGTAGTTGAACTATCTGGTTTATTCAGGTTCTTATGTCTGGGGGTTCTGAATCTAACAATGTTGGTGCCTGGTCTTCTTGAGTTTATGAGTACACCAGTAAGTGCGCATGCAGGTTTCTTAATGTGTGGCACACAGATACGTGGCGGCGAGCCGGAATCTCTGATTCCATTTGGTAGGTCCACAACAAAATTCAGCCATTATGGGATCACGCTGAGCCCAGAGTTGGGAATAACATGGAGACCTGGTTTTACCACGTCCTCTTCTCCTGATGTTCCTGAATCAGGACCCATTTCCACTGCAATTTACCTACTCTTTGGTAACCTTCAGTGGGACCATGCTGAGGGACAGATGGGGAGGGGAATTTGTTTGGGCCTGAGGAAGCTGCTATTGGTAGAGACTGGGGGAGCGTTTGGAGCTCCCCATGTTATGCAAGAAGAGAGTAGGCAGTGGCTGTGCTCAGCAGCTCCACCCTAGGTCTGTTGTACTTGTAGCCTGGCCTGAGATGAAGGGATGTGATATTTTCGGACAGGTAATCCCAGGCCCAGAAACAATGGACTACTCAGAATGCCCCGGCGTGTTAACCCTCCTGCGATACCGATCCACAACACTCGTAACAAAGGCGGAATATTCAGGACAGGCAGTGTGCATGTGTGTTTCTCTTTGTCTGTGAGATACTAATGTTAGGTTTTGGTGGTACATTCAGTGGAAAGGGTAAACACAAAGGAAGTTCACACAGGATTTGATGTGGGTTTTGCAAAACTGTTCCACCTTGAGATATCCCACAAAATGACGGTGTTTTGTTGCTTTGGGGACATTGCATGAACGTTTCGGTAAACTGGGGTTTGTGTGGCTCGGGCATTGCCACAAAACGCCAAAAACATTCACAAAGCGCTGTGGTTTTTCTTCTATTTTGCTGAACTGAAACTCAGCGAACCACAGATTTTTTGCTACCACGTTCAGTGGGAAAAAAATGTTAAGGCCTATTTGACAGCATGTGATCTCGTGAGGTATGTGAAGTGGTCGATATAGTGCTACAATCATTCATGAAGGTAGTGCTTGTGCGGGTCACAGTAAAATAAAGTGCGCCTCAGAGGAATCGGTGACCATGTGGATCTGATGAGATCAACTTCTCTTTCTGCTGCTAGGAAAAGCCCGGGAAAAAAGACTCCTTTTTCGAAGTGTTCACATTTAAAAAGAAGGCTAGTGCTTTTGGGGACCCCTGACTTCCCACCAGTACCACAAAGATGGGCACATGTTGTCTCCAACCACACAGATGTTGTAGTCTGCACATCAGGAAAATGTTCCATTCACAAGCCCTGACACATCCCAGAAACAGGACTCTGCTGATCTCTCTGATTACCTCAAGGCCTGGAGAAACCGCGCTGCTGTGACCTCCCCTGGAAGATGTGTTACTCGCTGTTTAAATAGGAGCAGATTTCACACCAGAAAGACAAAAGGCAAAGCCCAGATGACAGAAGTCTCCATGTAGGTCATTTTGAGAGCTGCAAGCAGACCAGGACGGGCCCAAAAGGCCCATGTAACCCTAGGAGTTGAGAGCTTGCAGATGGCCATTCCAGGGCAGCGATGAGCCTGCACCGTTCTCAACCTGCCTTGGACAATGCATGTCTGTGACAGAGCCTACACCTGTCACTTCCCAGCCCGGGGTGACAGATTCTTCCTCTTCAATCCAGGTGCTGGATGGAATTCTTATCATTGTGCTTCTGGAGCATTTTCAATTATCTTTCTAAAACTGGAGAACTCTGGTTCTGGGGGCACCGTTTGAAAAAGAAGTCAGACACCTGCCCCCCCGCCACCCCCAAGCCATATACACGTGATCGCCTATCCCTTCTGTTGACTTAAGGGACTAGTGAGTGTCTCTGCCAAGTGACAATCTTGCCAATGGTCAGTTTTGGGTACATGAGGGACGTACTCTGGATGATAGTTGAAGTTCAACTCCATCGCCGTTCTACGCTGAACTGAAAGATCACTTTGGACCTCACCTAGGGCATTATTTATAGTGTGGTGGATGTCCCTTCTGCTATATTACAAGTGCATTGTAGTGTATGACACATGTAATACACCGGTCAGGATAGTTGCCATGTTTGGCAGATCTTCCTTCTGCTAAACTCTAAATAAAGCCCGTAGTTTTGCCCCTGAACTGTGGCACGTTCTAGATGCAGACCACTGTACTCCTCCTAAGTGCACGCAAAAACTTAAACCATTCCTCTTGCTTGTTATCTTTTCACTTTAAACATTGACAGGGTAAGTCAAAAAGCAGGAGAGCATGCAGTCAACACCCATTGGGCTAAAAGGGCTTTTGTCCCCATCATGTGCATCAACCCAGGCTTTTCTACCTTCCGGGCACACACAGTTCTTTAGCTGATGTATGCAGGATGCAGCCAAAGATGGGGCCCTCAAGAATAGCCTGTAGTCGCTGAAGTGCATAAAGCATCTATCCACAGCGTCCTCACCTTTTGAATTTGCCCCAGGCATCAGACTGGATCTGGAAACTTTTCAGGAATACCTCTGCTTCCCGGAAGATGGTGCTTTGGAGTTCTGCATGGTCACTATTCCGTCCCAGAATGACATGCAGGTGTATATAGCTGCCATTCCCCGTGCTCTGATGGCAGTTGCTTTCAAGACTATTTGTGCCCCCAGATGCACAGCCCCAAAAGTAAATTGGTAGGCAGTGCACAGATTTCTAGACTTTGGTTCTTATTAATGGATAGAGTCCGATCTCAGAACGGGTAGGATGAGAGGGCCGATAAGGCATCTGCAGCTGGACAGTCTCACTACAAGGAAAAGTAATACTAACGGTAAGTAACTTGTTCTTCCAATGGAGACCTCTAGGTGCAGATTGTTGACCTTTTGCCTATTTGGGGGCAGGTCTGTGAGGGAACTTAAACCATAAAGTCCTGCAGGACAGAGCGGTAAAATGTTTTGTGAATGCATGAATGGAAGCCCACATAGCTGCCTGGCAAATGTCCAGGAAAGGGACTCTGCATGTGT
Source organism: Pleurodeles waltl (assembly GCF_031143425.1). Taxonomy (NCBI): domain Eukaryota; kingdom Metazoa; phylum Chordata; class Amphibia; order Caudata; family Salamandridae; genus Pleurodeles; species Pleurodeles waltl. The sequence continues at coordinate 981,636,291 of NC_090443.1, read as the reverse complement.
GCCAGACTAAGCCACAAATCTGTCCCAATGACGGGCGTATAACGTTTTTGTCAAAGGACGCCTGGCTGCCAAGATTGCATCAACTACCTCTGGTTGAAGGCAGAAGGTGTTCCTCTATCGGAGCTCAATCTCCAAGCATGAAGTTGAAAAATGCGAAGCCCTGGTTGCAGAACCCTGCCCTGTGGTACGTAAACAGGTTGTCCTGGAGGGGCAACCTGATTGGAGGACATATGCTCAAGCCCAGGAATTCTGGATACCATACTCTCTGTGCTCAATCCTGAGCCACTAGGATGACTTGGGCCAAGTCTGACCTGATCTTCTTGAGAGCACGGGCAGGAGTGGTACTGGCGGATACGCACCAAGTAGTCCCTGGTTCGACTTGAGGCAGAACAAGTCTCCTAGAATGAGACACCTTAGAAACGCCTACGCGCAGAAGTGCTGACACTGCGCATTCTCAGTGGTGGTGAACAGATCTAGCCAAAGTTCTCCCAATGCGTGGGACACACCCTGCACCACCTCTAGGTGTAATTGCCATTTGTGATCTGCAAGGCGTCGGCAGCTGAGCTTGTCCACCCTTGCATTAAAGGATCCTGCCGGGTGGTTCACACCGGGAAAATTCATTGATGGTCCAGCCATTTCCAGAGGAGCAAGGATCCTGGCACAGGGCAGTGACCCCACCCCTTTCTGTCTTCTGCAGTATCAAATGGTGGTGGTGTTGTCTGCTAGCACCTATGCAGGCTTCCCTTTGATGGATGACAGGAAGGATTTCAGTTCCAGAACCTTTATGTGGAGCTAGCAATAATCTGCAGGAGAGCAGAGGCCTCTGATCTCCACCTCTCTTAGACAGTCACCCCAAACCAGAAGCAATGCATCTGTCATCACTGTCAGCTCAGGGTGGGAAACAGAGAGGGGTCTGCTGATGACCAGCAAAAATCACAGCAGATGCTTTGCAGTCCCCTCCTAAATCTGAGCGTGGTCTGAGAGGCTCCCTTGACATTGGACCCAGTAGGACTTCAGATCTCACTGCAGAGCCAGCATATGCCACCGTGCTTGATCAGTAGGATGCAGTAAGCCATCAATGCCAGCGCCCTCAGAGTCAACCTCACTGAAATCCCAGACAGGCTGAAAGATCAGACTCACAGCATGAATGTCCTGGACTCTCTTTCCCAGGAAAAGACACAAAACTGAACCTCTTCTAGAACTGCTCTGATGAAGGGGAGCATCTGAGAAGGAGTCAGGTGTGACCAGCATTTTGATAGTGAACCCCACAGATGACAGGAGGGTCACTGCAGTCTGGAAGTGGCTAAGGATTGCCTAGGGCTAGCCTGCCTTCAACAGCCAGTCGTTGTGGTAGGGGAAGACTGGCACTCCAGACCTCCAAAGATGAGCTGGTATCACTGGCTTCACTTTCGTCAACACTTGAGGGGCACTGGTGAGACCAAAGGAAAGCACAGTGAACCTGAAATGCTCCTGGATCAGCACAAATCACAGGTAGCGCTGATGGGCCGGCAGGACAGGAATATGAAAATAGGCATTCTGCTGGTCCAGTGCCACCATCCAGTCTCCTGGGTCGAGGGCAGACAAGACCTGGGACAGGGTGAGCACCTTCAATTTGTCCTTCAAGAGAAAAGCATAAAAGTTACAGATCTAGAATAGGCTGAAGTCCTCAATCCTCCTTTGGCACCAGAAAATAGCGGGAATAACATCCACACCCTACTTCTTGTGCCCACATCCTCTTGACAGCCCCATTGGTCAACAGGGCTTGCACTTTCTGTTGCAAACTGGAAATGTCGTCCTCTGTCAGTCATTGGGGGGGCGGTGGAAGGTGCAGCAGGCAAGAAAGATATGGTTGGGCATAACCTCTGCAAACTATCTGTAGGACCCACCTGTCCAAAGTGAGAACCTGCCAACCCTGAAAGAATCACTGGATTCTGCCTCCCACCGGGTGACTGTGCTCTGTTAAAGTCACGCTAAAGAGGTTTGGCAGGTGAGGCTGCGGGGGGGGGTTGGACTGGATGATAGGCAGACCTTGGTCACATGGACTTTGGGCTCTTCTGCTGTGAAAGTGCCGAGTCCACTGGCAGTAAAGGATGCCCTGTCCAAAATCGAAAAAATGGAGGATTGTAACTGGTGTGGTTGGTGAGGAGGGGCTGAAAGGCCCAGGGAACGAGCAGTAGCCCTACTCTCTTTAAGTCGTTCAAGAGTGGAATCAGCCTTGTCCCCAAACAGGCACATCCCATCATAGGGCATGTCCATCAAAGATGCCTGGAAGTCACTGAAGAACCCAGTCGATTGCAACCATGCAAGGTGGCAAATGGCAACAGTGGTGCCAATGGCTCAATCTATGGTGTCCAAGCAACAGCAAATTGTGAACTTGGCTACATCACAACCATCCTGAATCGCTTGAACCAGGGCAGGGCAAACGTCGTCAGGCACACTAGCGAGGACGCTTGCCACTGAATCCCAAAGGTTGTGAGAGTTGCTCCCAACAAGCAGCAGGAGTTGACAAATCGGGGCCCATGCTGGTGGAACAGAAGACCTGCCTGCCGAACATTTCCACTCACTTAGATTCCCTGTCAAGGGGAGTTGTAGAGAACGAATTCAGATCAGACCCGACTCATAGAGGTTTGCACTACAAGACTGTCGGGAAAAGGGGCTATGAAAGCAAGACAGTGTAGCCCGGAGCAGGCTGACTATGCCTGGCAGTTTGTCCATTGATAGGGAGGGCCAGAGCAAGGTTTGGCCCAGGTCCCTAATAAAGTGCTCATCAGCGCTTCACTGAAAGGAAGAAGAGGCTCAGATGAAGTCTGTACTGGCTGCAGGACATTAATAAACATTTGTTTTTACCTCTCTGGTGGGGAGGTGAAGGTCGAGAACTTTGGCCGTCCTACGCATAACCATAGTGTAAGAAGCAGATTCCTCTAGAGCTGGTATGGAGGGATAAAAAAAGCTTTCCCCAGAGAGGTTTCAAGGCCACTAGTGTCCTGCAAGCCTCTGTACCAATTGTTAGCATTATAGAGCTGAGTGAGCTCATCAACCTGGTCGTAGTCGTTATCAGAATCAATGCCAAAGAGGTAAAGAAGAATGGGTTGCCTCCCTCTAGGGACTGGAATATTTAAAAAGGGGGGGGCTCAGGTCTGATCAGTCGCTACTTACGTCGAGGTCAGATTGGTGCCAACTTGATGTTGGAGAGACCAATTGGGTCCTCCCCGTCTGGCGGTGATCGTGTCAGCATTGGCATCGAAGCACCCAGGCACAGCCCTTGGGGCCAGAAGCAGGGTCAGAAGTGGAGCCAGAGACAAGATGGGCTTGGAGGGTCCCACTGGCACAGAGAGCAAATGCGCATGCAGTACTCCAAGTGGAGGCGCCTCAAGTGAGTTGTTAAAGACCCAAAGAGCCCGAGCATGGCTGTGTGTAACTCTTCTATCCGAAGCATCATGGACACTTGGATTCAGAAACCTGGGTTGCGCCGGTAGGAGGTGCAAGATTGGCACCAAAGTCAGCCGACTTCAGGAGGGAGATCGGGGGGAGTGGCGCCACACTTGTGTTCACTCAGGCGAATCTGAGTGGTGAAAGGGAGTGGGGTCCTGCTTTAAATGTTTATGTTTCTTTTTGGATTTATCTGATTACTTGGGGCACGGCAAAGGCTGACCGCTTGAGCGGCTCTGGACAGACTGGGATAAAACCTTGGACATGGACCACAACTTAGAGTGACCCACACAAAGAGTCTTTTCTCCTCTAGGTTATAGGGCTTTGTGTCTAGTGGGGTGTCATTTATCTACTCTAAGCGCCGGGACACACACTGAGTAGCTGTGTGCTTTACAAATCCCTTCATTCATTCATTCCTTCTTTTTGTGCTTGCTGACGAAGAGCTTCGACTTGCGCTCCCTGATGACCTTTGGGTTTGACGGTCAGCTGGTGCAGGCCTTGGAGTCATGGCTCAACCTCAGACACCACAATCATACCTTGTGGGAATCTGTCACAGACATTTGTTTGCAGCCCTCCCTACAGGGCTTGAAATCTGTAGTTTTCAGGGGTGACATACCTCGCACACTGAAAGAATTTAGAGTTGAATGTATTTGAAAGACACAAAGGAAGCACTGGGTACACATCTGATAGTGCAGAAATAAAGGAACTGGTGTTGTTACGCAGTAGTGGCACTTATATAGGCCCTGCACCACCTTCCTGCATCCAGTGGTACTGCTGAAAACTTTCTGGGTCCAGTCTGACACTTGGGGAGCATTCAATAGATGAGGAATCTGGGGCTATTCAGAACATCTAGTTTCTAAGCTATGTCACATGGCAGACAAGTCTAGCCTGAGGGGTCTGCCTAAACCTAAGGAGAAATTGGAGTTGGGTCTGGGGAGGCAGCTGTCCAATGTACAGTGGAGGTTCTGCTGTCAGCAAACCAAGAGGGTATCCATGAATGGCTGTCACACAGCGATTCATTACACATTTCTACATAGGATCTAATATACCCCTGGTAGCCTCAAGGACCTGAAACTTCACTCAGATGAGGTGTGCGTCTGCTGTGGACACCCAGATGCTGACTTTCAGCACCTGGTGTGGGACTGCCCACCGGTGGTACAACATTAGGTGCAGGTGTTTGTTAATCTGGCGGAGATAACTGGATTACAGACATAGCGAGATTTCATGTGGGCACTGATGCGATAGGTATATGACTTCCCCAAGACCTACCACAAATATATAGCTATATCCTTGTTCTTGGACAAGGGACTCTTCGCTATGAGATAAATCAGCAGCTACATCTACTGTAATAACAAAAAAGTGAATGATCTGCCCTTATCCTGCCCCCCCGCAACGCGTCCCACTGATTTTTGGCAACCATTGCAAATCTTCTTGATCAACTAGAGCCAGTGTGACTGCTTTTCATATGTTGTCTCCACTATAATAGTCTGCTGAATGTAATTGTTCAATGATATTTGATCAAAGTTGAACAGTCTTAAAAACAGTAACAACTTAACTCATATCTTACACATATACGCTTTCAATATATTTTGTGGGTGCCCTCAGGCACTAAACCCCGGGCACATATCAATTTTAGAAGAAATTGAGCAGAAATGATGGGTTGTAACTCTTGTCCTATGGTGATGGCACACTGTCACCTGAGTGACAGCTCAGGTATCTGATGCCTGACCTAAGGTAAGCTAGGAGATAGCCCATCTATGTGAAGCCTGAATATATCACTGATGTCTAACTAGAGGCATACCTCTGTTTCCAACTGCAAATGCAGTTTCTCAGCGTGCAATGTCAGACAAATATAGAATTTGGTTTAACACACGCCTTGTGTGGTTTTTCTCTGGGATAGTGTCTAGGCAAAGGCAGTACATGAGCACTCCCCTTGTGTAGGCATCACACTGCTGTGTCCTACCTCTTTGAACTAAAGAAGTTTGGAACAAAATGCCTGTGAAACCTTCTTCTGCTGTCACACTAAGCATGGATCTGTCAAAAGCTGCTTAACAATGAAACTGAGTATAATAGGCAAAAACGCTCCACCATGAAAGCAATGCTCTGTGTCCTACTTGGTCCAGTGCTGCTGGTAGTCATGTTGTCTGCTGGTGTCTCGCTTGTGAGCTTGTCTCTTTCGCTACCCGGAGCAGGGTAATTGCTATAATTTGTATAGACATTTAGGGAAAGCCAATATAGAGAACATGGTCATTCGCACGGGAATTTTGGAGAAATGTGTAACAAATATTGCATGTTATAATGCACATTACGCTTGCAGAATTGAAAAACGTTGATATTTTAGTGGATGTGACACATTATGTGCTGGGGACTTCAGAAAAGAATTGAAAGCAACATGGTTGTTATAAAACATGCTATTAAGGGGTGCTATGTCTGTTAAAGTGGCCTCTTTGCAGGACAGAGGCCATCAGCCACACATTCTGTGTGTTTTGGAGCGTGAAGGAATACTCGTATCCTTTGTATGCTGGAACACCATTCGTTGCAAAGTTGTTTCAAGGCAACTACCTTTTTAGTCAGTTCTTTAGGCCTGAAGGCACTCACTTATTTAATCTTAGAAAGAGTGGACGATGCTTTAGGAATCAAACCCTGGACTTGCCAGTCCCACATCCTGAAATTAGGTGCATTAACCCAGGAAGCTCAATATTCTGAGGCGGGTGCAGTCTCAAACAGGCATTTGTTGCAACATTTTTTGTTGAGAAGGCTGAAAATGTACCTTTGGTCAACAATCAAACCGAAGGGTCTTTCTGAAGATGGAATTAAAAATACTGCAGGAGCTCGCTGTCTTTCTATAGAATGAATTTTCAGAAAATTGTCAAAAAGGACTGTCGTCTTGAACTAACATTGCCAAAACAGGCTCTAAAGTGCTTTGTATTGAAATGTGCTTTTTAAACATCTCCATCAGTAGCCTAAAACCATTATCAAATCAAGACACACGTTTGTTGTAATGTTATCAGGTTTGAGCAGTGTGTTTAAAATGCACAGCGCATGCATTTGTTTCCCTTCCTGAGTGTGCCACACAGCATATGTGTGAGAGGAACTGTGATCTTGAGAGAGAGGGAGGAAGATGGAGAGAAAGTCAAGCGAGATAGAGGAGGACGAGAAAGAGGAGAAAAGGGGAGGTAATAGAGGGTGGGAGAGGAGTGTGTGACACACTGATCGCGGTGCGCTTCTTGGAGTCTACGAGCAGAGCACGTGAGACGGGCAATGTACGAGAGAGTAAGAGAGTCCGTGACCCCGAAGGAAGGAGTGAGAGGTCGGTGCAGGACTGTTTGCTGTCCTGAGTAACACGTTGCGCCTTGTGTGAAGCGGGCTGGGGAAGGTTGTACATGTAAGGGAGGTCCTGGTGCTGGTGGTACTGGAGGGCCCGGTGCAGGCGGTACTTGAGGGCCCCGGCAGGTAGTACTTGAGGGCCCAGTGCATGTGGTACTAGAGGCCCAGGTGCAGGTGGTACTGAGGGCCCCAGGCAGGTGGTACTGGAGGGCCCCGTGCAGGTGGTACTTGAGGGCCCCGTGCAGGTGGTGCTGGAGGGGCCGGTGCAGGTGGTACTGGAGGGTGCCGTGCAGGTGGTACTTGAGGGCCCCGTGCAGGTGGTACTTGAGGGCCCCGTGCAGGTGGTGCTGGAGGGGCCGGTGCAGGTGGTACTGGAGGGTGCTGTGCAGGTGGTGCTGGAGGGCCCGGTGCAGGTGGTGCTGGAGGGCCCGGTGCAGGTGGTGCTGGAGGGCCCCGTGCAGGTGGTACTGGAGGGCCCGGTGCAGGTGATGCTGGAGGGCCCGGTGCAGGTGATGCTGGAGGGCCCGGTGCAGGTGATGCTGGAGGGCCCCGTGCAGGTGATGCTGGAGGGCCCCGTGCAGGTGATGCTGGAGGGCCCCGTGCAGGTGATGCTGGAGGGCCCCGTGCAGGTGATGCTGGAGGGCCCCGTGCAGGTGGTACTGGAGGGCCCCGTGCAGGTGGTACTGGAGGGCCCGGTGCAAGTAGTACTGGAGGGCTCCGTGCAGGTGGTGCTTGAGGGCCTGGTGTAGGTGGTGCTTGAGGGCCCCGTGCAGGTGGTATTGGAGGGCCCCGTGCAGGTGGTACTTGTAGGAAAGTACCATCTTGCCTGGCGTGTTACTCCCATATTTCACTGCATGTATGTTGTTTTAGCCCTGGTGTTACTGGGATCCTGCCAGGCAGGACCCCAGTGCTCATAGCATGTGCCCTGTAAGTGTTCCCTGTGTGGTGCCTAACTGTATCACTGAGGCTCTGCTAACCAGAACCTCAGTGTTTATGCTCTCTCTGCTTTCTAAATTTGTCACTGCAGGCTAGTGGCTAAATTGACCAATTCTCATTTGCACACTGGTACACCCATATAATTCCCTTGTATATGGTACTTAGGTACCCAGGGTATTGGGGGTTCCAGGAGATCCCTATGGGCTGCAGCATTTCTTTTGCCACCCATAGGGAGCTCAGACAATTCTTACACAGGCCTGCCACTGCAGCCTGCGCGAAATAACGTCTACGTTATTTCACAGCCATTTTTCACTGCACATAAGTAACTTATAAGTCACCTATATGTCTAACCTTCAATGGGTGAAGGTTGGGTGCCAAGTTACTTAGTGTGTGGGCACCCTGGCACTAGCCAAGGTGCCCCCACATCGTTCAGGGCAAATTCCCCGGACTTTGTGAGTGCGGGGACACCATTACACACATGCACTATACATAGGTCACTACCTATGTGTAGCGTCACAATGGTAACTCCGAACATGGCCATATAACATGTCTAAGATCATGGAATTGTCCCCCCAATACCATTCTGGTATTGGGGGGACAATTCCATGATCCCCCGGGTCTCTAGCACAGAACCTGGGTACTGCCAAACTGCCTTTCCGGGGTTTCCACTGCAGCTGCTGCCAACCCCTCAGACAGGATTCTGCCCTCCTGGGGTCCAGGCAGCCCTGGCCCAGGAAGTCAGAACAAAGGATTTCCTCTGAGAGAGGGTGTTACACCCTCTCCCTTTGGAAATAGGTGTGAAGGGCTGTGGAGGAGTAGCCTCCCCAGCCTCTGGAAATGCTTTGATGGGCACAGATGGCTCCCATCTCTGCATAAGCCAGTCTACACCGGTTCAGGGATCCCCCAGCCCTGCTCTGGCGCGAAACTGGACAAAGGAAAGGGGAGTGACCACTCCCCTGACCAGTACCTCCCAGGGGAGGTGCCCAGAGCTCCTCCTCCAGGGTGTCCCAGACCTCTGCCATCTTGGAAACAGAGGTGTTAGGGGCACACTGGACTGCTCTGAGTGGCCAGTGCCAGCAGGTGATGTCAGAGACCCCCTCTGATAGGCTCTTACCTTTCTTGGTAGCCAATCCTCCTTTCTTGGTAGCCAAACCTCCTTTTCTGGCTATTTAGGGTCTCTCCTCTGGGGAATTCTTCAGATAACGAATGCAAGAGCTCACCAGAGTTCCTCTGCCTCTCCCCTTCGACTTCTACCAAGGATCGACCGCTGACTGCTCCAGGACGCCTGCAAAACTGCAACAAAGTAGCCAGACGACTACCAGCAACATTGTAGCACCTCATCCTGCCGGATTTCTCGAATGTTTCCTGGTTGTGCATGCTCTGGGGGTCACCTGCCTTCACCCTGCACCAGAAGCCAAGAAGAAATCTCCTGTGGGTCGACGGAATCTTCCCCCTGCTAACGCAGGCACAAAAAAGACTGCATCACCGGTCCTCTGGGTCCCCTCTCATCCTGCCGAGCGTGGTCCCTGGAACACAGGAACTCTATCCAAGTGACTCCCACAGTCCAGTGACTCTTTAGTCCAAGTTTGGTGGAGGTAAGTCCTTGCCTCCCCACGCTAGACTGCAAACCTGTGTACTGTGTGATTTGCAGCTGCTCCGGCTCCTGTGCCCTCTTCCAGGATTTCCTTCGTGCACAGCCTAGCCTGGGTCCCCAGCACTCCATCCTGCAGTGCTCAACCCTCTGAGTTGGCCTCCGGTGTCGTGGAACCCTCCTTTGTGACTCTGAGCCAGCTCCGGTTCACAAATCTTTTAAGTGCCTGTTCGGGTACTTCTGCGGGTGCTGCCTGCTTCTGTGGGGGCTCTCTGAGTTGCTGAGTGCCCCCTCTGTCTCCTCCTCCAAGGGGCGACATCCTGGTCCTCAGCAGCAGCCAAAAACCTCTACAGCGACCCTTGCAGCTAGCAAGGCTTGTTTGCGGTATTTCTGCGTGGGAACACTTTTGCAACCTTCATCGCAACGTGGGACATCTTCCATCCAAAGGAGAAGTTCCTAGTCCTCTTCGTTCTTGCAGAATTCCAAACTTCTTCCATCCAGAAGCAGCTTCCTTGCACCTTCAACCGGGGTTTCCTGGGCTCCTGCCCCCCCCGGACACTGTTGTGACTATTGGACTTGGTCCCTTTGCTGTGCAGGTCCCCAGGTCCAGGAATCCGCTTTCAGTGCACTGCTGGTGTTTGTTGTTCTTGCAGAAACCCCCTATCACGACTATTGTGCTCTTTAGGGGTAGTAGGTGTACTTTACTCCTACTTTTCAGGGTCTTGGAGTGGGATATCTTGGACACCCTGACTGTTTTCTTACAGTCCCAGCGACCCTCTACAAGCTCCCATAGGTCTGGGGTGGAGTATATGGTTTGTGTTGCCCCTAGACCTATGTTCACTTATTGCAACCTATTGTAATTCTACACTGTTTGCATTACTTTTCTTACTCTTACTTACCTGTTTTGGGTTTGTGTACATATAACTTGTGTATTGTATTGTAATTGTATTTATATAGCGCTTACTACCCCTGATGAGGCGTCGAAGCGCTTATATATTACCTTCTTACTGAGGGTACTCACTGAGATACTTGTGGCATATTGTCATAAAAATAAAGCACCTTTATTTTTAGTAACTCTGAGTATTGTGTTTTCTTCTGATATTGTATTATATGATATAAGTGGTATAGTATGAGCTTTGCATGTCTCCTAGTTCAGTCTAAGCTGCTTTGCCATAGCTACCTTCTATCAGCCTAAGCTGCTAGAACACTTCTAATCTACTAATAAGGGATAACTGGAACTGGCACAGGGTGTAAGTACCACAAGGTACCCACTATAAGCCAGCCTCCTACAGTACTTGAGGGCCAGGTGCAGGTGGTGCTGGAGGGCCAGGTGCAGGTGGTGCTGGAGGGCCAGGTGCAGGTGGTGCTGGAGGGCCAGGTGCAGGTGGTGCTGGAGGGCCCCGTGCAGGTGGTGCTGGAGGGCCCCGTGCAGGTGGTGCTGGAGGGCCCCGTGCAGGTGGTGCTGGAGGGCCCCGTGCAGGTGGTGCTGGAGGGCCCCGTGCAGGTGGTGCTGGAGGGCCCCGTGCAGGTGGTGCTGGAGGGCCCCGTGCAGGTGGTGCTGGAGGGCCCCGTGCAGGTGGTGCTGGAGGGCCCCGTGCAGGTGGTGCTGGAGGGCCCCGTGCAGGTGGTGCTGGAGGGCCCCGTGCAGGGAGTGCTGGAGGGCCCCGTGCAGGTGGTGCTGGAGGGCCCCGTGCAGGTGGTGCTGGAGGGCCCCGTGCAGGTGGTGCTGGAGGGCCCCGTGCAGGTGGTACTGGAGGGCCCCGTGCAGGTGGTACTGGAGGGCCCCGTGCAGGTGGTACTGGAGGGCCCCGTGCAGGTGGTGCGGGAGGGCCAGGTGCAGGTGATGCGGGAGGGCCCCGTGCAGGTGATGCTGGAGGGCCCCGTGCAGGTGATGCTGGAGGGCCCCGTGCAGGTGATGCTGGAGGGCCCCGTGCAGGTGATGCTGGAGGGCCCCGTGCAGGTGGTACTGGAGGGCCCCGTGCAGGTGGTACTGGAGGGCCCCGTGCAGGTGGTACTGGAGGGCCCCGTGCAGGTGGTACTGGAGGGCCCCGTGCAAGTAGTACTGGAGGGCCCCGTGCAAGTAGTACTGGAGGGCTCCGTGCAGGTGGTGCTTGAGGGCCTGGTGTAGGTGGTATTGGAGGGCCCCGTGCAGGTGGTATTGGAGGGCCCCGTGCAAGTGGTACTGGAGGGCCCCGTGCAAGTAGTGCTTGAGGGCCCGGTGCAGGTGGTGCTTGAGGGCCCGGTGCAGGTGGTACTGGAGGGGCCGGTGCAGGTGGTACTGGAGGGTCCGGTGCAGGTGGTGCTTGAGGGCCTGGTGTAGGTGGTGCTTGAGGGCCCGGTGCAGGTGGTATTGGAGGGCCCGGTGCAGGTGGTACTGGAGGGCCAGGTGCAGGTGGTACTGGAGGGCCCGGTGCAAGTGGTACTGGAGGGCCCGGTGCAAGTGGTACTGGAGGGCCCGGTGCAAGTAGTACTGGAGGGCCCGGTGCAGGTGGTTCTGGAGGGCCCGGTGCAGGTGGTTCTGGAGGGGCCAGTGCAGGTGGTACTGGTGGGCCCCGTGCACGTAGTACTGGAGGGCTCCGTGCAGGTAGTACTGGAGGGCCCGGTGCAGGTGGTGCTTGAGGGCCCGGTGCAGGTGGTACTGGAGGGGCCAGTGCAGGTGGTACTGGAGGGCCCCGTGCAAGTGGTACTAGAGGGTCCGGTGCAGGTGGTGCTTGAGGGCCCGGTGCAGGTGGTACTGGAGGGGCCAGTGCAGGTGGTACTGGAGGGGCCAGTGCAGGTGGTACTGGAGGGCCCGGTGCAAGTAGTACTGGAGGGCCCGGTGCAGGTGGTGCTTGAGGGCCTGGTGTAGGTGGTGCTTGAGGGCCTGGTGCAGGTGGTGCTTGAGGGCCTGGTGTAGGTAGTGCTTGAGGGCCCGGTGCAGGTGGTATTGGAGGGCCCTGTGCAGGTGGTACTGGAGGGCCCGGTGCAAGTAGTACTGAAGGGCCCAGTGCAAGTAGTACTGGAGGGCCCCGTGCAGGTGGTGCTTGAGGGCCTGGTGTAGGTGGTGCTTGAGGGCCCGGTGCAGGTGGTATTGGAGGGCCCGGTGCAGGTGGTACTGGAGGGCCTGGTGCAAGTAGTACTGGAGGGCCCGGTGAAAGTAGTACTGGAGGGCCTGGTGCAAGTAGTACTGGAGGGCCCGGTGCAAGTAGTACTGGAGGGCCCCGTGCAGGTGGTGCTTGAGGGCCTGGTGTAGGTGGTGCTTAAGGGCCTGGTGCAGGTGGTGCTTAAGGGCCCGGTGCAGGTGGTATTGGAGGGCCCAGTGCAGGTGGTACTGGAGGGCCCGTGCAGGTGGTACTGGAGGGCCCGTGCAGGTGGTACTGGAGGGCCCGTGCAGGTGGTACTGGAGGGCCCGTGCAGGTGGTACTGGAGGGCCCCGTGCAGGTGGTACTGGAGGGCCCCGTGCAGGTGGTACTGGAGGGCCCCGTGCAGGTGGTACTGGAGGGCCCCGTGGAGGTGGTACTGGAGGGCCCCGTGCAAGTAGTACTGGAGGGCTCCGTGCAGGTGGTGCTTGAGGGCCTGGTGTAGGTGGTATTGGAGGGCCCCGTGCAGGTGGTACTGGAGGGCCCCGTGCAAGTGGTACTGGAGGGCCCCGTGCAGGTGGTACTGGAGGGCCCGGTGCAGGTGGTACTGGAGGGCCTGGTGCAAGTAGTACTGGAGGGCCCGGTGCAGGTGGTGCTTGAGGGCCTGGTGCAGGTGGTGCTTGAGGGCCCGGTGCAGGTGGTATTGGAGGGCCCGGTGCAGGTGGTACTGGAGGGCCAGGTGCAGGTGGTACTGGAGGGCCCGGTGCAAGTGGTACTGGAGGGCCCGGTGCAAGTAGTACTGGAGGGCCCGGTGCAGGTGGTTCTGGAGGGGCCAGTGCAGGTGGTACTGGTGGGCCCCGTGCACGTAGTACTGGAGGGCTCCGTGCAGGTAGTACTGGAGGGCCCGGTGCAGGTGGTGCTTGAGGGCCCGGTGCAGGTGGTACTGGAGGGGCCAGTGCAGGTGGTACTGGAGGGCCCCGTGCAAGTGGTACTAGAGGGTCCGGTGCAGGTGGTGCTTGAGGGCCCGGTGCAGGTGGTACTGGAGGGGCCAGTGCAGGTGGTACTGGAGGGGCCAGTGCAGGTGGTACTGGAGGGCCCGGTGCAAGTAGTACTGGAGGGCCCGGTGCAGGTGGTGCTTGAGGGCCTGGTGTAGGTGGTGCTTGAGGGCCTGGTGCAGGTGGTGCTTGAGGGCCTGGTGTAGGTAGTGCTTGAGGGCCCGGTGCAGGTGGTATTGGAGGGCCCTGTGCAGGTGGTACTGGAGGGCCCGGTGCAAGTAGTACTGAAGGGCCCAGTGCAAGTAGTACTGGAGGGCCCCGTGCAGGTGGTGCTTGAGGGCCTGGTGTAGGTGGTGCTTGAGGGCCCGGTGCAGGTGGTATTGGAGGGCCCGGTGCAGGTGGTACTGGAGGGCCTGGTGCAAGTAGTACTGGAGGGCCCGGTGAAAGTAGTACTGGAGGGCCTGGTGCAAGTAGTACTGGAGGGCCCGGTGCAAGTAGTACTGGAGGGCCCCGTGCAGGTGGTGCTTGAGGGCCTGGTGTAGGTGGTGCTTAAGGGCCTGGTGCAGGTGGTGCTTAAGGGCCCGGTGCAGGTGGTATTGGAGGGCCCAGTGCAGGTGGTACTGGAGGGCCCGTGCAGGTGGTACTGGAGGGCCCGTGCAGGTGGTACTGGAGGGCCCGTGCAGGTGGTACTGGAGGGCCCGTGCAGGTGGTACTGGAGGGCCCCGTGCAGGTGGTACTGGAGGGCCCCGTGCAGGTGGTACTGGAGGGCCCCGTGCAGGTGGTACTGGAGGGCCCCGTGCAGGTGGTACTGGAGGGCCCCGTGGAGGTGGTACTGGAGGGCCCCGTGGAGGTGGTACTGGAGGGCCCCGTGCAAGTAGTACTGGAGGGCTCCGTGCAGGTGGTGCTTGAGGGCCTGGTGTAGGTGGTATTGGAGGGCCCCGTGCAGGTGGTACTGGAGGGCCCCGTGCAAGTGGTACTGGAGGGCCCCGTGCAGGTGGTACTGGAGGGCCCGGTGCAGGTGGTACTGGAGGGCCTGGTGCAAGTAGTACTGGAGGGCCCGGTGCAGGTGGTGCTTGAGGGCCTGGTGCAGGTGGTGCTTGAGGGCCCGGTGCAGGTGGTATTGGAGGGCCCGGTGCAGGTGGTACTGGAGGGCCAGGTGCAGGTGGTACTGGAGGGCCCGGTGCAAGTGGTACTGGAGGGCCCGGTGCAAGTAGTACTGGAGGGCCCGGTGCAGGTGGTTCTGGAGGGGCCAGTGCAGGTGGTACTGGTGGGCCCCGTGCACGTGGTACTGGAGGGCTCCGTGCAGGTAGTACTGGAGGGCCTGGTGCAGGTGGTGCTTGAGGGCCCGGTGCAGGTGGTGCTTGAGGGCCCGGTGCAGGTGGTACTGGAGGGGCCAGTGCAGGTGGTACTGGAGGGCCCCGTGCAAGTAGTACTGGAGGGCCCGGTGCAGGTGGTGCTTGAGGGCCCGGTGCAGGTGGTACTGGAGGGGCCAGTGCAGGTGGTACTGGAGGGGCCAGTGCAGGTGGTACTGGAGGGCCCGGTGCAAGTAGTACTGGAGGGCCCGGTGCAGGTGGTGCTGGAGGGCCCGGTGCAGGTGGTGCTTGAGGGCCTGGTGTAGGTGGTGCTTGAGGGCCCGGTGCAGGTGGTATTGGAGGGCCCCGTGCAGGTGGTACTGGAGGGCCCCGTGCAGGTGGTACTGGAGGGCCCCGTGCAGGTGGTACTGGAGGGCCCGGTGCAAGTAGTACTGAAGGGCCCGGTGCAAGTAGTACTGGAGGGCCCCGTGCAGGTGGTGCTTGAGGGCCTGGTGTAGGTGGTGCTTGAGGGCCCGGTGCAGGTGGTATTGGAGGGCCCGGTGCAGGTGGTACTGGAGGGCCCGGTGCAGGTGGTACTGGAGGGCCCGGTGCAAGTAGTACTGGAGGGCCCAGTGAAAGTAGTACTGGAGGGCCTGGTGCAAGTAGTACTGGAGGGCCCGGTGCAAGTAGTACTGGAGGGCCCCGTGCAGGTGGTGCTTGAGGGCCTGGTGCAGGTGGTGCTTAAGGGCCCGGTGCAGGTGGTACTGGAGGGCCCGGTGCAGGTGGTACTGGAGGGCCCGGTGCAGGTGGTACTGGAGGGCCCCGTGCAGGTGGTACTGGAGGGCCCCGTGCAGGTGGTACTGGAGGGCCCGGTGCAGGTGGTACTGGAGGGCCCGGTGCAGGTGGTACTGGAGGGCCCGGTGCAAGTAGTACTGGAGGGCCCGGTGAAAGTAGTACTGGAGGGCCTGGTGCAAGTAGTACTGGAGGGCCCGGTGCAAGTAGTACTGGAGGGCCCCGTGCAGGTGGTGCTTGAGGGCCTGGTGTAGGTGGTGCTTAAGGGCCTGGTGCAGGTGGTGCTTGAGGGCCCGGTGCAGGTGGTGCTTGAGGGCCCGGTGCAGGTGGTACTGGAGGGCCCGGTGCAGGTGGTACTGGAGGGCCCCGTGCAGGTGGTACTGGAGGGCCCCGTGCAGGTGGTACTGGAGGGCCCGGTGCAGGTGGTACTGGAGGGCCCGGTGCAGGTGGTACTGGAGGGCCCGGTGCAGGTGGTACTGGAGGGCCCGGTGCAAGTAGTACTGGAGGGCCCGGTGCAGGTGGCACTGGAGGGGCCAGTGCAGGTGGGCCCCGTGCACGTGGTACTGGAGGGCTCCGTGCAGGTAGTACTTGAGGGCCCAGTGCAGGTACACCCTTGGAGACCCTCGGGGGCTTGCTTTGGGGAGCCTCGGCTGCAGCACAGGAGCAGCAGAGAGCGCCCGTCACCTCCCCCCGCGCCCCGCCTCCCTGTCCCCGGGCCGCTTGTCATCGCTTCATCTAAATGCACAAGTGCCCTCCAGAGAGTGGGGGAAGCGAACCACTGTGGGGCCTGGGACCGAGACCCACCACGAAGAATCGGCCCTCGGGGCTGCAGCAAACAGGCAGTTTACTTACTCAATTACGCAGACTGTTTTATAAACCCTGTAAAATAAAACAGAAAACAGTCCCTGGCAAAGTATCACTGCTCTATTGTGCCGGCCATGAAAGCGCCTGCTGTGCCCCCGGGCTCCTTGGAAGAGGGGTGAAGCGACAGAGAAAGGAGAAAAGAGAAGGAAACCAAGAGAGAAAGGAAAAAAAGAAAAAGAAATAAATAATTAAGCGAGGGAAGCAAGAAGCAAAGAAAGAACACAAGGCCGACAATCAAGGTAAAAGGGAACAAAAGATTGAAGAAACAACGTAAAATGAGAAACAAAAAAGGAACAACAAAAATAAAGAGACAAAGAACGCAAGGAAAATGAAAAAACAAGGATTATTAATAAACTGAAAAATGGCAAAAAATTCAAGCCAAATAAGATATAATGACAGTAGAAAATCAGACGAGAGAGTGAAAGGATACTGAGAACTAATACCGAGAGGAAGAACAACAAAAGAAAATAAAAAGAAAGGGAAATGAGTCTGGAACTTGGGATGCAGCCCCGGCATTGGCACTTGATATAGAAGCGCACGTCTCTTCATCGGATGTATATGCATTGTATATATGTGTAACGCGCGCCGGGTGTACGGAACTCGCGCTGTAATAATCAAATCTCTGTCTAAAGAACTCTGATGCTCACGCAGAGTACAGTGCTCATGAACAAGAAGAAACCATGTTTGAAGCAGGTGGATGGGGAGTCGCCGCCCCCTCCCTCCTCGCCCCCGATAAAGACTATGTACATCACGGTATTGTATTACATAGCGCTCGTGGGGCGCCGAAGCGCTTACTTGCAGGGCAGCACACTACACCGTGTAGGGTGTGTGGTTGGGGGTACCGTACCCTAGGTTTGATCGGATGTATTCGTATCTGTCCTCCAGCGCCCTGTCAAGAGCGCCGCGGGCCCTGACACAAGCGAGGACACTGGGCTTCTGGTTGAAGTAAGCGCCTCGCACCTGGGCACCGGTGTCACTGCACCTCTACACCCCCTGCCGGGCGCCTGAGTGAAATCTCGCCGTTGATCTCAGGCCACCGATGGCCTTCTCCTCTGCCCTAGCGCCGGAAACCAAAGCGACCTCCTGTGATACTTTCTGATAAAGATGCACGAGGACTTGCATTTTGCCACTTTACGGATTCGCACTGAACCTTTCCTTGCTGTTGAGGATGTACATCTACGTCCTAAAACCGGACAGCGCTCTGACGCGCATTTGTGTGGTTGTTTTATGCTACTTAAAAACTACATAAAACAAAATTAAGCGTTACAAGTTAAGAACTTCTTCTCAAACACAGTAGACAGAATGGAAGGATTTCCACTGAAAAGGAGAAAAAAGAAGACCTTTTGAATATTCCCGCCATGAGACTGGATCTAGAAACTTTGAGCAGTGGTCTGGCACACAAGCAAGTGGTGTTGTGCGGCCTGGGCTATGGAATGTTTGGGAGGCTTTCTGGATCGGTGGTATGTTAGTCTAGACGTCAGTACTGATAACCACCAATGCAGCCACAGACTGGGTGAAATTTCTGGTGAAACTGTCTTACTGGGGCATGTAGTGACAGTGGCCCCAAGGCTACTGGAGCTGAGGCCCTGCTATCCTTAAAACATTCCCGGGCCGAGAGGCAGAAGCCATCAAAGGGCATGTTCATCAAGGATGCCGGACATCCCAGAGAAGCCTGAGGACCTCATCCATGCATTCCATCTGAGCGCCCTCTGCCTGGCCTAAGCAGCCCGTGGGGGCGAGCCCACAGTGGCTGACAACTTTTGCCACATTGCAGCTGTCTTGGATGATTTGACTCAAGATGGGCAGATATTGGGGACTGCTGGGAAGATTTATGTGACATTTTGTAATGTGTCATTGGCAAGCAGCCATGCGCTTTACAAATCACAAATGAAAAAAGATCCCAAAGTGCGAAGGAGGAGTGACCCAGGAGGCAAATGGCATTTACAGAGCGCAGGGCAAGGCTGGTGGAAAACGTGATGAGCTTAGAGTCGAGATCAGGTGGGGGGAGCTAACTTTAGGGTTAGCCTAGCTAGTGGACACCTTCACCACCAAGCTCTCAAGATGCTGAGTCAAAAATTCCAGGTGTCACATGCGGGACAATAGCCACAAACTATTTTCCTATTAACTTGTGCCTCGGAGCATGGCTTTGCCTAATGCATCCAAACGAGGGTCTGTTAGGGCCGAATTAAAGGGCAACAGAGTTTCTGTGTGTCTGACCCGGTTGAAGAACCTCTGTCAGCACACTAGTTTTTATGCCTTTGTTAGCAACTGGCGGCCAAGGACTTCCGCTGCCCTGCACATAACCACAGTGAAGGAGGCACTTTCTTTTGCAGCAGGGCCAGGGGGCAAAACCAAACCAGTCTCTGGGGAGGTGTCCAGGCCGCCGCCATCTTGTCACTCTTCATACTACTGTCCTCTATGTATTGAGGAACAAACTCATTCCCATCATTAAAAGCATAATTGTCTGAGTCCTTGACAAAGGTATTATGGAGTACTTGTGCTCTTCCGTGAGGCAGGCCCAAAGTGTCCGAGTGCGATGGACTGCCTGAAAGGCGGAAGTCCTCTGGAATCAGGGAGCAGCTTTGGTGCAGGCCAGTTTGGTTCAGCATCAGAGATCACGATGGGCTGTGCTTCTTTCTACGGCGCCAGCGGCACTGTTGGTAATGCAGGAGGGACCAGCGCAGGTCGTGAGGCCAGGACCAAAACTGCCACCGAAGCCAGTCTGGAACCATGAAACAGTTTAGGAGGTTCCACATGGCGCTGAGGGCCAACCTGAGGCCCTCGCAGATCCTTGGGGCCCAAAGGCACTTCAGAAGGAGCAAGTAAAGTGGCAAAAAGGCACAGCCCGGCTTCACTGAAAGTCGCAGTCTCTTTTAGAACTGTAGACGGACCCAGGACTTTGGGTTGTATCAAGGGTAAATCTGGAATCAGCTCAGGTGGAGAAGAAAACTGGCACAGAGACAAAGCGATAAATTGACCCCCTTGTGCCTTCTCTAGAGTCAGAGAGGAAGGGACTGAGTCCGATGGGCTTCTTGGTTTCCTTATTGAACTTATCCGATGACTTCGGCAATGACAAAGATTTGCTTTGGGAACAGGAACCTCCTTTTGACGACGACTAGACCTGGTTTTGAGTTTCACAGGGTTTGGCTGCACAGCTTTGCCTCGCAGTCCCGCATGGCCTTCGGATTCATTTGGCTGGAGCAGTCGCATGCTCAAAGGTGTGTCTGACCCCAAGCACGGAAGGCATACCTCATGAGGATGTCACAGGCATACCTCATGAGGATGTCACAGGCATACCTCCCGAGGATGTCACAGGCATACCTCAAGAGGATGTCACAGGCATACCTCATGAGGATGTCACAGGCATACCTCATGAGGATGTCACAGGCATACCTCCCGAGGATGTCACAGGCATACCTCAAGAGGATGTCACAGGCATACCTCAAGAGGATGTCACAGGCATACCTCATGAGGATGTCACAGGCATACCTCATGAGGATGTCACAGGCATACCTCATGAGGATGTCACAGGCATACCTCCCGAGGATGTCACAGGCATACCTCATGAGGAGGATGTCACAGGCATACCTCATGAGGATGTCACAGGCATACCTCCCGAGGATGTCACAGGCATACCTCATGGGGATGTCACAGGCATACCTCATGGGGATGTCACAGGCATACCTCATGGGGATGTCACAGGCATACCTCATGGGGATGTCACAGGCATACCTCATGAGGATGTCACAGGCATACCTCATGAGGAGGATGTCACAGGCATACCTCATGAGGATGTCACAGGCACAGGCATACCTCATGAGGATGTCACAGGCATACCTCATGAGGAGGATGTCACAGGCATACCTCATGAGGATGTCACAGGCATACCTCCCGAGGATGTCACAGGCATCTGTTTGCATAAGTCCCTACAAAGTTTGAATCCTGTGGGAGGTGACGTTTCCCCTTGCACACTGGATAAAAGCGTTATTTGGAAGGAAAAGAGTGTGTAGTCCGAGGCACAGGATATCCCCTGATTGACGTCTGAGGGGGCAGAACGAAAGGGGCTCATGTCAGTGAGCAAGGGTGGTACTTGATGCGGCTCCGCTCATCGTTTCCGGAGCAGAACAATGTCAGCACGGAGCCGCAAAACGCCACCTACCGGTGAGTACCTTTGAGTACCTGTGAGTACCTGTGAGTACCGCTCGAAGAGCTTTCAGAACCAGTCCGACGCCTGCCGAATGTTCAAAAGGCGGAGGCTCTGGTGTTAGCGGTGTACCAGAATGAGGCACTTCAACCAAAAAAGATTTTCCAGGGACAATTGACCTACTTGAACATTGGCTGTGGCATTTAAATATGAATTTTACCATGAGACTTGTGTATTCTCTTTCTCTATTTGTTAAAATATTGTTTTTATACTATGCTATTACAAATGCATATCTCCTACTGGTGTGTGGTCTCGGCATGGGTAGTGAACCTCATACTTTGCTTTGAAATGGGCCATTCTTTATCTCGGCATGCCCTCGCTGATGGCGTGGACTCTTCGACAAATGAAGAAAGGTCGAATACTTTGGAAACAGTGATTTAAAAAGGAAACCGTCACCTGGGCAGCACCCCCTTTTGTCTGTCCCATATCTCATTGACTGGAACACTTGAAGCTGTCTGGAAACTATGAAACTGTGAACTGGTTAGACTTACCCAGATAAAAAACTAAGTACCTGTAACAGATCAACAGAATGAAGGGCTCCTACAGGTGAAAAAGAAACAGCAAATTTGATAGTGGGATTCAAGTGGGCCTCAGATATTGCATCAGAAAGAAAAGTCAGATGGATCTGAGTGCCAATATTACACCCTTAAAGACTGGAAAGGTCTATCTGTTGCTCACTCTTCTGGTTGACATCACAGTCAGAAGAGGAGGTACTTTGCAAAACAGATACCTCAGTTCACAACTGTGCACAGCTCTAAAAGTAGCTCCCATCAATTTATCAAGCACTGGCAAAGCCAATAGGCCTCGCCTATGTGAGAGCTATTGGCTTTGGCAATGTGTTTAAGCCATTATGTACACCCGTGTGGCTGCTGTTCAGCATGGCTACAAGCTAGTGGAGTGGGATGGGGTAAATTCAGGTACAGTGGAATGGGGTAGATTGGCATAGAGTGAAGTTGGGGTAGAATGGAGTGGGGTATGTTGGAGTAGATTGCAGTGTGGTTTGGGCAGATTAGCGAAGTAGACTCGAGTGGGGAAGATTGGACTGGGTATATTGGGATGGAGTGGGGTAGACTGGAGTGGTGTAGATTGGAGTAGATTAGAGTGGGGTGGATAGAAATAGGGTAGACTTGGTATTTTGGGGAAGGGTGGGCTGGATGGGGGTAGATTAGAGAGGGGTGGAGTAGACTGGAATGGAGTCAGGTAGACTGGATTGGAGTGGGGTAGACTGGAGTTGGGTAGAATGGGTGGATTATAGTATGGTACAATTAAATCGAGTGAGGGTAAATTGGGGTAGTTTGGAGTGGGGTAGATGGGAAGACTGGAGTGGGGTAGATTGAGGGAGTGGGGTAGATTGGAGGGGCGTGGTGTAGACTGGGATGGGTGGGGTAGAGTGGGGTGGAGTGGGGTACAGTGCGGGTAGATTGATTGCAGTGGAGTAGATAGGGGTAAATTGGACTGGGGTAGATTGGAGTGGCGAGGACATCACTGCGGTAGACGGGTGAATTGGAGTAGACTGGAGTGGGACAGATCAGGGTGGGGTGGGATATATTTGGGCAAAATGGAGTGGAGTGGGGTAGAATGGAGTAGAGTGGTGTAGTTGAGAGTGGAGAGGATTGGAGTGGGGTAAATTAGGGTGACATGGGATAGAGTAGAGTGGGGTAGATTGGAGTGGGATAAATTGGGTGGATTATGGTAGGGGAGATTGCAGTAAAGTGGGGTAGATTGGAGTGAGATAAATAGGAGTTGGGTAGTTTAAAGAAGGGGTACATTGGGGCAGATTGGAATGAAGTTGGATAGCGTCGTGTGGGGCAGATTGGGATGGGGTAGGGTAGACTGGAGTGGGGTAGACAGGGTTAGAGTGAGGGAGACTGGAGTGTAGTAGATTGGGGTAGATCGGATTGGAGTAGGCTGGAGTGGGGCGGGCTGGATGGGGTCGATTGGAGTAGGGTAATTTGGGGTGGGGCAGAGTGGGATGGAGTGGGGTAGATTGGGATGGAGTAGGTTAGACTGGACTGGAGTGGGTGAATTTGGGTGTCATGTGGTGGAGTGGAATGGGGTGGATTGGAATGGAGTGCTGTGGAATGGGGTAGAATGCAGTGTGGTAGATTGGGTGGATTGGAGTGGGGTATTTTGGGATAGGATAGATTGGAGTAGAGTCGAGATTGGAGTGAGATAGACTGGGGAAGAATGGAGTGGGGTAGATTTGAGTGGAGTGTAATGGGAAGATTAGGGTGAAAGTGGTGGATTAGAGTAGGGTAGATCAGAATGGAATGAGGTAGAATAGAGTGGTGTAGATTGAAGAGGGATAATTGGCATGGGATAGTTTGGAGTGGGGCAGACTGGAGTGGGGTGGGGTAGATTGGTATCAGGTAGACAGGAGTAAGGTAGATAAGGTTAGATTTGGAAAGACTGGGGTTGGGTGGATTTGGGTAGATTGGAATGGAGTGGGGTTGATTGGACTGGAGTCGGGTAGTACGGAGGGGAATGGAGTTGGGTAGACTGGATTTGGTAGATCAATTTTGGGTAGAACTCTGTTTTGATCGTATTCATATATGTTTCCACCACACTTCAGAATTACAAAAAAAAATGTGCCTTCATTGTTTAGTAATTCTGATATATTCTGAAACATAAGCACAGTTCATTTTTTTTGTTGTGAGCTAGGAAAAAAAATAACTACACCCTCTCTTCTTAAATGGATACTCTGCAGAATTGTCACAAGTTCTCTTCCTTCAAAATCGGAGAAGGAAAAATAAACACCAACCTCCCTGGATATCTGACGTCTGTCTTTGAATGCACAGCCAATGTGAAAAGATAAGAACAAGATTTAAAAGCCTATTTACAGAAAACAGTAAACACAAGGGACCACCTTGAACTGGTCAGCCTAAAGCAAATAAAGCCAGCCAATATAAAGCCAGAAAATGTGAGTTACAAAGCCAAAGGCAGTCAACTGCCTAAATGCATTCCTAGGTCAACTTTCTGGAAGTCCCCAAGATGTATTTAGCAAACCAGACAGCTGCGCTGACTGGCAGGCTGCAACCTAAAAAATAGTAGGTTGATGACAAAGTAGGGACCGGTTCTATTACCAAAGAGATCTTTCTATTTAAATCCTTCAAATAAACAATGGTTAACAGATGCCCGAAAAAGTCAGCTTGAGAAGCTTATTTCTTGCCTCAAAGTTGTAAAGGAATGAAGATGAGCGTGAACCTAAGGGAGGCTTCCCAATAACATTAGAGGAAGGGTCAGAAGCTCGAGTGCAGCACAGGGCTCCCTGTGCCAGACAACAAAAGGGAAACAGGAGAAGATGAAGCTTTGGGCAGGAGCATGTCTGGCCTAGTGGTGTAACGCAAAATGATGCCCCCCCCCCCCATGTATTGTGAAGAGGGTCCCTTGGTCTCTCATATCTCACAGATATTCATTGGTCATGGGCTCAATGGGGCCCCAGTGAAGAGTTGAGGGGGTCCATGAAGGGTGGGGGCCTCCTGCACCACAGGAGTTGCAGGGACTTGTGTTACGCCTCTGGTCTGGTCAGCTTGCCCAGCATTCACTTGTAGGATGCAATGCCCACTGATGAAACTGCAAAGGGCTCATGGATGAAAGATACAACAGTCAGGCTGCCATCAAGTCCTCCTAGAATCACTGCTCTCCCTGGACACTTATGCAAGTCCTTCACATGTCCCATCTATGCAGAACAGTGCAAACAACACTTCATTTTGGTGAACTGTATTGATTAGTGCGATCTGTTGAATTGTAATGTACTAAGTAGGCGTGCCCCTTCCTCAGCAGCAGAGAACTGAGCTCAGCTGAATGATTTCTGTCCCCCCTGCAGCCCAATGAAGTGTGCCCCTTGAATTTTGAATAATATATTCCCTCGTGCAACTTGTCAAACTGTACTATACTTATTGATTGGAGCCCCTGGACAAGAGTGAACTGCGTTCCCTGAACGATCAACTATGTCCATCTCACAAAACTTTCCAGACATTGGTCTAAGCTGGACACTTCTAGCTAGAAAAGCGCTTTACGTGATTCAGTCCCAGATCTCACTGGGGATGCTGTTGCTGTCTATTTGGCCTTGGACTGGATCGAGGTGACTTATTCCTAGAAGCGTGTGGAGGTTCTCCAAGACAAGAGTCCGAGCTAAATGGTTTTCCTTAGAAATTGGGGTGCTTAAACAGGACTGTAAATGACTTGAAAGCAAATGGAGACTATTATAATGATGACAAGAAGCCTGAATACAAAAGGCTTTAAAAATATATAAGCATGCAATTCTTAAAGCAAGACTGGAGGACTCTGCAGGAAGGATTAAGCAGTCCCTGCACCCTTTTAAGGAGATTTATGCAATCGTTAACTCCTTTCTGAAGCCTAAAACTTTAGGAGCGAGTCCCTCTCCTACTAAGGAGCATTGTGAGCAGTTCGCCAACTTCCTTCTCAGGAAAGTAAGTCTCATATATAACTGCCTGGCAGGAAATCTGGCTCCACTTTCCAGCGTCAAAGAGCCCAGGCCAGCTAAGAAGGCCTTAATAGGCCTTCTACGTGTCCCCCAGTGAATAATGACACTATCAGGGCATTAGCAAAAACAGTTAAGTCTGGTTCTCTGCTGGGTCCTGCTTCTATAGATGTACTATTGAAGGGAGGAGAAAAAAAGTCATTTCTGCTTTGACGATCATCTTTAACAACTTCCTGAAAACTGGACTAGTTCCCGACCCTTGGAAACATGTGGTCATTAGTCCGCTGCTGAAAAAGTCCACTTTGGCCCTGGATCAGATTGAGAACTAGAGACCAATATCATTGCTCCCAAGCATCAGTAAGATCATAGAAAAAGTGGTATGTGGCCACAACCTCCTGCACCATGGTGATAGATAATAATCCGTCACTGTGGGACCACGTCCGCTGGCCTGCATGTCTGGGCAACTGCCCTGCCCCCAAATTGGAAGTAAAGTGTTTGGGAGTATTAATGGGTAAAGACCTCGCCATGGCTGCCCAGGCAAACAGAGTGACTGGGTCTTGTTTTGGTCTATTAAGAGCCCTTAGAAAGATGATTAAATGGCTCCCAATAGATACTTGGACAGTAGTTGTTCAAGGTCTTATACTTCCACGCTTAGACTAAGGCAGTTCTCTCTATTTAGACAGCCCTCCCTATGTGACTTAGAAGCTGCAAGTTATTCAAAATGCTGCTGCCTGCATACTGCTGGGCCAGTCAAAAACACAGTTTGCACTCGGCCCTGGCAAGTCTTCATTGGCTGCCAGTGAGTAAATACATTTTAAGCCCTATGCATTACACACAAGGTAAAACATGCACATGGCCCACACATCCTAAGTCATCTTGTCACACCTTACAATAACGCGAGAGCTAACATCTAACAATCGATCTCTCCTGGTCACTCCCAGGATTAAAAGAGCAAGAGGCAGAGGCTGACCATTTGGTTATATAGCTCTGGAATGCTCTGCCTAGTCACCAAGAAATGTAACATTGAACATTAGGTTGGTCCAATTCCTGGAAAAATTCCTGTCCCTAACCGCCCCCCTTGCTCCAGGGACACACTCAACTCCCCACAATTCACCTAATTGCCCATCACATTCACACCACCCTTTCCACATAATTTCTGCCCATATCCGTCAATCAACTCTATATGCTGCTATCAATCTCATCTCCTCCTCGACTAACACACGCCAACAGAAAATTACTTTTTACACCAAGAAATGTTCTGCCACACAGTCTTGTTCCACTGATGTAACACTGTCCACATAGCCCTACGAAAAGTTCAACATGCTTTAAATCCCTAAATCAATTCTCAGCTATTATAGCCTTGGGTTAATTAACTAACCAGAGTCCAATCATGTTTGGGGGCAGGTGACTGAAAGTAGATTTAGATGTAACTGGAAATGTTTATAGAAAGTAAGTCGTGTTTGGTCTATATTTTGGAAGCTAATATTTCTAAGTTTATGCATATGCAGTGTTTCCCTTTGATACCTCTCTTACGAACAAACATGCCTCCTTTACACAACCAGCTATCAGGAAACAAACTCTTTATCACCAAATATCCTACCTCCATATAAGCTCGCTACGGACCTCTTGCTCCCTCATCCACAGAATATATTGTTGGTCCAGTCCTGGCACCCGTGGAAATACACACTTCCGAATTTTCCTCTCCCCGCAGAGATATTGGGCCATGTCTGAATCCCTTGACAAAGATGTTGGGCTCTCTTTTACCCAGCTCATCTCCATACAATTCCCTAACCCAACACCTCACTCTACCTCCACTCACTACTGCTGCAGATATTTAGACCATATCTTCATGCCTTCTTCACTGACTTAATCTCCTCTTACCGATTACCCAATTCTAATCCCGATGGACACAGACTCACACTCTGGTCACCCCAACAACCCAGGCTCCTATACCCAAACCTAAGCAGACACCCATCTTAATCCCAGTCTGCCAAGAGAAGAGCCATCATGACCTCTATCTACTTCTGGGCTCCAGTCCACACAACTCCCTTGAGAACACCCTTTAGCCAATCTTCAACTCTCACTGCATCTCTGCTCTTTCAGTCCACCTCCCCTTCTTGTATTACTCCAACCATCTGCTCCTTCAAGCAGTAAATAAAATACAGTTACAAAGATGGACAAAATCCAGGAGCCCCAAAGACCTTGACATCACAAAGCAAACTCTTAATGCCTTCACAACAGCTCCTGACATAGCAACATCAGTCTGCCACTTATGACCCCAGACTCCTATCAGCCACCCCCATCAGCTTTTAACTTCCTTCTCACACCAAATGCCATGATAACATACACTAGCATCTCTGCTAGTGAATCCACTGCCTTCATCTCAAAGACATTATTCGAAACAGCTACTTTCGCTCTCCTAATTTTCCCACAGAGTGCATCAACATCCTTAAGCTTGGTAACTCTTCCCGTGCTCCATCTGACCCTATCACGGTCCTTGACTTCCAGGTTCCAATCCTGCGCCTCCATCTTTCTCTGGTACACTCGAGCAGAAATTCAAATCTGCAGTTGACATAGATGATCGGCTCACAAAGCCAAAGGCCAACCTCCTCCTCTGCATGCAACTACTGGCCTGTCTCCTGGTTACCTTTCTTTTCTTAACACTTCAATGCGTAGAACTCTTTTGGTTTTCTCAGTATCGCACTTAACCCACCCAACAATCATGTTTTTCGTTCTATGCACACTAGTGAAGCTGCTCTGTAACATAATTTAATTTGATCTCCTTATCATTACTTACATTCTTGATCCCCAAAAACTGGCTTTCTATCTAAAACTCAAACTACTCTTTGTTACTCTCCCTGTTTTGGGGGGAGGAGTCAGGCAGCTGGGATGCCCTGAAGGTGGGGCAGTTCTGCTGGGATCTCAACTATGGAGTGAGGACATTCCAGAGTCTGGGTCTCCAGACCCCGAGATAAGTGCTGTTCTAACCGACAAGCCAGAAGCTGGACAAGGCGATGGAGAAGAATGGAGAACCAAAAGAAGATGGAAAAGTAAAGCAGTTTAGGTTATATGAAAATGTACAGACACACAGGTTAGAGTGAAAAGTAACGCAGTATAGATTAGATTGTACAGAGTAGCTTGAAAGGTACAATTGTACAGAGCAGCTTGAAAGGTACAATTGTACAGAGCAGCTTGAAAGGTACAATTGTATAGAGTAGCTTGAAAGGTACAATTGTATAGAGTAGGTTGAAAGGTACAGTTGTACAGAGCAGATTGAAAGATAAACAGTACGAAGCAGAATCAAAGGTGCAGCAGTATAAAGTAGGTTGAAAGGTACAGTTGTGCAGAGTACATCACCAGAGGCGACTGCTGGCCTCTCACAGGGTAAGCTCAGAGGCAGGCAGCAAGGGCTTCTCACCACAAATGTTTCAATCTTTAATTTGCAAATTCAGTCGGTTGCGGCCTAAGGGGCTGTGCCCTTCTTGTGTTTGTGCCCAGTTGTAATCATGCCTCACAGTTTTTGAGTGTGAGTGAATGACGGTGTTACACGTGGTCAGATGGCTGGAAGAAGGCTGGAGGTGCCAGGCTCCCTCTCTGGTCACAATGGCTGAAGGGTGGCTTGGAGTAGTCTGAAAGATGGATCAGCATCATTCTTTGAGGGGATAGAGACACATGAATGGAGAAATGAACATTTACCATAGTGCAGCTGAAGCAGGGTGTACCAGTACTTACACTTCCCATCAATGTGGATCCCGCTTCCGATTAAACAGTCCCTGATATCTGCTCCTCTTTCTATTACAGCGCTGCTGCAGATGACGCTTCCTTGAAGACTGCACCTGTGTTGGGACAGAAAGGGGAAAATAGCTGGTTTAATATGCAATATGTGACTGGGAACCAAAAATGTAGAAGTCTGCGATACGCATACAGGCAGCACCTAAAGAGCTGCCAAACAGGGGCACATACACAAAGAAAGACAACTTTCCACAGTCAGAGTGCACAGTAACACAAATGTCACACTTCACGGTTAAACAGTGGCAACTACTTCACAGCCATATCGGTATGTTACACAGTTATACGTGTCCACAGCTACACCACTCTCAAGTCATGCACCTCAATCCTCGCAGCAATACAGCTAAACCACCCAACTACACCATTCCACGCTCACAGAAGTACATCCCTCCACCATCACCACTGCCCTACAGATCAGTCCACTGCACCAGTCCACAGTCACACCGCTACAACTCGTCACAGTCATAAGGATACGCCCACACTACCTCCCTGGTGCGGGTCACGACCAGTGGCCGACACCAGGGAGGGGGTTAATAAATCCTCGGGTGCGTCGTACCTGAGGATTTATTTATTTATGATTTTGTCCCTGGGAGACACGGAAGCTCTTCCGTGTCTCCCCCCGCCCCTTTGTGACGTCAGTGCGCCACGAGGCGCGCTGACGTTACAATGTTGATTTCCCCATTGGAGCAGGAAGCAGCCTTGCGGCCGCTTCCTGCTCCGATGGGGAAAACGGCCACAAACGGCCTTCCCCACGTTCGGGAAGGCCTCGTAAGAAAGGGGAGAGTCTCCCCTTTCTTACGAGGCCTTCTGAAAGTGTTTCCTGGCCCGGCCAGGAAACACCACTAGACGCCAGGGATTTCACTTGGGGGGGGGGGGTCGTCCCCTTCGGAAAACGGGCCGCCCCCCCCCCACCCCCCCCGGGTCATTTAAAAAAAAAAAAAAGTTAGGTGCCCCCTGGGTGGGGCGCGATCGTGCCCCCCCCCAGGGGCTAAAAATTATTTTTTTTTAAAACAAAAAGAAAATAAATGGACAGGGGGTAGCCCGTGGGCAGGGCGACCCCCTGCGGGGGCAATATTTTTTTTTAGTTGTTGTAGGGTTTCCCTGGGGGCCATTTTGGCCCCCAGTGAAACCCTACAACAACTAAAAAATATATATATATATATATCTATATAGATATATCTACGTAGATATATCTATCTACATGGATATATCTATAGATAGATCTAAAGATATATGTATATATATATATAGCTCTATCTATAGATATATCTATGTAGATAGATATATATATAGAGATAGATCTATATATATATATAGAGAGAGATAGATCTATATATATATATATATATATATATATCACTTTTGTCAATACGTGTGTGGGTTCCCTGGGGGCTGCGATCGGCCCCCAGGAAAACCAGACCCACATATAAAAGTGATATATATATATATCTATATATAGATTTGCCACCAGTTGTCTTGCAATTGCAGCTTGCGTCTTCAAAGCAATGCACATACTTCAACTGACGCTTTTCAACAGTAGCTTTTAGGCAGCAATAAAAAAAAGTCAAGTAAGTATTGTGATTATGTTTCTGCAACAAAAGGGTCAGACTTGTCTAGTGGCAGTTTTAGTGCCATAAAGAAGCGCAGAAGGTTTATATGCCTACTGCAAAGAGCAAATCTGTATTTTATGTAAATAGCTGAGTACATTAGTAAAGTCAGCCATTACCTGCGTTATAATACAAATGAAATGTATGTGCGGGGTGGAGGGCGGCTATGGAGAGATGAAGGGCACTTTTGCTGGGTGGTAATGAGGGAATCCGAGGAGGAGGGAGTGGGAGCACCAATAATGATTGTTGGACTGGGCGCAGGAGGTGCTAAAAGACTGTGACGAATGGTATGTGACAAGGTGTTTTTTGAGTGTCTTGAAAGAACGTGCTCATTGAGGGAAGAAGCGCAGGTAAGGTGGCCTCTACTGTTGCACGTATCTCACACACACCATCGATTTTGTGACTGTCTACGTAGGCTAGTGTTTTAGAGCAACAGTTTAGCCAATAGCAGAGATGGCATCTTGATGGATGACTGCTGCCGTCACTCGGGTTATATAGGACAGCTCTGACATAGGATCAGAGACTGAGACATCAGATATTGAGACAGCATCTGAGGGATAGGACAATGGCGCAGACTCTGGGAATGATTTTTCAGTCGGGGGAGTCCCATTCGATAACTCCTCTTCCAGTACATTATGAGGGAGGTGATGAGGACAGTCCTGCTGTCCCTTCGCAAGCAGTCTGTGCAACTGGGTAATAGTGGGTTAGCCCAACCCAGAGAGAAGGTGAATGCGGCGGCAACCAGAGAGAGAGAGAGAGTGCTCTCTTGGGAGCTCCCCAATTTAGTTCAGCCCCAAATTCCACCGCCTGAATCGTATTGTGGAGACATCAAAATGATCTATCGCAAAACAAACTGGTTTTGTAAGGCAGGCACCTGTCTTTTTGGTCCTGGGTTCGGCAGCCATATAGAGAAACACACTAAACCCAAACATTTCTGGAAACTAGACATTCGGGGGAGTCAACAGAGGTGTGACTTGT
Source organism: Pleurodeles waltl (assembly GCF_031143425.1). Lineage (NCBI taxonomy): Eukaryota > Metazoa > Chordata > Amphibia > Caudata > Salamandridae > Pleurodeles > Pleurodeles waltl. Next base: position 981,604,984 of record NC_090443.1, on the reverse strand, counting down.
GAGGATTCCCCAAAGTTTTCTTACCCAGAATACCCTGCAAAGCTGAAATGTTGAATAAAAACTCTATTTTTTCTCGCATTTCTGTCACACAAACTACAGGAATATGCTGCGATCCACAAAATTACTACCACCCAGTGATTCCTCACGTGTCCTGATAAAAACACTACCCCACTTGAGTGCCTACACCTACTGCCTGCGTCAGGAATGCATCACCCCAGGGTCAACAGCTGCCTCATGTAAGGACCAACATTGACCGTTGTGTGAACTATTCCTGTCGCGGGCACCAGGCCTACCCACACAAGTGAGGTACCATTTTTATCGGGAGACTTGGGGGAATGCTGGGTGGAAGGAAATTTGAGGCTCCTCTTAGATTCCAGAACTTTCTGTCACCGAAATGAGAGGAAAAAGTGTTTTTTTAGCTAGATTTTGATGTTTGCAAAGGATTCTGGGTAACAGAACCTGGTCAGAGCCCCACAAGTCACCCCATCTTGGATTCCCCTGGGTTTCTAGTTTTCAAAAATGCGCTGATTTGCTAGGTTTCCCCAGGTGCCAGCTGAGCTAGAGGCCAAAATCCACAGGTAGGCACTGTTTTCTTTGAAAAAATGTGATGTGTCCACGTTGTGTTTTGGGGCATTTCCTGTTGCGGGCGCTAGGCCTACCCACACAAGTGAGGTATCATTTTTATCGGGAGACTTGGGGGAACATAGAATAGCAAAACAAGTGTTATTGCCCCTTATCTTTCTCTACATTTTTTCCTTCCAAATATAAGAGAGTGTGTAAAAAAGACGTCTATTTGAGAAATGCCCTGCAATTCACATGCTAGTATGGGCACCCCGGAATTCAGAGATGTGCAAATAACCACTGCTCCTCAAAACCTTATCTTGAGCCCATTTTGGAAATGCAAAGGTTTTCTTGATACCTATTTTTCACTCTTCATATTTCAGCAAATGAATTGCTGTATACCCAGTATAGAATGAAAACCAACTGAAGGGTGCAGCTCATTTATTGGCTCTGGGTACCTAGGGTTCTTGATGAACCTACAAGCCCTTTATATCCCCGCAACCAGAAGAGTCCAGCAGACATAACGGTATATAGCCATCAGCCACACAACTATACCACGCCACAGTCACATCCAGCATTGGTTTCACACCCATTCCTGTCACTAACTGGAAGGAGGCTGAAAGCACCAAAAATAGTAAAAATGGGGTATGTCCCAGTAAAATGCCAAATTTGTGTTGAAAAATGTGGTTTTCTGATTCAAGTCTGCCCGTTCCTGAAAGGTGGGAAGATGGTGATTTTAGCACCAGAAACCCTTTGTTGATGCCATTTTCAGGGAAAAAAACAGAAGCCTTCTTCGGCAGCCCTTTTTTCCCTTTTTTTTTGAAAAAACGAAATTTTTACTGTATTTTGGCTAATTTCTTGGTCTCCTCCAGGGGAAACCACAAACTCTGGGTACCATTAGAATCCCTAGGATGTTGGAAAAAAAGGACGCAAATTTGGCGTGGATAGATTATGTGGACAAAAAGTTATGAAGGCCTAAGCGCGAACTACCCCAAATAGCCAAAAAAGGGCTCAGCACTGGGGGGGTGAAACGGCCCAGCAGCTAAGGGGTTAAGGCTTCCAACTTTAAGTATAAGTGGTTGTAGACACTATATGATATCTACACTGTAGTGGCTAAAAACACATGTGCTGTTTGTAAAACAAAAAAAAAACATTTTAAATCTCCACATTAAAAATGCTCTTTCTTTTAAAAGCTTCAAATCCTTCCTCAAGAACTTGAACCCTTCCGTCGAATTTCACTTTCCTACAGTACCTTCCTCAACTGGCCCCTGTTACCCCTTGTGTTATACACCTTGTTTCCAATGCTCTTTGTGGGAATACACATTTAGTATGAGGGCATCTGGCATAATTACATACCTTTGTATGCTCTCTATGCTGTGTGAAACAGCCTCCCCCCAGCAATTCACAATCATCTCCTTCATGCAATGAACCTGCTTTGTTATCCTACCCTTTCAACCCTTCTTCCTCTCTTGAACAAATCTCTACTTCCAGGAGCTATGCCTATCCAATGCTTATCCATTTTACTCTAGGCCCGAGGCGCTCACCTGCCGCTGGAACATGGCCTCACACTCTTGATAAGAGGTGTAGGGCTGGGTGTGTGTTTGGGGGGGGGGGTCCAACTCTTAATCTAGGCTCTCTCCTGCCACTGAGACAAGGCCTTGCTTTCTTGATAGTAGGAGAAGTAACGTGTTTGGGGTTGTCCTTTAACTCTAGGTCCTATGGTGCACGTGCTGCTGCAGCATGGCCTCACTCTCGACATACAAGGGGCAGTAAGGTGTGATGTGGTCCCCTCTAAATTCTAGGCCCTAAGGGCACATGTGGTGCGGAGATATGGCCTCGCTCTCTGGTTTCAAGGGGCAGCCAGGTGTATGGGGGTCCTTTCTAACTATAGGTCCTAGGCTGTCATCTGGAAATGAGGCATGACCTCGTTCAATTGAAACAGAGAGAAGGTGGGGTGCTGGCATTTCTCCAACTCTATGTCCTAACTAATCACATATGCATTGTGCTCTTGATGCAGCAGGAAGTCGGGCGCCCCCTCTAACTCTTTGTTCCCGTATGTCACTGTAGATGGTGCGTGGGCTCATTCTTGTGGTACAAGGGGCAGTAAGGTGTGCTGGGGGTCCCTCTATTTTTTGTCTCAGGCCAACACCTCTGGCTGGTGCACAGGCTTGTTCTCTTGTTAGAATGGGCAGTAAAATGTGTTGAAGGTCTCTAATTCTTTATTCTGGTCTGTCACCTGTATCTAGGGCATGAGCTTGTACTCTCGTTACAAGGGGCAGTAAGATGTGCTGGGGTCCCCCTCTAACTCTTGTCCCGGAATGTCACCTGGAAAGGGGCAATAAGGTGTGCTGGCATCCCCTCTAACTCTTGTCCTGGGCGGTCACCTGCAGCTGGAGCACTGGCTCGCTCTCTTGATACAAGGGGCTGATTGTTTCATTATCCCCTGATACGGACTCCACCTCTGTAAGGTTAAATAGCTGTTTAGAGAAAGTCTCCAGCTGGATGGCAGCCAGCTGCTTGAAACTTAACAGAGACAAAACAGAGGTTATGATAGTGGGTAACAACCCCTCACCACGGAACTCAATCAGCTGGTCTTCATTCCTAGGGGAGTGTCCGTCCCCAGAATTAGAAATGGAAAGTCCTGGCTTTATGATGGACAGTCAGCTTACCATGTCATTCAAAGTACAAAGGATGGCTGCCAGATGCTTTAGTCTGCTGCGAGCTCTGAGAAAAACCCTGAAGTGGCTGCCGGTAGCTGTACGAAGAATCCGGGGTTTGGTTCTCTCCCATCTTGATTATGGTAATTCTCTGTACTTGAGAAGTCCACAGTGCGTTACTGCAAGGTTGCAAGTCATCCAGAATGCAGCCGCACGACTTCTGATGGATGTCCCTAAAGTGCGGTCAGAATGCCCAGCGCTTAAAGCTTTGCACCGGCTTCCGATCAACTTCAGAATACAGTTTAAGGCTCTGTGCTTTGTGTACCAGGCCATATATAATTTGGGTCCACATATTTTACAACAGTTAATCACCCCCTATCAATCTAACAGAGATCTCAAGTCCAACGCTCTCGACCTCTTAGTTAATCCTCATTTAGATTCTTGGGTCCAAAAATCTGGAGTTCTCTACCAAAGGACTTGAGAAAAGAGAAGAACTATATGAGTTTTAGGAAGAAATTAAAAACGTTTTTTTCTTCTCCAAGTATGTGGTGTAGCTGGCTGTGTTTTTTTTTTAATCTGATAGTGATAGTAGAGCTGGGAAGCCCTTTGGGTAGCCACGCCCTTTATAAAATAAATAAATAAATAAATAAATAGAAATAGGGAGCCAGAGCTATCCATCTGTGAGCCTATATGTATCAGGGAGCCAGAGCTAACCATCTCTTAGCCTATCAGGGAGCCAGAGCTATCCATCTCTTAGCGTATGTGCATGAGGGAGCCAGAGCTAACCATCTATTAGCCTATCAGGGTGCCAGAGCTATCCATCTGTGAGCCTATATGTATCAGGGAGCCAGAGCTGTCCATCTGTGAGCCTATGTGCATCAGGGAGCCAGAGCTAACCATCTCTTAGCCTATCAGGGAGCCAGAGCTATCCATCTCTTAGCCTATGTGCATGAGGGAGCCAGAGCTAACCATCTATTAGCCTATCAGGGTACCAGAGCTATCCATCTGTGAGCCTATATGTATCAGGGAGCCAGAGCTGTCCATCTGTGAGCCTATGTGCATCAGGGAGCCAGAGCTAACCATCTATTCGCCTATCGTTATCAGGGAGACAGAGCTGTCCATCTGTGAGCCTATGTGCATCAGGGAGCCAGAGCTATCCATCTGTGAGCCTATATGTATCAGGGAGCCAGAGCTGTCCATCTGTGAGCCTATGTGCATCAGGGAGCCAGAGCTAACCATCTATTCGCCTATCGTTATCAGGGAGACAGAGCAAAAATACATCCATCTGTTAGCCAGGGCTGCGCCTTGGGCTGATGATGGTCTTGGGTGGTATTGGCCCAAGGCAGACCGAACTGACTCTCATTACACCAGGCCCATTAACCTTAGGCCTCTCGATGGCATTACTTGTGACCCACCGCCCTGGGCCACACTGGGACGTGTGACCTGTGACCTCAGGTGAAAGGCCACCGCGTCCTGACCCACACCCGGGTCCGAGGGTTCCGCCCACCACTGAACCAACTGTACAGGCCTCTGCCGTGGCACATGTTTACACCTCTAATTGTTGCCAGTCTTTGAGGCTGCTGACAGCCAGCCACCGACTCTTAAGGGCAACACCATGAGACTGGCGCCCAGGCCATGGGCAGCATAAATGGGTAGAAAGCCGGCAAATATTCACAAAAAGGAAAAATGTCACTAGATCAAGGTTCCGAATAATTGCAGATCTTCCTGAAATTAATCTGGTGGCTGAAAACACTTCAAGATGTAGAACACAAATACATGCGTTGGACTCCCCCCCCCCCCCCCCCCAAAAAAAAAAAAAAAACACACGGAAGAAAATGCCTCGTACTCTTGGCTCTGGTTCGAACTTACCACAGAAACTTAAAACGATACATAGATCACCACCACAAGGTGCCCTACTCTGGACACCACACACCGTGCTATCATTCTGTGGCGTGCAGGGAGAGCAGGTGACGGCTACCTGCACCCACGGGGGCATCCAGGGTGATAGTGGGGGCACCGGGTCTAGTTCCGAAACCTGAAGGTCAGAGTGCGCATTAGACCCAAGTGTCTGATGTTATAGCGGCGAGAGAGGAGGCAGGGCGAGAAATGAATAACAGAGTCAAAGGAGAGGGTGGAGGCCGGAAACAAAAGCAAGGCTGTAAATCTAAGAACCTTCTGAGTTACAGGGTGCCACGATGGCACCCGAACCCTTCACACAGCCAGGTGAAGAGACAGTATCGGAAGGTGAGCCGCAAGGTTAGCTGGAAACCCCTGCAGAGTTGGTCTGCAATTCGTGTGGGCACTGCACTGCCACAGACCACTGAGGGTTTTCCAACTTCTCAAGACACAGGAGGCGACCTCAGCGAGATTTGTTTCTTGTGTTGTGGAAGGCAACACTGTCACACCCAAAGCCCCTTCACAACTGTACAAAACTGCCGTGATGGGAAATGCTACCTGCATGGCTCTGGAGGGCGTGCCCCTGCCTGGCTCTGGAGGGCGTGCCCCTGCCTTCAGCTCCCAATGTCAAGTTTCTAGTTTTAATAGCTTGTCTCAGCACACACAACAATCACTCATGTGCACTGAGGACTTCCTGCAAGACAAAATGCAATCCAAAGCTAGGCTCTGTGGTGCGGGGGGCGGGGGTCGTGGAAGGGGGACACCATTGGCACAGTATGAGTTGTAGTTAAGTGGAGAAGCCTCTTGTGCCTTTGGTCTCTCCTGTTAGACTAAGACTATGTCTGCACCATTCTGGGATAAACACAAACAAATTAGGGAATTAGGGTTTGAAACAAATCAGAGTTGGACTTACATTTTTTATAGGTATGAGACTACCAGCCAGTGTGTAAAATTCTCTAACAGAATCTAGGGTCCCACCGCAGTGGGTACAGAGAAAGTCGTCCGTGCTTCAAGGTTGGGATTGCTGACTGCCAACTCCTTTTTATCAAGTTTAGGAAGAGGAACCTGGAAAGTCAGCCACCCGCCATGACGTGCTGCCATGGGCCTGCGTGGAGGGAGGAAGCTGAGGGGGGCTCTGGGGGTGCCCTTGCATGAAGAAGATACTTCCTAGAAGAGGAGGCCTGCAAGAAGCTGAGGTGGAAGGAGAAGAATGCAACCTGCTGCAATCCAGAGAAGGATTTGCAATGCCAGTCCGAGTGATGAAGCCTTGAGACCCTCTGGACCCTTTTGGCATACTCAACACCTGTGATAGCTTGGAACAACCACAGATCGCAATTATAACCCACAGTCTCTGCGGAACCAGAGGGAGCGCTCATGACTGCATTGCACCTGAACTACTATGACCACACTTCGGCAGCTGTATGAGCTGAAGTTAAAACACCTAAAAGGGTGGCACTGCACAGAGATCACATACTGCAATCAGCAGTTTAACTGACCCCTCTGCTGCATCAACGCTGCAACTTGGGGTGGAGAATTCATTTGTTGGGGAGATAGGTTGGTGTTTGGCCTTAGAGAAGAACCACATGCAAATATCCATCTCACTGAGTGCCACCAGCAGACCACAGATTTCCTTACCCCAGGCACCTGCACATAAGAAGCAAAGCTGAAGATATCAGCACATTGGCCAGGCCGGAGTCAGTGCCACTGTTCCATGTGGCCTGGGTAGGACTGCACATGACTGGAGAATGCGCCGTCCCCGCTCTCAGGTTGCACAGGTGGGATGGCCTGCTACAGGCGGATTAACCAGCGTACCACTGCAGTGTCAACCTTTTAAATGCACTTCTCCTGTCTTAGCTTAACTTTAAGCTGCTACTGCCATGTTTTCTTGCCTATGCTAATATAGCCTTCAGGATGTGCCCCCATCTTTGATGGCGAAGCACGTTGCATCCAGGCACTTGAGATGTGAAGTCAGTTAGCTTGCTGAGCTGAAAAAAGTTTACATTTTTGTTAGTCGTTAAGGCAATTATCTAATTTGCATCAGCTCAGCTAAGCCACCTGCTTGTATTCTTGGTGAGAATTTGGTAATGTGATCAATACCTGAAACCCATGTCCTCTAGAGTTTAATTTTGAGTCATGCGTGTGTTTAGGGAGTTTGCCTCCACCACTGATTTGAAGGGATGCCTTCATTGGTTGACTGTGGATTTTTTGTCAATAAATATTTTTAGACTCAGCAAGTGTGCAGTGAAGTTTTCCAGACTTTGAACTCTGGAATCCTAATATGTGCTGCCAAGATCCTAGCCATAACTACCTCTGAAGAGGGAGTCAGTGGGAACCCAGAGGGATATCAAGCAGTGGCGGGCGGCAGTTTTGGGAGGAGGTCGGGCAGCACACTTGCACTCATTCTTTCATACGCACATCCATTAACACTCATCAACATTCAAACATGCACGCACTAAACATTAATTTAAGAAGAGATATCTCTCTCTCTTTCCCCCTTCCTCTTCCTCCAGGAGGGTTGGGACTGCTTCCTTCTCTCGCTGGCTGACCTGAGGTCAGCCAATGAGGGGAGGCGGCAGCAGTCCCAACTTCGTCATAGAGTGGGTTGGGGTCAGTGAGACTTCTGACCCCACCCCACTCTGTGATGAGGTGTCACTGATTGAAACTCGCCCTGGGCGCTTCAGGGTTTTAACCTGAAGCGCCCAGGTCGAAGTCAATGGGTGACGCTTCCCTCGTCACCCGGGGGAGGGCCTCGAGACACCTTTGCTCAGCACAGGAAGTCACGCCAACAGGAGCTGTGACCTCTTCAGCCCAGCAAAGTTCAGCTCAAGCAGCCAGGAGTCTGTGCAAATCACGGATGTCTGCTCCTGGCTGCCTGACCTGAACATGAAGAGTGTCTGTCAGGCTGACCTTTGTTCAGCCTGCCATACACTCTTCATGAGGGACAAAAGGTGAGGGGCATGGCCCTAAAGGACGGGCCGCGCCTGATATCAAGAGAACTATAATTCACCCTTTTCCTCGGACAGCAATATGTGCCTGTCGGGACGGGTATGTCCCCTGTATGGTATACAGACGTGTTCCCATGCCCTGAGTGCTTAACCACATGTATGTCTGTTATCCTGACTTTTATTTTGCCCTCACATCTTGCTACTCTACGAGAGTTCGCAGAGGCCTGGGCCAGTTCCCAACAGTGTAAGGTCCTGACCTGGAGCAGCACACCAAGCATGCCTTTGTTACGGACAAGACGACGACTCTCCCTGTCCTAGGAAAAGAGCATAAGGCTGCAGTGCCAGCACAGAGTTTTGTTAGAGGGTTGGCTGATAGCATGACGGGACCATTTTATCTGCAGCACTGGGAGGGAGGACTATTGGCCCCAGTTGTGTAAAGTTCCATTCTCCTGTGCATACCTAGAACCTTGACATGGCATCTTATTTGTATGTCAAGTGGTGCACCTATGTAGTGTGTGTAACACATGGGTTGAGATAGACTGTGTGTGTGAGGGAACCTGAGTAATAAGGCTGGTAAGATCCATTTTGGATGCCTCTGGCCCGGCCCTGGGTGTGGACTGTTCACCCAGCCTGCATTCCTGTGGCTGGAGTGAGGCGATCCAGACACTGAAGTGAGGAGGGTGGAGACATGGCTACTTTTAAAAATTCCATGAAAACTTTGTTAGTAAGGGGCTGCAGCTAGGTTCTTTTTCAGCACTGCCATTTAGTTGAGGGTAGGGGTGAGAGGTCGGACTGCAGTTTCTGTTGTGACACGAGGACATTTATAGGTCAAGCCGGTCGCCTGTCCCTGATTACCCCTTGAGCTGCGCCGATGATAGCCGGGTGCAGAAACTTCACTGTGCCCGTGTTGTGGATGCATCAAGTTGGAGACAGCCCCAGTCATACCTGCTGTGAGAAGCATCATTCTACACAAAATCTGCATGTGGAAACCATCCTGAGGAGTATACGTGAAAGAAGAACCAATCCTAACAGGCTCTACAATTTGAGACAATCGATCGACAACCCATCTAGAAGATGTCTATAAATGTGAGACCCAAACCACCCAACACTGTTTCAGTTCAGTACTGAGTTCCCAAAGGACTACTGGGGCTGTTGTCTGCCTGACAGCCAGTCTCCCATAAGTTAGAGAGCATCACCAGAAGTGCACATTTTCTGTTGTAAGGGCTGTGGATCTGCCTGAAGTACCCAGAATCCTGCCTGCCTGCTGAGAGAAGGAAGGAGTCTGCCAGGTCCTGCAGGAAGAGAGCCTGTTCAGGAGAGAGGCCCAGCGTATCCTCAGGACTGAGTGGCACCAAGAGAGAGCTGACTGCTCGAGATAGAGCTGGGAGAGACCCATGTGACAGAATATCTTCCTGGTCTCCCCCACTGGTTCCTGGCAGGAACTGCTCCACTGTACCTTAGACCGGATCGGCTACTGAAACTGCTATGATTACTGTAGGCCTGATCAAGGCTTCATTTACCTTTGTCCCTGTAGAAGACTGCAACTCTTTTGATCATTGTAAGCAAAATTGGGGATGCATCAACCTCTGGTCCGGTTGAGGGGTGCAACTGCTGTGATCATCGTAGGCCCAATCGAGGTTACATCTGCCGTGATCACTGCCTGGCCTTATTGGAGCTGCAGCTGCCATCAGCCCAGGAGTGACCACACCACTGTGATCCAAGGAGACCACCACGGCAGGGTCTGCACCTACAATGAAGCTGCAGAACCGCAGGAGTGAGTTTACAAGGCCTGGGGAGTGGTGCAGACCATACCTGGCTCATCTGGCAGCGTTGAGGAATCCTCGCTCACTGCAGCCTCATCATCAGACATACGTATGGGTTGATGATGAGGACTGTTGAGAAGAGCAGACAATAACTTATCGGATACAACACAACAGGAGGAATACTCAAAACAATCTTTAACATAGTGAATATTTGAGTGTCGGAAGACTAAGAGACTGGAACTGAGTTTGACTCACCCAGACGGGGGAAACCAAACAGAGAGGGGCCACTTGAGAGGGGGTAATAATAAAGGGGAATCAGGGCTGTAGCATCAGGAATGTTGATCTCCTGGAACTCTATCTTGGATAACAAATTGGACTATGCGGTCTTAGTTCAATTGTGTGATTTAAAGTATTTTCTTCTCCTGAAAAGACAAGTATTGACCCTGTGACTGCTTGCCCCACTACACTGAGAGTCAAGTAGGGAAAGGCTTGTACTGATCCCAGTTGGCAAAGCTATAGTAAGAAAGGCCCTGGAACTCTAGTGGGAACCAATCTCAGCCGCCATAGGTGGGGGCCAGTAGCCTGCGTCTGCCTGTTGGACCCTGAGTGAGGCCAATCAGTCCTAAAGAGATACCTTACCATAGGGCAGCAGCCTTAGCAAATGTTGACTGAGTGACACTGTGCAGTGATTGCCACCTGACTCTTGGCACCATATGTCTGCCACATAAATGTCATATGTACAGTATTACTCTGTCTGCTAGAAGTATCATTACTTATGTAAAAGCACTGGCTGGACATTTATTGACATCTAATACATGTTTGATTGAGTTTCTACTCTATATCACCTGCCTGAGTAAGACTTAAACTATTCGACTGCACTGCTCTGAGAGTCAAGGGCCAAAGGTGTGTATTTGGTGCTGAGTTTTGGGTCCATCAGTAGTGTAAAAGGCTCTCATTGTTACAATTAGAGCCCAGTAGCTCATAGTTTTTCTTTGACTCTACTTCACAAGCAAACACATAATCTACAGCCTTTCCCCCTCCTCCATCTAGGCTCACATGGTGAACTGATTCAGTCCAGCAGAAACCTTTTTGCTGGAACATTATTTCCTACCAGCAGTCAGTGAAACTGGGACTATCCCAATGCAGTGCACTTCCCTGGCTGTCACAAGGAAAAGATTATTATAATTACAAAACTAATTTATTAGTGTATCTTGCCCCAAAACCATGCTCTAATTTAGGAAAGTGTTTGGGACATAAATCTTAGGAAAACACCGTAACACAAACGACAAATGTGACAGGTAATACCTACGAGCCTCAAACGCACTCCCATCTGCTACCCGAGACCAAGGGTGCAAATGAGTTGAGTGCAGTACACTGGACACTCTAGGGCTACTGAGGGCATCCTGAAACTCACTGCATGTTAGCTCCATTGGGGGAGGCGAGGGAGCAATCAGCAACATGAGAATACTTTTCTATAGCAATATGTTTGTTTTAAAATGCAGCATTGTCATAAATAGATTCAGTAGGATGTGCTTCAAGTTTAACATTTTCGACTAAGATGTACACAATATTGAAAATGTCACTTACCCAGTGTACATCTGTTCGTGGCATCAGTCGCAGTAGATTCGCATGTTGTGCAATAGCTCGCCATCTGGTGTTGGGCCGGAGTGTTACAAGTTGTTTTTCTTCGAAGAAGTCTTTCGAGTCACGGGACCGAGTGACTCCTCCTTTTGTCTCCATTGCGCATGGGCGTCGACTCCATCTTCGATTGTTTTTCCCCGCAGAGGGTGAGGTAGGAGTTGAATTGTAGTAATAGTGCCCATGCAATGGAGTGACTAAGTATGCACCTATTTAAGGTTGAGATGACACATATATAAATAATTGAAGGTAACTTCCAAACTGCTACAGGCTCCCGGGGAGGCGGGTGGGCACATGCGAATCTACTGCGACTGATGCCACGAACAGATGTACACTGGGTAAGTGACATTTTCAGTTCGATGGCATCTGTCGCTGTAGATACGCATGTTCTGCATAGACTAGTAAGCAGTTATTTCCCCAAAAGCGGTGGATCAGCCTGTAGGAGTGGAAGTAGTCTGAAATAATGTTCTTAATACAGCTTGACCTACTGTGGCTTGTTGTGCGGATAACACGTCTACACAGTAGTGCTTGGTGAATGTGTGAGGCGTAGACCATGTGGCTGCCTTACATATTTCTTGCATTGGGATGTTTCCTAGAAAGGCCATGGTAGCACCTTTTTTTCTGGTTGAGTGTGCCCTTGGTGTAATGGGCAGCTGTCGTTTAGCTTTAAGGTAGCAGATTTGGATGCATTTAACTATCCATCTGGCTATACCTTGTTTTGAAATTGGGTTTCCTGCATGAGGTTTTTGAAATGCAATAAAGAGTTGTTTAGTCTTTCTGATGTTTTTTGTTCTGTCAATGTAATACATCAATGCTCTTTTGACATCTAATGTATGTAGTGCCCTTTCAGCTACGGTATCTGGCTGTGGAAAGAACACTGGAAGTTCCACTGTTTGATTTAGATGGAACGGTGAAATAACCTTTGGCAAAAATTTAGGATTGGTCCTTAGGACGACTTTATTTTTGTGTAGTTGTATAAAAGGTTCCTGTATTGTAAACGCCTGAATCTCGCTTACTCTTCTTAGGGAAGTAATGGCGATGAGAAATGCCACCTTCCAGGTTAGGAACTGTATGTCGCAGGAGTGCATGGGTTCAAAAGGTGGACCCATAAGTCTAGTTAGGACAACATTTAGGTTCCATGAAGGAACAGGTAGTGTTCTTGGTGGTATAATTCTCCTAAGGCCCTCCATGAATGCTTTAATGACTGGTATCTTATATAGGGAAGTTGAATAGGTAGTCTGCAGGTATGCAGATATTGCTGCAAGGTGTATTTTAATGGAAGAGAAAGCTAGGTTAGATTTTTGTAAGTGAAGCAAGTAACCCACTACATGTTCTGGAGTTGTGTGTAATGGTTGTATTTGATTAATATGGCAGTAGCAAACAAACCTCTTCCATTTACTTGCATAGCAGTGCCTGGTGGATGGCCTTCTGGCTTGTTTTATGACTTCCATACATTCTTGGGTAAGTTGTAAGTGCCCGAATTCTAGGATTTCAGGAGCCAGATTGCTAGATTCAGCGATGCTGGATCTGGGTGTCTGATCTTTTGGTTGTGCTGTGTCAACAGATCTGGCCTGTTGGGCAATTTGATGCAGGGTACCACTGATAGGTCTAGCAGCGTTGTGTACCAGGGTTGCCTTGCCCAAGTTGGTGCTATCAATATGAGTTTGAGTTTGCTTTGACTGAGTTTGTTTACCAGGTAAGGAAGGAGAGGGAGAGGAGGAAAAGCGTAAGCAAATATCCCTGACCAGTTCATCCATAGGGCATTGCCTTGGGATTGTTTGTGTGGGTATCTGGATGCGAAGTTTTGGCATTTTGCGTTCTCCCTTGTCGCAAACAAGTCTATCTGAGGTGTTCCCCAGAGTTTGAAATAAGTGTTCAGAATTTGGGGGTGAATTTCCCATTCGTGGACCTGTTGATGATCTCGAGAGAGATTGTCTGCGAGTTGATTTTGGATCCCTGGTATAAACTGTGCTATTAGGCGAATTTGGTTGTGAATTGCCCAATGCCAAATTTTTTGTGCTAGCAGGCTTAACTGCGTGGAGTGCGTCCCCCCCTGCTTGTTTAGATAATACATTGTTGTCATGTTGTCTGTTTTGACGAGAATGTATTTGTGAACTATTATTGGTTGGAAAGCTTTTAGTGCTTGAAAAACTGCTAGAAGTTCTAGGTGATTGATATGCAGTTTTGTTTGATGTACGTTCCATTGTCCTTGTATGCTGTGTTGATCGAGGTGTGCTCCCCACCCTGTCATGGAAGCATCTGTTGTTATTACGTATTGTGGCACTGGGTCTTGGAAAGGCCGCCCCTTGTTTAAATTTATGTTGTTCCACCACAGAAGCGAGAGGTAAGTTTGGCGGTCTATTAACACCAGATCTAGAAGGTGACCCTGTGCTTGAGACCACTGTGATGCTAGGCATTGTTGTAAGGGCCTCATGTGCAGTCTTGCGTTTGGGACAATGGCTATGCATGAAGACATCATGCCTAGGAGTTGTAATACCATCTTTGCCTGTATCTTTTGTGTTGGATACATGCGTTGTATGATGGTGTTGAAATTTAGAATTCTTTGTGGACTTGGAGTGGCTACTCCCTTTGATGTGTCTATTATGGCTCCTAGGTATTGTTGTACCTTGCGCGGCAGAATGTTGGATTTTGTAAAGTTGACGGTGAACCCGAGTTTGAAGAGGGTTTGTATGATCTGATTTGTGTGATTTGAGCACTGTATGAACGAATGGGCCTTGATTAGCCAGTCGTCCAAATATGGGAACACATGTATTTGCTGCCTTCTTATGTGTGCAGCGACTACCGCTAAACATTTGGTAAAGACTCTTGGTGCGGTTGTTAATCCGAAAGGCAGTACCTTGAATTGGTAATGTATTCCTTTGAATACAAACCTTAGGTATTTCCTGTGCGATGGGTGTATTGGTATATGGAAATAAGCATCCTTGAGGTCTAAAGTTGCCATGTAGTCGTGTAGTTTTAGCAATGGCAATACTTCTTGTAGTGTGACCATGTGGAAGTGGTCTGATTTGATGAAAGTGTTGACTACTCTGAGGTCTAGGATTGGTCTCAGTGTTTTGTCCTTCTTTGGTATCAGAAAGTACAGTGAGTAAACTCCTGTGTTTATTTGTGTGTTTGGCACTAATTCGATTGCATTTTTTTGCAATAGTGCCTGCACTTCTATCTCCAGGAGATTGGAATGGTGTGTTGTTAAATTTTGTGCTTTTGGTGGTATGTTTGGAGGGAATTGTAGAAATTCTATGCAATAACCATGTTGGATAATTGCTAGAACCCAAGTGTCTGTAGTGATTTTCTCCCATGCTTTGTAATAATGACCTATTCTTCCCCCCACTGGTGTTGTGTGGAGGGGGTGAGTGACATGTGAGTCACTGTTTAGTAGTAGGGGTTTTGGGGCTTTGAAATCTTCCTCTATTTCTAGGGAATTGCCCTCCTCTATATTGTCCCCGAAAACCTCCTCTATACTGTCCCTGGTAACTGGACGGTGTGGCTTGTGAGGTGCTGGCTTGTGTGCTTTGACCCCGAAACCCCCCTCGAAAGGGCGTTTTACGGAATGTGCTGTAATTCCCTCTGCTCTGCGGGGAGTAGAGTGCGCCCATGGCTTTGGCAGTGTCCGTATGTTTTTTGAGTTTCTCAATCGCTGTGTCCACTTCTGGACCGAACAGTTCTTTTTCATTAAAAGGCATATTGAGAACTGCTTGTTGAATCTCTGGTTTAAATCCAGACGTTCGGAGCCAGGCATGCCTTCTGATAGTTACAGATGTATTAATTGTCCGTGCAGCTGTATCTGCAGCGTCCATGGAGGAGCGTATCTGGTTGTTGGAGATGGTCTGTCCCTCCTCAACCACTTGTTTTGCCCTATTTTGTAAGTCCTTGGGCAGATGTTCAATGAGATGTTGCATCTCGTCCCAGTGGGCTCTGTCATAGCGCGCAAGTAGTGCCTGGGAGTTCGCGATGCGCCACTGGTTTGCAGCTTGTGCTGCGACTCTTTTACCAGCTGCATCGAACTTGCGGCTTTCTTTATCTGGGGGTGGTGCATCTCCAGATGTGTGAGAGTTGGCCCTTTTCCTA
Source organism: Pleurodeles waltl (assembly GCF_031143425.1). Lineage (NCBI taxonomy): Eukaryota > Metazoa > Chordata > Amphibia > Caudata > Salamandridae > Pleurodeles > Pleurodeles waltl. The sequence continues at coordinate 981,589,438 of NC_090443.1, read as the reverse complement.
GCTGCTCCTACAACGACAGAGTCTGGTGGCAGCTGTGTAGTGATGAAAACCGGGTCCGTAGGAGGCGCCTTATACTTTTTTTCCACCCTTGGTGTGATTGCTCTACTTTTGACCGGCTCCTTAAAGATGTCTTTTGCGTGCCGGAGCATACCAGGGAGCATAGGCAGGCTTTGGTATGAGCTGTGGGTGGAGGAGAGTGTGTTGAATAAGAAATCATCCTCGACCTGTTCTGAGTGGAGGCTTACGTTGTGAAATTGTGCTGCTCTAGCCACCACTTGAGAGTACGCGGTGCTGTCTTCTGGTGGAGATGGCTTTGTAGGGTATGCCTCCGGACTGTTATCTGACACTGGGGCGTCGTATAGGTCCCATGCGTCCTGATCTTGGTCACCCTGGCTCATGGTGGTGTGAGCTGGGGAGTGTGATGGAGTTTGTGCTGGTGAAACGTTAATCACGGGCGGAGGAGAGGGTGGTGGGGTAACTCTTTTTACCACTTTTGGTTGTGGTGTTTGTTCCGTCTGGAACTCCAACCTTCTCTTTCTCCTAATGGGGGGAAGGGTGCTTATTTTTCCTGTCCCCTGCTGAATGAAGATACGCTTTTGCGTATGGTCCACATCAGTTGCTTGTAGCTCTTCCTCAAACCTATGCTTCTGTATTTGGGAGGTTAGCGAGTGCTCTTCTGTATAAGAGCCTGAAGCTGGGTCGCTTGCAGTTTGTTTCGGCATCGAAACTTTGTCTGCGTGTTTTTTCGGCTCCGAGGTGACTTTTTTCCTTTTCGGGGCCGAAACCTCTCGGCGTCGATCTGTTTCGGTGCCGCTGTCTCGGCGTCGAGCCGTGTCCACACCGGCATCTCGGTGTCGAGGCTTGTCTCCAGCACTTTCTCGGTCCCGAGAAGGCTGCGTGCCGGTGTCTCGACCGGAGTCGGACGATCTCGGCACTGTTTGGGCCTTTTTCGGTGCCGACGGTCGGTCACCGAATTTATGGGTCGAGCCATGGCCTGGTGGCAGTGGCGTCCCCTGGGCCTTGTAAATGTTCCTCTGAGTGGATTTCGACGTCTTACTCACGGTTTGTGTATCGTCGAATCCTTCGGAGTCTGAGTCTTGGATCGAGAAGGTACCTTCCTCTTCCTGTTCCTCGAACTCCCGTTGGGCTGTCGGTGCGGACGCCATCTGAAGTCTTCTGGCTCGACGGTCTCGGAGTGTTTTTCGGGACCGGAACGCACGACAGGCCTCGCAGGTGTCTTCGCTGTGCTCAGGTGACAGGCACAGGTTGCAGACCAAGTGTTGGTCTGTGTAGGGGTATTTATTGTGGCATTTGGGGCAGAAACGGAACGGGGTCCGTTCCATCGGCGTTCTTCAGCACGCGGTCGGGCCGACCAGGCCCCGACGGAGGATCGAAAAACTACCCCGAAGGGCACCGGAGCTCTTCGATCTTCGATGCGGTGTGGAATCTAAGTACGCCGATCCCGAACGCAACAATACCGACGAAAATCTTCCGAAATTAGCTAATTTTCCGTTCCGAAACTCGGAGCGACAGGAACACGTCCGAACCCGATGGCGGAAAAAAAACAATCGAAGATGGAGTCGACGCCCATGCGCAATGGAGACAAAAGGAGGAGTCACTCGGTCCCGTGACTCGAAAGACTTCTTCGAAGAAAAACAACTTGTAACACTCCGGCCCAACACCAGATGGCGAGCTATTGCAGAACATGCGTATCTACAGCGACAGATGCCATCGAACATTGTGTTCCAGTTCTTTATTAAGCACTGCCTTGCAGTTTCTTTACACAATAGCTGCTGGAAACTTGAGGACCCAGCTCACCAGAGGTCAACATATCATATTAATGCCAGAGGGTTCAGCTCTAACCAACATGACTTTGCATTCACAGATTTCCATCCAGGGATGGCCAATAAACACGCAGGGGCTTTCACCATGTAGCTACATTAAGAACATCAACAGTGTTGTAATTTACACCTTCTGCTCAAGGACCCATAGATCATTCTCCTTCCTATCCACAGTAAAACTTGCCAGGATTACAGGTATGCAAATAGATGTCTTGCTATCAGACCACTCCAACTGAGCTGACCATCAAGGGGGAAAGCTGCCTGACGGCGGGACTGTGGCAACTGAACTCACAGTGGCTAACGAAATCAGAGCTCAGGGAAAACCTTTGAGCAGAAACTGAACATTGGTGTTCCCAAAGATACTCTGGGAGTACTTCAAACTCATAATGCATAGGTGAGCGACTGGCTTCATATCGAAACTCAAACAAGATGGGCAGTAACGCATAGAAGCACAGTTCTCAAGGCACAGCTCCAATACCATAACAACAGGTGAAGTGAAATACTGACCCCCTTATAAACTTCCAAGCTACAATACTAACAAACCCTGATGCACGAAGCCTGGATGATACGTCAGGCATCCTAGTGAAGACTCTATGAACAAGGCCATTAACCGGGGAAACTGCTATACTAGCTCTGTTAGGGAGAAGACCAGAGTAATTCGAGGTCTCCAATACTATGGGAGACCCTTGGTAATAGACCCCCATGAAACAGCCCAAATGTTTGCAAACTATAATTACAGTTTATATGGTCTACAACAATAGGCCTACAGGATTTTCTAGATTGTGTCCCACGAGCCACACTTTCGGAAGAAGAAGGAAAAAAACCTGGTAAAGATCTCACAGTTGAGGAAGTCTGTGAGGCATAATATCACAATTACAAACCTGGAAAACACCACGTCCAAACAGATTCTTAGTGTGTCATTAATAAAAAAAAGTTACTTATCTTTGGTAATGATCTTTCTGGTGGATACTCTATATAACAGCACCTCACCTTCTGAATATTCTACAAAGCGCTAGACTGACTCTGGAACCTTTTCAGCAGTACCCCTGCAACCTGGTAGGTGGCATCTTGAGGTTCCACACTCACATCAATATGCTCTGGAAGTGACGTGCAGAGCCGCATATAGCTGTCACCTATGTGCGCTGATATCAGTTGCTTTGTAGTCTTTCCATACCCCCAGCTGCAGAGCCCATTATCAAACTGGTTGGGTGGCGTGCAGATCTCTACATTTGGGACCTTTTTAGTTGAAAAAAAAGAGTCCTGTTAACAGTATGGGGAGATGAGAAAGATGCCTTTAGAGTACCCCCACAAGTGCGAGGAGGGCCCCATGCTTACCCATACTGGAGGGGTTCCACTTAGCTCCTACTGATGTGAGTGTGGGTCTCTTAAGCATATCTTGTGGGGGGCTCATGTTTTATTACGCCACTAGTATCCACTAGAAAGATCGTTACCAAAGGTAAGTAATTTGTTCTTCTGATGGACCCTTTAACTGCAGATTCTCCACCTTCTGAATGGATTCCACGGCAGTACCCCCCAGGAGGTCGATGTGTGAACAGACTCAAACCCAAAAGTATTGAGGGACTGCGCAGGCTAAGTGTCCCTCTCAATGGACCTTGTTGTTCAGACAGTAGTTTATCATGAAAATATGGACTGATGCCCATTTAGCAGCCTGACAAATGTCCAGAGCAAACACTCCCCGTGCCACCGCAGTGGAAGCAGCCTTGGCTCTGGTGAAATGAATCCCCAAGCCTTCTGAGGGCTGTTTCTTAGCCACTGCATAGCAGATTTAGATGCAGAGCACTATTCAGTGTGGGATAGTCTTTTCGGTACTACTTTGTTCTTCTTTGCCCCCAGCAAATTTTAAAAAAAGAGCTGATTGTCAAAGTTGCATGTTACGGTCAATGCAGAAATTTAGGGATCGTTTAGGATCCAGCAGATCAAGTCTTTCCTCCTTCTTAGAGGGGTGAGGTGGAGGGAAGAAAGGTGATTGTTTGCCCAACATGAAAAGGAGTGACGACTTTAAGTAGAAAAAGCAGCTCACATTCTTAGCACTAGCTTGTCCAGAAAGAATGTCATGTGCGGCGGGAAAAAAGTCGGACAGAGAAAGCTTGTAGCTTATTTACAGCACCACGCCAATGTCATGGCAACGAGGAAACAGTCTTTAGAGTGAGGAGCCAAATTGGAAGCTGTACAGTAGCTCAAAAGTCTACATATCAGGAATATGAGAGGAATTCAAGTCCCACTGAGGTATGATGGAAGGTGTAGATGGGAAAAAATGCTGCAACCTTTTAAAAACGCATCACAACAAGTGACTTAAATAATGAAGGTTGACCCGGCAACTGTGGAAAAAAAAAGCAGAAAACGCAGACAAACCTTTAACTGTGCCCAAAGCAAGTCCTTGCTTGGCTAGGGACAGCACGTAAAGCAATGCTTCAGATAACTTGGCTGGCAGTGGGACAATCTGCTCCGTGCCACAGCAAACCACAATCTTGTCCCAATGGCAGGCATATACTGATTACATGAAAGGATATCTTGCTGCCAAGATGACATCTGCAAACTTCGGGAGGAAGACTGAAGGCAGTCAATTGTCGCAGCTGAATCTCCAAGAACAGAGATGAAGATGGTGCACAACCCTGCCCTGCTGCTGTGACAGAAGATCCTCCCAAAGTGGCAGCCTGATCGGAGGATAGACGCTCATGAGCTCTGGGTACCACAATGTTCTTGTCCTTTCCTGTGCCACTCAGATGACCTGGGGAGGGGCGTGCCTCGTCTTCTTCAGAGCTTGGGGAAGGACAGACCGCGCAGGAAGGCATACAACAGTCCAGAGCTCTACTGTAGGTGGAATGAGCCTCAAAGGGAGAGCTGCAGTTAAACTCCAGCCCACAGAATTGTTGTCAATGTGCATTCTCTGTGGTAGCGTACAGCTCAAGACACGTTTATCCCCATTCACAAAAGAGATGCTGCACCATTTATGGGATCTGCCATTCATGGTCCTCTATGCACCTGAGGCTGAATTCGTCCATCCTGACGTTTAAAGATTCCGCCAGGAGGTGCGCCACTAGAAAAATCCCCAGGTGAGCCAGCCACTTCCAGAGATGTAGCGCCTTCTGACACAGAGCCAAAGACCTCCAGCCCGCCCTGCTTATTGCATTATGACATGTCAGTAGTGTTGTCTGTGAGCACCTGTACTTGTGATGGTGGGCAGGAAGGCTTTCTACGCCATGCAAACAGTTATCAACTCCAGCAGTTTGCTAAGGAGCCAGGCCCTCCACAGGAGACCACATTCCTCTCATCTCCACCTATCCCAGATGGCCTCCCAAACTCAGAACGAGACATTTGTCACCACTTTCAGCTCTTGAAGGGGTAAGGAGAGGGTCTGCGATTGACCAAATCACAGTCCAGCTACCACCACTGCACGTCTTTTGCAGTCTATTCCAAAATATGAACCAGATTGAAGAGATCCCCTGGTGCGGTGCCCACTGGGATTTCAGATCCCACTGTAGTGCCCATATATGCCATCTAGCATATTCACCCAGCAGGATGCAGGAGGTCACTATTCACAGTAGTCTCATTGTCATCCTCAATGAAATCCAGGGCAGAAGCTGAAACTTCGGGATTATAGCCTAAATGTTGCAGACTCTTCAATTTGATGGGGCAGGCACGAAACTGAACATGTCCAAAATAGTTCTGATGAATGGGAGGGTCTGTGAAGGAGTCAGGTGTGACTTTAGGATGTTTTTAGTGAATCCCAATAATTTTAGAAGGTTCGCCATAGTTTGGAGGTCGGTGACGAATGCCTGAGGAGAGCTCGCCTTCAGCCACTAGTCATCAAGGTAGGCGAAGACTGGGACCCATGAACTGATGTGATGCGACCACTGCCATCACTTTGTGAACACGCATGGTGAGGCCGGAGGGGAGCACTGCAAGCTGAAAATGCACACCATGGGTACATGTTGTCATGGCCCAAGGTGTTCAATGAGAACCTTATCAAAGGTTTCTCCAACAGATAAGCCATATCCAGCCTATGGCACACTTTAAGGGATGACTGCCTCAGTGCGTGTGTGTTAGGCAAAGGTGTCCACATTCCTACTGATCTCATCAAAGAATGCACAGCTTTAATTTCATCGATCCTATCAAGCATAGCCCTGGCTCACTTCCTTTTGCTAACAAGAATTTCATCCCAACATAACTTAAAAGATTTTTGTTGGCTTTTCGTCAAGGGATAACTTGGTCAGGAACCTCAGGGTACGAGAGTTAGCCATAAAATACTATGACAAAAGGTTTAGTTCCCTCCTTATACTTTGCACCATGGTCTCTATAGGGAGGCTAAGTACACATCTGATAGCTCCACCCTCTACTGGAACTTCTTCCCCATACAGGGGAAATTTTACCTTTGTATAATTTCATAAACACCCCATTTGTAGCATAACTCGTGTCTTTACATGTTTTGTGTGGGCATCCCATTTGAGGCTCCTAGTAAGAAATCATGATCTTAGATTATTCTACATTTATTTTCAGATAATAAATTTTGCAGTATGCTTCAAGAGTTTCTAGATTCCTTTGCAGGCCTAAGGAAGTATAATCTAGGACAGGTATCTCCAAACAAGTAGATCAAAGACAATTTCAGAGTAGCTGCACCCTTGAGTTCATAAGCACAGGGTCACAGTTCCCTTTTTTCCCTTTTAAAGTTAAGGGAAGGCTGTGTTTATTTTACAATATTATCTCAGGCTGCAGATAGCAGGATCTGATGAGCAGTGCTGGAGTCAGATTTCTGACCTGAGGGCACAGAGGTGAAGAACTGAAGCACCAAGGCATTTAAATCTTAACTAAAAGTCCTTGTCCACTAGTTTGAGAACAAAATGAAGTTTCATTTTATATTGGAGAAAATTTAAATGAAGTGTTAAATTAATTATTACGCTAACTTTTCATTTTCATTTTGTCCCATTTCAAAGTGTCACATTACAAAGAACAGACTCTTTCTCCCAGTGGACAATAGATACTGTTATGTATGAATAGTTGAAAATTACAGTCATTTAAAAAAAAAAACAGAGAAATTTAAGGTGAAGAAAAATATTTATATGAAATATTGAGTCAATTATGTCTTAATTTTTTGTGAAGCATCTTTCTTTTCTCTAAATTCCTCCTATTTAAATTAATGGTTGTATTTTTCAGTTACAAATGTGGCACTCTGTCTACAGGCCACTGGGTGCAAGATGCCTGATGTTTGTAAATGTGACACTTTGAAATTTTTAAATTGTGGAAAATATTCCATATTATAAATATTTTTGCAGAACATTATTATGCACTTTAAAATTCTCCCATTAAAAAATGGCTGCCTGTTTTTGTTATACATATAATGGTTCCAGATATGGGGAAAGATAAGTCCTGTGCCACAAGTACATATGACACGGGCTCTTTCACCTATTTCCCATTCATATGCACACAAGACCAAGCTCACACTAGCACACATCAGCCATGTCAAAGCGCCCCAAGTCAAAAAGTATTTTGTTTCTGGATGTATGGACATTAGACTTAGCCAGTGAGCTGGGTGGGGAGTGTCTAGTAACACTGCACGAATGCCATTTTCACTGATCAGAAGTAGCTCTCAATACAGAAAAGGTTGGGGACCCCTGATCTAGGGGAATCAGGTCATCCGCATATAGATGACATGGGATATGTGCGGACTCTATCTTTAGTGAAACTGACTTAGTTGAAATCAAAACCGGGGGAGGGGGATTTCATTTCAGCCAGGAAACAACCATGGCATAAACCATTCTGAATTTGTATTTTCCTTGACTGACGCTGAGACTTAATCAACTGTCCCCGTACCCAATTTTCAGTCTGCAGAGTGTGTATCATACACAAAATATTGTGGGGATCCAGATACTCCGTTTATCCAAAAAACCTTCTCTGTGTCAAAGCCTCTGGTTTACTGCCAGCCTGGCTGCTGCATGACCCTTAGCACCCAGCACTGAGCTCCTACCCCACCTGGGCGACTGAGCTCCAACAGCAGCTCTTTCCTTGCCAGCACTGGAGGAGAAAGAAAAGTACTGCCAGCGTGAAAAGAGACCATAGGAAGCAAAAAGGGGTGAGAAAAAGTGAGTGAGAGAGAGAAGGCCAGAGAATACAGGCCAGAGAATACAAACCAGAGAGGGGCAATACATGACAGAAAGAAGCAAGAGAGAGGCGCTGATAAAACAGACACTGATGAATTATAGAAAGCGAGGGAAAGTGAAAAAAGAAATAGAAAGGCAGAAATAGAAAGCTGAAGGTAAGAGAGAGAGAGGGATAAACAATGAGAAGAAAAAGAAAATAATTTAATACATACCAGCTCGACTCCTGGGCAGGGGAAATAAATAAATCAAGGGGCGATGAAGGCAGGGCTAGGCTAGAAACGCGTTTGCCTTCAATGTCCATTGGGAATACCAAGAAGTAAGGTGACAGGTTAAGTAGTGTTGAGAAAACAAACTTTCATTTAGTTTTGAACTTTGAACATTATTAAGGACTGTAAAGATTGCTGCATTTAAACTTGGGGTTTGATCTTAGGATGGAACAAAAGGAAGTCTTATGGCGGCCAATGTTACAAATGATATGTCTATATAATTACATGTTATTAATAAGGAATATGCTAATTGCTAAGATAGGAGGCACAGAATATCAATGCCCATTCATTACTTTTCCAGTGACAAAAAGAGTCAAGAAGGGCCTAAGCTCATCGTAAGAAGAAAGTGCATAGTTCTGAAACTTGAAATAGTTATCGAACTCGTAGGGAGAAGTTGTGGAGATATAGCTAAGATACTCACCTCTTGCGGGTTTTAGTTTCAGGGATAATACTTCGGATCGCAGAATGCACACAGGTGGATACAGAGAGATACAGCTACCTTGTGTCCTTTCACTGTTAAGTTAGATGCAGGACGGTGACGGTAGGTGGCAAAGACACCGCTTATTGCCTTTAGGTGCCCACTTCGACCTGCAGACCTGTATATTCAGCAGCGGTAACAAGTCGAAGAGGTGGTATCTGGTTGTTTTCTCTTTTATCCCATTCCCTGTTCCTACTACTGGTTCTCATATTCTTGCTGTTTGGGGTCACAGTTTGAAGGTGCTGGGAACCGCAGGAGAGTCGCTTCTCTTGGATCCAGAGGTCAAGGCTAGTTCTTCTGGACAAACGTCTCCTCGTCAAAGAGATCACCCATCTTCAGTAACCTGCCTCCGGGAAGGAATCTGAGCTCCTCCACTGGGCACCAAGAAGGGCACAGTCTCACACAGATAGTGGGCATCATAGGCTGCGTATGGCCTGGCTTCCTCTTAACACCCTCCATCCCTTTCAGTGCGGTCCGTGTAGTGGTTAGCCACCGTGTACTGGCAATCACATACTCATCCCACCTCAGCGCATGTTACTGGCGGCCACACCTGACAAGTATGTGTGACCTCTAGGCAACAGCCCACACTGCTCTAACTGCAACCCACCCTCACCTACACGGTCTTCAACGTCTAACATAAGAAGTACTCCATAGATATCCACCCCAAAGGTGCAGAGTATAAATGACCCCCCTCTCCTTGGATAAAATCTACCCATCTCATAACATTTTAAAAGAGGTTGTGTATTGCAGACGCCGCCATGGATTCATGTTTCTTGTAAACAAGTGTGCAGGAATTAGGGGGGAAAGTGCTGCAAATGGTTCATGAGAACTCAAGTGCAATACCTATTAGTAAATTAACACTGTTTAAACTGTGTTTAGATCTCGCCTAAGACAGCTCATGCACTGTCTGTTGCAAGATATTTTGCTAGCTTACAGTGGGCTAAGAGCCCATCCAATGTATATCTTTAGCTGGCCTCTTTATCACTCTCATTTACTTGCTTCTTATTTGACAGCTGGGAGAGCTTCAGCTCCCCACTGAGTTTGTCTCGCCCCTGGAGCACGGACGCTTTACTGTAACCTTATACTGATCGTTTTTTTGTGCTACTTTTTACTTTTTAGTTAAGTACTATGTACATGTGTTTTCCATCTGTCTCTTTGGTGTGCTGCTCTGTTCCACACACCCTACGTCTCTGTATTTCTCTGACTCGCATTGTGCTTCTCTGACCCCATCTGCTTGTTGCTATGTCTCACGGGGTGCTTCTGTGCTTCCCCTCAACTCCGTCTCCATGTTTCTTTATCCTGACAGGCGCTTCTCTGCCCCCCACTCCCAGTCTCCATGTTGCACTGTCTCGCTGTGTGGTTCTGTGCTCCCCCGCTGCTTCCGTGTTGCTTAGTCTCGCCATGTGTTCCTTGTCCTTGTTGCTTACTCCCGCCAACGTCCCCTGATTTACTTCCCCACCTATTTCTCCTGCTATGCTTCCGCACCCCTCCCCAGCAGCTTTTCTTTTTTAGTAACCAATTCAACTCAGATCAGTAAATAAAAAAATAAGAAAAAAAACACCTGCGTCATTTTGTAGGTGCGCCTATAAAAGTAACACGGCGGCCCACATCAAAAGTTTTTACTTTAATTATTTAGCAATGCTGTGCAGCATGGCTAAAACCCACTGGAAAAGCCAATAGGCCCCAAAGGCGAGACCTACAGGCTGTGCCAATGCTTGCTTCAATAAGTGTCATGATAATCCTTTGTGAGACCACATATTTCAATATACTGTCTTATTTGAGGGCAATCTGTTATCAACACACTTGCATAATAAGGTAGACATCTTCCCCTCTTTACACGGCCATCCACAAAGGCTATTGCACCTTACAAGTGGCATTGGGTTCTCTATGCTACTACCTCATGTGAGAAGTCATCCCCAAGAAGGACTCAAGCGGTAGAAACACCATCAACACAAGCGCTTCATGAAACACCCCCTCAGCATAGAAGGTTGATCAAAAGAAAATGTCATTTATTGAAATAAATTTCTTGTACTAATTCATGCACCGCTGGTATTAGAAAAGCAGCTGATCTTTTGTGTACAGCCTGTTTACCCACACACTCCTCTGTTACAGCCTCCATGCAGAAGACCAACCACACACAGGTCGTTCTGCAGTGCCTCTGAATAGGAATCCAGACACACACAACTCTGCCAGTGCCCTGGCCAAACATTGTGTACACGCTTAAGCAGAATGTGTGCGCCTATGCGCCCACACACACTCAAAACCCAAGCCAAAACCCCTCATTTTTGGCAGGCAGTGCTTTTAAATTCAAATATACAGCAGCGCTATCAAGGCATCACAACCTCAGAAACATTCTCTGTGTATCCTGCCTCAAAGCTGGCAGCGCTAATGTGTAAGTCAGCTCAGGATAGCATAAAGCGCTATTTAAGCAAACAGGATACCAATGTTAAGACTACATAAGGGACACATCTGGCCGTCAGTGACAAAGTTGTGGTTATGACCCTGAGTGTACATCACGGGTATGGCAGTAGAGTGGTTGCAACCAATCTCTCGTGTTAATCTTCCCCAGACTCTTGGTGCCTCTCTGTCCCTGCCTTCCTCCATGTCAGCTGGCACTGCAACCTATGGTGATGTGCCGTAAGAACAGGAGTGGTACGAAATCATGGCCAGGTGCCCATGGACACCAATAACCTCCCAGGACCGCAGCACCACTTGCACATGACGGAACACACTGCAGCTCCTTCCAAAGCCATCACAAACTCTCTGTTCTGCACAAAAGATGTCATCTTTTGTGAGTGAAACTGACTGCACCAACTAAGTCAACAAAGACGCTATGGGGATTGTTCTGGCGACAGGATGCACCACATCTCACACATACACCTTGAGCCTGGCGGACATACCCTTCCTCGATGATGACCGAGTTCATGATGATGCAGTTGGTGATTTTCACCTTGTCCTTGATGCAACAGGAAGCACCCACCACAGACCTCTTGATGGACGTCTTCTCGCCAACTTGAGTGGAATGGCCAATGATGCTGTCTGATCCTATCTGTTGGTTCAGAAGTAACAATGTGGTTAAACACCCATGGCACAATTCTCTGTATTATGTTACTGCATAACACACACACACACACACACACACAGCCCCCCCGAGTACTCCACATACAAGAGATCGCTAGAGCACAGTTACACAGGATAACACATAAAAAATTATTTACAGCATCTAAAATCACGGTCGCTGCTAAGAAAAGCCAACTTTACATAGCCACCTAGGATGCCATTATCTAGGGGTACTCAACCTCCACGTACCCCCACAGGACCCTATACTCAGGCCAGCTCTCTCTCGCAGAAGTACCCCCAGCAGTAAAACCAGAACAGGAGGACGCTCGTTTTCCTACCTCGCAGCCACCGCCTGGAACGCCCCCCCGTCCCACTTCCCTCCCCAGCTTCACGAAGGAACTGAAGACATGGCTTTTTTAAGAACCACCTCACCGGTAAACGCTACACTCCGCCCCCCCCCTCACCCCAGCGCCTTGAGACCCTACCGGGTGAGTGGTTGCGCTATACAAGCACTGATTGATTGAGTGATACTATATCGGCTCTAGAGACCAGTGAAAATACAGAGCAATCCTGGCTTCCACACAGGAACTTTATTATCTGACCAGTGAATGAATCATGGGATCAGAATGGCTAAGCAACATTTAGCAAAGTTGTGAAGAACACCCAATCTAATCTGGCCTAAAGGGGTGAACCTGAATAATTTAAAAAAGTCAAATAATGCTCAAGCCCTGCTTCTCTAGAAGCACTGAAGCTCCCCAGATAAGGGCCCTCCCAGCACGTGCGTAGAGAGGATGCTACCCATCCCGCCCTACAACTGTACATGAGCGGAGTGCTCCTTCCTCTCTCTGCCCCCTCTCTTCTGTGCGGGGCGTACTCCGCTGTCGCCCAGTTAGGGGACAGCAACAGAAACACCAATAAGTGGAAATGTACTAAAGACTAGTGTTGTCTTTGAATAAATGTAAGACAGGCCCTTCCAAGGGGGGCTGCCGCTCCGCAGTCTTGAACCCTAAAGCATCGAGACGGTTAATGCAGGAGCAGCCAGTTGCCATCACGTACATGACTACAAAGTCACCATGAAACACACAAGTAAGGCTTTCAGAGATGTATTTAAAGGCAAACATTATATTCAATCACGCTTCAAAGAGGTAAATGTGTTGGGAGCTTTTAAGATCATTAAGTGTTTGTGGGTGATCTAGTCTCAAGGAGACACTGAAAACAGCAACATATGCACCGACAAAAGGCCAGAGAGATGTTCGAAGGTCACAACAAACACAGAAAACGTACAGCAGAGAGGAGGAGAGAATGAGAGAGAGATGGAGAGAGCGAGAGACAGAAAGCGGGAGAATGAATGAACAGAAACATAAAGAGGAAGGGAGAGAGCCTGGCTTGCACATTTTTGCCAGGGCTGCTTCTGCTTGCCAGACCAGCCTTGTATGATGAGTAACATACAACAGGTACCACCCGGGGCCGGTTGTGCTTTATGTGAACACACAAAACTTCAAATTGTTCCTGCAGCTTGAAGAGCAAGAAAAACACTCACCATGAACCTGTCACCAATAAGGGCTGAGGGGTGGATGAGAGGCTCCTCTGGACAGAGCTGGCTCAGCAGCTTAGGAACCTAGGACATGAAAGACAGTTAACCCTGAATTAACACAAGTTCAAAATAACATACGCCAGAGCAGAATGTGTTTCAGCACAAGTATTGCAGGGGCGTCCAGTGTAAATTCGGGGGTCGTGGTGAAAGGCGTGCCAGATATTTACTAAGTCACCAGAAGATATATGTAAAAATAATGAATCTAGAAGGAAATACTTGCTTTTGACCATGCAGTTAGACACAGATCCCTGAAGTGGATGTACCGGCCTACTAAGGCTGGCTTCTAAATTGTGATATTTTATCCAGCCTGCGCTGAAGTAAAGGCTGCGAAGTATGGTTTAATGGCATGTTATACCTGGCCTGTGCCTTAAATTACCCCCAGCCAAGAACGTACTTGTTTCACTCCATCTCATAGAGGTTTGTAGACCGGTCCCTTAAAAAGGCTTTGCCCCGACACATCCCTCAAAATGTCTGCTTTGGAGTATGGGGTTAAAATTCCTTTCTATACATAAGCTCCAGTTTGAGGCGGGATCTCAGTTAAAAGTTCTGTGACAAACAAGAAACACCGACAGTTGTCCCCAGGTAATATTGGCAGGCCAAAGCGGTTGAAATGTATTAGAGGGTAGGGTGTTTGTAGAAAAAGACCGGTATATCCCCATTTTTCTTGGGAATACTCGGATTAGCAGGTATGTACCACATCCAGTAAACAGGGGCGGTTCCTCCTAAGGAGTGGAGGAGCGTCAGCGTAGCCCCGTCTGCTTCAAGCGCAGCCGGCAAACACAAATAAATAAGATGGCATAACAATGCCATTTTATTTTGCCCTTGCGCTGTGTACAGTGCGAGCGTGACGGTGTGGGGTGGGGCTGCATCCTGCAATTGCAGGATGACTGCTGCCCCTTTCAGTGCGCATGTCGGTTGGCCGGCTGTCTAGCTACGGCCAGCCCGACATGCGCACTGTCAACACAGCAATCCCAGGGCTGTCAAAACAACTAGGGGATTGATGGCACTGACCGGCAGCCTCAAAATGAGCGCTGAGTTAGCCTGCTCCCACTAATCCTGAAGCTGCTCTTATGCTGAAAACAGCGTTAGAGTAGCTCTAGGATTGGTTGGAATCCCATGCCACAGAGCAGGAAGGAAGCCCTTCCAGTCCTGCTCACGGATGAGGGGGAGAAGTGGGAAACCAGAAGGGAGACGCAAATATGGTAGGTTGGGTGCCACGGCTCCCCATCATATTTTAGACCTGCAGGCTGCTACTGCCAGTAAACACCCCACTGTAGAGGATATTTACTGAGTGTGATAAATACCCCCATCACTGTGCAGAGTTCCACTTGTACTGCATGAGTTTGGTAAGTACCCCCGTCACTGTGCAGACTTCTGCCTGTACAGCACAAGTGTGGTAAATACCCCATCACTGTACAGACCTCCGCCTGTACAGCACAAGTGTGGTAAGTACCCCCGTCACTGTGCAGACTTCTGGCTGTACAGCACGAGTGTGGTAAATACCCCGTCACTGTACAGACCTCCGCCTCTACAGCATGAGTGTGGTAAGTACGCCTGTCACTGTGCAGAGCTCCCCCACTACAGCACGAGTGTGGTAAATACCCCGTCACTGTACAAAGTTCCACTTGTACAGCACAAGTGTGGTAAATCCCCCCGTCACTGTGCAGACTGCTGGCTGTAGAGCACGCGTGGATAGGAGGCTTCTCCAGCCTTGAAATGAGACGATGTGTCATACTCTGTGCACCAGCTCTGTCCCTTCAGTTCTGCTGTGAGCCCATTCATGCCATGGTATGCCCTCCAAGGGGTTTATTCTTCTGTTCCTTTCCATCTATTCTGCTAGTTCAGTTCCTTGAACTCCTTAATGTGAAGAATTATCAAGACGTTTACACGTTTACACCCTGTTGTTTGTCCTGCCCTCTGAAACTCATTGTTTCTGTGCTGTGGCAGTGTTACTCTAAGCTACACTCTCTCAAGATGCTATCCTTCTAGGTATTAGATCTCCATAATTGTGTCCAAGTCTCCTCTGTAGAAGTACTCTTGCATCACTCCCTCTCCCCCTTCCCAGGCTTACTATCACAACACCTAGCTGCCTGCCTTCAGCGTAACTCTAATCACCGCTGTCTCTCGAATTACTCTAGTAAATATGGAACAACTATCTAGGAGGCCCTGATATTTCCACCATTTGAATAATATTTTAATGTGTGTTTGGAGAGAAGTGCTGAATCCAGCTGCCTAACATGAAGATAAAGTGATGGCAGGAAGAACTGGAGGAAAACCTTACTTGAATAATTAGATGGGGCTAGCCAATGAAAAGAGACCACCTGCTACCTGCCCACCACCCCCCAGGAAGAAATCGGCGGGCACTAGGTTCCAGGCACTGCAAATCATTCAGATCACCCAAGTACATTTCTCAAGTGCTCTGAGAAAAAACCAGCATCAGCCAAGGTCTGCAAGGCCCTTTGTGCACACCCTATAGCATACTTATAAGTTGTCTAACACTACATCCAACTGGGCTACTCTGAGGATTGGTACAACAATATCAACAAATGCCAAATGCACCCTGAGATGAAGGGAAGAGAGGCACTTGTGCCTGACGGGTGCTAAGACCAAGCCCTGTAGAGCAGGGACCCATCCAGACGACCGTCTGTCGTTCATCTGGCCGAAAGAGCTGCGAGCCACCTTGCTTTTGAGCTAGGCAGTAAAATACCTAGGAGTATGACTAAAAGTAATACTTTTTCTGAGTACCAAATATCCACAGTGGTTGGAAACACCTGCATCAACAGCATGTTACTGAGAAGTATCTTCATGCTAGCTACGGGTATTCCATCGCATTGATCTTAACAAGGCACGGTTGTTACCAAAACTCGAGCTTGAGCACTGCAATACTCACTGTGCTGGCTGGAGCTTCCCATGAAGAGATTATGAGCAGAGTCTACAAAACCAAGCAGCCAGGCCCAGCCTCATCCTGAAGAAATCCAATCACAGTTCACCAGCACTGTGAGAACGTCTTTGGATTCCAGGGTGTGGAGAATGACATTCCAACTTCTCTGCATCGTGTTCAAAGTATAGAAGGGTTACTATCTAAAGGAAATGACAAGCATTGGTCCCTCCATACACACAGAGCCCTAACCTGAGATCAACCAAGGCAGACATGCCTAATTGAGGTTCCTACTATTGCATGAGACAAGCCAGGAGGTCAATCTAGGTGCAGATCTCAGCAGCTCTCCCAAACTGGATATGTTCAAGAAAAAAATGAAACCATGCCCTTCCCCCTCAAAACTCTTGAGACTACCCCACCCAACTCTTCTGCAAGGGAGGGACACCAAAAACCACGAAGCCCCTACAGGGCAAGCCACCAAGTGACCCCAGATCCACCATAGTCACTTTCCATCCTTTGTATAAAAAAAAAAAAAAAAAAAAGGAAAGGAATCTTCGAGGACTCCACGTTCATCTACTCCGGAGTACCTCTCGTCACAAGCAACTGCACCTCAGAACCCTTTAAATAAATGTTACTAGATTTCTTGACTTGTCCACAGCTTGACCATGGATGAGACACGTTTCCTTTTTGCAACAAAGGCATTGCGTACTTCTGAATTTGATTGCAACCACGCAGACTAGATTGCAATAGTTTTGTTGTTCTTCTATGTATTTCACCTAAAGGCATTTGTAAATTATGAAGATTAATGGCATCAGCTATCACCATCCATGTTCAACCAATCAGATAGCGAGGAACCTTTGAAACCTTGTAACAGCTGTTTTGCCAGCACTCAGGACTGTAGGTCTTGTCAAGCCGGTGAACTGAAGGATGGTGGTCAGCAAGGGTGTCGCACTGAAGAATGGCCGATCAAGGTACATGTTAATGCACCATGGAGGGCAGAGAGAGAAGCTTGTGCTCTTCTGGAAGACTCTTCCCTCTGACTTGTGGCAGAGTCGCAGACCAGAAATCACGTCTGAAGATGGGTATCATGTATTTTGATCTGATGGCGAGATGTACGGAAGGAGAGTTTTGTGGGAGATTTTAGAGTTGTATGTTGCGGAGTCTCATATTGCAGTGCCATTGAAGATTGTTGTCGCTACTAAATAGAGCCCATGGTGTTCAGGACTTTTCGCAACAGATGCTAAAAATTCACAAAGAGTAGACTGAGATTGCTTTGCCCTGAAGAATCAGTGGTTGTAATCGCAAAGCACACGTTGGCTGTGGCTGTCCATACAGTGTTTGTATGAGGAACAGGTTGTTCTTCTGCTGCTTGTATGAGGAATGATGGACTTCCCTAACAGTGTTGCTTGACGAGCCATATGAAATTTGAATAGATACTGAGTCCTCTGTCCACTGTTATTCTTTGCAAGAATTAGATTTTTGATTGACTCATTAATAATGGTTCTCCAGCTGCCTCTATGTATTTTATGCAAATTAAAATTTGACATCGATGGAGTATAGCTCAAAAAGGACTGGCAAATAAATGCTTTTTCATGTTTTATGAATACTGGTTGTGTAAATACTTGATATTAATCCACACAATTTATTTCTTTATGATCTTCTGGAAAACTTCAGGGTCGAACTCTTTCAATACAGGGATTCAAATGGTCTGGTGCTGGAATATTGTCTTCTGAATATCGCCTGACAAAAATATTATGTCCTAAGCAACATTTACACAAATAAAGCCCCAATGGGGTCAATAAATGCAACCCTGTAAAGAGCCCCAACTCAGCAGATTGTCTGCATGTTCTACATCAGTGGTTTCCAACATTTTGACTTCTGAGGACCCTCACTTTATCATTACTGGAACCCAGGGACCCCCACTGAACCATTATTGGAATCCGGGGACCCCGCCACAGAGTCATTACTAAAAGCTGGGGATCTTATCTGTTAATAATATTTTAATTTTTTGAGCAGTCGCAGACCCCCTGAGTAGGCTTCGCGGAACACCAGGGTTCCCCGGACCACAGGTTGGGAACCACTGTTCTACATTATCTGAGGTGGATGGGATCTCCACCAGCAGGCAATTCTCATATGTTTGTCCAGAACTCGTATATTAATAGGTCAGCATATGCCACTCTCACCATGCACACCCCTCCCCTTCCGTTCCTCTTTACTATATAATCCTGCTCATCAGTTCCTGCACATGCTGCTCTCCCAGTTCCTGCATGTCCAGCTATTCTACTCAGTTCCTTCACGACCTTTTCCTCAGTTTCTGCATATGCATAAGGTTCTCATCAGTTCCTGTGTCTCTCTTCCCTCCTGTACCAGCATGCACTTGTCCTCTCCCCTGGTGCTGCATACACCTGCCCTCTGTAGCTCCTCTCTTCGGGTCCTGCATGTACCTCACCTATCCAGCATGTAAATAAAGCCTGTGTTCCAAGTTCTAGCACATACCTCTTCTCTCAACAGTCCCTCCATATACCTCCTCTGATGTTCCCATCTCTGCATGCCCTTCTTCTTTCCTCAGTTCCTGCATGAAACAGTACCTGGACGTATATGTCTTTCTACAAATTCTGCATGTACCTTTCCTCTCATCAGTTCCTGCATGTACCACCACTCTCCTCTGGTTCTGTATGCACTTTCCTGTCTTTTCCTTAGTGTGCCTCCTCTTTCCTCAGTTCATGCATGTACTTCCCCTTTCTCAGTTCCTGCAGGTACCTGTAGTCTCAATCGTTCCTGCGTGAGCCTCCCTGCACCTTCCCACTCCTCAGCTCCTGCATGTAAGTCTCCTCTCATCAGTTCCTGCATGTACTACCACTCTCCTCTAGTTCTGTATGCACTTTCCTCTCTTTTCTTGAGTGCTCATCTCCACTCAATCAGTTCCTGCATGTACCACCACTCTCCTCTGGTTCTGTATGCACTTTCCCCTCTTTTCCTGAGTGTACCTCTTCTCTCCTCAGTTCATGCATGTACTTCCCCCTTGTCGGTTCCTGCAGGTACCTCTACTCTCAGCTGCTCCTGCATCAACCTCCCCTCTCTTTCCTGCTCCTGCGTGCACCTCTCCTCTCCTCATCACTTCCTCTCTAATCAGTACCATATGCGCTCCTCAAGTCTCTTCTGCTATCTTCTGAGGTCACCATCTATGCGCCTGGGGAAGGTGAGGACATAGTCTGGCACCTGTCTGTTGGCTTCGATGTAAAGTCCCAGGTTGCTGACCCGGAAGCAGAGTCCCTCCTTCATGACGTGGACGTAGCAGCGCAGCTTCCCGCCGTGGTAGGCCTCCTGCATATCCCCGCCGTGGTCATTCCAGCAGGACTTCTCCTGCGCGTCCGCCAGCAGCTGGTCCTCCTGCATGAAGCTGTATATGTCTGGGAAAGGCAAAGCAGTGAGTGCTGTGAGAAATCACGTCTACGGAGACCAATTGCAGAATAATGTTTATTATTTAGGCATTAAACTGTGTTTCACACAGAATGGCCTAAGGTTGCACGAAATGCCATGTCTCCCTCTATGTCAGCATGACGACACCGCCTTCCCACACCTCGTGCAGGCAGGCTACCTATAGGGCACCACCCTTTGTCTCAGCCGGATAGGGTGTTTCCTCACTCCAGGGAGGAACCCTCTCCATGGTCATCTGGCTGGCAAGGTCAGCCGCAGGATCAAGTGCCCTGTGTCATCTGAGCAACACAAAAGGATGATGGACGGAGTGCTGAACAATGCAAACACTCACCCCCAGTCACCGATCTGGGTTTATCCATCGTCTTTTTGCTCACTATGCCACCCCAGTTTGGACCCAGCCATATGCAAATCAGTCTTGACCCTGTTCCCCCTAGGAAAAGCCCAGCCTGAACTGCCAAGCCAGGTCCTCCCTGGACTGGAAACAAGCATCCTGGGACCGGTTTCAGGGTATCACCCTTCCTCAGCCAGGCTAGCTTGAATCCAGTGGCACAGTGAGCAAGGGACCCAAGTCTGGGAATACCCTTCCCACTTACGGCAACTTTAGCGACACAAAAGGATGGTGGACGGTTTGTTGAAACTTTTTAAACCCCTGGCTTGGCAGTTTGGGCTGGACTGTTCCCAGGGGGAACAGCGTCAAGACTGATTTGCATATGGCTGGGTCCAAACAGGGGTAGCATGGTGAGCAAAACAACGATGGATTAAACCCAGATCTGTGACTGGGGGGTGAGTGTTTGAAAAGTTTCAACACTCCGTCCATCATCCTTTTGTGTTGCTGTGTGATCTGAGGGCAGCTTGCCTTGATAACAGTTTGTGGGGTCCGTACAATGGCAGGTTAGTGCTGCACGTTTAGTAGGTGAAAGAAATACCAACTCTTATCACGACAGCATCATTTATATTGAAAATGATCTCTATTTTGTGCTTTTAGCACAATTTGCGATACAAGTGGCGATTACTGCTATATATGTATACATTATGTCTGGGTTAGCTTCTAATAAATGCCTCTGATCACATTTAACCAAATGCCACGTGTGTGCTCTTTTGGGGAAAAGGTAAGGGGCTGCGAACTAAAACCTCTTTGTCAGAACTGTTTCTAGCTCCACATGGATCCTTTTTAGATCTGGCTTGACATACCAACTTGACCAGACCTTATGTGATGACTAGAAAAATAATTTTGAGAAGCAGAAGTGAGACAGGGGATTAGGCTCTGCCCACGCGTTAATCTTTTTCACTACAAGCTTTAGAAAATATGTGCCTGCGTTGCTGTTTTTCATTGTGGGAAAGTTTATGCTCAGTACAATAGGTCTGAATTTGTCATGTTGACAAGCAAAGATCAAGGCTGAAGACCGGATTGGCTCATTGGGCAAAGTGATGTCAGATGTTGTAGGGCTGGTCTGTTTATTATGAAATGTTAAGACAAGGCAGTAGCCTTACTTATTTATTCTGAAAATCAGATGCTAAAGCTAATGTGCTTTCCAGGGTGGATTGTTATTTCACTGTGCTGAAGTCTGAAGATAGGTATTTTATTACATGAAGTCTCACACATTGCTGTATTAGCTAATCGTTTTGGTATCTAATACATTTCTCAAAAACGTTGGTAGGGGTAGTACAATTGCACTCTGATAACCCTTGTTAACCTATTTAAACAGGCTCTGTATCTTGTCTTTCCAAGTTTACTTTTCTACATGTTTGTAATCATAGGATTGCATGCCTGACGGTTGTCAAGGCAGTAAGTCTGACGTATTTATTGTGAAAAGCATACATTAAAGCCAATAGGTGCTTTATGGTTGAATATTATTGTATTGTGTTAAAGCCTGTAGAAAGGTTTTTTTTGTTAAGGAAATCTCACAGATTATTGAAACAGGCAAGGAGTTTGACATTGAGTTACCTCCCACCATCCCCCTCCCCCTCTGGTTAGAAAATGTGTACTGTTAAGCCCACTTAGGGGATGTTGTATACCGTTTTGTCAAATGTAATGTAAATTTAAAAAACATGAAATGCCTGTATGACTGACAGCTGATTCGTGGGAAGGTTACGCTCATTGCAGTATGCGTAAACTGGTTATGGTGACTATAGGCCTGATTAGTTCACTGGGACAAGTTATGTCAGAAGTATAGGTCTGATCACTTTGCCATGAAAAGTTATGACATTGTGAAAAACATTTATTAAAGCCAACAGGCCTTTAATGGTGGATTGTCGTTACACTGTGTTAAAGCCTGCAGCCAGGTGTTTTATTGCATAAAAGTTCAGTGTACCATTGTTGAGAAGGGTTCTAGTTACTCCTTTTGTATGGAATGTCTTTGTTCTTTTTAGGTCTGGCTTGTTAACAAGAGCGCATCTTTTCACAAAAAATGATTTCGGCATATTAAAAGAGAGGGATTCTGCTTCTGCCCACGTGTTGATCTTGTTCGCCTTCAGCATCTGATTGAACTCTTAAGAAGTAGTTCCACTGCTCATAACTAGTTCGGGAATTGGAGCTGATAGAACTGTTAATGCAGACCCCATTTCAAATCCAGAGGGAGGGACTTGTCATGATGTACCCCCATGACCAATACAGGAGTGTGGAGTTTCACAGTGTGAACTGTCTGACAGACAGGAACAGGTTTATATTACGGACTCCGTGACAAGTGGAATAGGAAGGGGTTTTACATTGTGAACTCTGAGACAAATGCAGTAGTGAGGGGCTTGCCATATGAACTCCCTGGCAAACAAAACAGGAATGGGTGTGGGTATTACATGGGTATAATAATATTTACTCTCGGGCAAACTCTATACAAATGGACTTTACGTTTGGAATTATCTGGCAAATACAACAGGAAGGGGCTGCACACTAGGAGCTCTCTGAGAAATGGAGCAGGAAGAGGTTTAAATGACATGTCCTTTTTAGGTCGAGCATTCAAAACCTCTTTTATATACTTTATTATATACTTATTTGTGGGCTTCAAGTCCGCCCACTACTTCTCATTAGTTTATCTGTATGTCCTTTAAAAATCCTTGCTTCTAAGTGGTTAATCTTTCCTATTTTCCCACCTTTTCCTCCTTGGTCTACTCCCACGGGGAGCACGCCTCCAGTTCTTGTACCCTTCTACTTGTCCCACTGTACAATCTGTTTAGGGACTACTTTGCTCTTTCTCTCCGAGCATTTGACACCAGAGCTAAATGTTTTCAGTTGCTCCAGGTCAGTTTCTGTAAACAGGGCTATAACTCATGTTATTTCATTAGATTTGCTGTGCATTGAAAGACAGAGGTGAAATGTTAGAGACGGTTTTCCGAGGGTGCCTGTCACCCCTCCCCATCCAGTCCAGCTGGCGCTTTCAAGTACCCGAGCTGCCCTGTTTAGTGCTGTGCGCACTGCCGGCTGGGACATGCAGTTCCTCCTGCATTATCAATCTTCTTTTGCAGTTCCAGTGCTGCAGGGACTACATGTCCCATCGTGCCCAGCACTGACTCGCTTCCATGCAGAGATCAGTGGCTGGCACTGCTGACGTTTGTTTTGTTCAGCCCATGACACACTGTAAGTGACAACTTCAGAGAAGTGTATGGCGTTACATGAGTGATTTTGTACCCCTAACATTCAAGGGCAAGATTGACAGAAATTGCCTCTGTCCTGGTGTTAACATTTGCTTTGGAGAAAATGGCATTTATTTTCCCGCTGGTGCAATAACAACGGAAAGATATGAACAAATGGTTAATAAGTCAAGACCGGAGCTGTGTAAGGGAGGGAATATGTTTTTGCTGCCGCAGTACAGGCGGTCTGGGAAGCCAAATCCAATGGGAGGCCTCAGCACATTTCACACTTTACTTCCTCCTCCAGTGAAGGTAAGAGGAGCTCTGCCGCACAGGTCTCTTCTGTCACAAGAGCATCCCGCGCGTGACAGGCCTCTCCTGTCACAAGAGCATCCTGCGCCTGACAGGCCTCTGGTGTCACAAGAGCATCTCGCGCATGGCAGGCCTCTGGTGTCACAAGAGCATCTCGCGCATGGCAGGCCTCTGGTGTCACCAGCGCATCCCGCGCCCTGACAGGCCTCTGGTGTCACCAGCGCATCCCGCGCCTGACAGGCCTCTGGTGTCACCAGCGCATCCCGCGCCTGACAGGCCTCTGGTGTCACCAGCGCATCCCGCGCATGACAGGTCTCTGGTGTCACCAGCGCATCCCGCGCCTGGCAGGCCTCTGGTGTCACAAGAGCATCTCGCACATGGCAGGCCTCTGGTGTCACAAGAGCATCCCGCGCATGGCAGGCCTCTGGTGTCACCAGCGCATCCCGCGCCTGACAGGCCTCTGGTGTCACAAGAGCATCTCGCGCATGGCAGGCCTCTGGTGTCACAAGAGCATCTCGCGCCTGACAGGCCTCTGGTGTCACCAGCGCATCCCGCGCCTGACAGGCCTCTGGTGTCACCAGCGCATCCCGCGCATGGCAGGCCTCTGGTGTCACCAGCGCATCCCGCGCCTGACAGGCCTCTGGTGTCACCAGCGCATCTCGCGCATGGCAGGCCTCTGGTGTCACCAGCGCATCTCGCGCCTGACAGGCCTCTGGTGTCACCAGCGCATCCCGCGCATGGCAGGCCTCTGGTGTCACCAGCGCATCCCGCGCATGGCAGGGCTCTGGTGTCACCAGCGCATCCCGCGCATGGCAGGGCTCTGGTGTCACCAGCGCATCCCGCGCATGGCAGGGCTCTGGTGTCACAAGAGCATCTCGCGCATGGCAGGCCTCTGGTGTCACCAGAGCATCTCGCGCATGGCAGGCCTCTGGTGTCACCAGAGCATCTCGCGCATGACAGGCCTCTGGTGTCACCAGAGCATCTCGCGCATGGCAGGCCTCTGGTGTCACAAGAGCATCTCGCGCATGGCAGGCCTCTGGTGTCACAAGAGCATCTCGCGCATGACAGGCCTCTGGTGTCACCAGCGCATCCCGCGCCTGACAGGCCTCTGGTGTCACCAGAGCATCTCGCGCCTGACAGGCCTCTGGTGTCACCAGCGCATCCCGCGCCTGACAGGCCTCTGGTGTCACCAGCGCATCCCGCGCCTGACAGGCCTCTGGTGTCACCAGCGCATCCCGCGCCTGACAGGCCTCTGGTGTCACCAGCGCATCCCGCGCCCGACAGGCCTCTGGTGTCACCAGCGCATCCCGCGCCCGACAGGCCTCTGGTGTCACCAGCGCATCCCGCGCCTGACAGGCCTCTGGTGTCACCAGCGCATCTCGCGCATGGCAGGCCTCTGGTGTCACCAGCGCATCCCGCGCCTGACAGGCCTCTGGTGTCACCAGCGCATCCCGCGCCTGACAGGCCTCTGGTGTCACCAGCGCATCCCGCGCCTGACAGGCCTCTGGTGTCACCAGCGCATCCCGCGCATGGCAGGCCTCTGGTGTCACCAGCGCATCCCGCGCCTGACAGGCCTCTGGTGTCACCAGCGCATCCCGCGCCTGACAGGCCTCTGGTGTCACAAGAGCATCTCGCACATGGCAGGCCTCTGGTGTCACAAGAGCATCCCGCGCATGGCAGGCCTCTGGTGTCACCAGCGCATCCCGCGCCTGACAGGCCTCTGGTGTCACAAGAGCATCTCGCGCATGGCAGGCCTCTGGTGTCACAAGAGCATCTCGCGCCTGACAGGCCTCTGGTGTCACCAGCGCATCCCGCGCATGGCAGGCCTCTGGTGTCACCAGCGCATCCCGCGCCTGACAGGCCTCTGGTGTCACCAGCGCATCTCGCGCATGGCAGGCCTCTGGTGTCACCAGCGCATCCCGCGCCTGACAGGCCTCTGGTGTCACCAGCGCATCCCGCGCATGGCAGGCCTCTGGTGTCACCAGCGCATCCCGCGCATGGCAGGGCTCTGGTGTCACCAGCGCATCCCGCGCATGGCAGGGCTCTGGTGTCACCAGCGCATCCCGCGCCTGACAGGCCTCTGGTGTCACAAGAGCATCTCGCGCATGGCAGGCCTCTGGTGTCACAAGAGCATCTCGCGCATGGCAGGTCTCTGGTGTCACCAGCGCATGGCAGGCCTCTGGTGTCACCAGAGCATCTCGCGCATGACAGGCCTCTGGTGTCACAAGAGCATCTCGCGCATGACAGGCCTCTGGTGTCACCAGCGCATCCCGCGCCTGACAGGCCTCTGGTGTCACCAGAGCATCTCGCGCCTGACAGGCCTCTGGTGTCACCAGCGCATCCCGCGCCTGACAGGCCTCTGGTGTCACCAGCGCATCCCGCGCCTGACAGGCCTCTGGTGTCACCAGCGCATCCCGCGCCTGACAGGCCTCTGGTGTCACCAGCGCATCCCGCGCCTGACAGGCCTCTGGTGTCACCAGCGCATCTCGCGCATGGCAGGCCTCTGGTGTCACAAGAGCATCTCGCGCCTGACAGGCCTCTGGTGTCACCAGCGCATCCCGCGCCTGACAGGCCTCTGGTGTCACCAGCGCATCCCGCGCCTGACAGGCCTCTGGTGTCACCAGCGCATCCCGCGCCTGACAGGCCTCTGGTGTCACCAGCACATCCCGCGCATGGCAGGCCTCTGGTGTCACCAGCGCATCCCGCGCATGGCAGGCCTCTGGTGTCACCAGCGCATCCCGCGCATGGCAGGCCTCTGGTGTCACCAGCGCATCCCGCGCATGGCAGGCCTCTGGTGTCACCAGCGCATCCCGCGCATGGCAGGCCTCTGGTGTCACAAGAGCATCTCGCGCATGGCAGGCCTCTGGTGTCACAAGAGCATCTCGCGCATGGCAGGCCTCTGGTGTCACAAGAGCATCTCGCGCATGGCAGGCCTCTGGTGTCACAAGAGCATCTCGCGCCTGACAGGCCTCTGGTGTCACCAGCGCATCCCGCGCATGGCAGGCCTCTGGTGTCACCAGCGCATCCCGCGCCTGACAGGCCTCTGGTGTCACAAGAGCATCTCGCGCATGGCAGGCCTCTGGTGTCACCAGCGCATCCCGCGCCTGACAGGCCTCTGGTGTCACAAGAGCATCTCGCGCCTGACAGGCCTCTGGTGTCACCAGCGCATCCCGCGCATGGCAGGCCTCTGGTGTCACCAGAGCATCTCGCGCCTGACAGGCCTCTGGTGTCACCAGCGCATCCCGCGCCTGACAGGCCTCTGGTGTCACAAGAGCATCTCGCGCATGGCAGGCCTCTGGTGTCACCAGAGCATCTCGCGCATGACAGGTCTCTGGTGTCACCAGCGCATCTCGCGCATGGCAGGCCTCTGGTGTCACCAGAGCATCTCGCGCATGACAGGCCTCTGGTGTCACAAGAGCATCTCGCGCATGACAGGCCTCTGGTGTCACCAGCGCATCCCGCGCCTGACAGGCCTCTGGTGTCACCAGCGCATCCCGCGCCTGACAGGCCTCTGGTGTCACCAGCGCATCCCGCGCCTGACAGGCCTCTGGTGTCACCAGCGCATCCCGCGCCTGACAGGCCTCTGGTGTCACCAGCGCATCCCGCGCATGGCAGGCCTCTGGTGTCACCAGCGCATCCCGCGCCTGACAGGCCTCTGGTGTCACCAGCGCATCCCGCGCCTGGCAGGCCTCTGGTGTCACCAGCGCATCCCGCGCATGGCAGGCCTCTGGTGTCACCAGCGCATCCCGCGCATGGCAGGCCTCTGGTGTGGCAGGCCTCTGGTGTCACAAGAGCATCTCGCGCATGGCAGGCCTCTGGTGTCACAAGAGCATCTCGCGCATGGCAGGCCTCTGGTGTCACAAGAGCATCTCGCGCATGGCAGGCCTCTGGTGTCACAAGAGCATCTCGCGCCTGACAGGCCTCTGGTGTCACCAGCGCATCCCGCGCATGGCAGGCCTCTGGTGTCACCAGCGCATCCCGCGCCTGACAGGCCTCTGGTGTCACAAGAGCATCCCGCGCCTGACAGGCCTCTGGTGTCACAAGAGCATCTCGCGCATGGCAGGCCTCTGGTGTCACCAGCGCATCCCGCGCATGGCAGGCCTCTGGTGTCACCAGCGCATCCCGCGCATGGCAGGGCTCTGGTGTCACCAGCGCATCCCGCGCATGGCAGGCCTCTGGTGTCACAAGAGCATCTCGCGCATGACAGGCCTCTGGTGTCACCAGCGCATCCTGCGCATGACAGGTCTCTCCTGTCACCAGGCCTGCACGCTGCAGTGTGTGCCCCATTCATTCGCACCTAACCCTTAGGTTCATAAAAACGGACTATCTGAATGTCTGAAAAGTTGCTGCAACACTGCTGAACATACAAGCATAGCAAACAGCGCGTAAAGTCAGAGAATTACCGGCGTGGCTGTTCCGCACTGTGAAGAAGAGACGCTGCCGGACTTCTTTTGTTTTTATTTCTCAGTACACGCTTTGTGCCGTCCGACAGGAGGACTTCAGTGAGGCTCAGTTAAAAACGTCATGTCATATTGGCCTCTAAAAATGAAACTGAAAGTTCGTGCCTGCCAAGTGCATTCATGCCGTGTGATCCCGACTGGCACTCCAAAGTGTTCTTTAAATGAAGAGGTTTCAGACGTGCCTTTAACGACAAAGTGAAACTACGAGGCCTGCAAAGCGCTGCACAGAGGACACCCAGGAATGGTTACGGTGTCACGCTTGGCATGACGGTCAGCTGGCAACTAAGCAGAGTGTATTGGCTTTTGAAGCAGTGCGACTGGAGAGAACGGGAAACGATGCGCGACAGACGTCTCATTCTGCATTTACAATGAAATGAATCGTTCAAACACGAGCAAGCGCATCGATGACGACGTGCTATGCCATTTGTCACGAAAGCAGCCCTCGGTTGCATTCATTTACACATGACGTACAGATGCATTTAGTAGCATGCGAGAGTAAAGCACCCCCTCTTATTTCAGCTTACACCCTATTACTTTGTGTTCTCTCCGTTCGCTCTTTCGGTTCATCCTATCACAGCAGAACGCGTTCTTAGGAGGAACTTCAGATTAAGGGAACCATTCATCTATAAATTCGGGCATGCAGCCGCGGTCTCTCCGACATTGTGTGATCTTGGGCAAATGCTGTACCTGTCTGTGCCAAAGTGCCTCTGAAACAATAGGGCATAATCATATGAAGTGTTTACAATGTGCTGAACACTGCTATATACCCCACGGTACCTATAACCGGGCACTGCTTTTCATTAAAAACAATGTAAGGGGCGGCTCTGCTCGGCAAAGTGAGGCTGAGAAGGATTTTCTGGCCCCCCAGGTTCGCGTTTGCTCAGTGATCATGTCACCCATTTTCTGTGATGGTGACATGAAGCACAGTCTCGCGAACCAGCTTTCCCTCGAGTCATTTCTCTCTTTCAAAGGTGCAGAATTGTAGCACGAATGGCACCGCGAGAACCAAGGGGGCCCCGGCGGGTTCTGGTGTGAAAGAATACACAATGCGCTTATTTAAGGGTCCGACAAAGCTGCACACATCCAACACGATCAACTTATATTTTCAGAACATGCAGTGGTTGTCTCTCTGAAATGCGTCAAGGTTGGAAGGACCCTTTAACACCACCTCAGCGTATACACACGTGCATGTGGATTGTCACGTGCGCCAGAATGACCACTATTGATTACTGGTACTGTTTCTGATACCTGTCTTCTAAACTTCACAAAACAGAATCAAAAGTATCACCATAACATATTTTATTAAATTAGCGTATCTCCATGTTCGAAAGAGTTTCAAACATGTTTCCAAAATGACCTAAAGAAAGTTAAAACACGCAATTCCCTAAATCTCTCAAGCATAACGCAGGCTCGCTGGCTGCTGGTGAGTCACAGGAGAAGGGCATAAAAAACATAGCAGTAGGAACCGGAAGTTTTAACCAAGCCTGTCATCTTAAAATGACGTCATCCGTGTATGTATAGTAAAACTTGCCCTTTACATTCTGTTGTTTGGCCACTGAACACACACCTCGTGTCAAATAAAAGCTGGGTTTCTTGATCACTTAGGGCCAGATGTACCAAAGGATTTGACCCATTCTGTGTCTATGGGAAAAAGGTTTCGTACATATGGCCCTTAATGTGCTACTGTCAGTTTTTTTTTCTTTCTCAAAATTATCCTTCTTTTTCTTTGAGGGTGAAAATGAAATTGATTCCCACCGGAAGTTCCGGAACGTGTTTTCGGATGGCTATTCGGAACATGAAAATATGTCTTGATATTTCTTTGTAACTATTGGAAATTAATTCTTGGCACGCACACTCCTCGGTGTCATACAGACAATAAACTGTACTCATCACAGTGCAAACTTGAATACGGAGATGCTCAGCAATTTGAAAAACTTGACAGGAAAGGAGGTAAAAAGAAGCTGGAACTCGAAAAACTATGTCTGATAATAGGAATTGCAAACTTAGTTCTCCAGTCTTGATAGAAAAAGACAACTTTGATATATATTACAGCAAGTGTGTGATAGACATTGTGTTCTAAACAGTTACTGCTTGTTAAGACTTATTGGAGACGACAGTAGAGATTCTTGTACGCAGTGCAAGTCTGTAATCTAACAGCTTTGAGAGGGAAAAAGATGTATTCTGCATGTTAACTTATTCTGTACAGCGCTGTGATACACACAACTGCACAACACACCACATACATCCAATCCACACCACAGAATTCCACATCATGACACACAATTCAACAGCACACCACACAATTACTACACTACATAATTACTACCTACCAAGCCACATCACAAAACACAATTCCACATAATTCCACTCCATGACACACAATCCCACTCCACATAATTCCACAACACTCAAAACCACAAGTACTGTCCACATAATTCCACTGCACGCCATGCTGCATAATTACACTACACAAATCCACGTCAGACAATTCCACAACTAACAATTTTAATACAACCCACATAATTCCACTCCACACCATATAAGTCCACTCCACACCATACCACATGGATGAAATGCACTGTCATTTACAACTAACTCTCCCAAAGGCTAGACCTATTGGCTTTACCAATGCTTGTTTAGGTTTAGCCGCAGTTAATACTTTGTGTCTTCAAGGAGAGACTTAATGTCCATGTCAAAGTATACCGTGAGTCTGCTTACAATGTGTGATGGGTCTCTTTAGGTAGATAGTATGGGGTCATCCTTATGGTGATTTTAAAGCCACCTGGTTTGCTTTATTAATTATGAAATCTGGTTACAAAAGCAGTAGGCCACTCATTTGATTTTGTGAATGATTTACTAAAGCTGTGGGCCTAACGTTGTTGATTGTGAAACGCTTTATGTTTTGCAAAATACCTATTTTTTTGGCACTGCTCGTGCTTGGGTTAGAGGCGTCCGGCTGCACATATTGTCACATTGTACTTTGCAAATAATGGGAGGAAACTAGAACTACAAGGGTAGTTGCCACGTGCAATATTTCTTTAGGGTGTGCAATTTGCACCCTGGCAATTCTGCAAGGGCAGTTTCAATGTGTAATTCCATCAGAAATCTTGCAAATGTTTCTAATTTTGTACACAGTATTCATTAGTATGTTCATTAAAGTATGTCTCAGTTTTAGAGAAATTATTGGCTGGGCATTTATTTCTTGTTAGATTTGTACATAGCTGAGTTCTATGTTTCTAAACCACTGCACCTCCCCGAGTAAGATTTAGATTGCTCTGTCTCATTGCCTAGAGAGTCAAGTGCTAAAAGGGTACTTGGTCCCATTTTGGGAGTCAGGGTTCAGGAAACCCCAGGACTACTGAGATGAAAGAGCTCTATTGACAGAGCTAAAGCCCAGTAACTCACGACTGCCCTGGAAGCTCCCGAACCACATTCCTCAAACACAAAAGGTTGGGGTTTTAATTTAGGAGCTCTCTGAAAATTGCAATAGGTTATACTTTGTAAACTATCTGACAAATGCAATAGGAAGATATTTTGTATTGTGAACTTCTTGCTAACCACCAAAGGAAGGTGTGTTACATTGTGGAGTCTCTTAACAAAGACAGCAGGATTGGTATTACATTGTGCATTCTCTGATCAATGCAACAAGACGATGTGTTACATTGTGAGCTCTCTGATCTACACTACACCAAGTGATTTTACAACTCCACCTCTTATTTGATTTACCTTGAAGTGCTTCTGTTAAATCTGTTAAATCCCAGTCGGACCTGCCCCACGGGGGGATAAGTGAGCAGACAGATCTTGTTTAAGACATTCTGCATAGTGGGTAGGGCCCTTGCCCTAAGTAGCTCAACTCTCAGCTTACTCCCAATGTAACATCACAAATCCATCATCCACACTTGGTTGTTACTTTGTTCTGACACAGCCAGGCAGGCAGACACTCTTTCATGCTTCTGGTTCGTCCAGCACACCAGAGGTGTCAGAGGGTGCCCATGTCAGTGCCAGGAAGCTGAGTTCCTGTATGAGCACAGGGTGCAGCACATTAAAGCCAATGCTTGTCCAGGTAAGCTGTGGGAGAGTTCATGAGACACCTATTTCTTTTTTTCCACAGTATAATATAAGTAGGCGGTTATACTTTCATTACCAAGGGGTCAAATAAATCTTGGTATGGCCAATGTTCTTGGCAATACAAGAATTCCTGTACACGAATCACACACACTGCTGTGTGTGCAGAGGATACTGCATCCTGATCTGTTCCTTTAGCTGACCCCTTGCCCAGGGCTGTCCCTGTACAAGGTACCCCCAGGAGGGATGTTCCTCTACAACATGCTTGCACAGGACTGTCTATGTGCATGATATTTCACCCAGGGTTGCGAGGTACAAGACACCTCACAGAGGGCTGTCCCTCTAGAAGATATCTCACACAGGGCTCTCTGTGTAAGAGGGATATCTCAGTCACAGCTGTCCCTATCAAACATACCTCCCATAGGGCTGTCCCCGCGCTTGATACTCCCAGGACTGTACCTCTGTATACCTCACACAGGGCTGTCATAGCAGAAGACAACTTACTCATGGCTGTCTCTGTACAAAATACCTCAAACAGGGCTGTCCCTATAAAAGGTACCAATCAAAGAGCTCTCTCCCTACAGGGTAGCTCACCCAGGGCTGTCTAGAGGTGGGCGAGCCACAGAAGGCTCCAGCCAGTGGCCTGGCTCTTGCTCAGCTTGAGGTCTGTTTGCATTCTTGGGCCCAAAACGAGCCAAGCTTTCATGTGACTTCTGCCTGCCAACCACACTCTACCCTCATGCACCAGGAATTAAAAATAAAGCATATACCTTAGATGTTAAAAAGGAGAGAAAGAGATAGCCAGCTAGTGGATGGATTGCATAATGTGAAACCAGAAAATGTGGTCAATGCTCTCTTTCCAAACTGACCAAATTGTGTGATCCTAGGCAAATATGTTTTCACCAAGCCTCATTTCCTTTGTCATCACATAGGATAGCATCTTCAAATGAGTGACTTTACTGGTACAACCGCTCATGTTTAACACACTATACTACTGATCCCTCTATTATAAGAATGTAGGACACAGAACAGCTGTCACTGCACAAAGTACCTCTCACAGGGCTGTATCTGTACAATGTAACTCACCCAGGGCTATCTCTGCACAACGTACCTCACCCAGGGATGCCACTGCACATGGTACCTCACCCTGTGCTGTCTCTGCACAATACATCTCACCCAGGGCTGTCTCTGCACAATGCATCTCACCCAGGGCTGTCACTGCACAAGGTACCTCCCAAAGAGCTCTCTCTGCACAAGGTACCTCACCCAGGGCTGTCACTGCACATGGTACCTCACCCAGGGATGTCACTGCACATGGTACCTCACCCAGGGATGTCACTGCACATGGTACCTCACCCAGGGATGTCACTGCACATGGTACCTCACCCAGGGATGTCACTGCACATGGTACCTCACACAGGGCTGTCTCTGCACAATACATCTCACCCAGGACTGTCACTGCACAAGGTACCTCACACACAGGGCTGTCTCTGCACAATACATCTCACCCTGTGCTGTCTCTGCACAATACATCTCACCCAGGGATGTCACTGCACATGGTACCTCACACAGGGCTGTCTCTGCACATGGTACCTCACACAGGGCTGTCACTGCACATGGTACCTCACCCAGGGATGTCACTGCACATGGTACCTCACCCAGGGATGTCACTGCACATGGTACCTCACACAGGGCTGTCTCTGCACAATACATCTCACCCAGGGCTGTCACTGCACAAGGTACCTCACACAGGGCTGTCTCTGCACAATGCATCTCACCCAGGGCTGTCTCTGCACACGGTACCTCACACAGGGCTTTCTCTGTACAATATAATTCACCTAGGGCTGTCTCTGCATAAGGTACCTCTCAAAGAGCTGTCTCTGCACATAGTACCTCACCCAGGGATGTCACTGCACAAGATACCTCTCACAGGCGTAGAGGAGTTGAGACATGCGCACTCACCCAGAGGCTTCTGCTCCTTCTTTCTCGCTCCCTCCTCCTTGTTCTCTTGGTTGGCCCTTGATGAAGCCGCTGAGGAGAACTGCTTCCGAACAAGATATGGAATCAGCTCCCTGCGAATGGACGTGAATGACCTGAGGAGAGAGGAGTGACATGCTAAGTAATCATTTTCACTCAACATTGTGCCATAATGCTGTATGAAGGTGCTGTGCCCACAGTGGGCTCATCTACAGGGACTCCCACATACCTCAGTTGTGCAGTAAAGATTCTCAGTTCCAGCACAAAGACTGGTGGAGCACAAGGAAAAATTACATTTTGCCACATGGGACAGAGTCCTGTTTAAGGGCATGTTTTGTACTCTAGGACCCAGTTGTGCTGTTTGCATGCAGCGTTCTAAGGAAGCTGCTTACAGTTGCCTTAACACAGCACCAGATTCTGATAATCTACATAGCATCCCAACTGTGTCCTGGGAGCACACAAACACGACTTTGTAACTATTTGCACTTAGCAGTCTTTGCTGACAGCTTGACCTCTTGTTAATTTAAATTAATTTATGTCTGTGGTTGTAATTCGTCCTGTGTGTTTAATCAGTGGTGGGATTCCTATTCAAATCGGTCAGTGCTCGAGGTTGGAGAAGGGTTTAATATAATGGGGGTGATGGGGTAATCCCATTAAAAATGTGGGTCTTTCAACGTTCCATCCTGACCCAGGTGACTATAGAGAGTTTAGCAGGTGGTCTCTCTGTGCTCTTGCAACTCTCTATGTATCTCATGTCAGGTGGAGCTTATCTGGCCAAGCTAGAATCTGATCACCTTTTCCAGGCGAAGGATGTTATATTCTGCAAACTCAAAGTCCTTAATTTGTACCGCCGTTTGCCGGTGTTCAGCACCCGCACTTATTTCCAAACATCGGTACATATTTATGGGATTACACCACATGATGGCGCTGTGTGTCTGTTTTTCAGCAGAATTCATCAGTGCCGCATTTATTTAAAAATGATAAATCTACCACATAGGCAATGCTGGCATTGGCATTCAGCAGTAGTAGAAGGAGCTGTTGGTAGTGCCAGCTGCAGTGGATTCCTATGAAGTGTCTGGGCCCTAGTTCTTAATATCTTACAAATTAACCACTGGGAACGCAGATGGCAAGTGGCTATTATGTGGTGCTCCTACTAGCTGGTCTAGTCAGTGGGTAATCATCCTGCTCAAGAGCTGGGTTGTGGTGTTCACAGGTTCTTATGTCTAAACCGTAGCTATTTACACGCTTATTGAGTTCCTAGTTGCCTTGTGAACCATACAGAGAGAAAGGTATTATTCTTTGTACCAGTTCCCAGGTTTCCTGTCCCCAATCGGTCTTTTCCCACAGTTAGGGCCAGATGTAGCAAAGGTTTTTCCCCATTCTGTGTCTATGGGAAAAAGTGTTTGTACATATGGCCCTTAATCACTAAAGGTTCTGGCTGCCCATCTAAGTCATGAATTAAATGGTTTTGTAATTTAGATCTGGTGATTGTTATTAATCTAGAGCTCGGGCCACAAGACAGTAACTGTTCAGTGTGGAAAATGTAAACAAAAATGTATGTTATGTCCTAGATCCTGCCCTCATTAATTCTACTATTTGTTTACACTGTTTGTTTGGTCTTGATAGTTTGCTATGAGGTGATCTCTGATGGGTCTGGATGCAATAATGTCACAGATGGTGACAGCAGCCCCCTTCTTGCGAGTAGAGAGCTAGAAAGGGCATGCAGGACCTTCTTTGTCTTAAGGCAGCACATTTAAAAGCACTTGACAATCCACCGGGTTATGCCAGCCTTGGACATAGGCCGACCTTTGTAAGGTTTTGCAAAGGAAACAAAGAGTTAATTTGATTCTATCAATGTACAAGATTGACCTCTTAACATCTAACGTATGCAGTGTTTTTTCTGCAACGGAATCTGGCTGTGGGAAGAAGAGCGGGAGCTCTGTGGTTTGGTAAAGGTGGAAGGGTGATACCACCTTAAGTAGGAACTTAGGGTTACTTTTAAGAACAAACCTATTCCTGAGGACTTTCACGACATTTCCTGTGTAGTAGGCACTCGCAGGTTGCTGCTGAGCCCAAGAGAGGTGATAGCAACAAGGAAGGTTACATTCCAGGAAAGGAACTTCAGAGGGAATGAATGAATAGGTTCAAATGGTGGGTCCATGTGTCTGGTGAGGACAATGTCGCGGTTCCACACAGGAGCAGGAGGTACTCTGGGGTTTATGACCCCTCTGACTCCCCCCACAAAGGCCTTGACACTGGTATTCGGAACAAAGATGTGTATGTCTTTTATCTTTTAAATATTATGGGGCAGCTCTGAATTCCTGGGAACTTGGACAGTTACATAAAACAAAT
The DNA here is from genome assembly GCF_031143425.1 of Pleurodeles waltl. Classification (NCBI taxonomy): domain Eukaryota; kingdom Metazoa; phylum Chordata; class Amphibia; order Caudata; family Salamandridae; genus Pleurodeles; species Pleurodeles waltl. The sequence goes on along the minus strand of NC_090443.1, from coordinate 981,553,037 downwards.
AAGACAGTGGTTCCTTCGGAGGAAGTATAAGTCTGAAGGCATTCCATTCCAACAAAAGGTGCTCCAATAAGAATGGGGCAGTGAAAAGTGAAGTATGAATGTGACAAGAATTTGAAGAAGCTGCTTCTTTTGGTCCTGATGGTGACCCTACCCAAAATGTGTTAAGAGGGTTGAAACGTTGACATGTATACCAACAGACTGTTAACAACTATGTGTATATCTACAATGTACTTTCAATTGGAGTCATCACTATTCACTTTTCACTGTGCCATTCATATTGGAGTACCTTTTGTTGACATGCAATGCCTGTCATAACAGTGATAAAGGTCAACAGTAATGAAATCCATTTGCATTTTTAAAAGAGAATCTGTCTTCAAAGAGATTGTAGTTTCTGTGTTTATATGTTGCCTTGGAAATATAGACTTATAACTCCTCCGAGGGGACCACTGTCTTCTTTGTTTTATGTAACTGTCCAAGTTCCCAGGAATTCAGAGCTACCCCATAATATTTTGCATGTTCTGCACTTAAGCTACAGCTGCTGTCAAGGGCAGGCAAATGGAGGTGTAGGCAAGGCACACTTTTTGTGGGTGCAAAATGTAGGCAACAAGCTGCTGATCATAGGTTTTTAAAGGATCCAATATGTTTGAAAACAATCAGTCAATCAGTACGTATTTGTAGAGCGCTGCTTGTCATGCGAGAGGGTATCCAGGCGCTTGCTGCCGGTTTTGGTCGAGGCGAAGAGCCAAGTCTTGAGTCCCTTTCTGAAGTGGGACAGGGAGGGAGTGTTGCGAAGGTGAAGGGAGAGGCTATTCAAGGTTCTGCCGGCGAGAAAGGAGAATGAGCGTCGTCTGGTGCGGCATCGACATATGCAGAAAATCTGTGCGGGGTGGCGTGTGGAGCAGACGTTCATGGTGGGTTGGTAGAGGGTCAGGCTGAGGTAGGCGGGGCCTAAGTTGTGCAGGGCTTTGTATGCATGGGTTAGGAGTTTGAATTGACATTGTTTTTGGATCGGGAGCCATGTGGGTTCTTTTAGGCAGGTTTAGCATTAGACTGGCCACTGCATGCTGGATTGCCTGAAGTCTTTGTATGAGTTCAGTGGGGATGTCCACGTAGAGTGGGTTGCTTTAGTCAAGTCGGCTTGTGATGAGGGCCTGAGTCACCATCTTCCTTGCGTTGATGAGGAGCCATTTGAAGATCTTGCGAAGCATGCAAAGCGTGTGGAAGCATACTGAAGAGACAGCGTTTATTTGGCATTTTATGAAGACATTCCTGTCCAGGATGATTCCTAGGTTGCAGGCGTGATCTTTTGGTCTGGGGGTTTGTCCAAGTTCAGAGGGCCACCACGAGCTGTTCCAGATGGCTGTGTGTCTGCCAGAGATAAGTATTTCGGTTATGTCTGTGTTGAGGTTTAGGCAGTTGTCACTCAACCAGGTAGAGCAGCTGTCACTCATCCAGGCAGAGGCGTTCTTCATACAGTTGTGAAAGTTTGTTTTCGTTGTGGTTGACTGATAGCGAGAGGAAAAGTTGAGTGTCGTCTGCGTATGAGATAATGTTGATGTGTGATCTGACGATGTCTGCGATGGGTGTCATGTAGACGCTGAATGGTGTTTGGCTGAGGGAAGATCCTTGTGGGACGCAGCAGATGGTGCGTTTGGCTTGTGAGGAGGGAGGCGGACTCTGTGTGCGGCCCGTAAGAAAGAACGCAATCCATCCTAGCGCTTTGTCTGTGATTCAGACGTGGCAAAGTCTGACGATGAGTGTGTGGTGAGATACAATGTCTAAAGATCGAGCAAGATTAGGGCTGCCGATTCTCCTCTGTTGAGTAGGGTGCAGCTATCATCTGTTGCGGCGATCAGGGCTGTCTCGATGATGTGGTTGGGTCTGAAAACTGATTGGGATGGGTCTTGTAAGTTGTTTCTTAAAAGATGTTGGCTGAGTTGGAAGTTGATGGCTTTTTTTAGGACCTTGGCAGGGAACGGGATTAGAGAGCTTGGGTGGTAGTTCTGGAGTTGGTTTGGGTTGGATTACGCTTTCTTGTGGAGGGGTCTGACCTCTGTGTTTTCCAAGCTTCAGGATACGTGGCAGTATCTATTTAGGTGTTGAGGATGGTGGGAGTTGGTGGCTGATCTCATCTCTTCCAATGTAAAAAATTAGGTGGGGACATGTGTCGGTGGGTGTTCCTGAGTGGCTGGAGTTTATAAGTGTTGGTGTGTTGGCTGTACTGAGTTGATTCCAAGCAGTGAGAGGGTGGTGGGCGATAAGGGTAGGTGAGATGTTGTGGAAGTCGGTGGGTTGGGCGGGGTCAATGTTTTCTGTAGATGGTCTGCATCTTGTTGTGAAAGTGGTCGGTGAGGGCATTGCAGAGTTCCTCGGAGGACAGGATGGCGTTTTCGGTGGCTGATAGGTTGGTGAATTTGACTATGGGGAAAAGCTCGTTGGCTTGGTTGGTGTTGATCTATATTTGGTGGGACAGGACCACTTTTTTTCCTGCTTTGATCTAGTGGTGGTAACTGTTGATGGCTGATTTGAAGGTGGCTTGGTTAGCATGGCTCATGATGGTGAGCCATTTTCTTTTGAGTTGTTTGTACTTGTGCTTTGCTGAGCTGAGTTCCGGGTTGTACTCATTTGGTCGTTTAGGGGGGTTTTGTGGGTTTTGACTGGCTTGGGTGGGGTGACTTAATCCGCGGCTGGTAACCCAGTTGTTGAAATTTTGTACTGCTGACTCGAGGTTGGTGGTGACTTTGGGTTGTGTAGTGCTGAGGGAGTCGGTCCACTATTGCTGGGTGACCTTGGCCCAGCTGTGGGAAGTAGTGCTGTTACGGTAGGGGGCGGTGCAGGTGGGTGCCTCAATGGAGAAGTGTACGATGAAGTGGTCCAACCAGGTGAGTTCCGATGTGTGGCTGTACCCGATTCTGTTGCTGGATGTAAAGTTGGGGTCCAGTGTGTGTCCAGCTTTATGCGTGGGGTCTGTAGCTAGCTGTTTGAGTCCGATGTTTAGTCTCTCCAGGAGGTCGAAAGAGCTGGTGTCTGTGAGGTGGTCTAGGTGGAAGTTGGGGTCTCCTAGGAAGATGTATCATTCGGATTCGATGGAGAGAGGGGTGACAAGTTCTGTGATGACGTCGCTGAGGTTGGTTCACGGTCCAGGAGGTCTGTATGCAAGGGTGCTTTTGATGGTGGTGTTCTTTCCGTGTGGAGCTTGAAGTTCATGTTTTCCATGAATGATGTGGTTTCATCACTGGTGATGGTGCAGGTGACACTCTTGTGTATGATGGTGATGTCACCTCCTGGTCTGTTGGTGCGGTCAACAGTAATGTATAAACTGCTTCCACTCTGCTGCATGTGTTATGTGTTGTGTGTTGTTGGACCTCCTTCAAGATAGACATACACTGTTGCGGAAGGTGGAGGTACCCGAAATTTAGGACCTCAGATGCCAAATCCCAAGGTTGAGCTGCCTGGGATTCAGATGCCTGACCTGACCTTGTCTCTGTGTGAGAATGTTTTGCCTGAGGGGAAGCCTCTCGTGGAGCTGACTGATAACTCCCCGAGAGTGGAAAGCCAAGGCTTTCCGGTCCAGGTTGGTGTCACTAGGATGACAGAGAAGTTTGCCTGAACTTCCAAACCACAAAGGGAAGCAGTGGGAGAGGTGGAAAAACGTAAGCAAATATCCTTGAACAGTTCATCCATAACGCATTCCCCCTCATGAACCTTTAATGCCTCCTGCTGAGCAGGTCTGTAAAGTTGCTGACCACCCCCTAGGAGATGCCCTGCCATAAGGTGAATGTTGTAGAGGAGAGCCCATACCAGATACCCTGAGCTAGGCGAGAGAGACAAGGGAGTGAATACCGCACAGTTTTTTAATGTACATGGATACCATGGTGTCTGTTCTGATTAGGACTACCTTGCAGTGAATGAGCAGCAAAAAAGCGTTCAGGGGAAGGTGAATGGCCAGCAGTTTTATATAACTGATGCAGCGATCCTGGTGCTGAGACAGCCACTGTCTATGGATTATGTACTGGTTGAGATATGCGCCCCAACGCATGAGAGAGGTGTGCGTGATAACAGTCGATGCAGGACCAGGAATGCGAAAGGCCTGCCTTGCACTGAGTTGATGGCTGACCACCTTTGCAGACAGCAGTGTGATTTGGCGTAAGCCAACACTAGATCTTCCCATTGACCCTGAGCCTGATACCATTGGACTTCCGGCCACACTTGAAGGGGGATTCATGTGTAGCCTTTCAAGGAGAGCAATTGCAAGGCAGGATGGCATAATTCCCAAAAGGCGCCTGAGAGCATGAAGTGTGACCTGATGATTAAGCTGAAAGAGAGGCAGTAGGGGTGCTGGAAAGCTAATATCCTTTGCTCATTGGGGTATGCTTTGCCTGTGGTTGTATTTAACCTAGGAAGCCAAGGAAGAGCTGCATATTAAGAAGTGAAATCCACTCTATGACCTCATGGTACACTGTGATATCATCAGGGGGTGAAGCCCTGACAGGATAGTGGTCTAAGTCAGGGTCACGTGCATAATCACCCCATGGGTCATCAGTGGGATTTTTCCCTAATGGCTGATCATAAGGATCAAACTGATTCCCTTGTGCGGAACCTAAAAGGGGACCCCCTCTGGTAACTCTGGCGAGGCAGTGATGAAGGGCTGCATGGCCCTGGTGGTGGAGGTGAGGGTGTAGGAGAAGGACTGTGTGGAAAAGGAACAGGACTGGTAGTTGCATCTCTCTCTTGGGTGTGGATTTCAGGGAAAAAGGCATAAAAGTGGTCTGTTTCTCAACAAAAGATTTCTTTTGCGAGAGATAGAGTCTGATGATGGTGTTGGAACTGGTGGAGGAAGCTTGGCACGACTCCTGCCCGTGAATCTGCAAAAAGGAGCTGTAGCCTAGTGTCCAACTTTTGCTGTATCTTCTCTAAGATTGGAGCCTTGATGTCCTCCTCCATGTGCATTGCTCCAGATTTCAGTCCTTCTTTTGTCTTGGAGCTCGCTGTGGTTTTCGAGATAATGTTGGCTTCAGTGCCTATGCAAGTTTCGGTGCCAAGGAAGGCTTTGCTGTGGTTAAAGGCTTGGGAACTGACCAAGGCCTTAGAGTGGATGAGTGTCTCAGCACCTAATGAAGAGAGGGCACTATAATGTGTTTCTAAGCCGATGGAGGCTTCAGCGTTAACGCTGGTTTGTGAGCACATGCTGATGGAGGTGGTGGTGCTGGCCTCTGGGGATTGAGGCCATCGACTGGAGACTTGGTAGGCTCTGAGGCCTTTATTAAAGGAAAGACAACGAACACGAGAGAACATAGCAAATCGAGGAGCCCACTTGGTACACATCCAAACCTGATGCTGGAAAAAAGTCTAACATGAAGTCGATGCCCATGTGCAATGTACACCAAAAGGAGGAGTCACAGCACAGCCATGACTTGAGAGACTTCTTCAAAGAAAAACAACTTCCAAATATCTGATCTCAATACTGGATATCAGGAGTAGTATGCTAAACATGTGAATCTAGAGCCACACATGCTACGAACACAAACAATCATTGATTACAGAGCGCACAGAAACCCACAATCGGTCGTGGCACTAAAGCAGGACGGATGGACACACAGACACACCTCGACCCCCACCTGGAAACCTTGCAAATACACCCATGATATACTCATGGAATTGATGGGCAATCTATGGCAACTAAGGCAGGATCCAGGATGAGGCACTGGACATTTTTTCAGCATTCTGATGACACATATGAATACTTCTCTCTTGTTCCTACTTTACTAATGGCTGTCAGGATTTTTTCCTGATTCTTCTCTAGGTACAAGACATTACAAATGCCTCCATTAGGTAGATAAAATCAATAACTGTCTTACGCATACGGGCACCTTAACCACAAAATCTCAGTCTTTGTCAATTCTTACTTTAGTGTATGAAAAATCTCCATTTCCTCACGCAAACACCTCTCCTTTGGCCATCCTTCCACAATGAACTTTCTTAAGCTCTCCTAAACACTTCCTCTCCTTACGCCACTCTGCCGTGCACAATGGCTGTCAGCTCATCGAATGCTCTACAGCCTCATACTCTGAATCACTGTTGCTATCTTCCATTTACCTTGTGAAGAATGGATCTCAAAGAAAATATTTTTTAATGTAGCAAAAAGTTAGTAGGGATCTTTTCGATCCTAAATCCATCCATAATTAAAAAATACTGCAATTTATGGATCAAATCTGTTTATTGGTATTTACAATACATAAACCAAATACAAAGCTCTGTACCTTCATCCAACTCATTTGGCTACCAACATATCACAGTGTCCCTTGCCATGCATGTCTGAGGGCGGCCCATCAGAGAGTCGTAGTTGACATAGGAAGATGTACTTCCTCCACCCACCAGCCCTCCCCTAGGGACTATAGCCGTGGCATAGATGATATGACAGTCCGGTTCAAGGCAGAGCTAAAAACAACGAACAGACAAAACACAAATGCATAACTGTGCTTCCCTGCGCCAGCACCCTCAGTACCACCCCCCCACCACCTACCCCCCCACCCCCCAACACTCACCCCACCCATCCCAGCCCCCCCTTCAAAACCTCTGCCCCCGGCCCTCTTCACTCTCCACTGGCCAAACTACGTCATCAAATGTCTCGAATCAGCCCCAGGACCTTTAAATAGGCCGGGCAAGTCCGCTCGTTAAATTCCGTGGACAAAATCTGAAGGAACAGCCTCCATAGAGTACAAATGTCTCCCACCCGCTGCTCGGACGCCAGTGTTAATTTCTCCATTGCCAGGATGAACCACAGCTTATGCCGCCAAGAGGTATAAGTCGGCAGCCTGTCTGAGCCCCAAAGGGCTAGGATCGCCTGGAGTGCAGCATTAAGGGCCAGGGCCATCTGCCGCCCTCTCTGCGAGCGAAGAGGGAAAGTGAGAGGGTTGGGTAAACCCAATATAACATATGACGGCAATCTAGGAATCTCTGTCTGGAATACTTTATCGATGTCATCCAGGATACCCTTCCAATATCTCTGTAACTTGGGGCAGTGCCAGAGTAGGTGTACAAGTGTACCCGTGTTGCCGCACCCCCTCCAGCAAAGACACGATTTAGAGGGGTCCCATGCATTCACCCTTGCTGGGGTATAGTACCAATAGGAGGCCAACTTATATGCTGTCTCTGTCCCTGACGTATTGTACGCAGTGTGATGCGCTCTATAATGTATACTGTCCCATTCTTCCTCTGTCTGCTCCCTCCCCAGCTCCACCTCCCATCTCCTCTGCCCCTTGGATTTAGGCGGCCGCTCCACCGCCTGCAGAAGTGTATACAATTCCGATATCACCCGCTTGTCATCTTTCTTTACCAGAAGCCATTTCTCAAACGGTGTAAGCGGTCTGTCTATCAAGGGCCTATTCGCCGGCAGAAGGGCCCAATGCCGAACCTGATAATACATCAGCCTATCTGCCTCCGTCAGCCCATACGTCTTTCTCATCTGGTCAAAAGAGATTACTCCGTCCGCATCAAATAAACTCCCTACCCTTTTGCAGGCCCCTTCATACCAACGGCGAAAATTCTCCACCTGCAGACCTGGTGCAAAGTCGGGATTCGCACAGATCAGCGACATAGGAGATGGGAATGTCGTCCGGCCGTGCCTCTTGGCCACCACATCCCACACCCGAAGCGTCGTGCCCCTCGATCGGAGAAGAATAAAGCCCCGAAGCTCCTTCCAAATGTGAGACCCAGCCACCACCTGGTCCATAAAGCATCAGTGCTTTTCAGTGAGCGGACGGCTCCACTCCAGCAGAAAGCGCAGATGAGCGGCTTGGAAATACCTCAGCAGGCAAGGGACCACCAGTCCTCCCTCCCCTTTGGGACGATTCAAGGCGCTCTGCGGAATCCGCGCCGGTTTCCCATCCCATATAAATTTCAGGATCGCTGACTGGAGTGTCGCTATCGTGTGTGGCGGCGGAGTCAGAGGAAGTGCTTGAAACACAAAGTATGCGCGGCAATACTGTCATCTTCACCACAGAGACTCTGCAGAACCAAGAGAGCTTCTGTTTCCCCCATTTCCCTAGGTCCCGTAAAATCTCCCGAGATAGGGAAGAATAGTACAGGCTAGATGTCCTTGCAACCGGAGTTGCCAATTCAATACCCAGGTAAGGTACATGCGACGCTGACCAAATAAAGGGATAGCGAGCCCTTAGACTCTCCTCATGTTCCGGGAGGGTTGACAAACTTAACACTTGTGACTTCTGCATGTTCACTTTAAACCCAGAGACCCTGCTAAATGAGCTAAGGGCTTCCACGAGGGCCGGCAACGAGACCATGGGCTCAGTCAAGGTGAGAATCACATCATCCACATACAAACTAATGAGGTGATGGTCTCCCCCAAATTTGATACCAAAGATGTGAGGACTATCGCGAAGGCGCTGAGCGAGAGGTATCATCTAAAGCGCAAACAACAGAGGGGAGAGCGGACACCCCTGTTGTGTCCCCCGACCTATCGGAAACGGCAATGACAGAGTCCCATTTACTCGGACAGCAGCCTTAGGTGCACGATAAATGCACTGAATCCAGGCCCTAAACACTGGACCCAACCCAAAGCGCTCTAGTACCTGGAAAAGACAAGGCCAGTGAACCCTATCAAACGCTTTCTCCGCGTCAATGGAGAGGAGGAGCGCCTCTGTATGAGATCTGCTAGTTTTATCAATTAAATGTAAGAGCTGTTTCGTATTGTCCCCGCACTGTCGGTGGGGTATAAAGCCCGCCTGATCCGGGTCTATGAGTCCAGGCATGAAGGGATTAAGGCGCTGCACCAGGATGCCGGTAAACAACTTGGCGTCTATATATAGAAGTGAAATGGGCCGGTATGAGCCACATTCTTCCGGGTCCTTCCCCGGTTTGGGAATGACCGTAATGGTGGCCTTCAACATGCTGGGCGTGAGGGTTCCGGACACCAGGAAGGAGCTGAAAAGCTGCACCAGAAGCAGAGCCAGCTCCGGGCAGAGTTTTATAGAAAAGCGCGGTGAAGCCGTCCGCGCCAGGCGACTTCCCAACCTTCAGACGTGAAATCACCTCCTACATCCTAATGGGCTGATCCAGGGCGGACGCATCTCGCTCACGGAGCGGGACAATACAACATTCTGCGAAAAAGGCGGCAGGGTCTGCTTCGTTCCCTGTATCCGCAGCATACAGCTCTCTATAAAAATCAGCAAACACCTCAGCCATTTGTCCGTCCATTCGTACCTCACCCTGAGAAGGGGAGCGCACCACCTTTATAGCCGTGGCCGCGCGCTGCACCCTCAGCTGGTGGGCAAGGAGTTTCCCACAGCGGTTACTCCCTATATAATATTTATGTTTAAGTCAAACTAATGCATACTCTGCTCTGTCCCAATCCAGCCGTTTCAGCTGATGACGCGCCCTCTCCAACTCCCTCCACACTCTAGGAGCGCTAGTATGCTTATGGGAGTGCTCGAGAGCCGCTACTTTTTGCTTTATCACCGCCCTCTGCTCCCTCCTAGCTTTATTTTCTTTGGTCGCAAGCGATATCACCTCTCCACGGACTACTACTTTCAGTGCCTCCCAAAGTGTCTCCAGGCTAGTTCTCCCATCGTCATTGTGTCTAAGGTAGTCCATGATCGCGCATCGCAACATCTCCTCCGCCACCCGGCTCTGCGGTATAGTATCCCTAAATCGCCAGCTCGGTGTCCCCACAATCGAGACTGGCCACCACCGTAATGGGGGCATGATCTGTCAGAGCCCGAGGCTCGATTGCAGTCTCCCTGATTCGGGAAGTAAACTCTGAGGAAGCCAAGAAAAAGTCTATACGGGTATACATCTTGGAGGAGACCGAATAGAATGTGTAGTCCCGGAGTGTCGGGTGCGCCCTCCTCCAGACATCCTCCAGGTCACAATCAGCTAACCACTGTCGCCCGCCGGAGTCAATGCCCCCGTCTGCCCATTTTGATGCCTAGAACGATCCAGATCCAGCTCATTTTCCATGACCAAATTGAAGTCCCCCCTACCAAAATAGTCCTGTCCAGTGTAGTAAGCATTGGGGATATGGCCTGCCTCATGAAAATTTCTTGCTGCGTGTTAGGGGCATATAATGTGGAAATGGTGAAGAGGAATGTCCCAACATGCACCCCAATGGCCAGGAACCTACCCTTGATCTCATGTATCTTGGCGACTACCTCCCCAGGAAAGGCCCTCGATATTAGTATCACCACCCCTGCGTGCTTCGTAGGAGCAGAGGACCAAAACTGCTGGGGAAACCACCTCGAGCGCATACAGTATGTATCCTTTGGCAATAAGTGCGTCTCCTGAAGGGGGCAGATATGGCTCCCAGACCTCTCGAGGGCAGAAAGGATCGCCAACCTCTTTGCTGGACTATTGAGCCCCGGACATTTAGGCTTAGACATTTAAGGGACATGCGTTACTAAGCGGGTCGCGAAATCTAGGCGGGGACCCCCACCCAGGAACAGGAGACAAGGACGGCCCAGGGGTGGCCCGCACACATAGTGACAGTGATCGAGATCAGAGCACATGGAAATTTCGGGGGAAGCACAACAACACAAAACAACAGTGCACAACAGGTGCATATTTAAACACACAAGTCCTCTATCACACATCCCAAAAGAGGCCAGAATCCTGACAGGGGTCGGCATCACCTCACAAGGTCGTCACTTGGTAACCAGTGACCCCACCACCTAGGCAAGTCTCAAGCAGTCTCACTGCTTATTCTGAAACGACCCCAGACCATTGTAGCGATACTCGGGTGCCATCTGCTTTTAGGCACTGGTCCCAGCAGCAAGACTGCTCAGTACAGATTGTCTCTCCAGCGCTTGTTCAGTCGAGGATGGCCTCGGTTGCTTCCTCTTCCTCTCCTTCCTTCGCCAACGCGGACGGCCCTCGGCAGCGGCCCGGCACTACGCTCCATCTCCTCCATATGTAGGATCCTGCGCGCCTCCTGCAATGATTTCACCTGATGCAGCTGGTCCTCCCAACGAAACACAAGGCGGAAGAGGTGACCCCAGGTATATGCCATAGAATTCGCCCGCAGGTGATCCGTAATAGGCTTAAATTCCCTTCGCCTCTGCAGAGTCCTCAGCGAGAGGTCCTGAAATAGCTGAAGCGTCTGCCCTCTGAACTGGACCTGAGTTAGGTTTTGTGTTCTCTGCAGAATGCTTTCTTTAGTCATGTAGTTATGCACACACGCTAGGATATCAGAAGGGCGCTCTCTGGTTCCTCCCATCTGGCCCGCTCTGTGAACCCGATCCAGGGTGATCTCTTGCGTATCCTCTGGGCCCAGAATGGAGCGGAACAGTGCTGTAACGAACCCTCTAATATCCTCCCCTTCCGCCCCGGCCTGTGCTTCCCTGATGCGTATATTATGCCGCCAAGAGCGGTTTTCTAAGTCCTCTGTCGTGATCAGTAGGAGTTCCTGTTGCTCACGAAGACGTATGACCTCCTGTTGCAGTTGTTCCACTTCTTCCCCCGGGAGATCTCACTGTCCTCGACATTCGCCACCCTTTCTCCTAGCGACATCCGCGCGAGCTCCCTCATCTCCTGCAGGTCCCTCCTAAGCGAGTCAAACAAGGAGCTGAGGAAGCTTTTTGTGACCGGAGCCCCACCCTCGTCCTCTGCCTCAACCCGGTCTTCAGGCCCCTTTGCCATAACGGGCCCCTCAGCCGGCTTGCCCTGCGCCGGATGAGATCTTGTCAACATCTCCCTCACTGACTGATCCCTTTTAGGCTTAGAGGACGCCATCAGAATTCAGCTCACCAGCCGGCTCAGGGACCAGCCCAGCACCAGTCACTGTCCACACCGCTGCCCCTCAATCCAGTTCTCGCAGAATCAGCACCTCTCACTGGGGCAGCCTTCTCTCGCCGTCTACACGCACTCCGGCCCGGGGAGATCGTCTGTTCCCTTTCCTCTCCTCCTCCAGGACCGAAGCGGTCGGGCACTTCTATTATATGGCTCCACCAAGGCCCAGCTCCATCGAACAGTGTGCACCTAGGCCAGCGCCGCCCCAGCCTCACCGCGGGCCGATTGTCCCGCCGATCTGAGGGCCCACGCTCACCCCAGCACTCCGCGGGCCCTCTCACCTCAGGTACCAGGGGGTGGGGGGGGGCAGGCAAACCCTGCCGCCGCCTCTACAGTTCGCTGGGGGCACTCTCCCACCCCCCGGCCGTCAGACGGCCCCGGGAGGCCAAAGCCACATGTCGCTCCCCTGGAGTCGCGGCCCCCTCAGCTCCGTACCTTTGCGGCCCACAGCCGCCGCCGGCACCTGCTCGGCGTCGCGCCGTGCCACGCCCTAGCGGGCTCCTCGTTCTGCCTTCGTCTGCCGGGCCACTCCGCGCGGCCGGAGCCCTGGCCTCCATGCCCGCCGACAGCGAGCGCGGCCCGGCCCTGAGAGGCTCCCATCCGGCGGCCCTCCCGGACCCTCGAACGTCTGTCCGGTCGCTCTTTCCGGCACCCGCGTCTTCCTGGTGCTCCCCGCTTCTCGGGGGTGCCCTCGTTGGTGGTGGCCCGGGGTCCCTACGCTGCTGCAAAGGCCCGGGCGGCGGAGCTCGCAGACACGCGTCTGCTCACGCCGCCATCTTTGCCACGCCCCAAAAATACTGCAATTTATCAAAGATCCGCCTTCACCCTAAAAAAATCATTAAGAAGAGAAGCTAATGAGTACGGCATTTAAATGTGAAATATAATTTGATATTTCTTGACCATGCCCTTCAAGCAGACCCTATTCCAAGTCAGGATACCTTCCTGGGTGAGTCGGGTGCTCGCTAAAGAAATATGCATAGCATAACATTGTCTCTGAAGAATGTACAGCATTTAGTTTCAGTAAAGGTCACATTCATCCTCCTTTCTCCATATGTGAACAAAGAATGTGCCATTGGGATTTCAAGTTCAACTATGGTATCACACCTTTAAATATTGGGAAATAAAATGGTAGATGTATACCATTTTAAAAAAAACTAGATTTTAGTGGTCAATTGATTAGGTGATTTCCAAATGTTTAAAGATTAGGTGGACTTTCAGACAGCTTTTATAGGATGCACCAGGATGGTACTGGTATGAATGTATGTGGTGCACAGTTCAACATTTTGTGGTGTGGCTGAAGAACGACAGTATGGTCAACTGTTCTTGATTCGTGGAGTTTCCAGGAGTGATGTTTTTTGTTCAGCTCTTGGTAAGATATTTGGCAATATTATTTTTTACAGTATTAATGGTTGCTGTGTTAAGTGTACAGCAGGGTGTACCTAGCAGCCTTCTCAGAGAGCCTAATATTAGTGTAACATGTTTTTGTATTTTTGGTGGTTGATAGTAATCTTGTTGCTTCACAGAGGACTCTTTTAGGGACTGAGTGCCTAAGTCTGAGGCCCCATTAGGAGTGAGTTTCAAAAGTCAAGGCCAGAAATGTTGAGCGCTTGCACCGATTGTATGAAGTTTTCATTCGGGGGGTCAGGGTTGATGCCCTGAGCAGTTTGAAGTAGGTAATAAGCACCTTTAAATGTTTTTTGAGAGTCCACACTATTATCTGGTGTGATAGCTGGAGATTCTGCCCAAGTGCTAATTTTGGGCATAGTCCTGCGCACAAAAGCGTTTGGACACTGGTCATAAACAGTTTTGTTAGAGGGTAGGAAAGGCAGGAGGAATTCTGTTTTGGGGAGGTTTAGATTAAAGTGCACGGACGCCGCCCATGATTGGTTATGATCAAAGCAATGTTTAAGCTGATCTGCAGTGTTTATGCACTAAATGAGTATGAAATGATGCGTAACATCAAGATGTTGATAACAGGTAATACCTATGGAATCCTTGAGACCTCAAAGTGGTTCCAGGCACTGCAGAGTGCACCTTCAATCTAGTGAGGAGCACCTGCTCCTGTCTTATACACAAAGTCGCACGCTGCTCCCGTGGCGTACAAGGCAGCGGTGTAATCCACCAGTACCCCCTAAACACATGATGGAAACTTGCCACTCAAAACGGGGATTACCTTTCTTCTTCACAATGTGTATTCATGTTGGAACCCCTTCAATCCCACTGGTTCCAAACTGTAAAGTTAATTTCCTTTGTGGTGAGAACTTCTATTACCTGCCATAAAAATTCAAATTCTCCACAATTCTGCTACCTTTTATCGGAACAATTGAAAATAAAGTGCACAGATCGTAATGCATGATCTATCAGAATCAGCACATATCCATCCTTCGGATGATGCTGGTTTAATGATCGTGAGGGCACAAAGTTGCTTTAAGATATAATTTCTACACTTTATTTTCATCTTCTATCTTTATCTACTCATTGGGCTCCACGTGCTTCTTCTGCTCTCTCTTCCTAGTCATGCCAAGCAGACACCTACGAATGCCTAGCAATACTTCATTACGCGGTGCGGTACAAGCTCTTTGGAGAAGATGGCTGGCTTCCCACTGCCTACTCCTGGTCCCTTCTTTTCACTCCCATTCCACAGTGCCTTGAGGTCGCGTTAGCTGCATTAACCAATTTAGAAGCAAACGTAAAGCAGGGATAAAGTATGTCTTTACACAATGCGCTGCCAGTTTATAAAGGACATCTGAGGGAATCCGAGTTATGAATGGCATTTGGCTTGGAAGCTGAGAACTTATCTCACCTTCACTATCTTAGGAACTAAACCATTTCCGGTTGTGTGGTGAACAAAGAACAATCTAAGATGAAGAAAGGCAATATTGAACAACAAAGTTTATATTTCCGCCCCATTTGACACAACCTTAAAGCCAACGCCACCCAATCACCTCTGGAATAAACACATTATCTGAAGGTATTAATTTCCGATTTTGCTTAGTGCTGCTATACCCTAGAAGGTCTGATGAGCACTTTAAAAACAACCAGAGAAATACAATAGAAACATGAGATTTTCTAAAGGAGAAACAATAATAAGATAACCACTAAGAAGGGTTGGGCGAGGCCCCCGTAGGATTCGCAGAATCAGTGAAGGTAGGATAGCAGTAGCTTCTTGTAGGTGGACAGATCCAAAGGGTTCCAGGAAGCATCACAACTATGTGAGCACTTCCGGTGGCAGACATCTGCAGTTCTGCACAGGGCACAACACTATGTTCCTTCTGAAGTCCTTCCAGCTGCTGAGCCATATTCAGATATTTAGGAGATGAAACTATGGTCACTGGCCGATATTCTTACAAATGGAGCCACAGGAAAGACTTCTTTGTCAGAGTGGTCACTGATCTGACGAGAGTCACTCATAATCAACATGTTCCATTTCCGGCACCTTGGCTTCAGGGTGGCAGTGCCTTCCTGGCCTCCATGAGCGATCTGCCTTCACCCCTTCATCATACGGAGTTGTTTAGCCGGCTCCTTACCCTCAGGAACAGCTGCAGGAGGCAGCTGTTCTCTATGGAGCTACTGTTAATAGTCTGCAGGTTGGTGGATGACCAGACAATTGAGACACTAGCCATGAAGAGGGCTATATGGTACCGCTTATCTAACTCCACTTCATCTTAAAAAGTCCATGAGTAAAGATGAAGAAATAACAGGCCTGGGAAAAGAAGAGGGAATTTGAATAGACTAGTGGAAAGATGTACAGAAAGATGAGCAGTGTTGAAAATAAAATGGTGGCTTTCGAATCCAAGTGGAAAAAAGAATGACAGATATTGAGGTGACAGCATCACAAGTGGATGGTAAAGTTGGGAAATGTTCCAGACTGGGAGTAGAAAAAGTGAAATCATTGGCATGTCAGAACTGACCATTAACGTTCACACTTCAGCTGGAGCAGCAAGTGCAACCAGGGCCGGACTGGGAACCAAAACAAGACCTGGACCATTTTGTCAGATCAGACCCCACAGGGTACACGGCAAGTGAGCCTGAGCACTACAATGGGGCTTGCTGGGTTCCCCCACCAAGAAAAGTTGGGAAAAATGGCAAAAGCGATGCATATATTCAGTAGTATTTGTTTTTAAAGCATAGCAAATGATGCCCTTACCGTGCACCAGGATACAGCAATCTTTACTGGAGCTTGTCAACGATTCCCTCACCATCACCCTCTAACAGTGCCTCTCATCTCTCCATAGCCCCTCTCTTCCATGTGTTTCATTTGTTTTATAGTGCCTCCTGGCGTAGGGTGTTGGAGCACTTTACATCACACAAACATACAGATACAAGAATCATACGTGTGTAAATCAGTGTATAGAAAATGTTACATTAGACAAAGGGGACTACAAGGTGTAGGATTCACATGTCATCCATACTGGTAGGCATTTTTAGTGTCGAGCCTGCGACGCATGCGCTCGCGCATGCGTATCGCTAGCGAGACGCTTTAGGTATTAGAAAAGGGCTTGGAGCCCCGTCGACGCCACGTCAGTGTCTTTCATTGGCAAGTTGGCTTGCCTGTTAGAACCCGCTTCTTTTGATTAGTGGAAGGCACGCATACGTCATACCCTCCTCGAGTGCAGCGACCAAGTACAGAAAACATGCGAGCCTCGCTGGGTTTGTGGACTACTTTTTCTCTATTTTCGCAGCGCGATCTTGCTGGGCAGAAGTCGAGCGCTTCGCATACTATCGACCTTGTTACACACTTAATTGCACTTTTGCCGGTTACGTTCATAATTGCACTTTTGGCGATAGGTATTATTATATGTGAACTGTAGCAGCGCGATCGCGCTGTTTTTTTCTTTTAATGCTAGAAAAATCCGGTTGGGAGCTTACAACTGTGAACAGCTGTAACTCCGACAAATGTGAGACCCTAGTGCATTGAAAATGCTTGTTTTAAGAGTGTTTGGTCTGGAGGAGCAAAAACTCAGGATTCAGAACCTAACAGTGGCTAGGGTTCACTTTACTAATAACAATTTATTACTACCCAAACAAACCCCTTTTTTTTTTTTAGCAAAATTGGGATAATGAGAGACTGGGAAACTAACTTTCTAACCTGTACCATGCAGTTTGCATGCAGCTCTTTGGCGGCAGGTCATAGCTTGCTGTGCTAGATTATGATTGTAACGTATGAACTGCACAGTAACAAAAGGAGCTCTGTGACAAAAGCAGTATCACACTGAGCTAGGCACATAAAATACTGTTCTGTTACCTGCGTAGTACATGTTCTTTGCAGAAGGCATATTAGCCCTCAGTGCTATCTTAGATGCATCAAACCTGCCACTAGACAAAACTCCATCTCTCTCTAGCATGTACTTTAATCACCAGAGTTATCTTGCCACTTTTATTGTTGCCTAAAATCTGTTGAATAGCAGTGCAGTGTTTTTAAAACTGCTGCATTGCTACAAAACCGGCCCACAAGTAACAAAAGCAGCCCCCCACCCTTCCAGCTCCCCGGGAAAACGCCTGATGCCTGGTATGGCCAGTCTGGCCTTCAGTGCAAACCCTTAAGAACTTGTGATGTTCCCAGAACCTAACAACATTTTGGTATCCAAGGGTGGAAAGTGGCCTCAAAGAATTAGTTGAGAACTTTCACCATCAAGATAAGTAAAACATGAGCAAAATCCTGATTGTAGTTTAGGGGGAGGTTGTTTGGGGTTTCTCAGGGTTCTGTTCTAGGCCTCCTCATAAAAACTCGACCTCTACTGGTAACAGCCCTGTAGGACAGTATCTGCACGCCGCTTTCCTACCCACTATGAGACCATAAAGTGCTTCTCAGGAGTTGTGTAAGAAGCTACTCTGTTTGCTGAGCATGGTGAGACCTATGAGAAATACGTTTTGGCAGGCCTTTATTACTTTCCTGAATTCAAGGCACATGAAGATATGATCTTTTTTCTTTTCGGAAGCATGTCTCTCAGTCTGTATGACTGCAAAGGAAAAAAGCCCGATCAAGGCCGGATTTTTTGAATGAGGGAATGATCAGGTCTGTAGTACTGATGGATCTGGTGTTTCTCATTTGGATTGCAGGAGGACTGGTTCGGTTTCACAGATTGCGAGGTGTGTAATGTAGAAAGCTTTGAAGGAGGTGCTTAAGGGGAATATTTCTAGAGATTTATTTTGGATTTCTTGATGGCAGCATTGTACTATCATTGGAGTTGATTTTCTGAATGTAGTTGCAGTTTTACGCGAATGTTTATGGGGGTTCCCGTCTACAGTTTCTGTAGCTTTCCATGCAACCTAAACCAGACAGCCGTTTTGGCCCATGTTGGGGCGCTTCAAAGGAGAAACTACTATAAGGAAGGCTTAGAAAGCTATTAGTGGGATTGGTGTATGAACATCACGGGGTCCAGGAGTAAAAATGCAGTGAGTTCTGATTGAGATGACCCTAGATCAAAATTCTTTCAAGATCTAAGAAGCATATTTGTGTTAAGACGTGCAGCTGACCTAGTGGTAAAAAGACAGGTTGAAAGAAACTGATGATTTTCAATTGCTCTAGATGACAGGATTGTGACCTGTGACTGAGTAAAGCCACCTTGAGGCAAAGACTGTGTTAGGTGTGTCAAAAGCAGAGTGTTTGTGTCCAGTGTCTAGTTCCAGTAAGTCAAACACTCTAAGGTTAATGAGGAGAACTAAGGCCTGGTGCAGCTTAGGTTTGAAGGAGAAGCTCAGCTCTCCTTACAGACAGAGATTTGGATGCCCAATTGAAATGTCTGAGATTGAGTCAAAGAGAACATCAGAGAAAGCTGGTCTTTTGGGGGCTGATTATTAGATGAGAAAGAAGGAGGTTAGAGAAGATCGAGGAAGCTGAGCAACTAACAAGGAAGGATTCACACTCCAAGACTCTTGGAGCTCGTTAATGAGATTTTGTAAGTCCACATTCACTCTTCTTATTCAGTTTCTGAACAGGGTCCTAGGTGATTGTCCTGCATAGTAGTGATGCAGCATCTTCTCCTAGTCAGGTTTCAGTAAAGAGAAGGGTGGCCGGTGTGAGATCAGAGAACAGGTTTGCAATATAGATCTATTGGAATGCAATACAGGTGGTTGGCTGGAGAGGCCAGTACGTCAGGTATCGAAAGCGCTTTGAATGGATATTTAGTAGTGCAGGTACTTCTTATCCCAGAGTACCTATTTCTGTTGAGAAGTGTTGGTACTCTACCTTTTAAAGCACCGGATCGGTGCTGAGAAGAGCTAGTACTATCCCTTCCAAATTAAAGAAGTGCATATACTGAGTACCTGATAGTACCAGCCCATTTAAAGCACTGGGTATTGGCTTATTGTCTTGGTGACTGGTTGCCTTTGATACTACTCTTGCAGGAAAGGTGACAGAGGATGAGAAAGTGGTCTTGAAGTTACCTCAAGATCTAATGCCTTTGCTTTTCGTACCAATAATACAAGAATATTCTATTTTTTCCTCACTCACACCCCACCTTTCAACAAAAGAACTGTCTTCAAACATTAGGCATTAGTCAGTCCTCCGGTCCCCTCATGTTGAACTCCTCAAAAACAGAGGCAAGATATTTTCATCAAAAATATTGGTAAAATATTTCCCACCTTCTTTGCACCTACAGCTGTGTCTTATCCTACTGCCATTCCCCTAACAACTTTGGCCCTTTCTGCTAGGAACCTTGGGGAGCAGCTGAATTCTACCACAACACTAGAATCCTTTGTCTCCTTCATAGTCTCAGCTAGTAAGTTCCAGTTTCTTTACATCGGACAGATCAAACTTCACCCCCTTCCAAACCAGAGGTCACTAGTCAACTTGTTAGTCAACAAGTTAGAGAAAAATGAACCAGATGGCACTAGGGGCTCACTAGTGGGAATCCGGCAGCACTCACTTTCCCCATCAGCAAAATGATACATTTTACCACAAGAACACTGCTCACTCTCTCCAGGCGTGCAGTCACTTCACTCTACAGATGCCAAGAAAGATTCCCATTGGCCAAGGAAGTGGCCAATACCAATGCCTCACCTCACTATTCAAAACCATACAAAACACATCTCCTTCTTACCACTCCCATCATGTTTTGTTCCACAGTTTTCTTTCCACAAACCAAAACCCTACTAATACCCGGTCAGTTGATCCCCTCTCCCCAGTTGCCGCTCCTCCAGTCGACACTCGAATATCTGCACTGCCACCACCCTGCAAGTGTCGAAATGTATATCATGTGATCCCCACAGAATAGACAATAACTCTTCAAGAACAGTAGATAATCTATAACAAAAATATAAAACAAGCATTTGCTCGAGTTGGAGCTATTAGCGTTGTAAATTTCTAACTGGAACTTTCTTGCCACACAAATTGAAAATATAAAGTAAAGCAGTTGATTATAAGCGAGCGATTCAAAACGCCGCCGTGAGCGCGAAGGATAGAGACAAACGGAAAAAGAAGTTTGCTTGCAGTCAAAGTTATCGGCATAGGTGCAATTATCCATGTAACAGGGTTGATTGCCAAGGCGGTAACAAACAATGAAAACAAATGATTTTTGAAAGGCAAGCCCACGAACGAGTGATAGTGATGGGCGTGCGGTGGGCGTGGTTAAAAGCCCATATACATATCAACACGTCAGAAAAGCAGCACTTGCTCGCTACTTTGCTCGACCTAAAAATGCCAGTAACACCTGAAAAAGCAAGAGATCCTCAAAGAACAGACAGTGACCAATAAATAACACTGATTTACCCAGAATAGCAAGTCAACTCCAAAGAATCGAAAGTAAACTACAAAGACCAAGTGACCCCAAAATACCTGCAAAATAACCCTCAAAGCGATACCCACAAAACACAATGTAATCCTCACAAAACAAGTGACAATAAGAACAATAAGAACAGCAACTGACACTCTAAAAGAAGAGCAAGTGTTCTCCACAGAAAAGAATGTGATCCACACAAAACAGTAAGTGAATTTCAGAAAACAGAACGTCCTCATCGGAAAACAAAATACCTGAAGAACAGTAAGTGACACTAAAAGACCGGCAAGTTACACTCAAATAGCAGCAAGTGACACTCAAAGACCAGCAAGTGCACGTGAAGGTGAGCAAGTGACACAGGTAGGCCAGCGCGTGGACAGGCAAAGGCCAGCGCGTGGACAGGCAACGGCCAGCGCGTGGACAGGCAACGGCCAGCGCGTGGACAGGCAACGGCCAGCGCGTGGACAGGCAACGGCCAGCGCGTGGACAGGCAACGGCCAGCACGTAGACAGGCAACGGCCAGCACGTAGACAGGCAACGGCCAGCACGTAGACAGGCAAAGGCCAGCACAATGACAAGCAAAGGCCAGCACGTGGAATCCCCAAGGCCAGCACGTGGAATCCCCAAGCCAGCACGTGGAATCTCCAAGGACAGCACGTGGAATCTCCAAGGACAGCACGTGGAATCTCCAAGGACAGCACGTGGAATCTCCAAGGCCAGCACGTGGAATCTCCAAGGCCAGCACGTGGAATCTCCAAGGCCAGCAAGTGACACTAAAGAATGGCAAGTGCCACTGAAAGACCAGCAAGTGGGTACTCGAGGACCAGCAAGTTGGTACGCGTAGACCAACAAGTTGGTACGCGTAGACCAACAAGTTGGTACGCGTAGACCAGCAAGTTGGTACGCGTAGACCAGCAAGTTGGTACTCGTAGACCAGCAGGTTGGTACTCGCAGACCAGCAAGTTGGTACTCGCAGACCAGCAAGTTGGTACTCGCAGACCAGCAAGTTGGTACGCGCAGACCAGCAAGTTGGTACTCGCAGACCAGCAAGTTGGTACGCGCAGACCAGCAAGTTGGTACGCGCAGACCAGCAAGTTGGTACGCGCAGACCAGCAAGTTGGTACGCGCAGACCAGCAAGTGGGTACGCGTAGACCAGCAAGTGGGTACGCGAAGACCAGCAAGTGGGTACGCGAAGACCAGCAAGTGGGTACGCGAAGACCAGCAAGTGGGTACGCGAAGACCAGCAAGTGGGTACGCGAAGACCAGCAAGTGGGTACGCGAAGACCAGCAGGTGACACTCTAAGATTGGTACATGACACTCGAAGATCAGCAGGTGACACGCAGGAATCCAGGAAGTGACCCTAAGAATGGCCAGTGACAACAAAAAGTGATTCTCTATGAAAGCACATAATCCCCAAGGACCTGGAAGTGAGGCGATAAATTCTGGGCACTAGAAATATGTTTTATAGTAGAGACACTGCAGAACTTCCCTAGTATTACACACAGGGGCCAGACACTACACTCAGAAACTCTACTGCTCCTCTGCCAACCAGCTATTTAACAGACACACTGCAATATCACTGTGACACACAGGCACTCTGGGACCCTGCTAGTATACCCAGGTACCACACGGTTACCCTGCTTTTACACACTGCTATCCTGTTATTTATTACAAGCTACCATTTTAAGACACACTGTGTAGGAGGCTGGCCTGGTTTGTAGTGGTACCAAGGGGTAATTACACTCTGCACCAGGTCCAGTTATCCACTATTAGTGTAGAAGAGGTGTCTAGCAGCTTAGGCTGATAGAAAAGGTAGCTTAGCAGAGCAGCTTAGGCTGAACTAGGAGACGTGTGAAGCTCCTACTATACCACTGGTGTCATATGCACAATATCATAAGAAAACACAATACACAGATATACTAAAAATAAAGGTACTTTATTTTTATGACAATATGCCAAAAGTATCTCAGTGAGTACCCTCAGTATGAGGATAGCAGATATACACAAGATATATGTACACAATACCAAAAATATGCAGTAATAGCAATAGAAAACAGTGCAAGCAATGTATAGTCTCAATAGATTGCAATGGGAGCACATAGGTATAGGGGCAACACAAACCATATACTCCAAAAGTGGAATGCGAACCACGAATGGACCCCAAACCTATGTGAGCTTGTAGGGGGTCGCTAGGACTGTAAGAAAACAGTGAGGGTTAGAAAAATGGCCCACGCCAAGACCCTGAAAAGTGGGTGCAATGTGCACCTAAGGTCCCCAGAGAGCACAGAAGTCGTGATAGGGGAATTCTGCAAGGAAGACCAACACCAGCAATGCAACAACAATGGATTTCCAGACGAGAGTACCTGTGGAACAAGGGGACGAAGTCCAAGAGTCACACTCAAGTCGGGAGTGGGCAGGTGCCCAGGAAATGCCAGCTGTGGGTGCAAAGAAGCTGCCACCGGATGGTAGAAGCTGTGGATTCTGCAAGAACGAAGAGGGCTAGAAACTTCCCCTTTGGAGGATGGATGTCCCACGTCGTGAAGAAGCTTGCAGAGGTGTTTCCGTGCAGAAAGACCGCAAACAAGCCTTGCTAGCTGCAAGGGTCGCGGTTAGGGTTTTTGGATGCTGCTGTGGCCCAGGAGGGACCAGGATGTCGCCAATTGCGTGAGGAGACAGAGGGGGCATCCAGCAAGACAAAGAGCCCACTCAGAAGCAAGCAGCACCCGCAGAAGTGCCGGAACAGGCACTACGAAGAAGAGTTCACCGGAGCTCACCCGAAGTCACAAAAGAAGGTCCCACGACGCCGGAGGACAACTCAGGAGGTCGTGCACTGCAGGTTAGAGTGTTGGGGACCCAGGCTTGGCTGTGCACAAAGGAAATCCTGGAAGAGTGCACAGGGGCTGGAGCAGCTGCAAATCACGCGGTACCCAGCAATGCAGTCTAGCGTGGGGAGGCAAGGACTTACCTCCACCAAACTTGGACTGAAGAGTCACTGGACTGTGGGAGTCACTTGGACAGAGTTGCTGAGTTCCAGGGACCACGCTCGTCGTGCTGAGAGGGGACCCAGAGGACCGGTGAAGCAGTTCTTTGGTGCCTGCGGTTGCAGGGGGAAGATTCCGTCGACCCACGGGAAATTTCTTCGGAGCTTCTAGTGCAGAGAGGAGGCAGACTACCCCCACAGCATGCACCACCAGGAAAACAGTCGAGAAGGCGGCAGGATCAGCGATACAAGGTTGCAGTAGTCGTCTTTGCTACTTTGTTGCGGTTTTGCAGGCTTCCAGCGCGGTCAGCAGTCGATTCCTTGGCAGAAGGTGAAGAGAGAGATGCAGAGGAACTCTGATGAGCTCTTGCATTCGTTATCTAAAGAATTCCCCAAAGCAGAGACCCTAAATAGCCAGAAAAGGAGGTTTGGCTATCTAGGAGAGAGGATAGGCTAGTAACACCTGTAGGAGCCTATCAGAAGGAGTCTCTGACGTCATCTGCTGGCACTGGCCACTCAGAGCAGTCCAGTGTGCCAGCAGCACCTCTGTTTCCAAGATGGCAGAGGTCTGGAGCACACTGGAGGAGCTCTGGGCACCTACCAGGGGAGGTGCAGGTCAGGGGAGTGGTCACTCCCCTTTCCTTTGTCCAGTTTCGCGCCAGAGCAGGGCTGGGGGATCCCTGAACCGGTGTAGACTGGCTTATGCAGAAATGGGCACCATCTGTGCCCATGAAAGCATTTCCAGAGGCTGGGGGAGGCTACTCCTCCCCAGCCCTAACACCTTTTTCCAAAGGGAGAGGGTGTAGCACCCTCTCTCTGAGGAAGTCCTTTGTTCTGCCTTCCTGGGCCAAGCCTGGCTGGACCCCAGGAGGGCAGAAACCTGTCTGAGGGGTTGGCAGCAGCAGCAGCTGCAGTGAAACCCCGGGAAAGGTAGTTTGGCAGTACCCGGGTCTGAGCTAGAGACTCGGGGGATCATGGAATTGTCTCCCCAATGCCAGAATGGCATTGGGGTGACAATTCCATGATCTTAGACATGTTACATGGCCATGTTCGGAGTTACCATTGTGACGCTATACATATGTCGTGACATATGTATAGTGCACGCGTGTAATGGTATCCCCGCACTCACAAAGTCCGGGGAATTTGCCCTGAACAATGTGGGAGCACCGTGGCTAGTGCCAGGGTGCCCACACACTAAGTAACTTAGCACCCAACCTTTACCAGGTAAAGGTTAGACATATAGGTGATTAATAAGTTACTTAAGTGCAGTGGTAAATGGCTGTGAAATAACGTGGACGTTATTTCACTCAGGCTGCAATGGCAGGCCTGTGTAAGAATTGTCAGAGCTCCCTATGGGTGGCAAAAGAAATGCTGCAGCCCATAGGGATCTCCTGGAACCCCAATACCCTGGGTACCTCAGTACCATATACTAGGGAATTATAAGGGTGTTCCAGTATGCCAATGTAAATTGGTGAAATTGGTCACTAGCCTGTTAGTGACAATTTGGAAAGAAATGAGAGAGCATAACCACTGAGGTTCTGATTAGCAGAGCCTCAGTGAGACAGTTAGTCATCACACAGGGAACACATACAGGGCACACTTATGAGCACTGGGGCCCTGGCTGGCAGGGTCCCAGTGACACATACAACTAAAACAACATATATACAGTGAAATATGGGGGTAACATGCCAGGCAAGATGGTACTTTCCTCCACACTGCTAACCCTGTTAGAACACACAGACAATCTGCTGTTAATACAATCAAGCATCCTGCTATTATACACAGCTGTTCTCCTGTAATATACACGTACCATGCTAGTACACACAGGCAGACCACCATCAGACACTGGCACCCTGCTATCATATGCTACTATTACATCAGGGGTCTCCAGCCTTTTCTGTAATGAGAGCTACTTATGTTCAAAGAAAATCATCGAGAACTACTAATTTATTAGTGTAGTAATAGTGTCCACATCAGACAAAATAACATTAGCGGCCACCATATACAAGGTTATTTCTAGCGACCACCTCAGTGTATCAGGCATGGTTGCCAGCAGTAATGTAAACAAGCATTTGCAAAGCAATAGGTCTCACATTTGTGAGAGTTAGAGCTATTGGTGTTGTAATTGCCTTACAGGACTTTTCTTGCCACATAAATTGGTCAAGCCTGCCTCATAATTTGGTCCTTTCTTGCCACATAAATCAAAAAGAGTGGGAGCCTGGATGAAGGTGCATAACATGGGCTCACAAAACAATCAGCCCTCCCTTGGCATCACTCAAATTACTGGCGTTTGCTACTCTTTAACGATCAGGGTGACAAAAGAACAGTCACCAGTGCTACGTTTTTTGGTTTGCAGTCACAGAAAATAGTCTCAACTTCAGTAGCGGGGACCAGTGGAGTTGCAGCAAGCTAGCTTCACAATACAATAGTTTATTTTTTGCTTTCATACACAGTTCTTGCAATATAAAATCATTATTTGGGTTCACCGCCCTGACGAGTCCCAACAGTACTAGCACGGACACTGTCCAAACAGCAAAAATAAAATACCACAGCACATAAAATATATCTGTAACATCCACAATGTAGTGGCCACAAGAAAATCTGCACTGGCCTGTGATGACTCTATTCAGGGTCACACAGAGCAAGGGGGAGTAGGAGTTGACATAACAATGGCCAGTGAAATACTTTTATAATAAACTGTAGGCTATGTGGTTGTGGTTCTACAGCGAGCGCCCCTTCTCTCTCCTGCACAAGATTTCAAGCAGTAGTGCAGTCCTACCAGCTTCATTTCAGATCCTCTGGCCCGGACTAGAGTGGAATCTGATCAGAACGGGGCTACAGAATCAAGTTTCAAAATACGGCGAGCCTTGGGGACGGCAATGGCTTCGCGGCAATCATTACCTCTGTCATAGGAGTGTGCATGAGAAGTGCCCAGTCTCTGTGCAACAGGGTATCTGAACCCAAGATGACAAGGACAGTGTGAAAATGTGAGCGCATTACGGCATAAGGAAAATGGAGCCAAGCGAGCAGTGGGGTGGTGGAGGCCGGGGCGACGTGGAATCAAAAACTCTGGGTGTGTATTAGAGGGGCCCACAAAATTGAGATGACTCCAATTTGGTAACAGTATGAACAATGTGACGTAACTGGTAGTCATGCAAATCGCTGCAATCCGATCGAGTTCGTGCTAAAGTGCTATGGCTGCCATGGAGCACGAAGGGGAGAGAGAAAATAAAAAAGCAGTGCACCCACACTAAAGTATATGGCCAATGGTGCAATAATCCATGTACCAAGGTCAGTCTGCAAGGTGTAACAAAACAGCCTCAAGGCCTGACAAGCGTAAAGCATTTACCGATGACATCAAGGGATTTTTGAAAGGCAAGCCCAGGAACGAATGAAAGTGATGGGAGTGAGATGGCCATGGTTAAAGCCCATACAAAAACAAAGAGGGAGAAGGAGGTTGTGAGACTGGGTCTTTGCTCCTTATAGTCTATATAACATTACAACAGAGGCCCAGCTAAAAGAACTATCACAGGATGGATAGGAAAAAGGATTTTCCTGTTAGAAAAACCCACCTCACCCACGAGGGTTATCCCTTGGTGGCATGCTTCATCATTGGGTTTCTTCTCGTTCCGCTATGGAGCGGGCGTACTACAACCTACGGGATACATGTGAGCACTGGTGTAGTCTTGTCAATGTGAATCACAGGAGGGATAGGAGTGGTGGGGTCTTGAGTGAGTTAAAAATACCTGTCTCCTAGTAATTCCAATGATTTAATAGATCTCTTGGAGGTGGTATGATTAAAAAGGGGGCTGCGGAAGTGGGGGATGTAATGTATCTGACTTCCTAGTCTACGTTTCAGAGCCTTACCCCTAGGCTCCTCTTCAGGACCAAGGTGGACTCCCTGGTGCCACTCCTTATTTGATTACCTCTAATGAAAGCATAAATAATACATGCTCAGTAATAAAGTGCAATTTACCTAACTAATGTGGTGTCATAAGATGATACCTATTGTTTATGGTGTCCATCATGATACCTGTGGAAATACAAGAGAGGCATAGTTATCATAGCCCCCATTTTTAATGAGCCGCTATATATGTTGTTTGTAGGTGTGGTGGCACCTATTTGCAAACTGCACCCCCTTTGTGGGAAATGGCACTCGTGAATATCAGGAGTGAGAGACCAAAGTGTTCTCACAATCAATAATACAAGGCATACTACATTTAAAACTAAAGACATGTAAACATGTGAAACACACCAAACAGCACACACGTGGTGCATGCGTAACCTACGTATTTGGACTCTCATATCATAGCTCCTCTGGAAAGGGGGTGTGCTTGTAGTCACGCTCTAAAGATTTGGCAAAGTTTTAGAATTGATTCATCTTACCGCATCTGTAGCACGGTGTAAACAATGTTCAAAAGACACTTACTTCCTCAAAGCGACACTTCCGCTTTGTACCTAATGCTCACCTCTCCGGGGTCTGAATCTTGAATGCTCACATGGGAGGTGAGTTTAAATGTGCAGCAGCTCTTGCATCTTGGCATGCTAAAGCATTCAACACTAGACCGCTAACTACCCCAAGATGGCAGTCTCCCGTGGAACAAAAGGGGGATCTTCGAGGACCCTAAAAGTAGGTATCCTTTGTGGGTGCCTGTAATTGCACAGAGCTCATTGGGGCTTCATGGGCTTACAGACCCAGAACTGGGGATTCCCTTATCATTTTGATAATTATTTGGGAGTTTCTTTCTTGTGTTAAACGAAGGGATATTCATTCCCTTTTTACAGTGATGGTGACTTATATGTGAGTGGCTAATACTTATTGATGAGGGGTTTGCTCTTTGTGACACTATGGAATGTAAAGGAATGAGATGGACATAGGACCTTTTGCGCTACCTAGGTATACCATTCATTTTAGGAGATGTGTATCCGACGAATGATTAATGTGATGCTAATACTTTGTCAGCTGGCTCTAAGGTATGTTCTCATTGAGGCCAAGTTGGTGTGTGCGTAATTTATAGACTCATTGTTGTTCTTTTTCGAACAGTGTAGACTCACAATTAATCTCTTTATGGTGTTTCAAGATAACCCACTGGTAATCCTCCACTATGTGTGCTTTCTCTTTGAAATGAGTGGACATTTTAGTCGTAGTCCGTCCACATCTCAGGTTACTCCTGTGTTCACAGATGGGAGTCTTAACCTTGCGGGTGGTCATGCCCACATAATGTAGGTTGCATGGACCAGTGATCATGTATACTGCTCGCTGGGTGTTACAATTGGAGAAGTCTCTAATGTCCCATATTGTGCTGTCATTAAAGGTGACCTGTTTAGTGACCTTTGTTAGATGGCACACACTACAGTTCCCACATGGATAATGTCCATTGGGTAGTGATAGGTAATTGATATCATCTGGTTTACTACAAAGATGACGTAGGCAGGTGTATAAAAGCATATCTGTAAGACTCTTTCCCGCCTTATGTGAAAACATGGGTTTGGGAATATTTAATGAGCCACTATTGAGGATGCGCCAAAGTTTGTTGATGATCTTGCTTACCTGATTAAAGGCTATGTTAAATATTGTGACACATATCGGTCTTTCCTCCTTCTCTTTTTGGGGAGGGGGGTGTCCAGAAGGGCTTCTCTGTTGTTATTGCGAGCTCGCTTCATGGCTCGGTTGATTATTCTTGGGGGGTATTTCCCAACCTCCAGTTTAGATGCTAGACTCTGGACTTGTTTTTTGTAATCCGATATCTCTGAGCAATTCCCTTCTCAACCTGAGAAATTGTCCAAACGGTAGGTTCTCTCTCAAATGGCAGAGGTAAGCAATATCAAACAGGAGTAAACCGTTTTTGGGTGTTGGTTTTTCATGGGTGTTTTTTTTTTTTTAGGAGCACCGCTGGTGTCTACAATGTTTAAATCCAGGAAGACCAAATGTTCCTTGCTCATTGTGAGAGTGAATTTCAAGAACTGGTCCTGCCTGCTAAACCACTCTAAAAACGTCACCACTTGTGTCTCATCCCCTTTCCAGATAACCAATATGTCATCAATGTATCTTTTCCACAATACTATGTTGTCTCTGTATGGATTAGTGGGGTTTAGGATCCTCTCTTTCTCTAGATGATGGACATAGAGACTGGCCAGACTAGGAGCGAAGGTGCTTCTTATGCTGGTCCTGTGTTTCTGAAGGTACAAATTTTTCTCAAACTCAGAAAACATTTTGGTTAGGGCCCAGAAACAACACCCCATAATAACATCCTGTGGTGTTTGGTAGTCCCAATCTAAGTCAAAGATAACCTCCTTAATTATGTGTAATGTGTCAGGGTGAAGAAGACACGTTCGTGTATAGGCTTTCCACATCCAGTCCTATTAGTATCTCATTTTCTGGATCAAAAAGTCTGTCTTTCAAAAGAGAAGGTACGTACTTTGTATCTCTAAGGTAGGTATCTGAGTTTTGGACTATGGGTCTTAAAAACGCATCTGCAAAACAGGACAGAGGTTCCAAAATAGAATTGATACCTGATACAATGGGTCTACCAGGAGGTGATTCAAGGTTTTTGTGAATTTTGGGGATACTGTAGAAATAAGGAGTTACTGGATTTTTATTAATTAGGAAATCTCCTTCTTTCTGGGAAATCCAGTTGTGCGCTAAAGTTTGCTCCACCATACTGTGGATCTTCGTCTTTAGGAAATCAGTATAGTACTCCTTGAGTTTTTCATAGTTACGTGCATCACCAAATAGTCAAACATTCTTTTTGATATTTTTCTAAGGTCTGGATTACGATAGCGCCTCCCTTAGCTGCTGGTTTTATTACTATGCTATTGTAAGCTAGTTCCTGTAAGGCTTTTTTCTCGTTCTTGGTTGTGTTATGGAACACCTTCCAAGTGTTAGGATTAATCTCACTGATATCCTTCAGAACCAAAGGCGAGGATTTCTATTGGGATAGAAGTGTTGGGAGGTGTGAAGGATGATTTTTTGCATAGACCTGTGTCCCCCAGTGTTAAATTGTCTGCTGGTAGCTGACCTTCAAAGAAGGATCTTAGCTTGATCTTCCTAATAAAATCATTTACTTCACACTGCACAATCTGAATTTGTCCAGGGGTAGTTGGGACAAAACCCAAACCCTTCTCAAGGACGCCTAGCTGTGTGTCAGTCAATGGCATGTCACTGAGATTCACTACTAGACCGTGCGGCTGCTTGGGCCTGCTTGATTGTCCAGACAGGGTGTACTCTCTATTGTCATGATCCATGTAGTCATCCTCCCTGGATCTTGGTCGGATGCCCACTGGACCTGGAGTTGTCTCTTTGAGGGGAGGATACATTTGGGGTGGTGGGGGGCCTAGTGAATAGGGGGCTGGATACATAGAGTAGGTGTCCCACCCTCTCCCCGTTCTGAAACCAGCTCACCCGTTTCTTCTGTTATTTCACCTCCCACAGAATACATTACAACACGTCAAAAAGCAGCACTTGCACGCTGCTATGCTCAACCTAAAAAGGCTCTGTCAATTTGTTATGCCTCTACATGGCTGAGCCATAAATGCAAACCTCTGGTACCAAGCTAATAACAGCTGTAAAAAGTCTCCCCAAAGCCCCATTTTTTATCACTAAAATATGAGCTTTAAATATAGTTTGGAAATTCAGCCATTTCTGTTCAAATATTCTCAAAATAAACATTTTTGTCTCAAATAAACTCCCACTTTTGGCATATGTATTTTAATTCACCCAAGCAAAATCTTCTAATTTACTCGGCTGGGCTCCACAAAGGTGAGCTACTTTCAGGTAGCTGTATAGCTACCAGTAGCTCAAGAGCTACTTTTGGGCGAAGCATGTATTGCACATAGGCACCCCGCTATTATACGTTGCTATGGAACACTGACACCAGTCTATAACACACATGCATTCAGCTGTTACATGCTGCTATTGTAGTATTACATAAAATACTCAGCTATTAGCATGGCTACCTTGCTATTACAAAGAGACGTTTATTATTACGTACTACTAGCCCTCTAATACACACTGCTAGTTATTTCATTGTACAACTACACACTGCAACCTACCCTTACGCCAGACACTTTGCTGTTGCACACTGCTACCTCGCTACTATACAAAGACATCCCACCATTACATGCTGCTACCCCACTCTTTAATTCACACTGCTGCTCTCCTGCGGTTACACAGCATTTCTTTCAATGCTGAAATGAGGTTCTCAATTGAATGAGCTCCTAGACAGTCACAACATAACTGAACAACTTAAGGTTGTTAATCAGATGGGTTGGAATATTGTGCAGAGGAGCTGCCAGTGGTGAGTC
The DNA here is from genome assembly GCF_031143425.1 of Pleurodeles waltl. Taxonomy (NCBI): domain Eukaryota; kingdom Metazoa; phylum Chordata; class Amphibia; order Caudata; family Salamandridae; genus Pleurodeles; species Pleurodeles waltl. Next base: position 981,521,235 of record NC_090443.1, on the reverse strand, counting down.
TACTCGAAAGCATTCCTCCCATCACGTTTTGTGTGTTTGATGTAGCATCTTAAGTAGCCAAGGGGGATGCTCAGGCGTGGGCCCCTTGTTTGCTGACACATGATCCAAGATACACCTCACTGACAAGGCCTACCCCGGCCTGGAGTTGCTTGTGGTCCCTTCCAGAGGGGGGCTGACTACCTGTTCCAGACTGTTTCCTGGAGGATCAGGGTGGGCAGTGATTTGCATAAGGCTGGTCTCTGTCTAGAGTAGCAGTTATCGATAATCGAAAGGTTGCAATGCCACCTAGAGCCATTGACAGTGGTTAAACTATTTGCAAGCGTTCCTCCCGTCACTTTTTGTGCGCTTGATATAACACTCTAAGTGGCCAAAGAATGCCCCGAAGTGGGTCTGTTGCTTGCTGTGACACGGGATCTCAGCTACACCCCAAAAACAAGGCCTAATATATGGCTGAACCTGGTCTGGAGTTGGGGCTTCGTTTAGCGGTTCGGGAAGGATTATTTCCATAACGCTCAGGGTAGGGACTGATTTGCATAAGGCTGGCCTCTGTCTAGAGTGGCATAGTTGGCAAACATCGAAGGACTGCAATGCCACCCAGCGCTATTGACTGCGGTTAAACTATTTGCAGGCATTTTATTCGTCACTTTTATGTGTTTGAAACCTCTTAAGGGTGCCAGAGCAATGCGTAAGCTTTAAACAGAGCAAAGATTTGCCCCGGATCACACTGCGAAAGAATGACCTGTACATAGAGGAATCCCTGGTCTACGGTGCATGCTGTGTGAACACAACCTGTGTGCGCTGCCCGGGGCCCTCTGCTGCTCGCTGACCCTCCTGTGACCACAAGGAAGTATTCATTATGTTGTATATATGGAAAGACATCTCTAAGAGGTGAGCATTCCGGGCATGTGGCTGGCACATGTTAAATCTCAGGTGTTTACGCACAGCGCGGGCCCAGTGTTTGTTTTCGGAGGCCATCTCCCCGGCGGTGGTGCAGAGACCACCGGGCGAGGTGCCCCCCTGGCAGACCTCCCTCCGGGCCCGTGCCAGCAGACGCAGGTGACAGTGCGCGTGATGAAAGGGCGTTTGGAGAAGAGATGACTGGTCTAGTCTAGGCAGCACCTTAATATAAACCTGCAGGGCAGCTGGCCCGGGACCAGCATCCTTCACCCCTCCGCCCGGCGCGCGGCTCCCGCCGGGGCCTTATTTGGGACTTGTACTTTGTTTTTTCGAGTATTTATATATTAAAGCAAATAGCGATATCTGTAGTCGGCAAACACTCGAAAATATAAATTACACAAGACAATGAGTGACACTCATTATCAGAAGGCCCAAGAACAAGGGGCGGCCAGAAAATGTGTATAATCCTACGTTCAACTAAACCTCTGATAGAACCAAGCAAGTGAGCCAAACCCTCCCCAAAAGAGCTCCCTTGCCTCTTCCATCCAGGCATCTATCCATTCATTCTTTCACCCTTCCATCCACCTGCCCATGCCTCTTTTTAGCCTTCACATTCTGACAGCAATTAATTATTTCAGCCATATTTTAGTCTTTCTCTGTTCAATCCATCAATCCACTGTGCCATTCATCGGTCTGTCCATCCATTCACTCTGCCACCAACCAATCCAGCCACTGCCATCCATCCACTCTGCCATCCATTCGTCATCTATCCACTCTGCCATCCACTCATCTTTCCATCTATGCCCTCTGCCATGCCATCTATCCACTTTGCCACCCATCAATTCATTCACCCATCCATGTACTTTGTCATCCATCCACTCTGCCATCCATGTGTTCATTACCCATCCATCCACTCTGCCATCCATGTATTCATTACCCATCCAACCATCCATTCACTCTGCCATCCACTTTGCCATCCACCCACTCTGCCTTCTAGCCATACACTCTGCCATCCAGCCATCTATTCATTCATTTGTCTATCCACTCTGCCATCCATGTATTCGTTTTTTACCCACTCATCCATCCATCCCTCTACTCTCCCATTCTTTCACCTGTCCATTTGTCCCTTTACTCTGTCATCCTTTCATTTGTCATCCACCTGTCCATTCACCCATACTTTCACACTCATCCCTCTCTCCAATTATCCATCCACCTACTCATCCATACATCTTTTCAATCTTCTTTCCACTCCATGTTCCTTCCATCTTTCCCTCCTGGGGTTCCACTTCCTCAGTAATCATTCCATGGTCCTGCAAGTACTCCGGGTGCCAACCTCTAAAACAAGCATTTGCAATGCAATGGGTCTCGTGTTTGCTCGGGTTAGAGCTATTTGCGCTGTAAATTCCTAACTGGACTTTTCTTGCCACAGAAATTGAAAATGAAAAGTAAAACAGTTGACATAAGCGAGCAGATTCAAAGCGCCACGGCCGCCATGAGCATGAGTGCAAAGGAGAGACACAAAAAGAAAAAGAAGTTTGCTTGCAGTCAAACGTATCAGCAGACGTGCAATTATCCATGTAACAGGGTCGCTGGCCAAGGCGTTAACAAAACTGCCCCAGGGAGGGACAAAGGTAAAGCATTTACCAATGATAACTAAGGATTTTTGAAAGGCAATCCCATGAACGAGTGATAGTGATGGGCGTGCGGTGGGCGTGGTTAAAAGCCCACAGATACATTACAACACAGCAGAGTGCTTGCGCACTCGACATAAAAAGAAAGAACCAGCTTAGAAGCCTAGTGGCATCTGTGTGAACTATGACCTGTTGATAACCCGGAAGGCCTTTCATAGAATGAGGGCCCTACCCCATACCTGTCAACTCTCCCTCATTGGGTGTCACCCTCTTTTCACCAATACTCAACCCTTACAAACAAAATCCCTCCATAGACTTCAAAGTGGTCACCCTCTTTTTAAACGCATGTCACCCTCCAACAACTGTCCGTTGTCCATTCACTTTGACAGTGCCACCCTCTCAAATGTTCACTTCAAATTCACCCTCATTTAGACTGAACATGTTGTGAGTGGCGCTGCCCCTGCCAGAAGCCGCGGCCTACCTTAGTGGAGAGGAAGTATTCGCAGGGGGCGGGGCTTGCAGTTGGAGATGGGGCTCAGCAGGGAGGGGGGGGCATGGAGAAGAGAGATGGCCTCAGCTTCTCTGCACCTTTTCTAAGATAAAAGTCATTTTTCCAGGAGGTCCTGTCAAGGGCACTACCAGATGAAGTTAAGCCTTAAGACAACCAGAGAAGGACAGAGACCGAGCGTGTGTGACCAGTGGCGCCAGATGGTTACATGGCACGCGACTTGTAAGATGAAAAGCGGTCTTCCACTAATAACACTTCCTACTCTTTCCACCAGAGAGGTAAGTCCCGAGGCAGCGCCATGTGCGAAAAGAAAGGTTTGCTGTGGGTCGGGCCCAAGGAGGAGACTTTTAGCCATTTAGTTAGAACTAGTTATTGAGTTTTGAACAAAGGATCTGCCCAGACACTCTGCCATGACCCACCTTTCTGGGGAACCCAATAAAACCTCAGTGCCACTGCCAAGTAGTTGGCTGTGCAGGCCCAGGCCGAGTGACTGTGGCACATGAGTGATGAACAGAAGTGGGGAAAGGGGGACAATTGAGGAGTCCTGAATTCATATGTGGTCCATCCACCTAGATCCGACAGAAAGAAGATGCCTCTTTTTACGAGTCAAGAATGGCCACTCGTGCAAGCCCACTAAGCAGAACCACGCAGGCTATAGTGTCAAAGACCAATAACGCATCTAATGGCATTCTTGGGAACCCTTCAAGCTCTTCCCAAACAACCAAAATTGATTATGTACAAAGCCTGTTGGGAGGTGCCCGAGCGGCAACCTGGTGCCCCGTTTCCTGCCTTCTATTATCCCTGGATCAGAGGATCACACAAAGTTGGAAAGGTCAATCGACTCCGGTCCAGGCTTGATCTGGCAAGGGACAACTATCTAGAGTCTGTTGAGGGCGAGGAGCACGGCTGGTGCTGCTATGAGGCGCTATGATGTCACTTGCAGTGGCAGCAGGAGATGCAAGCCTGTAACTGGGACCTGCACATACAGCCCTTTTCCTACACAGGTGTAGAAAAGAGCAAGACACTGGCAACATTCAAGTTTGTCCATGACACCAAAATACTCGTACAGTTAGAGGCAAGAAGATGGAGCTCCGGGCACGTGCAAAATGGAATAGGAAATTAAACCGCCGTCAATTAGGATTAGCAGCTGCTATACGTGGTGTGCCCTTTGGTAACCTTAGCACTGCCCTTGCGACCCCTGGTTAAAGCGGTCAGAAGTCAGATTAACTGCTGAAATCACGATTCCTTTCTGTAGTTTCCACCCTTCATCCTTCACATAGACCACCAGCAGGAAACTGGACAGTGCAGGGGAGGAAGGGGAGGGTCCACAGGTGAGGCAGGCTGTCAATCAGGGGGACAAGGTGCCAGTCCAGTAAATAATTGAAGACTCTAAACGTGTTATAATTACACTAACCCTCACATTTTCATGGGCACCTGTACACATTTTCGATATGGCAGGGAGCAGGAAGGACATGCCCTTATGTCCCAGGAGCTTCTCTCAAATCTAGTGATGGCTTAAGGATATGGGGGCCCCTGGGCAAGACTTATCTTGGAGGGCGCTGTCTGGAACAACTTTGAATCTTATTACCAGTTTTCTGCTAAATCCAAGACGCATGATGCCAAATAAGCCTTAATCATATGCTAAACGTTCAGTTAAAGGGCATACAAAATCAGTTAAAATATGTCTTGGCTGGGGCTCAAAAATCCCTAAGGTGACACTGGGGAGCGAAAGTCAAAGGTAGAAGCAGGCAGAGAAATGGAAGAGGCGTTAAGAGAAGGAAAAAGGTTAAAAAAAAGAGAGATAAAGTTCATTTTCCTAAGGGGGCCTTGGAAGGCAGTGGTCCTGGGCAATTGCCTACTTTTCCCCATTCCTTAAAACGTCCCTGCTCAGATCACCCACTGGCATTTGTCATAAGCCAGACCATTGAACATAGTCACATACTTGCCAGTCCAACCTATTTAGGCATCTAGGGCTTTTCATAGTGAAGCAGCCTACGTGCCCATGGCTATCATACTGCCTAGGGGAAGGCGTGAATCGAGGTTAAAGCCTGAAGAGAATTCCAGGACACTCGAGGTACCGAGTGACAACACGCACGAGGAGGTTTGCAGGTAAATAACTCTACAAGTGTTGCTGTGGCTAGGCAGAGTGCTTAAAAGGCAGTATTTTATACTATGCTTTCCTCTCCTGTGATCAAAGTCAACACTGACGTTCCTCTGATCTAGCTCCAATGTCATGGATGTTATCATCGGCCCAAGGGATGTCATTTACAGTGAAGTCATCATTGTTTCAGTTTTGAAACCTGAAAAATCTTACAATTGTCTGTCACAAGTTAGTGACAAGTACGTAGAAAGCGGGGATGGTTGGCAAAATCCCTGCATCTTAGAAGAGAGCAAATATGCTCAAACTTTCCAATTCTGCCGCAAACTCGCTGTTTTATGCTTGCTTTAGGGTAATTAACATTTGCTGAGATTGTGAAAAAACTCGTGTGAAGAGGAAGCACAGGGCCTGGGCCGAAGAAGATGCAAGGATCCCAATGAAGCTGGACCACTGGCAAAGAGTATGTGGGGACCAGGGAAAAGAGATGCGTGACCCAGGGAAGCACCAAATGCAAGTATGTGGGAAGCAGCAGGCATGGAGCCAGTGGAAGGGAAGGAGCTGGTGTGGGGCCGGTGTAAGCACATGGAGTGGGGCCGGTGTAAGCACGTGGAGTAGGGCCGGGGTGAGCACGTGGAGTAGGACCGGGTGAGCACGTGGAGTAGGACCGGGGTGAGCACGTGGAGTAGGACTGGGGTGAGCACGTGGAGTAGGGCCGGGGTAAGCACCTGGAGTAGGGCCGGGGTAAGCACCTGGAGTAGGGCCGGGGTAAGCACCTGGAGTAGGGCCGGGGTGAGCACGTGGAGTAGGGCCGGGGTGAGCACGTGGAGTAGGGCCGGGGTGAGCACGTGGAGTAGGGCCGGGGTGAGCACGTGGAGTAGGGCCGGGGTGAGCACGTGGAGTAGGGCCGGGGTGAGCACGTGGAGTAGGGCCGGGGTGAGCACGTGGAGTAGGGCCGGGGTGAGCACGTGGAGTAGGGCCGGGGTGAGCACGTGGAGTAGGACCGGGGTAAGCACGTGGAGTAGGGCCGGGGTGAGCACGTGGAGTAGGGCCGGGGTGAGCACGTGGAGTAGGGCCGGGGTGAGCACGTGGAGTAGGGCCGGAGTAAGCACGTGGAGTAGGGCCGGGGTGAGCACGTGGAGTAGGGCCGGGGTGAGCACGTGGAGTAGGGCCGGGGTGAGCACGTGGAGTAGGGCCGGGGTGAGCACGTGGAGTAGGGCCGGGGTGAGCACGTGGAGTAGGGCCGGGGTGAGCACGTGGAGTAGGGCCGGGGTGAGCAGGTGGAGTAGGGCCAGGGTAAGCAGGTGGAGTAGGGCCAGGGTAAGCAGGTGGAGTAGGGCCGGGGTAAGCAGGTGGAGTAGGGCCGGGGTGAGCACGTGGAGTAGGGCCGGGGTGAGCACGTGGAGTAGGGCCGGGGTGAGCACGTGGAGTAGGGCCGGGGTGAGCACGTGGAGTAGGGCCGGGGTGAGCATAAGGCGTGGGACAGGGGTAAAGGAGGAGGCAGGGGGCTGGTGGGAAGCAGGAGGAGTTGGGTCGAGTGAAAGCCGGAGGTGCGCACGGGGCCAGGGGGGAAAGCTGGACGCGTGGGAGAAGAGGGAGGTGTAGTAGCTAGTGGATGCGGGTGGTGTAAAAGGTCAACACAAACAAGAGGTGTGGATACTATATACCTGAAGGACTAAAGGACGCAACAGCTATAGGGACAGAAACCGCCAGGAGGTAAAAGGTGTGGATTCAAATGAAGCAGAAAGAGTAGGGCTGAAAGAAGCAGAAAATGGAAGCAAGCGTGTGGCTGGGTGATGTGGGTGTACTGGACACTATAAATGAGTTGCGGAGACAAGAGCTGCTTGGGGAAGTACGATGTATGAAACTCATGGATGTAGCCTAAGTCAAGAACTAGGAGTACAGACAGTATGAAGGGCAAGGGACTGAGATACAAGATACGCAGAAGATCTATGGAGTCCAGGATACAAGTAAAAACATGTGTAATGTGTTATACAGGCAAGCTCACTCTGTGTGGTCATGCAGTCATGTGTGAGGACCCAAAGAGGTATGTGGGACCAACAGGATGCTGGAGCTATAGAGTCTAGGGTTTCAAGGGGCGCACAGGACAGGGACGTAGGAGGTGTGAGTCCCGTGACGTATGGCCCATGGACTCAGGAGGTGCAAAGGGGCCTGGAATGCAGATGGAGGGACTATGGAAGTTCGAAGGAACTTGCGTCACAGGTTCTGCTGTGCCTTGGTCTTAGAAGATATGGAGGAGCTAGGGTCGGATACAGAGGTGTTTAAAAGCCTAGGCCCCAGGTTCTGTGGGACCCAGGCACCAAGGACATGTGAAGGGGATAGGACCCAAATGATGTGGGACCTTTGGGTTGAAATCCATGACTCTAGAAGTGCAGGGTGGTCTAGAATGCTGGCGATATGGGGCTCCTGCTATGAGGCTTGAGGACTCAGAAGATGTAGCGAGGGTGGGGAAGTAGGTAGTGTGAGATTGCTGGTGTGGACTTCAGGAACTCTGAAGGTGCTGATGCAAAGGGGACACAGGCAGTTTAGGTTCAGAGACACCGAAGGTGGGGAGGAGCCTAGGATGCATGTGATGTTGGGCCCTGTGGCTCAAAAAATATAAAGGGGCCAAAGGCGGCCATAGTGTACTGTGTGTTTTGGGTATACTGCATAGGTGAGTAGTAGCCAACAGCAGTATGTGTGGAACTTGGGAGGCAAGGAGAGGGATGCAGGTGACGTGGGGACTGTGCGTACTCAAAGAGGAGGAAGGGTCTAAGATGCTGCTGGTGTGGGACCCAGCATCGGGGAGCCTAAAGTCCACATGAAGGTGGTGTAGGTCTGGAGACTTCGGAGGTGTAAAGAGACCTAGGTCACAGGTGTTGTGGGGCTCAAGAACACAAGAGGCACAGAGGGGCATAAAGTGTGGGTGATGCAGCCCTAGGGACTTGGGAGGCATGAAGGGGCCAAGCGCCCATATGCAAGTTGTGCAGGCCCAGGCACTCCGGAAGTGAGACGAGACCTAGGGCACAGGTGGTGTGGGGCTCAGATACACATGAGGCATGGAGGTACCCAGGGTCACCACAGAATTAGTATAGGTTCAGTGACACCGGAGGCATGGAGGGCAGGTGTTGTGTGTCCAGGCACTAAGAAGGCTAGGAAAAGACTAGCACCCACACCTAAGTGGTATGGGGCACAGGGATTGGGACGGCTTAGAGGGGCCATTAGGACGCAATTGATGTGGGGCCCAAGACGTCGAGAGGTGTAGTGGGGCCCAGGGACCACATGCAGGTTCAGTGGGACCTAGGGACCACATGCAGGTTCAGTGGGACCTAGGGACCACATGCAGGTGTAGTGGGGCCTAGGGAACACATGCAGGTTCAGTGGGACCTAGGGGCTCAGCAATCAGGAAGGCACCTGTAGGACATGTGGGTGAATGGCTGAGTGAAGCATGGTGCGGGGCCATGGGACTCTTTTGCATGGAGGGACCTAATGCCCACATGCAGGTGGTGTAGGCCCAGGATCTCAGGTAGCTTAGAGAGACCGCTAGAGGTGCAGGTGGTGGGGGCCCAAGGACATGGGAGGAGTGGAGCGAACTGTAGGATGCAGGTGTTGTGGGGTGAGTTAAGTATTGTGTGGGCCCAGGGACTCAGGAGGAATGGAGTGTCCTAGGACATACACTAGGTGGTGCGGGCCGAGGGGCCTCTTTGACGCAGGTCATGTGGCGCTGAGAAAAGTATGGTGCGGGGGCCAGGCACTATGAAATCATGAGGAGGCCTAGGGGCCTACATGTGTGAGGGCCCAGTGTCTCAACTGGCTTGGAAGGGCACAAAAGATGCCGTGGGGCCCAAGGATTCCGAAGGTGCGAAAGGGGCCAAGAGGGCCACATGCAGGTGTTGTGCACCCAGGGTCTTGAGTTGCCTGGTGGTGCCAAAAGGACGTAGCTGGCGAGGCCCCTGGACTCGAGGGTCAAGGTGGGGGCCAGGGTTTACACTCAGATGGTTTTGGAGGCATGATGGGCCATGTAGGATGCAGGCGGTGCGAGCCCGCATCTTCGGAAGGTGAAGATGGGCCTGTATGGACCAAACGCAGGTGGCATGGGGCCGAGAGACACCGAAGACGTGTAGGGGATCGTAGGATGCAGGTGGTGTAGTGCGCAGATCGCTTCTTGGCGCCATCTAAAAAGCCTCACTGTTGAAGCATCTCTTGTAGCCACAAGCTCTGAAGTGAAGCATGGCGGCCGCCTTCTCCCAGCCCTGGCTGCCAGCTCCAAATCCGAGGGATGTAAATACAATCTCTGGAGACGGAGAGGAAAATAAATAAACAGCATTCCTACACATGCTTTACCAGGAAAGGGGCCCGTGTCAGCGAGTTCCCTGTTTACACTCCGTGCAGTGAAATGGCCGCTGGAGGCCCAGCTCGTGAGGCGCTGCGTCTCCTGAGGAAACGCCTGCCAAGCCCTTTGTTTAGGTTGAGCGCGCATTTACCACCAACATCTGGGAAGCTCTGCTCTGCGGCAATCAGTTGGAGGTATGTGGCAAGCACGCATGGGGGGTATGCGAAGCGGGGTGCAGCGTGGTTGGTCCAGATGGTGGGCTTCCCGCCTAGCGCGGCGCTTTTCTCTTCATGGCGCACGTGGATGCGCGCTCTCTTGTGAGGTCGGTCCTGCGCCAAGCGGGGTCATCCACTGATGCGTCCTAACGTGGGCCACATTTGGCGGTGATGGCACGCTGAGTGGGCAGCCACGGTGAACTCTGCTGGCCGCACATCTGTCGCTCCAAGTAGAGCAGCACCTTACCAGAGCATCCCCCATATTTTTGTCGAGGGCTCATGTGGAACTGCTGTTCTGGGGGTTCCCCCAGGCAGTTACCGCACAAATACAAGAATATTGTCCAATAATGCCCAGATAAAGGGAGAAGCCACTGAGAGCCCACCGGGGATGTCCTGACAAACATCGCGTCGCCGCGCACACCAGGGCCTACCTTTGCTTGACGAGGGAGAGCTGAGCATCTTGGCACTTGATTACCCGGGCAGGAGGGTCTGGTGGGGGTCCCACCAGGACTTCCGGGTGCTCTTCAGTTGAGAGAGAACGCGCTGGCGCCTCTTAAGGTCGGAAATGATTCCTGTATGTGCAGTAGGACAGGATCTTGTAGAGAGTGAATGGTTCTGTCACGGGAAAAGCTCCCTGAAGACGTGCGAAAGTCTTTCACTAACGCCGTCAAGTGTTTTCACTTAAAAATAAAAACTTTAGAAAACAAACAAACTTCGAAACAAGGCGGGAGTTAATGCATGAACTGAAATGCAGGCGCTAATGCATGAAATAAAATGCGTGTGGCATGACAATTATAGCTTTCTGATTGCAGGGAGCGTGCCTCAGCACAGGAATCTCGGAGTCTACCCCAAAGTACTACTGTGGCCAACACAGGTGCGATGCATTTACTCAACCGAAGCTGCCCCTCTGTTTCTACACAAGTGCAAACCACTGGACTTCCGGGAGAGAAGGCTCTGCATACTGGCCGGTGCTCTCTGGCCAGAGGAAGATTTTTTCGGGGTTTTAAAACCACGAATTAGCATACTGATGACGTCAGTGGAAAATACATCACATGGTATGTGGCTTTCCTGTCTGGGTCACGCTATACAATCCATACATTGGCCTGACAGTGACATGTTTAGAGCCGGGTGCGCTCCGCTACGAGGCACGGGGTGTCGTAGAAGGAGCAGGTGACCACAGACGCGGCCGTTCTGCTGGACATGGTGTCTGTTCTGCTGCGGTGCTCTTCAGGTTCACGCGCCTTCCAAACCAGCCACTGAATGAGTGACACACCTGGCACTGAATATACTAATGGTTACTGCAATGTGTCTATATTAATTGCCTTGTTATGTGTGCAAGTTGATGGATGTTTACAAACATTTTTTATACTATATTGTTTATGGCGCATATAAATTGCATGAACTCCAATACTTTTATAGTATAGTATTTAATATGGTGTACTGGGTATATAAAAAGATGCTCTTATTTGTCACACTGTGCTTCATGTTTCTACTGTGAGAAGTATCTTTAAATGAAAGTGTTTCAACAGGTTTACATCCACAAATTGCACGCACAAAATCTCAACCTGTTGTGTCCCTTAAACTCCTTGTAGTAAATGTGCAGGCCAGTAGAGGTTAGGAAGTTTTTTATTCCAGTAGCATGTCTTCTTGTACAGCAGCAATAACTCCCAGCTTCCTCTTCACTCCCCAGTCTCCAACCTTCTGTCTCAACCTTCCAAATGCCAACCAAGAATGCACATTCCATTCACATTCCATTCTCTCCTTACAAGCATATCTCTACACATCTTTCCCCTTACATATTCTAATAAACAGTAAAACACACATAAGCCCAAGACTATAAACTATATACAATATGCAATTTCCTCAATAAAGCTAAAGATTACCGCATTACACAGACTCCTTCATCGCCTTAATCTTGCACAAATTTCCCACACTCCATTCTTTCCCATCATCCAACTCGACCACCGAATTCAACACTTTTACTACTTTCTGTGGTTTAGAAAACCTGCTCTCACCTTTCTTTACTATACCAAATTTTTTCACTGCCACCCAATCACCTACTTTCACACCAATGTTCTTCACTCTCTTCCTGGTATCATAACTCAACTTGTTTCATTCCTGGAAACCCAAAAAATTTCATTCTTTCACGACCTACCCACACCTGTTTCTTCTCATGCAACCACCAAGGGGATTCTTTTGTCGCCTGTTCTCTTCCCTTAAGAGCAATAAATGGTGACACCCCTGTCACTGAATGAGGTGTTACCCTATGTGCCCACAACATCCTGTTCAACTCTTCCCTCCAATTTAACCCACTGGCTAAAGAAAGTTGAATGTTCTCCATAATAATTCGATTCACCATTACCATTAAACCGTTCGCTTGCAGATGAAATAATGCCACTCTCATGTTTAATTTCCAATCCAGTAAGAAAATCCATCATAGTTACAGACACTAGCTGCACACAATTATCGGTGACCAGGATTTTTGGTACACCCTCCTCCAAAAATACTTCTCTAAGAAACTCTATGACATTGCTAGTTGTGATCTGCTCCACAGTCTTAATCACAAACCATTTACTATGATAATCCACAAGGACTACGAGAAAACGATTCCTCCTACCTAGTTTATCTACTGGACCTATAAAGTCTAAAGCTAACTTCTCCCATGGTCCAGCTGGAAATTGTACGCACCCCAAAGGTGGTTGTCTGACAATTTTAGCTTTGTCACTATTTCCACATGCCAAACATTCATTCACAATCTGCTCCACATCCTTATCCATCCCTGGCCATCAATAAAACTGACGCAATCTCCTCTTAGTCAAACTTCTCCCTAGGTGCCCTTCATGCACAATCCTGATCAACCTCATTCTCAACTTCTTAGGAGGAACAACATTCTCACGTCTTAACACCTTCACCCCTTGAATACTCAACTCATCCTTTACTTCTAAATACTGTTTCAAACTTTCATGTAAGTCACCTCTTTCTTGACCCAAACTACTTACGTACTCCTTATTCGCCACTATAGCATCCTCCCATTCCTCCTGTCCTAAAGGCAGTTCCCCGTCTATTGAGAACGTCTGCAATTCCGTCTCACACATCAGTGAGATCTCCTCCGGATATTCATCAGTGGGCATGCTTGACAGACTATCAGCCACTATATTCCTCTTACCTCTTACAAATTCTACAACAAAATTGAAGTCCATGACAGTAATCAACCCTCTGGAAATACGAAGTGTCATACTCCCCTCTAAACCCCGACCACAATTGAAAACCTGCAGTAACGGTTTATGGTCCATACGAAGCACAAGAGGCAATCCCCACAAATAATACTTATAGTGATTAATACCCCAACAACAAGCCAATGCTTCTTTCTCAATGGCTGAGTATGATCGCTCCCGCTCCTTGCAATCGTCGGGATGCAAACCCAATGATTCTCTCCTCATTATCCACCATCTGTATGAGAACCGCACCCAGCCCCACACTACTAGCATCAGCATCAGCATCAGTCATTACAATTGTTTTCCTATTAACATCGAAATGTCCCAATGTGGGAGCACTGGCAATAGAACTCTTAATTTTAGTAAACGCCATTTCACATTCAGCTTTCCATTCAAACACTGCCCCTTTTATTTTAACAATACTCTCATTGGCGCAACAACATCTGTAAAATTATGTACAAATTTTGATCAGTACTCTGCCAAGCCCAGAAAAGATCTTAGTTGCTCATTAGTGCCCGTTCAATCCAGTAATACACAGATTTCAACTAACTCACGGTTACCAGGTTTCTTTGTTTTCCTTCTTTCATTTCTCCTTTTTTTTCCCTTCCTTCTTCTTACTGTTTACTGACTCATCCAGGATTTGGGAGTTATTAAAATCTTCTCTATCCCCCTGCGGAGAGTCCATCGTCGCCAATTATGTAGTAAATGCGCAGGCCAGTAGAGGTTAGGAAGTATTTTATTCCAGTAACATGTCTTCTTGTACTGCAACAATAACTCCCAGCTTCCTCTTCACTCCCCAGTCTCCAACCTTCTGTCCCAACCTTCCAAATGCCAACCTAGAATGCACATTCCATTCACATTCCATTCTCTCCTTACAAGCCTATCGCTACACACCTGCATGAAAAACTGACCTTCCACTTATTTTTTTTAAACCCACCTCTGCTTCTTTCTACTTACCTTCTGTCTTCCTCATCTGTGTTCAAATTACTCTAAAAATCTCATAACTATCTGCCTTAAAGCTCCTTTGAAACCATAGAAATATTAATTCCAGCTAGTAATTGTGCCTCATGTACCCCCTCTAATAATCACATCAAATGAAACAAGCCCCCAAACTAACTCCAATAACCAAATGACTGACAACTAACTAGGTCGGCTGTGAGTAGA